>NW_028087485.1:8361732-9561732 GCF_014824575.4 Sturnira hondurensis
TACATATCCCAGTTTTCTTATAATCCGCCACTCCCTGGTCCCTGAAGTCACTGTAGCTTGAATTTCTGGAGTTGGTCATTTCTAAAATCAAATCTACCAGTTCCAAAATCAAAACAGTTTATAAAAATCAGCTCACCTATGTGGCTAGGCACTGTACAAAGATTATCATAAACTCAAGTCTTCATTTAAGGAGCTTACACTGTCAGGAGGCAAATGTCGACAAGGATAAACATTTGAAAAACGGGAGTAGTTAAAAATGTAGAACTATATAGATGTATATGCCAAAAATAATAGCTTCTCGAGAGAGTAGGAGAGACTCCCTAGTCACTGTGTTGTAATGCACCAGTAACAGGAACCCAGGCAATTAGAGGTGACAGTAAGTAGATAATCAGGCTGAATCTAACTCTTACCTTATTTGGCCAACCTTTCCCAGAAATGGTTTCAACAATAAAAGGAGGCAGCAATGTCTGTAATGTCAGATCTACGGAGAGCTCCACCAAGGTGCTTCCAAAAGGAGCAAGGTCTTTTGATTTGGACAGTCAGGAGGTGGGGCAAGCGAGAAAGCAAGTTCTACACCTCTGCATTGGCAATTCTTGGTCACGTCCCAGTCTCCAGCCTTGAACACACCAGGTCACCTTGATGAAGCACTTGCTCATTTGTGCTTATACACCTTACAGGTTCCTGCTGAGCTGCTTGAAAATGAAAATAAGGCTTACTCTTAAAAACCATGCGATGATATCGTGTTGTGTTGGTGTGGAATAAAAGCCTAAGAACCCAGTAGGAGGGGAAATAGCAGCTGCAGGAAATGCGGATTAAATTCACTTACCCTGTTAAAAATGCAATAGAAATGCCTGGCTTTTCCCAGATGTTTTGGTCATAAAAATGAATGAGCTAAGTTATTTCAGACGAAACTGATGTAAAAGAAGTGGGAAAAACAATTTAAAACACCGGGGCGTGGTCAGGATTAGAGGCAGCCAGAATCGCTGTGAGTGCATCATGCCTCCGATCTGCACTGGGACTGTGTTACCTGGTGAACGGGTGACGGCGGTCTCTGGGGCCACAGATTGCTTTCTAGTATCTCGGATTCGGGGATGTTGGCTTGCAAAATCATCAACTGGCCAAAATCACTTAGCTAATAAACGACCATACTTAAGACTTAAACCCAAGACTACCCTAGTCAAGAGCCAAGCTTCAAATCAGAGGGAGTATAACTTCAATGTGCATCCAAATGACCTGAAGATCCTAATAGCATGAAGATTCACGAGTTCCAGTGCCTGAGGTTCTGACTCACTATGTGTGGTGAAGGATCTTAGGTTTTATCATCTAGACAGCCCTCCAGGTGATTCTAGCGCCTGCAACCTGGGAGTCACTCTCTGGAAAACTCGGAACCATGTGTTCTCTCTCCTAAGAAGTCTTACCACTGAATAAAGATCTTGGAAAGTAAGTCTTCAAAAACAAAGAGCCTTGTCAGTTAAATTTGGTCTAATAGGGATCTGAAGGATAATAAGCTTATTTCTTGAGTTCTCTACCCTAATCTAATTCCAAAATACGTGTCCTCTTCATACTAAAACAATTATAAATAACAGTCCCTCTATACCATCCTGACAGAATAATTGGGGAGAATCAGAGTCACTTTTTGAAAACCTAAACCTGTGACCTTATAGGACAAAACAGTGAAAATACTTCTGTGTTTCTTTGTCCTCCTAGGACAAAAGAGTGAAAATGTTACTGAAACATTTTCTTGTAATCTGGGCCTAATGTAACTTCATTTTAGAGAGAGCTATGTTCTTTGGCATACACCATGTGCCAAACACCATGATATAAATACAGAGAGAAACAAATACAGAACCTGACCTCAGGAAGATGCCCACCGGGTGATGGTGACACCATGTGCTCTTATGGCCTCCTATGAATCTGTAAGTGCTGCCTAGAGGTACTGAAAAGGGTGATAGGCACAGAAAGGCTTATACAGGTGAGAGGAAGGATGGAGCAATCAAGGAAATGTGTGGAACTTGGAACAGCTTGAAAGGAGTTTTCTTCTGGGGACAGTGAGGACAGAGTGGCCATGCCACCAGGGGTTCTGAATGGCACAGCGAAATTTACATAGAAGGAAGTGCAAAGCTAGTGCAAGTGTTTAAGTGGGAGGAAATAAAGATTCGAGTTGATAAATGCAGGCACTGAGTTGGTGAAGATTAGCTTTGTTGCATGATCATTTTCGGTGTGGAAGCCGTGTAAAGAATGGATTTAAGCAGGGCCAGGAAAGGGGCTTAGTAAAAGGTCATCGCAACAATCTAGGTCATGGCAAACGTATGAGGGGCTGAACTAAGGAGCAGATTTTCTGTAAGAACTCTAAGGACTGGATCAGTGAAATATTAAGGAGGTAAATTCTACGGGGGTCAGGGAGAAGGACACATCTTTAATATCCCAGATATCTGACTTCCAAAATTCTCTGCGTTTTTTGAATAGTCATTAAAATCATAATTAAATATTCACTTGGGCAATGATTTGTTTGATGTCTGTCTCTCTCACTAGACTGCAAACTCCCAGAGGGCAAAAAACTGTGCCTTTCTTATTTTTCACTTTATTTCTAATACATATCAAAGCATCTTGCACATGGCAGATATCTAACATAAGCTTACTGAGTGAAGAAACAGAGTGAGTAACCACGGGAGGAGAAAGAGATATAGGGGATACAAGATGAAGGCTCGGAGCTCAGTTCTGGAGTTGTTAAATGGAACCATTAAGGGGATGTCATTTGAATAGGCAGTTGCAGGGGATAGTGCAGAGTTCAGTGGAGAGATACGGGCTGGGGCTGTGGACACAGGAATCACCAAGGTGAAGAAAAGGAACGGGGTCCTGCAGGAACCACGCAGAATGCATAAGGAGTTTAAAACATCCACATTGAAAAGCTGGCAAGGGTAATAGGATCCAGGGAAGAAAATCAGAAGTAAATACCACCGAAGGGAAGGTGGTCAAGTATGGATTTTTCTCTCTAATAGTGTCAAGTGCTACAGAGAGGTATAAAAAGATAAAGAGCTAGAGATGTCTGTTGGACACATGGGCAGTCACTGGTAGCCACGGTTAGAATATTTTTAGTGAAACGGTGGGATGGATGTGGCAGAGTCCAGGGCAGCTGGCAGTGGGTTGAGCGAACAGCAAGTGAGAAAAGAGGTGAGAATCACAGATAACTCTTTGAAAAGTATGGTTGTGACACAGCAAGGAAGAGCAAATCAGCATTTGGGGAAGTGCAAAAATTAAGAAAAATTTTCCTGGGGAAATTGAGAAAAAGGTTAATATCATTGCCATTATCATTATAATAAATTTTTCAACTATATTCCCTTCTCTTCTCTTTTATTATTCAAATCAGGATTAACTATATTCAACTGTCAAATGAAAACAAACCCAGACAGATAAAAAGAGACTTTATTTCCGAAGACTATTGTAACACTATTATCATAATATCTGCAAGTACTTCAGGTGAGAGCAGAAAAGAATTACTTTTACAGAAAGAAGTACAACAAGGCTACAAAGAAGTGGGTGTGAGGGGTGGGGTGAGCAGGTGCCTTGATCCCACAATTAGAAAATTGTTCTCCTTAGAGTCGATGATTCCCCGGGGGGCTGTTAGGAGGGTTGTTCTGAGTTGCAATGCCTGCCTAAGCTCCCAAGGTTCCCCTATGCCCGAGAGTGGGTCAGTGCAGGGGCTTGAGGGAAGAAGAAAGGCTGACCTTAACATTGGTAAAGTCACATTGGCGAGCATTGGGTACGGCTGGGTCAGCAGGGACAAACCGTCCAGCTAATCACCTATGAAACCAAGACTGAGGATCTGGTGTGGCCAAAAGTGAAGACGGGGGACATGGGTGTCTTATGGAGACAATGAGGAAGGGGAATTCTTTGTAGTAAGCCGTGTCCAGGAACACAAAGGGTGGAGGGAGGATTTCTTACGCATTTCTGCTTTCCAAAAGCACAGGACTGAGGTAAAGTTCAGTATCATCACTAAAGAACTGAGTCCCACATAGAGAGAGACATAAAATCAAAACAGAACCAGAGACATGGACATACACAACACTCTCACAGTGACCAGAGGGGAGGAAGGAGGGGAAAACAAGGGGAAGAAGGGCAAGGGTCAAGTCAAGGAACATGTATAAAGGACTCCTGAACAAAGATAACAGGGGTGGCGAGGACTGAATGTGAAAGGTGGAGGGTGGGTAGAGCAGAGGAGAGTAACAGGGGGAAATGGAGACAACTATAATTGAACAATTAAAAATATATCAAAAAATCTCATACAGAAATGACTATGAAAGTAAGAAGTTAAGAAAAAGTTCAGAACCTAGGAGACAAAAGAGGGTGTATTGGGGTCAGAGTGGTAAAGTGAGGGACTCGGGAAACACTGAGTCCAAGGGCAGCCTGGGGCGTGACCTCACAAGGAACACAGATCTCCACGGCCAGCAGGTTAAAAACATCTACCATAGTTCCCCTTGGCCCACATTCATTGCTTAGACTTGTCCAGCACTTTCCACTTAATCAACAATGAGCCATTGGCTGAATCCTCACAATTTTCTCAAATGGTCAAATGATGCTCATCTCACAGATGAGAAGACCTGGGCTCCTGGATACGTACACGGCAGAGCTGTAACGAAAGCTCAGGATTTTCTGATGCCTAGTGATGCTCATACGCTCTGTCACTTTTTCCTGGGTCACCATGGCTCCCCTTCACCATCTTTACCATCCTCTGTTGTGCTTCTCATGCCTGTTGGACTGAAATGCAAACTGATGCCCAGGAACTGGGTTTGGAGGACTTGGTGTGAGGTTGCTGCTACCAGTAATGCTGCTTATTATAAAGGACATTCATTTTGTTCTCTGCCAGACGATCCAAAGCCACTGCCGCCCCAGGCAACCAAATTCTGAACAGACCGGCTGGGAACAGAGGTGTGAGGGCAGTGACGACAGGGAGCTTCTCTGCTTCTGTTCCTAAGCGAGACGCCCGGCAGCAGCCACAAAACTACGTGAACAGCGGCAATGTGCTTAAAAGCCATTTCCACTTGTAAAAATGAGAAGAACCAATCTCCCTCCACGCTCTCTATCTTCACCTCCTAGGAGAAGCTGAGCCAATGTCAGTTAATAGTGGGGAATCAATAACCATCCAGCTATCTTTACAGCAGCCCTCATATTAATGAGAAGCTGCTCTGGATGAAGCTCTATAAAAGGGGCCTCGCGGATGGTATTCCACCCCAACCAATGGCCATGGTCTGCTCATTGTTAGTGGAGTGCTCTAGGGTTATGATCGAATCCAGACTTCAATTGTCCAGGGAAGAGAACCACTTGTTTCCTGAGAAGGTTAAAATACACAGAAAACATGTACGCAGACACAGACTAGGCCCTACATCGGAAGGGTGGTTTAGAAAGATGATTTTGAAAGTTCCTGAAACTCTTTTCCTCGGCCAGTGCATTGAAATCATCAGGTTCCTGTGAGGGGCCACTGTCCTTTAGAAAGAGCAGGACTAAGAAGATCCCTTTCCTCATCTTCTGTAGGCAGGGACACCTCTCTCCTGCTCAGGTTTAGAAAACCTGGTGAGCACATCCTGCAACCACCACTCCACATGGTGGTCCTATAAAGCCAATCACAGAGAGGGTAGAGGAGAAACTGATTCCCATGACCTCTGAGGCTCCTTAATGTGGCTCCCAACCACCTCTTCAGCCTCTCTACCTATCTCTGAAATGCAGTGACTCCACACAGTTTTTAATTTGGTGAATGAACCAACCGCACTCTCCCTTAAAATAGGGCCTGTGCGTGCATTTTCTATTGGCTTCCCCAACACTTGTTGGCACAGTTAATTCCTTTTTTTTTTTTTATCAGCTTAAACATCACTTTCTTTAGGAAACCTGTCCTCACCACTCATATCTGTGCTACAGTGACTTCAGGGACCAGGGAGTGGCGGATTATAAGAAAACTGGGACATGTAGGACTGAGAGTCCAACGATTCCACCTACTGCAGAGAGACTGTAGTCAAACCAAACACTTGTGATTTGTATTTATTTCATGAGTCATTGGTTTGCAGCTTCTAATCTGGAGGCTATGTATCCAAATGGTGAGAAGCTAACAATTAGTTTAGAGTCATGCCTAACTCCCATGATGACTCCTGAGCTTCTGTGTCTATAATACCCTCCACACCCACAAGTGGTTGTTCAGTATCTCTCTTCTCTCTCAGCACAGAAGCTCCATGAAGGTAGGGTTTGCTATGTCTTATTCACTACTGTACCCACAGAACTTAGTTCAGTGCAGAGTAAAAACTTAAATGTTAGAAAGAATAGTTCAATGGATGACTGAAAGAAGGGACACATGAATGAATTGATTTACACAGGCATATATGAATAAATGAATGCATTAAAAACAGAGGGTAAACAATTAACTACCCTCTTATCTCATCATTTCTCATACCTCTATACACAGGTAGCCTGTCATAATATGTTTCCTAGCACCAGCTTAGAGACCCAATTCTTTGTGACATTACTTTTAACACGTAGTCAACCTGAGACTTTGCTTCTTTGCAGCCTTATTAGGGGGTGCAATGATGTCCTGTCCACGTTCACAGTGAAGTTCTAAAACCCGTCTTCTCCCAAACACCTATTGTTCACAGGAAATGGGGTCCGTGGAGTTAAGTTTTACATTTTTCTTTTTTAAATTGTTGTTCCAATACAGTTGTCTCCATTTTCCCACCACCCCTTTTCTCCTGCCCCACCTACCCTTACTTCCCACCCTCAATCCTTTCCGCCTTTGTCTTTATCCATGGGTCCTTTATACATGTTCCCTGATAGCCCTTCCCTTTCTTTCTCCCATTATCTCACCCCTCCCTTCCCTCTGGTTACTGTCAGTTTGTTCTTTATTTCAGTGTCTCTGGTTATATTTTGCTTGCCTGTTTCCTTTGTTGATTAGGTTCCACTTATAGGTGACATCATCTGATATTTGTCTTTCACTGCCTGGCTTACTTAACTTAGCATAATGCTCTCCAGCTCCATACATGCTATCACGAAGGGTAGGAGCTCCTTCTTTTTTTTCTGCTGTGTAGTATTCCATTATGTAACTGTACCACAGCTTTTTTATCTACTCATTTATTGATGGGCACCTAGGCTGCTTCCAGAACTTGGCTATTGTAAATTGTGCTGCTATGAACATTGGGATATACAGGTTCTTTTGAATCGGTGTTTCAGAATTCTTAGGGTGTAATCCCAACAGCGGAGTTGCTAGGTCAAAAGGCTGTTCCATTTTCAGTTTTCTAAGGAAATTCCAGACTGTTTTCCACAGTGGCTGCACCAGTCTGCATTCCCACCAACAGTGAATGATGGCCATTCTGATCAGCATGAAGTGGTATCTCACTGTGGTTTTCATTTGCATCTCTCTGATGGCCAGTGATGCTGAGCTCCTTTCATATGTCTCTGGGCCCTCTGTATGTCCTCCTTGGAGAAGTGCCTGTTCAGGGCCTTTGCCCATTTTTTAATTGGACTGTCTGTCTTCTGGAGTGGAGTCATGTGAGTCCTTTATGTATTTTGGAGATCAAACCCTTCTTCAAGGTATCATGGCAAATATATTTTCCCATACACTTGGTTCCCTTTTCATTTTGCTCATGTTTACTTCATCAAAATAAGAAGCTTCTGCATGGCTAAAGTTTTATAATTTTTCAATAGCGAATTAACATGCCATCATTTGATATTAAATTACTCCTTTCTCATTACTCATAGTGCCAGAAGGGAGTGGAACATAGGCAGTGCATTTGTATTTAGCATTAAAATGTAGGGAGAAGCAAGAAAAGCAGGAGACTCTCCTGTGGACCTTTATGCACACACACACTTACAGCATCTGTGCTCCTGCCTGGGCCATTCGAAGGCCATCCCTCTACTGGGCAGTAAAGCCCTTACAAAAGGAAGGGGTCCTCAGGTGAGATTCCAAAGGTAGTGAAATCCTTTCACTACCACTCCTGGGGCATGACCCAAGGTGTGCAGGATGTTTGAGTCGGTCAGAGCAAATTAAAACTCCTGCCTGTGTACCCTGCTGAGAGGAGAACACAGAACCCAGGTTCAGCAACACCAGCCGAGGTCAAACCCTACAGTGGTAAGTCAGGCTGAGTTCCAGCTGTCTCCCAGGCAGGAATCAGACCTCCTACCACCTACCAGGGAGGCTTCTCCCTGCCGCTTCCTCTGGCAGGACCCTGGACAGCAGGCGGCGCGTACCTTTGGCAGCGAGTACTTGGGCAGCTTTATCTGAGCAAAGGCCTCTCTCCGATAGGACACGTAGTAGCTGGCTCTGCCACCAGTTGTTACCTGAGTTAGGAGGAAACACAAAGAGGTCAGATGGGGCCATGGGCACAAGTGGGAAAGTATGAGCGTTTCCATCCACAGCCACAAAGGTTTATGACAACCTGTTGCAGAATCTCTCCTGCTGTCTTTGAACCTCCAATCCCATGGCTCCCAAGCTGTGCCCACATATGGCATTCAGAGAACAAGTGGGCAAAGACCACAGTCTCTCCCTGTGGCTGGCACTTTTCGTGAGAGCAGGGACCCCATTTGGTCACTGTGCACACACCTAATAAATATTTTAAACTGAAAACAGAGATGTTATCAATGTGGGCTATACCCATGATCTACTTATTCCTTTTTTAAAACCACTTTAAATCCATTTCAACCATGACGTGATGGTCTAAGGAATTCCTTCCTTGCTCTGACAATTACTATTGCTTAAAGTTCTCATTACTTCGAAATTAACTTTACTTCTGATCCGAGCACACTTTTTTCCTTTTTATTTAAAAATTAATGCATTAACTAGATATATATAGAGACTTACTTAACGGCATCAAAAGTCAGAGAAAGAACTCTGGATTTAAAAGTCAGAAATCTGGGTTTGAGTTCCGGTCCTGTTGTCATGGCTGGGGGACTGGGCTCTGTGACATCACTCGGGAAAGTAGGGATGCTTACAGTCCCCTGGAAACCACTCCAGGAAACCGTCCTCTGGCCTGGGCTCGGTGCAAAGTCCTGCCAGCACGGCACAGCTCCGCAGATGGCTGCTCTCGGCCCAATCGGCCTAACCCAGGGGAAATTAATATTCATAACAGACAATCACATAGCCTGTTCAGAGAAAATCGTCAGATGACAATAGCAACCAGGCTGCTGTGCTGAGGAGGCAATTGCTGGAGGCACATGCTCTGTTCTCATTAGGCCCAAGCCCTTGCTGGAGAAAAGCCAGGCCTCCTACTGGGGTCCAAACCTGGCGCCCATCCACAGCGGCTGCTGAGAGCAGGAGGGGTCTAACATCTCTATTGAAATCCACCCATGGCTCCTCACTCTGAGAGATGGCGCCTCCCATGGCTCCCCCTGGCTCCACACTGACTGGAAGCCCACAAATCAGGCACCATAAGCTGCCAGGTGGAGCAGATGTTAGAGTCAGTGTGAAGGCAGAGCCTTGCAAACACTTGGTGCAAAGACATCAGCTGTGAACCAAGAAGAGAGACTGGCTTTCCCCCTGATGCTCACCGTGACCCTTACATCTCTATTTTCTCATTAGAACCATTTTTGTCATGTGTTCCAGGACTTTTTTTTTTCTTGGTAAGACATCTGTTCTGAATCTACACTCTTCTGCACTGGCTTAGAGGCGGGGTGTTGACATATTAAGATCAATGAGTTACTGGACACTATTTTTCTCTTTTAAATAAATCTCAACTACATAGACTCAGATGAAAACATAATCCTCAGTTCCAAACAGCCACCATTAGTCTTTGTGTGACCTTATTTACTTATTTGTTTGTGTAATTTGGCTTTATTTTTAACTATAAAACCGACACATGCGAATGTATCTGTCAACCCAAACCTAGGTCAGTCTTTAAACTTCAGCACGCATCAGAATCACCCTGAAAGCTCGTCAAAACTCAGACTGCCAGGCTCCACCCACAGTCTCTGAGTCAGTCAGTCTGGGGTGGGGCCTAAGAACTGTCTCTTCTCATTAGTTTCCAGATGTCGCTGATGCTGCTGGTCTGGGGACCACATCTGGAGCAGCATAAACCTACAACTTTAATGACAATTGGCATACACCTCTGTGCCACTGTGTTCCCCAGCTATCCTGGCCCCTGCCTCCCTCCCAGATGCAGTTAATTTTATGAATTTTACATTTACAGTGATGACAAAGTTCTTTTAAATTGAGGAGGAATTCATATAACATAAAATGAACAGTTTTAAAGTGTATACTTCAGTGGCATTTTGCACACTGACAATTTTGTATAACCATCCCCTCTTCAGTAGTTCTAAAATGGTTTCATCACCCCCAAAGGAGGCCGTGTACCCTGGGATAGCTTATAAATGCAAAGACATATCCTCTGGTCACTTACTATACGCTTAAAAATCAGTTCTCCATAGGAGAACCCCCAGAACCTGGCCGACCTGACCCTTGATGATTTAGGCTGGCATCAGAGACACTCACCCTGCACACACACAGACACCCTCACACACTCACACACAGAACCTGGAAGAGCTAGTGGCTAAGTAAATGATAAAGATAGAAATTACACTGTAGATACATCACAAAACGACCCAAACTATTAAGGGGCCTCATGAAGCCCAAGGAGCCCGCAGGTCCTCCCAGTGCCCCTGACATCAGAGTACCCCATAGCAACACCAGGCTGGCCCTGCAGCTCTGCCCTTGCCCCGGCCACGCCCCTCTCCGCCCAGTCAAACTCCAACCCATGCTCTAAAGCTCAGTGTAAGACCCGTGAGTTCACTGGGATGCCAGCAATTCATGATCATGTCTCCCTTCTCTCAACTCCTGAACTTGGTTGTTTACAATTCTACCACATTTCAACATTTACTCTGACAGTACACGCATCCCTGTGATTATCCCCCAGCGTCTCACTGTAAGGCTGTAACCTCCCAATTCCCAGGCCGAGCTGGTCTCACTGTCTCTTATTGAGTTCATCTTCCACGCTCCAGAACTGCATGTAGCCCTTGTATAAACTATCTAGTTTAAACCTCATTTCAACCTTACAGAAGCTCTAAGATACTGAGTGACTTGCCCAAGATAAGGCAAATTTGAACCCCATCAAGTTTGGCTCTAACCCTGTATTCCTCTTCCTGCAACTAGAATGAGTTCTCCATTCATCTTATTCACCTCACTGTAGCAGCAATATATTTCCTTGATTCCCACATCTTAAATTAAAAAAAAAATTCTGTAACTGGCATGTGTGTATACCTTTGTATTTCTTCATTTTCCCAGAAAATCAATCATGCATTTACATTGCATATTCAAAATACTGTCTTTTTGGAAGAGGTGAGAAAATAAAAGAGTAATAAGAACTACCATGGAGTAAAATCTTACTACATAAAAGATCCTATGATAAGCAGTTTATGAACCATACCGCACATGCATATGTATTGAGTATTATGTACACACATATATGTGAAATATATAGAGATATAGGTCATACTTCTACTTTACACGTCAGGAAACTGAGGCTGAGAGAAGTCAACTAACGTGCCTGACATCACACAGTCTTTCATTGTCACGACCGGAATATGACCCTAGCCTAACCTAGAGCCTTAATTGGGAATGAACAATATACCAAAAATGTCAGGTACAAGGCAGCGGTCAATACTTCCTAACTGAATAATGAATTGTGACTAATCCGCTTGACTAGAGAGACTTTTGAGTTTGATTTCCTCCAGTGTTTAGTAACCAAACCATGGACGTAGAGAACTCTCCATTCCTGCCCAGGCTCCGGATGGCACGGGAACTTGTCTCCAGACTGAAGCCTTAGCACCCCCGTGGGAGCAGAACCTTCACAAGGTCGGGAGATAGCAGGCTAGTGCACGTGCTATCTCCCTTCTCTTTCTGTGGCTCTCTGGCAACCACACAAGGAAGGAATAAAGTTTAGTGACGATTCACCTATTTTGATGAACTTTTCTCTTCCTTACAAGCACATTTTCTGGCGCTGTAAATCCCAGAGATTATTACCACTCTCCCTTTCAGGAATGCCTTTTATTTTACATTTGATGAATGTCATCCAATTATTTGCTCTGGGCCCATCCGTCATGCTAAACACAGAATTAGCTGGGTCTTTTCCTCACTAATGACTGGCTCGTTAATCTGATTTTCTGCATTTCCATTTTACAGGTTTAATTGGGCTTCTGGCCAGTGAAAATGATTCCTTTGGACAAGTGCATTGGCCATTAAACACATCTGTCTCTTCTGACTTGTTCCCAGTCTTGCTGTGACCAAGTCTAGCCTGACATGTCCTTTTTTTTTTTTTCATTTCTATTTTGCTTCTGGATGATGGCTTACCATGGAAGAGACAGAGAAATCTGTCCCCCCCAAAACTTGGCTTTGAGTTATATCGGGCCTGTTTCTGCCATAGATGGAAGTAAATCTGTAGTGTCTGTAGAATTCACAAGTGGGCATTAACTAATCGGAGAAGAAAAGCAGTAACTACCATTTCTGAGTGTCAATTATGTGATGATCAGTGTTTTACATGCGTGACGATTATTTATATCCACAATAATCATTATCACTGTTAATATCATTGTTAATAACATTATTAGTACTTTACAAGGTAAAAAATATTAATAACATTTTTTGAGTTTTTAATACATGTGAAGCATCCCTGTACACACACTAGCTTTCAAAGGCTTTGAAGACACACCACAAATAAATGGTGAAGCTGGAACTTGAACCCTAGTTTATGTGACTACCAAGCTTCTTACGCTAGTTCCTCTCCATGGAGGGAATAGATTCCATGTCACTCAACTTCCCGTCTCCCAGACAGGATGCCTAGCAGCAAGGCAGCTATTTCTATGTGAGAGTTCATATCAATTTATCAGCCTTGAGAAATCAATGCTCTATTGTTGCACAGGATGAAGGGCGCTGCTTTGGAATCTGAGAATAAGAGAGATCATAATGGAAATAAATTTGGCTCACACAAGAATTGTTGCCACCACGGAAAGTGACATTTAGAAGCTTTCCCAGCTAGAGCACCTTGCTGGGCCCACTATAATGTGAATAATCGGGCTAAGCCAAGAGAAGTGACCACCTATACAGACGCACGTTAGTTACTGCACACAGCCTCTGCACTGTTCGCTCCTCCGTGGAGAAACGAAAGGGAGCCAGGCAAGCTATGATGCACAATTAACTTCCCCAATTTCTTTGTTCATTAATTCTATTCAGATTATTTAAAATAAATCTTGACATTGTTAGGCTTTTCTCTTCCTTCCCGCCTACATAATTCCTTCAAAGATCACATTTCTTTTTCAAGAACAAAGGCAGGCTTCTGACTGGTGGACCACAAGGGTCAATAAATGGCCGTAGGTCTCATCAGGGTGTTACTGTAAATGTCAGGACGACCCTCTGCATGATGGGTTATGCCACCTCTGCAATCCTGAGCTCATTTTCCAAAAGTACTTTGCTCAGGTGTCACATCATGGGCCTGAATCATTATGTACAGCAGTGGGAACAATGAGACGCCGTATCGGCCATCTTCTGCGCTAGGCTGTTTGATCTTGAATTTCAGTGTTTGTCAAACTGGTGTTTGCTCCATTTCTGTCCTGGAGGCTTTATGATATTAATGGAATATGTGTTTTTACCTGCTGTTTTTAGAAAGAGTGAGTCTGATATCTAATAAACACTCTCACTGAGGCTGAATCTCCTGTGAAACAGATTCATACACAAAATTTGGGGGGGGCCCTCATATAATAACCTGAACAGCTTCACCAAGAATAGATTTGGGATAGCAGAGTTGACATTGTGGACACTGACACTCTCTCACTCGCTGTGTGTGTCGGGGGGAGGGGGTGAGGGGCAGGCGTTCTAGAGAAGATGTGGACTGAGGTTTGCGGGCACACTCACTGGCTAACAAACACTTACAAAGCTGCTGCCACCTTCACCAGCCCTGCCAAAAAACGTCCTGAAGCCTCCACTGCCTACTGGGAATATCAGTAAGGCAGAGAAAAGGTGGCGAGTCATGAAAGCACGGGACAAAGGCTGTGTGTCTAGTCCACAACAGCACTGGAAGAAGAACCAGTGTGCCTCATTCACTATGTCTGTTTTGTCAAATATAATAAAAGGCTTGGACTTGATCAGTTTCCAGTTACATATTTTCAGAGTCTGGTTCCCCCCCAACCCCACCAATCTTTAAGCATTATAGTACCTTTGGTTGGGATTCCAGACCTGCTTTTTAGAATCCTGCTTCCGCCTCCTGTTGGTTTTGTGACTTCGGACAATTGAATCTTCCTAATTTCTTCTGGAAAATGAAAATGCTAATACTACCTATTAACATAATATCATGAGGATTAAACATAATACAGCACATAAAGGGCCATAACCCTGAACCTGGAACATCCTAAGCACTCAGTGCATATTCCTGTCCTTGGCTGAACTAGAGGCAGATGTCTACATCAGTCCAACGTCTTGGGGGCTTTATGATAACTGACCAAGGTGACAGCTTATCTGTGCAACCTGGAGGCTTTGGGAAGTGCTGGGGTAGCTAAACGGGCCCCCTGGTCAGAGTGGAGCAGACACAGAGGACGGGAATTCTTGTCCTCAGCGAGGATGGCTTCACAAAGCAGACGGCTGACGAAGTCCACAAAGCCAGAGTGATCTTGCCAGACATATAACCATTACTGGCTACAAGCCTTGTCTTAGTGTTCTGCCTTTTGTGATTTAGAGGGCGGGGAAGAAGTTCTTAAGATGCCCACCTAATCCTTTGAAATGGAAGTTCTTTGTGTTTTCCTCTCCTAGTATATTTTTGAGGAGGGTGGTGGTGAAAAGGCAGAGTGCAGAAATTAAAAAAAAAAAAAAAAAAGAACAAATGCAGATGCAAATTGTCAATACGAAGTACAAAATTTGGCAGCATAGGGATACTCCCAGCTAATATAATAACAGAAAAAAGTTAAAACCTAGACAATCTGCTTTGAGCATTCTACATTCAGGATGCCAGAGCTTCACACACAAAGAAGAAAATACTATCCATGGATATTCTAAAGAGACATTTTAAAACTTACTGTCACAACACTGTCCCTTTGCTCTTTCACAATTGCCCCTTTCTCTTGCATACCGGGTTTAATATCATTTTGTAAAAGATGGAACTGAGAAGAAGAGAAGATATTACAAGGAGTCTAGATTATATATGCTTTTCTCTTTGACTCGAGATATCACATCGCCTATTTCCTTTACGTGGGTGGACATTATGAGGTCAGTTAATTGAAGTCTTCCCAAGCCAGACACTAGCCTCTTTCTTTTATGTAGCATCTCAGAATTTCAGAAAATCAAAACAAAGTGGTAGGAAGGAGAGGAAGAAAGAAGCTGCCAGGTCCTGGTATCTGCAACATCTGTGATTTTAGTTCGGCTCAATCAATTATCAAACATGTGATTTCAGGCATGGTCATGGACCTCTTGGAGTTTCAGGATTATTTTTCTATAAAACGTAATGAGTAATAATTATCCTTCTCTTACAGAGAAGTAAATGAAATGAGGTCATAAAATGCTTTCATTTAACTATAGCGTTCAACAAACACAATAATTAGGATGTTAAACATGATCTGTAGTATGTTGCGTCTAGGAACCTAAAGATTTTAGAAGTATTTTCACTGGCAAATTGTGACAGACTGAATTTTGCTTCCCCGCCCTACATCCCACCAGTTTATCCATTAAAACTTAACCGACAGCCCTAGTCAGTGGCTCAGTAGGTTGGAGTATTGTCCTATAAACCAAAAGTTCCACGGTTCAATCCCTAGTCAGGGCACATGCATGAGCTGCAGGTTCGGTCACTTGTTGTGCATATGAGAGGCCACCCACTGATGCTTCTCTCCCTCCCTTACCCTCTCTCTAAAATCAATAACCTTGTCCTCTGGTGAGAATAAAACAAAGCAAGAAAAAAAACCCAATTCAATGCCCAATGTGGCGGTATTCAGAGGTGGGGACCTTGGGAAGTGATCAGATCATGAAGGTGGAGCCCTCACCAATGATATTAGAACCCCGGAGACCCCAGGAGCTCCCTTGCTCCTCCCCCACGGGAGGGCACAGTTAACGCTAGACCAGGAAGAGGGCCCTCACCAGGCATCCAATCGGCCAGTACTTTCGCCTTAAACTTGCCAGCCTCCAGGACTGTGGGAAATGAATTTCCGTTGTTTACAAGCCAGCCAGTCTGCGGTGCTCTTTCATAGCAGCAATCAAGCTGGTGATCCACATGTGCCCATGCCATCGACTGTGTGCAGCACGGACATTTGCCAATGAGGCTTACAGCTCTCCGTAGACTGCACGGTCAGAGGCAATGAGGACTTTGACAAGACAAGCAGGAAAGGGGTGGCCAGGGCCAGAGAACCGAAGTGTCTTCCATCACGTGGGATGAATGGCGGGGGTGCATGGCTGCTTAGAGAATGATTAATTTCACTGATGTGTTCAAGATATTTTAAATGTCTTAAAAGGGCAAGGCAAACAAAATCACTCATTTTCTGGAGAAGTTAGGGATGCTTTTTAAAGACATGCGACTTCCAGACAGTCTTGGGGATGCAGGGGGGCGGTGCCAGGTATTATAGCACAACTTTGAAAACACGAGGTTTGCACATCTTGAGAGTGAATTTTGGGACAGCAGTGGATGGATTTCAACCATCTGTCAAGGTGTTTCTTAGAAAATACTGCTGCTTCCCCAAGAGAGCCATAGATATCTGTGAAATGCCAACTGCTGCTTCTTGGAGATGCCCCATTGCACGCCTCTCCTGACCACCCCCATAGAAGCATCTCTGTGAGTCAGTCTCCACGTTTGCCACTCTGGATGTGCTGTCTGCTCTCACACCTGACCGTGTAGGGATGACACAGTTATTAAAGCAGCCCTGCTCAATGATAAGTTAATAGACACGCATAAGGTCGCTCAGCTTCAAAGGGGCACAGCCTGGTTTTGAACTTGGGCCTTTCAGTCCTGGCAATGGCCACTATCCTGCACAACCTAGAACAAGTCTGAGGCACCAACCACAGAGCCTTTCCAAAGAATGCCTGCTTTAGGACCAGTTACCCAGGGGGATTCATCGTGGCACAGACCACTCAAAGCCTCCAGCGTCAATGACTTTCACAGTGGCCTATGTCAAAACTACCTCCCTGACACAGCCATCCCATACCCCAGTTGCCCGATCGGGTTTCCCCTCGTCTTCCTCTGACTCCCAGGGCTTTTTCTCAGTGACCCTCTTGTTACACTCACCAGCTGTTCTCCTGAATTACTGGAAGGTGGATACAACTTAGATCTCTTGTACTATAATATCTTTGAGGGTAGATAATAAGTCCTGTTCCTATTAACCCTCTCTTAGTACCTGGCGCCGTGTCATAACAACTAATATTTATAGAGTTCTCTATACCATTAATTTTCATTACTGGACTCAATCTCATTTGGTCAGAGCATAACCCTGTGAGGACTAATTATGTCTCAATTTTAGAATTATGGGGCAGAGGCCCAGACAGGCCACTCTAGTTTACCTTTTCACTAAAAGGTGAGGTTCGAAGCCAACCTCAGAACTCTGATTTGATACCTCAGTGTCTTTGCACATTGCTAGGCTGCTTCAGCCTATGGTTGCTAAGTCAAGGTCACAAAAACACAAAGTGGAGATAATTGCATGGATATTTACAAGTGGGTCATGATTCTACATCAATTACGCCTTTGAGCAGTTGGCAACAACACCGTATGGAGGACCAAAGGCGATTAGAGAGTGTGCTCTCCTGTGGGAAACAGAGAAGATCACAAGATGTTCTTTCCCACTCGCTGCTGGATTCACGTATTAACGAAGTCTGGCCAAGCTCACATCACCCCTGGAATCCCAATCATATTTACATATTTCATTACAGATACTGGTCCCAGGTCTACCACATGTGACATGTACCAATCCATCAGCAAGTCCCTGTTCAGCACTTTGTGCCCAGGCTGTGTCAGGTGCAATGGAAGTCAGGGGCCAGTGACCTCATGGTGTTCGCCATGTCTCTGTAAAAACAAGCCTAGCATATAAGATGACCGCGTGACAACATAGAGTCAGTGACAATACTATCAAACTCTGAGCAGGGTAAGGACTAGGAGCTATAAAAGAAAAACCCTCTCCTCAGAAACACAATAGTTAATTCAACAGATCTTCATGCTTTTTCCAGAATTACAATAGATTCGCTCCAGGAATGGTAGAGTCCACACGTATCCTGTCTACACTTTACATGGGATACAACGAAGACGTGGAAATGGCTGAGGGCTGAGCTGGAATTTAAGTTCGTGTTTGTCTAGCTCCAGATAAGTAGGCATAACCAAGCCCGTAAGTCACCCTCCACAGTGTGACACGCATGTGCCTAGGAAAGGATTGGGTTCTCAACATTAAAGGATATTCCGTTTGCTAAATGGAATGACAAACTTGAGGTTGGGAGACTGCAGAAGCCAGAAAACGGCTAAACTGTTCAAATAACAAGGGGAGAGACCGAGAGAAAAGGGGGTGATCGTGTAGAGATGGGTCTTGGAAGAAGATCCCCAGCCAGCGGGACAGGCTGCAGGAAGAGAGATCCAAGGGCGGGGGGTCACGGGGTGCTGGTCCCGGCAGAGGTACTTTGGGAGAACAACAAGGCAAGTGGGGGTGTATAGCTTTGACTAAGCATTTTTGCCGCGCAGTGTCTGACATAAACACTGCTGCATTCTTGCTTGACATTTTCGGGAAAAGTATACACTATACTGCTCAATAATCTTATTATAACTTTATTTATGTATTTGTTTGTTTATCTTGCAGAAATGGTTCATACCAGCCATGCAGCTCTACTTCAAGGAAATGCCCAAGAATTACAGTTGGGCTAACAAAAGTTTGATCTTTTGGTACCTTTGGGGTTACTTATTCAGGTGTTTGTTGTGAAAATTCACAAAGTCTCTGCAACTAAAGCCTAGACAAGAAATCCAAAACTCCCTACCCGGTGGCTATTATGGGTCCTTGGGAAAAAGGATTTAACTGCTTCCAGATCTCAGTTTTATCTTAAAACACTGGGGTATCAAATCAGAGTTCTGAGGTTGGCTTTGAACCTCACCTTTTAGTGAAAAGGTAAACTAGAGTGGCCTGTCTGGGCCTCTGGCCCTTGTTTAAATCCATCCACTGCCGTCCCCTCCAGTTCTATGGGTCCACTTACAAGACAAGGCCCAGCACAGACGTGCCTGACACAAAGCAGGAACTCAAAGATATCACACCTGCTATGTTCCCCATCCCTTCACTTCCCGGGTCCCAGCCTCCTCAGCAGAAAGGTCTTCTTAAGCTCCTATACCTGAAGATTCTATGCGGCCAGTTTCCTTTGTGGTCAATGACTTCACAAATGTGGTGAAGTCACATTTAAATAGTTATTTTGTATGAAAGTTTTCTGTTTCCACTCACTGTCCCATACACGCCCCTTGACCCGGTTTACTTCAGACGAGTAAGAAAGTGTCTGTTGTAAGTCCTTCTAATTTAAAGAGCAGAATGAGTGTAGCGGCTAAGAAAGGAGCTCTGGTGTTTGCCAGCCTAGGTCAAATTTCTGCTCCACTCGAGACTCGCTGTGTGATCTTGGGGAAATGACTTACCTTCTCTGTGCCTCTTTCGTGAAAAGAAAGTTAAGAGCAGGACTTCTCTCATAGGATGTCATAAAGATTAAATGCATTAATAATAAACCTGGCTCACACTAACCACTCAGTAAGTCTTAGGTGTTGCTACCATGTACTTGATTCTCCAAGAACTACAAATGATTCAGCAAGAAAATTAACTAAGAGGTAAAAATCATAGAAAAAGGTGGAGGACACATCTTAAATGAGAAAATGCGGAAAATTGTATACAGAAAATTTATGTTCAATCCACTCCAAAAGGACTCATCTCAGATACCTCACAGGGAATAAGGAAGCCAGTATTTCTATGCCTTCCCTCCCACACTGAACACTCCAAGCACCTAAGAAGCAATTCCAGAGTACAGTGAAATAATAAACATGATCATATTAAGAGCACTTTGATTAGTTCTCCATATTGCAATCTGGAAGCCATTGCTCCTGGAGGCAGGCAAACTGCAGGCGTTAGTTAATGCTGGAGAATCGGACAGCAGGCCTTGGGGATGGCAGATGCCCCGTTCTGTGTTCAGTGGAATTATCACTGCATGTCGTTACAAGGTGCGCAGCCCTTCCAGAAACACTTTCCAGAGAAGAAAGTCTAAGACATCTTTTCTGGCCTCGAGAGGTTACAAGGCTCCCACGGCACACGAACTGGATTAGAAAACAAGGAAGGAGGAGGAGACAAGGGAGGATTCAAAATGAGGCAATGTTAAAGCCCAAGAAGCTCAGAGGCAAAAGCCAATCAATTTCTTTCTGTCGTTTATTTTTATGCAACAGATGTTTTGCTTGCAGTTCCAAATCGAATAGTAGTTAGTATAGTAAAGATGGGATCAAGGAAGGAGGAAAAGGGAGAACCAAAAAAGAAGGGAGGAAGGAAGTCGGGTTGACAAACAAGCCGCTAATTCCCATGCCCCCCTTCTTCCGGGCTGCGCCTGGTGCAGTTCTGCCCAAGGAGGACAAGCCCTGTGTTTCTCGTGAGCCTTGCATGCAGCAGTCCCTCCCCGCAGGCCTTCCTCACCAGGAAGTCAGGGGTAATCAAGCCCATTCTTAAACATCTTCATTCTATTACTTTCATAATCAGCTTCTAATGTTCTGTTCGATAGATATGGGGCCGACCAGACCAAGCACTTGAACAGCTGCTTGGGCCATGGAGCTGTTCTCTGTGCCATTGATCACCAAGACAAAAATCAATCCTGGCTAAGCAGAAAGAAGTTAAAAATAAATTGCCGCAATTGATTTCCATTCAGACCTTCTGACTCCCAGTTTAGGCAGGGGGAGGAAGAGTGTGCATGTGTATCTGCCTGTTGTGAAATCACTTCATCTGTCCCAGTCCCCAAAGCAAAATTTGGGGGTATTTTCCATTTTCCCCAAATGCATGTGGGGATACACACACATTTTTCTCATAATTCATGTTTTTTTAAAAATTTACCTCCTAATAAAGATCAGAGATGAAAAAATTTCAAACCATAAGCCCCTAAACAAAGAGGATTTGGGGGGTTTGTTTTGTTCATTACAAAATCTCCAAAGTAGGGTACCATGCTCTGTGGGTAGTAGTGGTCCTGGAAATATTTATTGAGAAATTGATGGAATCAATTAATAAATAAAATGTCCTCTCTGTTATTAGTGTCTACCAAATTACATTTATTTCTTCATAGGTTTACCATAGTATGCAATTATTTTCTTGCATATTCTTTGCTTATATATTATATTTCTCTCTTACTAGACCATAAACCTTCCCATGACGGGGATGTCTGTCTGTCTGATTTGCATATTCACTTCTCATGTGCTACACCATCTCCAGGGATCATAACTTTCTTTTTTTATTTTCAATTTTGATCTACTGCATTGTTTCCATGTTGTGACTTTGTGGATGTGTGTGGAACGAAAGAGGAAAAGAATAATTCAGCAACTATCTTGGCAAATTAACTATATCCCAAATATTTTTTAAATTCTGACATTGGGGAAATGAGTTGGAAAATACTTCTGAGTAGTACTCTAACTGAATGGAGTGTCATGTAGAGTGAGCAGACTTCTGGAATTTCAGTATCAGAAGGGAACTTTGGGAGATACAGGCCTACTGCCTTCCCAGTGGGTTCGATAGAGTTCAAGACTTTTACAGGGATGCCTTGGGACTGCCCACAAAAAGGTGAGGAAGAAGCTGGGTTGGGGGGGTGCTGATATAGTCCCTCACCTTTAAAACATTTCACCTGTATATATATTTTTAGAGAAAGGGGAAGGGAGGGAGAAAGAGAGAGAGAGAAACGTCAATGTGTGAGAGAAACATCAATCGGCTACTCCTAGAAGGCCCCCAACAGGGACCTGGCCAGCATCCCAGGCATTTGCCCTGACCAGGAATTGAACCAGTGACCTATAGCCTTGCGGGACAATGCCCAGCTCCCTGAGCCATGCAGGTTAGGGCAGTATCTGTTTTATATATTGGAGTTCCTTGAACATCACTGTCTGAAAAGCAGTTTCCACTATTAAGAACAGCAAGAACAAAAGGCTTGAAAGCTCTTCTTTGATGCAATCCTTTTATTTTATAATAAGGAGACTGAGCTGCAGGGAGGGAAGGTGATGGCCCAAGGTCAAAGAATGGTTCATGGTGAGACCAGACTCAAGTCCAGCAAGGCTGCCCTCCCCCCACCTCCCACCCCATTGTGTCACAACGACTCCTGTCACTAAAGGGTCTCTTCCTTGGAGCTCTGGCTGTGCCCACAATGGGACTCTTCAGCTCAATTCCCTGCTTTGAGAACTAGTTTGAGCCCCGCCTTCTCCAGGAAAGTGACCCTGATCACATCACGATTCCCAGAGCGCCCTCGCTCTGGGGAGGAGCCTGGCCGTGCCAGAAACGCTTGTGAGCATGGCCTGGAGCGTGTCAGGCCAGGACGCCCTCCCTCCTCATCTAGACTGAACACAAAATGAGGACAACCATTTGTCAGTCTGGTTTGCCATTATATCTCCTTTAGTTAGAACCGTGGCAGGAGTATATTAAGTACTCAATTAATGGTTGTTATGTGAATGAATGAATGAGTCAATCAGTCAGTACGTCCATCTCAGAGAGAACCCATCACAGCTCTGGGTACCTAGTAGGTGCTCAATCAAAACAAGTCAATAGATTAGCCACTGGCTCTACCACAATTAAATTCCAAGAAGACCTCGTTCTGCCTCATCATGAGGATTCTCAGAGGTCATATTCTTAAAAGCTGTTTGCAGAAATCCAAAAGGTTCATTTTCCCCACTAACTAGCTATGGAGTTAAAGGCAGAGTGATGAAAATTTTTAAAAGCTGGACCTCTGAAATATATATATATATCCTAGTTAGAACAGTAATGGAGGGAGAACTGAACTTAATAGTCAACTTCTCAGTCAGCTGCCCAAATGCCTTCATTATCAGCACTGTTATTTTACAACAATATAATTATCTTTAATAGAAGAAGGCCCAGAAAAGGGATCCTCCTGGGAGCTGGGCTTAGCAGAGTGAGCGCTCAGGACTTGCTGGAACTTGGCAGGGTAGGACAAATGGAGAAACCCTGCTGGGTCATTCAACAGCTTCTCTGCCCCCTGGAGCGGGATACAAGAGAAGCCAGACCCCGAAAGGCATCATGGAAATTGGACAATGAATGCCATAGGTGCGAGGCAAGCCGGGAAGTCTGGAGAAGAATGAGCTAGGGATGGTAATGATGATTAACCACACTGTCACTTGGTCCCCAGGGCTCTCCAGTGAGGAGTGTCTGAATAATCCTCCAAGTGCATCTGAGAGACAAGTCTCAGGGGTGTGGGTGTGATGACATTGTACCGCATCCCTTCTCTGGTTGGTGATGTAGAACGTTTCTGATCTGGAACAAAATTAAAACAGATCCAGACAAACAGTCTGCTGAACAAGGAGTGGGATGTGGCTTTTCCTGCCCTCGCAGCTACCAAGACAGGACCGACAGCTACTTATTTTTCTCTTACAGTCACTGGAAAAGTTTCTGGGAACACCAGCTATTGGGTGCTAATGTGAAGATGTTCAGACCGGGAAACGAAACGTGAAATTTATCTTTGCCCTCTATTGTCAACCGTTACGAACTCAGGCAGCCCTGAAGTCGTAACTTGGTCCCACCATTTACTGAGCTACCTGACAATGGTCAATTCTCTAAAATTCTTAGAAATCCGGTTTTCTCCATTGAGAAATAATAGGTACTCCACTGAGATCCTGTGACAATTAAAGGAGAATACAACGAAATAAAATGCACACGTGCCAGACACAAATTTGACACTAAATAAACGTGAGGCCCATTTCCAACCATTCTCCCAGTTTGTTAACTGGTGGGTAAACACTGAGGGTGTGGCTAGGCGGGAAGAACGCTCTGCAGAATCACTGCTTTGGAAATAGGAAATTGCAGATTTCCAAATAGCGGAAGAGATTGAGAGCTGCGTAGCTGATCTCACTCCTTCAAGCTGACTATGGAAACACTTGTGGTCCCCTGGACAACAAGCCCACCTTCCAGACCACAACGTACAGGCTGCATCTAACCGCGTAAGGCTTATGGACAAGTAAACACAGTGAGTGCCACCTGTCCTCTTCAATGCATAGTACAGCCTGCGTGTCACCACTCTTCCTCTCGAACCCATGGAGACACCACTAATTACCAATGACAGTCTCCTACTGAACCACGGTAGCATCACCTTTGGTAATGCAGCTCGTACCAATTACTCAGAGGCGAGACACAAAATGAAAACAATTTGACACCCCTGAACCAGACATATGCCACCCATGCACTACCAGAATGTCAAATACTTACATCATAATACGAAGCAAATCATAGAACAAGTGTCTGAGATTAAGGGGAAACACTCCTTGCTATTTTGGCCTAGTAAGAAACAAGTATTGTCACTTCCATGGAGCCTCAGCAGATCTCTTGAGAAGAAAAGAATCGTACGAATTTATTAGGGACGTGCACAGCAGAACTCTGAATGGAATGGAGAGACTGCCATGCCTAAAGGATAGGTGGGCAGCCTGTAAACAAGGAGCCCCTCCGTGGAGCCGCTGTCTCAGCAGGAGACAGTGGGGGCTCGTTGGCATCTGGGTTGTAGTTGATGCTACGTGGTGAGAGTGGGTGGGATAGAGGGAGGGAGAGAGAGGCAGAGAGAGAGGAAATGTGGGAGGGCTCTGAGACCAACCCACATTTAAAAGGCGGGCAGAGGAAGAGGCACCTGCGTGGGAGAAGGTGACGCTGCCAGGTAGCAGAGGAGCTAGACTGCCCATTACAGAGAAGCCAGGGGATCAAGCACTTTAAGGAAGCAGCAGCAGTCAGGAGATTCACATGTTGCAGGCAGGTCAACTAAGTTAATTATCGAGAGGCGCCGTTGGGATATAATTGTAAAATATCTTTGATGAACTCGGCGAGGGTAATTTCAGTGGAGTGGCAGAGGCAGAAGTCACTCTCAAGTGCATTAAGGAGAGAAGAAATGAGAAAAGGGGCTAATGAATAGAGACAGCTCTCAAGGATTCGGTTGAGAATGAGAGATGGGACATCTATAGAGAAGAGCATGCGGTTCTAAGAAACTTTTGTTTTAATTTAATAATAGTAGGTATTTTAAAATACTTAGCCAATGGAAATCCTGTAATAGAGATGAATGAGATAAAGATATAGGGAAAATAAGGATAATCGATAAAGCAAGGTCCCTGAGAAGTTAGAAAGGATGAGATTGGGTACTTGGAGTGAGGCATTTTAGATGGGAATGAAGCTGATTCTACTTTTCTTGCATAGTTCACTCTATGTATAAAACTCGGTCCATAGTAGGGACTCAATAAATTTAAGAATTTTTCAAAGTTGCCTTAGGTTGGGTACCTCCCACATGTAGATGAGTGCTTCTATGTAGGTAGTTTTGTTGTTTGTTCATTTGTTTTGGAGGGGTGTGGTCTTTGTGTGTTCATTTGTTTTTGAGACATGGCCACAGGGAACCTGAGAGACAGAACTAGGGATCAAAGAGGGAGAGAAAGCCGTGCAGGGCATGTTACTGATCTAGTTATGAATCTGAGAAACTGAGGCTCAATCCCAATGGAGACCCTTAGAAGGCTCATGGAGAATAAGGTTCAGTCACAGGAAGAGACGAGTACCTTCCACTGACTCCTGACTCCTATTGGTCAAATCGTCCCAAAGGGTCTCGGCACTCTCCACTTCAAGGTTTGCGTCTGCACCAGCATCACTAAGGGGTCTCTCACGAGCACCCCACTTGGGGAGAAATCGGCCCAGAACAAAAAGACAGAGGCTCGCTGGGTGGCCGAGGCAAGGTGTTATCAGGCCACCTGTGTGCACAACTGGTTTCTGAGCAAACATGAGCCACGAGGATGTGAAATGGGGCATGAGAGATGTTCGACACAAAGGTCACCTCAACATCACTTCACAATGAGATCACTAATTTGCACTTACTCATCAAGCATTTCAAATACTAACAGCACCTTTTACATTGAGCTACAAAAGCCATCACATGTAGGGAGACACATCCCAGCCACATGTGATTTAAAGAACTTCCATTAGCACTGGCTTTTGTAAACACTTTTAAGATTCTGAAAGTGCTTCAAGAATATTCACCTGAAGATGTCTTTATCGGATTTCTTTTGAAAATTGCCTCTGCAACTCTTTCATTTTCCTTTAAACTCCTATGTCGTAAATGTGTCCCTAATGATGAAATTGCTATTTATTTAACATTCAAAATCTCTTTCATTAAGACCAAATTAACATCATCTAAAATATTGCCAAATAGATTTTCTTTGAATAATTACGCTCTATTAATGTTTGCCTCGGGGCTTTTTTTTTCTTTCAAAAAGATAACAATTTATTAGGGATACAAGAGCCACGCCTTAGAGGCTTTCTTACCCCCGACATTGATGTATAAAGCAGGATCTTAAATCAAAATGCAGGTGTGTTGGGGAGCAACATGCTACAAAACAGGTTCTCAAGAGTCTTGAAAGATAATTAAACCCTGGAATACCTACAGTTACATATGGATCACTAGCAGTTGGGTTCTTTGATAACCAGGACTATGAAAGGTATGTGGGGAGATCTTATTGTGCACATATGTGAATACATAATTGAATCTATGAATAATTAAAAGTGAATTTGAGAAAAAGATTTAGTAATCTTCTATGTGACAGGTTTATAAAAACCTGTAAGAGAGAATGTGCATACAAAAAACAGAGAGGCTGACTTTTGCATACGCATTACTNCTTTCAAAAAGATAACAATTTATTAGGGATACAAGAGCCACGCCTTAGAGGCTTTCCTACCCCCGACATTGATGTATAAAGCAGGATCTTAAATCAAAATGCAGGTGTGTTGGGGAGCAACATGCTACAAAACAGGTTCTCAAGAGTCTTGAAAGATAATTAAACCCCGGAATACCTACAGTTACATATGGATCACTAGCAGTTGGGTTCTTTGATAACCAGGACTATGAAAGGTATGTGGGGAGATATTATTGTGCACATATGTGAATACATAATTGAATCTATGAATAATTAAAAGTGAATTTGAGAAAAGATTTAGTAATCTTCTATGTGACAGGTTTATAAAAACCTTTAAGAGAGAATGTGCATACAAAAAACAGAGAGGCTGACTTTTGCATATGCATTACTCCCTTGATTCTTGAATTTTATGGGGCTGTATAGGTTTCAAAGCATTTCAGAGCCATTATTATCTATCTTGGTCCTCACAACAACCTTCCAATTTAGGCAGGGCAAGTAGCATGAGTCCACTGTGCAGAGATGAGGAAATTAGCACACTGAGAGTCCAAGTGGCTTGCCCAGTGCTCCTTGGCTGGCATCGGGCAGAACCCTGATTACAACCCAGGTGGCTGAACGCAGGGGCCGTTGCCCACAATAGACCACTAGCTACTTGAATTCTAAACTGTGTGAGAGCCGGGATAATAAGGTCTTCCACCTCTGCTATGTTCCACAGCACCTGGCATAGGCCAGGGGCTCACCAAATATCTATTAATTGGTTACTAATACTTATTAATTGCTAACAGTCCTAGAACATCTCCTAAGCCTTTACCAGCAGTGTTATTTTTTTCTATTTTAATACCCAGAACTCTTAAAAACTAAGAGCAACATATATCCAAAGTACCGACTGGCTTCATTGTCATACTGGATTATCCTAGAACCACCTGTACGCATGCCATTGCTCCACACTCAGAATGCTCTGTTATAGAAGGGGCTTCCCTTTTGCCTATCTCCACACAACGAGACTAGGAGCTGGAAGTGACATCAGGAAGCAGACGGATCTACACGGTGTTACGGGTCTAGAAGAGGATGTGGAGAATGATTTGGCAGAGCTGGGATGGCATTCCCTTCTCCAAATGTTCTGCTTGCTCCACACCTCTAGAATACTTTATTTGTTCTTTATTATCAATCTGCTTTTCCTCTTGTATTTCAGCTCCCTGAAGATAAATAAGTATACCTTTTGAAACACAATTGCATACACAATGAAACTTTATTCAATGAGTAGATGAATTATTATCATATTGAAGGACACCTCCTGCGCCAGGAAGAGAGGGTGAGGCTGAGCTTCCTCTACTCAGTAAAGGCACACAGAGCTCTTGCGATAGCCTTACTGAGGTTCGGTTCTTGTTGTCTTCATCACACTCCCTAATGGGCAGGGTATGAACTGTATCACTGGAGGGATTTGAAGGCTACCACTGCTGAACTACCTAGTCTCCAAAATAATCAGCAGAAAAGCTACTCCACGGGGAAAAGACGGTTTCCAACCGGTCTGACGCCAAACACAGAAACAAACCTCTCTCTCCTGCTGCCCCTGCAGAGGAAAGCCGATTTCTCTTTTATCCATGTGGAACGAAGACATTTCAGGCAGGCGCTTTCCCATTAAAACAAGGGCACTTCTGGGAAGGATTAGCTCCTTTTGATTCCACTAGGAAATCCCAGGCCCTGGACCCCCTACACAGAAAAAGCATTGACAGATGAACAAATGTCACAGCTTGCCATACATTTTGGGCTCAGCATCTCCCACAGCAGGACATGAAGCACTAGGTGCCCTGAGTAAAACCACCAGGATGACTACCTTTACCTCGCTGTCAATAGAAAAATAAAAGGTGAAGCAGAACCAGCAGGGTCTTTCCAAAGAATAGCAGCTGTGTGAGTAGTCCGTGGACATTGCTACCGCATCACGTCCAGAAAAAAGAAAATTATGACTGGGTACGGGAGAGGGTAATTTATTTTTAATGGGCAATGAATATCACGGGAAGTTCATTATGAAGACGATACTCAGGTTTTTGTTTATTTAAACTGCACTTTCAAATGCATATATATTTGTAGTTCATGATTCACTCATGAATAAATAATTATGCCTCACATTCATACAGCACATTCATTAATATGCAGGCAAAGAATATGGATGTCACCTGAATACTCAGCGGTTCAGTTGTCCACACACACACACACACACACACACACTGACCTTTGACTCACAGAGCCAGCAGTGATTTGCAAACACTATTTAGCAGCAGGTTCATCTTGTCAAATGAAAAAGTATTAAGAACCCTGACATACAGAGCAAACAAAAGCAGAACTGCTCTATTTAAGGGGGGGGCACCCTCCTCCATATTTTGGCTGCTCCCGAGGCAAGTTCCCTGAGATGCAATGCAGCTTCTCAACAAATTAAAAATAGAGTTACCATAGGACCCAGCCACCCCTCATCTGGATATCTACCTAAAAGCTCTGAAAACAT
The DNA here is from genome assembly GCF_014824575.4 of Sturnira hondurensis. NCBI lineage: Eukaryota > Metazoa > Chordata > Mammalia > Chiroptera > Phyllostomidae > Sturnira > Sturnira hondurensis. Next base: position 8,391,049 of record NW_028087485.1, read on the forward strand.
TTATTTGCAAAGGTGCGTGCCCCCCTATGTTGACTGCAGCATTATTCAAGGTGGCCAAGACATGGAAACAACCAAAGTGCCCTTCGACAGAGGACTGGAGAAAGAAGAGGTGGTACCTACACTCAGTGGGATCCTACTCAGTCATAAGAAGAGATGAAATACTGCCATCGGTGACAATATGGTTGAGTCTTGAGGATATCATGCTAAGTGACATAAATCAGAGGGGAAAAATCAACAGCCCTATGATTTCACTCATATGTGGGATATAAAACTAAAAGCAGCAAATGAATAAACAAAATTAACAAATAAACACTCACGGGCACAGACAACAGTATGGTGATTACCAGAGCCAAGAGGGATGGGGTGAGTAGTAAAGGGTGAAGGGGGTCAAATATATGGGAACCGAAGAAAATTTGACTCTGGGTAGTAAATACATAATGCAATATGCAGATGGTATATTATAGACTTGTATGCTTGAAAACTATATAATTTTATTAACCAATGTCACTCCAATAAATTCACTGTAAAAAAATTTTAAAAGGCTAAGATACATTTGGCTCATGTGGTAGGAAAGAATGAGAGGATAAACCAAATGGCCTCATATACTGGGAGATTTTCTCCCTCAAAGTTGTGTCTCTGGTGGCACTAAAACAAAATGTATCAACACTTTCAAAAACTGGAAAATTTAAGTGACTAAGTTCCTTAACATTATGAAAAGCGAGTCCCACCAAAGCCCCTTATGCCCATCAGAGTGTCATTTAGCCACTCAAAATGCAGGCATAGACGAAAATGACGTGCCTCTCCAAGGCTCCCCCGTAAAAGCCAACCTGTGGAAGGTGAGTGGCATCTTTCAGTGGAAAGCAAAATCCTCAGTGCCAGCTCTGCCTTCAGGGTACTTTCTGAAGACCTCAGCCAGGAAGGCCGGGCTGGATGGACCCAAGCCTTCAGCATGACAACTTTTTTTCCCAAAATCATTCTTTAGTACATTTCTTGTACTGTCATAGAATATGACCCAACCTGATTCCCTGATACCATGTTCAGAGCCAAATCTGTGATTTAAACCCTGGAGGAGGAAGTACTGTAGGTCTGAGGGCTTTCTGCTCAGACTAAAACATAAGGAGACAACGTTATTTCAATGAACAGGATGAGGAATTCTAATCCTTTCCCTGCTTCAAAGGTAGACAGTAATCAGTGCAGTGCAAATCTTACCTTCTCCAAAAGCCTTTCCTGAGCACCCAAATCAACTTTCAAAGTTCACACTCACCCAAAAAGATTAAACACCCACACTGATTATAACTTTATTTGAGATGGCTCTAATAATTTTTAAAAAGCAATAAACAAAAAAAAATATTAAAAGAAAGTGGCCAAGCCCTGGCTGGTGTAGCTCAGTGGATTGAGCGCGGGCCTGCGAACCAGACGATCGCGGTTCGATTCCCAGTCAGGGCACATGCCTGGGTTGCAGGTCGGTTCNAAATCTTACCTTCTCCAAAAGCCTTTCCTGAGCACCCAAATCAACTTTCAAAGTTCACACTCACCCAAAAAGATTAAACACCCACACTGATTATAACTTTATTTGAGATGACTCTAATAATTTTTAAAAAGCAATAAACAAAAAAAATATTAAAAGGAAGTGGCCAAACAATAAAAAACAGCCAATGGTAGAGGAGAAAGGGAAAATAATACCCTAAAGGTTAATGCAGGAAAGCTGCTAAAATGGACACAAAAATTAGTTCTGAGCTTTCTAGCAACTGTAGAAAGGGAATGGCAGTGTTACCTAGATCTAATTATAGGAAATAGAAAAGGTTCACCTTTCCAGGACAATTTTCTAATTTATTTTCCTGCCACTTCAGTCCCTCCCACAGCTACAGTTGTCCTTGGACAAAGAGGTCCCACTGGTATATGACGTTTTCTTGCTTCCCTAACCTTACCCGGGCCTTTCCTACCACTGAAAAAGCCCTTTTTCCTTTATCCATCAAACCGGTACTCATAGATTGTTCCAAGAAGCTTGCATTGACCCTCCCCCAACCCCCAGCACGGGGAGGGGCTCTTCCTGCTGACTCCGAGAGCAACATGTGCTTCTCACTATTACAGCTCTTATCACTCTGCCTTAGAACCGTTTAGTTGTCTGTATTCTCCACTGGGCTGAATGCATATTAATATATTTAAATAACTGAATATAAAAAAGACACCAAATAACATAATGGATAATTCCTGGATCACGGTTTTATAAAAATGCAGAGACATCCTACAGACGGCCATTACTTATGCAGTGAGCAATTGTCAATTACCCTAAGCCACCTTACATTGTTATTTGAAGAAACAAGATTCCCTTACTTTAAAAAGATAACTAACTACACTCCCTGAGAATAGAGACAGTATCTTATCTTCCCAGTACAGTTCAGTTCAACACTCATTTATTGAGTACTAGTCATTATGCTGAGTGCAGAAGTAACAGCAATGAATAAGACCTAGTCCTGTTCCTCTAGAAATTTACAGACCTGGCTGGGAAGACACAGTGCTCATGGGTAAGCAGCATAGGAGCTTGGTCCAATCCCAGCTAAGATTTCCTAGAGGGGGCATTGACTAAGCTAAATCTTAAAGAATGAGTTTGTCAGGTAAAGGGACATTCCAAATAGAGAAAAAAGGAAGAGAAAAAAAAATACAAGAAAGGTCCACTAGGCGAAAAAGGACATAATGTGTACAGAGAAATTTTAAAAATGTATTTTTATTGAAGGATAAAATATAACAAGGAAGGTACATGGGAAAGAGTGGTGGGTAGGGAATCACAGGAGGATGGTGGAGTGGGTAGGATCCAGATCACAGTGGAGCTTGTAGGCAATGTTAAGGAAATTGGATTTTACCCTATAGGTGATGAAGTCAGGAACATTGGTTTTCACTTTAAATAAATTACTTTGGAAGTAGTGTTGTTCAAATGGATTGGGGTTGGGGAGTGCTATCTGGGAGCAAGGAAGTCAGTCAGCAACATTTCAGAAAATGCATGATAAGGGTTTATAAATGGTTCTAAATAGCCAAGTAATAATGGTGCTTTCCCCTTGTTTATAATAAATCACCCTGAAGCAACTGGAAAAACAAGAAAGAAAAATGCAAACTCTATACTTAATGGAAATATAACCCTGAAACACAATATATGTGGAAAGGAAGCCAAACGCACTGAAGGACAAACAAGAGCGTGAACAGGCACCAGGGCAAAAATCCCTACAGCTACAAATCTTAGATAAAGACAGAAAAATAGAGCTCTTCAAAGACAACATTTCCCAAGGAGCAAAACTAATAAACTAGCATCTATTTGGAACCAAGATAATGTGGCCCGGAAATTGGCTGTAGGAGCGTCCCTGGGACTGATTAGTGACGAGGAGGAGGTGGACAGGCGTGGCTAAGTAAAGAATCACTCAGAAGCTCCCACCTTACGAGAAGAACTGACTCACGGACAGACAATCTTGAGGGACACGGAACCTCACTGGGAACCAAGGAGGGATCCTGTTAAGCTGAAAAAGACCTCTGATCTATCACCAAGAACCTCTTCAAACAGTTCGTCCAGGGGAAGCCCATGACAGTCAGAAATAAAATGGTTATTATATCATAGAAATAAAACAGTGCAAGAATTACAAAATAATACAGCAAAATAATGGGAGAAAATGGGCAGGAGAAATGAATAGCCAGTATAGGACAAAAAAAAATGCTTCCATGGAGCAACTGAAAACTGTGAACACACAGCTATGACTAAAACTGATCCATATAATGAGATCATCTCTGCAAGAGAAGAGTTCAAGCAGAAATCCGAGACCTTGGGAAAGATACGTTGAGACAACAGAACATGACAAACTATAAGCTGGCAAAAATCAGGAAGGAAGTCAAACAATAGGAGCAAAAAAGGCAATGAGGAGCCTGAACATTGCTACCCATTCAAGTATACTGTGGGTAAGACTGGTTTTTTCAATCTCATTTTGCTCAGAGAATTAAAACAGATTAGAAGGGAAAAAGATGATGGCTCTTCTTTGTCTGTCCTGCCTTTTGTACACATCTTCCTAAGTGTCCAGAAGGGAGAGAATCAAAACAGTGAAACTGAAATAAAGTACATATTCTAAAATATAAATCACTGAAATTTGGGGGAAATTAAAAAGTAAGGAAGATAGGGAAGCAACTCGAGTGCCCATCAATAGACAAGTGAATAAAAAAGCTTTGGTACATAAATGCAATGGAATATCACTTGGTAATAAAAAAGAGTGAAATCTTACCATTTGCAACAGCAACGATGGACCTACAGGGTATTACACTAAGTGAAGTAAGTCAGCCGTAGAAAGGCAAATACCATATGACTTCACTTATATGTAGAATCTAAAGAGCAAAACAAATGAGAAAACAAAACAGAAGCAAACTCATAGGTGCAGAGAGCAGTATGATGGTGGCCAGAGGGGCAGAGGGTGGTGTGAGCTGGATGCAGAAGGTGAAGGGATTAAGTACTAATTGGTAGTTACAAACAGAGAACATAGTGAATAATATTGTAATAACTATGCATGGTACTGGGCGGTACTGGAAATATGAGGGGAGGATCATTTTGTAAAGAATATGCTTGTCTCCTGGCTGGTGTAGCTCAGTGGATTGAGCGCGGGCCTGCGAACCACATGATCACAATTCGATTCCCAGTCAGGGCACATGCCTGGGTTGCAGGCCGGTTCCCAGCGGGGGACTCACGAGAGGCAACCATACACTGATATTTCTCTCCTTCTCTCCTTCCCTTCCTCTCTAAAGATAAATAAATAAAATCTTTTTAAAAAAAGAATATGTTTGTCTAACCCCTGTGCTATACACCTGAAACTAATACAAAATAGTATTAAATGTAAACTGTAATTGACAAATGAAATGAAAAGGAAATGAAGAGTAATTGAACCAATTGAATGAGACATATTCCAGGGGAAAGAATTGATGTAGTATGACCAACATGAAACATGTACTGATAAAGCATATAAAATAACTGATGGTCACCACTGAACACACTTACCTATAAAAACAAAATAAAAATAAATATAGGAATGATGATTCAAAGCAAAATGTAAATGCTCTAAACAATTTAATTAAAAAACCGGTGTTGGATACAAGGGAGAGAGTGGGAAGTCATAAACACATGGTAGTTTTTCCTGCCATTGTTCAGAGCCTCATAAAATATTTAAGTCTAACAGAATTATATTTTAAGGTATAAAAGAGGATACTAAAGATAATAATCCAGCAAAATTTAGTGGTGGAAGAACTAAAGCAAGAAGGGAGGAAATAGAAATTCATGGAAATACACTGACTTTATAATTGCTCACACGGGAAAATACATGTTATCTGAAAAGAAGATTTACCGTGTTATACAAAGTTATATTCATAAAGCAAAGTTGATAGAACAAATATTTAGATTATCAAAGAATCCTGTATGTGGGAAAGAAGAAAAACAGTCCACACGGTGATTTTTTAAAGCAATTATAACTAAAAACTAAGCACACACAGTCAGAATCAAGACATATCTCTCCTATCAATCACTGCAAATGGCTAAACTCACCTAAGAGAAGGGAAAGACTCTTGAGTCAAATTCTGATGACCAACCAACTTATATTTACATTGGCAGTTTGTGTAGTTGTTTATCTGCCACTTACCGACATGATTTGTTTCGATCTTATCCAATTGATAGTTTCAAATAATAGCATTCAATTGGTATTTATTTGATGGTTAATAAAATTCAATGTTTTCTCAAGGGTATTGGCCTTTTGCATTACTTGGTGATGCATTGCTATTTCATTGTTTCTCATCTCTTTCATAATTAAATAAAAAATTCCTTAAAACAGATTTGAGGCCTGTGGGATCTACCACCCTACGACTTTCAGTTGTTATCTCCAAACTCTCCTTCAATCTCATTTCCTACTTCCTTCTCATCTCTCCAAACTCCAAATAGGAGAGTGAGCTGCGGCCCAGTCTTTGGGTTGTCTCTGTTCTCTCTACTTGCTCCCTCGGTGACTTCGATTTTGTGGTTCAAAAATGTCAGCAATACACGGACACCCTTCCAATTTTAGTCCATAACCCCGACCTCCCACCACTCCTGCTTCTAAATCCAGTCTCAAATTTCTACCTGCTAACCCCACATCTCCACGAGGGGCTCAGAGGGGCTCAGGGCCCAACACACCCTCTGAGTGATGACTGCTACCACCCTACCCCTGGTTTACCACCTAATGAGGCTTTCCCAGGTCATCCCGAATAAAATTGCAATACCAAAAAACATCTAACATTCAGTCCCTTATTTATTTTTACCCATATCATTGTCACTGACAGATATATTTTATAGTTAGGTATACAGATGACTGTACAGGACAGACAGACACAGAGAGAGCACACATATGACATTGTTTTGGTGCTTTACAGATATAATGAACCATTGCAATCCTCCCAGTGATCTATGAAGTAGAAACTGCAATTGTCCCATTTTTATAGAGGAGTCAGAGGAGGCACAGTTCAAGGTCATTCAGTAAGTGTGGCAAGTCAAGTTCAGAATAAATGCTGGTCATCAATCTCCAAACTACCTCACAGTCTTTCAGAGAGAGAACAGACAGACAGACAGACTGAGAATCATATACATATTTTTTCCTGTCTTCCACTAGAATCTATATGCCACAAAAGCATGATCTTTATTGTGTTTATTATTTTAACCCCAGCACCTAGAACAAGGAGTCTGGAACATAGTAGGCAACCAATGAAACTATATGGTATAATAAGAACTCATATCTTTTTCCAAGAAAATAAAATATGCTGCTGATTAAAGAAAAATCTCCTATTGGTTACCAGTATAATGAAAAAACATTTCAAAATAAAAAAAATCTGGATATCTGCCTGCACAATTATAGAAAACTTTATGCAATGCAAAGAAAAATGAAACTGAAAAGTCTGAACATTTTAAATGCTAAGTAACGTTTCCCAGAAATAATTCTGCCATGTTCATCACTATAATAAGTATCGGCACCAAGAAAAGTACAATCGGATTAGTAAATTTATAAATCATCCCAGTATTTCTACTTTAAAAAAACAGACATCGAGCAATAACAAAGCCTTAAACCAGGGCCACAGTAATGGGAATGGAACAAAAGGAAGCACTTAAGAAATAGCGAATGGTGATATTAGCAAAGGCTGTGGACTCGTTTAATTGGGTGACATTCAGTTGACGTCCAGGTTTCTACTTTCAGTAACCTGGTTAAACGTAGTGCCACCAATGTGTCAGGTTCAAGGGGGCCACGTTGAATTTATTTTACCAGTGGTTGAGGTGACTATTAGATAAACAGATCTGCAGTGCATGGTAGAGGTCACAGCTCATTGACTTCAGAGTCATGAGAACATAGAGATGGTACCCCAAACCATGAGAACTCCCAGGCCAAGGATGAGGAGTAAATTGTGTGTATGAAATATGGTCCCTATCCTCAGAGAGTATGAAATGCAATTTGGAAAGAAGGAGACAAATAAATCTATTAAGATCTAAGTAACAACTCCTAATTCAGGGAGACTCCAAAGTTCAAGTTTCCTAAAGGAAAGTTTGTGCCAAGTATTTGCCGCATACACACTCACACACATAGTCACTCAGTAGACTGTCATCTTTTGTTTTTTTCTCATTTTTGATCTATTTGGCATCTCCTCTCAGTAAAACTCCAAACCTAAAACCAGGCTTGCTTTGCCCATCTAAACATGAGAGGCCCATTTTTAGGTAAGTTATCTGAGAGACAGAGTTCTCAGAGTGATGGAGTTGGCACTGAAAAGGGAAGGAAAGATTTAGTGTGTGCTCTGGATCTTTCCAGAATGAAAATACTAGCAATGCTTAATTTCTGGGAGATCCTCACTAGCAAATTTAGACAAGACACTTTGATAAATTAAAGTTCACTCTCATTAGAGACTTGACTGTAAGTAACCTCAATCCCCAGCTCAAATCTCAGTCATTTAAAGACCCCTTCAGTATAACCAAAAAGCAACTCAAGTGAGGGATTCAAGGGGGCACTAAGGTCCCCTATAAACGATACTGGCCCACGTGCCTTCATCTTTCCCCAGAAGTCTGAGATCTCCCCAAGGGGCCAGGTTACCAAAATCAAAAGAAGAACACCCGGCCTCGGGAAGGCCATCCTCATGTTCCTAGCAAGCAGGCGACTTCACCTACATTTACTCCCTCTACGAGTGACAGCATATTCTGTACTCACCTGAATGAAGATGTACTCGTCCTGGACGACCAGGGAACTGATGTCGATGGAGCGAGCAAATGGCCCACTCCGAGTGGTCTCGGCGCATTCCTGGATCCTGCAGGTGAGGTAGTGAGCATCTGCAATGAGAGGGCAGAGGACACTTAGGCACAAGGGGAAATGGGGAGCAAAGCTCGCATCAGCCCTCAAAGCTCTATCTCATGGGAAATCAGTGTTATCATTGAAAAGAACAGTGAGATTTCATTTTTTTGTCCACAAAATGTGTGATATTTTTTAAATACTTTTTAAATTTTATTTATTTATTTATCTTTAGAGGGGAAGGGAAGGAGAGAGGGATAGAAATATCAATGTATGGTTGCCTCTCGTGCGTCCCCCACTGGGACTGGCCTGCAACCCAGGCATGTGCCCTGACTGGGAATCGAACCGCGATCATCTGCTTCTCAGGCCCACGCTCAATCCACCGAGCTACACCAGCCAGGGCAACAATAATACTTTTTTAAATGTCAAAATCTAGTTAAGGCAAGGGTGGAGGGAAAGAGTTAATCCTACATTCTTCTGGCAAAACAGTAAACTGGTAGCTTTCCTTGAAAATCAATGTGAAATACGAATCTATCAGAATTTTAAATGTGTATCTTACAATTCTAATTCAAGGGATATTTTCTAGAAAAATATATACCTTCACCAAAAAGCAAGGGCAGTTGCTCACTGTGGCATTGTTCATAGCACACAAAGACTGGAAACAGGCAAAATGGCTGGGCCTTAAGGAACCTTTAAACAAACCAGAGTCCGCAGGTAACAGAGCACACTGGTGCATTGCCATGTCGATTTCTCCAAGATGCACTGCTGTGCTGTGACCTTTTACAAAATTATTAATACTACGTATTGTATGAACTGATTTATGTCAAAAGCCCCTTACCTTTGTGAATATATTGGCTTGTGCCATAACTGCCTAGAAAGAAGACTACGTATAAAAGTGAGCTATGATTTCTTTGGGGAGAGAAAAGAACTAAAGAAGAGAAGGTTCCAGTGGGGTCTTTGCTTTTTATATTAGGTACATCTTTATTATTTTTACAAAGAACATAATATTTACTTGTTACTCATGTAAAATTTATAAAACTCGTATAATTACTTATAAAACCTCAGCCTCCGAACTTGTCTCAGTCACCACAGAAAACCACGGCGGCAGCTGTGGCTGAGTGGGAAGCCCTTGGCTCTCAAAGCACCCTGCCCACGACCGCAGGGCCGCCCCAGGGAGACAATCCACGTGGCTCTTGGCTCCTTAGTGAAAAACTACAGGTGAGTCTGTTTGAAGCAACCAGTGTATTCATTTGCTTTAAAATAGTTATTGTTCATTTAATGGTGTTGAAAAGTAATAAACGGTCAAAAGGAAAAGTAGAGATTGTTTGAGGATCTGACACAGGGTGTCTTTGTTTACCATCTAAAGCCACCTGCATTACCATAGGTATCTAATGCGATTGTCCCCTTGGATAATGTGCATAGGTGTGCACAGATTTCAGAGGCTACAATGAATGGGGTAGTGGGTAGCAGAAATAAAGGTAAAATATTAAAAAATTACGTTCATAACAATTCATTTTTTTAAAAAGCATACTTTCATTTATACCTAACTTGATCTTTACTTAATTATTTGACTGTTTGATTCACCAAGTAGTTTTTGTGTGCATGCAATGTATATATAGGATATTGTTTAGATACTAGGAATGTAACAGTGAACAACACAAAAATTTTCTCATCTAAAAGGGCCTGCTGTCTAGGAAGGGGCTTACTCACATTATTTGTAGCTACCTACTACACACATTTATCTATAAATGATACTAATTTAACAGTAAAACATTTTTGGTAGACTATGAATTCATCATATGCTCTATCTCTGCTTTTCAAATGTCCAAATTTGAACAAAGCCTATTTGCTTTGGTATCCATAATCCAAACACAACAGATATTAATTTCATTTTCTCCATCAGCAGTTTTATCATCCGCCTAATAGCTCAAGGCTCTCAACTTTTTTCTCTCTCACATGTCACACAATCCAACTGGTTCCTAGCCTTGACAATTCGGGACTGGAAGGGCTTCCCGAGTCTCTCTTTTCTCTGTGATCCCTGCCACTTGCCTGGGACAAACCCTCCTCATCTGTTTTGCCTGTGGCACCCACTTCACAGCTAGGGTTCATGTGCGTGATGGACTGGAACCAGGACTGACCTGAGGCAAAGAGCCCGAGTCATCTCTTAAACCCAAACCTCAGCTACACCCTCCCAACTTCAATCCACCAACAGTTCTGAGTGCCCAGGAACAAAGCCCAAGCATGTTTCTATGCAATGGAAGGCCTTTTACAACTAGTCTATTAAAATCAAGCGCCGAAGGAGCTAGGCAAATAATGTATGAGAGTAAAATAAGCTGGGGTCCGATGGTAAATGGCAGTGGCACATGACCTTGTTGTCAGGGACACTGAGGAGTAGTGGGGACAGCGGTAAAATGCCCAGCACTTGCCTCTTAAAGGCGGAGCTGCTTCTCAGCATCAGTTTATCATTGACAGGCAGAAAGAAGTTCTGAGTTTCTAAATAAAGTTAACACTCTATATTATTTTAATGTAAAGTTTCCAGAAAACTGTACTTGAAAAATAATTAAATAATTTTTTTAAAAAATTGACCAAAAAAAAAAAAAACTGTTACAAAAAGAAAAAAAATGACAGTGAATTTAAAGCTAAGTCAGGGCCCAGGCCAAACAAAACAAGCATATAGTCCAAACAAGCTCTGGAAGCCACAAGTACCCATCTCTATTCTGTAATTTGATTCCTTACTTACCTCCCCAGAGAGGAGACACCCTCTTCCCCCATTCCCCAGCTCCTTAGCAAGACCAGCTTGTTGACCACTCTGTAAGTACAGCCTGCAAGTCTTTTCCTCTTGGTCTCTGTTCACCAAGGAAAGCAAGTTACCACTTGCTGAGTGGACAGGGGAAGGCAAGCAGCCCAGCTAGGCATCAGAGCACATGGCCTGCCTGCTCACTGGGCATTTTCCTGGACCCACCCAACATTAGTAATTTGTTCTTAGAATAAAGCACTAAAACCCCAGTGAAAAGCTGCAGTAAACACATGCAAAGAAACCACAAGTGTTGACATGACAACCTGCTTCTTTCTCACCAGCCAGTACCTCAGAAAGCTCCTCACACTGATACAGTCAAAGGTACACTCAGGTGGCCATCTGCTCACCCCCGCAACAGGCTCGTTTTCCCCTCTTTATGATTCACTCTGCCATTCAGACACTATGAAAAGAGAATCGAGCGTATTCAAAGCCAACCCCAAACAAAACCGACACCTACCTTGGCCCATGGCAGGTAGGCTATTGTGCCACACTCCTCCCACTTCTTAGCCAACCCCCTGCTTGCCACCTCCCATCGTGCCCTTAAAAAGTCCTATTTAACAGGAAAGCAGCCCTAAAATGAGTCTTTGAAATACACATCAAGTTCAGGGGCCTTGCTGTCTTTAGCAGGACTCACGTACTAGAAGTCTCAATGCCTTTATTTTTCAAAACACAGATATGATAGCAAGTGCTACAACACCCACACCCAGTGAGAACCCAAAGTGAGGCTTGGGGAGAGCAGATTATCGGGCAGCTGGGGTCACCAGGTAGACGTGACTGGGGGTTGCGGGGGGCTGTGGGTGTCAAAGGTAAGCAGAGAACACGATTTGCTCAAGCTTTAAATCTGCAAAAGATCTCAAATTTGGATTTTAGACATTATTTCCAAATGAGCCTGGATATAGTCATAAATGATTCCATGATGAAAGAGAAAGAAGATATTATATATCTTGAAATCTCAAAATAAGCATTGAATTACTATGGCCTTTTCATTGTTTTTTGTTGCTGTTGTTTTGTTTTGTTTTAATATCAACAGATGCCTGATAAAATGGAAGAGGTCCAGATTGGCTGAGGATATCATGGTGTTTGAGAGCAAGACCTCTGAAGCTAGACACACTGAGCCCAAATCCTGGATTTGCTCCTCGCTGCCTACCTTGGCCAAGTAGTAGCATCGCTCTTCATCTGGAAGGTGTAGACAAATCAGTACTTGCCTCTGAGGATTGTCATCGGGATTATGTAAGCTTAGGTATGAAAAACGCTCACTACACTGTTGCATAAATTTTAAAGGATCAATAAATGTTAGCTCTTTTTTATTATTAAGAAAGGAGGACGGGGATTTAAGACTCAGCATCTCTCATACATTCAATTAATAACAAGTGATGTTTTATTTTATTGTGGAAAATCAAAGGACCATGATTCTACTAGCATAGATTCTACTAGCAAAACCGTACTCTCAATTCATATCACTGTTTACTTGCTTTAAGTGTGACGGCTGATCAGACAAAGAAAAAAATAGAGAGTCTGAGCTGGAACAATCAAGGAAGACTTGAAAAAGAAGGCAGCCCTCATCCTTAGCCTGGATGGAGAAGTGTACTATGCAAAGGAAATTCCTAGAAAAGGAGGTGGAAACTGCACGTGGAGGGGCAAGTAGGCAAAGCTCCTTGAAGGCACTATGTCATTACACGTGGACTTTGAGTAGTGCTTATTCTTAAACTTCCATTTTCTCTCCTCTCCTTGAAAACATCCTCAAATGGAAAACTAGAAAGAACAGATTGGGTGAAGATCTCATTTGCATATCCCTGTGGGAGAACCAGGCAGTGACTTTCCAAATGTCTGAAAGTCACATCACCCTCATGATTAATGTATTTCTAAATGTCAAATGTCTTTCTGATGTATTTCGAAGATCTGGTGGGGACACTGCTGAAAGCCAAAGGCTTTGCTCCCTGCACTGTGAATAGAGAGATCTGTTTGATAACTTCAGCAGTGCTGGGCCCTGTTTCAGCTTAGCTCTACTGTTCACAGGACCTTTAGGGAAGATGGGACCATCTCCCTAGTGTGTCGAGCCTCCACTTTCTCACCTTGCAGGTGGACCAACAGTGGCATTACGGAGAGAAGGAGCGGCCTCAGACTGACAGATTCATTTCTTTTGTATTGGCTCAAGGTATATAAGAAAAGTTGCAGGTGTCAGACACTCCCTGAGGTTCTAGAAAGAAGAAAGGATAAAAGAGATTCTTGCCCTCAGAAGAATCCCGGGCCAATAACGGAATAGGATATTTACAGGTAGAGACATTTTGGGGTTTGTGCTGGAGAGAGGATGACCGGAGAACTGGGCAATGTGGGGGGAGAGAGAGAGAGAGTGAAAGAGATAAAGTGGCATCCTTAAGCTTCTTTTCTTCCTAAGGGTTGCATTTCTGCCAGTTTTGTAGAGCTTAGGGTGGCAGCCTCTGTCTCTCCCCATTCAGCAGGGCAAGCTTCTCATCTATCTACACCAACAAGTTTAACCGTGAAGTGGAGCATTTCTCATTGTGCCAAATCTTCCCCAAAGGATCATCTCCTTAGAAACAGGAGTCAAGTCTTAGAAATCTGTTTCTAGCCTCAGGCTCACTGTATAAATACTGGTTAAATAGCATTGAATTGCATTAAAAGCCTAGGCATTTTAATGTTGAATTACATTGTGACTAGTGATTATGTTTTGCCTTTGAGATTATTAAATATTCAAACTACCCTACATATCTTGTCTCTTGTCACCTAAGAAAAAATTTTCCATGACTCCTTCAAATACCATCTTTTTGGGAAATACACATAAGGTCAAAAATTGAAAAAGGGATTAAAATTTGTGAACAAAAGTTCTTCAGGTCTTCTCTTAGAGAAGCAGCCAGGAGCTATTTATCTTAAATAAGAACATAAACTCTTAAATGAGAACAGGTAAAAACAGATTCCAGGGAACCGTGAAAAGTTATTTAGTTTCCAAAAGCTTCCTTCTCATTGAGGAGGGAGTGAGGCTAACCTGCTTGGAGGTAAGGTGCGAAAAACGACATTGACATTGCTGCAGATGCCTGCTACAGAACTTGAGACTTGGGAGAATCTAAAAACAAACAAAATAAACAAACCAAAACAAAAAACAAAAAAAGAAAGAAAGTAACTTCTATTCCTTCCTATTGTGTTAATGTATTTGAAGTCTTTGTAAAACTTCTAATCACCCATAGGAGAATTCTAGCGTCTGTGCCTTCTCATGGTTCAGGGGGAGTGGTGGCTGACCGTGATAAAATGTAGAAATCGCAGTAATCTTGCCAATCGTAGGACTCCTGATACTCTATAGAGGGCTCTTTCCACTCTACATGTTAAATAAACTGATCTTGAACATGATAACTAGATGATGACGAGGATGGTAATGGTGATGAAGATGACAACAATAACATTTTTATAATGCTCACTCTGTGTTCTTTGGTTTTGCAGGAAATACATGCATTAACCGATTATTGCAAGATTGTAAAATCGTTCCAACACCCCAATATGGAGTTATAATTATTATCTTCCCCATTTCATAGATGAGGAAACTGAAGCCAGAACGATGAAGCAATTTGCCCGAATCCCACCATTCCAGGAAGTGAGAGGACTGGGATCTGAGCTAGAATTATCAGAATAACCATCTCCCCACCAAGCTAGAAGCTCATCGAGGGTAGAGATGATAGCGTATTCATGTGCATGTCTTCCCAGTATCAGCATATGTAGATTTTAAAATAAATATTGGTTGGATAAAAAAGAACTAACTGGATTACTTAATAATGAAGAAATGTAGGAAGTTCTATAAAACGAGAAGCCAAGAACTGCACATTATAGTTTTTCTTACCATATACTTCATTTTAGTACTAGTTTAAAAGTTTTTTTTTTCAATTTATATATAGCACATTTTTTGCAAACAGCTCTAAAGTTTTAGCAGATGTATAGATGAATGTAACAACCACCATGATCAGGTTACAGAAAAGTTACATTACCCTCAGAAATTTCCTAATTCTGATTTTCCTTGTCAACTACTTCCCCCACTCTGACAAGTGCTGATGTAGTCTGCATCTCTGTAGTTTTTCTTTTCCCATAATATCACATAAATGAAATCATATAACACGTAACCTTTTGAGAGTAGCTAATGTCACCCAACGCAATACCTTCAAAATTCATCCATGTTGTTGCATGTATTGAAAGGTGCTAAATAGTATTCTATTTAATAAAATATACCCCAGCTGAGCCCTGGCTGGTGTAGCTCAGTGGATTGAGCATGGGCCTGCGAACCACACGATCACAGTTCAATTTGCAGTCAGGGCACATGCCTGGGTTGCAGGCCAGTTCCCAGCAGGGGACTCACGAGAGGCAACCATACATTGATACTTTCTCCTTCTCTCCTTCCCTTCCCCTCTAAAGATAAATAAATAAAATCCTTAAATATATATATATATATATATGTATATATATATATATATATATACATACATACACACACACATACACCCCAGCTGGTTTATCATTCATTCATTCCACTTTTAGGTTATTTCCAGTTTGGGGTGATTATTAATAAATCTGCTACAGACATTTGTGTATACATTTTTGTGTGAATATAACTTTCATTTCTTTAGGGTAAATATGCTGAATCCTAAGGTGTGTGTAACTTATAAAACTGTCAAATATTTTTCTACAGCAACTGTACCATCTTGCATTCCCACCAGCAATGTATAACAGTTTCACTTGCTTCATATCCTTGTCAGCACTTAGTATTGTCAGCTTTGTTTATTTTAGCAATGCTAATAGGTATGTAATGATCTTGCATGATGACTTAAATTAGCATTTCCCTAATGTCTAATATTGTGGAGCATCATTTGATGTAATTGTCATCATCATATCTTCTCTGGTATAAATAGCCTTTTCAAAATTTTCCCATTTTTTTAAAAAATTGGGTTGTTACTTATTGCTATGTTTTGAAATTTCTTTATATGTCCTGACTATGAGTACTTTGTTGCATATATCATTCGGAAATATTTTTTCCTACTGTCTTTATTATGTCTTCTGAATAGCAAAAGTTTTTAATTCTGATGCAGTCCAATTTACCAATTCTTTGTCAATTTTGCTTTTGATGTCAATCGAGAGTCATAAAGATTTTTTCTTACACTTTCTTCTAAAAGTTTTGCAATTTTATATTTTACATTTAGAATATGATCCATTTAAAATTAAACTTTGTATAAATTATGAATCATAGGTTGAAGTTCACTTTTCCCTGTAGGATTATCCATTTTTTCTGAAACCATTTGTTATAAAAAATATTCTTTCCCCTCTAAATATGTTGTATCCTCCAACCTTGCTCAATCAGCTTCTTTGTTCTAGGTGCTGCCATGGTAGATTCCTTGTTATATTTTACATGGAAAATCATGTCAGTCAGAATAGCAACAGTTTTATTTTTTTCCTTTGTGATCTATATCAAGTACATTTCATTTTTCTACCTTTATTGCACTGGCTCCGACCTTCAGTGTGGTGTTGAGGAGGTGCAGTAAGGTAAGAGTAAGTACCCCTGCTTTTTCCCTGCCCTTAGGGGTTAGGGTGGAGTATCTCATCATTAACTACGATGCTAGTTGTAAGTCCTCAGAAATGTCCCTCTATCTGTAGCATATTGAGAGTTCTGGGTTCTAGTTCTCACTCTGCAACTAAGGTGGCTATGTGAATCTGGGAAATTTTGAGGCTAAGCTATCACATCAGAGAAAGAAAAGAAAGGGAATACACTTTGTGCTTTTTTTGTGTTGATCATTTAGATAAAAATGTGTGGGTATGAGTAAGTGTAAGAAAGCCAAAGAAAAGAGTCATGCCTTTTGTTAGGTTATACAAAATACAACACCAGGCTAATGCAGGGATGACACGTGCACTTTCCAAATAAAGTAGGTTAGAGCCAACTGACTGGGTTAGAGAAGATCCTTTTAACTCTTGAAAAACTGTTTTTAAAGACCTAGATGGAACGGAATGAGTAGGTGCTATCGTCTAACCTCAGTGTGGCACAGGGCATCCATCTCTGTTATATTTCTGTCTATTCGTTTTCAATTCTTGATAACAAGCCAGAAAATCTTCCATGTGCTTTGCATTTGTAATCTCATAAAATGTCACAGCACTGCTGCACCATGGGTCTTATCCAAATTTGGACTGGTATTCTTAAACTTTCAGAAAATAAGTTTAAGCTTAATGTAAGAAATTACCTTTTAAAAAGAAGCAAAACAAACAAAAAACAACAACAACAAATAGAAGTTGTCCGTCAATAGCCAAGGGTAGGTCTTAAGCTTGACCTCATGGGATCTGAGAACACACAGTGGGGGTTTGGGGGGAAGGTATTACTACTATACTAAGTAGGAGATCAGACAGTCCTATAAAATTTCCTCCAGTCTGAACTGTGTCAACTACCAGAGGTCACATATATGGCTTTAAGAGGTTGACACAGGAAGCAAAGCCAAGGCAGGGGTTGCCTGGAAAATAGGCCTGTGGGTCATCTTCTGAGAGTTATTGCCTGTATTCCTCTGGCTGCCCTGCTATGTTCCTTCAAACGCCTATATCTAACTCTTTCCCCCTGCCCAGTTTTTTTTTTCAGCAGTAACAGTCAGATAACATAATTTTGAATCCAGAATCCATAAGGGTTCTGTCACCCTTATAATCAATGAATTTGAGTATGTGGCATTATCCATTACATCCCTAAATCTTACACAGTCCTTTTATTTAAAAACGCAAACAAGAGAGAGAGAGACTCAGGTAGAAAGCAGGCTGACAGCTGCTAAGTAGCGGAGAGTGTGGAGGGATAGAGCAAAGAAGAAAAAAAGAAAGGACTCACAAACAGGAACAATGGTGGTGACTGCAGGGTGGGCAGAGGGAGGAGATGAAAAGGGCATGGGGGGTATAAATGGTGATGGAAGGACACTTTACTTGGGGTGATGAACACACAACACAGTGTACAGACAATGTGTTGTAGAATTATGCACCTGAAACCTGTATAATTTTGTTAACTAGTGTCACCGCCATAAATTAAATAAAAAGGAAAAATAAGAAAAAAACAAAAATTGTTAAAGACTGTGGGTCATTCCTTATCCTTGCCTACTTCAGGGAAAGAGAGAAAAAAAAATAAAGTGCTTGGCAGAATGCCAGACATATACTAATGCTGATGGCTTTCTAACTCTTTAAAAATAAAAACAAAGCCAGTAAAATATATTACCCCCAATGCATGTTTCTGGCATGCTTCTGCGTTTGGCCTCAAAAAACACATGTTCGGACAAAACACATGCAGTCTTACTTTATGTATTCTGAATGATATTTCGACTCCACAGCCTGATCGAAACAGACTCGCCTCGCATTTGTACAACGTTTTATAATGCCTATAACATTCCCCTCCATTTGGTCAACCCACAGCCCTGCACTGTGCAGGGCAAGGACCAGTCACCTCACATACAGGAAGCCAGGGCACTGAGAGTTGAGAGGGGAGAGGGGTTTCCCTTGGTGCCAGTGCTAGCGGGTGGCAGAGCCCAGGACCCCAACTCACCAGCAGGTGCCTACTCAGCTCCATTCTTAGGTCAGCGCTATTTCCATAGATTAGTTGGCTCTATTTTTGACCCAGGATATGCTAATCCTATTTCATGTATTTTACATATTTCATATATAAAATATATTTTCACCTCTTTTACATATTTTTGTTTAAGCTGGTTTTATTTCTCTTGTACAGGAAGGAGCCCTATTAATATGATCAACTCTGGGGAGAATAAAATGCTTGAAGTGGGGCAAAATGATACTTTATCAGTCCAATCTGGGTAAGATGTACGCAGATGCGCAAGGTCCCAAGGGGTCACGTGTTTGAAACCTTGGAGCTTCACTGCTTATTTGCAGGGACAACAGAGGTCTTACGCTCCACTGTATCTCCAGGCCTAGAACAAAGCCTGGTACATAGTAGGCCATGCTCAAATATTTGTGGAATGAGTAAATAAAAATTTTGCTAATAGCTGCCCAGTTACTTTTCTGGGTCAGCTTGACTATGGGACAGACTTGTTTTCCAAAGCTGGGAACTCCTCCTGCACTCCATCCAGTGAGTGCAAAATACTATGATGAGCTATGGACACCCTATTCAGATTACACTGAGGATGCCAGAAAATTACTAACAGTAGACTCAAAATTCATCACATTAACTCACATCCTCCAAAAATTCATCCCTGAGGGCTTTATTTCAATGAAATACGCCCCTTAGGAGAGGCCTCTCCCCACCCCGGGAAATAAGGACCTATCCCACAGCCATGGAGCTCAGGGCTTTTCATTTTCCCAAGCCGTTAAAATGCAAATTGCGGGAGGAGAGAGGGCTGCAGGCCGAGCTGCCTGGCCCCCGCCTGGAGGAGGCAGCACTCACATCCGTCAGTGGTCCGCACCTCCATGTGCACCAGGTCCGCCTCCTTATCCAGTCCGGCCACCGACCTGGGAAGGGAAGGGAGACAGAAACTCAGTGACCACAGGATGGCAGACAACACGTGGGAAGCATGCAGAGTGATTACTGGGAAAGTCACTTTCTCGAGAGGGTCTGTCCTGCACCATGGGGACCCACGGAATAAGGCCACTGGCAAGCCCAGCTGTATGGTTGTCTCTAGTAGCCAGTACCTATAATGGTCACAACACATCCTGGAGTGATGTCAGAGACTTGGTGACTCTAGGAAAAAACATAAGAGTACAGAGTCTATAGTAACACTGGTCTAAATCTCTATTCTTGACCTTTTTCTGCCACCTCGCACATCCTAAGAGGCTGTCTCTCCCTGATGGTCTTCCATCTCCCCCATCTCACCGCACCTGACTGCTTCCACCATCCTCCTCCTCTGCCCTCCCATTGAGAAAGTGCTATTCCCTACTCCACTGTCCCTGTGGAAGGTGAGTTAGCCTCGGTCCTAGCTGTATGCTTCAAGGCACTCCGGCCCTCCTGAGAGATCCGATCTACACTTCCTTCTTCCTGCCTTGCAAACAATAAATGTTTGGTAACAAACATGTAAAATCTGGTCTGACAAGAACAAAATTCTCCTGATGATCAGAGTGGGAAACCTTAAAGGTCTGTTGCCAATAGCCAGAAGAAGGAAGGCTGAGAATCCTTACAAACTGATCCTCCGGGGCCCCAGCCCTTCCACACATACAGCCCAGTCAGGAGGCTGTCTCCTGCGTGAGCTACCCCAGCCAGAGTAGAAGACCCAGAAAATCAGCTAGAAATAGGCAAACAGACATTAAAACATTCATGCAGCGAGGAAATCACATAATCCAGTCTCTCTGGCAAGCTCTTACTCACAGTCTATTTACTCTCATTTTAAATATCATTCTAAGATTGGTTTTCTGGTTTTTCAGTCCTCAACAGGTAAGAAGCAGCAAGTTAGAAAAAAAAAGGTAGAATTTAAAATGGTGAGAATGTGACCAGAGGGAAGAGGGGAGGGAATTTCAGGGGAAACAGGGGAGGGATTTAGAGGAACATATATAAAGGATACATGGACAACAAGTGAGAAGGGTGGAAATGGGAGGGAGGGGGGAGCACGGGGGGTGGGATGGGATGGGAGTAACAGACAGAAAACTGTACTTGAAAAATAATTAAATAAATTTCAAAATACATAAAATGGTAAGAATGAGCAGCTGATACCTAGAGAGCATAAGGAATAGAAAACCTATGGAAAACAGACCTAGGATTTCAAAATCCAATCTCCTGCACCATAAATCTCTACACTTCTCAGTGGCCTGGAGGCCATTACCGTATTATAGCATCAGTATCTGACATCTGTGCTCAGAGACCGAAGGCACAGAAAACAGGAAGTGGGGTGCTAATGGTGCCAGTACTTTCTGTTTAAGAGACTAGGGTTACAAATGATATATGTTAGAAACAAATGTTATCATTTTAAATAATCTTAGCTCAATATATTTCTCCAGTTCACACACAAATACTCTCCCTCTTTATGTTTTTGCTCAGGCTGCCTCACCACCTGGAATACTTCTGTTCTACTTTGCATATGCTTTGGTTATAGCTCAGCTCAATACCTACTTTCCATGAAAGCTCCTGACCCTGGCTGACAATTATAATCCCTTGGGGAGCTTTATAAGGACATTGAATACCAACGTGCAGGCCCTACTCACAGGAAACCTGGCTTCATTCTCCAGGAGTAACAGTCCTCTCACATTTTAGTAGCATCTGAAGAATCTCCTTGTTTAAACACTGATGCGGAGCTCCACCCTCAAAGTTTCTGACTGGGGGGTGTCGAGGACAGGGCCCAAGACTTTGCAGTCTTAGCAAATGCGCAGATGTTATGATAACAATAGTCAGGGGTCACATTCTGAGAACCTCTAGCTTGGAGTACAGTTCAGGAATCAATAGCTTTTAGATGCTCCTGGGTGGTAAGAATGTGTGGTCAGAGTTTAACGTCACTCATTACAACTTGGAACACAGCCTCAGTCCGCTATAACTGAAACAGCCTCTCCTTTGCATGTATTTGCTGGGTAGTTAGGAGCATAAATTCTGGAATCAGACTCTCCGAGTTAGAGTCTTGGGTACATCAGTTACTACCTGTGGGATCACAGGTGCTTTACTTAACCTTTCTATGCTTCAATTTGCTCATCGCCACAACAGGGAGATAATAAAAGTACCCTTCTTATTGTTTTTATGAAAACTAAATGAACTATATAAATGCATGCAAAACATTTTGAAGAGAGAGAGGGATGTATTAACACCTGACACTATATCACGCTTACTGTTATAGGGCTCACATTATCTAAAGTGCAACTGTATTTATTGAGCACCTAATGTACCAAAATGTTTGCTCTCAATTTAATATGTTATATCACATAATCTTTAAACCAACTTTTGAGATAGGCAGTATCATTTTTTTCAGATGACAAAATGGCAATTTTGAGACGTCAAATTGCCTAACTAGAGTAAGAAAGGGACAGAGCCTGGATTCAAATACAGTCTTACTCCACCTTCAGTTACCTGTGTACCTGAAGGGTTTCTCCTTCTTGATTGGATGATTCTTAAAGGCAGTCCCTAGATCTGATTAAATTGTGTGTTGCACCAGTGCCTAGCACTGTGCCTTGCTCTGCACTCATTAAATACCTGTTCAGTCGATGAATAAATACACAAGTGAGAGCAATAATAACCCCAGCAGTATGTTTAAGATAAATGTTGAAAAAGGCACCATAATATGGTGAAACAGATTTCATTCATCTAATTAATCTCTAGGCAATTAAGTGAATAAAGTCTTCATTTTATGTTATTATGCTGCTATTTTCACCATTTATCCTCAGCAATATTGGTTCCGTCAAACACACAGTCAACTGTGATTTGCTTGACAAATATGATCGTTGTGTGAAGATGCTAAGGCAGCAAAAACTCAGGGATCCCATCCAGTTCAAATGAACCTGGCTCCTCTAGTGGGCACCTTGGGAGCTTCCTTCTCAAACCACAAATAATCCGGCCTCCATCAACTGTTGGCTCCTCTAGACCCACAGGCCTCTAGGTGCAGCCCCTTATGCCCACATCAGTATTATATTGCCTTGTCCCTTGTCGACAGCTGATTAAATCAGGGTTAGAACCCCAACCTAAGCTGGGTCAAAAATATTGGTTTTTCAGACTTTAGGATTTGGTTTGAGAAACTGTAGCATGAGACTTGGAGCAATTTGTCTTGGACACCTTTATCTGCTGTGCCAGAAAAAGGGAGCAGCCAAGATAAGAGACAGTCGGAAAATATTCTGTGAGATTCCGAGGTGCATGCATTTCTCATGAATCCTAATTATTCTCTCTCTCTCTCTCTTTCTCTTTAGTTAAGCTAGATCAAGTTATCTGCTGTTCTTTGTAACTAGAGAGTCATTACCAACACCTCCCCCCCCAAATTGCTCGGCATGTTGCAGAGCCTTCTCATGACTCCTGGGTCAGCTTCGGTCTCTGCAACAATCTGATTCTCCCAGCAAATTAAAAGGGCTGTTGCCTGCTAGATCATTGTCTTTCAAACAATGGGCTGTGTAAGTCATGAAATACACTTGGTGGATCAATTCCAATTTTTAAAATAAAATGGAACAAAATAGAAAACATCAGAGAGCATCTCATGTGAAGGACCATTTTTATGCAACTTCGTTTAAGATCTATAAATAGACATTGGATTATACTGTGTCATTATTTCCTATCAGGGAAGCAGTATAAAAAAAAAGAAAAGAAAGATACTATATAATTTCACATAATGTCTTTCTAAGATCTCAGTGGTTGGAACCATACCCAGTAGTTAGCTGCAATATTTTCAGGACAAGGCATAGACATTTTAGGAGTTACTCCCAACAAACAAGGAGATTCGTGTCAACTGAAGAATCTCTGGGAACCATAGCCAACACCTTGATACATGCTGACAGTAGTGATGTGAAGCTGGTCTTTGGCGTTTCATGGTTATGTTAGTGCAGTAACAATCCATGAGGCTTTACCTGAATCCAGCTGAATAACTGCTCTCCTAGGAATACAGCCAGTAATCCCTTGACAAGTATTTAGTGAATACCCACTACGCGTGAGAGAGCTTGGGAAGTTGTAACACAGCCTTCCACATGGCCTACCTTTGCTATGTGTGTGTGGACTACAGCCCGGCATAGCCCTAACGAACAGTTACATGTTTCCAGACAAGACTCTGTTATGTGTCACAGCCTTAAAAAGGCAACTGTTGCCCATAGAAGTCCCCTGGATGCCAATAAATAGAACAAGTGGATTGCAACATGGGCAGAGTGCTGCAGAGAATGGGCAGTCTTTGTTCCTAGACACTTGATTTTGGAATTGTCACTCCCAGGTTCCACTGTTCCTTTCATAGGCATTTATGGGATGATACCTACGGGGCCTTAAAGAGCTTGCAATTGTGTTGAAAAGCATAGTGGGTTGGGAGGGTTTCATAGAGGTGGGAAGACGAAGACTGGGCTTGAAGAATGTGTGGGATTAGAAAGTCAAGGAAAAGAGAGGAGTGATACGATGCAAGGCACGCGGGTGTGAAGGGGCGTGCTGGAGGAGGGGACTGTCGGGCGGAAGTCCTGGGAGATCACTCTAGAGACAGCATAAGAAAGACGCTGAAGGCAAAGGCAGGCCAGTATTCCAGGAATTCTGGACTGTTTCCTGCAGACTAAAGTCTACACCATTCACTTCATTTTGGTTGTGCCATTGGACAACTCATTCTGTTTCTGAAGGCGTAGGCAATCGATTTCTTTAGAAATAAATCTGCGTAGATGTAACTTTTGTCAACTGATTTATTTTTGGAAAGTCTAGGATTTTGAAAGTTTTATTTGACTTTTTCTTAAGTTTATGGGACGCACTTAAAATATTACAACTTGGAGCAAGTGTGACCACAAATAGCAGGGTTTTTTTTGTAGAGATCTTCTGATCTCACCATTCGCTGAGGGGCTTCAGTCAACACCCAAGGCCACTTAGGTGGAATGTAAACCAAAGAGCAAGACATACAAACTCAGAACAAAAGCAGTGTCCCCTGAAACGGCCCAAACTACTCACGCTCTGTGTTGTGAGAAGAGCAGATGGAAGCATTTTGATTGGCAAGAATTTTCATGAAATCTTAGGTTGAGAAGGGGTATCTTTCTGTCATTCCCATCATCACATCACAAGGTCTCTTCTGGGCAGAGCACCACACTAACTAAAGACTTCATTTCAGTTATTCACATACAGATACTGAGCATCTGTTATGAATCTGATACCAAGGAGATGATAGAACAGGGAAGATGCCAAGATGTATAAGATAAGGTTCCAGCTCTCTAGACGCTCAGACTGATCTGGGAAACAGAATGAGGCAGATATTTGTAAGAAAGGGTGGCACGGAGTGCTGCTGGAGTCCACAAAATCCTGAATCCTTAAAAGTGAGTTGAAGAGAGAGGTACCAATAGATGAGGCATAAGTCAACCTGTTGGCCCACCAGTGTGGCCCTGTGGCTCCCAAAGCAAGTATTTTCCAAGAGCTTCCTGTGTGTCCAACATGGAGACTGGCAATACAATGAGGGCCAGGGGACCAGAGGCAGAGGAGGAGTTGGTGAAGTCAGGTAGGATATAATATAAGAGGAAAACAGGTTCATAAAGGTATACAGACCTATCTCCTAAGTGTATACTATTCCAGTTAAACAGACACACGTAGAAATGAACAAAATCTTTACTTGCCCACATTTCCCAAGCTAGAGCTTGGGAAGACATTTAGTGCTTTTTGGGGATCCACCAATCACATTGGGTACTATTTCTAACTCAGTAATATAGTAAGACAGACTGTATATAATGCGTTTTTAGGACAACAACTTGTCTCCTCTACAGTCCAGTGGTTAACAGAGGAGCTTTGAGGTTACATGTTCTAGATCCTGGCTCTACATCTATTACTTGTGTGACCTTAGGCCAGTTAGTTAACCTCTTTAAATCTCCAATTCTCTGTAATAATCACAACAGCATCATTTGGTCCAGATGAGGGTGAAATGAAATGACACATGCTTGCCATTAACAAATGGGCACACAACATCCAGGCATCCTATGGAGCAAATCCAGATGGACATACACACACACATGCACAGACACATGGACAAACACGCATCCTCCATCACCTACCGATGATGTAGAAAGTGTCTGAGAAAAACTTGCATTGGAATGTGGTAGAAAGAGCAATGGGCTGAATTGAGGGCAAAGACCTGTTTTGGTCACAGTGAATTCACTGAGGAGCACTGTGTCTTAGAATACAGTACTAAACCCCTGAGGGCACAGTTTCTTCCTCTGAAAATGGGAGGGAATACCAGGGCAGTGGGGTGGGAGGCTCCCAGGGGTCCCCTCTGTCTCTGGTCTGTGACGGGAAACTCCACAGCTGAGGGTGATGGAGACAGGTGAGCTCTTCCGTTGTACCGACAGCTCTTACACCCCTGCTTTCAGGTTCCGCCTTGCTCCACGTCTCTGAACGCCTCCAGCTGCCGGAACCTCTCTGCGCCTGCACCTCCTTGGGGACCACAGAGCAAGCAGGGCACGGACCACAGAGCAAGCAGGGCATGCACAGATGGAGGAGCTGCTGAAGATCAAGGAGCAGGTGGCCCCCACACTGGACAGTTTACAGAGTGCTTTCATATCATTGCCTAATTGCACTGCGTGGATCTTGGGAGACAGATATCATTGTTCCCATTCCACAGATGACCAACTCAGGGAGCAGAGGTCACTTAAGATCATGGAACAGAGCTGGGGCTCCTGCCAGACTCTGCTGATTCTGAGGCAAGATTGTGTGGCGCCCCGACTGGAAGTGCTGGAGGAATTCCGAGAGTTAATTAAAAAAAGGCAAAGGGCATTAAGAAGACAGCTTGGGAGGGTGTTTTGTGGAAGTTCTAAAGAAGGAAGAGAAAGGGTCCAGGTGTATTTATAGACTAATAATGTGCAAAAAGGGGGAAAATGTGCTGCCTCCGGCAATTCTCATCAAGTTAATAGATGTTGCCAATTACTGTGGCAACGTTTTAATTGTATCTTAGCTCTGAAGAGAATAAAACCGAAATTTCCTAGTCTTTGCCTCAGAACTGATAGGGACTGGCGTTCTGGTATACTATGCCAATGCGGGCATAGCTGCCCAGGGTCTGTGCAGACAGCCCGTGCCACGGGGGAGCATTACTCACAGCTGTTCCAGACCAATCTGGGGTTAAAAGGAGTTGTTCGAGAAAGGGCATCTGCTCTATGAGTTTACGTGGAAGACAACAGGCAAGTGTGCGAGAGAAGAGGTGACAGCCTTGTGGAGACATAAAGAAGATGGTCCCCAAAGATAACGCATATCTAGTATCCATGTGCTTTCTGACGGTGGGTCGGTCCCTGTGATATAGAGCTGTGTGGGGGGGACCTTATTGAATACTCATAATAATTCATGCGGTGATTAGAATAATACCTATCTCCCCTCTAGACTGTAAGTTTCTTGAAGGGTGGGGCCCTTTCCTGCCTCGCCCACCACAGGAACTCCACTTCCTAACACTCACTCACACTGACTGCTGAACAAAGAGTCTGAACTCCTCTGAGGGAGGTACTTTTTTTGTCCATGTTTTACTAACAAGGAACAGCAGGCTCAGAGGAGCTAAGTGGTTTGTTGGAGCCATAGCAGGTACACAAATGCCAGCTTCCAGATTCAAAGCCAGGTCAGGGGGACTCGGCTTGGACCATGTCCTCTGAGGCCCCATGGAGGCTGCCTTTCTTAGCAGGAGAAAAGGGGAGGGAGATGAGACAATGGCCACCATGTGTTCGTCACAGCCACTGTGTGCCAGGCCCCTCATTTCATGACATCGTTTAACCTTAAGAAGAAACCTACAATTCATGTAGTACCCGGAAGTTGAAAATGCAGCAAGGGAGGCCCTGAGAATTCAAGACACTTGCTCAATATTCCTCAGGTACAAAGGGGAATAGGGAGAATTCAAATGATTCTGTAACCTCGACGGAGCTTCCCTATACTTCATGGTTCCTAGAGAGTGACATCACACACTTCAAATTATGCCCTACTGAGGGACACTTGGGCTGCTTCCTTATGTTGGTGATTGCAAATAACACTGCCATGAACATAGGGGTGCTTATGTTCTTTTGAAGTAGAGTTTGGGGTTCCTTCAGATATATTCTCAGAGGTGGGATTGCTGGGTCAAAAGGTGGATCCATTTTTAAGTGTCCAGCAGTAGATGAGTGGACCAAAAAAAAAAAACTATGGGACATTTACACAATAGAATACTATTCAGCCATAAAAAAGAAGAAAAATTTACCCTTTGCAACAGCATGGATAGACCCAGAGAACATTATGCTACGTGAAATAAGCCAGTCAGAGAAAGATAAATACCATATGACTTCACTCATATGTAGAATCTAATGAACAAACTGAACTAACAGGTAAAACAGAGACAGACTCATAGATAGAGAGCAGGCTGACACCTCTGGGGTGGGGGGGTTAGGGAATGGAGGCTCGAGCAAAAAGGTAAAAGGCCTCATGGACATGGGCAACAGTGTGGTCACGGTGGGTGGGTATAAGGGGATCCAATGGTCATGAGAAAAATAAACTAAAATATTAAAACAATACTATAAAACACACAGATAATCCACATTTAAAAAATGATGTCCTGAAAACACAGAGCCCTGGGGAGAATAAAATAAAAGTGCAAGGTTTCTTCTTCAAACAACTCCTTTAGGAACAACCTGGGGACAAATCATGACACAGACAATTCTTCTCTGATGATCACCCACCCCTAACACCACCACCCGTTCAATGTTTTTCTCTCTGATTTCTACATCCCGTGGCCTCATGCTTCTCATCCTCTGGCTCAAGGACCCCACATAGTTTCCCACTTAGGCCTGTCCTTCCTGGGTAATATTTTGGGCTCAACCACCAGCAGCCCATGAATATGCTCAGCCCTCAGCCAACATCAGCCAAATGAAGCTAATCTAATCAACATGGAAATCTCTTTTGGTAACAAGCAAGGACGTCTTGGGAGTGAAAGCAGGGCAAGCCATCTTACCCAGTTACACAGGAGGTCCTCACAGAACATTGTTTTATCCAATGCTATAATGCTAATTAGATGCCATGGGAATTCTTGTTTATATCAATTAGCCTGTGGTAAAATGTGTTTTGTTATCAGTCATTTTGCTAAAAGTCACAGAACCGACTGACATTAAAGTGAAGACTTAACTATGCATGCACCAGCCACTGAGCAGAGGATTTGTGAATTAAATACCCACTTTGCCTAGGTCTGGAAGGAATTATAGTCTAAGAGCAAACACATATGCCAACACCCCCAAAATCTCTGTACCTGAGACCTGCACAGGGAGCTCACGGCACAGCACAAACTTGCCAAGTCACAAAAAGAAACCTGGCTGATGGGAGGACCAGACATCTTCAATTCAAAGTTAGCACTGGTCCTTTCTCCACTCTTCCTCCTGCTCACTCCAACCTTGTTCATTTTACTATGAGGCAGTAACAGAATACAGTGAGGTAAAACATGCACTTTGCAACTCAGAGAGACCTTGGTTCAAATCTCAGCCCCACCACCCATGAATTTTGTAACCTTGACATGCACCTGACTGCTCTGAGACTCAGGATTTTCATCTCCTGAAAGTAAATAAGAACATACTTGCCTCAAAGGCTTGTTGTAAATGTTAAACTTAAGTGTTATTGTGAGAATTAAACCAGACAGTAGAATGGTTGGTACTCCTACTATAGGCTAAGGAATACTCAACACATTAGCTATTAGCATTTCTGGTCTTCCCAACAGACCAGTCTTTGACCCTAAGCCCCCATTCCCACATTTTGCTTGCATAGATACAGCTGTAGGCACATCTCCAGGCTAAGAGGAGAAAGACAAAATTACAAGATTCTATTTACAGGTAGAGATCCTTAATCTATCCACCCAAAAATATTCCTCCTGGCCTCAGCAAATTCCAGAGGCAACTTGTAAAAATTTTCAGGCCCTAGAAAACTGCATCCAAGAGGAGGTGCACACCCTTGATACAGGGCATCGGCGTCCTTTGAGATGTCACTCACACCTGTATCCATCAGCTGCCCAAAAGGACTGACTGCCCCGGGGAAGAGCAAGAAGTCATACCCTTCGGGACAATTAAAGTTAAACTGAACAAGATACTCTGGATCCTCTCCTGGGAATCATTCTGCCTAGTCCAGGGTTGGGGCAACATGACTTAACAGGCCCTTTTTCATCTTTAATTTCTCTGATTGAGAAAGTTGACAAGATCAATTGCCAAGAGAGCTAATATGAGGGGATGAGGCAGCAAGCTCCTCTGGGCCTAGAATCAGCTAATTCCTTAGCTTCTAACTAGAGTCCACAGGGACCCATTTGCATGAAGCCTGAGAATTCACCTCGTTCAACAACACCTCTCCCGTGTGCAAACTCCCTCTAAATAGAGATTTGAATTACAACCCAGAAAGAACAGCATATCAGCCTCAGGCCAGCCAGAAAGATCTTGCTTAATACCCTTCCACTTCTGCCCAGGACAGGGCTCATGGGTTCAGAGCCTGTTCCTCTGTCTTCACACCCAGGGTCCCAGGGACCTGGCATCTTCAAAGATTATCTACAGCAATGCAGGCCAACATGCTCTCTCACTGTGTCGATTTAAATTCCACTTCTACTTTTTTCTAAGCCTTGGTTTCCTCGTCTGCAAATGGGAATAACAAGAGATTTGTGGGCATATAACTAAACAATGCCGGTAGTGTGCTTAACAAGGCACCTGCACTTAGTAAATGCCAGCTGTCACTCACTGTCCATTATGCTTAGGCCCCCTGAGACCAGCATACTGCATTCACTCCCGAGTAAGTCAAAATGGACCAACACTACAAAGCTCTTGTGTGTTTCGTGGGCAAAGCTATACTCGGGCTTCATTTCAGCTGCTGCATTTTCTGAAAGAAGCAACAGCCTTTTTAGTTACTTAGCTATTCTCCCTCTCTCCTTTATTCCTGTAGTAAGTTAAACTCTCCCCACAGGAAGCCACAGACAGGAACAATGATGTCTAAAGACAGTCTGTACCAAATGATGCCCGGAAACAGCATGGAAGAAAAGTTGCCTCCTATCCAAGAGACGAACATCATCCAAATGGAAGCACCACCCAGAGGAGAATAGCTCGTACCAGTCGTCCTAGACAGGAGACATCCTCCAGGACTCTTCCATTTTCCTACCAGGACTCTGCTTCTCTCTCCCCACCATTTTCAGCACATTTTCCTTAATGGTGGCAGAATTTAACAACTTTTTCTGCACAACTGGCTCTGGGGGATTCTAGAAAGTCTGGGAAGGAAGTTTCAATTTGTTCACTTGCTGAGAATGAATTCTGCCTCATATAACTCCTGACAAATTGCCATTTTTAAAGGGTTTGTTAATTTCCAATGAGCAAATGGCACATCCGATATCTTATTTATTCAACAGATGCTCCTGAGCAAAACAAATGGTTCTTGTTTAACAAACACGGAAACATCTTGTCAGCTTTACAGAGATCATCCTATCTAACTATCAAGGGAGGGTCTTGTGATTTGTGCAGAAATACGAGCTGCCTTCCTCCAGTACAGGGTGCTCAAAAGGGCTGGGGAAGGTAGTTTCATCCAAAGAGATGAGACGAAGCTCCTTCATCACTGCCTACGAAGACAAAGGACTTTGAAGTTCTCCCTTCCCTGAAGATATCAGGTATTTATGATTCAGGTCTATTTTGATCAGGAAATATCCTTGGTGGTGACTCTGAAAATAGTCTTGAAGGAGACAGCCACCTGACACATACAGGCGGTATAAAATTGTGGTTAAACAGCTGTGGAGGAAGCTTCAGTTAGATCCTGGCTCTGCATTAAATTGTGTGAACTAAACTGTGTGAACTTGGATTGCTTACGTACCACTCTCAACCTCAGTTCCCTCACCTATGAAACAGGTCTAGCAATGACACGAAGGGCAAAGATGCTGACAATAATGACACATGGTCACCCTGGTAAGCCTAATAGCATTTTAAAAATTTAGGTGGAACTGCAAACCGGAGTGAGTCTGAGGGCCAGAGAGAAGGTTGGGAGGAGGCCAATCCCTGCATCCTCCACTGTTTGGAAGAAACACGTGTGGCGTGTGTGACGATGCGGCGGCTCCATGACCCCAGTCAAAATGAAATTTAAACACAGTGGAGTCCGTCCAAGCGTCCAAACTTCAGCCTGATATCATAATTACTTTCAGCCAGTGAGCTAAGGATCTGGCTAGACCAGGAGGAGGCAGGGTGGGATGGGGAGGGCTGGGAAAGAGGGAAGAAAAGAGGCCAGCTTGCCAAGAGCACACAAGGACACGTGGAGAGAGATGATGGCAGACCCCTGTCAAGCCCAAATGTGCGAGGATAAATCCATCTGCCGATGAATGCAGCACAGTACAACATATTAATTATGAGAGGGATGGCATTTCAAAGCCTCCCTGCTGGAAAGTATCACCGAGAATTACCTTGGGACAATATCTAACTTGCTGCAAATTAATCTGCTCCACAGCAGAGATGCTTCAGAGAGATGTGAAATGAGGCTGATCTCAGATGGGTGTGGCATTACTAAGTATCTTCCCATAGAGCTGTAGACATTAACCGATCTGAATGCTTGGAAGGTCTGAAGAACGCCCAGACACGGTCGATTACCAGACGGAAACTCCACAGTAACTAAGTGAGGAAGACATCATTATTTTCATGGCTAGATTGATGAAAAAACTGAGGCTTACAAAATGTGAAAATATTAGAGCTTCCAATGGAGGGGCCAATATGCCTGGCCTAGGAAACATTCTCTTAACAGCTCTTTCAAACTCCAAACATGTATGAAAGGAGGGTCAGGCAGTTGCAAAAGTAAGGCAACTTTTCACCGAAACTTTAGAAAAGGGTCAGTATTAAGCTGTTCGCCTGAAACTACGTGTCCGCCTCTATCATCCCCACTAAGGGATTGAAGGCCTGCAGGTGGACAATCCCCTGGCACGTATGCGGAAGAATGACGGATTTATGGCGCAGGTGGGAGATGAGGATCAGCAGATGATAGACGGTTTTGGTATGCCATGTTAAGGGTTGGGAAATTAATCTCCAGTCTAGTTTCCCTCAATCTTGACTCCTTAAAAAAGTTATGGTAGATGCTATTCACGTAAGACACAATTGGGTAGGTATACCAGGATTCTGAAAAAATCTCAAATAAGCGTTAGTAAAATTCTGCACCGAAAAGATTTGCATTCACTACATCTCTTCTGGCTCATCCAAAAGGCAGCTTACTATGGTCAGTAAGAGAGACAGAAGAGGCTAGGGACACATTCACTGTTATTCAATTGATTTCTGTTCATTTAGGAATGCAAGTAAGTAAGAATGACATAATTTTACTGACAACCTTGAATTGCCTCAAATTTACCACCCCCCCAAAAACCCAGAGGAAAAAATGGAGGAGAGATCACTCATCAACATCAGTGCTCTATTACTGACCGAAAAATTTTTGTGACACATTTCACAAGTAATTATGACTCACTGGTGTGTAATTACACTTTTATTTAAACATCTTTTATAGTTCTCTCTTGACTTTAACAGCAGCTTTTAACCAAAGGATAACATCCCTTAGTTTGCATTTTAGAAAAATTCCAAGACAACATAAAGGGTTGACTCAAGTGATGGCAAAACCAAAGGCAGAGAAGGCGGAGAGGGCACTGGTCCAGGCCAGAGGACGAGGACTTAGTTTAAGGACGTGTCAGAAGGAAGAAAACAAGGCAGTTGGGAAAGATGTCCTGTGGGTGCCATAAACTTGGCATGGGAATCAAGGGGGTGCAGATGACAAAGAGACTAGAGGAAGTGAGTCCAGAGTGACTTGAGATATCTAGGGCAGACTAGTAGATGGATGGTGATATGCTAACTGAGTTTACCTAAGAGATCAGGAGGAATAATTTAAGCAAGTTGGAGGAAATAAGAGATATAGTATTCGTGCATTGAGAGCAGGATATTTTTATCCTGTTATGGATAGCTTGGGCTTTGAGATATATGAGAACTATCATAGTAAGTCTATCCAGCACTATCTAAGCAATATCAGGGAAGAGATGCCTAGTGGGGTATGGGATGTGTGTGTCCATTATTCCAGAGAGAGTAGAGGAGGAAAAGGATCTGGTGGTCTTTACAGGAACTAACAAACAGTTTTTCTGGAAAAAAAAAATGGATCTTTTATAAATCAAACAAAACAACAATGAGAGTAACCTGAAAACACTGACATTTACGAGGTTCCCAAATCAAAAGGTAGTCAATGAAGGATGCAGCACCGGGGTGGCCCAGGAGATAGACAAACAGAAGAAAATCACAGCAGTCACGGAAGGACAAAGACTCCAGGAGGAAGCAGACAGCAGTGAGAACACCTGCTGAAGTCAGGTAGAATGAAGAATGAAAAGAGAGCACAAGGTTTGGCACTAGGAGGTCCCGATGACCACCAACCAGGGCGTAGTGGAGGAGAGCCCAGAGTGAGTGGGTTCAAAGGTGGTTTGAAAGTGAGGAAGTACATTCATTACAAATAATTTCATAAAATTTGGCAATGAAGAAAAGGGGACAGAGAGGCAAGTCACTTGATGGAGAAGGACAGATATGCTTTCTTTTTTCCTTTTTTTTTCCAGGATGGAAAGGAATTGACGATTCTTTTAAGTAGAAGAGAACAGAGTTTGAAGACACTAGACCTAGAGAGTAAGTGACGAAGTGAGCTCCTGACAGGTGGGAAGAGACAAGATTTTAAAATGCAAATAAAAATCTAAGTCCGTTACGAAGGTACAGCTAGCCTTCCAACACAGCAGAAAAATAAGGAAAAACGGACAAAACTTTGGGTAGAGAGAGGCGCAGAAAAGCAGGGCACATTTCCAAGTTGCATTTTCTGGTGAGACAGAAGGCTCAATGATTGTCGTAAGGGGCAGGGATGGGGCGGGAGGGAGCTAGTGAGGTGGTTGAACCAGCCCATGTACGGAACAGGAGGGGAGCCAACGCAAGAAAATCACGGTGTAGTAATAATAAGGGCTGTTTGGTTTATCAAATAAGAGGACTGCAAGGCAGCTAGTGCCAGACTGTCACAATTTTCTTTCTTCAAGAATGGAGTGACATACCGTAGGTGCCTACCAAATTACTGGAGATAACAATGATAACTAATGTAGTTAGGTCTTTGGATGCAATGCTCCAGTGCGATGTGGCCAAATCCACAACCCCAGCTCTGCTCCTGGCAACGAAGCAGCAGCCTCTTGTGACCCATGAAATGGCAGCTCCAGCCTGTCAGTAATTTAACTCCAGCTCTGTCTCTACACCTGGATTCTTCTCCGCCTGGGCGTCTCCACCTCATCAAGCGCACTGTTTTCCAGCAAGGCCATGTGTTTAGAAAAGATACCCCTACCTTGAACATCGAAGAAGGGATAGCCGAGGAACTGATGTTTACAAGGAAAGATTTTAATGGAAATGGGACTGGGGGAGGGGCTGCTGCTTAGTATTAATGCAGGTCCTTTTGGCAACGTGGCCACAAAATGTCAGTGTGGATTGTTCCACCAGATGAGCCCATGAATGAATATTAATTTTTAAAAACACTTTCCCAGTATTCGCTTTTTTATAAAACACAGTGTTTACCCAGGAGACCATCCATAAAGGCAGTTAAACAAAGACACTTTAATTCATTGTGTTTCTAGAGTCTTGGGAAATAGAAATCCTTTAAGTACCTTTACTATGCTTCATGGGAGCTACTTCTCAAAGTTTAAATTGCTTATATTTCACACTACTCACTTCCTAAATTCCATTTATAAATCAAAGTAGCTTTTGAGCAATTTGATGGGAGTGAAATGGATTAAGAAAGAACAAACATCTAATATATACATTTGATCATTTAAGTGTATTAGATTTTTCTTTCTTTTTTCTCCTAACCTCTTTTACAAGTGTGCTCTGAGCTGGTCTGGTAGGTTCAGCTCTGGCCTGGAGATGAGGCATATTGCCAGGAAAGGACGTGTTGTGACTGTCTCAGAATATACTAACTTCTGAGTGCTATGCTACCATGACGTCTGTGTTCCGTCGGCGCATTAGAGTTGACCTGGTTAATGTCTCGGAGATCCAGCCTGAACAAGAGCCTCTTCTGGAATAACATTTTCTCACTCACAATCAGTCAACTCTTAGGCTCCACCTCTCACCTTGGGCCTTCTATAACAATGATATAGAAGTTTCTACCCTAAATAAAGTCAAAGTCTCTTAGCACCGCACCGAAAGGGTTCTCAGAGGTCATCTTGTACAGTTGGTTTTCAAACCACTTAGGATGAATATATTTTCCCTAACTATTGCAGGCTGACATCTTTGTCAGCACAATAAAAATATCACAGGATGCCGAGTTGCTAGACAAGTTTCTAAAGACTCTCAATGGACATACTTATCCACTTACTTCCTCACAGACCAGGAGCAGTCAGCGTACCACCAGTGATCCCTGCACTGTACCCTGAGTATCGTCCCGAATGATCCTGAAATGCACAGGGAGGAAGTGATTCACCACAACCACACGGCTTCTTGGCGGGAGAGTTAGGTTAGAACCAGAACTACTGCTGCCGCCCACAAGATACTGAACCTGCTCAGATTCACTCATGTGTAGACTGAGAGATGGGCCGCCGCACAAAGACTCCTCATCACCGGCACCCCACGTGTTTCGATACGCATACCCTCCATATTTTACCAGGATCATCTACCTATGTGTAGATGCCTGATGTGGTAGGTTCCTTGTTATCTATACACTACTAAAGCAGGCCTTTAAAACTCTGAGGTCATGCTGGGCTCCTCGACTTCACACTCCCACGACCCCCTGCCTTTTATCACGGTTAGCAATTACATCCTCGAGGGGCAATCGTCTGCCTTCTCTGCTGGACTGTAAGTGCTAAAGAGAGCACATCTGTTTGGCCCACCCTTTGAAGCTGGCGCCTGCTCCAGGGCCTGGCTTCCCCTAGATGGTCAGCAGATGTTCGTTGAGAGAATTAAAGCGGTCGTGCCAGGGTGGCACTCTGGGGCCACCTGCAGGAACTGTGGGAGCCAGCAGCAGGCTCAGGGCTGCCTTCCGGAGGACACTAGAATGGCCACAGGGCTGGGCCGCAGGCTACTGGCCACTTCCTAAACTCTCTCCAGGGAGGCTTCCCAAGCCCGGCATCTTCTCCAGGCTTACTTCGTGTGGCCCTTGGTTAACACAGCAGACAGCGGGCTCCCTTCCTGACCTAATTCCCTGCCTTTCTTCCTTCTTTCCTCCCTGCAATTATCCAGATGTCTAATAGCATGGGAGGCGATGTATTCAGAAATAATCTGGCAGGATTCTTGCCTAGAAAATGTTTATAATCTAGTTAGGGGGAGCGATAAGGGCACATGATCGGTTAATGAGAAAAGCCAGCAAAAACTAAAACAAAACGAGCTGTAGGATTTCCAACGCCTCTGCCTGGGCTTTGGGCCCTTCACAGTCAGATCACACCCTACCTGGTGGAGGCTTATCCAGGGTGCAAAGCTCGAGTCCTCGGCATCTCCAAACATCACGCTTACTTCTGTCTCTGAATCTCTAGCCCCTGCTTCTGCTCTGGCTGAAACAGTCCCACCCTCCTTCACTGACTTTGCTGGGTCTCACCCTGCCCGAACAAGCTCAAATGCCACTACCTCTGAGACCTGCACTGACCTCTGATTTCCTGTGGCACAAAATATCTGGATCACACAGACGCACACTGAGGTCAGCCGGCTGCATTACAAGCTTTCCGAAGGAAGGGACTGGGACTGGTATATATTCAGTGGCCCCACAGTGGGTGTGAAATTGTAAGTGAAGCCTTCAGTGGAAATACACTGCAAGGCCAAAACAATTTACTTCCAGGTCATTTTCTGGGCCTGCCACCACCCAGAACACAAACAAGAAAAGCAAATCTGGGGCAATGAATGCACAACGAACGCTCCATAGAAAGGCATGGAACCTTATCTTCAAAGACGGTTATGTCTGAGGTAACCTATTAGAAGTGTTTGCTAAGACTTGGTGTGTCATTTACAAAACAGGAACAGAATGGGCAGCTGGGAATAACGGGGGAAATGCGTAATTACGAGTAACAGCCACACACTGGATGCAGCGCCGCACCGCTGTCTACATCACGGTGATGAGGGCGGGTCACGTTACCTCTCTGAGCCTCGGTTTCTTTTTCTGTCAAATGAGGGTGCCCGGTCTGTTTTCTCAAGACTCCCTTCCAGATCTAAGCAGGCAGGGGTCTCCCTCTTGAGATCCCAAAGTCCATGGCTGCCCCAGAAATGGCTGCTGATCTCTCAGCAGCCGGAAGGAAAAAGTTCTTATTCATTACACAGCCCCATAAATCATCTGGAGCCCATAGGATGTTTAATACGGAATCACTTAATTTAATAGTCATTTTGACATAAGGAATTGTTTTCTTAAAGCCAGAACTGGCTGTAAAATCTCAAGTGATATTTTATGTCTGCCATAGAACAAAATCATTCAGCAATTAGTGATTAATGACATACAACAGTGCGTTTCTCTATGGTCACCTCCCCCACTGTCTTTCTCTCTGGCCTCGCCCACCTCCCACTCCAGCTACCACACCTGACAGACGAGCCTCTTTTTATAACCAGGGCAGGTGTCTGAGCCTAAAAGACCATCCCCAAGATTGAAAAGTGTCTGATGGAGCCCAGCACTGTGCTGAGGCTCAATGAAAGCATCTCCATCGACATGATCTATGGCGCGGAGGCAACTTCCTCAGACAAGCCTCCAAGCATGGCATTCGGTACAACGAAACGAGGGGTCGACTCCCTAAGTTTGGATCTTTTTATGACCAGCTTAGCCCTTTCTGGGGAAAGGCACGGAAACATTGTGAGCTCAGCAGTCGTCTGCACTCTCCTGCTTGTCGCAATCCTCTCTCCCACTGTACTCTTAGCCGACGCTCTCCCCCAAACACCTAACATCCTCTAGCTGAGCAGGGTCCTTATTGTGACACCCTTCTCTGGCTCACCTTCCCACAAACACCAAAAATTAAACTTGGCAGTATGGGCACTGCACTCAGGAAAACCGGCCCTACTATTTCCTAGTTCACACAGCACTTGCCACAAGCACGTGGTTAGGGAACAGACTATTGGTGTTGACCCCATGAAGAAACTGAGGCCCTGCATGCCCATGGTCACGCTGCCTAATAAGCAGCACAACCGTGATTCAGGCCTAGGCAGCCTGCTGCAAGCCCCACACATTCGGCCACGATGCTGTTCTCACTGCACACTCATTAAGAAGGTAATTGCAATGATGGATGCCATGGACCTAGCACATTTCTTTCCATAGCATAAGCCTTTGATAAATGATAATTTGTTCTTATCATTGTTACTTGCTTATTATTGCATTATTGTTTTTTGCTGTTATTATAGAAATCTATCTTCCTCTTACAGACCAGCACAAAATTGGGGAGTAGACCTACCTTTGCCCACTGCAGTGGATAGAGTCATGTGCTATCTGGGCCCCACTCTGTTCCAGGCATTCACTTCCAGTGTTGGGAGTGCATGTGCCTGATGACTCTCAGCTGAGTCTCCCACTGAGCAGCCTCCGCAGCTGGGGACAGCCACCTTACCAAATCATGCCTCTTCCCGGGGGTAGCACACATCTCCCAATCCTTTAGCTCAAGGCTGGACATCTCCAAAGGGCCATCCCAGCCACACAGCTCCCACAGGATCGGCTGCAACAACTGCACCTCAGCCCATCCTCTGCCCTACCCACGCTGCCCCTCTCCCCTCTCACAGAGGGTGTTATTCCCGAGAGCTCCCAGAAGATCTCCCGCACGCAAGTCTCTACCTTAATCTACAAACCAAGGCACCACAGGCTGCAACATCTCCCCATCCCCCCTACTACCAAATATGCATAAAGCCACTCAGGGGACATTGTTTCAGTGCTTTGCCACCTTGGAGGAAGTACACCCAATTCCAGAGGATGGCTTTCGGGAAGTGCATTAATAATATGCTAAATTTAAACACTCATAGAAAATGTATTTGTAGCCGTGGCTGGTGTGGCTCAGTGGATGGAGTCCCAGCCTGTGAATCAAGGGGCCACCGGTTCGATTCCCAGCCAGGGCACAGGCCTGGGTTGAGGGCCGGGTTCCCATTGGGAAACACGCGAGAGGCAACCACTCACTGATGTTTCTCTCCCTCCCTCTCTTTTTCCCTTCCTTTCTCTCTAAAAATAAATAAATAAAATATTTTTTAAAATGTCTTTGTAAAGCCTATAAATCGGTGGTAACTATCACCTGTTGATTTATTTCCAAGTAGCATTTGAGTTTTTACATATTATAAAGACAGGAAACAACACTCTAGGGTGGGAGAAGGATTTGGATTGATTGTCTACTCTTCAAGATACTCATTTTTATTTTTAATTGCAAAGCACACTTTCTGGATTTGTCTGGAGTTCCCCCTCCTGTTTTCAGTACTCGCTGCCCCTAGGAACAGCCTTTTAATAGGCCACCTAGTCTCAAGCTCTTCCCTCTACGGTTTGCCCTTCATCCCACTGCAAGGATGACCTTCCTAAAGGCCAGTGCTGAGCGTGCCTGGCCCTGAGCAGAACCCTTCAAGGGTGGACTTTATTAACTGCAAAATCTTCAACCTGGCATTTAAAACCTCTAAGTTATCACTTTAGTCTTCTTTCCAGCCGTATCGGCATTTCTTCCCTCACAAGCATAGACCTTGAACTTCATGACCCCTCGAACTATTAACAATTATCTAAACACAACCTGTGTTCTCTCACTTTTGAGAGAACAAAACCTGAAGTGTCTGCCACAACATCACACCAAAAGGCCCCCAACCCCACGCAGAACCTCTACCTGTGGTAACTGAGCCCATCTTTCAAGTTTCCTCTCACATGCCAGTCCTCCACGAAGGCTCTGTTGGGGCCACCTCCTCTGATCTCTCTCTGTCTCAGCTGGTACCTCTCTCATGGCGCTCCACCATCCTTTGTATCTATCACGCGTGTGTGCATTTGTCCTGACTTTGCTTCGTCCTGCTGTATCCAGTTAGCTTTTGCTGTATGACAGACCATCCCAAAATTCAGTGGCTTACAATGGTTACCTAATTTGCTCATACATCTAGGGGCCAGTCGGGAATCGGCTCATCTAGGCTGGGCTCCATGGGAGGTCTGCTCCAGGCTAGGGATTGGGCAGAGCTTGGCTCCTCACTGAGGTGTGGGCTGAGGCCTGTTCCATGTGTTTGTTATGGAGTCTGGGATGAAGGGCCACAGCTACCTTGGGATGGCAGAGGTGACAGAGGCAGGCATTTGAAAGGCTTCTGCTTGGGTCATGTCTGCTAAACTTAGAGAAAGTGAGTCACATGCATGATCCCATAGTCAAGGGGTTGAGGAAGTACCCACTGTGGATACAGTCAAAAAGCCCCCCAAAGTTACCTGGCAGGAATGCATGTGTATAATTCTATTACTTAAGAGAGAGTTAAGAATTGGAACAGCAACCCACATCTCCGCCTTTTCTACCCCTTTGTATGTACACCCTGCTCACGGGGTAGGCACTCAAACCGTCTCTTGAATGAAATTCCTCAGTAAGTACATCTAGCTAAACATTGATCCAATCAATAACCTCATTTATGCCATAGTGTTAATAAAAACTAGAGGCATTATCTCCATAATGACTAACATCTATATAACATTTTACATGTAGAAAACATTTTAATAATGCCTTACAGCTTTCATAGCACAGTTAAATGTATTATCTCATTTAGCATGGAGTAAACACATTTTAAAAAAATGCCTGGAGGTGGCAATGTCTTCTCTGATTGCAGTCTCTTCGTGGATTATAATTATGGATGTCAAATACTGCAAAGAAAGGAGAGATCTTCTGATGTGGGGTTCCAGTCTATACCCTCAAAGTGAGGCAGGATAGTAAGAAGCTAGGAACATCCCTTGGCAAGTGTGCTGGGGAAACTGAGAGAGCTGAACAAAATGGCCACGCGATTGACAGGCAGATCCAGAAGGTCGCCTCCCTGGAGATAATGTTAGGCCTCGGTTGTATTGCAGCTCCAGGCCTGAGAAAGCAGCAGCACCACGTGGGCAACCACAGGACCAGCTGCAGTGACTAAGTCTAACCTCCTGCCCTGCCACTGACCAATCAGTGAGACCATGACCCCAAAAGAGCACACCTGGAGAAGGGATGCACATTCTACTGAAACCCTCCTCTGAAATCTCCCCTGAGATCCCAGCCTGAAAGAGAGATATGAAAGCTTGAAGACAGAGGACCCAGGGTTTGAGCTTTCCCTCTGGGGACCAGCCCAAGTCACTCCCTCTCCCCTCTTCTTCCTTCTCTTCTTTCCCCAGAGACACATATCTCCTAAACTTTAAGGGACCCCAACCTGCAACCAGAGTAAAAATGGGCAGTGGCAGCTTGCCCCAGGCTGATCCCTGGAACCTGTCTCTAAGACCCCTTTTTCTCTGACTTCCCATAGCTAAGGCAACCCAGCCTAGGCTCTCCTGTTGCTGCTTCTATGCTAGGCCCTTCCTTGTCTCACTGGCCCCAGCTTTAATAAATGTACCCCCATAGCCACCTGGACTTGTGAAATCTTTTCTACACAAAGTCAAGAGCCCAACCCACACACTACTGGCTGGCCCTAGGCAGACCCACTCAGGGCCAGGCCCCTCTAAGGTAACAACAGCACAATAACTGGTACCCCACTGCTTTGCCTCCCTGGTTTTCAGACCAATTCCTAACCACCTCCTTTGGTTTCTAAAACCCAATGGGCCGAGGAATTGCTGGGAGAAAATGTTAAGATAGAAATTCCTGATGCCCAGGTCTAGGGAGTCAGATCAAGAATCTGCATTTTTCACAACCGCGGGTCAACCCCCTGCAGGTTCTCTCTTGAGCAGCACCTAAAGAACAAAATTCTCCCCTATCAGAGGAGAGAACAGGACCTCCTCTCCTGCCCCCACCCGGAGCTGGAGAGCATCGCCCAAGCTGCAAGAGGCTCACAGACTCTTAGGATGAAAGCATTGGATAGAACTTCTAAGACCTAGCAAACCCTTTGAATGCTGCACATAAATACACAGGAAGCCAACGACACCCCCACGCCTGGCCCCTGTTCCAGTGGCAGGAGTAGAAATCCCCGCCGGAAGCGCTGATTCCTCCTCCATCTCTCTTTCCACCACACAAAAATCACAGATTTTTTAAAACCAAAAGAGATCACCCCATTGTACCAGAGGATTGGACAAAAATATATAATCAATCGTTTTGGTTTTGTATTGTTTTCCTCTTTATATTCAGCACTGTTTTCTTTTTTAGTTACAGTTAACACTCACTAACATTTCATCTTAGTTTCAGGTGAGTCACAGATTTTCTTTACCTAGTTTATTGAATTTCTCTCAGCTCTGGGAAAATCCTAGCAAATCTCACATTTAAAAAAAAAAGAATGAAAGAAAGGCACGGTTCTGCAATTAGTGAGTCACGTTCCAAATCCCCTCTTCCACAAAAGTAAAAAGTCATAAACCCAACTCCCTTTGTTCTAGTTCGCTGTCACTTCTTTTCATGTCACTTGTTAAACAGGGGACAAATGCTAAAACATGGGTGAGGCAGAATCTCGGACCTCTCATGCCCAGCTGCACAGGGACACGCATCCCATTCGAAACCCCCCAGTGCTTTTGGCCAGGCTCCTTGGCAGGTATTGCAGACTTTGGTGCCTTTTATAGATCAGACTGGTTCCAGGGTTTGACCTTTTCAAAGCCTGAGTCTCCTCAAGTGCATCCAAAATGCTGAATGGGCAGAGCAGGAACCCCCAGGGGCTCCCTCTCTGCCTCCACCATGCACAGTTCTGCCCAAATTGCTTGACAGCTTTCCCACGTGGTTAGGGAAAAGGTTGAAGAATGTGTGAATATGGCCCAGCCAGCCAGCAGGGACATGAGAAGGAGGGGACAGGCCCCAAATCCATCATCCAGGCTGCCTTTCCAGAGACGAGTGAGATGACGGGGAAGACTGTGTCCCGATTTGGGGGGATTTAAGGAGGAGCACCATGGATTTTTGAATCAGACTTTTGTCCCTCAATCGGGGGTAGCAAAGACCATTTGCAAGATTCAGATATACACAAAACAGGTATGCAGGAGAGAAACTGTTGTCTTTCAAAAGGAAGATGCTGACAGCTGGGAAAAACCTAACTTACTAAGAAAAAAAAATTTCCTATTTTAGGCATCCCTTCGAGGAAAACACAAACAAATGAGCAGACACAAAACAAGCTACAGTGTGACTAACTGACCCTCAGTACCATTTGCCTCCAAGCAAATAAAGGGGTCTGTGAGTATTTCTTCCAACCCAATTACCACAGCCTTGCACCCTC
Organism: Sturnira hondurensis; assembly: GCF_014824575.4. Lineage (NCBI taxonomy): Eukaryota > Metazoa > Chordata > Mammalia > Chiroptera > Phyllostomidae > Sturnira > Sturnira hondurensis. The sequence continues at coordinate 8,434,978 of NW_028087485.1, forward strand.
TCTTATACCTGGCTCCATGAATTAGCACTTACATTGCCAAAATCAAGTCCATGTAAATGTGGACAGTTACATTCTCACCAAAACAAGGCAAGCCTGTGGACAGCGAAGAGGGTCGTCGGGGAATGTCCTCGCCAACACAACAGGCCTAGGGGGTTTGGCAATGACTGTGGCCATTCGAGTGCTGTCTACACTGTGGAGCTGGCCGCTGCAGGCCAGTGTAAACATCGAGGAAAGATAACCTTTGGGTGGCTTGTGTAAAACGAATTGTTAAAGCCTGGATCAACGATTTTGTAAACACTTTTGTTTCTTTTATAAATGGCCTTCTATCTTCAAAAGTAGCACTCTGCCAAAGCCTAAAATGTAAAGCTAGTGAAGAAGGTCAGTCATGCTGGCTAAAGCAGAAATGGGAGGGCCAAAGGCGTGATCCATGAGCACCCCCCCCCCAGGCTTCTCTCTGTCCTGGGGCAGCTGATCAGGACCCCCACAGAGCACCCAAGAGCACCCAAGAGCACTGCTGGAGAAATCACTAGGGCAGATCATCCGTCAGGCCTTCCCACTCTACCATTTCCATAATTCTTTAGTATAAATGAGAGGGGAATATTCTGCCGCCCTCAAAATGACCTTATGCATACCTATAGACTATTATTTAGGCTGGGTGTAAGTGAAAGAAAAAAGACATAAAATGGGAGCATAATAAAATTTTGTGACAAATGACTTTCATGTGTACAGAAATTAGAAAAGGGCAAGAAAAGAAATAAAAGGTGTTGTGTTAAAATGATTACATCCTTAGTTTAAAAAATCCTTTAATGTTGCTTCAAGTATAAACAAAATGGGTTGCTTTTTAAAACATATATTAGATGTATACTTTTTAAAAGCCTATAATTACATGAGATTTTTTTCATGTAATTGAAAATGGAACCCAGAATCAAGATGCTTTTAAAGATTTGCGACTGTCACGAGAGAAATCAGTACCTTATCTATGGGCAGAAAGTTGTGCAGAAATGCACTTGAGCATCTCAAGGAAAGTGTCAAATGTCGATAAATCTTCATGAAACATGAGTATCACGTCATTTGCTTCCACAAAAGATGAATGCTCTCAATCACCCAGAGAGCGAAGTCTAAACCACTTACCTGGCATTTCAGGCCCCCCTTCGCAATCTGAACCTAGTGTCCCTAGTTTTCTTTCCCACTGTTTCTCAATGCACTTGTATTTTTCCAGCACATTAGTTCTCAATGACAGAGGGATGGGAGGTGTTTTGCCTCTCAGAGAACATTTGGCGATTCCTGGAGATATTTTCACAACTAAAGGGGTGCCGAGGACATTTCTGGAGCAGAGACCTGGGAGCCAGCTGACCCTTGTACCATGCACGGGGTAGTTATCCAGTCAAAGAAATGTCAAAAATGCTGAAGCTGAGAACCCCATTCTATCAGATCTACTAACTGCCCCCAAACACACTGTGACCTAGGTTTTGTTCCAGTTATTCTCTTTTCCCAGAATCTGTCTCCCTCTCTTACTTGCCAATTGAAATTAGTCTTCAAGATTGTTGATGGGCACACCAGCCTCACCTGAGCCCTTCATCCTCCAGGCGATCATCACACCTCCTCTAACATCCTTCAGGCGTTTCCCAGTTCAGGCCACAGTCCTTCAGCGATCTGCCTGGGTTTGATTCAACATCAGCCTCNCCCCCCTTCGCAATCTGAACCTAGTGTCCCTAGTTTTCTTTCCCACTGTTTCTCAATGCACTTGTATTTTTCCAGCACATTAGTTCTCAATGACAGAGGGATGGGAGGTGTTTTGCCTCTCAGAGAACATTTGGCGATTCCTGGAGATATTTTCACAACTAAAGGGGTGCCGAGGACATTTCTGGAGCAGAGACCTGGGAGCCAGCTGACCCTTGTACCATGCACGGGGTAGTTATCCAGTCAAAGAAATGTCAAAAATGCTGAAGCTGAGAACCCCATTCTATCAGATCTACTAACTGCCCCCAAACACACTGTGACCTAGGTTTTGTTCCAATTACTCTCTTTTCCCAGAATCTGTCTCCCTCTCTTACTTGCCAATTGAAATTAGTCTTCAAGATTCCCCGTGTTCCTTCAGGACGATGTTGATGGGCACACCAGCCTCACCTGAGCCCTTCATCCTCCAGGTGATCATCACACCTCCTCTAACATCCTTCGGGTGTTTTCCAGTTCAGGCCACAGTCCTTCAGCGATCTGCCTGGGTTTGATTCAACATCGGCCTCATACCTGTGACAGCACATGTGTCTGCTACAACACAGTATTCAGTTTATGGCCTTATGAATTTTACTTAACTTTATTAACATCAATCCAGAAATACTTCTCTCTAAAAATAATTTTAACAGGTATAACAACACTAAGACATATGCTGATAGCTGGAAAATCAGATCACAAATACAAACACTGGCTATTAGGCAATGGGATTTGATTTTGGGGGTGGGGGGGTAAGTACTCCGACATACCAAACCTTGCTTAGTTTCAAAGATGCTAAGTACCATTTGCCACCAAATTAAGGAGAATGGTCATTGTGCCCAATTACCCTCTCATATTATAAGCTTCTTTATTATTGATTTCATAGCTGATATTTATTAAGGACTGTGCGCCAGGCTGAGAAACCTGACATTCATCCAAGAGGCAATGGCAGGGAAGACCAGTTGGTGTCTGTTCTGACTGGTGAGGCACCCGACAAAGAGAGAAGAACCGCTGCCCGAGGTCACACAGCTGTGAGGGGGAGGGCTTGTCTCCTGTTTAGATCCCCAAGCCCCCACTAGTCACATCACACTCTTCAATCACTTAAAGTTCACTAAAATCATATTTTCTTTATAATGTAAAGAATCTTAGGATACCAGCTATGTATGCATGGAGGCAAGCCACAGACACTCCTCACGGCTACCCAGTTCAGCCACACCAGTTTGAAGAGAGACACTGTGTGCAAGACATCTTGACTTACAATAGCACCAAAGGTGGAAATTTCTAGAAATAATGTAGCTGAAACTGTATAGGGCTGATATGAAGAGACGTACACAATTTCACTGAGGAACACACAGAAATGGAGTTAAAGGAAAGAAAAAAAAACCATACGGTCAAAACTGAAAACTGGATATTGAAAGAGATTCTTTTCTCTTTAAATGAATTTATAGCTTTGCTGCAGCTCTGATCGATAGTTGATTTATGGAGTGAGGGAACTGGGAGATTTTTGGAACATGACAAAGTGATTCCAAATTCATTCAGATGAATAAATGAGTATGGCAAGCCAAGACTATTTTGAAAAGGATGGCTATTTATTTTTGTTTTATTTTGTTATGGCTTTTAGGAGAGGAAATGTGCCCAGCCAGGCACTATGTTGTGTCATAAACAATAATTAAACACAGTGAGGTCCAGCTCAGGGAACAGAGGACTGACCAACTCATTAGATTAAAAGTTGACAGATGCCACCAACCTCAAGAGGGTCTAACTATGACCAGAGTCCCCGATAGGAAACTGTCAGTTGAAACAGTCAGAAATATGAGCAGAGATTTAAGTGAGGACATGTTCATTGGATTTTTTTTTAAAGATTTTATTTATTTATTTATCTTTAGAAGGGAAGGAGAGAGGGAGAGAAACATCAATGTATGGTTGCCTTTCGTGCGTCCCCTGCTGGGAGTTGGCCTGCAGGGAACTGACCTGCAACCCAAGCATGTGCCCTGACTGGAAATCGAACCGCGATCCTCTGGTTCGCAGGCCAGTGCTCAATCCACTGAGCTACACCAGCCAGGGCCCTCATTGGATTTTATTTTACTAGAAATAGTAAATAGAAATCCCATAAATTCTAAAAACATACATCAGTATAGATAAAATTATTAAACAGATTAAATGATGATATAGTCATAGGACAAAGTAGTAGTGTAAGATTTCTAAAGCATGATATAGGAGAACAGTCAGTATTTTATGTCCGATATATTCTCTAATATATATGTAACATATAAATAGTATACATAGGATAGTTATACATTTAATAGAAATGTATTATAAATCAGAAAACTTCAGGTAATATTTACATGATCATAGATTGAGGGCACTTTCTGAACACAAAGTAATAGAAAACATTATAATGAGAAAAGTAAAAATATTTAATCAATTTTTTTAAACTAAAGAGTATGTTAAAAATCATAAGGCAATTAAAACCCAAAGAACAAACTGGGGACAATATTGAAAGAAAATTAGAGACCAAATTAAGAACTCATAATAAAAAAGAAATAAAACAGATGGTCACATAAAAGAAATACAATGACTAATAAACACATAAAAACAGGTCTAAACTCACCGATCTGATAAGAAATGCAAATTAAAAACAAGAGAGATCCATTTTTGCATATGAAATAAGATAACTTTTAAAATTAAATTTTTATGAGGTGTAATGAAATAATAGTTTACTAGCTGAAGTGAAAACTAGTATAAACTTTGTAGAGATCAGTTTGGCATGACAATATTTATATATATTGTTTTGATAGTCTTTAAATCCTTAAAATTACATTAATCAGACCTTGAACAAAGAATTACTTAAAGGTTTTCAAAATAACATTCCAATCCCTTCTCTTATAGTAAAAGTTTAGAATCAAGGTCAATGTTAAATGATAAAAGAGTAACTCAGTTTTTATATATTCACCAATTAGAATACAATGCAAGTCATGCGAGTTAAAAATTATGTTTATTTTTTAATGTTTATCTCTGCAGTTGAGACTGCTAATTGCCTACCCAATACATCATTTTTTAAAGATGTTATTTATTTATTTTATTTTTAGAGGGGGGGAAGGAAAAGAAAAAGAGAGGGAGAAAAACATCAGTGTGCAAGAGAAACATCAACCCATTGCCTCTCACGCAACCCCAACTGGGGACCTGGCCTGCAACCCAGGCATGTGCCCTAATGGGAAATTGAAACTGACCTTTGGATTCACAGGCTGGTTCTCAATTACGTTAGAAATTATAGAGAATGGTATAAAAATGTTCAAGTTTATTTTTTTAAATATAAAATTTTATCTTTTAGTTATATTTTATTCATTATGCTATTACAGTTGTCCTGATTTTCCCCATTGGCCCCCCTCCACCCAGCAACCCCACCCCCTCAGGCAGTCCTCCCACCATTGTTCATGTCCATGGGTCATGTGTACAAGTTCTTTGGCTACTCCATTTCCTGTACTGTACTTGACATCCCCATGGCTGTATTTAAAGCATGATCTGGACTGTGATAAAAACTTAAATAAGCTTACAACTATACTATATTATGATATGGAAAAAAGTATAGAAAGCAGTACTTGATTTTTTTAGTGGTGTTTTCTGTGCAGTGAAATTATAATCACTTTCTTTTTATTTTTCTGCATTTTCTTAAATGCCTACACCAAGTTTGTATTGTGTCTATAATTAGAAAATAAAAGTAGTTAAAAACTGCTCCCTCCCTCTTAGCATCAGTTTTGACCTTTTGGCATCGTCTCTCCATCTTTTCCCTGCAGCCTGAGTCATTCCTGCTACAGAACTCTTCCTCCCCAAGACGATCGCATCTGGAGACAGGGCCTATGGAAAGCAATCAGGTTTACATAAGATCATGAGCATAAGACTCTCATGATGGGATTTGTGTCCTTACAAGAAGGGGCACCAGAGAGGCCTGACCAGTGTAGCTCAATTGGTTGGGTGTTGTTCCACAAAGTGAAAGGTCACAAGTTCATTTCCCGGTCAGTTCACATGACTGGGCTGTGGGTTTGGTCTCCAGCCGAGGAGCATGCAAGAGTCAACCAACCCATATTTCTCTCTCACATGGATGTTTCTCTACCTTTCTTTATCCGTCCCTTCCCCTCTCTCTAAAAATAAACAAGAAAAATCTTTAAAAAGAGGAAGAATGCATAGGAGGAGGAAAAGGAGGAGGAGGAAAAGGAGGAGGAGGAGAAGGGACACCAGAGAGCATGCTTGCTCTCTCTTCTCTACCATGTAGGGACGCGGCAAGAAGTGGGCATCCACAAGCCAGGAAGAGAGCTTTGGCCAGAAAACGCCCATGCTGGCCCCCTGATCTCAGACTCCCAACTTCTAAAACAGGGAGAAAGTTAATTTCTGGTATTTTGTTATGGTAGCCTGAACAGACGAATGCACACCGCAACCCAATCTGGAGGAGAACACTCTAAGATTTCCTCAGGGAGAAAAGGGTGAGTCCTTCATCCTGCAACCCTGCATCCAACTTCATTTTAAGCAGCCTCCAAGCCCTGAGTTTGGTGTTTCTTCTTGGGCTATTCAGCTCAAACCTTTCACTTTCCTCTCCTTCTAGCCCTCTCCCTGACCCTCCAAGTCTCAGAGACCATACTCACAGGGCTGCTGAACAGCTCATGACCATCAATGCATTCACTCTCCCCACTTCTTCAAGGAACAAGCCAGATATGAGCAACTCTGAGCTTCAGGAAGATGACTCCACTAGGGTAACCAAGCCACTCTGCTCCACACAGGGTCTCTCCTGATCCTGCCCACAAAGGACAACCACCAGCTGAAATCTCAGGAGCACAGTTAAATTTTCTCTCCTCTGAACGTTTCTTATCAATGAGATTCCACAGTCTCTGAGCTGAATGGACATTTATCATATTCTCCACATAATTACCAGATGGAAAAAGCATTTGAAAGGCGTGTATTTTGTGGAGACACTGGCCAAAAACCTAGAAAAAAAGAATAGAATGGTGTTTCCATTTCCATCTCAGAGTTTTTGTTTCATGAATTAGGTGAGGGAATTTTTGAATCTGTGTTTAAGACACACCAATCTTTTCAGGTTGCCCAAGGCAGGGTCAAATATGACCCCTTCTTTTCATAGTAAAGAAATCACTATGTACATAGCTACATGGGTCTCCTTTCTTCTACTGTCTCACAGAACTGACATATGTGAAGCATAATTATCACATGAGGCCAGTACATCTTAATTTCATCCAAGGAGGTGAACATTCTGTCTTCCTCAGCACGCTGGCAGACCACCATGTATGAGCTCTCAGCACTGAATTTTGCTCTTAGCATTAAGACAGCTCTTCCAAGGCCAAGATGCACCCAGACATACAGCAAGCGCAGCCCCCACCAGCAAAGCAGAAACCATTTTCTGCTTGCAAGCCGAGGTTTCACATCCCCCTCTTGACCTTGCATGTATTATTTTGAATGTAATGTATTTTTAAATTGCTTCACCATTTTTTAAAACGTAAGGGAGAGCTGAATTAAATATTATTTGTGGCATACCCTGGTTCGCAAAGGGCCTCTAAATCTGATCCCTTATACCAGGTCGATGCCTAAATCGTATTACTTGAGATTGCAAATGACTGTGTTTGCGAAATTGTGGAAGCACATTTAGAGGCAGCCTCAAAAGTTCAGCCCATAATGTTAACTTGTTTGAAAAGGCCTTGATTTTCCAGGAAGCAATCTCAAGCCATTCAGCCTATTCCCTAACTCTGTCTCTGTCGTGGATAATGCATTAATGTGTAAGGATGGCTTACGCTAAGGTTCTCCAGGAGCCTTAGTCTAATGTCTAAATGAATTCCTAGCTAAATAGATAAAGCCCATTTTTGCAGCAAAACATAGAATGCATTCGAGAATAGGCGAGATCTATAGAGTTTAAATTAAGGGAAAGGTGCGAGAGGGTTCACCCCAGCCACCTTACTTCACGGTAAACATGTCCCATTTTCAGTTCCTGCATCTCCGGCCTACGTCCTCTACACCTGCAGCTGCTACTGTGCTGAGAGGGGTAGCTCTAGGACCCAGACGCAAGGGATGTCTATGGCTTAAGGGAAATTAGAACTCATCTACATGAGTATGTGCACCTTAGCTCATGTGTGCTTACATAAACATATGTGCATCGATGCACACATCATATGTGGAATCAACATGTTCTCAGAAAATGCACTCCTGTCAGAAAATGTATAATAGAAATAAACTAGAATAGAATAGAATAGAATAGAGTAGAATAGAATAGTCAGATAGGCGGGGATACTAACCACTACACTAAAAACAAACAAGCAAGTAAAATAGAACCAGAGACATGGAAATAAAAAACAAACTGACAGTAACCGGGGTCGGGGGAGGGGGCTAATGGGGGAAAGAAAAGGATGGGTTGTCAGGGAACATGTATAGAGGGCCCAGAGACAAAGACAATGGTGCGGGGAGGATTGCATGTGGAAGCTGGGGTGTGGGTAGGGCAGAGGAGAGCGATGGCAGAAAAAGGGGGACAGCTGTAAGTGAACAACAATAACATAAATAAAGTCAGACAACCTCGATATATTAAATGAGCTTCAGTCATACTGAGGATGAGGTTCTGAGTTCTGTTACTCAGCCATCAGTCCCCATGCAATCTAAGCATCAGGATGCCAGAATAGCATCAGGACATCATGCTATTTCCCTACTGAAAGGGTAGAACAATTAGCAAAATTCAACATCTAGGGGGTCAATGTGTTCGCCAGGGCTGCCGTCTCATCTGCAGGCCTGTTTGGGGAAGGGTGTACTTCCAAGCTCACTCACATATTGGCAGCAGGATTCAGTTGTTCCTCACTGGAACTAAGCTTCGCACTGAGAGCCTCAGTTCCTCACTTACTATTGGCTGAAGACCCTCCCCAGTCCCTTGCCACGTGGGCCTCTCCATCGGGCAGCTCAAAACATGACCCTTTACTCTGACCAAGCAAGCAAGAGAGCTCAGCTAAGATGAAAACCATGATCTGAAGTGACAGCTTATCACCTGTACTCCATGCTATTCACTAGAAGCAAGCCACTAAATTAAGCCCAAATTCTGACACCTGAGGGCAGGGGTTCCCAATCTCCGGACCTTGGACAAGGCCTGTTAGAAAGCCTGTTAGAAACGGCCACACGCAGGAGGTGAGCTTAAATGTAATGTTCCTGAATCATCCCAAAGCCTTCCCCCCAACCCCAGTCTATGGAAAAATCGTCCTCCAGGAAACCACCAGTCCCTGGTGCCAAAAAGGTTGGGGACTCCTGCCTTAGGGTGTGTGCTTTATCACCACCCTTGCCTGAAGTGATAGCAAGGAAGATAAACAAAATGACCATGATCTTTCAGGACAGAGGATAACTAAGGAAGAGACACAAGGAACATTCTTTCTCTCTTTCACAGTGCTATACAAGCAAATGCCATCGGAGACAGAGGCACTTAGAGGCCAGTCCAGTTACACACAGAACTCAGCAAGGACGAGGATGCCTATGAACTCTTTGGAAAAGATGCCAGAAGAGGGTGGACACCTAGGGAAGGTGAGAAGCCACCTAGGCAAAGCTGCGAACCGCAACAACTGTTCACATTGGATGTGCAGAGGAAACAGCTCCTCCCACTGCAGAATGTGCCTGCCTGTTAAATACCTCCCAGAGGAAGAGTGGAAATCCCATTCACTTGCAGCTCAGTAGGATATAAAAAAGAAACAATCAAACAAAAAGAAACCTAATGCTTTTTCCTTATGACAGTGCTGCCCAAGCAAACACTAGAAAGCACTTATGCTGGGACAGTTATCCCACCTTTGTTTAACCAGGTATCAAATGAGTGAAGAAGGGGTTTTCCTATGAGTCAGTCATTTTCTTGGGGCACGTGTTTGAGGGCTGTGTCGCTCCATAGTATAAGATTTCTAGGTGACCTCACTTGATGGAGTTAGAACATCTGGAATTCACAAACTTTATTTCTCAATGAAGATTTTATTAATAGTGTTAATGCCGAGTATGCCCCATGCCCTGCCTAACCCACAGGTATTGTGGGGCACAAAGGAGGAAATGGGTAGAAGGGATAGCCCTTTACAATCTCCAGCACACTTTCACAGCCCTTACAAGGGTCGTCATCTCAGAAAAAAAGCAAGTATGAGGCGTGTGCAGGGTCGGATCTCCCTCCGGCACCCTTGACAGAAGTCACTTCTCAAGCACAGTGTTCTTCCAATGAATCCCCTCCAGGCCACTACTTTCCATACTTTGAAGGTCGCATGGGGGAAAAAATGTGCCATTCATGAAGAATCTATCCTTGGACATTTGCAAATCTCCAAATTGCGAATTACAACATTTGAACCATATTACTCCTGAATTGCATGTTCGCTCTATTTGTCTACATCCCATACAATAGATATGATCGAAGTCTTTTGAATGTCATCTTTCATTTCAGTGTCTTGTCTTTGGCATAACTATTCTCCTTCTGTGTTTCTCCACCCTCTCCAATCCCGCCTCACTGTACACCATCCCTCTGAAGAAGTCATTTTAAGGCTTTTTGTTGTTGATTTTGTTTACTACTCCATAAGAATTATGACTCAAAGAGTAGAGGAATATAAAGTTAGGTTGAGATGGGGACTCTTAGAAGTAAATTAGGCCCATTCAATTGTTAAGAGATGTCCATGGGCATATAATCTGTGCCTGGGATTCAAATTTGTGTCCCAGAAAAATGACAGATTACTCATGTGCCATGGTCTTCAGAATTGCTAAGAAAACATAGTACTTAAAGACTTATAACTTACAAATTATAAATCAAAAATACAGAAATGAAATTGCCAAGCATCCAATGGGTCATATCTATTCCTTTCAATAACTGTATAACATGGATGAGAATATTGTTCCCATTATGTGGATGAACAAAACGCAGTTTAAAGAGACCCTGTCTCAGCCAAAGCTGTACTCTACACTCAGAAATATGCATCTTGTCTTTTCTCAAGGAGGTTTTGCATGGGTATAGCCACTCCTAACCCATGTAGGCTATGTCTCTCAAACATAAGTGGTTTAGAGCTTTCAGCAGCCTAGGATTCTGTCATTGAGGAAAAAAAAAAAGTCTATGTAAAAAGTTGTTCTTCTTCCGAGACTCCTATGACATCTTAAAGAATAATCGCAGCAATTATACATCAGAAACAAAGAAGCCATAATTACAAAAATGAAATTTTCAGCTACCACTTGGCTAGCTAGCATGGGCACTGACTTTTATATTTCCCCATGGGGCGGATATGAAAGAAGCACCGAGTGGAAGAGAGATGAAACACAATTATTAGGACCCAGGGATTTATTCTTCCTGCTGCACAAAGGAAGGGGAGGGTGGCAGCAGCTGGAACGGTCTGCTCTTGCTGTTTGCAAGGATAGAAAAACGTGCCCCTTCATCCTCTTTATTTTAATTTCCTTTGGAAACAATGACAAGGCTTATCCAGTCTACAGTAGTTTCCTTCTCCATCAACACAACTTCCTAGTTAACTAACTGCCTTACTGTCCCAAGAGCTGGTTTGGAGGGACTCTGAGTGACAGCACGCTGACACTGAGACACTGGTCCATGCTAACTGAGCAAAAGGCTATAGTTTCATAGCCAGAGAAACAAGGGTTCCCTATTTCCACCTTAGTCTACTGACAATCTTAGCGGTTCTAAGTACACACCAAATAATGACTGTGATAATCGTTACAGACCAAATAATACTGGTCTGAAAAGCACAAAATAACTGGGGACGGTCCAGGCATTGAATCAAAAGCAATACCCCAACTCCCTTTTCTCTCCCAGTACTCTAAACTGTACGCACAAAACACAGTTGTTTTTCACAGTGTGCTTCGGAAATCATCATTTTTAGCTCCGGACATAGTTTTACCGGTCCTTCCAAAGACACTGGTGTAGATGTGCATACGTACAAGGTGCTCATCACTGCCAGCTCCCTGCGACACCCACACCACACCCACCCCATCCTCATGTAGGGCATAAGTGCCACATCAGGACTTTTTAAAGGGAGTTGCCTTAAGGCATTCAAAGGAGACATGAAATACTACTTTCAAACATTGTGAATTTTGGATTTGTTTTACATTAGGCATACAGTAAAGCATGTAATACCCTTTAGTGCATGCTTCCTAATCTTGAATGCTTTGACTTTCTCCTCTACTGGAAAAAAAAAAGATAAAGGTGAGAAGTGTTTCACGTTAGAGCAAGGAAGAGCAAGAGGTAAAATTATATCAAAACAAGTTTATCCTGTGATAACCAGGGCAAAAATTGTATGGATCTATAAAGGCACACCAATTAATGAAGTCACTTTCTGATTGGGGGAGGGCTAATTCTCCATGTGGAATATGAACTTACTCCTATAGGAGCTTTTTTTCAAAATGTGCTCCCCAGAAGTTGTTCTGAAGGATTTATCTGGTGGGAACACACACACACACACAGATTCAGTAGTAAAAAGTGTGGAAATAAGCCACTTAAAGTCCAGCAGCCTTCTTCACCCCAGGCCTCCCCAGAGTCTAAGACCCTAACACGAATCCTAAGTCTTCAGGAGTGTAGAGCTGGCCAATCATATTTCAAATGATTTGACTATAAAACCACTTATGAGAAGAGACACTTTATGGGTGGGACTAGGGCTCTTCAGAGGACATGTTAGGAAATGCTGCCTTTTCAAACAGGCACATAAAAGATTTGGGGGTTTTCCAAATAGAAGAGAGCTTAGTATGCAGCTAAGAGGGCCTGGCCATGACCTTCTCATTGAGCTCTCTAGCCCAGTGCTTCTTGAACTCTAATGTGCATGTTAAATCACCAGGGAAGTTGTCCCATGCTGGCTCCTGATCCGTACGTCTTGCTGGAGAATCTGCATTTCTAACAAGTTCCCAGGTGATGCTAACATTGCTGGTCTAGAAAGGCCACTTTGAGAAGCAATGGTCTAGAGCATATGCGCCTTCAATGATGAAGGTGTCCAGGAATCATCCATAGTGCTTTGCTGTCTGATAATTCTTTATCCAAGAAGGTGAGTCTGTGGAAGAGTCTGCAGCAGAGTCTGCGGACGGGGCTTACCAGTAAAACCTGTTGGGGGTGATGCGTTCATGCATGAGTTGCCAGTGTCTCCCAAAGTCCATGGAGCTGTAGAGCTGCAAAACAACGAAGTGAGGAGAGCATAAGTACTTTCAACATGAATACACAGGTCTTCCCCCTGGAGGATGACATTCCAACCCACCAGAGTGTCTCATACACCCAAGCAGGCATCTGCTGTATCCAGATACAAATACAGGTATATGAGCGCACTCTGCTTATTGTTGTGCTTTCTAGCACAAGTAGGTTCTTAATATGTATGCCATTGACTGATGTTTGCGAGCTGAGTATAGATCCATCTCTGATGCCATCCATCATTCTCTCTTTTAGAGGTAAAATCTTTAATAAAAGTACGTCTCCATCTTCCCTCAAAGTCCATGAAAGTCTTCAGCTACATCTAAAACAATTCAATTTCAAAGGTAGTTATTGGCAAGTCCTACATGTAAGGTGCTCTGGTGGATATCAATATAAAGAAAAGGCAGATTCTGGGCTCAGAGAGAGAACACCTACATAGAAATGGTCATCAGCTGGGATCTGAGCCAATATCACATGCAAAAGATGGGGCTCTTTCAGTTTCCTCTCTTACTGCTCCCATATATAATCTAAATGAAATGGACCCCTCAGTGTCCTCATGATACCGGGCTCATTATGCTCCTTGCAAAATGGCAAAGACAGGTCCCTCTTGTGCCTGAGTAAAAATTACCCACCCATGCAAGACTAGCATAAGTATGGCTTCCGCTGCAAAGCGGATTAGATTTCATTTAGATTATATATGCAAAGCCTGTTCCAACCACTTCAGCCCACCCATCATTCCTGCTTCCCAATCCACTGTCCTCACCTTTGGTTTCCACTGAGCACTAGTTACAGGCTAATAATATACGGTTATGTCTTTCGGGTTTTTCTGTATTTAGTTGTGTTTATATTTCTTAAAGGCATATAAAGTGTTCACCAAATATCTGTTGCATAAATCACTCATTCAAATAAGCAGATAAGGGTGCAGAGCAACTCAGAGAATGAGAAAACATTGTAGAAGAGCCCCCGGAACTTTGGCAAATTGTTTCAAAATACCTCTGCATGACTAATAGAGTCAGATTCGACATTCACATATTCTATGGATGCAGAGCCTGACCCCTTTGAAACACACAAGGGAAAGCCCAGCATACCTATAAGAGACTAGCTAGGGGGCTGGGGTTTCTTTCCAGCAGAATGCCTGGTAGCGCAATCTCTGAATCTGGTAACGAAACAATAATAATTATTCAACCACATTGTTCTTTCACATACAGCTGAGCCTTGGAAAGACACCGTAAGAAAGGACAGACAGTTGTACTAACACAAACTCCTGTTCCCAAGCATTTTCTGATCAACCCAGGCAGAGTTAAACATTCACTCCATGGTATCACTGCTATTTTTATAGTCTGCCCTTAGGAAGTTGTTCACACTAAGCCATTTATGGTTGGAAGTCTCTCCTACTAAACTGTGAGTCAGAGAGGGGCAAAGATCATGCCTTACTCACCTGCACGCGTCAGTGGTTATACAATGCCAGTGCCTAACAGGGGAGCACACAAACCTCTTTCATGGTTAAGGAAACTCAATCATGGAGAAGTTAAGTTTGGGTCAAAGAAACTAGGATTTGAGTTTTCTGACACCTACCTCACATCTCCTTCCATGGATCAATGTATCTAGATTATAATGACGATTTCACCGTATTTGTATTTCTCCCACAAACTTTTATAGGTAGAGAAATTAAAAAAGACAAAAGTACATGGCCCTCAAGTTTACAGAAATGGTGTCAGTTGAAGTATATTCCTGTAACCACATCTCCAGTAGCTGCTCACCTATAGGGATACACTGTCCCACACAACACACCCAGGTAACTTTGCTGTTAAGTTCTGAAACCATAATCGTATAGTCCCTGCAGAAATGATTTTTTAAAAATTCCTGGTAATTTCAAAAAAGATCTGAGGGACTTGGGAAAATTTTGGTCCACTTAAATTTAATTTCAAAAATATTTATTGAACATTGGTACTATGAACTACATAAAGAGTGTCTTTTTTGTCCAGTGAATGACAGATGTGTTTGTTTGCATTCCCATTTTATAGACTGAGATCTTAACACTCGGTCTACAAAGTGACTACAGCAACAATACGGAAAACAGGATGTCATCCTGATTCAGCTGACCGCAAACTTCTACTATACCACACCAATGTTACACCAACTCTCAGCTCTCACCACATTTATCCAAACTGGGCTCTCACTTCATGAGTTAGTACTAACTACTATGTGTGTCCACCTCTGCCTGGGGGGGTAGTAAGCAATA
This sequence comes from Sturnira hondurensis, assembly GCF_014824575.4. Lineage (NCBI taxonomy): Eukaryota > Metazoa > Chordata > Mammalia > Chiroptera > Phyllostomidae > Sturnira > Sturnira hondurensis. Next base: position 8,450,082 of record NW_028087485.1, read on the forward strand.
CTCTTCCCCACCACTCTCTGTCCCTTTCCTTATTAACTCAGGGAATAAAACAATACTAGTCCTATACTATTAAATGACAGTGCACACAGAGCCGCATACAGGTCTTCAAGCAGCGAAAAGGGTAACGGCTGACCATCGAAGTACACACACAGACATACTACATAAAAGGGGAAAGGGGGCAAAGGCTAAAATTCTAACAGAGGTGCCTCACCTTTTGGCATCTCTGCAACATACTGGAATAAGAATTGTCTTGGGCCACACATTAAATACACTGTGACACATAATCACAAAAAATTCCACAATGTTTTAAGTAAATTTATGATTTCGTGTTGGGCTGCATTCCCAGCCATCCTGGGCCACATGCAGCCCTCAGGCCACACCTTGGAAACCCCTGTGAGGAATGGGCAGGATTATCAGGGGAAGACATGGGACAACAAGGCTTCCTGAAGAACTACATCTTGAGCTAGGCCTTTGGAGGTAGGCGATGAGGACAGGAGAGAAAGATGATGGAGATTGTACTGAGTGGAGGAGACAATAAGAACAAAGGTGCCGATACAGCCAAGGTCTTGGGTTTGGCTTGTGGAGAAGCTTTTCCAAGGAGGTTGATGGCACTGTAACTGGCTGAAAAGAGTTAGAGGTTGTCAGTCTGACTGTCCATTAATCCATCTCTCTGCCTATCCAACCATCCATCCATTTGTGAATGTTTCCATATCTATCTGTACATATATCTATGTTGGGGTGGTTTGGGAGGAAGGACAGGATCTGTGAGGACCGGACGATCCCACTGAAGAGCATATACCCATACATTTTGCTGCAAACTGAGTTTTCCATGCAGGGTTTTAAGAAATGGAACACTCTTTTTCCCACTGCAGGTGTCTGAGGGATAGATGCTCAGACTTGAAACACATGTTTCCCAACTAAGTACAGAAGACACTTTACTCGGAGCCCTCTATCACCCGAAGACACTCTCAGAGTCTCCATCAGCCTGATCCCAATGACAGCAAACAGAGCCTCCAATTCCTCCAAGTGAAATCCAGCACGACCACGGCTGTAAACTCTAGGGGCGGGCCAGGGATAAACCATGAGGGTCACACTGACGTGGCGGGGTCTCCATATCCTGGGGACACAATCATCCCTTCCATCACGAGGGCCCTGGTGCAGCAGGATGCCATCTGCCCCAGCTCCTGCCAGCGCTCATCCTCGAGAAAAGCATGGCTCCTCTCCCCTCACACTCTTTACAACAGAGACAGAACGAGAGATGAGCCGCTGATCTCCTCATCCAGGCCTATTCCACCTCCTGCCTCCCCTGTTTCTGGTTTTGCTTTTTCAGCTCTTCAGTTGGACAGATGGAAGAAAAATGAAATTAAATTCTCTGCTTAGAGGCTGATTCAGATTCACAGAAAGAGCAGGCTCTTACTCATTAAGGGCCTCGGGTTGGCTGCCGTGTCTCTCCATGTAGTGCGTTTTTAGCTGAGTGTGAAACGAATTCTATTCTATCACAAGGTGAATCTTTGCAGCCTCTCCATTTGTACATCTGTTCACCCATCTCTTCATTCATTTGTTCACTAAAAGTATATCGACCAACTGTTATGCTTTAAGCACTGAACTCAGTGCTGGACTTACAAAGGTTAAAAATGCCACGAATAGTGGAAGACACAGAAAACTATTCTGTGGTGCTAAAAATGTTACAATATTGAAACCAGTTACCTCTGCAATGGTAACATTGTGGGCCATTGGTACTTTCTCCTTTAGATTTTTTAATTATTGTGAATATGTATTACTTTAGTAATTCAAAAATTAAAGCTCTAACACTCCGTGAACATAGGGGTACTTATATTCATTCAAATTAGCGTTTCAAGTTCCTCAAGTTAAATCCCTAGAAGTGGAATTTCTGGGTCATAAGACAGTTTCCTTTTTAATTTTTTGAGGTAACTGTGTCCTGTTTTCCATAGTGGCTGCACCAGTCTGCCCTCCCACCAACAGTGCAAAAGGGGTCCCCTTTCTCAACACCCTCGCCAGCAGCTGTTTGTTGATTTATTGATGATCATCATTCTGACCAGTGTGAAATGCTACCTCATTGTGGTTTAAATTCACATTTTTCTGATGATTGGTGATGTTGAGCATCTTTTTATACCTCTTTGGGCCATCCGTATGTCTCTATGTTCATTGCAGCATTATTTACAACCGCCAAGATTTGGAAGCAGCTTTAGTGTCCATCAGTAGATGAATGGATAAAACAACTATGGGACATTTACACAATGGAATATTACTTAGCTACAGAAAAGATGAAAACTTTACCCTTTGCAACAGGTAAAGGATGGACCTGAAGAACATTATACTAAGTGAAATAAGCCAGTCAGAGAAAGAAGAATACCAAATGATCTCACTCATATTTGGAGTCTAATGAACCAAGTGAACTAACAACCAAAACAGAGACAGACTGACAGAAAGCAGGCTGACAGTTCTTGGTTGGAGGTGAGGGCGGGTTAATGGATGGAAGGCTTGAACAAAAAAGTTAAAGGACTCACGGACATGGACAAACAGTGTGGTGACTTCAGGAGGGAGGGGGGTGGATGGAGGCGAAAGAGGGTATAAAGTGGATAAATTGTAATGCAAAAAATACAATAATAAATAAATTTTAAAAAGCTCTAACAATCAAATAAAAATGAAGCACACAGGTACATAGGTAACCATTAAATAGTAAGTGTTAGAAGAGTATCTAATGATATGAAATGTTTATAATATATAATTTATTTTAAATAATTATAAAATTTAATAATTTATTTTTAATTTTATATAATATATAAGATATTGCAAAACATACATATGTTGACATGAACTTTATTTAAAGTGGGTTGCAAAAAAACTTGAAATATAGTAGAAGGAAGTATGGCAAAATATTAGCAGCTATTATCTGTGCATTGTGGGATTATGGGTAATTTTTATATTTTTTAAAGTTTTCCATCATTTTCAGATTTCTCTACCATAGATATACAAGGTCAGTCTTAGAAGGTATCCAGCCATGTTATATGATTGGTGATGAAAATAGAAACATTTACAGAAGGTTCAAGACACAAGAAACATTGTACATAGGACAATGACGCCTCAGTCCCCTTCAAAGTAGGTGGCACCTTAGGACCTCACACAGTTCTCCCAATTGCTATCAGCTGCCCCATCATATTTTCCTGAATGTCACTGATGGTCTGAAATCTCTTCCCTTTCGAAGGTGATTTTAGTTCTGGGGAAAAGCCAGAAGTCGCAGGGCTCCAAATCTGGCCTATAGAGGGGCTTAGTCACTTGGTGGTTTGATGTTTTGCAAAAATACTCTGCATGAGATGTGACGCATGAGCAGGCCCGTTGTTGTGATGAAGCTGCCAATCACCAGTTGCCCATAGCTGCAGCCTTCTGAACCACCTGAACTGTCTCCAGGAGGAATGTTTCAGCCTGACACAAAACTTGATGCAGATTTGTTGCTCTACTTGCTCAGTCATTTTGAATCTGATGGCCACACAGGCACATGCTCACTGAATGGCATCCAGTGCCCCCACTGACTAGTGCAGTGAAGTTGTCCCCGTTCACACACACACATTCCAATCCACTCTCCCTGGCTGTCAGGTAACATCAACGTCATGCAAACCGTTCTTGTGACATCAACAATGGCTGGCATTTTTCTGGACAGACCTTGGTATATCTTCACAGTAATACAAGCCTGTGCTTTTTTAACTTACATTTTTATAATAATATACTATAATATACTATAGTATACTTTCTAACTATACTATATAATATACTTTCTAATATACTATTATATACTATAATATACTTTCTAACTATAATATACACATCATATTTATCTTCAAAACCACCTTTCAAAGATCCAAGAGTAAACATTCCAACATTTTCATTTGGAGTCTGGAATTAGACAAGGCAATATGAGATTTTCCACAAAATATTTCATAGAGATTATCACGAATAGCGATGAGTCCTTACTTGGACATGCACTTGTATTAGCACACATGGTGTTTATATAGGCTTGCATGGCTTCAACCCAGTATGTTTCATGCAACATTAAAATATAGTTTCCCAACAATAAACATTTTCAAAAGCATTTTTGTTCATACAAAGGTATATATACAAGATGAGGTTGTCCCCCACATGCCGCCTCGTAACGCCCCTCCCTGCACGGGCTCGTGAACAATCCAGAGAACAATCCAGATCCTCTTCTCTCCCACCTTCCCCTGTCATGGTCTCATATCTGTTAACGTATTCAGTGGCAACACACACAGCCCTAAATGAATCATCAGAACAGCTGGAAAATATGAAAGAACATGCTCTTTTCCTTATTGATTCAGTTATTAGTTCCCTAATTACATCAGCCTGCCAAGGAAAAGCATCTGATAGCTGAAGAACTAAGAAGGCAATTTAATCAATGTAATAATGTTCCACAGGAAGAACAAATTGTATCTGAAAAGCTTGATTCAAAGAATAATATGATTGCACAGGGAGACTATAGGTTAAATTGGTCCCCCTTAAAAAGATATATTGAATTTCTAATCCCCGGTATCTCAAAATGTGACATTTAAAAATAAGGTTTCTGCAAAGGTAATCATATTAAAATGAGGCAAGGGTGGGCCCTAATCCAAAATAACCGATACCCTCATAACAAGAAAAAATGTGAATACGCAGACAGGTACAGAGGGTAGACAGTGTGAAGGCGCCCAGACAAAGCCATGCAAAGACAAAGGATCGGAATGATGTACCCACAAGCCAAGGGGTGCCAAAGACTGCTGACCAATCTCTAACAACTAGGGATAAGAAAAGAAGAACTCCCCAACAAGTTTTAGAGGGAACATGATCTTGACAGCACATTGATTTTGGACTTCTAGCCTCCTGAACCACAAGACAATAAATTTCTATGGTTCTAAGTCACCCAGTGGGTGTTACATTGTCACAGCATCCCTAGGAAGCTAAGGCAGACACCTTACACCCACCACCAGGAGTAATAATGACAGATATTGCTACATTTCTCTGTTGTTTTGTTTTCTCCACTCCCTGTCATTTAGTTGTCAGTCCAGAAGTCTGGTTTAGGGCCGGGTTGTTGAATCTGTGGTTAAAAGCCAAACTCTCACTTGCCAGTATTTCTCTGTGCTATGCATTTTCACTGCACCTCTAAGGATAATTTTTAAGAATAAATGTGAATTCAGCCCTGGCTGGTGTGGCTCAGTGGATTGAGCGCGGGCCTGCAAACTAAGGGATCCGTGGTTTGATTCCCAGTCAAGGCACATGCCTGGGTTGCAGACCAGTTCCCAGCGAGGGACACACAAGAGGCAACCACACATTGGTATTTCTTTCCCTTTTTCTTTCCCTTCCCCTATAAAGGTAAATGAATAAAATCTTTAAAAAAAATAAATGTGAATTCATAGTAACCGCAGGGTGGCAACCAGACAGAATCAGGAAAGGCAACAAAATAAGCATTTTAATGGCAGTGTTTGGTATTCCAGCTGGATTCTCTAGGGTCAACAGATGTCCCATATAGAGGGAAGGATGGCTGAAAACTCATTTACATAAAAGCTCTCCCCTGTAGGCAAATCCAAACTTAAAGCATAACTGTCCTGATTTTTTTTTTCTCAAAACCTACGGAGTTCAAGAAGACTTCTGATACATGTGGTCATGAGAATTTTGTCTTTCAAATAGAATGGGGCTGATTTCTGCTCCAAATAAGAAGGGTTCTGCTCCTATTTCCTTGGTAGCCACAGAGCAGGCAGGAGGCCTTAGCTGGGCTCTACGGGGCTGCAGGGAGAACCCACCGGGCGCTGGCAGGGTTCACAGCAGGCGGGAGAGAGAACAGGGCCGCACAGCCGCAGAGTTCAGCATGTGCCCCTGGTTCCTTCTTCAGACTCTCTCCAAAGGACTTCCCTCTTGATACCTGGTGAAGACAGTCCCACCCAGTGTCCCTCTAATCTCTGGGTACACTTCCCTTGGAAGATATAAGGCATCTAAGCCATGAAAAATATTTATTTTAAAAAAAGACATAGGCATTCACCTAGTCATGGCATTCTTTTATAGGAGGCACTGTTTTTCTTCCCTTTTTGAAGATTTCTAGCCATAGAGATTTTATTTCTCTCAGATGGTTTACATTGTTCATTTCTTCATTTAATAAATATTGATCAAATGTCTGTTAAGAACCAAGAACTATTCATGGGGTTAGGATGCATCTGTGAACCAAAAAGACTAAAAGTCTCCATCCTTGGGAGCCTGTCATGGAGGTCAAGAACTCAAATAACCTCAAGCCCATCATGTGAATATGGGAGCAATGTGAAAAAAAAACAACGTACAATTACCCTGGTTGGTGTGGCTCAGTGCATTGAGTGCAGGCTGCAAACCAAAGGGTCGCCAGTTTGATTCCCAGTCAGGGCACATGCCTGGGTTGTGGGCTAGCACCTTAGTAGGGGACGCATGAGAGGCAACCACAGATTGATATTTCTCTCCCTCTCTTTCTCCTTCCCTTCCCCTCTCTCTAAAAATAAAGAAACCATTTTAAAAAAAAAGAAAAGAAAAATAGTACAATTATTTGTATTCTTAGGCACAGGTTCATTTTGCTGGCACTTAAAACATTAAGGAAATGTCTTTACCTACCAAGATTTCCCCATTTTTATTAAAACACTTGGCTATCTTTTGGTTTCCTGCTTTTGACAGAGTTCAAAATAGGTTTCATGTTCTTTCACATCTAAGAAAAACACGATATAAGTGAGACAATTCTTGACAGACAATATTTCACCACAATGCTGAGGATGCTGGGAAGAAACAGGGAATCCAGTGAGCCTGTACTCCATCCAAAAATGGGTTTGGCTGCTCCTGAGCTGAACAGGAGAGGTGATCCAGTATGGCCAGGTTTTGTAATTTTCCAAAGGAAACTGAAATTTCAGTTTTTTTATGGGAAGCCTCCATATTTTTCAGCTTTGGCTAAAAACTTAAGAATTTAGAACATACTTCAGAGCAAACGCCTTGGTCCAGATGCTCAGGTACTGCTTGAGAGCCACCGTCACGTGACCAGGGACAAATGACTGAAGGAAGGGTTACCACTCACTGACCTGAGAGTAGCATCACCAGAAACAGCAAATAAAAATACCGAATGCCCAGGTAACCTGAATTTCAAATAAAAGACCAACTTTTGGGTGCATGTCTCATGTAGCATCAGAGAGAGGCTTTTATTTTTTTTAATGATGTGATTTATCTGAAATGCAAATTTCACTGGGTATCCTGTGTTTTATCCGGCAATCCTACCTTGAAGTCCCTCCCCATTTTATTACTAAGAGTCTGGATGACAGGACACACTCCTCTATAGTATGCTTCTTTATTCTTTGACATTGGATGCCATCAAATAAATAAAAGAAACTCAGGATTATTGTCAATGTGCCCTGCAATCAATTAAATTAATTGCTTCAACATATTTAGCATTAAGTCAGCAGCTAGCAGGTGCTAGGCTTAGTGTCAGGTATGATGATACAAAGATGAGTAGCACAGGGTTCCCTCATCTCCAGAAACTCAAAACCTAGATGGGAAGAGAGATATGTCAACAGGCAAGTGCCAACAGAGGTGGCAGGAGTTCTGGGAGAACTCAAAGGAAGGAGTGGTCAGTTCTATGGAGTTGGGCGCTAGGCCATGAGCTGAGTCATAATGAATGCGTGGGAGCTGGCCTGACATATAAGGTCCCCCATCACACTGCAGCTAACAAAGGTAAAAAATTCTGGTCATTAGGGAAGATGTTGGAAATAAAACAGAAACATTATCTCATCCTCCTACAAATGTACAATTCACTTGGCCTGGGATCAGTGAACATCAGTCTGATCACCACATCTGACAGGAGAAAAACCAGAGATGGAGAAAGAGACAAACCAGGGTATCTAGGGGTTCAAGAGGAAGAGGAGACAACAGCCCCACAAAAAATGTAGGAGGATAAAAGGAAGACTTGAAGATGGGCTGGGAGCGTGAAGGCTATAAAAGCAGAGAAGTGTAAAGAAACACATACTTGTACACCAAATTTGAAAACTCCCTCCCTTGACAACTAACACACAAGATTATAACACCATAAAAGGGACTATTTTTAAAAGTAAATTTATAAGATTCACAACTATAAGAAGTTGACGAAAAAGGCATAGAATATTCTATAAATGATATCAAACATGGTTTGAGATTCACTGCTTCTCAAAAATTTTCAACAAAACATCTCCAACAACCCAAGTGAATAAAGCCTCTCGCCAGGAATCTGGAGGTTTGACCATAAGCAGTCTGACATAAGGGCAAACGTTTTTAAGTCTCTAACTCTTGTCAAAGATATCAGGGCTTAGAATAAAACCTAAGTCTCCACGTGAGGTGAACTCTCCAGAAAGACACTCCAGATCAATTATACTTTCTTTTCACCGCTGCCCCTAAGGGTGCATATTTCTGAGCCCCAGTTTGAAGAAGAGGGGAAAGTGACACCCAGAATATCTGATGCATAATTGGGAACTGGGTATAATTGATGAGGGGACTCATTTAACTGTCTCCAATGTGTTTTGTGCTGGGTAGAGTTGTGTTCATTTCTGATGCCTATGACATTTGGACTTGATTTTGGGAGATACCATATGGGCAGGGTTTTCATTGAAATTCCCTTAATTATAAGGAACAAGGGTAAGAAAAAGCTCTGGTGATGTCATACTTGCAAGAAAGTGGTTGTACTAGAACCCAGTGCAACATAGTAAGTCTGATTTTGCTTGGCTATGCCTCCAGTTTCAGAGGCTACATGCATGTCTAGACAACTATGACCTTCTGCTTTAAAAGTCAGTGTCCTACTCCCTGTCAGAGGTGCTGGTGACTCTAAAGACCCATTGGAGAACAGAAAGCACAAGTGATGCTTGCTCCTATATCCCCCAATTCCCACCCCACAGTATAGCACGCTTTTCTCCAGTCAGACGTGTAGAAACTAGCTCACAATGACTGATGCCTACCCTCTATCAACAGGGCGACAGCATGCCAATTTCCCACCAGTCGTTCTTCCAGGATTCTATCTTTCCCTGTTTCAGGTTTCACAAACACTGGCCTTCTTCTGGCTTTTCAGACATGCTATGGACTCTCTCCAGTCTCAGGGCTTCTACACGTTCTGTCCCCTCTACCTAAAATCACCTCCTTGTCTCTGCACTTCTCCCTCTTTCCATTTAGGTCCTGATCATATGTCAGGTATCAGCAGAAGTAACACTCCCTAACGGTAGCCCTCTCTGGCCCCCTCCTACCCCAGGTGGTAACAGGTCCTCCTATTATCTACTGTCATAGCTCTTCATTCTCTTATTTCTGAACATTCATTAAAGTATGATGTTATTTACTTGTGTAAGTATATGATCTATGTCTGTGTTCCATTCCAAGTAGTAGAAATTGCTACTTTAAATGAATAGATAAAAAACTATGGTAAATTTACACAATGGAATTCTATGCAGCAGAAAGGAAGAAGGAGCTCCTACCCTTTGCAACAGCATGGACAGAACTGGAAAGCATTATGCTGAGTGAAATAAGCCAGGCAGTGAAAGACAAATACCATATGATCTCACCTTTAACAGGAACCTAAACAACAAAACAAGCAAGCAAGGAAAATATAACCAAAGACACTGAAATAGAGAACAGGCTAACAGAGGCCAGAGGGGACAGGGGAGGGAATTTCAGGGGAAAAGGGGAAGGGTTTATAGAAACAAGTATAAAGGACACATGGACAAAAATTAAGGGTGGGGGGTGGAAATGGGAGGGAGGTGGGGAGCTCTGCGGGGTGGGCTGGGATGGGAGTAAAAGACAGAAAACTGTACTTGAACAACAATTAAATAAATAAATTTAATTTAAAAAAAATAGTCCTAAGTGTTTAACACAGTGCCAGGTTCAGGAGAACAGTTGCTCAGTAAATATTTGCTGAATGAATACATGAATGTTCCTCTTTGAGTCTTCAAAACTCGACTCCTTCTACATGAAAGGCTCCTTCCCTTCCCAAATATGTCTAATTCTATCCTACTTTCAATATTAGTTCAAACTGCCTCCTTCCTGAAGCCATCGTCTGCCACATGTGGCCAAAATATGCAAGATTACAACAGAAACACTGAAGAACTACTTTTTTTGTTTTTTAGAAAGAGTGGAAGGGAGGGAAGAGAGAGGGAGAGAAACATCGATGTGTGGTTCCCTCCCACATGCCCCCAACCAGAAACCTGGCCTGCAACCCACATATGTGCCCTGACTAGGAATCAAACCAGTGACCCTTCAGTTTGCAGACTGTCACTCAATCCACAGAGCCACACCAGCCAGGGCAAGAACTACTTTTAACAGCAAATTCACAAAATTTATTGCCATAAGAAGTTGGTGAGAAAAAAAAAGGTCCCTTATAAATACTATATCTCATCTCATATTTAACACCTAGTGTCCAGCCAGATTCTAACAACAGATTTCTCTTATAAACTCTCGAAATATTTTTATTTAACATACCCAAATATTGATCTATTCATTCATACACTTATGTATCAAAACTTCAGGTAATCTCTTCAAATAGATTAGAGGCTCCTGGATGAGAGGGCTCCCATCAGAAATCCGGATCTCCTCCCTCACAGAATCTGCCACTGGGCTGCCTGACAAAATTGAATCAGAAAACAAAAAACTTTTGTAGCTGACGGCAGCCTCAGAGATCATCTGGACAACTCTTACACACGAGGAACCTAAGGCTCAGAGAGCCCGAGCGACTTGTCGAATGTCACACAGCTAGTTAGTTGTAGAGCTGGAATTCAAAGCCAGGGTCCAGACTTCTACTCAATGCCTTTTTTTTTTTTACTCTACAGTGTTTTTTTCTTTTTCTAACTGCCTGATTTTAAAAGAAAAACAAGTTAATATAACCTCATAGGAATAATGGCTCATTTTAGGCATGCTACACATGAATAACATTATACCTTGAATTTGTCTAGCACTTTTATTTACAAATCATTTTCACAATTCATTCTATCCTCTTTTATACGGAAGAGTATTTTCTGAGCTAACAGTCACATAAGATAATCTTATAATTTACATAGTATTTGCTAAAATCCATTCTTTTGTCTTCAAAGTCCTATTCTTTTGACCATTTTCTGCTGCAATCAGATTCTATTCATTTTTATGCGCTATGATTCAGAAATGTCTCATATTAAGCACACAAACATTGGCATTTCTCCGTGCAATGACTTTTTTTCTGTTCTGATCCACGTTCCCCTCCCCACACCTGTGTTTTCTCTATCCTTAATAGCTTGGTTTCACATCACATCCTGTTATGGGCATCCACTTCATTGCCTTCTACTATCCTGTCCTTTTCACTGTGTCCAGTTTGTCCTTAACTCTTCCAAGTTCAGATTTTCTTCCTTTCCAAAGGCCCGACTCTAAAAGAGGTGAGAAGAACATGAACCCCTCAGTTTTAGGTCATTTTTAAGTTACTATCTCTAAGTAACAGAACAGTAACACCTGCTTTCATTTAGGAAGAAATGAAATACTACCCCCAGCCTGTGAAACAACACCTGAAACATACTTCCAGGTGGACACTGAAATATGCTCATCATTGTTGTATTAATATATGGCCAGAAAATCTAAGAATTCATTCAAACTCAAGATATTTTAAAGAAGTATATAGTTTAAAGGCTATTATTTCAGATGACTAAGGAAAAAAATGACAGAACTAATTATGGAGGACTTTCTTGGGCAGGCATTTGTGTATAGGTTGTCTAGTTAAACTGACACCAAATAAACACTGTTTGATGGTTATTTCTCTCCACATTTCCTGGAGGAAAACATGGAGGCCCCATGGTCTTTATGAACTTGCACAAGATCTCAAAGCCCATTCTAGAACATCTAAATCATTGTTCATTCCAAAACACCTTGCCATAGAAAATAAATATTTTCAAGAAAATGCCCTGAATTGTGAAAGAGCTCAAGCTCTCTCCTACAAGAAAAATTGTGGACACTTGGGATTGTTGGCACAGAAAACTGACCAATGGACAAAAGGGTGGGTGTATAACTGTTTTCAAATAGGGAATACTGTTCTGTAGAAAGAAATGAGACTTTCTTCCAGGCGACTGCAAAAGACAGGGGTAGATCCAAAAGCTCAAACATACAAGGAAGTAAATGTTGGCTTGATAGAAGAAATAATATTGTAATGGAAAGAACTCCCTGCGGCAGGAAGAAGCTGCCTTGCATGACATCAAGTTCTCCAAGGAGTTCGGGAATGTGTTTGAGTGTAAGACGGATGAGCACTTTGATCAAGGTGATACTGTCAGGAAATTGAAGTGTCCGCTGGGATTTAAACCAGTGAGTTCTTAGACAGCATCACAATTTGGATTCTTCATCCAAGAGCAATAACCCTAGGAATAGAACCCAAGCAAATATTCACTATTGATACTTCCTAACATCCATACAATCTGGCAGATAAACTTTTTAAAAAGGCTCTCAGATGTTGTGAGAAAGGCCCAGGACTCTGTGTGGCAGACTTTGGTGAATCTATTTATCCCCCCACCCCCGCCCCCGTATCTGTAGCCTTTGGAAAGGGATTTCAGGCCCCTCCCTTCAAAAGATCGAATTGATTTCCTCACACGTTGAATTGAAGTTTTCCTTCCCTGTGTTGGTTCAGAATGCAGTGGAAATGATGGTGTTCCAGCTCTGAGCGCAGTCCCTAAGAAAGCTTCAGCGCTTCTAATCCCTGAAATGTTGTCATCCCCAGATAAACAAGCCTGTGTTTGCCTGAGGGAGGATGAAAGATCACACAGAAAAGAACCCAGGTATCCCAGTCGTGGCCATCTCAGACCAGGACACAGCCAACTGAGTTCTAAAGGTGAGAGCCCACCTAAGGTGAGCAAAGCTGCCCACTCAGCCACCGCTGGCCATAGACACAAATAAACCTAGCTGGGACCAGAAATATCACCCAACTAACCAAAAACAGTTATAATCAATGATGAATGTTTATAGTTTTAAGCCTCTAAGTTTAGGAGAGTTGGTTACACAGCATTAGCTAGCTGATACACAGACTAAGATTGGAGTCTTATCTAAATCAATGACCTAACTAGGCTGTTTTGAGGAAAACTTTAAATTTCTCATTCTCAGTCTTCTTATATAAGTATAATGAATACCTTTCTCTAGAATAGTGGCTCTCAGTTTTCAAAATTATCCAGATCCTTTTTAAAAAAAAACTTCTCCAAAATTCTGATTCAAGAGGTCAAGAGTGGAACTCAGAAATCTGCATTTTAACAAGCTAGTAGATTATCCTAATGTAAATGTAAATACTAAGAGATCACACATTGAGGAACTCTGTTCTAGACAGTTCTTAGAAAAGACTTTTTAAAATTTATTTTATTGTTGTTCAAGTACAGTTGTCTGCATTTACCCCCCACCACTCCCCCTCACCCTAGCCATCCCCACCTCCCTCCCCTGATTCCACAATCCCCCTCTTGGTTTTGTCCATGTGTCCTTTATAGCTGTTCCTGAAAACCCTTCCCACCTCCCCCCTGGTTACTGTCAGTTTGTTCTTTATTTCAACGTCCCTGGTTATATTTTGCTTGCTCGTTTGTGTTGTTGATTAGGTTCTACTTAAAGGTAAGATCATATGGTATTTGTCTTTCACTGCCTGCCTTATTCCACTTAGCATAATGCTCTCCAGTTCCATCCATGGTACATTTACCTAGTGGAATACCATGCATCAGAATGAAAGAAGGAGCTCCTACCCTGTGCAACAGCATGGGTAGAACAGATATTTATGACTAAGCCCATTCTCTCCTATCTTTAGTCAACCCCCCTCCATCACAGGTAGATGATGTCTGGCTGAACATTTGGAGCCCAGCAGAGGTGGGAGTACCACAAGCTTGCTCTAGGGACCATGAGATAAAATTATCTTAACCTTAAATCAGGTACATTTTGACTCATGAGAACCCACTCCTAGCTTCATCACAGAAGCCATGACCTTGACAAAGAATATGGCAGATTGTTTCCACATAAAATCATTTTGTCCAACTGCCAGTTCTGGCGCACAATTAAACAGCAAAAAGCATAGCTTCAGCTCAAATGTGGAGTAACAGCTGGACTGTGCTCCCTGCAAGTGCAATGCATTTATTACACAGATAATTAGACTTCCCTCTAGATACAGACGTGTTATGGTCTGAGCATTGAGTGAAAGGGACCTACCGCAGCCTGGACAGTCCCGCCTAGAGCTCTCAAACAGTGCTGATCTTCAGGTTCTAAAATGGGGAGAGCAGGGAGCTAGGGTAAAGGTAGAAAGGCAGCAACTGCTTTGAGGTTCTCTGTTCATAGCTTTATTTTTTTTCCCACATTTTTATTGTTGTTCAAGTACAGTTGTGTCTGTTTTCCCCTCACCAATCCTTCCCACCTCCCACCCTCAGTGCTACCCTTCTTGGGCTTTGTCCATGTGTCCTATGTACATATTCCTTAATGTCCTTTCCCCTTTTCCTCTGTTATCCTCTCCCACCCCCCCTCTGGTTGCTGTCCATTTGTTTTTCAATGTCTCTGGTTATATTTTGCTTGCTTGTGTTGTTGATTAGGTTCCACTTAAAGGTGAGATCATATGGTATTTGTCTTTCACTGCCTGGCTTATTTCACTTAGCATAATGTTCTCCGGATCTATCCATGCTGTTGCTACAGGTAAGAGCTCCTTTTTTCTGCTGTGTAGTATTCCACTGTGCAAATGTACCATAGTTTTCTGATCCATTCATCTATTGATAGAAACCTAGGCTGCTTCTAGAACTTGGCTATTGTAAATTGTGCTGCTATGAACGTTGGGATGCATAGGTTCTTTTGAATTAGTGTTTCAGGATTCTTAGAATATAATCCTAACAGTAGAATTGCTGGGTCAAAAGGCTGTTCCATTTTCAATTTTCTGAGGAAATTCCATACTGTTTTCTACAGTGGCTGCACCAGTCTGCATTCCCACCAACAGTGTGCTAGGGTTTCCTTGTCACCACAACCTCGCAGTACTTATTGTTTGTTGATTTGTCTATGATAGCCATTCTGATCAGTGTGAAGTGGTATCTCATTGTGGTTTTAATTTGCATCTCTCTGATGGCTAGTGATAATGAACAAACATCCTTTCCTACGTCTCTGGGCCCTCTGTATGTTCTCCTTGGAGAAGTGTCTATTCAGATCTTTTGCCCACTTTTTAAGTGGGCTGTTTGTCTTTCTGGAGTGGAGTTGTGTGAGTTCTTTATGTATTTTGGAGATCAAATCTTTGTTCAAGGTATCACTGGCAAATTTATTTTCCCACACAGTTGGTTCCTATTTTGCTGATGTTTTCTTTGGCCATGCAGAAGCTTTTTATTTTGATGAAGTCCCATTTGTTTATTCTTTTTTCTATGTCCTTTGCTCTAGGGGACACAGTGGTATAAAGTATTGCTGTGTGGAATATCTGAGATTTTCCTCCCCATGTTCTCCTCTAGGACTTTCATGGTGTTGTGACTTATATTTAAGTCTTGTATCCATCTTGAGTTTATTTTTGTGCATGGTGTAAGTTGGTGGTGTTTCATTTTTTTGCATGTAGCTGTCCAGATTTCTCAACACCACTTGTTGAAGAGGCTATTTTTACTACAATTTATGCTTTTGCCCCCTTTGTCAAATATTAATTGACCACAGAGGCTTGGGTTTATTTCTGGGTTCTCTATTCTGTTCCACTGATCTATGTGCCAGTACCAGACTACTTTGATTACTGTGGCCTTATAGTATAGTTTGGTGTCAAGTATTATGATCCCTTGTACTTTATTCTTCTTTCTCAAAATTGTTGCAGCTATTCAGGATCATTCATGGTTCCATATAAATTTTTAAATGTTTATTCTATATCTGTGAAATATTTAATTGGTATTTTAATAGGGACTGCAATGAATTGTAAATTGCTTTGGTAGTATGGACATTTTGATGATGTTAATTCTTCCAATCCATGCTCATGGCTTTAAAAATCTGAATCAGTAGCTCTAATCTCTGCATTAGAATTTCCTGGGAGCTGTCAGCAATACTGATGCCCATCTCAGAAAAATTAAATCAGAGTATGTGGGAATAGACTACCTGGGCATAGTTACTTTTAAAGCTCCCCATGTGACCCTAACATGCAGACATGGTTGAGTACTATCAGTCTAAAGAGGTTGGCAAACTATGATCCAACCATGTTTGTAAAGAAAGTTTCATTGGAACATAGCCACTCTCATTCAGAGTTGAGTTGTTGCAACAGAGAACATATGACTGGCAAAACCTAACATATTTACGATTCCATCCTATATAGAGATTTTGTCCACCCCTGCTCTTAGGTACTGACATCCCTTTTCCAACAGCAGGAGCTCAAAGTACATAATAATAAGGACATGTGTAATGAGTATGTTTTAAGTATCAGGCACTAGTGTAAGTGGTTTTCATCATCTCATTTAGTCCCTGTGATGATCCTATAGAGAAACTCTGGTTGTCTTCATGAGATAGAAAACAAGATTTGGAAAGGACTAAGTCACTTGACTGAAAACAACAAATATGGAGGTCAGATGCCAACAAAGTTGTTGGATTCCATGGCCCGTGTACTCAATAATCACACAGCCAAGATTCACAACATGGAAACAGGGAACTTCTCAGCCAGGCTGTAGGGTGAGTTTGGGAAGGCCACTTCTAGGGGTGAAAATGGGGGAGGGTTTCTAAGTATTCCCCCTTAAGAGCTACACTAACATTAGGAATAGCATGATGTCAAATAAAATTAAAATGTCTGACAGACTAAAACAGTTGTCAGATTTTTTTTCTTAAGACATTCTTGACTACATTTCACCAAAGTTTTTCATCCATTTGATCAATCAGTGATTTAGTGAGCGTGGCTTCATGAACCAGGCATGGTTCTATGCACTAAAGATATAGCAGAGAACGAGAGGCTGGAAATCACAATTTGCAGATCCCTGACTTCATGGTAGTAGGGAAATGGGTGGTAAGCAAATGGATATTTATATCTATATAAGTAAGAAAACAAATGTGTGTGTTCATTTACATTTGATTCTCATTATTCATAATTGTAATGGCTTTTACAACCAGAGCAAACACTGATTTAGCAAATACTGAACCAATGTGTTTAGTGGAAATACAAGGTTAGGTTCCTGTGAGTTTTGGGTCACAATACAGAATGGGCAAAAGTAGTTCACCGTGGCCCATATGAAAAATAATTGAATATTTAATAAATGAATGACATAAGAATAAACTGTTTTGTATACCCACGACTGAAAGGCAGCTTTTGCCCACCCTTGTGTTTTCATCAAAGAATTAACACACACCCTTGTTTTAGGTGTGTTTCTGTTTAAAGACACCTTATTTAATATATCATGTGAATTCATTAACATTGGCCTCATGGCTACTAACAACATAACTCATGCCTGAAGGCAGCCTAGCTAATGCAAGCCTTTACTACCTGCACATCACAGCCTTCTTGTGCTTAGGACTCTAGAGAGCCCCTCGGCAGTGTACTTGAGGGTCATTTATAACAATGAATCCACCAAGAAAAAACACAGAAGTACACCCCCAAAAATGGCATCGAACAGACCACGAAAAGGACAATTGTCCACAGTCCAAGAACTGAAACATGAAAGTAGGGAATCACTTTGTTCAACCTCAGCTGAGAACATGTTCAAAGATGTGGTCAACTCAAATGTTTTGCCATCCCTCCAAGGCTGTGGATGACCCTGAAAACATTTTGAGTACTGACAAACAAAGTTTATTGAGGAGGTAAGTTCTCAACTATGGAATCCTGAAATAATGGGGTTGACTGTATAATGTCATACAGAGATAACTAAGAAGAAAATAAAAGCAGGATAAGGGGATTGAGGATAACAAGTAGCACTATTTTTTTAGTGGAAGCAGCCAAAGAAGACCTCTCAGAACAGTGAACGTTTGAGCGGACACCTGAACGAAGTGAAAGGTCAGGTAATGTGAACATCTGGAGGAGAGTGGAAGAGGAAGAGGACCAGGGACAAAGAGCCTGAGGTAGCGGCCCGGGTGCTGTATTAGAGGAGCCCTCCACTCCAGACCAGAGCAGCTGTAGCAGTGGTCCAGAGGGGGGAGAATCGGGAGACACAGTTAGAGAGAAAATGCGGGACGATGCCCTATAAAAGGCATGTCTGTCCCAGATAGGACCATGGGCTTCTTAGTCTGCAAGACGGGAATGCACAGCGGCATCTGAGAAGGCTGCTGGGGGACGATTTAAGTCTTAAATCTGCTCTACAGAGAGCAGGAAGTGAGGCAGCCAAAGGAAAGAGGGAGACTACAGAAGAGATGACTGGGGTTGTCCAAGTAAGGTGGGAGGTGGCTTGATCTGGTGTGCAAGTGGTGGAGTCGGGATGGCGGAGGGATTTGCAAAACATTCTGGAGGTGACATTAGTAAGATGCAGTAATGGAATGGCTGTGAGGTCTGAGAGCGAAACAGGGCTCACACAGAACTTTGGGACCTTGTACTTTGTTAACTGAGTAGGAGAGGAAGATGAGAGAGCTGATCACATAGGTATATGTGGAAGATAGAAGACAAANGCTGGGGGACGATTTAAGTCTTAAATCTGCTCTACAGAGAGCAGGAAGTGAGGCAGCCAAAGGAAAGAGGGAGACTACAGAAGAGATGACTGGGGTTGTCCAAGGAAGGTGGGAGGTGGCTTGATCTGGTGTGCAAGTGGTGGAGTCGGGATGGCGGAGGGATTTGCAAAACATTCTGGAGGTGACATTGGTAAGATGCAGTAATGGAATGGCTGTGAGGTCTGAGAGCGAAACAGGGCTCACACAGAACTTTGGGACCTTGTACTTTGTCAACTGAGTAGGAGAGGAAGATGAGAGAGCTGATCACATAGGTATATGTGGAAGATAGAAGACAAAATGTGCTGCGGCCTCGGGGTTGAGTTAGAGAGAAAGATGTCTCCAAGATTTTGCGGTGTCATTTACTACAGTTCAAATCTGGAAAGGAATGAGTTGGTGAAGATTTCATGAGTTGGTTGCATAAATTAACTTACTCTTCATATGCGTGTTTTTGTGTCTGTGTGAATGAGACAGACAGAGACAGATATGAGAGAAAACTAGGATGAAGTAGTAAAAACTCATAAAATATTTATGTATCACCTATTATGTACATTCTGCCAAGAGTGAGGTGAAGGCAGAAACCAAACTCCCTGGAGGAGCTGGAAATCTAATGGGGGAAACTGACAAGCACACAGCTGATTATATCGCAAATCTTACAACAGGTTCTGAAGTCAGAGAGTGTCGGACAATGCCCAAGGCTGCACAGAAAGAACACTGGAGTGAGATCCAAAAATCCTAATCTGTAGAAATTCCAACTTCTCCCAGGAACGACCCGAGGAAGGATGATTTTCCTGGTCTCAGAAACACATGGTCAAGAGCTTTCAGCTCAGGTAGCTCAGCTGATAATTGAATTGCTAGCAGAACCTCCCTGGGGAAACGCTTTATGAGAAAGTTAGCTGGGCAGGCCAATAGCAATCATAACATTAAGTGCCACATAAATGTTTCCTGGCTCAGAGGACAGCACACAGCTTTCGGACTGGCATCCCCATATTCATTCATTCCCCCTGATGAATTTGTCTGCAGAGGCACTTGTTGCTTTTCAAGTGTAACCACGGTGGCCCAGGGAAAGTGGGAGGTGCCAGGATCTGGCATGTGAGCGGTGGAGTTGGGATGGTGGAGTGTTGCAAAGCATTCCAGAGGTGACGTCGCTGGCAACACCAAAAGCCCTGGCCAGGCGAATCGCATCCACAAACGAAACGCAAATTCCTCCGAGATTTAAGCAAGGGGGAAAAACAGCTTTCTTGATCAAAGCCCCTGGTGGGGGTAGGATGCTTTTTCCTCTGAGTTCATATCCTCCTTTCTCTCTGGTCCCGGCGCTGACAGAGACAAAACTGAAAAATCAGACACGACCCTTTCTCTCAGTTCCTTCCATACAGCTGTCACAGGCCAGCATTTTCAAAAAGAATGTACTACAGAAATCCAACAGGGAAATAAACAAATACATATATAAACTGTAAAATCGTTGCACTCCCAAAGCAGAGGTTCTGGACCCTACAGTAGCTAAGAGTGTTACTTACCAGGCACAGGAGTCCTGTCTTGTTACACATTCTGTCTGAAAGCTGCTGTTAAGAAAACACCTCTGTTTAATTCTTAAGGCAGCTCAAGCACATACACACACGTACATTCATTTATACATACTCCTTGGAGATCTCTAACTGCCTGAAGTGGAAACTCCAGCCCTGTGGCTGTTTTGAAGGAGAATGAGTGGGATTTGGAGGTGTTGAAGCTCCCCTGGGCAAACAATGCGCAGAACAGCAGAAGAGTGGATCAAGCCAAAATCTGATCTTCTCTTCTCCATTGCCCCTGCTCCTACTCCATCCCTTTTCAGGCAAACTTTGCATTTCAGGGCTGCAAAGTTCCCATGAGATCAATGCTGGAGTCCCCTTTAAAGTCAGTAATGCGGAGATGGGCTTATATCTTTGTCGGACTGTAAAGTGGGCCCATAACCCTCTCCTGTTGGCGGATTTTGAAATTTTGAAATTTTATATTTCAAAGCCCAGTGAAAGACAACAGTCAAATGCATGCTCAGCTATATAACCCTGGATATAAAGAACAGAAATGTCTGTAAAATCCTCTGAGAAAAACCAGAAAGATCCCCAACAAAATCACACAGGGGGGCTCCAGAGCACCCTTACCCAGACTTTAGCTCTGTAATGGCATGTCACGTAGGGAGTGCGAACCACGTGTAGACATAGATGTCCCCTTCTGCCACTTGGTTTTCCATTTGGACATCACTGCACTTGCACAAAGAATGCTATGTTCCAACAGTGTTTCCATGAAAGAGTCCAATTACAAAAATGAAAATAGTTAGGCTGGGAAAAGGGAGGCTGGCTTCTCCTTGCAGCCAAGCCTTCCCAGCCCCCTGCCCGCCCAGGTTAGCACGCCGGAACTACTCTGTATGTGAACTTGCAGGGTCCAGCTGGCTTGTTCAGTTCGATAATTTCTTGCTAATTGTCTCCCCTGACCTCATCCCTGTCCGGAGTTCATAATGTTGCGGAAACTTACAAGTTACTTTCCATTTCTTCTTCACCGCATTGCTCAGCAACCACAGAGATGCCTCAGACTGATTTTCCAACACCGCCCCCGTGCCCACTGTCCCCAGGCAAGGGGACAAAAGTTGCTCTTGGACCCATCATTTGGATGTGCTCACTCTCTGTCACATGATTTATAGGGAGGCAGCCTCCATTACAGTTTCTCTTACTCCTTGCATTGACAAAATGCTGAAAATACAGAATTGCCTAGATGGCACGGTCCACAGCCTCTGACTCAAACAGCTTTCTGCCTACAGCCCCAGGCACCAAAAAAGGAAAAGAAAAAGAAAAAAGATACAGTGCCAATAACAATGACTCAATCTATCAGTGCCAAAAACGGAACACCGGAAGCTGTGTTCCTAATTCAGAAAGGCGGCCCCACCACCGCAGCCCCCCTCCCTCCACCCAACATCGGGAACTCTCTGCTCTCTTTCTCTGGCTGGGAGCAGAGGCAGCCACTATCATGGGCCAAGCAATTTCAGACACAGCAGCCAGCAGACAGGAATTGAGAGATTAAAAAATAAATCTGCATGTGCCTATTTCCAGCCCTGGTTTTTTCACAGTAGTAAAGTTAAAAAAAAAAAAAAAGGAAAAAGAAAAAAACCCATAAAACTAGTACCTGAAATAAAAACAAATACACCCATTTATCTATCAGCTTGGTTTCACTTTTATTCTGTTGAGTTGAGACTAGTCAGAAATTCAAAATACTGTTTCACCCAACGGGAGAGTTTGCGAGACTAGCCTGGGGCTGGGAAGAGAGGGCACCTTCGCATGCACCCCTGTTGGGGAGAAGAGAGAGCGCACAAAACACCCAGGTCACTCTTCCCCGGCCTCCCAGCAGATGTTCCAGTCTTTTCTTTTTCATCCTGTCTCTTCTCCAGTCTTTTTAAACAGACTCAATGATCGGCGTGGCACCTTGGAGGCTGTTGTTTTAAGATACCAACATTTGGAAAAGGTGCTCAGAGGAAGGAACTGCCAAGCCTGGCTCCCCCGGCCTCCTTTCAATCCACTTAATCACAGTGATGCTCGCAAGGCTCAGTCTCCAAGCTCCTGGTATGTCCTAGGTGGTTTTCTGGGTAAAATTTCTAAGAGGTCACCTCTTGACCATTGGGCTATCTTTTATCATCTTAACTACTGAAATTAGGATTTTTAAAACATCAGTAGACTGCAGTTTTTGGAGTTTGGGGTTCATAAAAAAATGGCCGGAAAGCACATGTAAGTGGACAGTGCCCAGGTACCCTCTCACCTCCCCACCACCAACAGCCTGCATTAGTGCGGTGCACTTGTTACACTCAGTGAGCCTCTACTGATACATTCTTAACCAAAGTCCACAGTTTACATTAGGGTTTACTCTTTGTGTACATTCTCTGGGTTTTGACAAATGTATAATGACATGCATCCACCGTTGCTGTCTCGGGGAAAATTTTTACTGTACTAAAAATCCTCTTCGCTCCAACTATTCAGCTCTTCTCCTCCCACCCCCTGTGACCCCTGGCAACCAGTGATGTCTTTACGGTCTCCATAGTTTTACCTTTTCCAGAATGTCATTATGTCATACGGTTGGAGGCGGACATTATATGTAGCCTTTTCAGATTGATTTCTTTCACTTAGCAAAATCCATTTTAGATTTCTTGTAGGTCTTTTAGTGGATGAATTGTGTGTGTGTGTGTGTGTGTGTGTGTGTGTTTGCTTGTTTGCTGTATGTAGTAGCTTGGAAACACAAGGCTGAACTAGTATCTTATAAAATTATAAAATGTCTGTCTTAATTTTCTCCTCTTAACTGTGACCTCTGAAGTAGATCAGGGACACCAGGAAATGCCAGTGAAACATACCAGTGAAACAGAATCTTGGTGCTTCCTACTACTTGTAAGGGCAAAACCACAGAGATGCATTTTATATTACCCAGTACATGTTTATAGATATGTCAAGTGAGTCGACCAGAATTATCCCATCTCAGAGAACATTATTCTAATTACCAGTTATTAGAGTTATTCATTGTTAAAATGGGAATGTGTCAGAGTTCGGGAGGAAAAACAGTGCTTGAACTCTGAAAAGCGGCACGGAAGAGATATTTATTCAATTGATCGGTTAATTCCATTTCCGTGTACACGTGTGCTCATGGCTCAGGCGCCGGCCAGAGAATGTTACCTGAAAATCTAGCAATGACAGGCTTTGTTCACACTTTGTTCAATGCACTTTGGGTGTGTGAATGTCTAAGATACATGCTCTGCCCATTGGCAGCGAATGGCCTCCCAGGGGTGGGAGTGCGATGGGGCAGGGGAGGGACAGACAATCAGTGTCCCGGAAGCTCGGGCAAAAAGAGAGATTCTTTCTATGTGGGTGATTTGTGGGCTGGCAGCCCTTCAGGAAGAAAAGGAAGTCGCCTGTAAACACCCTGCTACACAGTGACAGGAGAGCACAGGACAGTGAGGGCCACGGTGAAGGTTACGTGGGTCAGGTGGCTTTCTGTGTGCGTAGGCAGGGCTCTCAACCTTGTGATCAAAATCAAGTTTTTGTTATTTTTCTCTGTGTGTGTTTTCAAAGGGGCATTACTTTGGTTTATTCATTTTTATTTTTTCACAATTTTATATATTTGAAATTTGAATTTGAATATCTTCAGACAGGACACGTGCATACCAATTTACGATAGTCCAAAGCCTTTCTTATTTATATAGTCTGCCAGCCCCTCACGTGCCTCTGAGATAAACCTGTGGTTTAGGCAGAGAAGCAGAAGGCAATGCATCTATGATACAAACAGTGGAAAGGCTGAGTTCTGGATTTACAAGCTTGTAATTTATCCTGGCAAGGGAGAGCCATTTAAGATTTCACAACATCTTTAGAAAGAAAGTATCTTACATGGCCAACTTTTATAAAGCCCTTGCCTTAAAAGATTTCTTACAAGAACAAATCCCATGGCTCTCCAGTGACAGGTAAGTATGGGCAGCACCTTGGATGTCAATAACAGGACGGAAGCTCCCTCAAGCAGCAGGGAGACAATGGCTAGAGGGTTTGGAGAAAAGCCCCCGGATTTCCCAGAGAGGGCAAACTTGGCCTCCGGTCAATCACTTGAGTCGAGTGACGTCATAAAGCATTAGAGCTCTAAAGCCTGGAAAGTCAAATGCAAGTAGTGGGTGCTTCTGCAAAACTCAGAGAAGAGAAGGGGACGCATTTGTGCGATAACCAGCGCCCTTCTGGTACGGAACAGAAAAGTCATCACCTGCCATGTTCGTCAGAAAACTATGGGCCACGGCATCAAGTAGAGCTTTGATTCAGCGATAACAGTATTCCTTCCTCATTCATGTATTCGCCCATTCCGCAAATGCCTATTGGTGGTCTTCTAAGCACAGGTGTTATTCTGGGTGCTGGAAGAGTAACGAAGATGGTAAGACAGATTCATCCCGACGTGGTTTTTACATACTGAGACAACGTATGCATCAGTGAGCAAGGTAAAGCAAGCGTTTAACATAAAGTATGGTGTGGTATCCACTTGAGAAAGAGCACTCTTAGGATTAGATGAAGAAAGTAACATCAAGCCCCAGAGAGAACGTGACCACTTTTTGTTGGTTGACGGCAGGACGCTATACGGATAAGTAGCCTCTGCTCATGGAAGTCCATCAGCCTGTGGCTCGAAGAGGTAAAAGAAGGGAAGGAAAGAGGCAGCACAGCTCATGTTTACAGAACGGGACGCAACCCAAACGTAGCTAGAACACGAAGCTTACAAAGAGGATAAGAGGAAATGATAGGTGGGGTCTAGAATGGAAGCCTCAAGCGCTCACTTAAAGTATGAGCCACAGAGAGCAGGTGGTTAGTTCCTCTGGGTGGGAACGGCACGCTGCACCTTACAGAATACCACAGACTGACTTAATGACACTGAGCGGTTGTCTCAATCTCCCTTTATTTTGTCAGCTTTGCGAATGAGAAAAGAGTAGAGATGACTTCTGAAGAATGATCACATATGCCATTCTATACAAATGTTTAACTTGGCACCAGTACATAGGAGATTGAGAAGAAAGAGACATAGAGGCACATCTGAAGAATCTGGAAGCCACCCCAAGTGTTGTAAAATAAAGGCAAAAACAGAGGTGGCAACAATGGTAATGGTAAGGAGGTGACGACAGTGTTGGGACAGCAAGATACGGTTTCAACACGGGGAACAAGGAAGAAGGGGAAGTCCCAGGCTTCCATGACAGTTAGAATGGATGGGTAGAGCTTGGCAGAGAATTCGGAAGATTTTAATATTTCCTCAGGGCCCCAAGGAACACAGTCTTGAGAGAGAAAAACTAACGTTAGAATATATGACTATAACTAATCAAGGGAGAATATGGATTAGCAGCTATGGCTTCTAGGCTCTACTGAGGGGAGCAATTCAACTGTGTTCAGTCTATATTGAATCATTACTGTCTATTCTATTTTAAAAGAAAAGGAAAACACAGTCTCACTTGTAATAATCTCAAAATTTAGACGATAACAGTGTAAAATCATGTCTCCATGTAACATGAGACATTTTTTAAAGATTTTATTTATTTTTTTAGAGAGAAGGGAAGAAAGAGTGAGAAGCACTGGTGGGTGAGAGAAACATCAATTTGTTGCCTCTTGGACACACCCCCACTGGGGACTAGGCCCCAAAGGGCATGGGCTGGGACCAGGAATTGAACCAGCGACCTTTTGCTTGGTGGGATGACATTCGACCAACTGAGCCACGCAGATCAGGGTATAAACATCTTTGCTTCCCTGCTCATTTCTTCATCTTCCAGTGACACTGAACTTCCCTGGGACTACTCTTCCCCCAACGGGTTCAGGACATTTGTGCGGGACTGTGCCCTGCTCTCACCCTAATATCCAGGCCAGCGTGTGATCCAGGCCTCAGCCAAGTGCAGTGGCCTCGGTGACGGCCTCAGGGATAGGCATGTGGCACGATCAGAAGCGATCAGATTCAACTCCGAGGCTCTGGGAAAGCAGCCCGCTTTTCACCTGGCTTACAGAGAGACTGGACCGAGGCCTGGAGTGGCTGGCACCCATCTTGCCACTCTGAGGGACACGTTTCCTGAGAATAAGGACAACGTCAGAAAAAAAGAAACACTGAAAGACGCAGAAGAAGGGAGCACTCAAGTCAACCACGCATGAAAACAGGGGAGCCCTTGAGCTCACAACTACCTTAATTCTTAAATTCCCCTTTGCTTGTGCCAGTGTGAGATAAGATTCTTGTCACTTTCAACCGAAACATTCTTTATACAGCATATAACAAGTAACACCACATAATGCAGAAACTAAGCCCAGAGAGAGGCATGTGTTTTTGCAGTGAACACTTTATGCAAGAGGCCAGTTCTTAGAGGTTGGTTCATTGTGCTTTGGCTAGTGAAATTTTTATTAGGCATTGCAGGGAATATTTATAAAAGTTGTATCAGTGCAGCCCCTGCTAATCAGGGAACTCATGATCTTCTGTAGGTAAGAGTTGCATGGCTAGACTCAACACAAGAGTTAACAAATTCAAGGACACGTAGAAGACATAGAATGGAGCCTAATAGAGAGGGATTCATCCTTGTAAACCAAATTAAATTAAGGAGGACTGTGGTTTTAACTTGTAGTGTTTACTGAGCAACATTCTATGGACTAGAACTTCCCACATTTCCTATCTCTGTAGTTCTTTCTCAAAAGCTATAGTCATAATAATAACATCCACAAAGCCCCTGACCACTTTCCCATTTCTTTCTGGAGACCAGACTGTGCAATCCGAAAGGCCACGCTTTAACCACTATGTTATAATACCTAGCAGCCTCCTGTTATCTGACTGATCCTACCAACTTTCTGGTTAACTGATCCTCTTTTTCATGCCTGAATCTGCAGAGAAGACTCTACTTTCATGACTCCAGTGGGAAGTGGGGAACTACCTTCCTATTTACTGACAACCTCTTGGAGTCCTGTGGGTCAGGTAAACAGGACTGCTCATCAAAGGTGGGCCTCGCTGCCATGACCACCAGGACTGCCTTTGTGGTGGAAGCCACCACCAGGCTGCACGCCCTAATAACACAACCATGTCATGCAGAGACCAGCAGAGGCAGCAAACAGCCCCCTCCAAAAATTCCCCTGCATGACAACAAGAAATAACCTTGGTAATTACCTGAAGTAGCAGGAAAAAATACTACTGGCATTAAGAAAACAAACACAACCTAATCTTTAAATGAGACATAACTGAGTTTCTTGCACTGCATCAAGGTTGTTAAAAATCCTGTCCCCCCGAATGAGAACACTGATCTCCTGATTTCAAGAGTCAAGTCAGTTTAAACACACCTTTCCCCTAGGCAGTTTTCAAGATTAATAATATCGTGTATGTTGTTTTAGGAAACTTCTATTTCCCACTGCAATTCAGAGTAACATTTATTTTGTGGGCAGGCCAGCCACAAATCCCCCACTGACAGGCTGAGTGGAGAGACAAGGCAACTCAGTGTGCCCTGAAATCAGAATGCCAGTCCGCCAAGGAATCAGAAAAGGACAGAGAGCAGCAGCCAGAGCCCACCTTCCGGAGTCCTGGGCAGCCTTTATCATTTATGATAAAATTTATATAAGAGCTCCAGCTGGTATGGCTCAGTGGATTGAGTGTTGACCTGCGAACCAAAGGGTGGATGGTTCAATTCCCAGCAGAGCACATGCCTAGGTTGTGTTCCTGGTCCCCAAGAGGGGGCGCATAAGAGGAAGCCACACATTGATGTTTCTCTCCCTCCCTCTATTTCTCCCTCCTTTTGCCTCTCTCTCCATACTCTGATTTCTCTTCAGAAACAATAAATTTTTCGCCTTTTACTTCCCCTCTCTCTAAAAATAAATAAATACATAAATAAAAATACGTAAATGCTAGCTACTTTAAAAAATGTTTTTATCAGAAAAAGCACAAAAAAGCAATCATCCCTTGACGCAAGAGTTACATTTATAGAAGTGATAGCTTCTTTTTTGTTGCTGTTATTCAGCAATACCTGCAAGTATGATGCTGGACTTTTTAGCTCTGCAGTCCCACAGCACTATATTTCAGTGTTTTAAAAGTCCTAAACTATTTTATTTTTATAAAATATGCATGCAGTGTGTATAATATGCGATGTGTAACAAACTCAAGAAAGGAAGCACAGCGTAAAAAACACCTTTGATCCTACCACAAAATTTTAGGAAGTACAGCCCTGGCTCAGTGGCTCAATTGGCTGGAGCATCGTCCCACGCACCAAAAAGGTTGTGGGTTCTATTCTCTGCCAGGTTGTAGGTTCAGTCCTCAGTCGGTCAGGGTGCACATGGGAGGCAGCGCATCGATGTTTCTCTGTCACATCAATGTTTCTCTCTCTCCCTCCCCACCTTCCTCTCTCTCTAAAATCAATAAACAAATCCTTGGGTAAAGATTGAAAAAAAAGTTAGGAAGTAGAACTACATCTTTTCCATTGAAATGAACTCTGGGCTCCTTCTGAACCCATAAGGAAAGCACTCACCAGAACTGGAGTTTTATTATTGCCTTTCTTTTCAACATAATTCTACCCCATATGTATGAAAAGCTAAACACAATATTGTTAGGCATTGCTTACTTATGAAATTTATAAAAATGTCATCACACTGTATAAAGATGTCTTTGATGAGATGTTTTTCCATCCAAGATTATTTTTCCAAGATCCATCCACATTGTTCAATGCAGTTTTAGTTGGTTGATTTTTGTGGCTGAATAATATCCCACTGTGTCAATGTAACACAATTTATTCGCCCAGTCAATGGATGCTGGGTGACTTCTAGCTTTTGGGCTGTAACAAGAAATTATGTATGACCATTCCCCCATAGGTCTCCTGGAAAGCATGTCCCCAGGGCTTACGCCCATGAGTGGATTGTTCAATGGTAAAATTTGTACTTACTTGACGTCAAAGGCACAGCCAGCTTGTTTTCCAACGGGTTGTTCAAATTTCAGCTGCCACCCAGATGACCTGGGCTTCCGTTTCCACTGAACCTCAACCTGCTTCATGCTTGGTACTGTATGTCTTAATGTTGCCAGTCTGGTGGTTATGAAATGCTGGTATCTCACTGCTGTCTTACTTTGCATCACACTGATTATTTATGAAGCAATTTTTATGTTTATTTTCCATTAGTGTTTCCTCAAATACTATGCTTCTTCATTTATTTTAACAAATATTTTGTTCATTTATCCATGTTCTGCTTATAAATTTGTAATATTTCCCTATATAAAATAGATACTTACCCTATGAAAGAGACATGTGTGCAAATATCTTCTCCAAGTTTGCGGCTTATATTTTCATATATCACTTTTGGTATCTTTTAACAAAAAACTATTCTTCATTACTATAAACTCTAATTAACATAACTTGGATTTATTCATTTTATGATTATCATTTTTGTTTCTTAATTAAGAAATGCTTTTCCTATCATAAGGTATAAAAGATAGTCTCCCAAATTTTCCTTGTTAAGATTAATATTTTTACTTCACATGTAAGCCTTAAATCCATCTGGAACTTTGGTATGTGTTAGGAAGTGCAGACCCAAATGTATTTCTTCCCTAGGCATGAACCATCGTCCGAGCACAGGCGTTAAACAGTCCGGCCTCTGCACACTGCTCTGCTGTGCCAACTCCCTTACATCAGGTTGCCATCTAGGTTCTGCATGGACCTGTTCTGGGCGCTCAATCCCGTACCACTTTCCAGTTTGCCCGTGCCACATGTGTGCATACACACTCAACAGAGGTACAGAATAAACCTACAACGTTTACTGTCTGTTAGGTTCTCCACTGCAGCCCAACAGCACACATGTTATTTCACGTTAGGTGAAGGTGGCTTGTTTCTGGGCTTTTGTTGTCTTTTATGCATTAGAAAATCAGATTGATGAGCTTCTACAAGCACCTGTGGTTATTTTGATTGAAATGGATTGAAACGGCAACTTGTAGGAAATTGACATTTGGGGGCTATTGAGGCTTTTAGTATTTAGTTTGGTTTCTTTTGACACCTTTTAATAAAGTTTAAAAGGTTTCTCCATAAAGGTCTTGCATGACTTTATTCTTTTAGGACAGAAGAAAAAGTTACACCACATAAATTATATTTAATTATGTTTTCTAACTCATTATGATTGGGGAATAAAATCCATTTGATTTTGCTAAACTTTATTAAGTTTAATAATTTGACTACAGTTACTTTTTGAGTCTTATATGTAAAGAATGTTATTATCTACTGAGAATGATTTTTCTCTTTCCTTTTTTAAACCTTATAATGAATAAGACTCACAGTACAAGGTTGAGTCAAAGCTACATGATGGGTATTCTTGACTTATTCCTGATTTTAAAAGAAATTCTTCTAATATTTTACAATTAAAATAATGCCTGCTGTATTTTTTCATTGATAATCCTTATGAAGTTAAAGAAGTATTCATCTTCCCCTAGTTTGCTAAAAGATTTTTGCTTGTTTTGTTTCTTGTTTTTGTTTTATAAGTTGCTGATGAGTGTTCCATTCTATTCAAGAATTTGTATGAGTCAACTGAGATGTTAACATGGTTTTTCTCCTAAAACCTTTAATACAGAGAATTTCAATTTTAGATTTTTATAATGTTAAATGATGTTGCATTCTAAAATAAACCAAACTCAACCATAATATATTCACTTTGCAAGCACTGCTAAATTCAGTTTATCTCATTAAATCTTCACATTAGGAATTAGGTGCATTATAATCTTTTAACAGAGCATAATTTAATAAGGATGTGACTGTGGGTGAAGGCAGAACTTGACCCAGGCCTGTCTGGCTCCAAACCCCAAGATTTTATCACCTGTCATAGCTCTCCAGATACTTAGAAATTAATAACTTAGACAAATGCCTCAACATACAATGTCTTCATACTGTCCTCTTGACCTCCAGTCCAGTTTTTTGCTCTTGGGATAGTAAGATGCCAACAGGTTCATTTCATTAAACACTTAACACTTGAAAGTCAACTTTGTAGATGCATGTGTATACTGAGGGAAGAAAAGAAAGATAGAATTGCTGGCATTAAAATGCTTGAAGACAAGAGGCTAAGGGTATAAATGAGGACCAAAATGTCTTTTTTGGTCCATTATAGGGAATGACTAGAAGTTTGTCAGGTTACTAGTTCATGGAAATGAGCCTGTTTATCTCCTGCCCATGTAGACTTACGAAGTCATCAAATCTATTTACCCAATCCCACCTCCACTTAACTTTATACTTTTTTAGAGCCTTCACCAGTAAGTCACTCAATGCTATTCACTAAAGGATTCATCAGGACAAAAAACAAAAAAAAAATGGCAATCTCTCACCAAACCATCCAATGTCCAAAGAATCCATTCAGGTTTCTTTTTAAGCATAGTTTTCCTTCACCTTGAACATGGACTTTTTTTTTAACCTGCCCCAGTTTCTCCATATCCTTCTCTGAAAGCAGATACCAGAATCAAACACCATAGAGAATTCAAATAAACTCTTTAAAAGTACTGAGCTCTAGGGAGGCAACAGTCTTGGGAAACTGGAGAATGAGTGTCATGAAACTTCACTCCTTCTGTACTGTTAAAAGCCTGCCCACCTTCAAGAGATCATGTCCAAATCTAGTGTTAGTGTTATACCAGAGACCTATGGTGCTAGCTGGACCCTCTGCTCTGACACTTCGGTTCTCTCAGATATCACTGTTTAGATGAACCCTTCCCTGACCATGCTGAGTTCTAGCTCTCCCATCCTGGCTATCCCTGTTCCCCTTCCTTGTATTCTTTTCCTTATACTACTAATGACTGACTAACAACATATGCCATTGTTGGACCAAGGATAACAGTAGTTGGCCAATCATAGAAGACCAACTATAACAATAAATATGCTAACCTTTATTATGGTCTTTTAAAGTTTGACAGACATGACAAGCTTCAGAATGGGAAGGATTTTTGTCTGTTTTTTTATTATTTGTTTAATTCTTGATGTAACCAGACACCTCAAGCAGCATCCAGGATGGAGTCAGTTACAATAAATATTGATGGAAAGAGGAAGGGAAGTTAGAAGAGAGAGAAGGAAGGTGGGGAAGCCTGCCTCGATCTCTCACTGTGCGTCCTGGGCATGGAAACACTGATCGCAATTGCTGGTCACGAACGCAGCCCTCACACCCCTAAAATGTGTGGACAAATGATCTCCACTCAGATACACAGTTTTCTGGGTATGAGAACCGGCAGTAATAGCCATGTAATAAAGGTAAAAACTCTCTTAATCTTAAAGCACCATAACCAACAGAAAGAAAAAAACCTACTGATCTGCTCAACAACATGGAGGGATCTGAGTCCTTGTGCCCACTGAAAAAAACCAGGCACACAAAACAAGTACGTATTGGATGATTCCATTTGTAACAAAGGCAAACTAACCTATAGTGATAAAAAGCAGAGTGGTGTTGGCCTGGAGCCAGAGGTGGAAGGAGGGATGGATTGCAAAGGAGCATGAGAAATCTAGGGCGGAACAGACATATTCTGTCCTTGGGGGACATTTTACAGAAGCTTACAACTGTCACAACTCATTGAATTGTGTACTTCAAATGAATGCAGTTTATTATACATAAATTATTTTTCAATAAGATTGATAAGGAAAAAATATCCTAACCGGGACCAGAATGGCTCCTGAGCTCAGTTTCCTATTCAAAGGACAACAGCAGTCAGACTTGTCTGACTGCAGTCAGGCAGACATCCACGAAGTGCAATGTCAACTCTGAAGTGTGTCTGGTTTCTCTAGCTCGCCCTTCCCTTTTTTCCTGCCATCACTCCTTCTCCCAAGACCAAGAATTCCTTCACAGCATCTCATGCACACACCAGTTCCACTCGCCCATCCCTCCCACTGTCTGGGTATCACACTACATGTTGTTTGCACCAGTTGCCACTATGTGAGGTTTACCTAATACTCTAGCTGGGTCACATCAGTCATGGCCTCCAAAGTCGCCCTGAAGAATCTCATCTTGACCCTAGCCTGCCCTTTCCTTTGTCTTAAAAGTGTTTAAACATCAGAAAAGTACCACAAAAAGAAGAAGTAGAAAGCATGTTTCCAATAGAAAGATTTTTCATTTAAATGCTTTTTTATTGTGTGATGTATTCCTTTAATTAAAGTGTGTGTCTGGGTGCATTGGTTGCTATTACAGTGCAATCCCTCATGTTTATTGAATGCAAGAGTAGCTGGGGCAATGCAGTGGAAATTCACATATTAGCTAGAGAGCAACTTAACGCTATAGTTCCCTGATTCTTCGAGCTTCTAAGAGGTAGGCAATCTTCAGGGTGATTTTGATTCGTAGCTCGGTGTTATGAGATGTCCTCTATTCATTTGAATAGATCTCATCTGAAAAAAGCAAATTTTATTTTTAATACCTCATTTGGTTCTACCTTATCATCTAGCCTAGACTGTGTCCTTCACCTCCGGAAGAAACACAGAACCAGGCAGAGGAGTGGACAGCTGCTAGAAAGTTCCCACCATCATCAAAATGCGGGGTAGGAAAGAATGAACAGCCTCTGCCATGCCTAGGTGACGGACAGTTGACAAATCATGTTGACATGTCTTCATAGACGCCTCTCAAAGGGCTTGTAAAGTATTACCTCCCATACTGACTTACAAACTCAGACTCAGAGGACAGGTGAGGTGCCCAGTGGCACGAGAAACAGGAGAGAGGTGCGAGGGCCACACCTCGGACTCCGACTCTGGTGCTCTGATCACCACGGCACAGCTGATGGTCGGGGACCCTGTTCTGACTGTGCCCTAAGTCACACTTGACTTTGGGATGAATCTTGGTGCCTCTGTAGGATTTAGTCTTCTCGTCTGTCAACACAGGGCCTATTTCAACATTCCTTCAATTCTTACATTCTGAGAGTGTCTATTCACCTCCATAAACTGGGAATAGGAAACCAGAGGGGAAAAAAAGGGTTTCATTTTAAGATCATGTGAAATCTGGTTAATTTCTTCCCAGCCAGGGCCCTGTTACATTACAAAGAAAAGCTAGCCTTTCCTTTGACATCACTCCTGTTTCTTTTTCCCCCTCAAACTCACCGAGGGGGGAAAAAAACGCTATCCTAAAAATACCAGATTTAAAATGAATCATTAATCAATAACTCCAATAGATCAACTGCTTTCATTTCCCCATGATCCTCGCCAGGCCTTGCTAACAACGTACATCTCCACATTTCTGTGCTGACATTTCATCCCACCGCCATTTTCACAGAGAAGGCCCATCCTTTCGTCCTCCCCCCGGGCTAAAATGCACCTCTCGGGAATATTGTTTCTCCCCGGAGTGTGCACTTCTCCAGAGCGGAGGGCCCAAGTAACACCCCTCTGGGATGTGCCTCGGCATTTACTGTTTCCTGCCAGGAGCATGAAAAAGCCCCATACACATTTCACCTGTGTTCCCCCGCTTCTTAAATTTCTTCTTTCACAATTAAAGCTCTGCTTCCTTTTGCAGATTTTCCCTAATAAAATTGTTTTTTCTGACATTTACTAGCTCTCAGTACAGGGTTATCCACATCCTTCTCTGTGCCCGGTTTTTAATTCTTCAATTTCTAAATTAAAAAAAAAAAACCACTCACCGGGTTACTGTGCAATAAAAAGCACATGAAAGCACTTAGCACAATGCCTGGTATGTAGTAGGTGCTCAATAGATTTGTGTTAGATTTGAGAATATAAAGCAGCAAGTGACTATGTTCATAGTTCCCCCTTGAGTTAAAAAAGAAAAAACTGTATAGTCAAAACTTGACTCGATTCTACCTTCTCAAAACTACTCACCATTGCTCTGTCAGTAACATTCAGTAGGATGGAGGGCCTGTTCCAAAGACACCCTGGCCATGAAGTATCTCTCCTCCAGCCTCTTGTGATCACTCCAATGCAACAAAAACCATAGCTCCGACACCAAACAATAGCTCAAAGCCACACAGAGGGATGGACCAAATGGTATCACAGCCTTCAAGTTCAGCCAGGTTTGAATATATTTCCTTGCTCAAGGACCGTTGACCAGAAGAAAGAGATCCTTTCCTGGGGAATCCCTCCCAGCCATCAGTGCCATGCAGAGCATTACTATGCTCTGGGCTCTAGGGATTCCCAGAAGCAAAGACAAGGTGTGCTCTCCGCTGCTCCTCCCAGGTGGTACAGAAGGGGGGTTATAATATCAGGCGGCAGATGCGAAGATGGAGAAGCACCTGGGCAACAATTGGACAGGATCTAAGACCCCTTGGCAGAGATCAAAAAAGCTTCCCAGGGGAAGTTAAGCTGAGTGAAAATCTGCTACACAGAAACCAAACTATGCTACCAGAATCATGCGTTGCCAATGACCTCTCTGTGCTTTCTTCCCCTTTCCTCTCCAGCTGCACTATTTCTTTTCTCGTGTTTGAGGCCAAGTTTCCATGCCTCCTCCTCTCTGTCAGAGCCAATCACCCCAGCCCAGAGGGACTTCCTCCCTGAAAGATCTGCATACTTCTGAAGTTCCAGCTGCTATTCTGATTTCAAATCTATGTCCTTGTACCTTCTGAGCTCTTCAAAGACAATATCCACGCCCGGGGTTGCTCATCACTTTCTGTGGGGCACAAAGCACCCCGCCTGGTACCCAGTAAGCACTTCTGCAAATACACAACCACTGGTTAAGCATCCCAACAACTAGCATTTCATGAACTGATCTTGTGTCCAGGTATTTTTTTGGTTCAGAAAATATGGTCTGCAATTATGGCACCAAGAGGCAGGCAGGTGGTTTATAATCCAGCTTGCGCTGCTCCCCTCCTGACCCCCATCCTCACAAACGTGCACTCCCCTTGGAAAAGTTACTTATGCTGCCTAGACCTCCATTTCCTCATCTGTTTGTTTCTTTCTCTGAAGTGGGGGGTACAGGGGTGGGGAAGATGAAAATGACACTTTTTTCAAAGTGTCATAAAAATTAAATGAGATTTTGAATGAAAGATTTTTAACACAGTGCCTGGAAAGTAACTATTAATATTACTGGGATTAATATTAATTACTGCTGTGTGTATGTGTGTTTCACCTTAACCAAACTACAAAGACCCTTGAGAACTGAAATTCTATTACATATTCACCTGTATTTCTCAGAACACCCAACACAGGGCTGTACAGAAAGCAAGATTCCTAATAAATGTTCATTGACCAGTTGGTTAAAAAGCCCAACCACTACTTAGAACTTGAATAAAAGGGAGCCACTCACGCTAGACTGGGGTGATGTTCCCTCCTTCCTGGAGAATGGGCTTCCAAGGGTGAGTCCTGACCAAAACAAGGATCTTGTGCTAGAATTTTCTCACCCTTACACATCCAGTCGGTCAACAGGTAAGTCTGGAGTACCTGTCCTAAACCAGGCCTTGACCGAAGCACTGAGGCTGCATTTTGAGACCAAAAAAAAAAGAGGTCAAATCCCTGCCTTCCTACAGCGTGAATTCTGGTGGGGGTGACCAACAAGCCACACAACAAGAAAAGTAAAACAGGATAAATGGTCAGAAAGAAGTTGCATTTCACATACGGCGGCTAGGGAAGGGATTTCTAAAATGATGGGATTTGAACACAGACCTTCAAGTGAGACCTCAAGCCAAGTGAATAATCTGCATCCCAAACACAGTTCAAGAGAAGAGGGCCGAGCTGGGACTGTGCTTGACAGCTACGGGGAGAACGAGGAAGCCTGAGGGGCTGGGGAAAATGAGTGCTTGGGTGGGAGGGCAGTGAGGTCAGAGGAGAGGGCAGAAAGACAAGAGCAGAGCAGGAGGGAAGGGGGAGTTCTGGCACTCCAGGTGTATTTTAAAAATAGAGACAAGACAATTTGCTTCGGGAATGACGGTACAGTGTGAACCAAAGAGAAGAGCCAAGACTCCAAAGTATAAGCCCTGAAAAATTGGAAGAATGAAACTGAGAGGAAAAAAATGTGTGAAGGGGAATGACTAGAAATCAGGTGTTTAATTTTAGAATGGAAAATCTGGCATATTTATGAGATATCCATGTTGAGATGTCAAGTAGGCAGTTGGAGATAAATAAGTCTGGGGTAGAGAGGAGTGAGCTGGGCTAATAATGAAGACACATGAGTGGCATTTAAAACCAGGGGCCTGATGAGATCAGCAAAGGAAGCAGTGAGGGCAGAGATGGGAAGAGGTCCAAGGGCTCTTCCATATTTGGAGAGACCGCGAACATGAGGCACAACCGGGAAAGGCTCCTGAGAAGCAGCACCCATCAGGGCGAAGATACAAAGGAGCTCAGTGCTCCATCCTCCGCATAACTCTGCTCCAAGCAGAGCCCCCTCCTCCCCCTGCTGCACGCTATTCACTGGCTTTGCTGGATGGCTTCTATCCAGCTTCTAAATCTCAGCCTTTGTACCAATTTCACGAAGAGGACTTCCCTGGTCCCCAATACACTGCCCCCTCTTTTCATATCATGCTGCTCTTCACCTTCTCGACACTACGTGTATGAATCCATGTGTCTATCGCTGTATGAATATAATTGTGCGTGGCAATTTTCATCATTCGTTGTGTGGTTGCATGTATATACAATGTACATACCAGAGCATTGGCTACCTGTAAGCAAGGGCTCTGTCTAATTCCATTTGCCCCAGAGCGCATTTGTTGGACTAATGCAAGAATAAACACAAGGCATTGGGCTGGGTGTACCGTATTCATTCCCTCACTTCAACTCAACAGCAACACTGTGATGGTTATAGAACCAGCCCACTTTATAGACACAAAACTGAAGATGAGAAAGCTGAGTAACTTAGAAAAGCCCACCTCATGAACAAGCAACTATACCAGGATTGAAAAGACACCCCAGTCTATCTCGTTCAAAACAATGCCTTTTCCATATTCACTGTTGAGCCTGCATAGGAAGAGTTCGGTAAATATTGGACATTGGTCTGCTTAGAGAGTGACTGATTGAAAATGGTGGAAGAGAGGAGACTTAATAAGCTTGCACCTCACATTCCCGATGCACTTTCCTACCTCTCCCTACTTTCTCCCCCATTATGTCCCCTTCATACCTCACAGCTGTCCACATCTGTCTATGCTGATTAGTCTCCGCTTGGACCCACTCCACAGCCACTTTCTGCTCCTCTCTAGACTGTTCTGGGCCCTGCAGGGCATGCCCATGTGGACCACATTGGTCCATCTGGCTTCCTTGTCTTTTGCCTTCTGGGTGGATTCAGCCAAGGAAAGAAACCTGCAGGAGGCTGGCAGGTGAGAAGAGAGGGAGGTTAGGCTTTGTCTTTCCACTTCCTCCTTCCCTTCCTGAGGGCCTGGGGCCCACATTTCCAGCAGGGGTTCTGTCCCTCATACCTTCAGCTGTTGGGCACAGCCCCGCCCCACACCACTGCCAGCCCACTGCTCAGGTCGCTCCAGGAATTCATGCAGTGGTTCCCTGTGTTTGCTCCTTCAAGCTCCAGGTTCTAACAGCTTCCTACTGCTGCTAGTCTGGTTGTCTTGCTGTGCTGTGTTGGTTTCCTTAGCCCTGAATGCCCCTCTGACAGGGCCCCTTCACTCAGTTCCACTGGGATTCCAGCTAGGGCCGACCTTCTGCTCTGAGCCTGGATGCTGACTTACACAAGGCCAAAGTGCCTTCCTTCTGGGCACTGTCCTGCTCTGGCCCCAACCCCTGCTGGCCTCCTGCACAGTCAGGCTCTCAGGCAGACCACTGCACTGCACCCACTCTGATTTTCTAGCCATCCAGTCCCATAAAAATCAATGGAACAAAAACCCAGAGATTCAATCACACCTGAGACATTTCTCATAACTCCCTGAAGTTATCCTGGATCTCCTGGGGTAGAACCTCAAAAAGTGGATAAAAAAGAGAAAAAAAATTGACACCCAGGACAGGTGGTAATTTCTGTCTTTTCCCTGACTGGATGAAAAATGAGAAGCTCCGCCTGTCTAAAGATGGTGATAATACTGTACTATTTGCATAAACATTTTCCAAACTCCAGTCCCCAAGCGTGCAGGAAGGAGCCCACGCCATAAATCAGAGCCTGGTCAGAATGGAAAGTTAGGAGGACAGGCACCCATGCCACGCACCCTGCCTGGACACACTCACAAAAGGACGCTTGGTGAGCACAGCTGATGACAAAGTGATTTGTAGGATTTATGTAAACATACTCAACACCTTGCTCTGCACATTTATCTGACATTGAGTGATTAACTGGTTGCATAAGCTAGTATTTATACATGACTTGCAATCGTGCAATGCAAATTGGCCCCCATTTATCATGAAATCAGAGACTTTGAAAAGGAAAGCAGAGTCCGGGGAACTTCTCTTTCTACCCCCACATGTAGTAGGTGAGGAAACTAAAGCCGAGAAGGAGAGTGATGTGTCTCAGGCAGGAAGAACAAGTGCCAAGGGCCCCCGCCCCCCAACTGCGCTCCTTTTTCTGTTATATTTTGCTATTTTCTGCTTGTTCTTGGGGAACAAGGTGTCTATCTCCCTAAGACTCCCGAAGAGATAAAAATTAAATTTCTCTAATGTTTTTGAAGGCCAGAATAATATTAACTTGCATTTCCTGAGCTATCACTCTATGCCAGGCAGATACTAAGACCTTAGTGGAGTAAATGACTCAATGCTGCCAGCATCACTACGAGATGGATGCCAACATTAGGAATTATGATACAGACTGAGAGCTCTGATTCTGGACCCTAACTTCCCGGGTTCGTATTGGCTCCACCCTCAACCAGCTGCATGACTGTTCTGTTTCCGTTTGCACATCCCTGAAATGAGAGTAATGATAACACCTACCGCACAGGGTGGCTGCAAAATTACACTAATCAATGCAAATAAAACGGCGACAATGATCTTTACAACATACTGAGCATCACAGAAGATGGTCCCCATTTTGTTAACTACATTCTCCCTTTTGTAGATTAAGGGAAAAAGACAGAGAGATATTTTGAAATCTTGCTCAACAATGTGTGAAGGCAGACCTGGCTGGTGTAGCTCAGTGGATTGAGTGCCGGCTTGTGAACCAAAGGATCTCCGGTTCGATTCCCAGTCAGGGCACCTGCCTGGGTTGCAGGCCAGGTCCTCAGTGCGGGGCATGAAAGAGACAACCACACATTGATGTTTCTTTCCCTGTCTTACTCCCTCCCTTCCCTTCTCTCTAAAAATGAATAAATTAAATCTTTTTTAAAAAGGTTAAGAAAATTAAAAGTGGAGAGGTTAAAAGCAGAAGCAAAAACAAATACAAAAAAAATATTTCCCAAGAGTATATAAAATAAATTTCATACCTAGAATTATTCATTAAAACAAAGATAAGTTTAATTAAATAAACGATCATAAAGATGGTCTCCCCCCCCTTCTCCAGTTTTATAACAGAGTGTGAGTGCACGCATACACACAAGCTATCCGAGGAATGCCACCAGCTGAGGCTGGCACAATTGAAATGCTAAAAATGTCATAGTTCGCACACTGTCATAACTTCCCTCCTCTGTGTATATTTCCATGATAAAGAGAAAGCTCTGAATAGTCTGAGCATCGCTGTCTGCAACGCAGTAATGAGAGAACATGGGCCCTGATGAATTGCAAATGGAGCCAGAGCCCCAGCTTGTGACTTGATGAGCCAAGAGAGACCAGTCACAGGCCTCCACACTCCATTGTAATCAACACCTGATGATGCTCCGCTGGGAAACTGTCCTCAATGATCTATGGTTCCATTAGCCAACTAGTACCTGGTTGGTCTCCTTAGCCTGAGACCTCTGGCCTTTTTAGTTCTGAGTCTGGACAACTGAGTATTAAGGAGACTAAAAGTTCAAAGAATCTTGAAAGATAACTTCACCTAAGAGGAAATACCCCTTGAAGTCTTAGAACAGTTAAAATTCAAAGTAGCAAAAGAAGAAGAGATTTTAAAAATAAGTAAATAACTGCTTTGAAAGTGAAGGAAATCTGGTTAGTTCATCCAGTTCAGACACCAGAGCTCATGAAAATTGATTTCATCTGCTCAGCTGTGTGGCTTAAGAGACAGAGGTGGTTTATTCCACATAGAAATTTAACAATGAAAAGGGACTTAGCACATTTATATGCCTTCTCCCATAGGATTAGCACAAAATGTCTGTGAGCGTCCCGTCATTATTCCCGTTCTACAACATTGAAGCAGGTTCAGAGAAGTTAAGACACCCACTCCAGGTAACCCATCTGGGAACCAGAGAAGTGTGGAATAAAATCAATACCTTTTGAGTGCAAGTCTCTTCCCAGAACCTAGCACCATGCCCCTCAAGAAAGTCCCCTTTCAGCTCACTGTTCCTTGTGAGAGATCCTCTAAACTGTATATTCTTCTTAAATGAGTATCTTTTATCACAACTGGCCTGCCACCAAGTATGTATTAGGCATCTAGTAAGTACCTAGTAGTTTTCTTTCTTTGGTGAACCTCATCATCTAAGCTTCAGCTCACTTCCTCCCCCAATATTCATCAAAGACCTTTCCCTGCCTTGGCCAGTGTGGCTCTGTTGGTTGGAGCATTTCCCAGAACACCAAAAGGTTGGAGGTTCAATCCCCGATCAGAGCACATACCTGTATTGCAAGTTTTATCCCCTGGCTGGGGTATGTATGGAGCAACCAACTGATGTTTCTATCTCACATCGATGTTTCTCTCTTTCTCAACTTCTCTCTATCTCTCTGTCTCTCTCTCTCTCCACCCCCGACCTTCTAATATCTCTAATATCAATAAACATTTTTTAAAAGATCCTTCTCTGCTGGTGGTCTCAGAAAAATCACCAGTCCCTAAAGTGCCAAAAACACCATATGTAACAAAGGGTTTAGAACTTTCCCCTCCAGGTGATCAAACCACTCCAGCAAGGTCTGTATCTGATGGATTATTCCAGTCACAGAAGTGCTGTATACAGTTATTTAAACCCTCAAGTCCTCAGTAAAGGTTTGCAGAATGGAAAAGTAGGCTCTGGCATAAGGAAATGAGGGTCTTGTTACACAGCCAAGTTGTACACATGTAACAGACATTGAAGTCGATCATTAAATGCTGAACTGTGTGCCCCAGATTTTCACTGTTGTACAGATAATCCCCAAGGAACAGTCTCCAGAAACCAAAGCTCACATATACATCTCCCTCATCCCGTCTCTGAGGTACCATCTCCTTCTCCCAAGGATGCTTCAAGGTTGAGAGAAGTATTTAAGTCAGGTTATTGCCCCACCTAGAATGGATTTCTTCACTGGCATAAGATCATTGATGAAAAGGTCAAGTCTCAGGTCAAGAGAAACATTCACATCTGAAATTGTGAAACAAATCAGAGGCTCACATAAAACTGATGAAGAGCAAAATTAAAGATTCTCTTTTGGTTTTGAATGGTTAGTTCATGTAAAGAAATGACTTACTCAAATAGCCTTTGTTATTTCAACACAGACCATCCCCAACCTCCATGTATACCACATTAAATAGTAGAGAAATAATTTGCAATCTACATAACAAAGCTCACACTCCCTGGACTAACTAATACCCAAAGGCCCCCACTGGCTGACCTCAGACTGACTTCCTGACCACCCCTCAACCGTGTGTTTTGTGCTCCACCAAAACGAAACTACTCGCTACCCTTGACCGTAACCCCTTCTCCCAACCTTCACGAGTTTACTTAGGCTGTTTGCACTGCCTCAAGCATCTTCTCATGTGCT
The DNA here is from genome assembly GCF_014824575.4 of Sturnira hondurensis. Lineage (NCBI taxonomy): Eukaryota > Metazoa > Chordata > Mammalia > Chiroptera > Phyllostomidae > Sturnira > Sturnira hondurensis. Next base: position 8,492,794 of record NW_028087485.1, read on the forward strand.
AATCTGACACTTTCCACCACTGCCTCCCAAACAAAGCCAGTTTTGGGGTTTTTTTTAATCTTCCATACACCCTGGATGACTCTCCCTCCATGGAACTCCTAAAGAGTTACCTCTTTAAACTGTGTACTTACTTGACATTTTAAAGTGACATTTTGGGGTCCTGGCTGGTGTAGCTCAGTTGATTGAGTATGGACTGAGAACCAAAGGGTTGCAGGTTCAATTCCTAGCACATGCCTGGGTTGCAGGCCAGGTCCCCAGTGGGGGCCACGTGAAAAGCAACTACACATTGATGTTTCTCTCTCTCTCTCTCTCTCTCTCTCTCTCTCCCTTCCCCTCTATAAATAAACAAACAAACAAACAAATAAATAAGCAAACCTTTTTTTTAAAAGAATCTATAAAAAAATAAAGTGACATTTTAGTAGTAAGGATTTTGTATTGCTTCTATGACTTCAAAATATTTTTCATCCTTTAGGTAATACTTATACTTCTCTAACACTAGTAAAAATAGTTCCATTTTACAGGTGAAGAGTCACATCAAGTGTCCTCAGGCACAAAGGACCCGAATGTGGCTGCTCTCAGCAAATGTCCTACACGCACTTGAGAAGAACGCATACTCTGCTTCGGCGGTGAGGCATTCAGTCCAAGCCGGTCACATAAACTACCAACAAAGACTTGGAAATTGAATTTGTAATACCTCTTTAAAAAATCATATATATAAAATGTTAGGAACAAGCCTCACAAAAAAGGTACAAGATCTATAAACTAAAGCCTACAAAGCATTGCTGAAACCTAGATGAGTGGGGAGATAGAAAGTGGCCATGGACCAGAACAGGATGTTTCTACAATGTCAGTTCTCCTCAAAATGATCTATAGACTTTATGTTATCTTAACCAAAATTCCAGAAGGCTTCTTTGGAGGATAGAAACTGGCAAGTTGGTTCTCAAATTTGTATGGAAATGCAACTTTGATAAAGAAGAAAAACTTGGAAGACTTACTCCTGGACTTCAAGAGTTACTATGAAACTACAATAATCAAGATAATGTGACATTAGTGTCAAGACAGAAAAACGAATGAAATAGAGTCCAGAAATAGACCTGCGATACAGGTCAAAAGTGCAAAGGCAATTCAATGAAGATATTCAATAATAACAATAAACTTCAACGCATATCTCACACCATATACAAAATGTCACTAAAAATAGACTATGTATAAAACTCAAAGCTGTAAAACATCTTTAAAAAGCAGAGGAGAACATCTCTGTGACCCTGATCCTGTCTTAGATATGACACTGAAAGTATGATCCAGCCCTGGCTGGTGTAGCTCAGTGAATTGAGCACAGGCCTGCAAACCAAAGGATCGCGGTTCAATTCCCAGTCAGGGCACATGCCTGGGTTGCAGGCCAGTTCCCAGCAGCAGACAAATGAGAAGCAACCATACATTGATATTTCTCTCCCTCTCTCCTTCTCTTCCCCTCTAAAGATAAATAAATAAAATCTTTAAAAAATATTGTAGTTGTTATAAAAAAAAGAAAGTATGATCCAAAAATAATTGATTAACAAATTACACTTCATCAAAATTATGAACTTTTCTTCATTAAGAAACACTTAGAATGAAAACTACAGTTTGGGAGAAAATACCTGCTAGTCAATGTCTGTTAAAAGACTTCTATCCACAATACAGAAAGACTCTCAACACACGACAGTAAGACAAAAAACAATCCAACTTTTAAATGGGCAAATAACTTGCTCAGAAACTTTGCCAAAGACAATGCAGCATTCAGAACAAGTAATGCCCCTTTTTATTACAAAATCATGAGCATGTGTTTCTGTAACATAACAATACCACACCCAAGCAAGCCTTCCTCCTGCTGCATGCTGTGTATAGACAGCAAACAAGCACATAAAAGAAACAATATTCTTAGTCACTAAGAATAAAACTTAAGATTGCAATGAGATATGACTGTATATTTATTACATTGTCAAATGAGAAAACTGACCTTAACAAGTGTTGGTAAGGGTGTGGAACAATTATAATTCCTGTGCCACCAGTAGAAACGTGGAATGGTACAACTCCTTTGGAAAACAGGTTGGCATTTCCTTAAAAAGTTGTAGCTACACCTGCCGTGTGATCCAGTCACTCCACTGTGAGGTATTTACCCAAGAGAAACAAAAATATATATCCATACAAAACTTGTACGGAATGACGTAGCATTTTTATTTGCAATAGCCAAACCTAGATCCAACCCAAATGTTCATGGAAAATATATAAACCGCCCTGGCTGGCGTAGCTCAGTGGATTGAGCAGAGGCCTGTGAACCAGAGGATCACGGTTCGATTCCCAGTCAGGGCACATGCCTGGGTTGCAGGCTAATTCCCTGCAGGCCAACTCCCTGCAGGGGATGCACGAAAGGCAACCATACATGGATGTTTCTCTCCCTCTCTCCTCCCCCTCTAAAGATAAATAAATAAATATATAAATAAGAAAATATATAAACCAATTTTGATATATACATACAATAAAACACTACCCAGACAAAAAAAAATAAAATAAACTATTGATACACTCAGCAACATGATGGATGCATTGCAAAATAATTGTAAGAGAAAAAGGCCATACAAAACGGAATATATGCTGCGTGGTTCCTTTTGCACAAAAGTATACAAAACGAAAACTAACCTGTGGTGACAGTAAGCAAAGTCCTGAATGTGACTACGCTGGGGGCTGAAGAGGGTGGGAGGGAGAAATTACAACGGCGCACAAGGAGGGTGGGAGGGAGAAATTACAACGGCGCACAAGGAAACTCGGGGGCAGCGGGGAGAGGCATGCTCATTTTCTTGACTGTAGGGATGACTACATGGGTGTCTCCCTGCCAAAACATAACAAATTTGTGGACTTTCATTCCTGTAGCTATTGAGTATCAATCATACTTCAGTAAAGTTGTTTCTAAATATCCAAAGGTAACTTATAGGGTAAGCTTCATTTTATTTTAAATAACATGTGTGAGCACTTAGAAATGTTTAACCCAATGAGAATATCTCCACCCTCTAATACAGTCATCACATTCGACATTTCTTAAGCGAGGTCAGCTCTTCTCTCTAATATATGCCATCAAACAAATCAAGAAGTGTATGTGGGAGTATCTCTCACAAATGACCTCAATCAGTTATTTGACCAATGTTTCTCTTCCCAAGACAGCAGAGATAGTATCTGTACCCTCCATTATTATGTCCCGAGGTCCTGGTGCTAGTAAACGCTCAGTAAGTATTTCCTGAATATAATGTCTTTGACCTGGTCTCCAGGTAACAAAAAGCAGACTGTTCATACATCCCATGACATATGCTAAAATGTAAGAAATGATTTTTGCTCTCTAGGCTTCTTTTCTTCATTTTCCCACTCACTGTATCAATATTCATTTAGGAAAAAAATTCAATATTCTAAAACATGACTCTTTGTTAGAGTATATTAGACTCTAATATCTGTTAGTAAATTATCTGGGAGAAACAAAGACAAATGTTGTAGCATTGTTTTCAGTTATTTTTAATGATCAAGTTGTGATACCTATAATGAATATATGAATAATATCAGCTTTGTACCTGATTGGTTACTGAACTGGCACTTTGTGCATCAAATAAAGGAAAGTGATGGTATAAACCTAAGGGAGACAGATTATATCATGAGTAATGATCTCCTAGCAGAACTTGAAAGCTCCCTTTGGGGTTGGAGCCTCTGGGCTCGAAGCTTCCAGAATCCATCCACACAGATGCAGGAGAGAACGGATTCCCCAACCATTATTCAGCATCTTAATTATGCAAACATTCAAACCCAATATTAGGACAACAGTAGTATTTGAAGAAAGGAGAATTAATACATCTTTTTTCCCTCGCTCATTCCCAAGCTGCTTATCACAAGCCTTCTGCATTACCACCTCTGGTACCCCTCACCAAGTATTTTAAACTAACAACTCTCCATTCTGAAAGCCTTGTTTTCAATAACAATCCGACAGGCACGGCCGGCTGCTACCTCCAAAGCTCAGAGCAGCCGAGGGAGGCACAGGGCAACATGTCAGAAAAGCAGCTAAGGGAAAAAGCAACTACAAAGGAAAACTCATGGTCTCCTTCATGGCACACCTTGGTGGCAGCACCTAGCAGGGCCTCTCCAGGCCTCCCTCCTCTCACCTGGTACTTTAGAGAAACAAGCACCTCCTTTGTCGGCAAAGAAACACTGTGGGCACAGCCCTTGGCCTTAGATATTTTTGCAGACACTCGGAGGGTTAGATCAACAGTATACTTTCAGCTCCTGTCATGGCTGGAGTTATCAAGCACCCTTCCTTCCTGTGACTTCTACGCAGTCACAAAGTCTGCTTCTACACTCTATAGATTGTCCCCTTTCTTCTTGACCCCACTATTATTACTCTAATTCAGGCCCTCTTTATCTCTTCTCCAGGGACAATTTAAGACCTTAGGATGTCTTAAACACTGAGAGAAATTTGGGTTCCTCCACCCTTACCTACTTATAAAATAAAAAGCTTTCAGTACATAAACATGAAAGGAGCTTCTTCCAAGATTTTTCTTCAAAATCTTGATAAGTTTAGTTCTGTTTCCATAGATACGTTTGTCTAGAGAAGACACTTGCATTGAGTTTTGGAAGATAAATAGGACTAGCTGGATGAAGTAGGAGAAAAGGACTCCCAGAGGGAAGAGCGCGGGCTAGGGCACTTTGGGGTGAAGCAGGAGGGTGCATTCACTCCCTGTCCCCGGTGCATGAGTGAAGGGGCTGCATGAGAACAGGGATAGAAACTCAGACAAGCTATGTGCCGAGCTCACTTTATCTTCCAGTCTATGGTGAAGCCAATGATGAGTTTTAAAATTTATAATACCCTCAGGCACTCCAAACCTCTTTCTGTTACTTTAGGTGCATCTGAGATCTACTGAAACTTTCAAAAGCAAAAAGAAAACATAAATAAAGCACCCAAACCAAACCAAACAAATCTAGTTTACACAAGCTAATAGCCATGATTCTGAAAACTAAGTTTGCACCTGAGATTTTTCAGATTCTGTTCCCTCCGAGTTCTTCCCAGTGGTCTCCAAGGCCCACGCACCATCTTTTCTCTTCCCCCCCCACCCCTCCCGCAATATTCCCTAGCCTTACTTAGGGTCAAGGTGAAAGACCAGTTTGAAACCTTGCTGACCATTCTTAGAGCCTCTCATACAACCTCGTTTCCATCTCAGGGACTGGTCCACCCTCACTTCCTACCTCCCACCCCCAGTGTAAATCCTTTTGAGGGATGGGTTCCATTCCACGTGGAAGTCAAGGAGAGAAACGAACCCTCCTGACACCTTAATCTCAGATTCATAGCTTTCAGAGCTAGGAAAATTTAAGGACTTACAGCCAAGATGGAAGCATAGATAGATACACTTTGCCTCCTTGAACAACCAGAAGGACAATGACAAAGTTAAAAACAAAAACAACCAGAGCTACCAGAAAACTGAACTATACAGAAGCCTGAAAATCAAGTAGTTAAAGAAGAAACATTCATCCAGACTGATAGGAGGGGTAGAGACAGGCAGCTGGGGTGGAGAGGACTCACACCAAAGCAGCAGCCGGCAAACTGGGTGGCAAGATGGCAGCTGGCAGACTACCACCTCACATTTGTGTCTGGATAAACTGGGAGGAACAACTGGGGAGCAAGACAGACTGCACAGCCCAGGGTTCCAGTGCAGGGAAATAAAGCCTCAAAACCTCTGGCCGTAATGACCTGTGGGAGTTGCAGCAGTGGGAGAAACTCCCAGCCACACAGGAGAGTTTGTTGGAGAGACTCACAGGTTCCTAGAATGTACATAAGCCCACCTACCAGGAATCAGCAGCAGAAGGGCCTAATTTGCTTGTGGGTAGTGGGGTAAGTGATTGAAACCTGGCCGAGTGCTGAGCAAGCAGCACTGTTTGACCCTTCCCCCACATACAGCACCAATGGGTTTCCAAGCTCTGGTGAATACCTAAGGCTCCACCCCTTACAATGTAACAGGAGTGCTGAAACAAACAAATATGGCTCAAATGAAAAAGTGGATCAAAATTCCAGGAAAAGAACTAAGCAACAAAGATATAGCCAACCTATCAGATGCAGAGTTCAAAACACTGGCAATCGGGATGCTCACAGAAATGGTTGAGTATGGTTGCAAAACAGGGGGAAAAATGAAGGTTATGCAAAGTGAAATAAAGAAAAATGTACAGGGAACCAACAGTGATGGGAAAGAAACCAGGACTCAAATCAACGATTTGGAGAAAAAGGAAGAAATAAGCATTCAACTAGAACAAAGTGAAGAAAAAAGAATTCAAAAAAATGACAAGAGGCTTAGGAACCTCCAGGACGACTTTAAATGTTCCAACATCTGAATCATACAGGCTCCAGAAGGAGAAAAGGAAGAGCAAGAAATGAAAAACTTACTAAAAAATTAATGAAAGAAGACTTTCCTAATCTGGCAAAGGAAATAGAATTCCAGGAAGTCCAGGACCTCAGAGTCTCAAAGATGTTGGACTCAAGGAACCACACACCAAGGCACTTAATTACATTACCCAAGATTAAAGATAGGGAGAGAATCTTAAAAGCAGCAAGAGAAAAGGAGACAGTTACCCACAAAGGAATTCTCATAACACTATCAGCTGATTTCTCAAAAGAAACCTTATAGGAAAGAAGGGGCTGGAAAGAAGTATTCCATGTCATGAAAGTCAAGGACCTACATCCAAGATTACTCTATTCAGTTAAGCTATCATTTAGAATGGAAGGGTAGATAAAGTGCTTCCCATATAAGGTCAAGTTAAAGGAGTTCATCATCACCAAGCCCTTATTATATAACATATAATTATGAAATTATGAAATATAATTATGAAATTAAAGGGACTTATCTAAGACAAAGAAGAAGATCAAAACTATAAACAGTAAAATGACAACAAACTCATAACTATCAACAACTGAACCTAAAAAAAACCCTAAATAAACAACTAGAACAGGAGCAGAACCAGAGAAATGGAGAGCACATGGAGGGTTATCAATGGGGAGCAGGAAGAATAAAGGAACAGGTACAGGGAATAAGAAGCATAAATGGTAGGTACAAAATAGACAGGGGGAGGTTAAGAATAGTATAGGAAATAGAGAAGCCAAAGAACTTACAAGTACAACCCATGGACATGAACTAAGGGGACGGGGGTGGATGCTGATGGGATGCGGGATGCAGGGCGGAGGGGAATAAAGAGGAGAAAAAACTGGGACAACTGTAATAGCATAATGAATAAAATACACTTTAAAAAACTATGACAAGTTACTTACATTTATGTTATTTATACCAATCAATTGTGGTACTTTGTTATGGCAAGCTTAGCAAACTAAGACAATATATAACTAGACGATGAACATTATTTTGCATAAGAATTCCTCTTAGAAAGAACTCTTCCTATAACAGAACTGCATGGATCAGGGTAGAGAGACATCAAAAGTACAGCCTGTCTGGCCCGGGTCTGGGTCTGCTGATGCCTCGGCTTGCAGAAGCAGGTGCAGGCAAGTGATGGATTTGGGCTGCTGTTTAACAGAAGATCCACTGAAGCTGGGGGAAGGGTCCATGAGTGTATTAGCTTCCCACCACTGCTATAACAAATGACCACAAATTACCACAAATTAGTGGCTCACATGAACTTTTTTTACACTTCCGGAAGTGAGAGGTCCAAAATCATTCTTATAGAGTTAAGACCAAGGGGTCAGCAGAGCACATTCCTCTGGAGGCTCCAGAGAAGAAGCCACTTCCTTGCCTTTTCCAGCCTCCAGAGGCCACCTGCAGCCCTTCCCTCATGGCCACACCTTGGAAGAGCATCTCTCCCGGTTCTCTTTTCCCTGTCACATCTCCTTGTTTTAACTCTTCCTTTTCTGCCTCCTGCTTTTTCTGTAACCTTGTGGTTATGCTGGGCACACCTGGGTATCCAGTCTGCTCTTCCCACCTCAAGTCTTAACTTATTCACATCTGCCAAGTCCCTCTCGCCCTGTAGGGAAACATGTTCACAGGCTCTGGGGGTTTGGAGGTGACTATCTTTCAGGGAGAGGGCATTGTTCAGCTTACAACACTGAGGGTGGCATGGGCAGGACAGACTAAGGACATAACAATGTCAAAGGGGACTTTCTGGGTAGAGATCTGTGTGCTGTGACCTCACTCCTTGACCCCGTAAATCTTCAGCTATCACTACCTAAACCACAAAATGCTTGACATACTGGGTTTGAGTTCCCCCAGAAGCAGACACTGAGATAAGAATTAGGTAGTTTATTTGGGAGATGATACAGAAGTAGAGAAATGGCCCAGACCATGGAAGGCAGCCTGTATATGGTGTGATACAAAGCCAACTGACTCTGTGGGCAACTAGAGTTTAATCCCACTGGGCAATTCTGTGGGGAAAAGTATAAACCACACACCTCAGATTTGCCCCACATGAGAAGCAAGGAAACCAGGGTGTCTATACACCAAATTCTGTTGCTTATTGGCTGAAGGCTACTCACCCACATTAATTCCCTGGCCCTTCTACAATGTGCTGTGCCAAGGAGTAAAGTAGCTTCTACAGGGTTTGGAGAAAGCCTTCCAGCAAAGAAATGCAAATCATAGCAATCAGAAGTCAATGGGAGAATACTACAGTGGAAACACCGGATAGATATAAGCATGAGCAGGACATGAACAGTGCCTGTTCAAATCAGATTCCTCGAGGAACTCAGCAACGTGGCTGACTTTTGCAACATCGTTGATGTAGGGTTGAAATAGTCCATAAATAGGAGGCCACAGCTGACAGCTGGATTACACGGAGAAAAAACACTGATGCAACAGTGCCTTCTCCCTCCAGACCTGCCCGTGCGGCAATTCATTCTGCAGACTCCGCCACGGAAGAGCCAGCCTTGAACACCTCGCTCTCCGGCCTTGGGTCAGGCGCTTCTGCAGTGTCCCCGTGTATCGCACTTCCCTGGACTGGAGCCAATCTCCTCTCACTCCCACCGCACTGGGCTCAGACAGCACATCAGTCTGTGCCCGACCATCGCTATTGCTCTTTTCAGTAGATGAAAATATATTGGATAGAGTTTCTCTCCACCCACTACTTCCTCCCTTAATTAAAAAAGAAAATTTAAAAAAAGAAATTACAGAGAGAAAAATCCCCAACTGTTTTTCTCCTTTCATTTCACTTTAATCCTCAGGCTTCCCAGCCGTAAATCAGGCAGTTCTGGAATTCCCACCTCCAAATGCACAAGGACAATGCGCATGTGAGTACTTTTAAGTAAGAAGTCAATGTTCTATAATTTAATTTTCTCCTTTCACATTAAACCTGACATTCTTCTCATAACCAAAGTGATAAATGCGGAGTCAGACTCCGTCTTTCTGACATTAATACCCATCAGAACTTCAAATGCAAACAATTGTGACATTTGACTTCATAAAAATTACCAAGTGCACCAACTCTGCTTAATTAAACCATTTAAAAGTTGCTTTTGTTACATTTAATGAATCATATATTATACTGCAATGAAACATGCAGCAAAACAAATACTTCACAATGCTTCCAATTAAGACTCACTGCACTTATGCCAATTGACGGCACAAGTGTTCCACACTTCATTCAGTTTGTGCATTTTAAGTGAACTGGTTAGCGAGAAGGGTGCTTCTTTGCTAATGAGTTTTGTAATCAAGGCATCTATTTTAATTTCAAATTGGCTAGATTGGGGAAAATTGCTAGACTAAATGACTGGTACTAATTAGGATTATAAAAATATTCATCATGCCATGGAATTAACATGGGGGTCTGATTTTCCTATATTTGCATATTGCTTGAGTTTTGGGGGGGGAATCTTGACAAATTGTCTTCTCTTTAGGAAATTGAACAAACACTATATCTGTTTTAGCCTTTCTTTTCATTTAAAGCATAATACATATTCATGATTTGTAAATGAAGTTAAATGATTTCGACTTCCATCTTCATTACCATATTAAAGATGTTGTCTCCATAAGCTTCCTTAAAAAAACTTCAGATCATAGTATTACCTATTTAAATGGCAAACACTTTGGTTTAATCTATATATTAACCAAATGTTGGAACAAATTAATGGGAAAAGTGAACAAAACAAGACAAAACCTTTAAAAAACACAACCGCCTTGTTGTTTATTTTCTACCTGAAGCAGAATTCATTAGTCCTATGGCCTATCACACCTCAGTAAACAGTTTGATGACTTTCCTCCTCAAAGTCCCACCCCAGAAAGTGACGTCAGCTGTGGGGTGTGACAGAATAACCTGGGCATTCGTTGGAAGGTCTGGTCTCTGCATGGCTGGCTGTGCCTCTCTGTGGGAGCTCCGTCTGAGGCTGGGCTTGGGATAAAGGGCCCACAGGGAAAGTCTACTGATCTCCTAGGGAAAGTGAGGTGTAGTCGTCCATAGGGAGTTGCGGGGACCTCTGCCAGGCTTACCATAGAGAACAGCTTGGGCCCCTCACTAGCTAAGTGACCTTCAGCAAGTTAATATCCCCTTCAAGAGTCATATGCTCACCCGTAACTTGGAAAAATAGTAACCACCTTGCAGATTCTCACTATGAGAATTCGATGTAATAATGTATATAAAAGCACCTGTTAGTGCCATGCCCAGGAGTTCTTAAGGACATACTATACCTCCATTTCTGAGAAGCACCTATGCTCATATGTCCGCGGTGTGTAACATCACATGGGGAGTGTGGAAGTCACTTGGCACAAACCTTAACCCCCTGCATATGTCTACACCCCTTGGCCCCAGAGTATTCATTTCNTCACCCGTAACTTGGAAAAATAGTAACCACCTTGCAGATTCTCACTATGAGAATTCGATGTAATAATGTATATAAAAGCACCTGTTAGTGCCATGCCCAGGAGTTCTTAAGGACATACTATACCTCCATTTCTGAGAAGCACCTATGCTCATATGTCCACGGTGTGTAACATCACATGGGGAGTGTGGAAGTCACTTGGCACAAACCTTAACCCCCTGCATATGTCTACACCCCTTGGCTCCAGAGTATTTATTTCCATTACAGCTGTCAAATCAAATAACTAAATAGTAATTCACTTTGGGGATATAGCTGCAAAATTCATGTGAAAACTACCAGAATAAATAGCTTCCCCAACATATGTCTATAGTGGGTGCTTCTAAATAACAAAGTCTATATCTATAGCTGAGTTGTAAAGAATACAGATTGAAGTTGTATTCGACAAGAGTACACTTTTTGTTGGGAGAAAAAAATAATTCCTAGAGTTTCACAGTTTGGCGGGGACCATAGTCAGAAGCCAACGAGAAAAAAAGAGAAACCTCAGGCTCAGTGTATTCCTCGTTTGGGGAAATTTTCCTCTATACCACGCTGCCTCTTGGAAAGGTGTTTAAATAATAATTTGAAGTGATTTTAGCTAAATTGACACTATTAACACCTAGAACCTTTTTTACGAGCACTGACATGTAATTAGGACAAAACAGAAGCTGTTCAAAGTAGATTACTTTTCAGAATTTTTTAATTATAAAGTAATCTAATGAAAGAATAGAAAAATTTGGAAAACAAATGGTATGGAAATAAACTCATAAACATAATTCCATCTTCTTAGCCAAGAACCCAGATAATACTTGGGAATATTTCCTTTGCCTCTTTTTAAAATGTTTCTCCTGCCTTCTGCCTTTGCCAGCTTTCTTCCTTTATCTTATTTTGTTTTTTGTGCATGTGTATTCAAAGAGTGCAACTTGACTGAATAGTATACATTATGCATGAATTGATATATAGTGTATGTAATATGAGATAGGTACAGGATGGGGCAAAAGTAGGTTTACAGTTGTTTGTATGGAAAATTATATCAGTGAATAATAATACAAGAGTAAACTCTGTGTTTTGTGTACTCACAACTACAGACTTATTTTTGGCCCACGCCGTATGCATTAAATAGGTATTCATATGCATCCATGTTGCTACATGGTCCTCAGGACTAGCATTTTAATGTCTGCACGGTATTCTGACCAATGTATATAATGTGACTCAAAGGCCCTTATGATGGGAATTCCCCAAGTTTCCATCCAGTGTTTCCCGGTGTGAACAGCTTTGATAAGCATCATCGTACCTAAGGCTTCTCGGTATTCTCCCATTGGTACAGACCCAGAAGCGGAGTAACTGAACCATTGGATCGAAGTTATGAATACATCTATATTTTCCAGGAAGGAAAGCTTATCTGGACAGCCATCGGCACTATTTCAGAATAAGAGTTTCACCACAACTTTGCCAGCATTGGGTAGCTTCTTTACTTCGCAGAAAGTAGCACATTTTGAAAAATTGAAACTTGTTAACGTGGTTTGAAATGAGTATTTTTAGAAGTTTCCTTATAAAGTCTCTGGATTAGTTGTGCTTAGTCAATGTTAACAAATGTTTACCTTCGCTTAGTCTAGTCTTCTAATGTTAAGATTTTTAACAACTTTCCTTCTCTGTCATTTACCTCACTTGCTATCTTCCGACCTTCCTTCCAGGAATTCCCTGTGTGTCTGTTCCTTCACCAGTTTAGCCAACCATCAATCACTGGCAGGAACTGAATAACGACACTGACTGATAGCCCTGCCACGGGGCACGGAAGATCATTACTAGAAGAGGGCACAGAGGGTATTCCGCGATGCCAGTCATGTTGTGCTTCCTGTTAGGGTGCTGGTTTCGTAGGCATACTCAGTATGAAAATTCACTGGGCTCATAAAATGTGCACTTTTGTATATGTCTCTTACACTCTAATTTAGAAGATTTAAAGGCTGACCCTGACTTTCAAAACACCCGGCTATCAAACCAGGACAAGTGGTCAAGATGGAGACAGAGACTAGAAGGAGGAGAGAAGGTGCATTCAGGCCAGACAGACAAGGTAAAGAACCAGAAAGACCTGCAAAGGAAAAAACAAGCAGAAAAATCCCTGAGTCCACGCATGACAACAAGGTCACGCCATGGAGGAAGCAGGTGTGGAAGAACACAGGAGCAGCTGTGCAGCTGCGCTGTCCCCCTCCTTGCCCACCGCAGCAGCCACAGTCACCCCCTTCACCCACACCCTGCCAGGGCTGCATTTCCACCACAGGAGCCTAACTGCTTGGAGAAAGATGTTGTTGAGAAAAGGTCCCTGAGTACCCTTCCCAATGTGTGTGTGTGTAAAGCAACTTCCATTATTTTAGCAAATGTCCTTTTTCCTAAAAGAAATGTGTCAGGTTACCAAAATGGACACCTAGAAGGTAGAGCCAGGGAACAGAAAGTGTGAGACATGACAGGGGAAGAGCAGGCTTGCTTTTCCCTATGACAAAGGCCACAGTGTTCCTGAAGATTGTTCCTTTGAGAGAGTGTTCTTACAGCAATGTTGCCACGGGTGGAGATCCTTACGGCACCACCCCCACTGAATGCAAGGTAATAGGCTGGATTGAACCACTTATTTTATTCAGAACTCAGCTCAAATAGATTAATAGTGACATGTGAATAACACAGGGTTTGCTCATTCTTCTTACTAAAAAAATAGGACCATTCTTGGTCCACTATTTTTGTTTTCATCTACAGGAAAGTGGCCTCATGGAAACTGGTGTTTCTATGGTGATGAAGCTAGTACATCCCACTGTATTGATGAGACATTGTAAGAGCAGTCAGCTTGTCATAGGTGAGTAGAGCTATTGATTTTTTTTCTCTTAAATGATACGCAAATGGTTTTACAGGCACAGGAGAGGACTTAAGGAAAATGCACTGCTTTTCTTTAAATACAAAAGTGCTCTTCAGTCCTACTCTTATTCCATGAGGGATGAGCTCCGAAACCATGGTCAGCCCTAGTTAATCCCCAGCAGGTGGGGAGACCGGACACCCGCTTCTGCCATAGCCACTGAGGAAAATCATCATCACCTACTAATCCTAGAGGCTCTGAATACAATTCCATTTCTAATCTGAGGGTTTATATGAGAATTTAGGTGAAAGAAGCAGCTTCTTTTTTATCCAGCATTTCAGAAGCAAAGGTTTAAACATCCTTTCAAATTTCCAAGCCCTCGTGACTCCAGATACACTATAATTCTCCAGTGATCGGCACGTGCAGGCGGCGGGGCCCGGGTAGGATCCAATCAACCGGCAAAGCCCCCGTGCAAGCACCATCATCCCCTCCACAGCACACCCTGTTCTGCCAGTGACCATGCCTCAAACTGCATCCGCTTCTTAACCAGCTCGTCAGTCTGACAGCTGCTATTGAACCTGGCTGGTTAAAGACGATCAAAAGCACAACAAAGCAAAACCAAACCACAGCAGCACACTCACCTCTCCAACTACTGTAACAGCAACCTTTCATTAATGTGCTAGTGCTTCAGAAAGCGGTTTTTACACAGAAATTATTGGCAATTCCGGATCAGGCTAGCCCAGAAGTGTCTGAGAAACGATAGACTTTGAAATCCCACTGAATTCTTTAACTCTGATATCCAAAACCAGTCGTAGTTGTTCAAGTTTCATTTTGCCAAGAAGAGGAATGATAATGAAGAGTTTTGCAATCCCACCTCTCACATAGAAGAATAGCTATGTTCAGTCCTCCGTCTCCGGTGGAAGCCCCCTGTGCCATGTTAGTATCTGTGAACACATGAGCACATGCCCATTAAAAAAAACAACCCTGCACCGAGTCTCTTGTCAAAATGAGGGATGTTTAAACATCCAGTTTTCTATAAGAACAACACCTACTTATGTAGAAGATCTCAATGTCCTCAGACCCTATCTCCAAATCTTTCAAAAATTCTCAGTTTTAGTGAGAGCATTGAGCCCTCCAGCTAATCCCAAACATCACAAGGTAAGCTGTTTCAGTCATCAGTGAGGCAATAGCCTGCTGAAAACAGAAAAGAACCCTGCCTCCTAAATAGCAGGTAAACATTCAGCCCTCAAAAGATGTTTCTAGGGCTTTGGTGAGGAAACGAAGGAGAGCAAGGGAGGAGGTTTTTTACTTTGTTTTGTTTTTGCTTCTTAATTTCCAATTTGGTCAACTACAACCTATTACTTTTGCTGGTTGTTTTCCAATCACAAAAATTCTCATAAAGTACCTCCAAAGATCCAAAGATTCTTACCCAAGAAAGAATCTCTTGTCTTTCTAAGCACTAAGCACTAAGTCCTTTCATATTGAAATGCAGGAGTTGGCACAGAAACTGGCAGGAATTGGGACTCTCATAGGATGGTCAGAATGACAGGACTTGGTATTTGTCCTTCAACACCTGGCTTATTTCACTCAGCATAATGCTTTCCAGTTCCATCCATGCTGTTGCAAAAGGTAGGAGCTCCTTCTTTCTCTCTGCTGCATAGAATCCCATTGTGTATATGTACCATAGTTTTTGGATCCATTCATTTACTGACAGGCACCTAGGTTGCTTCCAACTCTTGGCTATTGTAAGTTGTGCTGCTATGAACATTGGGGTGCATAGGTTCTTTGGGATTGGTGTTTTAGGGTTCTTAGGATACAATCCCAGCAGTGGAATTGCTGGGTCAAAAGGTAGGTCCAATTTTAGTTTTCTTAGAAAATTCCATACTGTCTTCCATAATGGTTGTACCAGTCTGCAATCCCACCAACAGTGGACCAGAGTCCCCTTTTCCCCACACCCTCTCCAACATTTGTTGTTTATTGCTTTGTTTATGATAGCCATTCTCACCAGTGTAAAGTGGTATCTCATTGTGGTTTTAATTTGCATCTCTCTGATAGCAAGCGATATAGAGCATCTTTTCATGTGTCTCTGGATCCTCTGTATGTTCTCCTTGGAGAAGTGTCTGTTCAAGTCCTTTCCCCATTTTTTAACTGGGTTAGTTGTCTTAGAGTGAAGTAGTGTGAGTTCTTTGTATATTTTGGAGATTAAACCTTTGTCTGAGGTATCATTGGCAAATATGTTTTCCCATACAGTTGGCTGTC
Source organism: Sturnira hondurensis (assembly GCF_014824575.4). Taxonomy (NCBI): domain Eukaryota; kingdom Metazoa; phylum Chordata; class Mammalia; order Chiroptera; family Phyllostomidae; genus Sturnira; species Sturnira hondurensis. The sequence goes on from NW_028087485.1 coordinate 8,508,732, forward strand.
TTTTTATTTTAATGCTGTTTTCTTTAGCCGCGCAGAAGCTTTTATTTTGATGAGATCCCATTTGTTTATTCTTTCCTTTATGTCCCTTGCTCTGGGAGATGTATCAGTAAAAATATTGCTGCGTGGAATATCTGAGATTTTCCTGCCAATGTTCTCCTCTAGGACTTTAATGGTATCATGGCTTATATTTAAGTCTTTTATCCAACTTGAATTTATTTTAGTGTATGGTGTAGGTTGGTGCTCGAGTTTCATTTTTTTGCACATAGCTGTCCAGTTCTCCCAACACCATTTGTTGAAGAGGCTATCTTTACCCAATTTTATGTTACTGCCCCCTTTGTCAAATATTAATTGACTGTAGAGAATTGGGTTTATATCTGGGCTCTCTGTTCTGTACCATTGGTCTATGGGCCTGTTTTTATGCCAATACTAGGCTGTTTTGATTACAGTGGCCTTGTAATACAGTTTGATATCAGATATTGTGATCCCTCCTACTTTGTTCGTCTTTCTCAAAATTGCAGCTGCTATTCGGGGTCTTTTATGGTTCCATATAAATTTTTGAAGTGTTTGTTCTATGTCTGTGAAATATGCCATTGATACTTTAATAGGTATTGCATTGAATCTGTAAATTGCTTTGGGTAGTATGGACATTTTGATGATGTTAATTCTTCCAATCCATGAACATGGTATATGTTTCCATTTGTTTGTGTCTTCCTTGATTTCTTTCTTCAATGTTGTGTAGTTTTCTGCATACAAGTCTTTTACCTCCTTGGTTAGATTTATTCCAAGATATTTTATTTTTGTTTTTGCTATATCAAATGTAATTTTTTTCTTGATTTCTGCTTCTGCTAATTCATTGTTAGTATATAAAAATGCTTTTGATTTCTGGATATTGACTTTGTAACCCGCTGTTTTGCCAAACTCATTTATTAGTTTGAGCAGTTTTTTGGTAGAGGCTATAGGATTTTCCATGTATACTAACATGTCATCTGCAAACAATGATGGTTTTGTTTCCTCCTTTCCAATTTGAATGCCTTTTATTTCCTTTTCTTGCCTGATCGCTGAGGCTAAAACTTCCAATACTATATTAAATAGAAGTCTTACCCCACAATCTGACCTTCGCCGGTGCAAAGTAATCATGTTTTCCAGTGAACTCAAAAGTTCAAAAGTTGACTCAAAAGTTGCCTTGAGGCACCTCAATGAACACAGCACTATGTGCGTCTTTCAACATTTAGGTACCATTTTGTTCTACCCAGAAGGTGTGAGCTTAGTTCTCCAGCAGTGCTTTTACTAAGTGAAATATCCTAGAAGGTCTCCTGCTGCTTTGGGGTAACAATTGGGAGGGTAAAGCAATTAAATGTGATCCCTTTAAAATATCATTCAGTTAGGTCTTTTGTAATACATACAGCGGAGCAAGACAGCCTTTCCAATCCTAAAAAAATCACTAGCACATTTCATCAAAGGCACAACAATGAAAGCACTGACTTCACTCCTCACCACAAACAAGGCCCTTTGATGCTGCAGTTACCTTAACACTAGCACTTTTCACTCTCCCTGGAAGAAGCCAGCTGCCTCAATGCAAGCACACCAGAGAAGGCTACCATCTGAAATAAGACAATTGTATATCAGGCTCAACTCTCCTTACATCTTCATTTGCGGCTGTACAGCATCATTCTCCTGGACTCTAAACTGACAAATTACCTCGAAATAAAGAAAAACTTCTGCAATGTGGATGACTGGGTCTAGGTGTTTTATGTCATCTCTGCAAATGTTGCCAGGGGCATCATCTGTCTCCTCATACCATTTATTTAAAAGAACGACAGGGCACTGGTTAGAAACTTTATGGGCCTGAAGAACAGTCAGCAACTTCACACAAAAGGTGACAACAAGAAACAGTGCCCAAGGAACAATCTGTCCAGAAGTGTACAGCATGTTTAAGAAAATCCATCAACACCACCGTCACATTTCCAAACACTTTTACTAAGTAAAAAGCAGCCACTAAGTCTGAAAATATTTTGAATGCATTTTACCTACAGGTACGTACCTACAGGTAGGTACATCTTGAGCGGTGCTGCTAACATTCTCAGTGCTGCAGTGATGGAGATGAAGGATGTCCTTCTAGATACATACAAGGCACACTGCATTTGGTTCATCAACCTGTCATAAGATGTCTGTTGCTTCTAACCTATTGGTAGCTTATCTCTGTATAAATAAAAACACGATTCAGGAGTTCTGAGCTCCTAAATTACCAGCCTGCCATTTAACAATCCAAGTAATTTGTTTTTTTCAACACAGCATCAAAATGCCTAAATATATTGAACATTTAAACTCACCGACTATCTGACATTTGGCTAAGTCTTTTATACAATATCCACCTGATGCCATGAAAGAATGTATTTGCAACGGTTTTTGCTCTGCAAATGTCATGTAGTTGTCCTTAGGGGATTGCATTAAGCACCCGACACCCACCTCAAGGCTCCATTAATGAGAGATACAAAGGTTATGTTGGAATCATCGTTTAAAGATGCTGACACCACACGCGCATATACACACACACATACTCACCTACCACTCCCATTTACAATCCCACATTCAAATATACACTGAGAAGCAACTATTTCAGGATTTAAGAGAGAATAAAGAAGCTATTTCAACCAAGTTTATTCTGTGGATCTCTCTATTTAAGACAGTGCTTGGAATTTTCCATTTCCTTTCATTAATTGACTCTACAGCATTATTATATCCTAGTTTGACATCAAGGACTGTACAAAGGTTCTAGAGATTACAGAAAATGTGAAGATGAATCATCCAAAGTCCATTTTCTTAAGTATAAGTTGATCAATCATAGGGGATTTGTTACCATAACATGTATGCATTCTTCCACTAATTAGGCCACTTATCAAATATTTACTGAGCACTTACTAAGTACCAGGCACTGTGCTAGGGTCTGATGCTACAACAGTAAGTAAAAACAGAGACAGCCCTACATTCCTAGAGTCTTTTATCTAGTGAGGGATGCAGATAATCCAAAAATCACATAAATTAATTGTAAAATCTCAACCATGACAGGACTCTGAAGGGGTATTAGTGTTCTTTCTCACCATGCTATGAGGAAGAACATTATGGAGAATGTAACGTCAGAGATTTAGGGAAGACATCCTGAGGAAGTGATAGGAGATCTGAGATATGGCAGTGATGAGGTTTCCTTTAGGGAAGAAGATTCCAGGCCCAGGAAATGGAGTAAGGAAGATTGCTAAAGTGAAGGTCTGAAGGAAACCATTCAAGAGGAAGCGATAACAGTGAGTTGCAAAGGAGAAGGAAGAACCAGACCAGGTGCTGATAGATCCTACTGAAGACTGTGGTCTTTCTTCTTTGAGCAATGAGAAAATGAAGAAGTTTTAAAAAGGTAATAAATCATAAGATCTACATCTGGGAAATATGTTGTTTAGGTAACAGCATGAACACACTGGAAGAGGCTCTGGCAAGAATTCAAATGGCGCCAGTAACCTGTATTTGAATGGCAGTGGTATTAGAAAAGAGTGCATGGAATCCAGAGATAGTTAGAAATAAGATTTGATGGTGGTTACAGATGGTGGGTTAGGACTACAAGGAAGTATTAAGCATGCCTCCTAAATTTCTGACTTTTACAACTAACTGGCTACACATAGGAAATACTGGAAGAGAACCAGCTATGTTGGGGTAAAATCAGTTCATTTTTGGAATATGTTGAATCAAGAGGCTTCTGAGACTCTAAGAGACAAGGCCAAGTACTTGATCAGAATATATGGAGGTGGAACTCAAAGAGGAGGACTTATTGGCCCATGATATCCTGAACGTACTTACAGAAAATAACAAAACAGACACGTTTAAAGCTTTTCTTTCTTTGCTAAACTCAGAACAATGGTATATTCAAATTTTATCAAATCAAGGCAGCATTGTGTGATATAATGGACCCTACTCTTGAAATCAAACAGTGTGCATTCAAATCCTGGCTCCTCCCCCAACTGGCTGGTGCATTTCAACATCTCTGTTTATTACAGCCACTATAAAATTATTATGAGTACACATTTCCTGTTTACTTCATCGGGTAAAGGCCACGTAAGTAAAGTTATAAGGAGAATCATCTTGAACCTATAAAATAATAAAGAGCTTTGCCAATAAATGAAAGATATCTTCTACACATTTTGATACCAAAGAGTAGACAGGAAAGTTAGTCACTAAAAACAAAATCAACTTTGTTTGGAATAATGAAATGCCAGTGAATCCCCTTCAAAATGTGGATGCGATATGCAAGTGCTTTTCACCAAGTGGTGCCTAGGTGAAAGGATGTGAATAAAAACAGTGTTTGTTCACCTTTTGGTCCAGACTGTAGGCCAGCACCCAGTCCTCTTGCTTGGGATGAAAGAGCAGACTCTGGATATAGAAGGTGAGCCGGTATTTCTGATAGGTTGCCCCTTCATCTGAGCTGATCAATATGCTGCTCTCCATTTCAGGATCACTAAGAAGCATGATCTAAAAATAAAAAGGAGAGAGGAGAAAGCATTCACAGAGTTAGGGGGAGAGAATAAGTACAAGAAATTAAAGCATAAATATTAAGTCGCCTCTACTTATATATCACTACACAGAAAGAGGCATCTGGGATCTATACAACATATTGGCCTTTTCCCCAATTTAGCCCTTCATTACTGAATTGAGCTGAAATACTGTACAAGATTAGGTTTGCATATAAATGAGGGCTCATTTTAGGGTGTCTCTCTTTTAAGTATTGAGAGCATATTCTCATGGTCCTCAGTCCCCTAACATTGAGGTCATCACACCTCTCTCCCTTCTCTTCCCTGCTTAATTTTCCATGTCACTCTACATCAAACTATTGCTTTTATCGCTTTTTACTCATGAAAAGGATCCCCCTATAATCTCATGTTTGTTCTGTTCTTTCTGATTTGTTTTAATGATTCGATTGATTTAAGTGGCTTCATGATCCCTTTGTTCTCCTTATTTTCCAAAGCACACATCCCCAGAGGATCTTGAGGCCAATCCTGCTGCTCAAGAAAGCCTGTCATCCCCAAGCCAGATTGACAGAATGGCACGGTATAAACGCTTTGACATCAGAGGAAACACGCTGAAACCTCAACACTTCTCTTTGCACATTGCATCACCTTGGAAAATGACTTAACCTCCGTAGGCCCTGGTTTCCACAACAATAATTGAGTCTGATGATACCCAAACTGGCTTCGAGTGCCTGGTATAATGAATATTCTTGGCAAGTGACAACTATGATTACTATTTACCTTTTGGTGTTTATTGAACAGCCACCTCCAGGAGGTGCGATTTGGCTTCTACTTATAGTAATTCAATGATATTGGTCCCACTACAGGTGTCATTGCTTTATCGCCTTTTTGGTGTTTAAATTCAGTAGAGACTTAGGTGCTCAGGCCACGCACTTTAGTTAAACTCCTGGGAATCATCGATACCACCAGCAATCCCATCTTTCCTGAAGCATTCTCTGCCAGGTACTTGTATAACAACGTATTTGCATGGTCTTTCTTTTCACCTCTTCTGAATATTCAGCTTTCTGTTATCTTTATTATATGACCATTCCTCAACCCTTGGCTTTGACCTTATTCTCTTTTCACTCAACAAACTGTTTCCCAGTGGCTTCCTCCACTTTTATTTTTCTTTTCCTTCATTATCATCTTTCTGGCTATGGCACATTAATCAAATCTCGAACCAAGGTCTCCTTCTCTCAGTTTCAGACTTGAAACCTTAGCTTCTTGGAAGATTCTTCTATTTGGATGTTACCCCAACACCTCCAACTCAACAAGCCCCACCATGTACCTCATTCCAGCCCTTTTTTCCCCCCATTGTTTCCTGCCTGGCTTAGGAAGTATTTCTACCAACCACTCATGTGAAGCCAAAAGCCCAAGATTCACTCTTAACTCTGCTTCTCCACTTATGTCCTAAAATTCATCTCTAACTTCTGTATAACAACCTACTAAGTACTTTGAAAGCAGATCCATTCCCTCCCTGTTATCCCCACTGTTATCACCTTAGTCCAAATGTGATCATCTCTGTAGTAGATTGCTGTACAGCATCATTAGCCAATGTCCCCGTTTCTGCCCCGTTCCCTGCAATGCACTGTGTACACTGTGCCCAGAACAATCTTTCTATGATACAAATCTGATCTGGACATTCCCCTACTTAAAACCATTCAAAGGCTTACCATGTGTCCTCCTACATTCTGAAATCCTTAAAATAGCCAGGCCTAGTCTGCCCCCTGCTTATGTCTCTGGCCTCATTAGCAGCACAGTTCTTCTGGCCATTTTTATCCAGCTCAACCCAACTCCTTGGAGTTCCTAATGTTTGCCGAGTGACCAAATAAGCAAATGCGCTTTTTTCTCCTTGCCGCTTTCCTGTCGTTGCCTAAATTGCCACCGTTTGTTGGGGCTACTTCTCCACACGGCCTGAATCACGATGCCCAACATCTATAGTAAAGCAAAACACATTTTTATACCTTATAAAATAAAACTACTAAATAGCAGGATTGTTAAAATGTTAGCACAGCATATATTAGTATTATAAAGTAAGCTTTAAAAGAAACTCAATCCTTTTAACTGTTAATATTCATAGTTTTTTTTTTCTTGTATTCCTTTACAGCTTCTAAGACTAGTTTACATTCACTTTCTCAGACGCGTGCTTTGGCTTTATTGAAATAAGTTATTACTAGTTATCAGCAAATTTTTAAGAAATGGATGTATTGTGTATTTTTTCATGCATGTGTAAATAATCTAGGGCAATGATTTCCAACATTTTTCATCTCATGGCACATATAAACTAATTACTAAAATTCTGCAGCACATCAAAAAGTAAATATTTATTTTTTGCTGATCTGACAAAAGATAGGTATAATTTTGTTTCATTCATACTGGAAAGATAGTGTTGTGTTAGCTGCTGTCATTTTTTTCATTTGACAATCTAGGAGAAGAAAAGTCAGCATCCCTCACTAAGTATTCAGGTGTTGCATGTTTTAAAAACTCTTGCAACACACCAGTGTGCCACGACACATTGGTTAAAAATCACTCATCTAGGGGAACGCTCTCACGTGGGTTATTCAGAGATAGAATAAATTTCTCCTTCTTTGGCACTGTGATGGGGTAAGGATAACTGGGAAAAGCACCCCAGCTGCCCTTGAGGAAACCTCAGAGGATGCATTCATGTTCTTGCAGAGCATGCGAGAACAAATGTACCGGGTAAGAATGAGACTTTCATAATCGCCCTTGCTTTCTTCACATCATGAAGTGATAGGCTACATAACAAGGCAATGAAATAATTTTCCCTCAGTGCAGAGAAATTAAACTGCTTATTTTATGCAGGTATAAAGGAGCTGCGGGCCTATGATTTTAATTAGAAGATAAGACTGATGTCATAAACAAACTTTATTTTATATGCCATGAGTGACAATACACTGAATAAGAGTTACCATCAAGTAGCTAGTGCAATGTATCCTCTTCTCCAGCCCAGTTTCCTTCTGCACACACACACATACACATACACACACACACTTGCATGCACAAACACAGCAATGAACACACAAATACTGGATCCATGTGTGCACGTGTGTGCCTACATGGACACAGATGCAGCATATATGTGCAAGCATGCACACAGAAATAAATTTAGATATAAGGCATATTTACACTGTGTGGTGGTTTTAGGGAGCTTTTGTAGGCAAGAGTACATTTTTATTGCAACCTTTCCCTGACATTCTCATCAGAAATCCTTGTAGATACTTTGATATTACTGGCAGGGTCTATATTCAGTCCTCGTTTCTGAAAAGAACTAGTGGAAGGGGCATAGCAACCTACATGTGCAGGATTTCTGAACTGTTAGGCACTTTGCTGGATATTTTATTAAAATTGTGTGTGAATTATGTGAAGTATCATTACTTGTATTTACAGATAGGGAAACCGAGGCTCAGAGGAGAAAAGAAACTTGACTTCGACCTCCTCGGATCAATACAAACGCTACCACCTTCCCTTATACACACTAACACTTTACTGGACCTTGAAACCATATCTTCACCAAGGGGCCAAGTAGAAGTCAGAGAAGCAGGTCTTCATCATTTTATTTTTAAGCATNTTTAGGGAGCTTTTGTAGGCAAGAGTACATTTTTATTGCAACCTTTCCCTGACATTCTCATCAGAAATCCTTGTAGATACTTTGATATTACTGGCAGGGTCTATATTCAGTCCTCGTTTCTGAAAAGAACTAGTGGAAGGGGCATAGCAACCTACATGTGCAGGATTTCTGAACTGTTAGGCACTTTGCTGGATATTTTATTAAAATTGTGTGTGAATTATGTGAAGTATCATTACTTGCATTTACAGATAGGGAAACCGAGGCTCAGAGGAGAAAAGAAACTTGACTTCGACCTCCTCGGATCAATACAAACGCTACCACCTTCCCTTATACACACTAACGCTTTACTGGACCTTGAAACCATATCTTCACCAAGGGGCCAAGTGGAAGTCAGAGAAGCAGGTCTTCATCATTTTATTTTTAAGCATCTCTCAGAATTCTACCCCCCCCCAAAAAAAATCCCTTTCCTTCTCTGACAAATACCTACCCCCAGCCAAGAAGAGATAAAAAGTAAATAAATAAGAATCCACTCCCATCCAAAAAAAAAGAGGAATGTTTGTGTTGTGTTCAAAAAAGAGGAAAAGGAGGAGACCAATGGTATTAACATAAGAAGGGAGAAAATGCCTCGTCAGAAGTTGTCTCTAGATAAAATGTGTGTGTTGTATGCTAAAATACTACAGATACAAAAGACAGAAAGTCACCCCAGGTCCACCCACGTTTCTGTTGGTAAGCAGGGGTTTCGAACACAAAGGCCTGAGAGGCAAAGCACGTACACAGTGAGTGGAGCAGGGAAAACCCGACACGGAGTAGTGAGGACTGTGCCAAAATGCAAAGTGCCCAGCTTTCCTTAAAATACTTAAAACTGAATTTTAAACATGTGCCCAAATTAAATATCTGTGGACTGAATTCATGAAGTAGTCACGTGGCTCACATTCATGCTATGATCACTTGTTTCTGCAAAAACCAAGAAATTTACAACCCTTGCCTCTCCATTCTTAATTATAGGTAGATAGATATGAAACCTAGGGTCATGCCTGTGAGTTCTGCATTGAGGGACTTTGACACTATGAAAAGGAAAGAGTTCCCATTGGAGATTTCTGTTTTGTTTTGTTTTTCTTCAGATTCATTTTGCTTTGATTCTGTACCCACCTTTCTCTGGCATGGATCTGCAGTGGGCGTGCACGTGCCCCGGAGAAGGAGTATTTCCCATCTGGGTCAGCAGAGTCATTAACGGTGCAGAGACTCGGGGGACAGGGGCCTTGAGTTCAAGTCCTCAGTCTGCTATCTTATGGGTAAATGCTGAGGATATTATTCACTTTTCCTAATCTATCATCTCATCTATTAAAAAAACAGATAATAACTGTACGGATTCACAATGCTGCTGAGATCATTAAATGAGAGAATGACTAAAAGAGCTTATTAGCACAGGCCCATAACGGCTAGATAAATATTAACCTTTATCTTTAAATCACCCAGGATACGAGACCAACTATAATCTGAAACAATGCCCAACAGGTTGGAGACAAATATAAGCAATTCAGAGATTATTTGCCTCCCTCTTGGCTCCCATCATTCCTGACTTCAGGGGGTAAAAACGAAAGGTATGGGTGGTGAGGGAAAAGGGATGTTGCTCTTCAATGGGTATTATTAAAAAAGGGACAACGGACCCAACATGGAGTCACTTGTGTAAGGCCCTATGTCACCAAAACCAAGACTTAATAACCACCCTAATTACAGCTTCAACCTTCCCCAGGAATGTGACCTCAAACCAGGCAACCTGGAACTTCCTGGTCGGCACTAGGAGACAATCCCCACAACAGACTCTTTCCATTCATTCCCCTGAGGAGGGTGACCTTGCCTGAAAATAATGCGTTCATTGCTCATAATTTCCTTTGTTTACCCCCTCTGCTTTTACAAACCTCTCTACTTGCTAGACAGAATACTTCCCAATTCATGAATCTTTTAATAAAGCCAACTGTATATTTAAATTTTACTCAGTTGCATTTTTGTTATTTAACAATATAAAGCATCAGCCATACAAGGTGATAAAATTCTAGAGATCTGCTGTACAATATTGATCTCTTGGAAGAGCTTGATAACAGATTTCACATTATTTGATTTTCCTGACACAATTTTAGAAATGGAAGGGTGGTGTAGAAAAAATACATTTTACATTTATTTTGCATAGATTTTAAATCCCTGATAATGTAAGAAAACATGCAATGTAATATACTTTAAGAAAAATACACTCTATTAACAAATATCAACACCGCCAAAACGAACACCAATCAGTACGTAACTGTGTCAATTTGCTAAACATTACACAATGGCCACTTTGAATGACCACTCTCACCTCCTCAGTGGGAAGCTCCAATCCAAGAAGCAACTGAACACACACCACTGCCTTGGGAGTGAGAACCTCATACAACTGGTCTCTGGGTATTTGGCCGCTCACTACACATGAATTGTCTGTATCTCACATTAGAAATAGACAAGTTTCAGAGTTTTCCAACATAAACCAACATGCACCATTTACCAACAGGGTGCAATACCTTTTTTTTTTTTTTTTTGCAATGCTTTTAGCTGGAGGGAGATTCCTGGAAAAGTTGAATAACAGTGGCCCCAATTTAAATGGTGTATTGCCAATTGCAAAGGACACACAGGGAGATTAAGAATCAGGCAGGGGGGTGTGCTTAGTCACCTTACAACTTCAAAGTCTGTACATTTTTTTGTGTCTAAACCCATCAAAATTCCTATGCAGATGTCAAAATCTTCTCCAGAAAGCTTTCTAGAATACACCCTTTCCTGCTGCTCGCGAGTCACATAATATCATCGATGAATATATCACTTTATTCATTTCTCACCCTCTCTTTTTCTCTTCTGTGCAATTTATAAAATGGAGGTAACTAAATGTTTCTCAGTCCCTCACTCTGCCAGAGACACCAGAAATGCAGAGGAAAAAAATGTTAGTCCAATGCTTCGAAACCAATTTAGAATAGCAGAAAGTACACTTCCTCTGAGCAGAAAAGGATAAGTACTATAATTGACTGAATAACTGAGTCTTAATGGGAGACCCTTAGCACAGCTTGTATTCAATAACAAATAACTGTAAGTCCAATAAAGCTCACAAGGAGTATGAGAGACGTTCTTTAGGCTGACCCCAAAACCTACTGACATAATTGATATGTTGTTGAATATTGACCTACACACAAATAGAGCTTTTTATAGACAAGCCTTTCAATCACAGTGTTACAATATACCAGCATCCATCACCCAACCTCTCACCTCTCTATCTATTTATCTATCTAATATCTCCTCTTATAGCAGGGATTCTCAACTGGGGTGATGGGAGGGGTTGCCCCCAGGGGACATTTAGCAATATATGGAGATATTTTAATTGTCACAACTGGGGAAAGAGAGGGGAGTTATTGGCATCTAGTGGGTCAAGGTCAGGGATGCTGCTGAACACATTACAGCACACAGAACAGCGCCACAAACAAAGAATTATCCAACACATAATGTCAACAACACCACTGTTGAGAAACCTTGTCCTCATATATACACATATATATGCATACTATTATGGGGAAAATAGATAAATTATATACTCGTTTTACGGATAAGACATTTATGTTTATTTACACTAATACGCAAGTCTCTTTTATCTACCACCATTTACACTTGCCATTCTCTTTGCCATAATCAAACCCCTCGCCTTTCAATCCTAATCCATTATATCTACTCATCCTTCAGAATTTAACATAAGTATCACCAATAAAGCAACAATCATGAGGCAAATAAGAAAAAAAAATCAGCACAAAAACAACAAGAAAAATATATTCCAAAATGGGTAAAGGACTTGAATGTCTATTTTTCAAAAAACTATATACAAATGACCAAAAAGGACATAAAATATGCTCCATATCATTCATCACTAGGAAAACGCAAACCAAAACCATTAACGAGATACCGTCTCCTAGTCATTGGGCTCTAAAAGTGGAGAACGTAGTGAGTGTTGGCAAGGATTTTGAGAAATTGGAAGCCTTGTGCATTGTTGGTGGGATGGCAAAATGGTGCAGCGACTATGGAAAACTGCATGGCGCTTCCTCAAAAATTAAAAATGAAACTACAGATGATCCAGCAGGACCTCAAAAACATACCCGCACACCCATGTTCATAACAGTGTTATTCACAATAGCCAAAAGGTGGAAGCAACCCAATTGTCCACCGACGGAGGAATAGAGAAACAAAGGTGGTACACACACACAAAAATGCGACATGAATCCACTTGACTGTGATCCCTAGAAGAGTCAAAATCACAGGGACTGACAGTAGAATGATGATTGCCAGGGGCTAGTGGAATGAGGAGCCATTGCTTAATGTCTATAGACTGTAAGTTTTGCAAGATGAAAAGAGTTCTGGAGTTCAGAAAAGGCCTCATTGAGAAGACGAAATTTAAAAAAGGACGTAAGAATCTGGTGAGCTGCAACTGAGGGAGGGAGGTGGAGTGTTGCAAACAGGCCGGTGGGTAATACAAGCCCCTGGGCTTTACCCCCAGTGGTGAGGAAAGCCTTGAGCTTCGAGCAAGGCATTTGAGCGTAGGCTATGGTTTGCATTTTCTATAGTGTTTTTGTTCTCTATTTCATTCAATTCTGCTCTAGTTTTTATTATTTCCTCTCTTCTGCTGATTTTGGGATGCTTTTGTTCTTCTTTTTCTAGCTCTTAAGATGTAATGTTAGGTTGTTTACTTGGGATTTCTCTTGTTTCTTGTGATAGGCCCGTAATGACACCAACCTCCTCTTATTACTGTTTTTACTGCATCCCAGAAATTTGGATAGGTGGCATTTGGTCCTTTCACTCTGGCTGCCACCCTGGTTGAATGGAGCATTGTGAGAGGTAGGGAACCGAGGGATAGACTCAGACAGACCAGCTGGAGGCCACCATGATGATCCAGATGGGAGTGGCTGATGGCCTGAGCTAAGCTGAAGTGCCAAGGTGCTAAATGGGTCTATTTCTGGGTGTGTCTCAAAGTGAAAGTCAAAAGGGTTCACTTGCAGATTAGATGTGGGGTGTCAGAGAAAGTGAGGAGACCCATTAAAAAGTTTTATACCTATACATTCATCTCAGCATTGCTTATCATAATAAAAAGTTAGAAATAACTCAAATTGTCTAATTAGTTTATTGCCTAACAACTGGAAAAAAAGAATTAGCATTTAGAAGATAGGTAAGCCCTTGGTAGCAGCAGGCTGGGCTTTAAAATTAAGGAATCAGGTTTTTAAATGGGCAGATACCTAATAGATACCCAAAAGGGAATGTTAAGTAAACAGACGATAGATACACTAAGATTATTTTGGGGACCCTGGACTTGCATGCAAATAAAAACTGAGAAGACGGGAGTACTTGAATAGCTCTTAAAGATGTGAATCTGGAAATCACCCAGACAGCAAATATGGATAGAAAAAAGTCTGGAGAACTGAGCTCTAGCATATTGATTAAGGTTCAGAGAGATGAACCTTAAGGAGGATAACTCAGAAACCGCAGTGTCCTCAAAAACCTTAAAATCAAAGGAAGATAGTGCATCGGGAAGGAGAAGTGCCCAATGTGTCAAAGGCAACTGACAGTTAAGTACGATGAGTACTGAGAACTGGCCGTTGAATTTAGCAACGTGCAGGATGCTGGCAATCCATGCAAAGGCGGTGGAGTAAAGTGTGCAGACGGTATTGAGGCAACTATAAACTGACATGACTGCTCTGGAAAGCAATGTGGCAATATGGAAAAGGAATCTTATAAATATTTATAATACTTTTGCCCCTGTAATTTCTCTTCTAGGAATCTGTACAAAGAAACCACTGGGGACTCGATAAAAGGTTTATCCACCTATTTGTTCATCTCAGTGTTATTTATAATAATAAAAAAAATGGAAACAACCCAAATATCTGATAGAATGATCAAATAAAGTAGGCAAACTCCATTCAATGGAATATGAGGCTTCCATTAAGTATGAATTCAAATAGTTTTATGGCACATGAAAAATAATCATACCTTTAAACTGTGCCTAAAAAGCAGGTGAAAACACAGGAAGCATAATCTCAATTTTGTTAAAAATTGTTTATATTTTATGTTGAATTTATGCATAAATAACCCCACTCCATGCTAACCCAAGTTGGCAAGATCATGAGACATTTTCTGTTTATCTTTACATTTTCCCATTATTCCCCAAATAGTCTGCAAATCTGCTATGAGCAGACATTCCCTTTATAATATTTTTCTCACTTTCTCTACATACCTACACATTTTCCTATCAACTATTTCAAGGATCTCAAAAAGATTCTGTTAACCAGTTGCCTGCCCTGGGACAAAGTGGGAAGCTGTATAAATACCTGTGTGCATGGTGAGCACAGCTTGGAAGGAATGGTGGGGGTGGGGTAAAGATCAGCATCAGCAAGAGCACCTCCCAACTCAGAAAGCAGTACTCCCGACCTCCCCCACGGAGCAGAACCCGTTGGCACCCGCTCCCGCAAAGCTCCAACTATGCAGCCCGCAACACTGCATGGTGGAGGTCTCCCAGCCCAGTTCTGACTGTGGCCTTCCCCCGACAGGAAAGTCCAGAACCCTCCACTTGGCGTGAAACCCAAGCCCGGTTCCTCATCTGGGGGCTCCATGTTGCTCTGAGGCTTGACCTCTAAAATGCCACCATACGATGTTAATGAGCATCCTCTTCAAGTTTTTTCAAATCGCTGTACCCATGCTAACATTCATTTTTAAATATTTTATTTTTCTAATTGTCGTTCTATTAAAGTTGCCCCAATTTACCCCTGCTGCTCTCCCCTGCCTCTCCTTCTGACACCCCAATACAGTCAATTCCCCCCCCGCTATTGTCCATGTCCATGGGTCATTTATACTCGTTCTTTAACTATGCCCTTACCTTTCCTTCCTCCCTTATCTCCCTCCCCCTTCCCCTCTGGTCACTGTCAGTTTGTTCCTTGTTTCCATGTCTCTGGTTTTATTTTGCTCTTTTGTTTGTTTTGCTCATTAGGTTCCTGTAATAGTGAGATCATATGGTATTAGTGTAGCTATTTGTCATTTCTTAACATTCGTATCTTTACTAATGTTCCTGCCCTACCTAGAAAGTCCAGCATCCTCCCTGCCCACATCTTTCTTCAAGGCCCAGTAAAATTACCTCCCTTTTGCCCTGGCTGCATGGCTTAGTTGGTTGGGTCATCATTCTATTCACCAAAAAGTCACCAGCTCTATTCCCAGTCAGGGCACATGCCTAGGTTTCAGGTTTGGTCCCCGGCTGGCAGGCAACCAATGTATGTCTCTCTCTCTCTCTCTCCCTCCCTTCCTATCTCTCTAAAATTAAATGTTTTAAAAATAAAAAACACACAAATACCCTCCCACGAAGTCTCCCCAATGCTGCAGCAGACCAATCTCTGCCTTTCATCAGCAAATTTGTTATCACAAATTTTATGTGATTTAAAATGACATGATTTTGAAATGTTTAAAATATTTGAAAATTTATAAGTATCAGTAATATTTTCTTTCATTTGTCTTCATCTCACTCTGCTACATAGATGTTAAGTTCCTTAAAGACAGAGAACTTAAGTGACATCACATCCTCTGATCTTCTTTGCTGGGCGCAGTGGGTCACATGGTCAATAGACATGGGCTACGTGGCTGAGAGAAGGGCACTCAAGGGTTTCTAGATTTGCTTGTCCAAATGTTCAGTGAGTTATATTTGTGGCTTTCCAGCACCCTGGCCAGAGATGCTGGCTCCATCTCATCAGGAGCAGTGAGTAGGATCTTTATTTAAAGAGCTGCCCATTAGGAGCCCAGACATTACGGCCCCCATGGGTGGTAAGTGTCACTTCGGGCAACAGCCCTTCTGGCTCCTCCAGGTCTCTTGTATGAAAGTCCAATACAGACAAATTTAGTAAAGTTACCAACATATTCTTTTTCAACAAGATGTTTATTTCCAATATTTTTACAAAGCAAGTCTAAACCTAGAGGAGAAGAAGGAAAGAAGTGCTCTGTTTAAAAAAAACAATTCTATAGAATTGGGTTGGAAGTAATGTCCATTATTTTGTTGAATTATTTTAACTGCACTGTTGTGGTTTGACTTGGGGACCTTGGTTTGTGTTTTATCTCTGTCCACATTAAGAGCACTAAAGAAAGACAGGAATGCAGACATTTACTCAAGGAGACCAGGTGGAGGGTGCTGAGACACAGGTAAAGCTGGTTGAAGCCACGGAATGTGGCCCAAGGCTGCCATGAGCACAGATAGTGACCAGGCACGTCGGGGAAAGATTTTGAGGAACATCAAATAAGTTGACTCAAAATCAACCAAGGGGTTTGCTCTCTCAAGCACCCAAGTTGGGACTGTGCGCATGTGGAACCCCAGGGTCGCTGCTGCAAACCCTACATGAAGATAGAAAGAAAAAATGCTCGCCGGCGTGCAGATTATCTACCACACAATAAAACTAATTTACAGGCATCTTGTTGAAGCTGTGTGCGCGGGAGATCCTGAATAGGTTCTGGGGCACAAGAAATGGTAAATGGAAATTAATTGCACAGTACCCACTACAACTAATTTAAGAATTGTAGTTTGTCATTGTTATAGTATTTATTAGCGTGCTATCTTTAGTATTTAATTCGGCGAACATTAAGAAAAGGGGACAAGGCTTCCAAAAGTTCGCCTACTAATCCACTTTTCCCCTTGGGCCTTAAATTCTTTATATGAGAAGTCTTCAACCTGGGCAATTTTTTTCATTAAGTTTTATTGGGGTGACAATGGTTAATAAGATTATATAGCTTTCCAGTGTATGATTCTATGATAAATCATCTGTACATCGCACTGTGTGTCAAACTAGGCAACTTTCAGGGACCTAACCTTAGATAGATGAGAAGGATTCTTTTAGTTAAGGAGAGGCAAAACAGGCTTTAGATTGTCAAGCAATCAAGTGAGTAAATAAGCTTGGAAACACCCTTGTCTTGGTCTAGTTGGAAGAGGCTATGCAGCCCAGAGCTTCCTTGGCCTTGGTGGCAAGGCCACTGCATGTTGGGAACACTGCCTTGTCCAGTAAAACTCAACTCCACATCCCCAGTCACTGTCCACACTCCACGAGTCAGGGCCAGACACACATACAGCCAAGTGCTAGACACGACCAACAGGGAGTATACCACTTCCTGAGATGACAGCTCTTTGGGCACAAGGTCCACAGAGAAACCAAACTGTAACAACCAATGGTACCTTACAGTCATTTCACCAGCGCAGGAACTGACCCAAGGAAAAGAAAAGGAGCAGTGGAGCCCAGTTCCCCAGGGGAGAGACATTTAGCTCCCAGAAAGGATAAAAATGAAAAGGAATGGACCATGCAAGGAGTTGGGCAGACGCCTGGTCTGTGGTTTCTACCCCCAGTTCAAGACCTGCTCTGTTTCCCTTTACCTTCAAGTACAGTTACACAACGTCAAAGACGCTGAGTTGCTTTGCACTTTCTAGATTGCCAGGTCTCTGATCCTCACTCTGCACCCTGGGGAGGCAGGGCAGTGTTGTTACCCACACTGTGTTAGTCTCCTGCCGCTGAAAACAAATGAACAGAATGTCAATGGCTTATAATAACCTGCAATAATTTTATTATCGCATAGTTCTGGATGTCAAAAGCCCAAAATGGGTCTCACTGGGCTGAAATCAAGATCCTTGAGGGGCTGTATTATTTTTCTGAAGGCTCTGAGAGAGAATCTCATTTCTTGCTTTTTCTGCTTTTTGACTTTCTCTCAGCTTTTTGACACTCTCTCTCTCTCTCTCTCTCTCTCTCTCTCTCTCTCTCTCTCTCGTCCCGCCCTAGCCAACATCCTCTCCCTCTGGTGTGCATCCCTTCAGCGGTAAATCTGACCCCATAATCCCCAAAGAAAAGGCCTTACGTGTGTGTGTTTTTTCCTGTTGGGTTTTTAGGATGTTCAGGTTGTATGGTATTTCTTTCCATCTTTCTAACATGAAGGAAGCAGAGACAACAGAGGGGACAGAGAGGTGGCAATTTTGCCAGGCAGGTGCTCTCCGTGATGACCCATCAGCAGCCGCCAGGCAGTCCCCATTCAGGCAGGGAAGAAAAAGCCACAATACCAGTCATAAATAAGGAAGAGGGCCTTCGAGTAATAGCACAACGAGGGCCCGGGGCTGCCTCAGTCCTGGAGGGTGGGAAGAGGCAGGAGAGGAGAGACTGAAGGGGGGAGACAGGGACGCACCCACAGGTGCCAGTTTTCTACTTTGCCCCAGCGACTGCTCCAAGAGCGTGTGTGGCTCTTCCCCCCTCGCCATTTAAAGGAAGAACACAACACCCCACACACCCTCACGCACTTCTTGTTGTTAAGGATAAAGTAGCACATTTGTCAAAAGGTGCAACTGCCACTTCTGATCCTGAAGCTCTGCAAAAGGATCCACCCCTACGGTGATCTAGATTAATCGCTTCTCATTAACAGCCAATAAACAAAGTGCATTCAGAGCGCCCCTCAGCCTGGCCCCACGTTGCTGCGTGTAATTGCCCAGAGGGAAAGCAGAGCGCACCAGACCTGTCAAACGTAATTTATAGGTTTTTAAGATCTAATCATTGCGTATAATATTAGATTAAATGACCATCTATATTAAAAAGGAAATTACATTTCACCTTGCTTTCTTCGCCTTTTCCCCCTTTTCTAGCTAGGGTTTTCAAAAAGCTCTAAGGCAACCACATAGTGATATTTCTCTCCCCCTCTCTCCTTCTCTCCCCCCTCTCTAAAAAAATGAATAAATAAAATCTTTGGGAAAAAAGCTCTCTCTAAGCCCACAGGGAAGGGCGAGGACATGCCCCGGAAGTGTATTTGAGAAGGACCAGCCCACAGACTTCCCTGCACCCAGCGGTCTGTACAGAGAAGCAGGTCAAGGGAGAAATGGGAATATTCCCTTAGCTGAGCTGACTCCATCCTGGAACCTCACGGAGTCCAGACCCTTTACTTCAACCATCTTACTTCCTGACCACACTCGCCACGGATCCAGAGGATTTATTTTGGTGTTTGTGGTGGAAAAGAGCGTCTTCCAAACTCTCATCCCCTCTAGATGGGCATCAGACCGGCCCTGCCTTCTCATTTAGTCATTCAGTCATGTGGCCAGTCACTCTCGCCTTCACTTACTGAGGCTGTGTGCGCCAGATTCAAGGATGGGCGTGGGGAGCACAAAGATGAGTAAGATCAGATTCAAATCCCATCTCCATTTACTCGCTCATCAGTTAGCTCTTTGCCTTCCAAGCTTCAGTTTTCTCAACTGTAAAATCTACCACTACGGTGGGTTTAGAAGACAAAGAGAAATAGATGTCGGAAACCTCCCGACCTGTCTAACCATCCTGACCTCCTCAGTAGATGCCAGGGTCTGTCTTTCTCTTTCGCTCCCCGTGGGATCTGAGAACAATTATTCTCAGCAGAGATGGGGGCACATGCAGAGCACCAGTTCATGAAACTGGTGAGGAACAACTGAGGCTGAAGTATGTGAAGTTCACATCAAAATGTAAAGGCTGCCCTGGCTGGCGTAGCTCAGTGGATTGAGTGCAGGCCTGCAAACCAAAAGATCACGGTTCAATTCCCAGTCAGGGCACATGCCTGGGTTGCAGGCCAGTTCCCCGCTACAGACGCATAAGAGGCAAGCATACACTGATATTTCTCTCCCTCTCTCCTTCCCTTCCCCTCCAGGGATAAATAAGTAAAATCTTTTTAAAAATGTAAAGGCTGATAACCACTGTTGTACAATCGACAAGGACAAGTCCAACCCTCAGAGCACAAGAAAGAGCCACTGGACAGTTACCCATTGCTGAGCCCTGCTTTAGAGACACGATGTCAGATTAACAGAGACCAACTTCTTGGCCTGGAGGCCGAGGTCCTTCACTCACAGGTTGCAGTAAAGCCATCCAACCCTGTGACCCCCAACCACCGCCCAGGTCACTGTTTCCCAAACACCCTACTTCCCCCCTTGGAGCTACTGCTGAGGCCATTCCTCTTCTGGATGCGCTTCTTCTCACTCTGTAAGTCTAACCCTCACTGTCCTTTAAGGCCAGGCCCAACGTCCTCTGAGAAAGCTCCACGATTCCTCCCTCACCACTCTGCACTGCTTTGTAGAGCTCACAGCTACCTGATTAGATTACAGTAAAACTGTAAGCTCCCTGGTGACAAAGAGATTCCCCCCATATTTCATCCCCTCCCCCAGAGCCCAACTTAGTATCTTTCAGTGGGAGCTCAGGAGACCCACCGCTCGGCCCACGCCACCTTTCCTCCATGAGCCCAGCCTGCAGGAGAGCCCCTGCCATGCCTGCCATCCCGTGGGACCCCCGTATGAGGGAAAGGAGTCGTGGCAGGGCCCCGAGATGGCTCATGAGGGTCCTGGTGATGCGGACACTAGTCACTTCTGCTCTCAGTGCATCTGTGAGACTAAGCAAGTCAGATGGCCAGGCCTGTTCCCATCAAGGCAAGGTGCGTAATATTTCCAGGGGGAAGCACCTCAGTGGCTAGGTGGAAGCAAGGGATATTTTGTGTAAATAATAGACCTGAATTCCACTCCTAGGTACGCATTCAAATGAATCAAAACCAGATAAACACACTTACATTCATGTTCACAGCAACACTGTCTGCAAAATGTGGTGCGAACATGTGGAAACAGCCCACTGGTTATCAATGGATGGACAGATAAACAAATTTTGGTGCACATGCATGGAGCATTATGCAGCAGCAGAAAAATGGAGTATGCATATGTGTTACAATAAGGATGGACCTCAAAAATGTACCAAGTGAAATAAGCCAGTCACAAAGGGTCATATATTATAATATCCCTGTATAAGAAGTCCTCAGAATAGGTAAATCCATAGAGACAGAATGCAAATTGGTGTTTTCAGTGGCTGGGGGTAGGGAGGAATGTGAAGTGACTGCTTAGTGGTCATGGGGTTCCTTCTGGGGGGTGACAAAAATGTTTTGGAACTAGACAGAAGTGGTGGTTGTACACACTGTGAACGTATTGAATGCCACTGAATTGTTCACTTTACTTTACAGTGGTTAAGTTTATGTGCGGTGATGTATATCTCAACAAAAAATGAATGAAATAAGAGAGCTGTGGCCAGCACTCATTGGCTCCAGCCTCTCCCTTGCTGGCCAAGCAGAATTAAGATGAGGATATCAAACTACAGACACTGCCAAGCATCAAACTAATTCCTATCTAGCTTGGAAAGTGACTGGTCTCCTCATAACCCCCCTGCTCAATGGAAAATAATGATAATACAGTTGATCTAAATAAACATTCGCCGCTGATCCCCACCGTAAAGAGAGTTGGAACAGCTGTACTCACCTCACAGCCAACTGCCGGTTAGTGGGTCTGTTGCAGACCTGTGGGGCCCAGCTCCGGCTTGGGCTACAGCCCACAAAGAATTTACACGTCCTGCTGACGCAAGTGACAGTTCCAGGTGGACTAGCCTTCTCAGGAACAAATCTTCTCCTAATTGCCTCAAACCTCCTCTTCTATTTCTTAAAAAGTAACGCTGCCAACAGGTTTAATTAACAAGCAGAGGTCCCTTCATGCCTAAATGCCACGCTTGAATGCTCTCATTTTAAAGGATAGCGTGCAGGTGTTTGCTTTCTGCAGCTTATGAAGCATGGGCTATAAAAGCATCTCACCCATGTGACTTTTTAATACCATGGCAGTCCATTCAGTTCAGTCCCACAAAATCCCAGCAATGTCTAAGTGTTAAAGGTAATTTTCACTATGATATTTATTATTGGGTAATGAATAATGGACAGGTAGCCTTCAAAACTCCAGACAATGGAGTGAACCTACCTCTTCTAAGCTTTTAATAACAGGACCACCATGCTTCCAAGACACCCTGCAAAGCCCCAGTGTGCCTGCTGAGGTTCCCTCTTGGCAGCATGAGTTTTCTTAACAGTTTATTTTTTCTTCTCAGAGACCAAACCCCACAGTAGTCCAAGGAAAATCAGGTAGTTAAATATTTGAATCTGCCTTCTCCATCAGACTAGGCATTTTTAGGACAAACTTGCCTTTCCCATGTCTCCGAGAGTTGCCCAGGATTCTCAGGCTCCCCTTGCTATAGCCATCCCTGTAGAACCCAATATAGAGAGCTATCGGAACACAATGGGAACTTGCTCTGTGCCTGTCTTCCCAACTCTGGGTCCTCGTGGGTCCTGTTGCTATTATAACAACGGATGCTTGGCACCGTTTACTGGTCTGTATGTTTGTGTCCTCAGCAGACTGTGACATCTCTGAGAAAAGTGACTGTGTCTGATTTATCTTTCTTATCCACAGCATCCAGCACAATATCTGGTACACTGCAGATGTTAATAGATACATCCGAGTGAAATAACAGTTAACTAACTCTGAGAAAAGAATTGCAGAGCAAGATCATCTATTGCAACTATCTTAATATATACTTGGGGGCATGTCAGAGACTCAGCCATCTTCTTAGAAATCCTGGTTACTAAGGATTTAATTGTTAGTCAATAGCGGCACCTCAAAAAAACCATCAGAATCATCAAAATCACCCAAAGTGCTTTTAAACACTGCCTCTTCCTGGGTCCTACCTCAGAAACCCTGGTTGGAATTTCTGACCCAGGGCGCAGAGCCCTGAACGTGCCTTTTAACCATCACCAAGATCGCGCTGAAGTGCACACACAGTGTTTGCAGCGAGAAAGGCACTCTTCTCCAGTTGGACGGGGAAAAGCAGTCAACTGCTGTCACCTGACAGCCTCCCGTCGAGGAGGTGCGGGAGGGTGTGGAGGACTCCTGTGAAGTAACATGGAGTGTGACAGGCCGTTGCTTTCTGTAGCCTATGAAGCACGGGCTATAAAAGCATCATCACAGGGGTGACCCCCCCGCCTTCATCACATGAGTCAGCTTCCTTGGACTCAGTGGGAAATCAGGGACAGCAGGGGAGAACGATGTGGCACTGGGGACAGAACTAATTACAAGAGAATCAGGACACCATGTGTTACTATCTTTCTCTGAATAACCTAGATTCCCCACTACTCTGTCAGAAGGGGGAGAGTCCCAAACACCCCCTGTGCAACTTCACTAACCACCTATCAAGTCCCCCAAAGGGGGGTGGCTTGGCTCCTAAAAACAAACAAACAACAACAACCCCAAACCCCTACATTTTGGCTTTCTCAACACCACCTATTTATTCATAACATGGTTGGAACGTAATTAGCATCACCAGTGCAGCCACGAGCTGCTGCTTGCAGAGTCTACATTTAGTTTCTAGAATAGAAATGAGCTGGAATTAGCCATTCTCTTCCCACATTAATAGGCAAGAGTTGCCATCCCTGCTAATTCACAGCATGTTAACACAATTCTGGCTGCTCTCTGGCAGGGCTGCCCAGCGACAATGACATCAAAGGAAAGCAAATACAAGTGTCTGATGTCAGCGCGCGCACGCATTTAGACAACAGACGCATGCATGTGGGAGGGAAACCTGAATCTGATTAGAAAAGAGTAGGCACAGCTCCCAATGTAGACACAAGGCGCACGGTGGAAGAACCTTCAGTGTTTGTTCCTAGGTTGTGGGTGAATGCAGACCCCAAGGACCCTGGCCATCTCGATCAGAAAGGCCCAGTTTGAGAGCGAGCAGAGAAAAAGTGCAGTTTAGTACATTTTATACTCGAAGATGCTCACGAATCACCAAAGATCTTATTCAAATACAGATTCTCATTCAGTCGGCGTGGTGTGGTCAAGAAAGTTGGTTTTCTTCAAAAAAATAAATAACATTCAACTTAAGATGCCCCTGTTATAACACTGCTCTGCTGAAATCGTTGCTGCTGAGGACCAAGCCTTTTGGTTATGAGACCATTGAGAGCAGAGCATCTTCACGTAGGTGTATGGGCTCCAACTTTAGTAAAATTAAGAATCCCTGGAAAGCCTGGTAGAACACTCAAAGTCCATGCTTCATGCTCTGCAGATACTGATTCTGGATGCCTGAGGTGAACACATAAACTTCCCCACCACCCTTTTTTTAACTAAGACAGCATTTTCCCCATCAGAGCCAGAGAGAAACGGCGCTTCTTCCAAGCCATTTGGCTGCCTCTTCTATTCAAGTGGAAATTTCCAGCAAGTTTTCTCCAAAACCAATTTATAAAACATTTTTTGTGACTAAACCAGATCTACAAAAATATCCTTAAAATCATAATTACAATCATAATAGTTAATATTCCTTGCTCTTGCTATGTGCCAAGCTATATGCTAAGATTTTTTTTCTTATATGTAGTTCTTCATTTAACCCTCACCAGGACTGCAGGAGTTAGGAAATTTTATTAACCAGTTTTCAAACATAACCCAAGATCAGACCACTAGTAGGTAATGCTTCAGGAACGAAAACATGATGTTTCTAACCCCAAAACTTATTGTATACTGTCCTAAAATTGGCCCCTTTTTTGGTCAAAAAAAAAGACAAGAGGTAATATTTAATTGGTTTGGGATTCAATCATCACACATGGCTTCATTTCAGAAGGTGACATTTTTAAAAGAACCTTGAATGGGGTGGAAACTTAATAGGCAAATAAGATAGAAGGGTGTTTCAAAGAGGGGAACAGGGACAGAAAGGTAGAAAAATTCAAAGAAGTCCTTCTTTTCCACCTCTGCTTGCTACTACACTTTATTTTTTTTTTAATATTTTATTTATTTATCTTTAGAGGGGAAGGGAAGGAGAGAGGAAGGAAACATCAATGTATGGTTGCTTCTCGTGCATTCCCTGCAGGGAACTGGCCCCTGCCGGAAACTGGCCTGCAACCCAAGCATGTGCCCTGACTGGGAATCGTACACTTTATTTTTGTTCAGCCTCCACTTTATCTCTTACTGTCCTGTTCCTACCTCTGCACCTTACATAGATGCCTCTGTGACGGGCCGACACCTGTACAGGTGGGCTTGTACCCTCCACACAAACTGCACTTGTGCAAATCAAACCTATTCCTCCACTGACTCATTACCATTTGACTTCAAATTGATGTTCGATGTGCAATTTAAAGTTTCTCCCCCATCAGTTCTCCGCCAAGTAGCTAATGATCTGCAAATGAACAGTGAAATATGCCAAGGAACTGACCAATACATTCACTATTTTTCCCACCTCTTCCTCCTCCATACACACAGAAACTCGAAGCCTACGTGTCTTACAATTAAAAAATGTATGTAAAGTGGTTTTCTTAAAGGGAACGTGAATTTGAGCATGCACTTGGTTCTATTTAAAAAGCAACAATGAACAAACATCCAAAAGCTAGACTAAGCCAGACTTAGAGTCTAAGAGTGTCTTTATTTTATATATATGTGTGTGTGTGTGTGTGTGTGTGTGTGTATGAGTGTGTAAGGAAAACAAAATATATTTATGAAATGCTGCAAGGGGTTCCAAGAGACAGCATCACATTTCCTAAGAAATACAAGTCATATTTAACTTCTCTTAATATTCTATATTTTAAACTCCTAAGAGAATGTCTTCTATTAGTGTTTCCACTCTCTTACCAGAAAAAATAATTCAGTTCATCTATCATTCTCTTGAACTGCCAATTCAAACTAAAACCTGACTTTCCAGGCTTGGGCTACTTTCAAAACTATTTTACTTTCCTTGTGGCAAATAAGGGGAAAAAAACCCTCATTCAACCACGTCTGTCTCTCCCCTACTGATGCCCAAACACAGACATTGCTTCTATGGAAAACACAGCAATTTAAAGATGAAGAGAACATAGCAACTCTTGATTTTTTGCCTCTGAGTGGGGTGGGGATTATGTGCCAAGGGGGCCTATTGATTTTTTAAACATGGAATAAAAATATAAACATGGCTTCTCCTGTCAAAACCTGGCTATTCGTACTAAGGAGACGACCTGGACGGGGGTGGAGTCCCAAGTGGTCACCAATCAAAGCACTCTTTCCCTTTATACTCTGAATGGTGGTCTTTTCTGTAATAATTTAATTTGAATTAGCTTGTATTACTATTAGCATGGATTCACATTCTTTGACAAAGTAATATTTAGTGGGTGGCTGGGAGGAAGGAGGGTGTTAACAAATGCAACTGGGAGAATAATGGCCTATAATTAAATTCTTCCCATAGAGACTCCACTGTGAATAACTAGGGCTGAGACAATGGAGGGCATGATGGGTCTGGAGTCATTGGCCCCACTAGATAACGCCTAAGAAGAGGCGAATCGGATCACTCTTTTTCTGTGTGCTCTTCCTCTCGGAGAGGTGCCTTTCATTTAGGACTCTTCCTCTGGACCCATAATACATAGCAAGGTCAAAAAAAGGAAGGTGCTCATAAACATCAAACTGGAAAGTCAACATGAGAGCTGGGCTGTATTTGGCCTTCAGCTACTGTGTCCCCAGGCTTCGATCCCATGAAGATGCCAGATAAATTCATCCATATGCAAACTCATTTCCCAGCTGGACCACCTCTCTCACCAGCATAAGTTCTTTATGGCATTCCACTCACCTCCACATTGCCAGTCCTTGCTCATCTGTCTATAACCACCTTCATTACCCACTCAGCCTTTACAGCACCCAATTGGATGTCTTTTGTGCCCAACTGGATGTCTATGTGATGCCTGAGGCTGTCTTCCCAGCTCCCTGATATTGATTTCTCCATCTTGCATGATGCACCCCTATCAGAATGTATTGGTAACAACCCGCTGATTTGGTAAAGCCCTTATTTCTGTGCTTTTCATGCTGTTTTTGTAGCCTCTACCAGATATAGCAGAACCCAGTAGATGGACTTAAACGGGTGAGGTGGGGCAGGGCCACCACCCCCTTGGAGGTAAGCAGGACCCAGGGGCCCCCAAGGCAGGGCCAGAGAAGAATCAGTATCCTGAATGCATCAGAGAGATGATGGACAAAGTACAGTTGGGAAGAGCCTGAAGGTTGTTCGTGTGTTATTTGTTCCTATGGCCAAGCCCATTCCTACTCTCTCTGGGATCCTCTTCTATAAGGAGTCCTTTCAACATTCTCATTCATTTTTACAACGACAAAAATAATAATAATATAACCAACTCTCATGTCCAGACAAAGCAGTTTTGTTTTTTGAATGAGGGTGCTGTCTTTAAAACCCAGCGTAGGGGCAGGAGGCGGGCCCTGGCAAGCACTGCCTGTCTCTGACTCAGTGAGACAGAGGTACGTCTGCAGGCAGGGAGCCTCGCCGTCCACGCAGACAGCCCCCTGGTGCTGGGAGCCCCGTTGTGCGTCTGAACTCACTGAACCTCCCTCAAGAGGAAAGAGAGTGAGGCTCTTCTCTCTAAATCCTGGCGTTTCCTGAGCTGTCCCAGCTGGAGCATGTGATTCTCGATGGCATCAGCCCCTCTTTCTAGTCTCCGAAGAGAAGGGGAAATGTTTCTCCGACCTGAGCACAATGCAGCAGGCATGGACCGTACTGCCAGTCTCTGCCATAGAACCTTCTGTCCAAGCACACCTCTCTCCAACTGAGTCCTTCCGGGTTCACCCACGTTTTCCCTCCTGGAGGGATACACAGTGGTTTTTCACACGTGAGCAAAAGACAAAGTGACAGAGCAGTGAAGGTGAGACAGCAGATCAGACCAGCTGTCAATGCTAATGTTACAGGCCACTCGGCTGCTTTTCCTGGAACACAAGTTGCCATCTCTTCTCTTGGCAAACAACCCAGCCCACCCTTCCCAGAGGTAAGCTTGGCTTCCTGTTCCCTGCTGTCCCCATTCCTCCCAATGTGCCCTCCCATGTCCTCACACCAAAGGGACAGTCTGAAAGTTCAGAGGGAGTGAGATCTCTTGTTTCTCTAGGACTCCGAAATCCTACCAAGGAACCATAAAACTCTTAGCTCCAGATAAAGAGAAGATGCTCTGCTGGCTTTTTCCCCTGGAGCCACGTGCAGCTGGGTCTCGTGCAGAACCAGAGGGGAAAGGAAAGCGCCTCAGTTAACTGGTACTCACAGGAGCAGGGCAGGGAGGGGGTGAGAAGTGCAGAGCTAAGTGATCCTGGGACACAGGAACCTTCCTGGCCAGGGAAATGGAGCCTCTGGGGTTTTTTAGTCGTTTATTTTTTATTGTACTTTTTTCTATTCACATGTATCCCCTTTATACCCTGTTCCACCTCCATCCATTCCCCTACCCACTGCAATCACCATGCTGTTGTCTGTGTCCATGAGTCCTTTTTCTTTTTTGCTTGGTACCCTTACCGCCAGTCCACCCCGCCCCCCCACCAGAGCTTCTGGTTTCTTTTGAAACCATGGGGTCGGCAAGGCTACCAACCTGCAGGCAACTTCATGTCAAAGCAGGAGTTAGGTTCTAGCCTTCACAAAGAGTCTGAATGCCCTGCTTCCACATCAAAGCCCCTGGGATAGGTCTGACTACACAAAGCACTTATCAAACAATTTTGGTTTCTGCTGCTAAAATGAAAACACGCTAACTCCACCATAACCACACACACACTCGAAAAAGAGACCCATGAGCCAGGTGGGGAGCAATGGGCCTGGAACTCCCTGAGCCACTGGAAGACAGGAGAGGAGGGTGAAGGGGGGGCCCTGAAGGAAAAGACGAGAGACAGAAGAGCACTGAGAGAAGGAGCAAGGCTGAAAGTCCTGTCTGTACTCACGACTCTATTCCGGGGGCCCTACAGGCACCTTCAACAACCCCCGCTCCCTCCTTAGCTGCTAATAGGTGTCACCATCACCAAACCTGTCACGCTCTCTGTGCCAGTCACTGTGGGTTCTCTTATTTGATACTCAGCGACACCCTCGAGGGCATTCGTCTTACTCCCGTTTTACAGATAAGGACACTGGAGTTTTCAGAACTCTACCACTCACTCCGAATAACACTGTTAATAAGCAGTAAAGCACAAGTCTGCCTGAAGCCAACATGGAGACTCTGAAAAGCGATGCCAAATGGTCACAAGAAAGCAACCAGTTCAGTCAAAGCCCATTCCTACAGCACGCCGGAGCACTGACCATGTCACCCCAAACTCCCAGCGTGACCGAGGACATACTTACCTACTGGTCCAGAGACAAAGCACAACACGATGCAAACACACTTCTTTTCTGGAGGACCTGTGCATGGAGTGATCGATTTTGTGAAAAACGTGTGAGCTGCTGAACACAGCAGCCATGGCTGCCCTTTCCAGTCAAGGAGCCTCCTAACGTTATAAAGCAATGTGATGTCATGATGTGTTGGAGCCAGCATGCGTCATGGACAGATCACAAGGGCACAGCAGCCTGCTGAACTCTCACAGGTGAGTGCGCCCGTGAACTCCTTTCCGACACCAGGAACATTAGCAGCACCTCCGAAACACACCTTGTGTCCTCTCTCTTCCAAAGTAACCCTGATTCTTTTTTATTAACATGGATTAATTTTAACTATTTTTAGATGTTATATCAGCACAGCCATACACCATGCATTTTTTTTTGTCTTGCTTGTATGGTGCCACGTTCTATAAGATTAATTAATTTTGTTGTTTGCTTATAGCAGTCATTCGTTCTTTCTCTTCTTTATTATATGGTATTCCATTGTATAAATAATCCACAACTTATTTGTCCATTTTACTGTTAATGGACATTTGGGTTGCTTCCAGATTGTGGCTTTTATTGCTATAAACATTCTTCTGCACGTCACGTGCACACACACGCATGCATTTCCGTCTGATACACGCCTAAGAGTGGAATCGATGGGTCACATGCTGTGTGCGTGTCCGGCTTTAGCAGATGCTGCATTTTACAAAGTGGTTGCAACAGTCTGCATCCCTCTCCGCCGAGTATGAACGTTCTAGTCGCTTACATCCTTGCTGAAACTAGTATTCTCTATCTTTTGTATTTTAGCTAATATGAAGGTCATATAAAAAGATCTCGGAATGGTTTTATTTTGCATTTCCTGATGACTGATGAGCAAGTTTTCATGTGTCTGGGACATCTACGTATCTTCTTTGGTGAAACACATTTCAGTCTTTTCCCCCTTTTCCATTGAGTCATCAGTCTTTCTCTTAAAGACTTGTAGGAATTCTTCATATATTCTGCTTGTAAGTCCTTTGTCATATATATGTATTACAAATATCTTCCCTTATTCATTGGCATGTCTTCTCACCCTCTTATAAGGCTTTTGTTAAACAGAAGCATTATTTAATATATAAGCATATAAAAAGTACTCATTTCATTAAAGTTCAATTTATCAGTATTTCCTTTCCAGTCTAAAGATTTGTGGCCTGTATAAGAAATCTTTGCCTACCCAGGAGCCAAAAAGGTAGTCTTTTAGGTTTTTGCTGGGAAGTTTTATGGTCTTAACATTTACATTTATATCTACAATCCATCAGGAATGGTTTCTCTGTAGAGAGTCAGACAGGAGTCAAGAATTTTTTAAATTACATAATCAATAGACTAAGTTACATTTATTAAAAATAGGAACTTTTTATCACTGCATTTCACTTTTCTGATACCATAAGATTTATTTATTGATTGATTGGTTGGTTCTATTCTGTTCCACTGGTCTACTACAACACTATTTTAATTGCTGCACTCTTAAATGTCCCAATGTAATAGCATAATTTCTCCAACTTACTTTTTGAAGATTGTCTTATATATTTTTGGTAGTTCACATTTTTTTCTACAAATTTTAGAATTAGCTGGTCAAATCCCATAGAAAATGTCCACTGGGATTATTATTGGGACTGTTTTGAATTAAGAGATGAGTTTCAGAGAGAATTAACATGTTTATGTCATCAACTCATTCTAGACATAAGTATGGTTTTCTGCCCAATTTATTTAGGCCTTCTTTACATTTTCCCAGCTATGTTTTATAGTCTTTTGTACTGAGGCCTTGCCTATCGCTTATTATCCTACTGATTATATTATTAGTTACCTACATATTTAACACATTTATTGATGCTATTACAAACAGAACCATTGTATATGTTTTATTTTTCTATTTTTTTACCATCATACAGAAATGTTTATTCATATACTGATATTATATCTAGTAACCTTGCCATATTCACTCAAAACTTCTGGTGGTATGTTTACAGATTCTTGAATTTTCCACATAGAAAATTATCTCATTATTTCTTTGTCTCCAATCTTCACACATTTTTTTTTCTTTCTTGCCTTTTACACTGGCTACACCCTTCATTATAATGTTAAATAAAAGAGGTCATAGTGGGCATACTTATCCAATTCTCTGTTTTAGGAGAGGACATTCCAAATTTCAGCACTAACTGTGATGTTCTCTGTAGCTTTTTAAAACACATGTTTTATCAGCCCTGACCGGTGTAGCTCAGTGGACTGAGTGACAGCCTACGAACCAAAGGGTCACCGGTTCAATTCCCAGTCAGGGCACATGCCTGGGTTGCGGGCCAGGCCCCCAGCAGGGGGCACATGAGAGGCAACCCCACATTGATAGTTCTCTCTCTCTCTCTTTCTCCCCCCTTCCCTCCCACCTAAATAAATACATACATAAATTAATTAATTAAACACATTTTATCATATTAAGGAAGTTCCCTTTTTATCTAGTTGGCTATGAGTTATTATCAGGAATAGGTGTTGAGTGTTAGCAAATATTTGTTTCGCGCCAGTTGAGATTATCAAATGATATTCTCCCTTATTATGTAATCGTGGCGAATTAAATTTGATTTTTAATGTTCAAGTAATCTTACATCACTCAAATAAACCCAGCTTGGTCGTGCTAAATTATCCTGTTTATATTTTGCAAGTTTTGAATTACTATTGTTCTGTTAAGAATTTTTGCATCTACATTAAGGAGAGAAATTAATCTATAATTTTTATTTCTTTTAATTCGCAGATTCTGGTGTCATGATGCTGCCCTCATAATGAGTTGGAAAGACTTTCCCTTTTCCTAGTCTCTGGAGACTTTCTCTAAGATGTGTTATATTTTCCCTACCATTTGGAAGAATTCACTGATGAGGCCATCTGGGCATGGTGACTTCTTGGTGCAAAAACTTTGAATCAGAGATCCAGTTTCTTCAATAAGTGCTGGACTTTGAAAATTTCCAGTAGTCCGAAATATTTCAACAGTTGCTCTAGTTAACTACAGGGTTTGACTCCTAGGAGTCCTTGGAAAATGCGACAACACCTGCCCTTGGCCACACTCCATCCACGACTCTCCTCCCACCGTCCCGATCTTTCAGTCAGAGCTCCCTCACAGTCTTCCCATCTCTGCATTTGCCTCTCCAATGAATACACGTGTTTTCATCATTAGAAAAGACAAGACAATCCCTGTCCTTGTAGCAGGGTGATTTATTGAGAATTTAACACAGTGGGATAACCTATTAAGACATAAAATTGTGCCTTCCTTCTCAAAGCTCCAGACTCATCAGCCTGAAACAAAAGCCAAGTCCCAATTCCCCGTATAAACCTTTCCAGACAGGAAGCCAGGTCTTTGTTTCCAAGGACTGGGCTCTCTTTTGGCCCAGTGGGGACCTCAGAACTATTCTGTTACTTTGTAACAGTGCCAGAGCAAGAAGAGAAGGAGGCTTGTGTTTGGAAACTGATGCTAAAATCATCTTTGCTTTCTTCTCCAAGGTCTAGACAGGCCCAGGAAATTGAGCAGGGGTATATAAGTTTAGTGCTCTGATTGAAAAGAACAGAGTGCAATGCTTTAAAATCTCATGCCACAGCAGTAAGAAAGGTTGTAGCTCTCTGAGTCTGGTAAGCAGCATTGGAGGGGCAGAAATTGACATGGGGGTGACTGCGAACAGAGCTGGCAACCTGGAGAGCCTAGAGAAGGCACAATTCGTCATGGAGGGCGTAAAGACAGCTCCAGAGTGAGCCATCTCCACGTAAGCCAAGGGCCAGGTACAGTGAATTCAATCACCAAAGGAGGTCAAAGATGCCCCCATTCTCCTCTGGGTTGTGTAAAATCCAGCATTTTTAAGTGATCCAAGGTGGAGAGGGCCAGAAAGAATAACTGAAGTAGAAGTCTAGTGATTAAGGTCGACCTCTCATTTTCTTTTTTTTTTTAATCTTTCAATAAGAAAAAGTCACATTTTTAAAAGTTTGGCTTATCTTTTACCCTCTGAGTGTTGTGGAGCAAGAGAAATCCATGCCCAAATCTCTTTGAACATTTTGAAACAGGGTCAGTGTGAAAATCTGCCAGGAAATGAGTTTTTTAAGAAGGTTTTTGTTTGCAAGCATTCACTGAACAGAGTCTCAGAGCCTTCACACTTTGGCCTGCTTTGACCTTCTTCCCTCCATGGTACGTCCACCCAGCAGACAGAAAATGTCCCCTAAACTTCCAGGGGGCAGGAGTTCCAAGACCAATAGGGATGCTTTTAAGGATTTCGGACAGAGTAGCTGCAGAAACATAACATGGAGTTCAGATGACTCACCTGCTTTGATGGGACACTTTCTGGGACATTCTCGCTTAGTAAATACTTACTGAACTCACCTTAGTTGAAATGACTGTCAACCCAGTGCCAAGCACCGTGTTCAGTCCCAGTAAGCCTAGAGAGATAATGCATGGTTCTGGCCCTAGGGCATTTAGCATTTAGCAGGGGAGACAGCGACATAAATGGCTGAGCTACAGGGAGATGCATACTAGGACAGGAGATAAACAGAATGCTGTTAAAGGACCAAGGAGGAAGCAATCCACTCCACCACAAATGCTCCCTCACCCCCTCCTCCCAGCAGAAGGTATGAGGCTCTGAATTCTGGCAGAGGAAGACTATAAGCTATTACAGCTGGAAGCCGTTAGTCCTGTTGCAATGATGGGAGAGGCCAGCAGAATGCTGAATACAGAAGGTAAGTCCAGGAGGAGCAGCCAAGCTCAGGTGCCATCTGGACCAGAAAAGCAGATCTGGGAAGCTGGGATAGAAGCTGAAGCAAAAGCCTCTTCATCCGTTAGCCATGAGCAGGCTTTGCCCAGGGAAACTCTGAGACCCATCAACAGATGGCTGGGATCCAGCAACCCTGGAACTGCCTCCAACACCTGCACCACAGCTTCCCTTCAAGGCAGCACCAAGAATGCTGTGCTCTGAAAGCATGCACGACTTTGCACTGGGCACGACGATGAGTACATGAATGGAAAAAGCTCTGCGCCTGCCCCAAAAGAGCTGGTCCTATTTCTAAAGAGAGAAACATTAAGAGATAACACACAAAGTGGCAATGCCAGTCAATCTGGAAGAAACACTAAACGAGCCGATTAGTTAAGGTGCTTTGGAGGAGATGCCTTCTGCATAGGGCCCTGAAGATGGTCAGGGTTTAGATGGGTGCAGAGATACTGGGAAGAAGTACTCCAAGAAGACACTGGTGAGCATAAGCACAGAGCTGCCGTGGGAGCCAGAGGGGGACATGGAGTGTCTGACTTCCACAAGGGCACAAGAACACCAGTGAGATGAGGCGGGAGAAATGCCTGCTGCAGGTTATGGAGTAGATTTAAAGCCATGCTTTGGAGTTTGGCCTGAATCCTGAAGGCAATGAGTGATCACTGGCCAGCTTGGAGCAGGGTAGGGAACTGCATAAGAGCAAATTATCTCTCATAACACTCCCCACCCCCACCAGCACACTCCTCCCTGACCAATAGAAGCCATTCAATTGGAAGATGTCAAAGTACAGCCCAGCCTCAGGTTATAAATTCACCTGCCAACTACTGAGAGTCCTATCAGCTTGAAAAGGTTTGGGTCTCTGCACTGTATTTATTTCCCAGTCAAAAACGTAAGGCACTCACCGCGGTAGGGAAAGGTTCAATGGGCTCCTGATACACAGAGAGCCTGGAGGAGCAGAAAACACATGAAACTGCAGCCAAATCAAAGAGGAAGACGGGAGTCCCAACTCTGCCCGCCGTTCATCCTTCACCAGGTCACGCATCTACCACTTGGCTGGCTTCCATCCCCACTGGCATCCAGACGCTCACCACTCCTCGCCACTGTGCCTTGTAACGAAAGGTAAAAGTACACCCAAGTGCTGCCCAAGAAGAGCAGCCAGGCACATGAATACACAGCATTTGGAAGGGCCCAGTGGCGTGGCAAGGTGCGTATAACAACG
This sequence comes from Sturnira hondurensis, assembly GCF_014824575.4. Lineage (NCBI taxonomy): Eukaryota > Metazoa > Chordata > Mammalia > Chiroptera > Phyllostomidae > Sturnira > Sturnira hondurensis. The sequence continues at coordinate 8,543,858 of NW_028087485.1, forward strand.
GGATTCTGCCACCACTCTGCCGAGTGACCTTCAGTGGTCACCTGGAGGTGAGCTAGCTCCGACTCACCCCTTCCTATTTAAGCAGCTAAGGGAAATGAGGCATCTACCTGGACCTTGGGAAAGGCTTATCCTTCCAAGACCCACGCTTGACTTGGCTGATAGGGACTGGAGGAAAGCCTATCACAGGCAGCATCCGACTTGACTCCAGTAGTCCACGTTGCATTACCTTGTGGCAAATGAAGGTGGCAGGTGCTTTCAGTCAACCTGAGAGAAAACTTAAACTGGCTTACAAAACATATTCGTGTTAATCATGGTCTCAGAAAGGGATTGCTTGAATTTTAAAGTAGACGCTTTTAATGGATTTAGTATTCAGGCCCCTGATATTCAAATTAATACCCCCTTTTTCTGGAATACGACCAGTTTCTAAAGGGAAATTCAGATGCGACCGCGATGCCTAAAACATTGATCTACTTGGCCAACTCTAACCCATCTTTTAAGACCTAGTCAAATGTGACTTCTGCTCTGGATCTTCCTCTAACCACTGCTGGCGGAATCTATCTCTCCCCTCTCTGGTGCTCCCAGAGGACTCCGCATGTATCTCTCTTATAATTTGTCGCCTTGGATGGAGCTCAAGTCTCATTGATCTTGGTGGTCCCAGTGCCTGGCACGGTGATGACCGCAGACTATGTTTCCAATAAATGTTTGCTGAACGGATGTTGAGTTGGGTTTATTTGCGCTTGATCCTATGTTCAATAACAGGAATTGAACACAGATTTTATTGTTGAATTTATCTGTTTGCCGAGACTTAGGTGTGCTCCTAAGGGTAAGTCTGTCTCCGAGGATATAGACCCATAAACCCACCTGCCGAAAAGCTTTCTTACCTGAAGTCTCCCAGTGTCGAACTCAACACGCCCAACCAAATGAATTAGGTTTTTCCCCAAACTTCCTCTTCCGCTCTCATCGATCATGTTTTATTAACATTTCTGACTTCTGCTCATTGACCCAGCCCCTCAGCTGAAATCCTGAGAACCACCCTAAAACCTGCCATATTTTGACATCCGAGAGAGCACCCGGTTGGGCCGACTGCGCCCGGCCAGCACTTCTCCCAGCCCGCCTGTGCTCAGCAGCCCTCTGCCACTGCAGGGTCCGTGCCCTCACCACCCCTTGCCTAGGACATCACATCAGGCACTTTTTTTGCTTGCTTTATTCAAACATATAATTCTATAACTTTTTTCAACTTATATCATAAATTGGATTTCTATATAAACATAATATTTCATCACTATATCGTATTCCATAAAACTAATGTATTTAATTTACTAACGAATTTCTAAGAGTTGGGCATGCAGATGGCTTCTAATCTCTTTTTTTCCTTTTATAAGGCAACATCGTACTGGAGTCTCTGTTGTCAGTCTTTCCATTCTCTACTCTTTCCCATAAATGATCTTTCTGAGACACAGATCTGATCCAGTGACTCCCTATTCTCTTAAGAAAAACCAACCAAACCAAAAACCCCACCTCCCTAGCCCAGTACAGGTAACGCTTACTCGCATGGCCACCTGTTACCACTCTTTCCTCCTCCGCCAAGTCCTCACATGAGCTTCTACCCCACCCCCGCAACGCTCTTGGGGCTTCCTGAACACACCTTACTGTCTCACATGGCTGTGTCCTCCATCATACATGTTATTTCCTCTATCCAGAACATACTCCTCAACCCACCACCACTATTAGTCCTCAGTATAGCCCTACCGATATGTTGACTCAGTTTAAATATTAACGTCACTCTAAGACTCCAGGCCTTGCCAGGCTGAATCAGTGCCCTCTTCTTCTGTGACCTACTTACCATCTCCTGGGGATGCCTCTGCAAAAGCAAAGGCCCAGGACACAAATATGCATTGGAAAACAATCAATCAATCAATGAATTTTTCTTCACTCCAACTAAGCCAGTGGTTCTGGATGCTGGAAGTACATCAGGATCATCTAGAAAGTTTATAAATTACTAATCCAGGGCCTTGCCCTGGATCATTAAAACATTCCTTCCATGAGGCCTGGGCATGGGCAGTTTCACAGCCCCTTCAGGCACCCTGAAGGGCAGCCAGAATTGCAAATCAATAAAATTGACTTTGAAAGCATTGATGCATGTTTTCTGGAACTCCAGTAAAGTGAGTGGGTCGGAGTATGGAAGGTGAAGTTTATCAAACCCAAGTTTAAACTTAAGTCACCAACTTGCTACTGAGGCCAATTTCTCAGCCTTCCTTGGCCTCAGTCTCCACAGCGGCAAAATGGCAGTCATAACAGCACCTAACGTACAAGGGTCACAGGGCTCTTTTGAGGATTAAAGACTTAGCCCTCACCCCAGCACACCATAAGCATGTTATAACTACTACTTACTATTCTTCCACAGTCCCACTCAGAGCCCAAATCAAGCCAACATGCACCACAGTCACTTGGGGAATATTCAGGGGCCAGAATAGTCACTCCGCCACTCAGTGTCCCCATCAGCTCCCTGCAACTCCGACAAGAAGGGCAGTAATATGCTGCTCTGATCATCACTGTGAAAAGGAAGCCGTGCGAAAAGCACCCCTTCCCAGACTTGGCTGTTTTCAAAGATAATGTTAAGTCAATTTTGACTTCTCCCGACTCTGCAATCTTAACGGCAACCACAGTCAGACCTCCTAAATTGGTTATAATTTTGAAAGACGGATAGAAGCTGTGGGCAGAAAGCCTGCTGCTGACCATGTGGTGGTAGATCTGTCTTTTGCAGGAAAGGGCAGAGGAATAAACCGGCAAACCTGTTTTGATTGTAACCTTGGAACATTACGGGTATCAGTGCATTGAGCACTTTATCCACACATCTAGAAAACATCTGGAAAAATGTGTTCAATCCTTACACTCAAAAGATTAATTGAAGACACATGTGCCCAGGTTATGTGTCAAGCAACGCCTAGGGACACCAATATATACGACAACATGGTTCCTGCTATCAGCTAGGAAGAGAACTTGAAAAGTTACCCACTGTTTTTCAGTGGGTGATGAAGCCCAGATGTTAAGTTCTAGAAATTAGTTCTAGACCTGGCTAGAGATCAGGAATGCCTGGGAGATATTTTTGTCAAATATGTATCCCCAACCTTCTCCAGACCTACAGAGTAACAGTCTCCAGGAGGAAGTGGGGTCTGAAATTCAGTATTCTTCAAATTTCCTCGGGTTATCTAACACAGTTAATCCACACACCTATTCTCCAGGAGTTGCGGGAACTGGGGGTGGAAGTTCTATCTGGGAGAGGGAAAAAAGGGCATAAAATGCAGAGAAAATTTCATGGAGGAAGGAAGATTCAAGCTGAACTCTGAAAGAGGAGTAAGATTTTGGTAGGTGAAGTGAACACATGCCAGTGAGCACCAAGACATAAACACAGAAATGATGAAAAACAAGAAGAATGCTAATAATTGCTTGATTTACATAGTTTGCCTCACTCTGCTCTCAGAAGAGCCCTGTGAGGCAGTGGGGGAGGTGCCGTTGGTTGCCTACACAGTATCTCTCCATGTCTTTCGTTCTCCTTTCCTGACAGACCCATATTCTGTTGAGGCGCCCTCCTCTGCGTGGCCGTGAGCTTGGAGGACGCTGGGCCCCCCTCCAGCTCTCCTGACCTGCCCGCCCCAGCAGGGGCACAAGCTTGGAATGCAGCGCTGGTAGCTGTGCCCTTCCAGAAACAGAACCATCATTCTGAAAGCCTGGTGTCTCCTATTTTCTTCTAACATTTTCATGTCTGGATGTGATCCTGGAAACTCTGCAACCGTCTTGTTATCCACAATGAGGACGAAGACCAAAACTGTAGATGGCAAAGCCAAAAGTAAACAAACTGGTCCTCGACGATGTCACGGAGCCCATGAGTTAACAATCCGGAACTTCCCCACTGTCAGACTCCATCACGTGACGTGATGAATTCCCCACGCTTCCTCCGGGTGAGGCAGAGTTTCCTGTACCTTATGGAGCCATAGCATCCAAACTGAGATAGGCAGATGTTATGGCATCTATTTTATAGATGGCGGCCTGAGCTTTAGAGCATTTAAAGCTTGTCCAAGGTCCCAGGACTGACACCGCTGAGCAGGGCACAGAGAAGGCAGGGCAGGGGTGCTCAGAACCACTTGCTGTATGTACCACAGGTAGGTGCTCTCCCCTGGACGCTGGGGAGCTCTTGAAAGTTCCTCAGTAAGGACTAGCATCATCGAAACTGTGATTCCTGGAAATAAATGACGACAAGTTCTAACTACACTTTGTCCTCCCTGCCCCCACAACCTTCGAGGTTTTGCTCTTCGAGGCTTCAGTGACCCATAGTCAACCAAGGTTCAAAAATATTAAATGGAAAATTCCAGAAAGAAACAACTCATATATTTCAAATTACATGCTCTTCTGGGTAACATGACGAAATCCCACACTGCCCCACCTGCTCTGTCCTGCCCAGGACGTGAACCTTCCCTTTGTCCAGAATACACACACGGTACACACTGCCTGCCCGCGGTCACCGTGCAGCCACCCTGCGTATCAACGCAATGGCTGGGGTGTCACGGAGCCTGTGCTCACGTGGCCTTCACTTTCCTTAGTAATGCCTCATTCCCCTCACTTCATCTCATCATGTAGGCACTGTCTCATCTCACGTCATCGCAAGAAGGCTGAGTACAGAACAGTAAGGTATTTGAGAGAGAGAGACTATATTCATACAACTGTTATTACATACACTATATTGTTATAATTCTATTTTATTATTAGTGTTGTTCATCTCTTACTGTGCCTAATTTGCAAATTAAACTCTATTATAGGTGTGAGTGTGTGTGTGTGTATGTATGAAAATGCAGCATATATAGGGTTCGTTATTCTCCAAGGTTCCAGGCATCCACTAGGGGTCTTGGAAAGTATCCCCTGCAAATAAAAGGCACTACTGTATCATTTTTGAGTGGATGCCTGGGGTAATGGCCCTTTTCCTCCCCACTTTCTTTCCCTCACTTCCAAGGGAACCAGGCCCCAACAATTCCGAGTAAACTCAGCAAGCATGAGTTCCTATGCAAGGAACTGTGAGACTAAAGAGAAACAATTGTACAGCTGCTGATGGGAAGACAGTAGTACAGAGTACTGCAAACCATTTACAACTGGCTCAGGGTCCCGCTGAGGAAGACAGTTTCCCCAGACAGCCACCTCAGGGAGCTATGCACACTGGCGGGATATTCTCAGAGAAATAACTTTTTACAGCCCCGTGACTGTGAGGCCGGTCTCCCTGAGCTACCAAACACTGACACTCTGTGACGTGGAATCCAAGCGGGGCGAGCAGGGAGCCTGCACTTGGTTTGTCCATGCCTAGCCACCTTCCTGGAGCTAACCTGTGTGCTGAGACTCAGCTCTCTCCTCTGGAAGGTCCAGAACAGAGTCAGGACATCTCCTGTGCATATATATGCTGTCGCTGCTGTCCCCAGGATGATTGAAGATTCGAGGTTCAGGCCAAAGACCACTTTGGATAATTGCATCCTATCTCTGTGGCTTTTCTTATGTGACTGTCCTTCTCGTCTGGCCTGCCGACTGCTTTAATCACTCAAGTGCCTCGCCTGCTACCTTCCCCCCAGCAAGTGAAAGCTATCCAGTGAAAAATGTGCTGCCAATAACCTCACAGTCTCAGTCCAGAAACCCACGCCCAGGCCTCCCCTTGAATCCATGACCTGCCTTTCTGCTGTCTCCCCTGCTGGCTGGTCTTTCTGTGTTGGGCCTTTTCTGGCTCTTTGGAAGCAAGCTCAATTCAGACCTTTTCTCTCCTTGTTCATCCTCAACTTGGACTCTCCTCTGTTCTGCTGCCTGTGGAGGCTCTGGGCCCACCTTGGCCTTGGGGACATTATTCTTGGCCACGTGCCTTTGGCAGGGTTCCCACCTGAGTCACAGTGGTCTGAAAGACTGACCTGGCCTCTTCGGTTCTCAGTGCCCTGGAAACTCGAGGTTTACTGGAGAGAGACAGGGAGCACCTAAAAGCTGCAGATTGTCAGTGGCCACCTGAGTGACCTATCTCCCAGCTCTGCCCGCATCATACTTTGGCTTTCTGTGCAGTTTCACAGGAAGAACACTGGGCTTGAAGGAAAAAATCTGATTTCTGAAATCATAGTTCTGCTGTTGGGAGGCTATGCGACTCTGAGTAAGTGATACTCTTCCCACTGGGACTTTGTTTCTTCACCAGCTCAACGAGAGATTTGAATCAGACCATCTTCCAGCCTCCCACCAGACCCACAGTTCCCCACACAGACCATCCGATGCCTGGGACAGAGCCACGAGTGCCCGGCCAGGCCACGGCTCCAGTGAGTGGGCAGGTCTGACATGGGCCTACCCCCTATTTATAGGAGCCAGTTGTCCTGAGACTAGAACAATGATAACAGCAATAATAAATAGTTTTTACTGAGTACCATGTGTGGGTCAGGGGCTGCGCATTTGCAAATGTTCTTCATTTCATCCTCCTATCAGCCTATACAGTGGGTACAATTCTGATGATACAGACAAGAAGATAGACACTTAAAAATATATATCATAATGAGCTCGAGCTCCCAGCTGCTAAGATGGGAGACAAGAGCTGCAGTGAGTGGCTTCTTGCCCAAGTGGAAAGAGAGCCCTGGGAACCCAGCCAGCACCCACCCAGCGAGGGTTCCCGAGTGGGAATGCCGGAGCTGGGTCCTGCTGCCTGCTCTNCCTCCTATCAGCCTATACAGTGGGTACAATTCTGATGATACAGACAAGAAGATAGACACTTAAAAATATATATCATAATGAGCTCGAGCTCCCAGCTGCTAAGATGGGAGACAAGAGCTGCAGTGAGTGGCTTCTTGCCCAAGTGGAAAGAGAGCCCTGGGAACCCAGCCAGCGCCCACCCAGTGGGGGTGTCCGAGTGGGAATGCCGGAGCTGGGTCCTGCTGCCTGCTCTGGTGAATGATTGAATGCTAAGGCACTTCCACGGGCTGTTTCCCCGGCCACCCATCCCAGTCTACTGTTGGTCCCAGGTGGAAGGACACTCAGCAACCCTGTACCACTAGACTTCTCCCGCAGCAGAAAGTATTTTCCATAGCTTTCCAGCACAGGCCCATGGGAGACCCAAGGGAGGCCAATAAGATGCCGTGCTAAGAGCGTTTCAAAGTTGGGCTACCAGGGTTCAGAGCCCGGCCTGGCCGCTTCCCTGCTGGGACAACTTCGTCTTTCTGCCTCAGCGTGTGCTCCTCTCCCCCACTCCCTCGAGGACCCCAGCCACTCTCTTTCGCCCCCACCACCTTTCCCTTAAAATGGGGATCATGACTGTACGTACCTTATAGGGGTACGTGTGTTAGAAAAATGTTCCTGTAAAGCCATCATCACAATGCACAGTAAGTACACAGTAAATGTTAGCGTTTTTTTCTTCTTCTTTGCAACGTCCATGCTGAAACGAGAATCCTGCCCTGATATGTAGTTAGCAGCTGCTGCTGGAACTGCAGCCACCCAGGTCTTGGGCCACTGGGTCCTCTCCAAGCGCCGACTCCCAAATGAGAGTCCCACTCAAATAAGACACCTGGCAGTGTAGCCTCTGGGCCTGAAGTGCCTGCATGTTCCCTGGGCCTGGCACAGTGCCTACCACACAGCAAGGGGGACCCACCGTCTCTGGAGGTGACAAGGATGTTGGAATCTTGCGGTGTGCCTGCACAGATGGAGGTGGTGGTAAGTGGGGGTGCCATGCTGGGGAAGCTGCTGGGGCTTGGAAGCAAGGGCACCCGGATATGAATCCCTGTGCCACCCGCTCTGTCTGCCTCATGGGACTTGCGGGATACTGAGTAGAAACTTGCTTTGTACACACGGCCGAGGGCTGGCACCGCCCGTTTTTAATTTGTGCTTCATCAAGTGAGACAGAGGCCATGCAGCGGGGGCAATTTCTTGGCTTCTAATTGGAAGTTCTTTGCCTCTTGCTAGTTTGGGGAGACAGACCCCTTTCCCAGGATAGAAGAGTCAGCTACGTGGTACCCCTGGGGTCCGGGAGGTACCAGCGAGCGGAGGGAAATGCCAAGGGAAGGCCATTTAATGGGGGAGCAGGGTCACCTTGTTGAGCATCTATTCTGTGCACTCTATATATACATTGTTGTGTAATTCCTAAACTAGTTTTTAAACTACTACTGGAGCCCCACTGACAGGTGAGAAAACTAAGGCTTTGAGAAGTTCAACGATATATTCGAGGTCACACAGCTAAGTGCGGCGCAGGCGGGGCTGTGAAGCTCGTTGCTCCACACCGAGTCCCCTTGCTGGGCACTGGGAAGCAGCCCTACCCTGCCCCTGGCAGCGGGAGCGGAGAGAGCCTCATGGTGTTCTCTCACACCTCCTTCCTCCTCTCTGGTTCATCTCTTTCCTCCGTTTGGCCAACATGAGACAGCCAGAGCCATTTCTGAGAGTTAGATACGTGCTGTGGATAGACAGGGCTGACCGTCCGCATCTGCTCCCGGGGGCCCTCCGCCTGGGGCTGCCAGCACCGACCCGGGCCTCCATTTGTCACTGAGGTCAGTGCCTCTGCACGGCTGGCTCAGACCCCAATGTGCAGAGACTGGGACTTGCTTGCTCCAAACCTGCCCCAAGGCAGTTGGCAGGCCTGGGGACCCCAGGATGCTCACCTCTCATTACCCGGACACACTCACCAGCAGAGGGTGTGCGGAGCAATGATGCCTGTCATTCAGACCTTGGGCCAGTAATGGTGGGGGTGGACTGGGGGCGAGGGATGCATGCCAACAGCAATCTCTGCTTGGCTGAGCTCACCCAGGAAGAAAAAAAATAGAGTCATTTCTTTTATGGGTGATGGTGCTGGGGTTTTTTTTCAGACAGCTTCACCTCGGAGGCAGTGAGATCTACTTGCTATATAACTGTGCCTCGGGACATTAGCAAGAACACATCACCCTGCCTTCCCAAGCTCTGCTAACACTGCTCTGCCTGTAATGCTCAGAACAGACACCCAGAGGTCTAGTGAGGGGAGGGCAGGGGAGGAGAGATGGAGTGGGACGCTTAACACGGGCACCTCACCGGTCTAGGATGCTCTTGTTGGCCCTTCTTACACACAGCCCTTGTGCTATGGACCCCTGCTCAGAAGCCTTCTGCACTGAGAGCCCTAACTCTCTCCATTCCTGAGTTTGGGGGAGTCTTGTCTCTAGTCCCCTACTATCTCACTCTTCCAAATTACAACTGCTAAACCAAATATGTCTGTTAAAACCTCCACACTCTCGTTCCTATATTGGACGGCCCCCTTTCCCTCCTTCAAATCCCAGGCTTTCTTCCAAAGTCAGCCCAACCTTGGCCTCCACCTTTCCCCAGCTCTGCCGAGATGCACAGGATGGCATCTTTCTTCAAGGCGGGTGCTGTATTAACTCTTTCAGACTGGTATTCACTGTCTTCCTTTCTGAAGGCCATTCAAGCATAAAGTTCCCCACTGGCTATCCAGGCCCGGTTTGGAAGCCCCATCAGTGTTTGTTATATTGTCATTTCCTCTTACCCAGCTGATGCTTTCATACTGCACTTCAAAGCCCTCTCCTTTGGGCCGGGCCCTTGGTCCTTCTGCTCCTACTACTGGCTCCGCCTTAGCCTGTATCCTCAGCTGCCAGCCACCCCTGAGAGCAAACTCCTCCTCAGAGGCTTACTGAGCAACTGTGGTCATCAGTCAGGGACGGTGGAGGGGGTGGGGGGATGGAGGGAGGAGCGGGGTGGGGGGCAGGCAGCAAAGCAGAAGCAGTATTTCGTGTGACCACCCAGAAATGCAGGCTTTCTTTCTGTTCACAGACATCGCAAACCACAGTTTTCACAGAAGAGGAACAAGGTTTTGTTGCTATTTCTTAACTCTGATGTGTTCAGACCCCAATGTGCAGAGACTGGGACTTGCTTGCTAATTCAAAGGGTGTTTTTTGTTGAGCATCTTCCATATACACAGAGATGCACATGTACACACACACACAAAACCGAAAACCAATAAAAATCAAATTAAAAAAACAAGTTAGGCCATAAGCCACTAAGAAGTGCAGTAAGTGGCTAATTTTTATTATCCCTTTTAAGTGTCTGGTTAATCTTTACTGAAAATCATACCTTTATTTTTAAAAGAATATGTGATATACTCAATGCAAACCCCAAAGGGCACTTTGGAGAGAAGCCAGGCCATAGGTTTATATGCTTCCCATTTCCAAATAAAATGCAAAAGAAAAAACTAGTCATCATTTTAATGAGCCTTTAAATAAATTCTTGGCTGCAGCACAGTGCAGTAATTTATACAGGGAACCACACACATATATTTGCTGAGAAAGGGACTTTGTGACTAAAGACTGGATTTCCAAGAATCACTCTAGATGCCTTTTCCTTTAAGTGATTAGTTTGAATTGAACCACACTTCATATCCACTCACCGCCGGGTCACACTTGCAGAGGGAGATGGGGATTTGTACACCCATGGCTCTCCCTTCACGGACCCTCCTCTGTCTTCCTAGAGCCCCTTTGTGCTGATTCCTGGTTGTCTTTCAGGACATACCATGAAGAAAAAAAGGTTTGGACTTGGACTCAGTAAATGAGGGGGGTTTGACCTAAATTCTTTTCCTTTTTCCACCTCTCCCTTTCACACTCTTCCCTCGAATGTATCTCCGGAAACACCGCTCTAGCCTCCTGATAACTGTTAATTTGTAAGGCAAGAGAAACAAGGTGGCCATGAATTAACAAGTGTGGGACCAGGTCTCTCCATTAGCAGAATAATCAATCTCTCTCAGGCAGTCGGCATGGTTGGTTTTAAGAGACAGGTTAGAGAAAAGAAGGTAGAAGTGCGCCTCTTGGACAGGGCAGAATATGAAGCCCGTAAAAACCCAGGGTTCTGGGAGCTGCATCCTCCGCAGGGAGGCCAAGAAGCAGGCGGCCCCACGGGAGCCCTAAGGGGAACCCCAGCGCCCCCCCGCAGTCAGTACAAGGGCGCAGCCAGGGGGCCTGTCAACAGGATGCCAGCTCCAACGGAGCAGTCGCCACCTCCCCTCTCTTTCCAAGGCTTATTCCTCCCAAAGCAATATCATATTTCTCATTCTATCCTAATGTTGCTCCCCAGAGAAGGGGATAGTGGAGTGATGCTTTTATCCCCATTTTACAGATTGAGAAACAGAGGCTCAGGGAATGTACATAATTTTCTCAATGCCCCACAGCTAATTAAGAGAAAGCCCTAAAATAAAAACCTCAGTTCCTTCCTAGATATCTCTTCCCTCACCTCTGGCTTCTCTGACAGCCCTTTGACCACAGACACACTACCGTACCATTCTGTGCTGCCAACACGCAAAAGGCGGCTCAGATTTTAGGCCCTTTGTTTCTCATCCAGGTTCATCTGAACTGGTTCATCCGACTGCCATAGCTGGGGCTTTGAGACCAGAAACCCAAGAAGGTGTGGATCTTTGCAAAACCCTACAGCTAAAATACACATTCGGTGAGATGGATGGGGAATATGCACCCTCAACTGCTCCCTACTTTCATTCACCACTACACCCAGCCAGGGTTCCCCATCATGTCTGAGTGGTCCAGCTGTCAACTGACCATAGACTTGGCAAAGAACATTGGACTAGGAGCCCCGTAGAACTAGTCCTAGCCCCGGGTCTACTGCAAATGACTCTGCGACCTGGGACCAGTTCCCAAGCGGCCTCATCTGGTAAATGAGAGGCTGTACAGTCTCTGAGGGCCCTTTTACTCCAACACGCAGTGAGTCCAAGAATTAAGTATGAGCAAGAGTGAGTTAGAGGAGTACATTGGACCAAGGGAAGTGATCATTAGCAACCAATGTAAGCAGTCCACTGGCATCTTGGGGTCAACTCATCATTTGTAAATAGAATAATGATAGTACCAGGGATTGTTGATGAAGTATTGGGTTAATTCACATAAAACATTTAGCATGAATTTGGCACATTATAAAGGCTCAAGAAATACTACCTATACATCACCATCATCATCATCAATATCATAGGCACTTATTACATTCGAAAACAGAAAAAAATATTACCACTAAATGAGACTTCTTACTCGCTCTTTAACACATAGCTTATCACGCCCATTTTCTGAAGGGCCCATGGAGGTGAGATTCCCAGCTGAGGCTGCAGCAGGGAGGGGCCATGAAGGAGAAGCATGGTACAGTAGAGCTGGTCCTCCGTGGTACGTGGTGCCCTTGTCCCTGGGATGCCAGAGCACATCCAGGCAGCATCTCCAGCTTGGTCTCCTGCAGGACGAGGCCTGTTCATGTCTGGGTAAGGGCAGTGATGCTCAAACAAAGTTGCATGAGCTCCTCCTGACTCAATCCCTCACTTGTGCCATCGAAGATGCCGCTGCTCTGAGTTGCTCCAGCAGAGCCAGTGGACTCAAGGCAACCACACCGCCTTCTGACCGAGTAACTGTAAGCTCAGAAGAGCTGGGCCTGGATGGCGGGGCTTCACTGGCCAACATGTGGCCATAGAACTAAGTGCTATGGGATCCTGTCTTCCAACCAGCTATCCACGGAGGCCAAAGTCCATGGACTGTCCCATAGTACCATGGAGTCCCCTGACAGACTCTGTCCAAAGGTGGCCCTCCAGACAACCCAAGCTGGAAAGAACCTCAAAAACCCAGGACCCAACCTTGCAATTTCACAAATAGGGAGATGGAGGCTCTGAGAAGAGACGGGCTTATCCTATAGCACCCGATTATTCAGGGGCAGAGCCAGGACCAGAAAACAGATGTCTGCCCCTCCTCCTTCTCCATGGGTCTTACCCTTAAACGACACAAAAGGTCTTGCACCTGAGGCCCTACTGTGTGGTTTCTCTGAGTCAAAGAGAAGACTCTATGAACCATGCTTGACTAGTTTCTCTCTCACACAGACCCTGAAAGCACCACTGCAGGCCTCCAACAGGAGAGGCTGCTGAGTGTTAAGGTCCTCTGACCCCAAAGAGCGCTTTGTAAATACTAATTTTTCACCTGGAGACTAACTTCCTACTCAGAACATGGAACGTGGTGCCAATTGGATTCGAGAGATCGAAGTAGATCTGGGGTAGCCTGCCAGCCCCTACACCTTGCACTCCACATCCTAGCCTATTTTAAATGTTTCAAAATACAGAAGCTTCATACAAAAGTTTGCAGAGACAAATCTCTTAACGCAATCAGAAAATGGTGACAATGATGCCACAGCTGCACTGTGCCCTCAGTCTCTCTAACGTGACGACAGTCTGAAGCTGATTAGTGGACGCTCTTTGCAGAGGCTGACTGCGTCCCCGCCCAGCCCACACTGCTCCCTGGCACTCCCTGCCTGACCCTCCCGTGCATTTTCATTTGAGATCCCAGGTCTGTGTGCGCAGTTGTTTCCCACGGGCATCATGCCCACCCAGGTAGATTACTCGTTTCTGAAAGCAGGAATCTCCCTCCAAAATACTTTGCCCAGAGTTAGATGTTACACATTTAGCAGATTGCTTAACAGCCTGAAATTCTTTCTTTCCACTATTTTTTTTCTTGGCTTTGCTTTGCCTTGCTTCAGTGTAAGAGATCTTAACATCTGTAGATGGAAGTGTGCTACCCTAGAGCTTGTTTCCCCTGACCCTCTAACAATCTCTGTAGACACGATTAGGGAAAGCGAGAATCTAATATTTCAAAATCCTGTGTTTTGGTTCGTTTCAAGGTTTGCCAAGGTGTCGAAGAGAGCTCAGGGTTATGCTGTCGTGTGGAGAGAATGACGTAGGAATAACCAACATCCAACCACAAACACAATGCCTCTTTAACAGCTTGACAGAGGCAGCTTGCGCATCAGGGAAACCGACTCGCAATCCCCACTGTATTTCTGCAGGGTAGCCTGGAAGTAATTATCCCTCTCACTGGTAAATCAATTAGGAAAGGAGGATCCAACACGCCTCTCCCCTGTAAGAAACTGCTAATCCTCTCACACGAATGGGCAGAAAACCCCAGGCAACAAAGTTACTACTACTAATAGATGGTGGTACCCAACCTGGTATTTGTACCTGTGGCAGGGGCAGCTCACCTGTATGAGACCAGAGTAGAGAGCATGCCCCTAGTGGTCTGACAAAGGTGAATGGGGATCCTGGACCCTCTCCTACCAGCTTCCTCATAAAAAGCAAGACGCTCACCTACCTGAGCCTCAATTTCCTCAGCCATCAAATGCCGATAAAGCTACCAGGCTCAGGGGGTTAGTAGTGAGACTTAGAACAGAGTGTAGAAGTGAACTTAGCCCAGTACACGGAACTTATTAGGAGCTCTAAAGAAAAAGCAGTCATCACCCCATTCTGATGTCAACCTCACCGTCTTCCTCCCACATGCCCAGGGCACACAGAGCCCTGCCCTGCCATGGTGTGGTCACATTCCCTAGAAGTCAGCCTTTCTATGCTCTCTGCCTTTTCCAAAACTCTATTTCCAAATCTGCAGGTGGCAGACACTTTTGAGCCAGAGCTATTAGAACATAACATGCTTATATTTTCTTATCCACGCAGATTTGTTCTCAAATAGACACACACAAGAGCCATGCCCCTCCTGCCCCTCCTGTGCTGAGGCACAGAACCTTCAGCCTGTTTGCCCAAAGCACAGCTCTATTAAACATGGACTTAACCTTGGCACCCACCATGCTGCATGACCTTGAGGGTAAGAGCCAGCTAACAGTGAGCTGGGGCTCAGACCCCACTATGGCAGAGCCCCTCTTGCCAGAGGCCCACCCCCACACACCTGCTTCTGGAACTAATGCACCTCCTTGCGTTCGAAGTGCCAGGCTCAGATATCACCCAGGCCATGAACTAAGGCCAGTGTTTGGAGAAAAGTGAACAGTGAGGGATAGGGAAATTTACCTCAAACGCAGCCAGAGCAGGTCAAAAATCACTAAAATAATGCTAATGCCACCTCATCATCGGATGGTCTAGACTCTAGACTCTAGAACAACTTCAGGAGAGAAGCCCCCAGCACTTCACAGCAATGCAGTTTCATTTAGTGGAAGACTAGTAGATACCACTCGTCCAAAGGTCGACTTCCTTAGGGGAACCCAGCAGTACTGGGTGTATCCTGACCAATGTGTCCCCCAAATAAAACCAGTGGGAAGGCTGCTGCAGAACCACCATTGACAGTAATAGAGCTTTGGGGTGATTGGAGTCTATTTCCTTATCGTGCCTGCTTCCTAATGCGGTTGGGCAGATTGCAGATCATAAAGATTAAGCTCCTGAAAGGCAGTCTAGTGTAGTAGGTACTCAATTAATGTGAAGATCATTACTGATAGAAGGAGACTATACACCTGTTAGCATTTCTACTTTTAACTTAATGGCTTATCTGCTATTTGCATCTGGAGATTTCATGTCGTCAAAAAGGAATTAGAAAATCAACAATTAGCTTCAGGAGCAAATACATAAATACAAGCACACTTTACTATTTTGCCAGGGGCAACAGATATTTACCATACTCACAGGCTCCAAGGACAGGAATAGCCCTCTATATCACTAAGTGAAAAGCAGTGTTTCCACCAGATTTACTGAAAAGTCTTCGGCAAAGTACTACTGCGAGCTGGCTAATGAACGTGGGAGCCACAGATAATCTGGGTGCTGAGAGAATCAAAAGGCTCTTGCTGAGATGAGAATCCAGATAACCACAGGCTTAAACCTCAAGACGCATCTAAGTAGGACACACAAAACGTTGCATTTCAAGGTCATAATGACCCAGAGCACTAGAACAATAGCGTAACAAGTAAGAGTATTTCCATTTATACCTAACTGCCATTTGCCTGAGTGGTTGGTGCAAGACAGTTTCAGCAAACTGAATATTCTGGTTAAGAGGAAGTCACCATGTAGAATATTCGTGCATCATGAGTAAGTGTCTACAGGCTCAGAATATGATGAAAAACACTTAACAATAAAATGAAACAGCATCTAATCTCACCTTTCCTTGGGTGACTCAGAAAGCACTTTGGGATCATAGTTTCTTTATGAAATTAATTTCAATTGTCATTAAAAAATAAATCCATGTCATTAGCCTGTCACTTGTCTTTCTCCAAGGTGGGTGAAGAAAATGTCTCTGCTTATAACTCACAGGTGGGAATGCACCTAGGAAGGTGGGAGTCAACTGGGCTTTGGTGGTGTTTCTGAGAGAAGACAGAGAGAATGGGCCCAGCTTTTCACTGGGCACTCATTCCTGTGTGCAACTCTCTTGAGAGCCCCTGGTCTAACATTAGCTCTGCAAAGGAGAAAGGGAGGTGGCCCTTCTGTGCCCAGTGTCTCTAAACCTCAGCCAGGTTCCTTCCTACCCTCAGCATCTATCCTAACCTGCCCCTCATGTCTCACACCTGTAAGCACCTGTACGCACCTGTAAGCACCTGTAGAAGAGTTGAAACTGTCAGACATAGAGAAAAATAGCAAAGACCAAAGGACAGATAGTCGGAGTTTAACAGGCAACACAGCTGATGGATGGCTACCAAAATGGATGAACACAGGTGTGACGCTTTCATGTACCACCTGGGAGGAGCCTCATGAAGCTAGCTGACCTACCACCTACATGAAAACATGATTAAGTCTGTTGTGGTCCAGATATAGATCAGAGACCAGCACGGAGGGGCATCTGCCACGGGTCACATGACCACTCCCTGCTTCCCCCAAAGGGCGTACACCTTCTGTCATTCTGTCCCACCTGAAGTCACTGAGAGCCAGGAGACCTGCAGCCAGCTCAGTCCCTAACAGCTGAGGGGCCTGGGTGGGACAAGCATCCACTGTGGGCCTCAGCTGCCTTCTCAGTGAAGGGGGAAGGGAGGGGAAAGAACTGAGAGAGATCATCACTGACTCCACTCAGTCAAGTTTTGCCCTGTGTGCACCATGGACATGGCACCAAGCTTTCAACCAGGGTCATGAAGCCATGCCTTCCATGGCGGAACCAGATCATCAATTCTGAAACCCTTGGCCGTGATTGTAGGGGAGGAAAGGGCATACCACATGGTCTGAAGCAAAGAAGTCTGGACTGAGAGCCCAGAGTGCTAGGCTCCAACCTGGCTCTGTTTTTACCGGACTCTGGGCTACTTTGACTTCCATTTTCTCATCTGTTAAATGAGGCTACTAGAGTAGATGAAAGATTCTTCACCAAGACTCCATGAACATCTTTGGTCCATGGTGGGATGTGAGCTGTTTGCAAACTCCTATAAATTGTTTTCAAATTTTGTGTGCTGAGGCGTGTTTCTAGAAAGGAAGTCTAGAGCTTAAAATCGTTTTTGCAAAAGAGATGAAATTGAAAAAAACAATGAATAACTGCTTATATAGGTGAAATCTATCATCTTATCCAGCTCTAACAGGTCATAATTCAAATAACAATACTGAAAAATATAAAAATGGCAATGCTTTGGGACAAAGAGAAACTATTCAACTAAAACTAGTAATGGATGCCTGCCTGCACAGCTGTTCTGATGATCAGGATTCGGGCACTTGACTAGTGGGCATGTTCTCCGATCCAGAGACCCACGGAGCAAGCTGGATCTTTGGGTGTCCATCACCAGTACCCACCCAGGCATCGCCAGTTCTGCTTCCTCTCTTTTACTGGGGATATTTAGGGATAGCGGAGGTGGTAGTAAGGTGAAGGGGTGGGGCTGGGAGCTGTGACGCTAAGGATTTCAGTCAAAGCTGCTCTGCCTTAAGCAGCATAAACAATCATTCTAAATCACCTCCCGGATTCCACCAAGTTGGAATTGGGGATCAGGGACATTTGCCCAATGGGCTGAAGCTCTCACCCGAGTTTATCTCACTGAAGAAAAGGTTTGCAAAACCACTGGGGAATGCACATCAGTTTGCAGGAGGAGAGCTTAGGAGTGCCATTTTCAGCCTTTTAGAAACACTGAAATAGTCATTTATATCCTTAGTATGTCTACTGGGGTGGGGCCAGGACTGCCTAAGTGTCTAAACAGCAGTACCTTCCTAGCTGGGAATAGATCACTTCTCCTCACAGCCAATATATCAGACAGCATTCACTTGCTAATACTGGGCCCTGGCTGGTGTGGCTCAGTGGACTGAGCGCCAGCCTATGAACCAAAGACTCAATGGTTCAATTGTTAGCCAGGGCACATGCCTGGATTGTGGGCCAGGTCCCCTGTAGGGGGTTGCTTGAGAAGCAACCACATGATGTTTTTCTCCCTCTCTTTCTCCCTGCCTTCCCCCCTCTCTAAAAATGAATAAATAAACCCTTTAAAACTGGTCAATGTTTCATAGAATCCAGGCCCCCCTCTCCATGACTAAAATCCAATTTTATGTGACTTCCTCCATGTCCTGGCTATTAAATTGAAAGGAAAGACAGAGGCACAAGGCTGCAGAGCCAGTCTGCTATTCCAGGTGTCAGAAGCAGCTCTGGGTCTAGATGACAAATCCAGAGTCGCCTAACCCTCCCTCGGGAGAAACACCTGCTGAACCTAGACCAGCCAGAGGGAGACTAAAGAAGGACTCGGCCCCAGAGTCAAGCAGACACATTCTCAAATCCTGGACCTGTTCCTTAACATGGTCTAAATCCAGGCTAGAAAGCTATTGGCTACTTAATCTCTCTGAGTTTCCGTTTCTTTATCTGCGAAATGGGAACAACGACCATTTCTACTCCATAGATTCCTTGTGAGGGTACGTGAGATAAGGGGTGTGAAGCACTGAGCAGCACCTTTGGCACAGAGGAGCCCCTCACATAATCATGTAGTTTTACTGTTGTTGTTGTTAGTATTATTATTGCTACTCCTACTATCAAGGCTATTGTTAGAATTACAAAGTGTCTGTGATAGCATTAGCATATAAAGCAGACCCTCTATAAGCAATTCCAGGACTATTGTTTTCTCATAACTCCTGGACCTAGGCAGCCTTGCCACCCCACAGCAGGTACCCGGGACCCACTGACGCCCCGCCACCCGCCTCGTACCTTCCTTTTGTTGGTGGGATTGACGTAGAGGTAACTGAGGACAGTCTTCAAACCCACTTTGTCATTCAGCTTTTCATAGGTGGTGCCATAATTTGTGGACCTGCAGGTGAGAAAGAAAAGCAAAGACTGTTTTAGATGGGGGGGGTGGGGCTTTGTGTTTAAAGGGGAGCCAGTCTCTCCTCAGAAGACACGCTTGTTCCCAAATGACATCAGTGCTTAAAAGTATTTTTCAGAGATAAAGACTCTTTAATTTTAGAAAAACAGTTCGACTAATGCATCTGCTTACTACCTAAGCTCACTTGCCTTTGCCCCTGGCCCTTCTCGGAGACCTAATTTCTGCCCTGTGTGCAGACGTGCTGCGAAAGGAGCTGCCGGTCCTGCCCGCTGGCCCACCATGCACAAGCCCAGCCCTCCGGTGCCTCCGGTTCTCTACCTGGCACTGCAGTTCTCACGGGCAGGAGTGGTCGCAAGGAGGCCACAGCGACAGAAGCCAGACTGTCTCCTGAGGTCACTGGGGCACAACCAATTTCACACCCCCTCCGCTGAGCTTGCAGCAAGGGGACTGTCAGAGAGGCAGGACATGCCCCACCCAAGAGCTGGGGGGACAGTAGCCAGATCAGGCCACAGCAGCCAGAGAGTTTGATGATTCATGCAGGAGAAATGGTGTGTCAGCGTGCCAGCGTCACTGAACTGCTTGCCAGTAGTTCATCATTCCACTTAGGCTGCTGGCCACCGGCTCCTCATTTGGGCCTAATTGCAGGGCTCTGACCCTATGCCAAAAGAGAGAACACAGGCCAGCTAGGTCCCAGACTCCTTCCTGTCCACCGCCCCTTTCCACAGTAGAGAAAGGACAGCAGGTGCCACACAGATTCAAGTAGCCAACCTCCCTGCCACCTTTGACCTCCTACCCATACCCTCCTTCCAGCCATTCCGCACATACCTCCCCTCTTCCAAACTATCAATATCACCAGGTTCGCACTCCCCCTCTCTGCCACCACCTTCCTTGGCTAGACTCGTAAAACTTCCTCCACTGAGTCACAGAAGCCAATTCATTTTCTCTACAGTCAACGAACATCATGGGAGCTTTCATCTGCCTCAGATCTGTTTCTGACTCTGGCTGTGAGCTGACTCCCGTGGTAACTACCCATCCCTGCCTTCTTCCTGAACCTTTACCCCGTCTACCTCCTGGAATGCTAATCTGCTCCCGCCCTAGACCACAGATAGGCTTTACAAACTAGTAGTCAATCTGTGATGACCTTTAAGGACTATCGCAACCCTCATCTAACTTGCCACATTCCATGTCCCCAGATCCAACTTAAATACCTACCCTCACCTCCATTAAGGCTTCACTAGCCTTCTTCCCAGTGGTCACTCATCTCTATCCTCTGCTCAGAACGAATGTCCCTCCCCATTACATGCCCAAGACTCACTAAATGCCTCTTTTTGACTCTTGAATATTGTCGTGATTAATTTATGTCCCGTTTCACCAAGTTCAATGCTAAGCGTCTCAAGGACAAGGCACTTCAGAGAACACTATGGNTGCAGGGCTCTGACCCTATGCCAAAAGAGAGAACACAGGCCAGCTAGGTCCCAGACTCCTTCCTGTCCACCGCCCCTTTCCACAGTAGAGAAAGGACAGCAGGTGCCACACAGATTCAAGTAGCCAACCTCCCTGCCACCTTTGACCTCCTACCCATACCCTCCTTCCAGCCATTCCGCACATACCTCCCCTCTTCCAAACTATCAATATCACCAGGTTCGCACTCCCCCTCTCTGCCACCACCTTCCTTGGCTAGACTCGTAAAACTTCCTCCACTGAGTCACAGAAGCCAGTTCATTTTCTCTACAGTCAACGAACATCATGGGAGCTTTCACCTGCCTCAGATCTGTTTCTGACTCTGGCTGTGAGCTGACTCCTGTGGTAACTACCCACCCCTGCCTTCTTCCTGAACCTTTACCCCCTCTACCTCCTGGAATGCTAATCTGCTCCCGCCCTAGACCACAGATAGGCTTTACAAACTAGTAGTCAATCTGTGATGACCTTTAAGGACTATCACAACCCTCATCTAACCTGCCACATTCCATGTCCCCAGATCCAACTTAAATACCTACCCTCACCTCCATTAAGGCTTCACTAGCCTTCTTCCCAGTGGCCACTCATCTCTATCCTCTGCTCAGAACGAATGTCCCTCCCCATTACATGCCCAAGGCTCACTAAATGCCTCTTTCTGACTCTTGAATATTGTCGTGATTAGTTTATGTCCCGTTTCACCAAGTTCAACGCTAAGCGTCTCAAGGACAAGGCACTTCAGAGAACACTATGGCAAGTGGAAAGAATGTGAACTTTGGGCATAGCAAAACCTCTCTTTCTTTCCCAGATCTGCAGCTCTCTGGCTCTGTGACCATGTATAGGCTACTTAACCTCCTGGAGCCTCAAATTTATTATCTGATAAAGGGGGATAATTTAATCTCATGAGGTGTTTGTAAGGATGTAAAAATAAAACACATGGAAAACCTCCTGAAGGGTGTAGGCTCACCAAAATATTAAAAAATAAAGTTAAAAAAAAAAAAGACATTCACTTCTCCTTTCCAAAAAATGTACAGAATCGGGCTTTGCGCATCATGCACACTCAGCACAATCACTGAATAAAAAACACTAATATCTCAAATCTTCCCCTAGGCTGCTGGCTCCACATTGTCATTGGTTCTTACAACTCTAAGAATCAGTCCCCCACACAAACTCACTTCTTATCTCCTGTCTCCTGGCTGCCCTGGGCACTGGGAATCTCTCTCAATCTTTCTCTTTGCCTTTATCTCTCAATCCCAGCTCAGTCCCCAAGTCGTAGTGATTCTATCTCCTAAATAACTCAGACCCCTGGTCTTTCCATGCTCGTGCCAACGCTCTGGCTCAAGCATCATCCCTTTTGCCACATTCCCCCAACTGGATGCTCGTCTTACAGCGCTGCCCTCCCACCATCCTCTGAGGTGCCATCAGGTGTCATTCCCACCACCCAGATCTGTCCATCTCACCCCCTGCTGGTAATTACTGATTGGTTGCGTACTGTGAAATTGTACCTGTGAAGCTCAGTCTTGTAAAATCTGGCTTCCACCTCCCTTACTAGACTTATTTCCAGCTTCTTGCTTCTCTGCCCCTGTCTCTGCAGCCTCATTAAACTTCCTGCATGTCGTGCATTTTCATCCCTCTCCATTTCTGCACACATCATTCCCTTTGCCTAACTGTCCACGCCCTTCCTCTTCTCCTTGGTAAACTTCTCTCCAACCTTTAACACACAACTGCAGTCTTACCCTCCTTCCCACGGCCTAATCACAATTCCAGTTGTTGTTTTCAGACCATCTTGTACATATCTCCATTTTAGCCTTTATCCTACTCTTTTGGTCATTCCAATTTTACTCTGGGACCTCTTTCTTGACTATCACTCCCTAAACACAACAGCAATTTCTTCGAAGGGCCCAGAGTCTTGTACCACGCCCAATATAAAACAATCAGTGGGCATGTTGATTTTACACTGCTTGGCTCTGTCTTTATTTGCAGTTGTAAATGAGCATTCCCAAACCTACTCACAAGCACTCAGCCAACTGCTAATGTCTAGGGGCAACTCAACACACAGCCGCATCCAGAGAACACTCCTAACCATTTGGATGCTGCACAAATGGCACAGCCTATGAGGTCCAGCAGAGCCCGGTGCCAGAGAAGGATCTATTGAGTTCACTCGGACCAGCATTAAGGTTAAATTAAAAAATTACCCTGAGCTCCCATCCTGCCCAGGGCAGGGGAGGAGACAGACCGCAGTCTCTAGAGGCTGCCACTTGCATATTTTATTAACCCAAATAAAATATGAATTGCTTCTTAATTATATACTTTTGAAGGCATAAAAACATCACAGTGTGGGGAAAGAATACTGAACCTGATTCTGGGAATCCAGAATCTAGAAGTGAATCTGAAATGCACTCAAGGTGTCAGCCTGGATAAGCTGTCTCTCTTAGCCTATAAAGGAGAATAGGATTCTGACACTTGTTAACGTGGTAAGGCAGACTTCATCCAAGACCACTGCAGTGGGGTTTGCAGGTGAACCGTGAGATGGGGTCCAACGCCAAAGACCACATGCAGCTTTCAGCTGAAGAGAAGGGTGGGGGTCAGCAGATGTACATGACTAAGAGGGCAGGGAAATTCTTTGCTAAACTGATCAGACAGGATTCTTGCTGAAGGCAGGCCAGGGTGATCGGACATCACTTGGGGCCTGGTGGAGCTGAGGAATTCGGTCAGATATGGAGCACCAGGAGATAGGGAGGGTCCCCATATCTCAGGGGATTCTGGCTGAATTGACTGAGCCTGGAGGACTGTTGCGAGAAATTGGGTTCCTGAGGACAAACCCAAGGACAGGACCTGGCTGAAAAGAGCTCAGAGGATCCTGCCTAGAGTTTGGTCCAGAAGAGAATCTTTGTCAAGCTCCAACTCCATCATCAACCCAAGAGGTTTAACTCGGATAGTCGTAAAGCTCCTTCTGGACTTGAAACCATATTATCCCATCGACACAGTACTAAGCTGTTTTCCATCTAGCGGTTTTTCCTCCTACTATATAAAACGTCTTATTTACAAGAGCTAAATTCGCAGGGCTCCCCGCATGACGGTGTCACAACAAATTTCCTTCCAGAATCCCAATGGCCCTCATCAAAGGCGGTGTGTGCCCTACCACACACAGTTTCTCTCTCTACAAGCTGCACAGCAGATTCACACTGACTTTACTTTTTCCCAAAGTGGCTGCTGAGAGTCGAGACTTCCCAACGCAGGGTACTCCACATCCCAGCTTCCTCCACACCCCCGGCAGTTTCTGCTCATTCAGCCTGACAGAAACAGGTTTCACCCACTGAAGACATCTCAAGGAGCCCGCAGGTCAGCGGAACTGAAGGAGGCCTGGACTCAGTCCTTCCTGCTGGAATTCCGCACACCGCACTGACCACAGAGTTCTGTAGGCCCCCTTTGGCTGCGGGCAGGGGCAGCTGGCAGAGAGAGGCCTCAGCCCCATTGAAGAGGCAGCTGTGCCCACAGAACTCACTTCTACAAGGAAGCAGACCCTCCTCTACCTCGTGACTCCAGACCTTTGCCTGGGTGGTCACTTTGAGGAAACAGCCTCATCTTCCCAATTTTAAAGCTAGCCTCCCAAATCTTAGCACCAGGCTAAAATGTTCCGGAATGTTCAGAAAGCTGGAACCATCACACACGTGCTGTGAGCACCCACCAGGGGCCTCGTGCGATGTTGGTGACCATTTTGAATGGCACAGAGCTCACCTGGAAGGCAGCAGGTAAGACGTGTACAGACGCTGGGCTTTCAGCCTCTGTGCCCTGGCTCCGGTTACTCTGGTTACAGGAGGTTATTCCATGGCTGTGTGTGTGTGTGTGTGTGTGTGTGTGTGTGTGTGTGTGTGTGTGAGTCCCTCACTCCTTCTTTCTTCCTGTCTTTTTAGGAATTATTTGCAGCACACAAAAAAAGCATAATGAGATGCCAATCATATGCCCACTACTAGATATAACAAATATCTGCATCATAAACTACCTTTGTGAAGTTTTCCATTTACATAAATCTTATCTTTCATAATGTATGTCCTGAGGCTTGCTTGTTTTGCTCCCAACATTCAGTTTGGGGATTTATCCATGCTGACGCAGCCGTAATTCATTCATTTAAACTGCTGTAGAACTCTGCAGCTTATGAATAAACCACTGTCTATTCATCTTTCAACCACTGATAAATATTTTTTCTTTTAAAATTTGCTACTGTAGACAACGTTTTGATGAACACTCTCAAACACGGCTTCTTGTGCATTTGTGAAAAGTGTTTCTGGGCAGATATTACTGGTTCGAACTCAATGTCTAAGTTCTACTTTGCTGGATGTTGACAAAATGTTCTCCAAGAAAGCTGGACCTTCAAAGAGATATTCCTTTTTTTTTAAATATATTTTATTGATTATACCATTACAGTTGTTCTATTGCCCCCTTCAATCCCCTCCACCCGCACCCTCCCTCTCCCACCGTTCTCCCCCCCTTAGTTTATAACCACGTGTCTCAAGTTCTTTGGATTCTATATTTCCCCCACTATTCTTGCCCTCCCCCCTATCTATTTTCTACCTACCATCTATGCTATTTTCTGTGCCTCTCCCCCTTCTCCCTCTCCAACCCCCCTGTTTCTAACCCTCCATGTGTTCTTCATTTCTATGGTTTCACTCCTGATCTAGCTGTCCTCTTAGTTTGCTTTTGTTTTAGGTGTGGTTGTTAATAACTGTGTTTGCTGTCCTTTCACTGTTGATATTTTTCATCTTCTTTTTCTTATAGAAGTCCCTTTAGCATTTCATATAATAAGGGCTTGGTGAAGATGAACTCCTTGAACTTGACCTTATCTGAGAAGCACTTTATCTGTCCTTCCATTCTAAATGAAAGTTTTGCTGGATAAAGCAATCTTGGCTGTAGGTCTTTGGATTTCATGACTTGGAATACTTCTTTCCAGCCCCTTCTTGCCTGGAAGGTCTCTTTTGAGAAATCTCCTGACAGTCTGATGGGTACTCCTTCGTAGGTGACTGTCCCCTTATCTCTTGCTGCTTCTAGGATTCTCTCCTTCATTTTGGTCTTGGCTAATGTAATTATGATGCGCCTTGGTGTGTTCCTTCTTGGGTCCAACTTCTTTGGCACTCTCTGAGCTTCCTGGATTTCCTGGAAGTCTATTTCCTTTGCCAGACTGGGGAAGTTCTCCTTTATTATTTGTTCAAATACGTTTTCCACTCGTGGCTGTTTCTTTCCCCCTTCTGGTACCCCTATAATTCGGATGTTGGAACGTTTAAAGATGTCCTGGAGGTTCCTAAGCCTCTCCTCATTTTTTTGAATTCTCATTTCTTCATTCCTTTCTGGTGGGATGTTTTGTTCTTCCTTCTGGTCCATTCCATTGATTTGAGTCCCCGTTTCCTTTCCATCACTATTGGTTTCCTGTGCATCTCCCTTCATTTCAATTAGTTTAGCCTTCATATGTTCCTCTAATTTGTGACTTTGTTCCTCTAATTTGTGACTATAATCTACCAGTTCTGTGAGCATCCTGATAAATAGTGTCCTGAATTGTGCTTCTGAGAGGCTGGCAATTTCTCGGTCGCTTAGAGTTATTGGCTCTGGGACTTTGAGTTCTTCTTGTGCCATCTTTCGGGTTGTTCGTGCCTGTTCCATAGCAGGATCAGAGCCCTAAAGTGTTCACTAGAACAGGGCAACTAAGTCGCTGGGTTGTGACGTTGTATGTGGGGGCGGGGTCAAAGAGGGACAATGGCTCTCACTGGTATTGCAGGGCAACTAAGTCGCTGGGTTGTGACGTTGTATGTGGGGGCGGGGTCAAAGAGGGACAATGGCTCTCACTGGTATTGCAGGGCAACTAAGTCGCTGGGTTGTGACGTTGTATGTGGGGGCGGGGTCAAAGAGGGACAATGGCTCTCACTGGTCTTGCAGGGCAACTAAGTCGCTGGGTTGTGACGCTGTATGTGGGGGCGGGGTCAAAGAGGGACTATGGCGTCCTGTCCGCCGCCTGCCGCCACGGCCCTCACCGGTGCCGCAGTTGCTGCCGTCACCGGGCCCACGCGTTTCGTCCCACTGCACGCGAGTGTGCCACCGCCGTCAGCCCTCGCCCCCTGGGGCCTGCGTGGTCTGTCTCACTGTGCGCGAATATGCGCCCGCGGTCTGCCCCGCACCCCAACTGGTTCCCGTCTGCCTGCGCGCCTGGGTCGGGGGCCCTGTCCTGCCCGACCCTGCTCGCTGCTGGCTCCGCCCCTCTTACCGTCCCCGTTGAACGGTTAGATGTAGTCGGACTTCCGTATAATTCAATTTTCTGTCCTTTGGTTGTGTCTTTGTTTCTCCAAACCTTTGTTGTATTCAAACTTGGTTGTGGGAGAAGGCACAGTGTTTCCACCTATGCCTCCATCTTGGCGGAAGTCCCAAAGAGATATTCCCTTAGTCTCTAGTTCCAACAACTTGGGAGTTTCAATCCCAGGGCTTGCGTCTGCAGCTCCTGGTGCGACTTGTCCCAGCTCTCTGTCTTTCCAAAGTCCTGAGGTCAGAGCATCTGAACCCAGCCGGCCACTGGGGCCCTGAATCTCAGCCTCATGAGCACCATACCTGGCTTTCTGCTTTGCGTCTCCTCAACCTGCTCTGTGGCTCCTCCACCGGATCAACCTGCCGGTCCCCAGGCTGGGCCTGCCAGCTGCCAACTGCTCACACGGCTCCCCAGGTGCCTGACGCTCACTGGTCCCCTCCCAGAGGTGGGCGGGTCTCTGCCAGGACCTGACTCCTGTTCTGAGCCCTTCGAGTATTTGGAGACCCTTGTCCCATCCTGACAGGCTTCAGAAGAGCCTCAGAGTATTGTCAGTACATTCTGGGAGGACTGCCCCAGCCTAGGCTGCGAGAACCCGGGCCGTTCCCCAGGGCCACTCTCTCAATAGTAATTTGCAGAGTTGAGCTGTGAATATGTTACATTTATCCCCCCAGCAAGCTCCCCCTCCTCTAGTGAGCTTCTGGTTGGAGGAGGCTGGTGGCAACAAGCATATGGGCTGCTATTTTTAAAGTAAAAGAACAGAAAAGAAATCTTCCAACCAACGCAGCCAAGTCAGCTTCCCAGTAGAGCTGAGCAGGATACACACCCCGGCTCCCAATGCCACGTTCCTGCCAGAGGCTAGAGGATGCTGCTCACTGCTCGGCCCTCTGCCAGCTGTCGGCAGGCCCCCAGATGTTCAGGGTTGGGTGGGCACCGCTCTCCTCATCCAGCCTGAGTTTTCTCCTCCTTCACTACCCAGCTCCCCAGCCCCTCCTCCCGCCCTCACCAACTCTTACCCTGAGAAAGAACTGAGGAATTACAAGTCTTTTACGCTTTAGTGTTCTCATCTGTCTCTTCCCTTCTCGGGGGTGCCCTTCTGGGTGATGTAACATAAAACTAGTGAACAGCCGCAGTCAAGGCACTTCCTTTCCTGTTAGCACTTCTATTTTGTTTTGCTCATTTCTTAACATACATCTACCAGCGATCTATCCTGGCCAGGCATCAGGCTTTGCTCTTCCTTTCTGGACAATTGTAAGTGACTGTAGCTCAGGTTAGCAAGCTTTCTGTTTCTGCAAGAGAACCAAATAGTAACTATTTTAGGTTATGTCAATCTCTGCCAAGCACTCACACGCTTCCCCTGCAGCTCAAAATAAGCCAAACACAACACGTAAATGAATGAATACGGCTTAATCAAACAGTAGTTACAAAAGGAGGCGGCACCCCACCCCATGGCTACATCAGTCACTGCTGTCTCCACCACCACCCTGGTGCCCCACTCTGCCTTTGTCTGAGAGACAACATCCCAAGATTCCTGCCGGGATCGCTGGTGCCCTCACTCCCACTTCCCTGCCTGGCTGCGGTGTCAGGTCCAAATGCCTGCCTGCCCAGGCCTGGCGTTTAAAGCTTCCGAAGTCTACCCACTTTACCTCCCATTTGTCACTCTCCCATTGAGTTTATGGCTGGCGACTGTCCAGATTTTCTCCTGATTAACTCGCAGCTCCAGTCTCCATGATTCCACCGTGGAGACTCTTGCTACAACTCCAGGCCACACCCTCCTCCGCACGTACACCAACAGCACCTTGGAGTTCCCCATTTGCTCTCTGATTATGCGTATGTGCTTCTTCCTCTTTTCAGCAATTGCTAAAAACGCCTTAGAAGTAAAATAACATGTGAAACGTGTTCTGAATCTCTGACACTGCAAAGCGTAGCTCTCAGCAGAGAAAACGGGGAAGACTAGAGCTGCGCAAAGACGAAGAGAACTGGACGTGAGCGCCGCTCCTCCGACCCTGGGCTCAGACCATAGGGTGCTGCCCAGAGGACTCAGGGAGGCGCGGTGAGATGCCCGGCCTCGCATCCGGTAAAAGCCCTGGTTCTGTGAATGCTTTTGCCTGTCATTTTTATGAATAGCACAGACTGTAAGGCAATCACCTTGGGTTTTTTCTCTGATTTAGATGCCTTAACCTTAACAGGGGGTGATGCACATTGATGTTTAATATATCATTAAAGAATCTTTGGACACTGTTTCCAATTGCTCCCATGAAAGTACAATATGGCCCAGGGAATCAAAAGACAGAACCGTGTTTCTGAGTGCCAGGGCATGGAGAGTGCCCCCCAGACACTCCCCCAGAGTGTGTTCCACTGACAGTCAACAGTCCAAGCCCACAGGTGATTGGGGCTCCAGTGTGTGGTGAACCACAGCCCGTTCCGAGGTCAGGGTCAAGAGTTCCCACAGCACACCATTGGCAGCTCCAGACCAATGGCTGCCCAGAGAGTCTTTATCATTGAGATGGGAAAACCATTCATGCTCCCCTCTGGCCTGTTCCACTTCTCAGCTTAGGGCCAATGCCCAAAGCCATATTAATGGTACCTTTGCAATGGCACAAGTCCAGCCTGACCACAGACAACCAGCCAGATAACCGCTTTCAGACCTCCCGCTGAAACAAGTGATTTAAACAGCTTTATCCTCCAAGTGGGTTGTGATCCCACTCTCTGCTTCTGAACAACCGTAGGCAGGCTGATGCCAAGGCAGACGCCCATGAAGCTCTCGGTGACCCTTCATGTTATCAGACTCCTCAGCTACGTTATCTAGTCTCGCAAGGAGAGGCACAGTGATATAGGGTAATTATTTATCTCTAGGTCCTCCTGCCCTGGCTATTTGAATGTGAGCCATCACTGGGTTCCAAATGTAGAAAATGAGGAGTAGGCTGGCTCTGAAAACCAGATCATGCAACAGTCACGGTTTATTGCAGATAAAACATACACCCAACAGGTGTGGGGTGGGGGGCGGTTGGCCAAACGTTCAGCTCCTCAGTCTTTCTCACTAATATCACATCTGTTCTCACTGAAGAGTCCTAGTTCAGACAATTGGGTTGCTGGGCTCCCTTATCATGAGAATTTAAAATGCCAAAGATCTCACTCCTATCAGCCAAGAGGCCTGTCTNGGGTTCCAAATGTAGAAAATGAGGAGTAGGCTGGCTCTGAAAACCAGATCATGCAACAGTCACGGTTTATTGCAGATAAAACATACACCCAACAGGTGTGGGGTGGGGGGCGGTTGGCCAAACGTTCAGCTCCTCAGTCTTTCTCACTAATATCACATCTGTTCTCACTGAAGAGTCCCAGTTCAGACAATTGGGTTGCTGGGTTCTCTTATCATGAGAATTTAAAATGCCAAAGATCTCACTCCTATCAGCCAAGAGGCCTGTCTGTGTCATACAGGTAAGGGGAGGAAAGAAACACTCCAGGAAAAAAGAAAAAGCAAGAGCAGACCCCCCCCCCAAGAAGATGTGACAGCCTATAGTTCAGTGCACATTTGTTCATGAACATAATGGAATGGCAATGTATTTAAAATACACTAAATAAAATATAGTGCACTTTACTGTAAAACAGCATTAAAAATACAGATATCCAGGTTACTGACCTGGAAACATCTCTAAAACATATTACTAAGTGGAAAGGGTACTGGATAATAATATATTAACTATAAACAGTATATCCAGACAAAACAAAACATATTTCTATTAGGTTTACATGTGTGTACAAAACGCATTTTAAAAATTCTAGAGGAATACACAAATAACCAGTGATAGAAGTCAACTCTGGGTAGGAGATGGGGCGGGGTGGGGTAGCTATAGGGCCTTGAGTTTGTTTGTAATGTTGCAGTGTTTTAAAACCAAACCGTATCCATGTATCACTCCTGTAGTTAAAAATAACAGCAATAAAATGGATTGTTACTGAGCAGTTACAATGCAGATCAGTAAATTAACACATCTGTAGAGGAAGTCTATTACAGATAAGTATTTGTATTCAAAAAGGCAGCCCAACATAATCATAAGAGGATTCATTTCAGAGTTAAGCAGATTTTGTTTCAAATCTAGCCTGTGGAACCTCAGGCTAATTACATAAGTCTCATATTTCATATCTACTCAAGGGGAATATAAATATTGCCTTCTTAGGATTACGGAGAAGCTGAAATAGCCCTCATTTCATGGAGTTCACTGTCAGTTGTTGGGAGGGCCCAGAGAGGAACAATCAAGTGATCACTGGAGGGGGAACTGTCCCATACATTGCTGGACAAACGGCAGCTGAGTTCCAGTTACACAAGCATCAGTGAAGAGCGAATGCCACCCCAGTCAGTCCCACCCCGTCAGCAGCCAACAAAAGGCGCAAGGGAAGATGGAGGGGTTGCTTCTCGGGATCAGAGTTGGCTTCCAGCAGGTAGCCACACTGGCAATTTAAAGGCTAGAGAAAACAGGCTCCACTTTTTTCACTAAGTTTTCCCCAGGAAAAAAAAAAATAATAATGAGGCATGCATTGCAAGGTTCTGGACAGTTTTAACAAGGCATCTCTGCCTGGGGAGTGGATGTTTACCATTTCCCCTTAAAATTGCACGCAGCCAGTTGTGTCCGTCTGACAGGCATGCAATTAGGTCTGTTTGTGCACATCCAGAAACCCCAGAATAAAACAGGTAGCTGCCTAATGGAGAGGGGTGAACTGATGGAGAGCCACCAGACCATGCCTCTCACCTGGAGAAGCCAAATTTGATGCCCCATTCCTTTGTAAAATCTTTTTCTTCTCAGGGATAAGCACAGTGCCTTGCATGAGGCAGGCGCTCAATACATTAATTATTTTGTCAATTAATTCGGGCCTATCCCTCCTGGGAGCAGTCAGCCTGGAGACAACAGAGCATCTTCTTTTGCAGCCATTAGCCTCCACGAAGCCTCTCTCCTCTCCGGTCTCTGCTTTCCTCGCACTCAGCCTCTGTGTCCCTCTTGGGGAGCTTCGTGCTCGCTCTCTGGGAAGACACATACATCTCTTCCCTTCTACTGTTGCTTTATGTCATTAGTTAGCTTTATGTACACAGGCTTCTTTGTCCAGATAGTGTAAGTTCTCTGAAGTCACGGGACTACTTTAGTCGTCTCTTTTAACCCCTAAAGCATGCTGAATGATGCCAGGGAGAGTACACGCCAAACTGAGCAAATGCGTCCCAGGGACTGAAATAGTCACCTTCGGACACACTCCCTTCTGATGGTGAAAACGTTCCGTGGTGTGAGACTAACAACAAAGCAGATGTCCCTTCGCACAGCACTGGTTCTGTCAGTTCTCCCAGAGGTCGTTCAGGGAAAGAGAAGACTAAACGCTCCCAACACCTGCTCTCTCTCAACCCAGGAGAAAAATAAAGAGAGGAAATCCCCGGATACCAAGGAGGGCATTGCAGCTCTCTGATTGGAGGTTCCCAGGCCAGAGTCATCCCATCCCCTCATGGGCCCGGAAGCCTGAATGCTCCTTTATCTCTTTCTTATAAATAAATATACCAATTGCTGTGCTCCCTGCACCATGCCAGTTGCACATTATTTAAACACTAGTCCTGTTGGACCTGCATCATAGACTCCAAATGCTCTTGACGAGAGACTCGAGGTGCAAGGATGAAAACCAGTCCCACTCTTTGTAAAGCTTTCTTTTGAAAGGTTAAGTAAGAAAAAGAAATGAGTTTATTCTCAAGTCACAGGGTGTTCTTTAAACCGTCACTGTGGCCCTCAGAGTCCTGCCCCCCTGAGAGCCGAGGTGGCACTCACTGACACCCCCAGAGGACAGGGGCTGGCTCAGAGTACTGGTTCCCATGGCCTCAGTACTGCTATGCCCCAGGGTCATTTAAAAGTTTTTTTCTATTTTTTTAATTTAGTTATTGTTCAAGTACAGTTTTCTTATATTTCTAGCCCTGCCCACCTCCCCAGTGCTCCCCACTTCTCTCCCATTTCCAGCCCCCACCTTAGTTATTGTCCATGTGTCCTTTATACTTGTTCCTATGAATCTTTCCCCCTTTCCCCTGGAATTCCCTCCCCTCTCCCCTCTGGTCCCTGTCAGCCTGTTCTGTATTTTAGTGTCTTTGGTCATATTTTGCTTGCCTGTTTGTTTTGTTGTTTAGATTCCTGTTAACGGTGATATCATATGGTATTTGTCTTTCACCACCTGGCTTATTTCACTCAGCATAATGCTCTCCAGTTCCATCCATGATGTTGCAAAGGGTAGGAGCTCCTTTCTTTCTGCTGTATAGAATTCCATTGTGTAAATGTACCATAGCTTTTTGATCCAGTCATTTACTAATGGGCATCTAGATTGCTTCCAACTCTTGGCTATTGTAAATTGTTCTGCTATGAACATTGGGGTGCATAGGTTCTTCTGGATTGGTGTTTCAGGGTTCTTAGTATATAATCCCAACAGTGGAATTGCTGGGTCAAAAGGCAGGTCCATTTTTAGTTTTCTGAGAAAATTCCATACTGTATTCTATACTGGTTGTACCAGTCTGCAATCCCACCAACAGTGCACTAGGATCCCCTTTAAGTGCTGAAAATTTTATGGTACAAATATTATAAAGTTTTGAAGATGATAATTTCTAATAGAAACATCGGTTATACGGAGAAAAACTCGGTTACTACTTTGGTGTCATTTCTCCAGTCTGTGGGCAGGTGCGTATCTACAAAATTTGGAACCGTTCTTTGTCTGCAGTTTGGTGTTTTGCTTTTTCACTTAACATAATATTTTAAGCATTTCCCCATGCTGTTAAATATTCTTTAAAAAATCATTTTAAAAGCTTTACAATATTCCAGTATATAAATATAGCATAATTTACTTTAACTCTCTATTTGGCCAGTTGGTCAGTTTCTGGCCAAATTTTTACATGAAATAAAGGTAGTGTGTATTCTTCTACATAAATCCTGGTATGTATATTTATCTGTCTCCTTAGACTAAATTATTATAAGGGCAATTATTAGTTCAAAGGGTAAAAAATTGCCATTAAGCTCTAGTTATAAACTGTCTTACATAAACATTCTTGTCAGTTTGTGCTTCTGCTAAAGATATATGAGTGCACTGCCCATTTGCCAACACTAGGCATGATCATTTTGAAGTTTCCAGACACAGGCATTCTAAGACACCTAAACAATGTATACTTTGGCTTGAAAGCATGATAAAAATACATGCAATATTAACTGTGTCTTCACGCCAGACTTTTGGGATGGAGGACTCCTTCATGCTTATCAAAATGATTGAGGACCCTAAGAAATGTAATTCACATGTGATATCAATATGTAATGTATTAGAAATTATAGCTGATAAAATTTCACAATACCTATTAATTCATTCAAAAATAATAACACAGGTAACATAATTTTATGGGAAAAACCTATAGTTTCCAAAACAAAAACTATTTAGTGAGAAAGAATGGAATTGCCTCACTTTTTCTGTAAAGTCTTTAATGTTTGGCTTAAAAAGATTGTTGGGTCCTCATTTATTTCTACATTTAATCTGTTAAATGAAATAACAGCATAAAACATGTAGCTTCTATAAAATTCCACTGCACTCTTGAGAAAAATGTGAATTTAAAACAGTGAATAACAGTTTAATATTTATTAGAAAATAGCTTTGACTTCCTGTACCTCCTGGAAGGGTGGTGGGTGCGTCCTAGGGTCCTGGGACCTCCCTCGGAGAACTACTGTTCCAGGTCAAACAACAGGCAGACCCCAGGAAGACTGCAGCTTACAGAAAGTTTGCGTGTGTTTTCAATTAAAAGGTTTGGTTGTCTCACAGATCTCCCCTCCCTCCCAACATCCTTCTTCCCCACATCCTTTCAAGTTCAGCCCAGCCTCCTGTGCGAGGCTTCCTCTCCCACCCTGCCCTCCAGCGACCTTTCCTGTCTCCGATTCCCTGCTGCTTCCACATCAGGGCAGGACAATTGGCCCAAACCTCTAATTTTCATTGTCTCCTACCCCCCCCCCCCCAAACTATAAGCTTCCTGAGGTCAGGGATCAAGGCTTTGACATACACTCGGGCTTGGTCATTGATTTCTTGGAAAAGCATCACCCTGAATCCCTGCGGCATTTAAGTAACTGACGTGTGTATGCTGCTCTATACCAAACATTTTCTCTCGAAATAGTCCATTTAATTCTCGCAATGACCCTTTGACACAGATATTTTATCTTTGTCCTGAAAAGAGACATCCAGTGACAACGCAGGACCTGGAGCTCAGGTCCAGCTGCATCCAGATGCCAGGCACTTAACTCCAGGGCCTGGTTATTTACGTAAGCAGTGGTCACCCGGCATCCACTTCACAGAGCACCACGTGGTGGGGGTTTCACCACCCCGNAGAATGGAATTGCCTCACTTTTTCTGTAAAGTCTTTAATGTTTGGCTTAAAAAGATTGTTGGGTCCTCATTTATTTCTACATTTAATCTGTTAAATGAAATAACAGCATAAAACATGTAGCTTCTATAAAATTCCACTGCACTCTTGAGAAAAATGTGAATTTAAAACAGTGAATAACAGTTTAATATTTATTAGAAAATAGCTTTGACTTCCTGTACCTCCTGGAAGGGTGGTGGGTGCGTCCTAGGGTCCTGGGACCTCCCTCGGAGAACTACTGTTCCAGGTCAAACAACAGGCAGACCCCAGGAAGACTGCAGCTTACAGAAAGTTTGCGTGTGTTTTCAATTAAAAGGTTTGGTTGTCTCACAGATCTCCCCTCCCTCCCAACATCCTTCTTCCCCAGATCCTTTCAAGTTCAGCCCAGCCTCCTGTGCGAGGCTTCCTCTCCCACCCTGCCCTCCAGCGACCTTTCCTGTCTCTGATTCCCTGCTGCTTCCACATCAGGGCAGGACAATTGGCCCGAACCTCTAATTTTCATTGTCTCCTACTCCCCCCCCAAAACTATAAGCTTCTTGAGGTCAGGGATCAAGGCTTTGACATACACTCGGGCTTGGTAATTGATTTCTTGGAAAAGCGTCACCCTGAATCCCTGCGGCATTTAAGTAACTGATGTGTGTATGCTGCTCTATACCAAACATTTTCTCTCAAAATAGTCCATTTAATTCTCGCAATGACCCTTTGACACAGATATTTTATCTTTGTCCTGAAAAGAGACATCCAGTGACAATGCAGGACCTGGAGCTCAGGTCCAGCTGCATCCAGATGCCAGGCACTCAACTCCAGGGCCTGGTTATTTACGTAAGCAGTGGTCGCCCAGCATCCACTTCACAGAGCACCACGTGGTGGGGGTTTCACCACCCCGCCCTCCCAGGGGACCTCCAAAGGCAGTTCCCACCCAGAGGCCTTGCAGGTATTAAAAACAAGTGTGTTTGGCATCCCAAGAAAGCTAGAATTCTGACTCTCCCATCAACTAGCAGCGTAACACTGGGCATGTCACCTTCCCTTTCTGGGCCTCAGTGTCCCCATCTCTAATATAGGCCACCAGTCAGAGCTGTTGGGAAAATCCGGTTAGAAAATCCGTAGAAAGCGCAGTGCAAGAATCAGCTTTGTTCCTCGATGCCCTTCTGCTCCTGCCCAACACCATCCCACCACCGTTCCTTACTTCCCCTCCGGAAAACAAGAACAACTATGAAAGGAAGAGAGGTGCTTCCTGCAGACTGAGCAATCTCTTGAACAGAAAATATTTTACCCCAGGCCCCTTGGTCTAGGGTTTGGGGAACATAAAGGCTACAGAATCCTAGGCCAAAAGTAACATTGGAAAGAGAAGACAGTCGTGTTTACCAAAAGACATTCATTGCCCACCCATGTGAGAGCCTGGAGGGGCCCTGACTCTAGAAGCAGACCCCACCCCCCACGTACACAGACATCCCTCAGACCCATGTCCTCCCAGAGGTGGGCTGTTCCCCCAGAGGGAAAATAGTGCTCAATTAGGCAACGGAGGCGCTACGAAGAGCCAGATCCCTGGCTGGCAGCAGAGTGCCTCTCAGCCCATTAACAGACACGAGGCCTGGCAGTAACATAACGCGACTGGCGTCTCCAGTGGCTCCTGCTTAAGCTACAGCAAGCCTGTAAGTTCTGGTCTGTTGGGTTTCCAGATTCTTGTTGTTACAGACACTCCTTGTTTATAACCCAAAACAATGCTTCACAGTTTGATTACTCTCCTCCTTTGTAAAATAAGAGGGTTGGAATTAATGATCTTCACAGTCTCTGCCGTCTCCAACCTTTCGTGCCTCTATCAAGCTCCAAATGGCTTCTGTGTGCTTCCAAAAGGCAGATCTGTGCTTCAAGGAGGAAAATCTGCCAGCACCGAGGGCCCCCAAGGTTCTGCAAAACTGTCAAAGCCAGAGCACATCCCTGGAATAAGTGTTTAGCTTCTCAAAGTCTATCAACCTATGAACCACCTAATCCAGGCACCTATGGGTATGCTGTCAGAAAAAATCTTTGAGAGACAAGGCCCTCTTTTGTTGAATAACCAGAAAGGAGGGCATGAGTGAGTCCTAAAGGCCAAAGGATGAAATGTGTCATTTTAAACCTACACCACCAGGAAATGATGGGCAAAGTAACAAAGCACATACGTGATATAGCTCCTGAAGAAATTAGAGGAGAGGGAGAAGCTTGGGTAGAGAAGTGATGGTCAGAAGAAAAGGGACTCAGGGATACAGTTCGTAAGAATCTGTGAAGAAAAGGGCTCTACGGAGCCCCTAGTGTCCATTACTTGGCACTGTTTCTTAATAAACAAATAAATAAAGGATAAATGGACCAAACGCAATAGGATAGAGGAGTGGTTAAGTGCCTACGTTCTGGAATCAGAGACATGGTGACTTCAAGGGCTTTCTCTGCAGGCCTCACTGACTATGTGGTCCTGGGCAGGCCAATCCACCACTTTGAACTTTAGTTTCCTCAGTAATAAAATAGGGGCAACTATCTAAACTAAGCACCTCACAGGTCTGAAAACTCAGTGGAGAACTCCATGAGGACTCAGTGAGGAAGTGGGCATAAAGCGCTTGCCACACTGTCATGTTGGGGACCACCCTGCCTGGTTTCAGAAGCTGTAACCCCTCCCTCCACCCCTCCACCATGGCTAAGGCTGAGTAAAAAGATCCTGGGACCATAAGCTGCTAAGTAGATAAAAACTATCCTCTCTTTCATATCCCCCTGCTTGGCCTGCACAGCTGACTGGTTAGCCAATGACGGGTAAGATTCCTCAAGGAAAGAACAGCCAAGACAGGCACAGCCAGGGAAGGGCCCTCAGGGAAGGACTTAGGGGACTATAGAAAAAGGGTGATGGACCCTCACCCTCCAGCTTTGTCATAGCCTGAGTCCTCATTCCATCTGTAAAAAGTCTCATAATCTCTTGGCTGCCCGCACCCCCTCACCTGATTCGGCCTGAAACAATTCCGGAGGGTGGCGCAGCCCTGTGTAGGAACATATACATAATATGTTCCTACATATTATGGTGGTGGTTCCTGGCAACGATCAGGCCTAAGAAAGAATGCATAAAATTCTGGGAAACCTGCTTGGCTCAGAATACCCTCAATTTAAATGTTAAGGGTCCAGGCATAGAATGAGTTTGTTTCCCAAAGTTTTATGGCCCTTTGATGTCACTCTATCTATCTGACCCTGACTCAGAATAAGCCTTATAGTTCTCTGAATATTATCTATTCCTTGATCATTACTGCCTGACAATGATCCATGAGCTTTATGTATATGCCCTGTATTCCTATGCAAACTAAACCCAATAAAAGCCCATTGCGAAAGAAGCTTGAGACCCCTCTCCTCTAAGAGATTGACCACCTTTCCTTCCCAAGCAGATCATGTCTTGGTAGATTTATTCTCATCGGCAGTGGCTAGGGAAGCTCTGCAGGATGGAGCCTCCCCCCCCCACCACCACACACACACACACACTGTCAGGCATATTACAGATTCTTAATAAATGATAGCCATAATTAATATGGTGATGGTGATGATGATGAAGAAAATAACAATAATGGAGGCAATGACATTAGTGCTAGAGAAGCTCAGGAAAAAAGAAAGGAAGACTCCACAGAAGAGGTGACTTTTAAGGAAAAGGCAGAGTAGCAGGAGACA
Organism: Sturnira hondurensis; assembly: GCF_014824575.4. Classification (NCBI taxonomy): domain Eukaryota; kingdom Metazoa; phylum Chordata; class Mammalia; order Chiroptera; family Phyllostomidae; genus Sturnira; species Sturnira hondurensis. Next base: position 8,582,677 of record NW_028087485.1, read on the forward strand.
AAAGGCTTGGAACTTGAACCATGAAAGTATGTTTAGAAGATTATTGGGAGGTGGGCCAGGCCTGAAAGATATGTTCGCACACAGTCATTGGAGGAGATGAGTCCAGCTGTTGAACATCTGCTAAAGAGCTATGGGGGCCCCAGAGGTTCTTGAACATGTCAGGGACCTGGTAGAAGCCTGTTTGCAAAGACTCACCTGTCAGTGCTGCTGTATGATGGACTGGTGACGTTTATTCTCCTGAAGGTAGAAAGACTTATGAGGAACCTATCTCACTAACCTAATGACAGTGGGCTGTAAGAAAGAAAGGGGACACAGAGAAGAAGCATAATCTGTGTATTGGCCTTGGAGCAGAGATGCGGGGGAAGGATCAGGCAAAGCTAACCTGAAGATTCCAAGCCTGAGTGCCAGAGAGAGGCGTGCTACCATGACAGAAACAAGAGTAGAACCAACATCTCTAGAACAGATTATAAACTGAGTTTGAAATCAGAGAAAAACATTCCAGGCTGAGTTCCCTAAAATTAGAGCCCAAGTCTGTGATTTGGAAGCTCAAGAATTTGTGGGGGAGTGCTCTTAGTCCAAACCTAACAGGAGCGAGGGCAGCAAGATGGGGAAGGAACAGCAGAAAGCAAGGGTGTGGTTCCCAGTCACACTGGATCCCCAGTGGAGACGTGGTGCGTGACTCTCACCACTGACTTGACCCATTCTAGGGCAAGGGGCCAGGCCTCGGTGCCAGTTACTGGCCATCCCAAATGTGGGGAAGTGGTGACCTCTACAGAAGGTTGCTAAGTCTCTTATAGCAGTAATAGGTAAGGGAATGTCAACCTAAGGCTTGGCACATAACACTTGACCAATGCCTTCTATTACTATTATGAGTGTCTGCATGAAGAAGGCGGTGGGATGTCTAACGTGTTTGGTGCATGAAAGAAAACAACTTGGGCAGGCACAGTTCTCCGTCCCTGCACAACCCCCGTCCGGGAGTGTAATCCACCTCCCCTCCACTTCCTGACCTCCTTTGTGGAACAGCAGAAAGCTAAGTAGTTGTCATTTTCTGGGTTTTCAGAATTGGCCGTGCAATTTATCAGAGGTACAGAAGCATGAAAGAAAAGTTATCTGAGGCTTTCTAAAAATGAGGAAAAGATAAGCTCTATCTATTTTACGCATTTCACTATGGTTGGGAAAACCTGGCATGGACGCTCCCAGTATTTCTTTGGGCCTGGAACATTCTGGCCTGGAACCCTCCATCCTGGATGGGGCCTATCCGCAGAGCTATTCTAACGCTTCTAGAGCTGTCGCAGTATTTCCCTTTTACATGGCAGGAGTCTCCCCGAAAGGATGTGTGTAAATTTAAGGTTAGTTTTAATGTTCCAGGTAAGCTGAACTCTTTGTTTAAAAGCCATACGCTAAATCACATAGCAGAGAATCACACCCAAAGGCACATTTTCTCTGAAATATAAGTTCTAACATAAAACATGCTTGCATTTTATAGGAAACTGCTGTTTCGTTCTTTGACCCTGAAATCAGTCAACAGATGTTTATTTGAGTGCCTATGATGTGAAGGGCACTATGGCTAGATGCTGGGAAAAAACACAGCATATCTTAGGAATAGCAAATAGGCATCCTGGCCAGAGAACCAAGCGAATCGCGGAGTAGGAGAGCTGTATACGCATTTCAGAGACTGTATGCACTGAGGTAGCAAAGAGAAACAGCAAAGGCCACCAACATTTCAGTGACTTAACACTTTGTCACTGACATCGTAGCCCAAAGGGAGCCAGCAGGGAGGTTAAGGGCAGAAAGGAGCTCTGCTCTGTGCAGAGATTTGAAGACCCGGGTTCATTAACCAGAGGCTCCGCCATCTCCAGATCTTAGGAATTCTCAGTAGAACTGATGCGTGTGTAGAGTGAGCATGGAGAAGAGGCCAGAAGTGTTTTGGCCAGGTGGGGCAGATACCAGTTCCAGCCTGCTTCAGGGAACGGAATTCAGTCAGATGGCTGTACCTCAGTGCAGTCCAGTCGTGGGTCCTGGACCAAAATGAAACAGTTTCAGTGACTATCAAATCAGTCTCTACCACAGCAACACGATGCTGAGGTTCGAGAATTTCAAAATTAGTATTTTTGTCTTTCACATGAAAGACTGATCAGCTACTGATTTCTTGCTCCCAAAAAGAATCCTGAGCTCACCTGAGATGCTCAGAAACATATCCTACCCACCAAAAGAACAGGTGATCTGTTGATTGCCTATTCGTTGGACAAATAGTTATGCAGTGCCTAGGACTTCCCTGACACTATTGTAGATGGTAAAAACACCACAGTAAAAAGAATATAAACAAGCCATGCCTTGAAAACTTTGTATTAAGAGAGGTATTATTTTTTCCTTTTTGCCCCTAAACTCTCAAAAAAAATTAGGTTCTTTCAATATCCTTTCTGGAAGGAGATTTGACTTTGGGTGGTGGGCACACAGTGTAATATACAGATGGCGTATCATAGAATGTATACTTAGAACCTACAATATTTTATTAACCAATGTCACTCCAATAAATTTATTTTTTAAGTGCTCAACAAATTGGATATAGAAGGAATGTAATTCAACATAATGAAGTCCACATACGACAAGCCCACAGCTAATGATGCTGCAGAGTACTCGGTGATGAAAAGCTGACCATTTTCCCTCTCAGAGGAGGAAAGACAAGAATGCCCACTCTTGCCACTCATTCACTACAGTGCTAGAAGTCCTAACCAGAACTATAAGATGAGAAATAAAACAAAAGGCATTTAAATTGGTAAAGAAGTAAAATTATCTCTGTTTGCAGATACGATCTGATATAGAGAAAACCCTAATGACCCCACAAAAAAAAAACCTGTTAGAACTAACAATTTCAGTAAAATTTAGGATAAAGAATTTATACTAAAAAATCAATTGTGTTTCAATACACCAAGAATGAACTATCAGAAAGGGAAATTAAGAGACAATCCCATTTATTATCACATCAAGAAGAATAAAATACTTAGGAATAAATATAACCAAGGAGGTGAAAGATATGTACACTAAAAAATACAAGACATTAATAAAAGACATTGAAGAAGACATAAATATATATTTTTATGGATTAAGACAGTTAACATTGTTAAAGCGTCCATATGAACCAAAGTGACTTATAGATTCAATACAATCCCTACCAAAATTCCAAAACCATTTTACACAAAAATACAAAAAACAACCTTAATATTCATAAAGAACCAAAAAAGATCCCAAATAGCCAAAGCAATTGTGGGAACGAAATAAAAGCTGGAGTCATCCCACTTTCTTATATTGAATTATATTTAAAAGCTATAGTAATCAAAACAGTCTGGTATTGGTATAAAAAGAGATACATATAATGGAACAAAATATAGAGTCCAAAAATAAAACCATAAATAGATGGTAAATTAATTTTTGACAAAGGAACTGAGAATATATAATGGAGAAAAGAATAATCTCATTAATTAATGGTACTGAGAAAATTAGATATTCACCTGCAAAGAATAAAACTGGATCTCTATCTTACACAGTACACAAAAACAACTCAAAATGGATTAATATTTGAAACCATAAAATTCCCAGAAGAAAATATAGGGGTAAGTTTCCTGACAATGATATTTTGGATTTTTTGCCTTTGCTTTTATGAAAAGCAAAGGCAAAAAATTCAAAACACAAAAATAAATTAGTAAGACTACATCAAACTAAAAAAAGTCTGTATAGCAAAGAAAACCATCAACACAGTGGAAAAGCAATCTATGTAATGGGAGTAAATATTTGTAAACCACATGTCTGATACAAGGTGTATACCCAAAATACACAAGGATCTCATACAAATCAAGAGCAAAAAATAACCCAGTGTAAAAATTGGCAAAGGACCTGAACAGACATTTTCCCCAAGAAGACATACAAGTGGACAATAGATACACAAAAAGATACGTGAAAGTACTAACAGTCAAGAAAAACAAAAACAATAATTATCACCTCATACCTCTTAAGACATTCATTATTAAAAAGAAAAATGCTGGTAAAGATTTGTAAAAAAAAAAAAACCTAAACCTTTCTACACTGTTAGTGAGAAAACAAACTGGTATAGCACTATGGAAAACAGTATGAAGGTTCCTTAAAAAATTGAAAATGGAATTGCCATGTGATCCAGCAATCCCACTTCTGGGTGTAGACCCAAAGGAAATGAAAATAGCATCTTTTTTTTTATCTTTAGAGGGGAAGGGAAGGAGAGAGGGAGAGATATATCAATGTATGGTTGCCTCTTGTGCATCCCCTGCTGGGAACTGGCCCGCAACCCAGGCATGCGCCCTGACTGGGAATCGAACCGAAATCCTTTGGTTAGCAGGCCCGCACTCAATCCACTGAGCTACAACGGCTAGGGCCTGAAAACAGAATCTTGAAGAGATTATCTGCCATCATAGAACAAAAGCAGTCATAGACTATCCACAAAGAAATGAGCTTGGCCAAGTCCCCATAATATTTTATTTCTGGACACTAATATTTGAATTCCTCTTGTTTTTAAGGTGTCACAGTGCAGTATTCTTTCAACTTGTTTTCAATCATTTAAAAATGCAAAAGCTGTTTGTAACTCACAGGCTATACAAAAACATGAGGGGGTCTGGATTTGACCCCTGAGTCAGAGTCTGCTGACCTTTGCCCTCTGACACTGGCTACTTAAAGCATCCTCACTATAAATGCCCATTACTTTTTGCTGCTCTAGCAGCACCAACATTCAATTTTTTTCCTAGGCTAAAATCTACATTCATGCTTTGTGCTATGCCTTCTTTGAGCTGACCCTGGCCTGAACCACTACAGTCCCAGGACACTATACCGGCATTTGTCCTTGGTGGCTGGCATGTCCCCTCTGAACCAGTGCAGCTTTCTTTAACAGCAAGAAAGCAAACACAAAGAAAGCCAAATGTTGTGAATCTTCATGCCTTAAAAAGATGCGCAGTTTAAGACTGGCCAAGCTGCCGCTTACCCAATGGACCAGCACGCATAGTGCCCAAGCTGGGCTTCTTCCAGGAAAGAGTGGGAAGCATTTCGCTTTTTTGGCCACAAGACCAGTGAGGAAGCGTGCGGTCTGTAAAGAGAGGACCTGACATCTCTAGCAGGGGAAAAGATGCACCAAACCCATCTGGTCAGCGCAATTTGGCCAGACCCATGTAGCTATACTCATGTTGCCTAAAGCAACAGTTTACTTCCAGGTTGGAAAATGATAGCAATAAAAAAGTGAATGGAACCCAGCCAGATAGATGGCTCTCAGTACAAAAAGCCTCTGCATAAGGAGAAATGGGAAAAATATTTATATACATAGAGAGAGATATTATCTTCTTCTCTAACACATTTTTCTGAAGTTACAAATCTATGATTTCTATTTATTTCCATTGGAGGGAAAAACAAAAATACTGAGATTTATGAGCAGTGTTGTTTATTTATAATCCAAGAACTCTCCTCATACCATATGCTCGGTAAATTTACAGAGAGACAAACTGAGAGGAAATTGACTGTTTTAATTCAGTGGCCTTGGCAAAGCTAGCACGCAGAGAACATCCCAAATTCTCCCTCCCACGTGTAAGCGTGTACGGGTGTGGAGGCACGCGTGCAGAGAGCAGAGGGAGCCCTCATCCTGCCCATGCAGCCACACTCAGTGTCGCGAGAATGAGAATAGCTGGTGAGACCAGCTGAGAGAGCTCCACTCATTCCTCTAGTTACGTACGCACCAGTGAGACGCAGATACAGAGAAAGAGGAGGAAAAAAACCGTGAGGGCTGAGAAGTGCTGGACAAAAAAAAGAGGACACACAGTACCTGAGGGTTCTCAGGAAGGCAAAGCGCACACAGGTCTCTACAATATTTTTATTTATTTTCATTCTTGGTGTTCTTGAGGAATGAGTAGGGACTTCTGATATTTTCTCTGCCGCCCAGCGCGCTCCACAAAGAGAGGCTATAACCCATTCCCTGAAGGAATGCGGCACGTTTGCAGCAGATGAGTTTATTTCCTCTGTGCTGCACCCTCTACATTCAGGCCTAGTGACAAATGAATAAAAAGGAAAACGCTGAGGTTGAAGAATATTACTACAAATGAAACTAGTGCCCAGATATGAAGGAGACAGAAAAGGGTGAAAAATAAATGTAAATGACAGGATGGGCGGAGGCAGAGGACCTCCCCGAGGAGGTCCTCCCTGACGGCTCCTGCCCATGGTGCTCCATCTGCCTGCGCGTCCAGAGCCCCCAGGACCAGTCCACGCCACAGTGGGGCTCCACACAGCTCTATGCATTGTTGGCTGCCCTTTAGTGTGCATATAACTGCTTCCCTGGTTCACCTCCCACTTCTACTTGGGTAACTCCCAGAACTTATCCCATCCCAGGGATAAGTTCCATGAGCCTCTCTGATGAGCTCCAGTCCCACATTTCCAAATGCTGTGCAATGAACCATTGCCATTGCAATCCCAAGATGCTAAAACTGAGCTCATCACTTCCCCCACTACAACATTCCTGCACCTATTTCTCCTCTCCTCCTCCCTCCCTCCTTCTCCTCTCCCATCCCCCACAGCCTCCAACTCTCCTGGGTCTGAAACATTGCAGTTGTCATGACTATTCTCCTCTCCCTCACCTCGATTCACTGCCAAGCCCTGTTAGCTGTACTTCAGAAAAATCTCTTGCATTGATCCTTCTCTCTCTCCCTCTCAAGCACCCAAGTTCAGGACAATAGCCTGCCTGACTGGCTGCCTTGGTGGCTGTGATATTGCCTCACTTGTTGCCTTGTCTGGGGACATCTTCCTCTTCAGTCCAGGGCTCACGCTGGTATCAAATCCACCTTCCAAAAGCAGAGGTATAAGCATGAAGTCATTTCCCAGCTCAAGAATCTTCGCGGTTCCATATTTACTACACAACATAATTCTGGTGGATGTGCTCACCCTCACCACTGCTCACCCCCAACGCGGGGGCTGCACAGGTGGAGTGTCGGTAATTGTTTGATGATGAAATGACTGGTGGCTGAAAACTACCAAAAAAAGCTAGGGTATTTTTTTCTTTTCCTTTACGGTGATATGGGAGAAATGCTGAAGTTGAGAGGACCCCTGGGTTTGTGAAACTGAACTGATTTGACAGTTACAAGTGTGTAAAGCCATGATAAGAAAGCAAAGGGTGGAAAGAAGAAAGAAGATTACACCAAAGTTTGTGACAAATAACAGGAAGGAAGCCCAGTCGGTGAGCAGCCAGAATAATTAAGAACAGGACTCCAAAAAAAGGCCTGTGAATTAAACAGAAGGGCCTGGGCGAGCCATTGAGAAGTAATTTATCGACAAGGGGTAGACAGAGGTAAACAATGAAATGAATTTGTTGGTTAGGAGTGTTGCAGAAAGGAAGGAAGGAACCGGTGCTGGAGATAGGCATAAATTTGCTGCAGGAGAAAAGCCAGGGTCCTTATCAGAATGAGTAAAGGAGCGTCTCAGAAGGACAGGAAGCTGACCAGACTGCTAAGCATGACAAGGCTTACCTGAGAAGGAAATAATTGGGAAATCAAGGAGCTGCTCACCCTGCCACTGAGACTGCTGACTCCCTCTTAACATGCACAGTGGGTATGGCCAGGAGTCTGGGCGCCCAGGGGGAAATGAGCCCTAATTCATACAGACAGACTCTACAGAAGCACCCGTTGAAGGTCCCACACCAGAGGACTGGGGGACCGAAAGGTAGTCAAGGGACAAAAGGGGACAAGGCAAAAGATTTGTCACATGCCACAGGCATCGAAAATAACCAGGACATACACCGTCCACAGAGCCTGAAGCCGGGACATCGCACTTCAAGTGGCACCAAACTGGAGTGAACCGCGCCCCACCTTGTTCTGATCTCCAAAGCTGACAAGGCAGACAGTGTGGGAATTGGGGAAGAGACCACTGTCATTAACCGCTCCTTACCCAGAAAACAAGGTTACGTTTTATACATGATGATCCCCAGACAACTGATGCACTGCCTTTGGAAATTCAACCCCGCCAGTGCCCACTGAGTATCTGTATCAACCTTACCTTACGATACTGCCGTATACATGTCAATTCTAACAAGTATAAACTGTACACCTTCCTATGGCCCTTGAGGTCCAAATTAATGTCTCCATGAGTGATAAAGCAAACCAAACCAAACCAAACCAAACCAAACCTCAGCTCTGGGAAGTTCACAACATAGAAAGGGAGAAAAACAGTGAACCAGTGTGCTAGTAAGTAAATTCAAAAACTGAAATTACAAACCACACTGAATGAAATAAAGAGGGGCTATGGCAGAGGCTGGTAGGGGGCAATGCCTTCAAAGAGGAGGTGCGATTCAAGCTGGACCTGAAAAACAGAGGCATGCGGGGAGTGAAATGAAGAGCCCTGTGGTGGGGGTGCCATGCATAAGGACCCTGAGCCAGGTGAGAGGTTGACTAGTTTAAGGAATTAAAGAAAGGCGGTCAGGCTGGGGTCTGGTGAGCAGGGGAGACAGAGCGTGCAATCAGAAGACAATACATGGCCCAGCTTCATGTTTCACAGAGCGGGGACACAAAGGGGGAGGAAGGAACAAATTTGCATCAAGGCCCTTCTATGTCTCAAGCACTGAGAGAGGTATTTTCAACCACAGCCACTGCCTCTGCCTGTAGAAGCTTACAGACAGAACTAATATGCATGAAACAGAACAGTCTGTCATGCTGGAGACATTTTTATTGGTCTTGCTTTGGTAAGAATCTCATTTTACACCCTCAGCCAAAAATAACACCCGATGCCAACTAGTCCAATGCGACTCCCTAAACACAGCACTGAGCTAATCAATTACAAGCTGGAGCAAAAGTAGGTTTACAGTTATGAGTGCACAAAACAGCTTATTCTTGGGCTATTATTTATTAGTTACTGTATTATTTTCCATAAGAACAACTGTAAGCCTTCTTTTGCCCACCCTGTATTCCTAAGCTTTTCATGCATTTAAAATCTAGATTCCCTAACAACAGAAATGAAGAGAACCCTGAATGGACGTGCTAATGATCGAACTGAAATTTCTGGACGGGACACATCAACGACCTAGTACATCCTGGTACAACATCAAGCGACATAAAGTTGTAAAGCAAGAATTCTCACAAAATGTTCATGCTGACACACTGCATCTTCTTCCCAGGGGCACAGTCCTGTCTATGGAAAAGTGTGTTGACGAATGAGGATCAAAGAACAGGCAGAGACTGTATAAGCTTCACTCTGTTTGTGTTTTATTTTGTTTTGTTTTATTTAATTCTTATTCAAGTACAGTTTTCTGTTTTATATTCCCAGCCCTGCCCCACCCCCCAGTGATCCCTACCTCCCTCCCATTTCCGCCCCCACCTTAATTATTGTCCATGTGTCCTTTATACTTATTCATGTGAGTCCTTCCCCTTTTCCCCTATGATTCTCTCCCCTCTCCCCTCTGGACCCTGTCAGCCTGTTCCGTATTTGAGTGTCATTGGTCATATTTTGCTTGCTTGTTTGTTTTGTTGTTTAGATTCCTGTTAAAGGTGAGATCATTATGGTATTTGTCTTTCACCACCTGGCTTATTTCACTCAGCATAATGCTCTCCAGTTCCATCCATGATGTTGCAAAAGGTAGGAGCTCCTTCTTCCTTTCTGCAGCATAGAATTCCATTGTGTAAATGTACCATAGCTTTTTGATCTAGTCAATGGGCATCTAGGTTGCTTCCAACTCTTGGCTATCATAAATTGTGCTGCTATGAACATCAGGGTGCATAGGTTCTTTTGGATTGGTGTTTCAGGGTTCTTTGGATATAATCCTAATAGTGGAATTGCTGGGTCAAAAGGCATGTTCATTTTTAGTTTTCTTAGAAAGTTCCATACTGTTTTCCATAGTGGTTGTACCAGTCTGCAATCCCACCAACAGTGAACTAGAGTCCTGTTTTCCCCACAGCCTCTCCAGCACTTGTTTGTTTCTCTGTTTATGATAGCCATTCTGACTCGTGTAAAGTGGTATCTCATTGTGGTTTTAATTTGCATCTCTCTGACAGCTAGCGATATCGAGCATCTTTTCATGTGTCTCTGGATCCTCCGTATGTCCTCCTTGAAGAAATGTCTGTTCAAGTCCTTTGCCCATTTTTTAATTGGGTTGCTCGTCTTCTTTAAGTGGAGTCGAGTGAATTCTTTGTATATTTTGGAGATTAAACCTTTGTCTGAGGTATCATTGGCAAATATGTTTTCCCAAGCTGTTGCTTCTCTTTTTATCTTCATACTGTTTTCTTTAGCCATGCAGAAGCTTTTAATTTTGATGAGATCCCATTTGTTTATTCTTTCCTTTATGCCCCTTGCTCTAGGGGACGTATTAGTAAAAATCTTGCTGCACGGAATATCTGAGATTTTCCTGCCAATGTTCTCCTCTAGGGCTTTAATGGTTTCACGGCTTATATTTAAGTCTTTTATCCACCTTGAATTAATTTTGGTGTATGGTGTAATTTGGTGCTCGAGTTTCATTTTTTTGCATGTAGCTGTCCAGTTCTCCCAACACCATTTGTTGAAGAGGCTACCTTTACTCCATTTTATGTTATTGCCCCCTTTGTCAAATATTAATTGACTGTAGAGAGATGGGTTTATTTTGTTTGTGTTTTAAATATTGCCTTTGAAGGTCTGCATCATGACATTTGCAGGTGGCAGTGGCAGAGACATGCCTGAAAGTGTACGAATATGAAAGAAACATGTCTGGGGTCTCATGCCAGCTCTGCCACTAAACAAGTTAACTAAGTCTTAGGTAAGTGTTCACCTCTTCTGACCTCAGTTTTATCAGGTATAAAATAAAGCATAGGTTTAGGTTTAGGATGTAATTTAGGATGTGATCGAGACACAGAGACCAAATCTACGTTCCCTCTTATGAAACACACATAAATAAATAAATAAATAAAATATATAAAGCAATGATTTTCAAGTAATTGGACATCAGACAACGAAGAACAGTGATCCCTGAATGGAAGAAAACCAATGAGATAAGCCTTACAATAGCCCCAGACCACAGCATGGAAAGTTCCCAGGCCATATACAGAGAAAAGAAATTTAGTGAAGCCTCGTGATCTCTCTGAGTTGAGCACTTGGAACAGTAAGTCTGGGCAGCCAAAGGTGGCTATAGAATGCAAGAAACAGTACTGAAGAAAAGACAGCTACATAAGTAAAGAGAACTCTAGAGCTATGCAGGTGATTCCCTCAAATCTTCAGCTAAGTATCTGTCCATTTATGCTTATAAAGAAACTGTCCGTGGTTGGAGAAACGGCCGCCTGAGAGAATTAGAAGGAATAATCCCAGAAGCTCACACAGGGTCAATAATAGTTACAGTTCCCATCACCCAGGGTATCAACCCTCATAAATAAATCTTGAAATATCAGGTAGAATATATCAGGAAAATTCTGCTTCAGTAATGGGGCAAAATTGGTCTGAAACAAAATGATGTTCTGACCGCAATTTATGAAGCCTAAAATCAAATATTTTCAAGTTACTTAAGTGTGTCCCAGCACAAAGCTCAACAATATGGGAATTCAAAAATACCCACTGAGATAAAAATCATACCTGGCATTAAATAGAAAATTATTTGGCATGACAGAACAAAAAAACCCATAATGAAGAAAAAATAAATCCATCCAAACTACTCCTTCTCAACTAGGGGTGATTCCCCAGTCCCTTCACCCTGGAAACATTAGCCAATGTATGGAGAAATTTCTGACGGTCATGACTGAAGAAGCTACTGGCATCCAGTGTGCAGAAGACAGGGAATCCGCTAAGTATCTTGCAATGCATAGGAAATCCCCCACAACAAAGAATTAGCCAATCTGAGAAGTCAGTATTACCACTGTTGAGAAATCTTATTCCAAATCACCCCAGAAATGATACAAGTGATAGAATTACTAAGGAAGAAAAACAAAAGTTATTCTAACTTTATTCTGTTATGTTCAAGAAACTAGAGGAAAAAAGTGTATATGTTAATTAGATACATGAAAGATAAAAAGAGACATAAATCAAACTTCCAGGGATGAGAACAATGATGTCCAACCTAAAAAGTATACTAAATGGGATTAATGACAATTTTGATATTGTGAAAGAAAAGACAAGTAGATTTGAAAGCATAATAGAAACTGTAAAAACTAAACACTGGAAAAAATGAATAGAAGAACATCAGTGTGTTGCAGAACAACATCGAGTGTAATTCGAGTCCCTGAAATGAGGTGTGGATTAGGGCAAGTAACATATTTGAAGAAATAATGTCTAAATATTTTCAAATTTGATGAAAACTGTAAACTAACATCCAAGAAGTAGAAAAAATCACAAGCACAAGAATCATGAATGAAACAACATCAAAGCACATCATAATTCAATTTCTCAACAACAGTAAGAAAAACATAGGCTACAGAAAAGAAATAAATAAACCACATAAAGTGGAACAAAGATGCGGATGGTGGCAGATTTTTTTTCATTACACGTAATGTAAGTAACAATAAAGTGAAGCAGCATTTTGAAAGTAACGAATGGGGGAAAAAAACCTCTCAGTCAAATTCTATACCTAGCAAAAATCTCTCTTGATAGACAAAAGCAAATAAAAGCTTTACTGGGAAAAAAAGCTGAAAGAACTCACCACCTGCATATAAGAAAAGTTGAGGCCCTTCAGGCAAAATTAAGTGATACCAGATGGAAACTTGGATCTATGCAACAGGAGTGTAGACTCCTGAAACGTACACTACTTATGGATAAACAGAGGTCTTTCTTGGCATTTCAGTATATTTAAAGGATAGATTACTGTTTAAAGCAAACATAATAATGCATTGTGAGGCTTATAACATATGCAGAGATGAAATGCCTAGTTACAAGGGCCCACAGGCTAGCAGGGGAGAACTGAAAGTAAACTATTCTAAGGGTTTGGTTTCTATGTGAGGTGAGAATATCATTTGGATGTAGCTTGTTATGAGGTGAAGATGGTTACTAGAAATCCAAAAGCAACCACTAAAATAACACAATAAAGGGTTATATCAAAAAGAGCAGGAAAGGGTAAAATGGAATAACAAAAAAAATAATGCAAAGGGGGGGAAAGGAGGGGAAAAATGAAACAAAGGAAATTGAGACAAATATTTGCAAACACAGAGTAAGGGGATAGGTGATAAATCCAAATATATCAGTAATCATGTTAAATGTAAATAGTCCAAACACTCCCAAGGCAAAGACTGTCAGATTGGATAAAAAAAAGCAAGATCCAACTATATGCTGTCTATAAGAGATATACTTTAAATATAAAAACACAAATAGGTTAAAAGCAAAATGATATGGGAATATGTGTATCAATCGAAAGAAAGTTGGAGCAACTCTACTAAAATCAGGAAATGTAGATTTCAGAGCAAAGAACATTATCATCGATAAATAGGAACATTTCATAATAATAAAGTGATCAATAAATCCATGAGATAAAACAACCCTTATGTTTATGCACCTACTAAAAGAATTTCAAAATAATATGAAATATAATAAGGCATGGGAAGGACTAACAATTAACCATAATAATGTAAAAATAATGGAATTTGGTAAACTGTTCTTATTCCAAGGCCCCCAATAGCCTCCAGCCATCCCTGCCTCTGCCCCAGGATCTTCCCACAACTTAGAAACTAAAAGGATAACGTCTCTCCAGCAGGGAGCCTCCTTACCCTCTTCTACCCCTATAACCTGTATCTACTCTGACTGATTACTGCCTAGTGCTTAGTATTCAAATATAACCTCTAGGCTTAGATAAAGGTAATCTCCAACTTTCCTGCCGTATCCAAAGTTTTCTCATTACATGCATTCAAGTTGACTCAACATAGAGAAAAAGTTGAGTGATGGGCGGGGTTGGGGGTAGTTAAAAGCAAAGAAACAAGAATGGACATCCTTACGTTCACTGGTAATGTGGAAAGAACAGGTGTTTGTGGAAAAATGGAGAACAAGGGGCTCTTCCACGGGGCCATTTTGTATTTCTCATTGAACTCCACAAGGGCCGATGCTCTGCAGGGAAAACAAGCTCAATTCTTGGGACCAACCAGCATACGCATCTCTTGGCCCAACCACTCAACTAGTCACTTTGCTCTGGTGGTAGCTAAGGGGTTATAGACATGGTGTCAATGTTTAATTTCCAGTTTTATCCTCAGTAGCAGGGGAATAAAATCATTTAAAAAAGGTTAACTGCTACCATGGTATGTGACTCTAAAAAGTAAAAGGGGAACGGTTTCACAATGCACACTCCAAGAAATCTATGAAGTCTTGCCCTGGCTGGTGTAGCTCAGTGGATTGAGCGTGGGCCTGTGAACCACATGATCGTGGTTCGATTCCCAGTCAGGGCACATGCCTGGGTTGCAGGCCAGTTCCTCATAGGGGACTCACGAGAGGCAACCATACATTGATATTTCTCTCCTTCCCTCCCCCTCTAAAGATAAATAAGTATTTTTTTAAAAAGAAATCTATGAAGTCTCAATGCTGCAAGCAAGAGGGANACTCTAAAAAGTAAAAGGGGAACGGTTTCACAATGCACACTCCAAGAAATCTGTGAAGTCTTGCCCTGGCTGGTGTAGCTCAGTGGATTGAGCGTGGGCCTGTGAACCACATGATTGTGGTTCGATTCCCAGTCAGGGCACATGCCTGGGTTGCAGGCCAGTTCCTAGCAGGGGACTCACGAGAGGCAACCATACATTGATATTTCTCTCCTTCCCTCCCCCTCTAAAGATAAATAAATAAAATATCTTTTTTAAAAAGAAATCTATGAAGTCTCAATGCTGCAAGCAAGAGGGAAAGAGGCCCCAGGGGACAGCACATCTTCCCAACCACCTTCAAAAAGATCATGAACCCAAACTCTTCGAAGCCTTCGTTGGTCTTACGCTGTCTTCATGGGCTCCCCCCTCCCCATGTTGCTTGGAAAGTACGGGAAGTCAAAGAGATGGCCTACCTTAGCACTAAAGGTGTAAGTACCTGGACTTAGACACCCGCACAGAGATCTGGCCACGGTAGATCATAACAGATGTAGCAGAGCTGCCAACATCCACAGAAACATGACTGAAACAATGAACTAATGGAGCTGAGGGAGAGAGCAGCATGGCTCTTAAACGCGGTACCCTTTGAAAACAAACAAGTCCGCCTGGGATGGAGATGGAACTCGGATGAGAGCTGCACACCCCCAACATCGCCACGAGCAGACCACGAGGCAGACCGAGTCCTTGACCCCGAGTGGCAATTCCACCCCTCCCAACACCCGGCCTTTCATGTAGGAGCTGCATTCTATGTACCAGGTCCACAGCAGTGAGTCTAAACTCCTCACGAAGCTTGTACAGCCCTCTCATTTCCACCTTCCCACCTCCACGACTGTAATTACGTCTCTGGTTACTTACTCCTCTGCACTCCCTGGCTATACCAGCAGGCTTGGAGGATTCCAAGTCTCCCACAAAGCCACGTTCACGTCTGACCCAAGCCTTTGCTCACGCCATACTTCTTTCTAGAATATCCTCCACGAGTCTTCTCTGCCTAGCTCTTCCTATCCCTCCTTCGCTCAACCGCCCCCACCTGCAGACTCTTTTCCAACCAGTCCTCTCCGTAATGATCGCTTTTGATTCCAAAGTCCTTTAGCTTTACAGACAGTGACGTGTCTGTGCCATTTGCTCACCCAGGGTTTGAAATTTTCATGTGATTACTGCTTCTGTGGATCTTTGTCTCCCCAACTAAATCATAAATTCCTGCAAAACAAATACTTTCAAATATCTGCTCCCCGCCCTACCCCCACCCCAACCGATGTGGCTCAGTGAGTTGGGCATCTGTCTACAAACCAAAAGGTCACCAGTTCAATTCCCAATCAGGGCACAGGCCTGGGTTGCAGGTCAGGCCCCTGGTTGGGGGCAGGTGGGAGGAAATCGATCAATGTTTCTCTCCCTCTTTCTCCCTCCCTTCCCTCTCTCTAAAAAATAAATAAAATAATTTAAAGAAAGAATGAAAATGTTTCCCCAACTATGCCCTCAGAGGTAGTCACTAAATGACTAGTTGAATGGAAAAATTTGCACCACCGGGATTACCCACATACTCCCCCTAAACATTTCTTTGGGAAATGTTCTTGTCAACATGCACTGCTGCTGAGCTCACAGGCATGAAAGTGAACAATCTGCGTGTGTTCCATCATGTTACTTCAGAAGTTGGACCCAGAAAGTGGTGAGTAAACTGTGAAATGTAAAAAAAAAAATCTAGCCAGCCTGAAAGCTGTCAGCATAGATAAAAGAATAAACGTTGTATTCAGGAAGCCTAGGGATAAAATTTTCTCCACTATCCCACAAATTTTACATACTAATTTAAACAAAGAGTATATCGACAAAGAAGCTTCTCTCTTGCACGCCACTTCCCATCAATACCTAACAACTGTCTTGGGCTTACAAAAAGAGAGATTCTAATAGATTCCAATTCCAAATCTGTGTCTACAGGAAGGATATATTCACATACACCGACACATACAGAATGGGCGAAAGTAGGTTTACAGTTGTTCATATGGAAAACAATACAATAATTAATGAACAATACAAGAGTAACCTCTGTTTCATGGACCATACTTTGCTGTGTACTTATAATGTGTACTTTTTGCCCAAATCCTTGAGGGAAAAATAAGGATGTGCGTTATACATGATTATAATAATCCTGTGTATAGTGCACACAAAAATATGGGTGCACATTATACACGGCAAAATACGGTTCTCACAGTTACAAACCTACTTTTGCTCCACATTGTATGTAATATTTTGAATATTACAATATTTTACTTTGTATTACTGTGTGTATATTATATATAAATGTATACAATTTATTACCTATATGTACATCAAGCCATATTCTCTGTGTCTGCCTATTCTGAACAATTCTAAATATATATAAAATGAAGTCCATAAAGTAAATAAAATTAATTCACCAGTTGTCCTTATGATAATGCCATTCAAATTCAGTTTCCAGAAACACTGCAAAGAGAGAAGCAGCACCTGAATGAGAATTTTAGAAGAGCTGATGAAAATAATAGGTTCCAAACAGATTTTGCTACTTCCATAGAGGAGGCAATGTAATCCCCAAAATAAAACCTCCATCCCCACTCCGTTGGATAAAACTATAAATGAGGTTCCCCTTAGTAGAAAAGAATGATTAAAGACATCTTTAAGGACTTTGGAACATGAAGCCAAGAGATATAAATTATAGTCCTCGCACAGCTACTGCCTCGCCAGGTATCTATGAGACCCTCACCTGCTAGTTCTGGTCCCTTAGTTTCCCAATCTGTTAAGTGGGAGGAATGGCTAGAATGTCTCCTCTGGCTCTCAGGTGCTTGCTTTACTTGGAGTGTTACCTAATCACCTGTCACAGAGAACAGATAGAACTATGTTCTTTCTTACTTATCTTCCATTTCTACTATTCTGTTTGACATCTCTGCCTTTGCTGTTTAGCTTCAAATCATATAAACTAAGAGAAAGTCTTAGAACTATTAAGGGAAAAAAGCAGAAATCCTTAAAACTTTGAATTGTACTAAGGTGCATCCCAAACTCTTCCAGGCTAATGGGCTATTCATCCTGGGTACGTTTCGGCTGGTCAGACGCAGCCATCTGCTGTACGTCACACACTTCATGAAATAGGGCACTTGGAATGAGAGTGAAGTCAAAAGAAATAAAAAAGATATATAATTTTTGGTTAGGCATTTTGTATTTGAGGGAGAACCTTTTTTCTCCTAAGCCTTAATGCCCTACATGCATTTTAAAAGATGATAACCATAAACACTTTCTCATCCTAACAAAATTAAAATACATAAAGGTATTTTTTTAAGTCCTGCTGAGCACCTAAGACCACATTACCACAAGAACCACCTCCACAGCAAGGCCTCTGGAATAATAGGGATGGTTTAAAATGTCTCTGAAGTGCTTCAGGTGCACTTGAAACACAAGTGTATACGCCTTCAGAAATCTAAGTCTCCCTGGAGCATACACTGAAACCTGCTGTCCTTGAGAGCTTTGTTGACAGGGCCCTGATAAAGGCAAGACGTGTGATTCCAGAATGTCCAGCAAAGAGACACTGTTGACACAGGAGTCAGTGGTCCACTTGGCTGTGTTGTCTGTGAGCATCCATAAGAGGACAGGGAGGCGACGCTCCCCGCGTGAGGGAGCAGCAGTTCAGCCTCCCTCCCTTCAGCCTGGCTTCAGAAACAAGTCCACCCTCTTCCCACTGCTCCCAGTGCCTGGCATGGGGCCTGCCATGTGGTGGATTCTCGGGAACTCTTCGTTAAAATACTACTGACTTGGAGATTTACTATTAGTCCACCCACAATTTCCTGGCCTCCTACTTCAATGAAGCAGAAGAAATGGTATGAGAAAACAATCTAGAAGCAATAAATGCAAGGGATGCTCTGAGCAAAGTAACTAGTTTAGATCTACTGTGATTGGTAGCGAGCACCTTGGGAGGCGAGTGGAAGAAAGAAAAGCTACAATGAGACCAGATTATGGAGAGAATGTTGATGAGCACCTTCTTTTTTCACCCAAATTGCCACCTATGAGATCAATACTTCATTTTGAAAATTCCTTTTTTTTCCTTATGCCCGATGTTCAAGATGTAATTGATCTTGTATCCATATTACCTGCCAGAAATTTCTTCTTCTGTCTCTATACAATGGACCCTCTTACTTCATTATCTAACACCAAACTTTTACATACAGCTGATACGGTAGAACCTGATTATTCTCCCAAACTTCTGTTTCTAATCCTCAAGCACCCACTGAAAACTTTCCAGCAGTGTTGACGGCTTTCTAAACCAGGCCTCCAAAGTATACTATCCTACCTTCCTTCTCTTTGAACTTCACAGTATCATATACAATGGTCTCTATAGAGCGTATTGATTTTACATGGCAGACCCTAAATGTATTTTTTATACAACTGGTTAGATGTTATCTGTCTTTTTAACTCTTCATTAGTAACCCAGCAAACGGTCATCCCTCCACGTTTGAGGAATAAATGAATGGACCAAAGCTTACTTCTCTCTTAAAAAAATCTTTACCATTTGTACAGTTGCAAAACTGAAAACTAGGGCTAATTTTTCCTGTACACATTTGATTTGGCCTGCCAAGAAGTATTTAAAAATCTGCACTCGAATGACTTCAGAGGGCACATAAATGAGCCTGTTAACCACAGTTCCCCACCCCTTACTATCAGCCCTGCTTTACTCATTTATTGTCCTGTGATTCTAGAATCCTTGACTTCAAGTTCACACAACTGAGTCATAAGAGCTAACTTGTACTGAGTGTTTCCGTGAGCCAAATCTTGTTCCAGGTACTTCCCATTTCTATGGCATTTCACATAATCTGATAACTCAATAGTAAGGTTGAGTGCTATGCATTTAATCGTCCGATGGTATTAGCCATTACCCACACTTGTACAGTAGGTGTTACAAAAGGAGAAAGTCTGCCCGCCTCCCCCCCCCCCCCCCCCGGCACTGTGGTTCTCACACAGAAGGAACTGAAGGTGTGTCTGGCTCCACAAAGGAGAGGAGCTGTGCCTTCCTTAAGAAGTTTAGGAAAGCTTGGGGGGTGGGGGGGTGGAGTATCAGTTTCAGGGCCCGATCTAATGAGCCCACCTCCCAGCCTGCTTGGAGGAAGAGAAATCGAGTTGCCCCAATCTGGCTTCCTAATACTTAAGAGGCTCCAAGTAAATGCCCCGGGTCCTTTCAGAAACCAGAAATGCTGAGAATGGGCACAGAGCACAATCACGGAGTACAATCTCTGGGTGTCCCCCAGAGATACCAGCCCCAGCTGGCTGCTCGGTGTGGCACCCCTGAACGACTTGACCCAAAGGAGCTGTTTTTCTTAGCTCAGACTCTCCACCAAGCTTTTATGATGCTAATAAATGAGGTAAAGTCTAAGATTTTGCCTTTAAAAATACATTATTTCAGAATTTTCTTAGCTTCCCTTCACTGCCGGTGAATCACTCACAGTCTTCTCAAAGCCTTTGCACAAAGGCACTTAATCTTCTCATCTAGTGACACTGTCTATGGAAAGAAGCCGCAGTGTCGCCATTCACCAGTAGCCAGATCAATCATGTGTCTCTAAAAAAATGAAGTCATAGCAAGCTGGTTTTTAACATTACTGAGGGGTGTCATTAAGGCCTCGGAGACTCTTTCTGCCAACAGGCTCTGATAGCTTGTGATTAATTAGGTAGCTCTTTCCCATAGACTTCCTCCCTGCCTCTGCTGTCAGACCCAGTCACCCCAAGGTAGACTCCGGGGCTCCCCAGACCCTGTGGCAACCAGCTTGATGAGGTCCAGGAACCCTCCCCACAGCCACCGCTCTGCTCTGGAACAGAAAATTGAAGCGCCTACCCGGCCTGCTGAGAACTAACCAAGCGGATGGTGGATGGTACAGCCACCTCTAATCTGAAAATATGCGGCTTCCCCACTGTGATTCTATGATGCTTTCTTCTGTACTTCACTGTAAATCAGCAGCACTCTCTTTGAAGTGGAAGGCAGGAGTCAAGAGGGGAAAGACTGCCTGACGATGACATGGTGAATTAGCTTTCTTTCTCCTAGACCCAATGCTCGCTAGCCTTTGTGGTACCGACAAAGGCTCTCTCACCCCAAGCTGCGGCTAGAAGGGGGAAGCGGATGGGGAGATGGAAATTGGCGGGTGCTACAGGCACCTATAGGGTGGTACTGGGCCACACCAAACTCGAAAGCTGTCCAAGGAAATATAAAAATCACCATGTACTTTACAGAGAAAGGAGCGGCCACCTGAACGCTTCTTCCCTGAACAGGAAGGTCGTCGGGTCAAGTCCATGAACATGTTTCCCACTGCGCTGCTCCTTTTCGGGCCTCAGCTTCTTCATCGGCAAAATGATTCTGTACCATTCTGTAGGAGTTCGTGCTCCTTTCCTACCACAAACAATGGGACCACATTCATCAGGATCTCCCTTCAAAACTGTCACTATTCTGAGGATACTTGCTTCACAAACTGATGCTGTGATAGTCACTTTTCCTTTCTCATTCCATATACTAGGTTCTGCTATAAGGATGTTTGAACCTGGGTTTCTTTTGATCCAGGGGATTGTCACACTTTGATTATCCATCAAAAAATGTTGCCTGGGAACCACCTTTATAATAAAGACAGGGTTGGGCAAAAATAGGTTTATAGTTGTTCATATAGATAATAATACAATAATTAACAGATAATAACACCACCAGAATAAACCGTGTGCTCCGTGGACTCAACACCTACTTTTCCCACACCGTGCAGGCATTTCACACGCAGCAGGCTGAGAGCAAGGCAGGGACAAAGTAAATCAAGCGGATCTCACCCACAGCTTGTTGCAAAAGAAACTCAGATCTTTCTCCTGCTCTCAAAAACTGGCAGACTGCTCAGTGAGGGCGATCTGTTAAGCCAGTCTAAAGGAGAATCTGCAGTTTTCAAAGGAGATACTACCTTCTGAATTACTCTGTGCACCCATTAGGCAGCCCATCACCTCTGGATTTTGATCCCATTTGGGGATTTACTTTTTTCCCCCAGGGAGAAATAGAGATGCCTGCCGCCCACTGAAGATGCAAAGAGCTTTTATCCCGTTCAGTCCACACGAAAACCACGGGACGTCCTTAAGGTGAAGGCTGCTGTTCCCATTTTACCAGTGAGAGAAACAGCCCAGGCAAGGAGGTGGCTCGACCAAGTTAGGAATCCAGGCGGCACTCGCCCCCAGGTCTGGGGACACACAGCGATCCGTGGCCTCCTGCTCTGCTTCTCCGCTTGGTTTCGGGTAAAACTGTGGCGCGCTGCTTCGATCATCAGCAGATCAAAGCTTCTGCCTTTGCAACTGCCAGTGTGTGTGCTCATCCGTATTTATACCAAAGCGATTGCAGAGTAAACACTGCCCACCCTTCTGTTCTTAATATGAAGCTCTTTAATCTGTTACTTTTTTCTCCATTAAAAGAGTTCCGTTTTTAATCTCCCCCCAAAAGGGCCCAGATTCTGTCTGCATGTTGCCGGTTCCCTCCCAAGTTTGGTCTTTGCAATTGAATATTTCCATTTAAATGCTCCATCGATTCAATCAAAATGTTAATACTCTGATTACAAAGTATTGCTCTATGCCTTACTCTCATGCTTCGTTCTCGTGTCTTTTCTCAAGCAAAGCATGAATCTGGAGTTCACAAACAGGCTGGTCATTTCGGTTTAACCGGGACAGCTGCACACTGCAGTGCTACAGTAACTGATTAGTAGAAATATTTCAGGAGATTAAACTACAGTCTGTATGCACTCACCCACATTCATATCATTTTTGTACTCTGCACATAGCTATCACACAGCTGCTAAAACTGTGTGTTTGTAATGATCGGGGGGACCAATAAACTAGCATCTGTCCTTTTAAAATCTATATTAAATGTGGGCTTCGTGGTGTTATCAAGGACTGTAACTCCTTTCTCATACTTTGCTGCATACATGATGCTGAGGTTGGAGCAAATAAATAATCGTGGCTTCAACTTCAAGGTATTATCTCTCAGACAACAGAGATGATATATTTTAACAAGTCAGATTCATGAAACGATCTCGGGAATGTTGCAATATTAGTCCCTTTCTCCACTGTATGTAGAGGGACAAATATGTGGCTTTGAAGTCCAATTGTAGCCCCCATTATGACATTCCCAGTGCAAAATGGGTAGCCCACAAAGGGGGGCTCTGCTCAGAAATGACCCCATCGATATACGTCACTTCCCTGCTCATCTGCATTATAATATTAGAGGGCAAAGAAGGGAGGCCAGGCTGGGGGAAAGCAGGATTTCTAATGAGGTTGGACAATGTACCTGAATGTTCTGCACGAATGCCCCCTGCCCACCACCCACTGGGTGGAGGAAGGGGGATGTTGCCGGAAGCATTGGTGGAAGCGGCCCTGACCGACAGGGCGGCCAGGCGCCAAAAAGCCCCTCACTCAAAAATGCTTCTCCCATCTGTGCTGACCATTGGTTTCACTCAAAGTACAATAATTTGTCCTGTAATCAGGCATCAGAGGTGTGTATCAGTTAAAAGTGAACCATAGTGATAACTTCAATCACACATGAGAGTCACTGAAGGCCAGCAGACCTGACAAAGGACAGGAAAGGCGGAGCGTGCAGCAGGAGGGAGAGAGGCCCCATGGAGGAAAAGGGCTGTTCAAGTGTTACCGAACAAGGGTCCGAGGGGGGGCAATACTTGGCCCACCCAGGGATGTCAAAAACTGCTTCAGAAAACAGAGGCCCCTCCCAAGGATGGTACACTAATATCTACTGGGCTCTTCTGTCCGCCGCCAATTGGAAAGACATCTCTCAATGCCAGAGATTAGTGAAAAGGAAACAAAATGTTTATTTAATGCTACTCAGGCCTAATGCCTACATTAAAATATTAAAGTCTTTAAGGGTATACACCTACACACACACACACACACACACACACACACAGCGCTNTGTGAGCTGTGTCGCCTGTCCAGGCAAGATCTCCAATTAATCCAAAGTCATGCGGCACCTTCCACTGGCAAGAGTTCTTTGTACCAAGTTCCAGTCAAAGTCTCTCCTGCTTTCCAGGCCACTCAGCCAAAGAGAGCACCCCAAAGCCACGTGGGCCTCTTCTACCAAAGCCGCACTCCACCAAAAGCACGTCTTTCTTCTTCACCTGGCCGCAGGGACCTCCATTCTGGCAAAGCTGAGTAGTCTTCCCTTTCACCTGGGAAAGAGGGGTTCCTAACTCTGCTGAAACCGCGTGTCTCTCCCCCTAATGGCTACCGTGTCTGGGTTTAAATCCGCCCCCACCCCCCGTGCCCATCTTCCTCTGTACCCCTATTTCCGACTCCTCCCAGGATCAGTTACACCTGCCAGNTCAGGCCTAATGCCTACATTAAAATATTAAAGTCTTTAAGGGTATACACCTACACACACACACACACACACACACACACACAGCGCTCCCTTCTCCCACTGTCCCAACTCCGGGTACCATAAATCAGGAAAAGAGCACATGTCCGTTTTTCAGGTCGCTGGCACTGTGAGCTGTGTCGCCTGACTGTCCAGGCAAGATCTCCAATTAATCCAAAGTCATGCGGCACCTTCCACTGGCAAGAGTTCTTTGTACCAAGTTCCAGTCAAAGTCTCTCCCGCTTTCCAGGCCACTCAGCCAAAGGGAGCACGCCAAAGCCGCATGGGCCTCTTCTACCAAAGCCGCACTCCACCAAAAGCACGTCTTTCTTCTTCACCTGGCCGCAGGGACCTCCATTCTGGCAAAGCTGAGTAGTCTTCCCTCTCACCTGGGAAAGAGGGGTTCCTAACTCTGCTGAAACCGGGTGTCTCTCCCCCTAATGGCTACCGTGTCTGGGTTTAAATCCGCCCCCACCCCCCGTGCCCATCTTCCTCTGTACCCCTATTTCTGACTCCTCCCAGGATCAGTTACACCTGCCAGTATTTCTGTATTATTACAAGTTTACTGGGCTGCCACTGTTAGTCTGGGCAGGTGTGGCCCCAGGTCCTAGAGCCAATCTCCTCCAAGCTCCCACGCAGGCGCTGCAACTCAGGGGATCTGCCCCCCAGTCACATCCTGGGGGAGAAGTGACTTCATTCCCCTAGCTCCAAGCATGGCCACAGCCATTTAACATATTCAAGTGGCCCGCCAAAGGCTATAGATATGTTAAATGGCCATGTCATGGATTAGCTGCAAGGCTGTGGCTGTACAAAACAGCCCTGCATGTTCCCGGTCTACGTGTCCTTTCCCCCAACTCACACCTGTGGGGGGAAGGGGTGAGAACATCTTATACGTCTCTCCAATATTCCTATACACTTTGAGTTCTGGACACCATTCCAAATCTTTCCTGGGCGCCCCCTTGGCTGCACCCTGTATCACAAGGAGGAAGATAAAAATTTTGCTGTCTGATTTTTTTCCTCTGTGTTGCAATAGAAGAAAGATGACGCCACGTGCTGGTTAGTCTCAAAGGCCTTTTGCGATCCTCATCACATTTTATTTCAGTCGTAAGTTCATTTAGGCCACACATGTCATGAAGCATCTAATAAAGAGCTTGGGCTATAAGGAATGTAAGGAGAAGAAAATGTCGGCTTTCGGCCCTTTCAGGAAACTTACAGCCTGGCTGGGGAGGCAACATGTAATTATTTAGAAGTTTAGATGAACCAGTAAGGAAGTGACCCAGTATGGCTTGTACCCTGGGGAGAAGGATTTGACCTATGGAATCCTCACATGCCCAAGGCATCACCCAGATTCACCACAACCACCAACTCATCCTCATCCTCCTCAGAAAGAGGTGACAGGTGAAATTCACTGAACTTGAACACCCCTTCTCCAGACGTTTCTACCCCTTGACCTCGCCCAGGGTCTCTGTACAGTGTTGTGCGGATCAAGGGTCTCCTATCAAGGGCGGGGTGGGCCTACAACACAGTCTGTTCTGCTAGGCAGGCTGGGAGCCCTGGCCTGAGGCTGCATGTGTCCGGCGGAAGGGACACATTTTTCAAATCTACATCTTCTCACCAAGGGCTATGTCCAACCAGAGGAGATGCCTTCGTGCAAGTTGGACAAATGGGTGTGTTGGGTGCTGGGCAGGTGGTGGCCTAGCCCCACCATCCTTCTCACTGTGCTCAGCAGAAAAACGGTTCCCAAAGATGCCCACGCCTTAGTCTCTGGGATCTTCGAACGGCACCTATAGAAGGGACTTTGTAGATGTGGTTAACTAAGAGCACATATCTTGAGATGGGGAAATAACCCTGGATTTTCCCAGATGGGCCCAATCTAATCATCTTAGTCCTCACAGGTGGAGAATTTTCCCAGCCATGGCAGATTCAGAGAGATGGGACATAAGAAAGACTTACCATGCCATTACTGCCTTTGAAAGTCATGAGTCAAGGCATATAAGCAGCCTCTTGAGGCTGAAAAAAGCAAGTACACAGATGCCCCCCCCCAGGGTCTGCAGGGCCTCCAGGAAAGAATGCAGCCTGCCCTTCACCTCAATTTTGGCCCAGTGAGACTGGCATCCAACTCCCAACAGGCAGAATGGGAAATAATAAACCGGTGCTGTTTTCAGCCACTAAACTTGCGGTAATTGGTCACAGTGGCCATGGAAAACTAACATAAGCATAACCCATCATGGTCTGTCCATCCTACAACTCTGAAACAGAGTCCTGACGCGCGGCAGAAGTCTCGGGTACTGTGTACTCCACGCAGGCTTTTGTAACATGGAGCTGTCCTCAGAATCTCCAGCTCTAACAATTCCAACTGATGAGGTAGATGGGTGTTTCCCTGAGTTTAGTAGGGATTCGTCATAGCTGCAGAGTAAGCCCTTAAAAACCGTCCACTGTGCCGCTGCAGGCAGCACCCCGGGCCTCTGCAGTCCAGGCCTTCCACAGCTGTGCAGTTCCCTCTGCCGCCCTGTAGCTAACCCTCCGTACCTGGAACACACCGGGTATATTCCACATGACTGACGATGCTGTTACTGCACGTACTTACATTCTAACCCACCTAACCCACAAATTTGTGTCCAATTTTTACTCAAGGACTTTATTATTTAAAAACCTTTGTAAAATCATTTAAACAGTCACAGAGTATTTTACCATATAAAACAAAACACTTAATGATTACGCTAATTGGGGCATTTATTTTTTTCTCTTGTGAACATCTTTTCCAAGTAATACTTACATGTGCACACATACCCTTCATACTGAAAGACAAGACACACAAGAAGCAATAGCTCAAATTCTTTGCAGGCTTTTTTGTTTGTTTTATCCTCACCCAAGGACATTTTGTTTGTTTGTTTGTTTGTTTGTTTTGCTGCTGTTGTTGGTTTTTTGGTAGAACAAGAGGAGGAAAGAGAGGAAAGAAGGGTGAAACACTGACCAGGGATTATACATGTCAGCATTGTCCAAGCCAGGGATCACACATGCCAGGACCCTGGATGAACCCACAAATGAGGTATGCACCCTGATCGGAAATGAACCCACACCCTTCAGGTTATGGGATGATGCTCCATCCGGGCCACATGGGCCAGTAGTCTTGGTAGGTTTTGAGCAAATCCTCTTGAGCATCAAGTGCCTAACATGACAAAGAGTGCCCTTCGCCCAAATGCCCATATAAAAGAATTCTCCTCTATCCCAATGCTACACACCCTCCTTTCCATATCACATTTTATTTCCTTCACAGCATTTATCACCGGCTGGAATTGTTTTGCTCGTTAATGTATCTGACAGCTTGTGATCTGCTTCCCCCGTGAGCATGTCAGCTTGTCAAGGGCAAGGACCATGAATGTTTGTCCACATCTGAAGCCCCAAAGGCACTGCTCAGGTCCTGGAATGGAGTAAGTGAACAAATATACTTCTCCATGGAAGTCTCCATGGCTACACCCTTCCCTGAGCTGGTTCTCATAAAAAAGAGAAAAAATTTCATGAACATACAATTGAAGAATCTGTATATATTTTCTAAAAGCTGGATTCAACTCAGCATTGAAATGACAGTGTACTATTGGTCCACCTGAAATCCTTTCTGGAAAATGGTAGGGTATGTACATATAAGCAAGTTTAAAAAAATAAAAATATATGTGTTATTACCAAAGTGATCTCTTAAGAAAACCAATTTTATAACACAGAGACTATAGAAGACTTTTTCAAAGTCATAATGCTAAAGACACAATTGGTGTATGTTTTGAAACTTTGGGAAACTGTAGACAACAATATATAGCAAGGACACACTATCTGATCCTTTCTCAAGAAATATTTTTCTTATCGCCCTGTAAAATTAGCATTCCTCTCTTCTTTTAACCTGTTTTCTATCCCTCATATGGCCTTCCATTATAAGGTCTGGCTTTGAAATTATATGTGTACATCTTCCTTTATTTAATTCTGAGATCATTGAGAGTGTAGCCAGTGACTAATTTGTTTATCTCCAGTGCCCAGTCTAGGTCTCTATACACAAGGCTTGAAGGAATAAATGACAATAAGATAAATTAATAGTAGTGGAAAATTGTATTTACTGAACACTTTCATGGGCCTGATAATACCCTTATACTGACTACAGACTTATTTAATCCTCATAAAAAGTAGAATGTAATTGTCTCCATTTTATAGTTGGAAAAACAGATTCCAAAGGGTAAATAAAATCGCCCAAGGTCACACAGATCACTGTGGGTTAGAAAGAACGCAGGCACTGAAATATAGAGGAAGAAAAGAGGAAAACAAAGAAACAGGAGAAACATGTATAAGGGCAACAATATGGGAAACCACGAGGCGTACTGCACAGTGGTGAGCAGACTGGCTGAAGCAGGAGCTATAGTGACTCAGATCTAGTAAACACCATGATTAGAACAGGTAGACCTGGAGCATGACCTGATGTGCACATAACCTGCCCACATCGGACCACTGAACAGAGCTGTGCCGCATATGAATGAGGTACCCGTTCCATTCTACAGTCAACAAAGGTCAGAGCCATGAGAAGATCGATTCAAGATTCCCCTCCTCCAACTCAGGCTCTTTCTTTTATATCAAACTGAAAAATTACTATTTTCTAAGAGGAACAGAAGGCCTTTGGGGCTCTCTGGTATCATCCTCATGGAAACAGATCTTTAATTGACATATAATTTCTATGTTTCTACAGATCAACCTGAAGGGTGCACAACTATAAAATATTGGAATCTGACTTGCTTTGTTACTAGATAAAAGAAAAGGCAGAAACCTAAAGGTAAAGGATAATAGTATAGAAATAAGCACCACCCTCCAAGAGCCAGAAAAATCAAAGCAAGTCATTAACATCTGATGATACAGCTACCCAAGACAAACGGGCTACTATAGGAGATGGCTTCAATCCTTAGACTATAATCCCCTTTGAGAATGTTTATTGCCCTTAGTGACTTACAACATTTGAAGTCACAGTCCCCGTTTGTCAGCAAGCTTGGCTGTTTTTCTCAAGAAATGTCAGGTCTAACAACTATTCCTAGGTGCAAAATCTGATTTGCTTCTTATTAGCCTTTGACCTGGACATACAGAGAGTTAATACTAACTAGAGAGAAAGGCATGGTTCAAAAACTCCCAAGTAAACAGTAGGGGCCTGTGAGCTTTATGTTTGGCAGTGTTACGTGAAAAATAGCCACTTTCCTTTTGCCATGTGAGTCTATTCAGTCATTCTAAGGCTTTTCTGTCTGTGTTATAGCGTCCAGAGATTCAAAAACACTAATAATTATGTCTATTGTGAAGCTTTACATTGACCACCAGCCTACCACTTATTCACTCAGACAGGCATGCAGGTTTTACAATTTAGAAACATCTCTAATATGCACCATGGAGCCCACGAGACCATCAGATTTTTCCACAGACATGGGCAGGCCAGCAGCAATAACTGTCCAGGAATTTTATTAGCACAGGTGCATCTCAGCCACAATTTATAGACCCAACTGTCTTCAATACATCACAGATGAACCTGAAATTTCAGAGGTTTATCTTAAGCAAACACTGGTTTAAAAGTTTAGCAAGTCAATGAACTGTAGTACTAATCATTAGCATTTTAACAGCTTTCTAAGTTCCAGGAACTATGCTAACCACATTACAAACATTAATTCATGTACTTAGTAGTAACTTTATAAGGCAGACCCATTATGCCCCATTTTGCAGATGAGAAAACTGAAATTAAGAGGAGTAACTTGCCCAAAGTCACACAGCCACTTAGTGGCAGAGTCAGGACTTAAGCTCAAGATTTGCTCTTCATATAAACCACTGTGTGAAACCAAATAATGTTCCATGTATGTACCAAGGCGACATCCTTGATCCAACACATGTCCCAAAACAGATACCGAATTATACTTTCCCTGTTGATTGGTCAAGCACTCTTGACTTGAAAAAAGTCTACAAATTGACAAACATTTATTGAGCATCTATTCCAAGCAAAGCACTGTGTATATAGAAAGCTTGGTTCCTGCCTTTAAAGAAGATACAGTTTTGTTTTGTTTTGTTTTTTAAGAAAGACAAGACATGTGACTTGAAGACTTGAGGCTAAGGAGAACTTGAGAAAATGGAAGACATCAATGCACTCAAGCAAAGACAGAAATTCAGCAGGCATAAAAGCATAAGAAAATTGGAAAACTAAGAGAATATTATTAGAGAGAGGAATTTCAGAGTTGACGTTATTACAAGTAAGATAGTCCTAAATAAAGGTGAGGACCAAGATTTAGTGATGCTGATAGGTGTTTGAAGAAATCTGAAGACGATGACATGAGAGTATTGAAGGTGTTGTCTAATACAGATAGAGAAGCCATCGTGGAGACTATTAAAGGACACGACGATGAAGAGAGCTATAAACCAGGGCGTGGTAAGCAACGTGGAAAGGTACATTTGAGGTTAGGTAGTACAACCTGAAGAAGGAACTACGGGGTAGTTACCATCCATTATGACACCTTCTCAGAGTTGAAAAACAGAGTAGCCATTCCTGATTTCACCTATCCAAACTGCACGTAAGATTTGCTTCCATGTTGCACCCAGTAGAAGCAATGGATTTGCTTCCATTAAAACTACCTTTTAGGAGTTTTCAGAAGCCTCATCGTTTTGATGTCCTGAACCTTTGGTGAACTAGTCAGGCTACAAAAACCGGGAAATACTGGTGACAAACATTGGAAACAGACCAGCATACACAAACCAGAGAAAAATGAATCCTACAAAATGTTCCTTACAACAGTTAGACTAGCTCTCCGTGCCATGGCATTTAGTCCTAATGCCAACCAGAACAGCAAGCATGTACTAGAGACAAAATAGCAAAGGGTAAATGGAGGTAAAAGAGAAACCCAACTGTTTTTTTATCCTCATCCACGGACCTTTTTTTTCCCATTACTTTTAGAGAAAGAAGGGACAGAGAAAAACATCGACATAAGAGAAAAGCCTTGATTGGTTGCTTCCCATACTCACCCAGACCGGGGATCCAACCCACAACCTAGGTACGCACCCTGACTGGGGAATCAAACCCATAACCTTCAGCTATGGGGTGATGCTCCAGCCAAATGAGCCACCCCAGCCAGGGTTGCATGTGCCTCTTGGTGGAAACCTGCATGTCAGATATCAAAATCCAAACCAAAGACCATCTGAAAAATGCCTGGTATTTGTTATTTATCAAAATTTGTTCACATGACCACATCCTCTCACCCAAACCGAAACGGGTATTGTGAAGGGAGCAGATAAGATAAGCACCCGGCATCCTCACCTCTGTTAATGTGATTTCTCTTTGCCAGGCCTTGTTCAGGATAAGCTGCTTTCACTGTGTAAGTCTCTCCATGGCAGTTAATTTTTAATGCAAATCAACTGTCTAACAGTATTTGCATTACAATAATAACCTGGAAGAACTTGTTTAATATCCGAAGACTTAGTGGAGCAGATGAATAGTTCCAACATGATATCCATGGGATAGAAATTCAATTAAAAATTGCATGTAGAGCTGGAAAGAGATCGTTATTGTTCAACACATACCACAGGGCCCTTTACCGAAGCACAGCTATTAGCTGAACTGGTTGAGAAATTCTGTTTTCCTTTATGGCAATCTGTTAGCTTGTATAAAGTTAAACTAATAAAAACACTAAGCTGCCTCTGTGGTGGGAGAGCAGAATGAGGCCAAGGGCTAGTTGCATATTTTATAATTATGGATTAAGTGCATTATGCCATGCAAATTAAAGATACGCCACAATCATAATAAAAATGACAGGTGGCACATCTGCAAATGGAGAATGCATGACTGCAGCATCCGAAAGAGAAGGCTGGGACTCCACCCCGCAAAAGGCAATTGTTTCCACCATAAAAGAGGAAAAGGGAGTTGCCTCTCACGCACCCTTCCCTCTGGAAGAGATAGCTGTGACAGCACGTTCGAAGGGAGTCAGGGAAACGCGGGGGCTGTTGATCCCCACTGCTGTCTGCTCAGCACTGGGCCCCAGTGCTCCAGAACCCACCGGTTGCAGGAAGCATTTTGGAGTGAGTGGAGATTGTTAATCTCATTTAGGAGTGAATGGGTTTTCTGCAAAGAAATATCTGACCAGCCACTAAGGAAGAGCAAAACAAAACAGGGATCTTATCCCACCAAGGGAAAGTGAGGTCAGGACAAGGAAATCCAGTACGCCATGCCCCTTACTAAACGTCTGCATCGGAGGCCCTTGCTAGGTTTCTATTTTCTGCTCATTTTGAAAACAGGGAGCAGAAGCGTTCTTGTGAAAATGAATGACGGATACATTGGCATTCCCTGCTCTCTGTCACCGAGAGGGCGATCACCCTTCAGATTGTTCTTTGCTCTTTTCCTAACACATTAGTTAAGTGGGAGCACCGGCAAGAGGCAAGTGCATGGGTGTCTGGGTGTGCGCATGTGATTATAAATCACACCCTGCAAATGGAATATCCTTCCAGCCATAAGCTCTCACGCACGGCAAATGCTTCTGCACATAACACAATTTTCCCTCTGCCAAGACTTCAGCATATTGTGCTTAGCAGAAAACAAACTTTTCAACCCATATTGTTTGCAATGGTGCCTGGGAGTGGGCGTGCACATTTAGGCAAGCACACGAGACACACACAAGGAAAGGGAGCTGAAGAAAGGAAGCTTGTCACAAACCCTGACCCCTAAAAAGGAAGTGCCAATGGAAGTAGCTGTCTCATTCATTCTTTTTTGTTATTCTTCCCCTAGTGCAGGGGTTCTCAAATGAGAGCTTGTACTCTCCTGCACCAGGATCTCGTGCAATGTTTGCAAAAATGTGAGGGTCCCTTGGTCCAATCCCTCACTTACTGGACCAGGGTCCATGAAAAGTGGGACCAGAAGCTGGCATTTCAGCCAGACTGTGGCCTGGCGTGGCCAGGTACTGCTGAATCACGCTCCATTTGAGAATGAGTGGAAACTCAGTGTCCTCTATGTTCATCCCCCAGGCCAAAAGCCCCAGCGTGCAGATTCTCAAAAACACTCAATCAGGAGTATCATCAGACACAGCCCCTCATTTTCCTGACAATGAAGCTCAAGTTCAGGAAGGAAAACCATTGCCAAAGGTCAACAGGAGTCACTGCTGAAGCCCAGTCCAGGCTGGAGACAATGCCTGTCATTTATAATTTAATGTGTAATTTAAGAGCACTTTGCCAGTCATTTTATGCTTTCCTCACAGCCTGCTGTGAGTTTCAGGAGGCAGTTATTACTGTATTTATATTATTGATATAGGGATTTGCAGTAGGATTTGACGGACTAGGGTTAGTTTAAGTTTTGCGCACTTTATTCAACCAAGTAAGCGAGTGCTTAGCTACATATTTGAACCAAGTGGTCGGAGTGAGCAGAACCGTCTGAGGGTGGGACAGAGCAGCAGTTGCCTCCTGGCTTAAAGGACAGCTGTGTTCTCATCAGTTAAGACTGTAACCAGGAATGTGAAACAAAGGGGTAAAATCAAGCCCTCCCAGGAGGGCTGAGAGCGCTAGGCAGGCATATCCCAAAATCCAGAGTCTGCCCACTGCCCCGGCAACCGCCTGCCCTCTCCCCACAGGATTCCAGGAAGAGCGGAAAAGAGGCGGCCTGTAAACTGTGTCTCGGGGGCAGGAGCTCCTCGGCCTCAGCTCACAAACATTGATAGAAAGGATTCCAGCAAGGCGGCTCAAATAAAAATGAATTGAGGATTCAAAACCAATTACCAAAGCATAATCTCACTCAGATGGGCACGCCAAGAATAATTACTCTCCGTAAGAAAAGATGTCTGTTGTAGACACATTGCAGAAGGCTGCATAATTAAATACAGCTGCCAGTTCTCATTTATCTTTCTAGCAATTTGTATTTGAGGGTCCACCTGGATTGCCAAAGGCCCGGAACTGGTGTGCACAGTGGGGCTGAGAGCAGGGCCTCCACATGTGCAAAGTAGCAGAGCTCTAATGAGGACACTGCGCTGCTGATGAGCAGGACTCTGGAAATCGGTTGGCACCCCTGGTTTACCTAAGGGGACCCCACCAATAGACTGCATGTCTTTTCTTCTCCCTCCACGGAAAATTCTCAACTTGCCCTTTGCATGATTCAATTCTAGCCACCCTTCAAAGCCTAATTCACAATGGAGCTCATTGTGGAGGCTTCTCTGTCCCCCATTTTTTTCATCTGCAACATACGGATCATTGGGGTATTCACCTGCCTGGATTGCTGGGAATTGGAAAAGCTAATCCATGTAAATCGAACGGAGCACAGAACAGAGTCATCACTCCATAGACACGACTGTCGCTTTATTCCAAGGCTCCTCCGGCCACCAGTGGCTTGGTCTCTCTCTGCCTATTCACATGCCCAAGGACACAGGCCACTCCTGAGCTTGTGTGGCTGGTTCACCCGCTGTGATTTCTGCTCACGCCTGTGCTGTACTCAGACCCAAAGTGGCCTGGACCCTCACACTTGCCCCAGAAACCCGTCAGAAGTCTTTCTCAAAACCTTCGCTCACATCGAGGTGCCAGGAGCTGATGGCAGTTTTAGATGTTACCTTTCTTTGAAGTCATATCGTAGTCCTCTAACAAGGATAAAAACACCGATGAAACGCCGGCACGGAGCCTGGCACAGGGTGGGGCTCAGGAAGTGTTTGTTGAGTCAATGCATGCCCGGGTGAATAAATGAATGACTCCCAGTCATTGCTACTGACTAAAGGTGGTTCACTGTTTCTCTTTCCCAAGGACTTTAGTCAGCCAAGAAGAAGTGTTCCAAAACATGGGGCCAATGATATGTGTGTGTATGTATCTAAATTTAATTGTGTGCTTTTGTTTATATGCTTCATCAGTGAGATGAAAATAAAGTAAAATTCACATCATTCTTTGACAACTGTTAACACTCAGTATATGTACTAACATTGTGAAATAATAATAAAAATACATAACAATCGAAGGTATTACTAGAGTTCTTATATGTCAGGCAATGTTCCAAGAAGTTCCTATGCACCAACTCATTTGTTGCACACAGACTTGCTCTGTGTTGGAGGCCAGCCTCATATCCATTCTGATGGCATTGAGGTATAATGGTAAATCATTCACAGCCAATAACCATGCAGCCAACAAGAGAACCCAGGCTGTCGCATTATGCAATATGCACAGCGATCATGCTTGCTGCTATCCCAACTGAGTGTAAACATTTAATCCAGAAAATTTAAACGTGGTGCGTTGTGTATTCTGCTTTTGGTTTGAGAAGAGGTGGGTGGTGGCAATGCCTAGAAAGGTCCACCTAACAGATGCTAACAGGAAAGCAGAGCTAAGGGGAAATACTTCTGGACTGGACCTCTGGAGTTGAGCAAAATCTGGCCTGGCTGTCATGGCTGTGAGCTAGCTAGGCCATGGAGGCCTCAGTCTGGAGCGAGAGACTTGAGTGAGCATCCCTTGCAAACTACATGAATGTGAGAGGTGGACCATCCCCTGAGAACACAGCTTTGCAATTGCGAGACATTCTTTCAGGAAGTACTCCTTTGGACCACATTAGAAAGAACGATGCATCACACATCACGCCAGAGTTAGAACTTCGCTTGTAATTGTGGAACTTGGCAATGTAGCATCTCTCAACAATGTATTAATATTGTTAATGTGCTTTTAATTAATGGTCTACAGTTGCACATGTTGTTTGTAAAGAGACATTTCCATAAGAAGGCAGCCAAGATATTCTCCCTCAGTCAGAGAACAAACCCCTGAAGTATTCTGAAGTCAGAGTAAAGCAGGAAATGGATAGAACCACCGGGGCTGAGCCACAAGACTCCTGAGCAATTAAAAAAACAACTGTATGTGAACATACAAAGCAAGGATGGGGTCACATGTTTCTAAGAACCAGGCAAAGCCGGATTTCTGTGTGCTAATGAGTACAGAGAAGCTCATGGTTGTAAAACAAGATGAATACCACCCCTCATTAGTGCTGCATTTGATGGTTATGCAAAAAGAAGAGAACGATCCACTTAAAAAGGATCTTTAACGTTGATGGGTCAATTCTGGCCATTACAGGCTTTATATGGACATCTCTGCACCACGCTGAAATGAGCCGTGGCAAACAGCATCTTCACTCACTTGTTCAGCTGATGACCAGGCGGCTCTTTCAAGGCCTGGCTCCCCATTATCTTTTAGGTCCCAGCTCAAATGTCAACTCCATGTCAGGGCCAGGACTAGCACATCATGTAGCAAGCAGGGTGTTTAGGACTCAAATTTTAAGGAGGCCTTGTAGGGCCCTAAGAGTGAGTGCCTCCTTAAGTACTGCGCCCCGAGCACCTCACCTGCTCACCCTGTCCCAGCCCTGCTCCTAGGTGAGGTCACCCCTGACCCCTGACACTCTAATAAAAGTCCCCCCACCCCTCCTCTGCCATGCCCACCTAGTGCCTATCACGCCACCCTGGGGTACTTACATTCGGTTATCACCTAGTTATTGTTTCCACATCTACCATTGTCCTCACTATTCGGTACACTCCGTGGGAGGAGGAGCATGGTCTACCTTCTACTCCACCCCCATCGGAAGTCTCTCTTGCCTCACATGGTGTCTCACACACAGTAGGCTTCTAGGAATTCGGGTGGTGAATGAGCATAAAACAAGGATGCAAAATATCTCATGAGAATGATGTCCAGTGACTAGACAAGCCAACAAAAGCCCCCTAAAACCAAATTCTTCCTACTCGTATTTAAATATACACAAAAATAAAATAAAACAGTGTTGTGGGTACATGTTCAAAATCGAGATACTCTAAAAGAGATATGGGGCAAAAAAGTTGGGAAATAGTGATTCAGAAAATATGAGTTCCTCAAGGATTTAGGGTAACCTTTCCCAAATTATTGACACAAAAAGTGGAAGTGAACACCCACATATAACAGGCACTTCAAGATTATTTCGATTACTGCCCACATTAACCTTCTGAAGTAAACTGCGTTCCCATTTTTCAGAATGAGAACATTGATGTGAGGATTAAGGAGGTTCCACAATCTCTCCACGGTGTTGCAGTGAGTGACTGAGGAATCCGGCCTTCAAACCAAGGTTTCTGTAAGCACCAAAGTCATTCTTTCCCATGGCCTGACAAAGCTCCCAAGTTGATTTAACTTCAAGGACTCAAGGTATAAACACAACTGTTCCTGATGGTCCTCACTAATCATTCCCAACTCTGGCTAGTCTGAAGAATCCCTAGGTCAATAAGCCCAATAAATCTACCCTTAAAGAGCAGTCAACACAGACAATCTGTTTTTTGGAAATACATGTATTTTCCTGTATATCCATCCTGTTAGTTCTCCACCACATTAACTTCTGTTAATATCATTAACTTCCGTTACATAAGCCCCCATCTCCTTGCCTTCACCTGTGCCCATTTCTTCCTGTTCAGAGCTCTATGCCTCAAGCACCTGACTCTGAACATTGTCGACCTTCAGCTCATTTCTTCAAAAGTCACCAGCACAACTCTGTCCCTTTTCCATCAGACCTTTTTTCCAAATCACTGCTCACTGTTTTAGCTGCATCTGCAGTGCATTGCCTTGCTCCCTTTCTTTTCAAATTTCAAGGATAATCCATACGAGTCACACACCCCAAGCTGATGAGTGCGGCAGGGCGCAGAGAACAATTGTCTGATCCCCACACATCTCCCTCCACAAACGGGCTTCTGACCATAGACAGAAGCACAGCAGCCAGTCAGCCTCTACACGGGACACACTGCCTGCCAAGCCAGCAAAAGATGGCTAGACTTCCACCCGAGTCTGCGCTAAGGCAGAGCTCAAATTTCATTGTCAGGTGCACTGTGCTCAGCTTGCAGTTTCACTTTAGGGAAGAGAACAAAGCTATGATCTTTCCAGGTCTCCCTGGGACCGTTTACAGACTCACAGCTTTCTCCTGGGAGAGAGCCCAGCCTTTGCTTGCCTTCACGTGTAAAGTGTTCCACTTCTTCAATTGTTCCTCTAAGAAGCAAAGGGTTTAGTCACAAAGCCCTAAAGACTGAATTTCCAAGATCTTCTGGGGTCACCCACCTCGCAGTCTGAAAGTGTACTAGTTTTAGTTTTGGTTTAAACTCTGTCCAGACCAAGTGCTACGAAGCAAGTCATTTCCCTTCTCTGAACCTCACTTTTCTCTTCTCTACATTCTGGAGGGAAGGTTTGTTGATATGTTTCTCCTTGCGTGAAATATCAGCAATTTAAGAGAATTTATAAAAGGAAGAGACCTACAGGGGTTAGGTCAAGGATTGGCATTCAGAGAAGT
This sequence comes from Sturnira hondurensis, assembly GCF_014824575.4. Lineage (NCBI taxonomy): Eukaryota > Metazoa > Chordata > Mammalia > Chiroptera > Phyllostomidae > Sturnira > Sturnira hondurensis. The sequence continues at coordinate 8,620,880 of NW_028087485.1, forward strand.
GGAAATCTCATGTCTACCTGCCTGCCCTGGGTTCTATCTGGGAGTCCCTACCTGCCTACCTGCCTGCCTCCCTCTCTTCCTTCCCTCCTTCCTTCTTCCCTTGCATCACACGGCCCCTGTCATGTGCCAAGCACAGTGCTTGGTGGTGAGAAAGCATGTATCATGAGAAACATGACCCCTGATCTCAATGAGTCTATGACGAGTGGGGAAGATTAAACACTAGTGAAAGAAACAAATAACCCCTCCATGAGACATAGAATAAAATGACTATAAGATGTGCAATAATTAGCACTGTTAGAGGCTGAGAGACAGCCCAGCCTGGAAACCTTTCTTAGTTAGGACAGCCAGGTAACACCTGTCTGGAGAAGAGATGCTTGGATTGAAAAAATAAATGGTTAAAAAAAAAACTAGGCTTATGAAAAATTTGACAGGGGACACGTGGAAAGAGAGGTAGGAAAGAAAGCGAGAATATTCCAGATAGATGTGAAATCTCCAGACAGAAAAAGCTTGGTTCGCTCTAAAGAGCCCGAAAGAACACCAGTTTGCCATTGGTGACTTGAGGCAACATGCATTATCACCCCACTATTTGCTCTTACGGGCCCATATAAGCTTGGTGCGTTCGCTGATGCTTCAATAGTGGACAATGAGGAGCCTAACGACAGACCTAGTGGTACCTCTGATGCGAACATGTGGGAGCACCTTGCTCCAGCAGCCAGTGGCTGGCACCACCCATCACCTCACAACGAAGGGCCATGAAAGGAAGAGAATGTCACCTGGGGAAAGGCTGACGTACAAACTTTCTGAAGCTTAATACAAGGCACAACTCCAGGGGTGCACAGGCAACAGGGGTTTGCTGAACGCTGAAAAGAACGACTGTGGCTTTGGTGCCAAAGTGTCTGAAAAGGTTGGTGGGGTTTCCTGAGATGTCCAAGGCTAGACAGGTCCCTCTGTGGTTACATCCACCTAGTGACACCAGGCCCTGGGGCCGTAGCTGCACTAACACACTAAGCTCTACACTCTCTCTCTCTCTCCCCCTGCCATGAATTCCTGGCAAAGAAAAATATTTTAAAGTGCATTTTTTAATCTTAAGATTTTCATAAATATGAAACAATTCCTGACGTCTCTGGGCAAGAGACCAAAGCCAGAAAGCCCTGCAGCGCTCCCACACCCATGTGGCATTCTGCTCAGGTTGCACTATACCCAGGACCTCACTAAGCCTTTTGCCATCAGGATGCTCAGATTACAGAAAATATCAAAAAGTACCTACTCCTTGCACACAGTAGCCAGTCAATATATGCTAACAATTATGATAACTGCCCCAAGTAAACTTTGTCCCCATTGGTCCCCCAATCTCTTGGAAATGTTCCTTTTGTCAATCCTGAAAACAATCTGACAACTGTCTCAAAACAGCCGGAGAGTTTCGCTAATTGGGGCATTGTCTGTGTGCCGTCCTCAGTCATCAGCTGGCTGGCTTCCAACACATGCTGTTCTTCCGAAGTATCAACTCTTCCCACCCTATGGCATCTAACTGTGACAGAGAACATACTGTGGAGCAGAAAACACTGCCCCTGTAAAGCTGGTCACAGGAGAACAGGGGCCCCCAGAACCAAGCGTCCACAGGAGGCTGCCTGGCACTCGAACGCCCATGGGACCTGAGACTGCTAGACCCAGCCAGGCTTCCCACAGACTCCCAATGTCACTGTGAAGGAAATTCAGATAGACCCTGCTCCCAAAAGACATTTATTGAGCACATAAGATGCCCAAAGCATGCAGCCAGGTGCTGTGGGTGACCTCAAGAAACCACACGTGGCAACACCAAGTAGCACATGAATGGGTAGAAAAGCAGATTCTAAGGGACTCAAAAGGGAAAAGAGAGAGGGTGCCGGGCGAGAATGCTCACGGAAGTCTCTGGAAGAATGTAGGACTTACGTCCTAAAAGGGAGTAGGGGGAGAAGACGGGAATCCAGAATGGGAAGTGACGTAAATAAAGGCAGGGATGTTAGAAAGCAAGGCAGTGGCCTGGCCAGAGCAGCTTTAGGGAAGTATTCTCTCTGTGGGGACTTCCTAGTTTCCATCTGCAATGCAGGTGGGTACCCAGCTCTGCAGTGATTGGTGGCAGCCCCCCAAAACACCACTCAAAGCTTCCGGCTGAGAAATTCCTTGGTTATGAATAAGTCATGAGTCTTTCTATCTGGGCTAAGAAACCAAATTCACCTGTGTAAACTTCAGCCGATGACTCATTTTATTAAAATCTCAGTTTCCCCATCTGCAAAAAGGGAAGTATAATAGAACCCACTTTGAATGGTCTGGGGGGAATTTCATAAGATAATTGATCACAGACAAGCAGATGTTTTCCCAGATGAATGCCCAGTGCATTCAACAACTTTGATCACATATTTCCCATCTAAGAGAGGGGTTTCTGCTGTGTGAGAACAGATTTAAAAGGTGGGAGCACTTCAATCTTAACAAACAAAACAAAGAAGAATGTGATTTTTCTAAATAAAGATCCGCAGATTTGATTATTTACAAAATGTAAAATTACTTCATGGGGGAAAAAACTATAATAACAGGAAAAAAACAGAATGAGGGAAATATTGGTATCAGATTCAACACTATTTTCAGTTTGTCTATTTTAAAAACATGCACAAAATGATAAGGAACACAAGTCACCCAGAGGTAAACATACAAAAATGACTTTTTAAAAACCACATATGAGCAACTGCGAGTAGAAAACAAAACCGGGGTGGGGGTGGAGAATATTCCATTCACAATAATTCAAAATAATACAAAATTAAAGTTCAGTAATAACAAAACTTTAAACTACTCATTAAATGGTGGCATGGCCCTGTTTAAATCCTTTCAATTGTCTCCCATTTTTCCCAAAGTAAAACCTGAACTTTAAAATCTAACAAGACACCACAGGACGTGCCCCTTGCCACCTCCCCCCATCTCATGGACCCATCGGACTTCCTTCGGCATCTTGAAAAGGCAACCTCCTGTCCACCCCAGGATCTTTGCACAGACCTGCCTGGCATGGTTTCCGTGCTCTCACCCCCAGCCTCTCCACCCTGGCTAATTATGCCTCATCCTTCAGCCCCAGCAACAGGCACTTGACCAATGCTGTGGGTTGATTTGCATCCACACGAAAAAAGTTCATATATTTAAGTACCTCAGAATGTGAGCTTACTTGGAAACACAGTAACGAGTTAAGATAAGGTCATCCTGGGGTGGGGTGTATCCCTAATCCTATTGGAGACCATATCCCTATCCATAAGGATACCAATATAGCCGATTTCCTTATCAAAAGGGGAAATTTGAACACAGACAGGCACACAAAGAGAAAGCCATGTGAACAGGAAGGCAGAAATGGGGTGATGCTTCTACAAGGCCAGGAGCACCGTAGGTGGCCAGCAGACCACCAGAGGGTAGGGCAGAGGTCTGGAACAGGTGCCCTATCGCAGCCCTCGGAAGGAACTGACCCTGCGGAGGACTTCCAGTCTCCTCTAGTCCCCAGAGAGACTAGAATTTCTAGTCTCCAGAACTGGGGCAATAAATGCCTGTGGTGCAGGCCACCTAGTTTGCAGTACTTTGCTACAGCGACTCTAGAAAACTAATACACCCAGGAAAGCTCCCCCCACCCCCCGCCCCGTCATCCTCCTGCTGGGTGAGTTCCTGCCACCTCACTACCCGGGAAGCCTTGCTTTCCATCAACTAGAACAGCACATACTTAATCAGTGTCTGCGTCCACACTGGAGGGAAGCAGGTGGGCAGTGTGCCTGCATGCCCCCTGTGCTACCTGCAGTACCCAGCGTGTGAAAGTATCTGTCGACTGTGTCTGGGAAATGCGGCAATAAGCCTGGCGGGCATGAGCCCTTCTGGAGCCTTGGGGGGTTAGGACCAAAGGCCGACCCATCCTGACTGGAACTGAAGCAAACACAGAGCATGTGCTTACTGCGAGCCCGCCCTGTTCTAGGCCCTTCACCATTATTAACTCAGGGTGTCCTCCCAGCTGCCCAGTGAGGTAGGTCCTGTCGTCACTCCACTTTAGAGATGAGGAAGTGGAGCCCAAACAAGTTACTGCCCAAAGCTCACAGCTAGGGAGTGGCAGAGCTGGGATTCGAACCCAGGCAGAATGTACCAGGGTCTGTGATTTTAATCTCTCTGTAGCGCAATTCTCAGAAATACAAAGGTAAACAAGTACAGGTAACAGGTAAGACAGGTACAGAACAGGTAAGCTGCTGTGCGTTAAGTCCTTCAGGATTACTCAGAGAAATGAGGAGGAGCTGAGGCCTGTCCCGAGCCCTTACAGAAAAGAAAGAGACAGGTCCCTCCCCTGGCTCTCTTCTTGAGGCTTCCATAACAGATAAGGCCTCGGGCTGGCTCTAACCCGGGAGGAATTTTCGTGTAGCCTCCTTCTTTCATGTGAGTCTTGCACCAGGGTCTTGCCTGAATGGACTTGTAAATCTTAGGCAGATGGGAACCTCCGTGACAACTCCCAAACTTGGTAGGTTCTTACCTAATGACCGCCTGGAGTAGCGTTAAGTGCACAGGCTCCAGAATCCAGGGTCTGGACCCCAATCCCAACTTGACTGCCTACTAAGAGCATGGCCTTGGGAAAGTTATTTAAACTCACTGGCCCAGGGGTTCCTCGGCTGTAAAATGCAGACCACAGCAGTATTTACCTAACTGGTTCACTGCGGGGCTGGGGAGCTGGGTTAGTCAGATGTAAAGCACTTCGGTCAGGGCCCAGCATGTAGTGTGAACAGCTGTTATTAGTGATGTGACCGCTATCGTTTTGATTTTATCCATTCGGGTGGGCCTAGGTATTCTCAGTCAGCAGGAGACGTGCATGTTCTCCTTGGAGTGTGGGGATATATCGCTCCCAAGGGTCTCGTTACCCAAGCCTCACACTGATAATTTTATAAAATTTTAGGTATGCTAATGACCCTGAAGCACTTAAATATATATCTGTAATGTGCATAAACCACACACATATACATGCCACAAACCATGTCAACTTTTCCCTTTTAATATCAGAGGTTTTTTTCCCCAGCTTAAGAGTTTCAGAAACATGCCTTTCTCATAACCAACTTGACGATGTAAACTAAGAGTCTTAAAATTTCTCCTCTAGAGTGTATCCTAAGAAAACAATCTAAAACACAGACCAAAAAATAATTTATATAGCTAGATATTCATTGCCACACTTTTAAAATAGTGAAAAACTATAAATATTTAAATCCCTAAAAATAAAAGAATGAATATAGTTAAGTAAATTACAGAACTGCAATACAAGGCACTATTAATGTAAACATTAAAATTATATTTGCAAAACATTTTGAATAAGATTGAAAAATTCGTAGTCAAAGGTTATATGAAAATAAGAGACAAAATTATTTATAGGAGAGGATCTCAATGATATGAAACATGTAGGTAAAAGTGTATAGCTACACATCTGCCAAAACTTAAAAATGATTTTAAATGGGACCAAAGATGATAGCTATTTTTAAATAATACTCATCGTTTTCAAACTTTGGAAAATGACTTTTATTAGTAAAACTGTTGCATAAATAAACCAGTTGGAAAAAGACAAGTACCATTTGACTTCACTCATACTAGAACTATATTGAACAAACTGAACTAACAAGCAAAAGAGAGACAGATTCATGGATGGAGAGGAGGCTGGCAGCTCTGGGAAGGGTTGGAAGAGGGTGGAGAGACTGAACATAAAAGGAAAAAAAAGAGAAAGAACTCATGGACATAGACAACAGCGTGGTGACTGTAGGGGAAAGGGGTAGGTGGAAGTAGAAGAAGATATAGGGGAGATAAATGGTGATGAAAAAAATTAAATCGAATTTAAACAAATTGAAATATGCAACAAGAAAAAAGGAAGTTTAAGAAACTCATTGTTTCTTCCTTGTTGGCCTGATAAAAATCTTACACAGTATCTCAATTTCCAAGTCTGAGGGAATCCAGGCAGATGTGTTTAAAGAAAATGCCAGTAAAAGGTATCAAAGTATCAACACAAATCAGAACTGAGTCCAATTCCAAATTCCTCCATTTGCATTGTTACTACCCTGCCTCCCATACCCTCACAGTGAACAAACGTTGAGGAATGAAGCGGAATAAGCTTAATAAGGCGGGCCACTTCCTCCACCCTCTGACCCAAACTTTCAGAGGGCTGCAGTCTGACCTTTGTCCGAGGACAGTGAGCGAATGAAGCAGGCCTGGTCCCTAATGACCCCTCGCCCTGTCTGACTCCTCCGGCCAATCACCACACTCTAACTCCAATGGTATAGAATCCACCTGAGAGCCAGTAACAGAATAGAGAATAATCTCTATGCAGAGAGACAGGATACAGAAGTTTCTGATTTCCCTCAAGCAAAGGGACTTTGAGCTTAAACATCACACCTTCCTCATTCCGGACCCATGAAAGACGAGATACTTGGACATTTTATAAGGGTAAAAAGATAAATGAGCACATAAGAAAACACATGGATGGATGGATGGATGGATGGATGGATAAGATGGGAAAAGCAACAAACATGTCATAATTGTCTCACAACTGACTCCCGCCCACAACTTCTTCCCATTAAATCATTCTTTCTAAACACATCTTTCTACAACGTAGCTGTTACTTTACAATTGCTCCTTCCTCTCCACCCCACAGGAAAGGTTTTTAACTGCTCCATCAGGCGTCAAAGTCTTCCCCAGTGTGAGTTTCGCCTCCTGTCCAGCCTCCACCTTCAACTCCACGGCCCTGCTAATCATTCTCCAGTCTTGTCCTGGTCATTCTCCCCTCCTGGATTTTCATCTATTTATCTAGCATGGCCATCCCCTCACATTACCTATCAAAGGTTTTCTACTATATTTACTTCATACCATAATATATTGTGAAAAGGTTTGTCTTCTCTCTCTCTCCCCCTCTCCTTCCCTCCTTCCCTTTCCTTTCTCTCCCTTCCTCCTTCTCTCCACCACCCTGCTTTCTCTAGGAGTTTCCTAAAAAGGGGAAAATCTCTTCTATATTCTTACACACCGCACCCCGTGCCTAGCACAGATACTACACATAGTCAGTCTTACTAAATGAATTGAACCCCCTGGGGAACTTCACTCCAGTCCAGGACGTACTTCATAATGCACAGAAGGCAGCCAGCACAGCACCAAGTCCCCAGTAAGCATCCAGAAGCAGGCACCAAGTGTATTGATCAAGACCACAGGATACGAGATGAACACACAAAACAAGCACATTTCCATTTCTACTCATTAACAGTGAACGTTTGAAAACTGTAATTTAGAACACAATACCTTTTATAACCATTCCCAAGGAAATGAAATACTTCAGTAGACACTTCACAAAACATATACAGCTTTTGTATGGTGTGTATGGTAAAAATTACAAAATGCTGATTAAAAAAATCAAAGACCTATCCGTGAAGACATGCATCACATTCATGTATCACAAGACAACATAAATATGTCATAAACAGGAATGTACTACATCTCACTGGCAAAGGTAAGTCTCTAGACAAACACAGAATAATGCACTGTTGTAATGGTGGTGTATAGATCACTTTTAACACTAGCATAAAAGTTAAAAGACAAAAGCATTTAAATAACCATAAGCATAAAAATTGTTAATGTAGAAATAATATATAGAGAAGTAAATTTTGACATCAATGACATAAAATATGGGAGCAAAGTAAAAGTGTAGAGATTTCCTATGTGATTTAAGTTGTTACCAGCTTAAAACAGGCTGTTAAAAGTTTTATGCAGGTTTCGTGGTGACCACAAAGAAAAACCTATAGTGGGTCTAAAAAGATGAGGAGAAAAGAATGGAGGCATAGGTGTAAACACTGTGCCTTCTCCCACAACCAAGTTTGAACACAACAAAGGTTTGGAGAACTAGGACACACCCAAAGACCAGAAAACGGAATTATACAGAAGTCCGACAACTACGAACCGTTTAAAGGGGACGGTAAGAGAGGCGGAGCCAGCAGCGGAGCAGGGTCGGGCTGGACAGATCCCCTGACCTAGGAGCGCAGGCAGCAGGGAACCAGTCGGAGTGTGGGGCAGACTGACCACAGTCGCACATTCGCGCACAGTGAGATGGACCACACAGGCCCCAGGGGGCGAACCCAGTGGTGGAGGGCTGACAGCGGTGGCACACTCGCATGCAGTGGAACGAAACGCATGGGCCTGGTGACGGTGGTGGCTGTGGCGCCAGGGCTGCAGTGGCAGGCGGCAGACGGGAAGCCATTGTCCCTCTTTGACCCCGCCCCCACATACAACATCACAACCCAGTGACTGAGTTGCCCTGTTCTAGTGAACACTTTAGGGCTCTGATCCTGCTACAGAACAGGCACGAACAGCCCAAAAGATGGTGCAAGAAGAACTCAAAGTCCCAGAGCCAATAACTCCAAGCGACCAAGAAATTGCCAGCCTCTCAGAAGCACAATTCAAGACACTATTTATCAGGATGCTCACAGAACTGGTAGATTATAGTCACAAATTAGAAGAACATAGTCACATATTAGAGGAACATATGAAGGCTAAACTAATTGAAATGAAGGGAGATGCACAGGAAACCAATAGTGATGGAAAGGAAACTGGGACTCAAATCAAATGGAATGGACCAGAAGGAAGAACAAAACATCCCACCAGAAAGGAATGAAGAAATGAGAATTCAAAAAAATGAGGAGAGGCTTAGGAACCTCCAGGACATCTTTAAACGTTCCAACATCCGAATTATAGGGGTACCAGAAGGGGGAAAGAAACAGCCACAAATGGAAAACTTATTTGAACAAATAATAAAGGAGAACTTCCCCAGTCTGGCAAAGGAAATAGACTTCCAGGAAATCCAGGAAGCTCAGAGAGTGCCAAAGAAGTTGGACCCAAGAAGGAACACACCAAGGCACATCATAATTACATTAGCCAAGACCAAAATGAAGGAGAGAATCCTAGAAGCATCAAGGGATAAGGGGACAGTCACCTACAAAGGAGTACCCATCAGACTGTCAGCGGATTTCTCAAAAGAGACCTTACAGGCAAGAAGGGGCTGGAAAGAAGTATTCCAAGTCATGAAATCCAAAGACCTACAGCCAAGATTGCTTTATCCAGCAAAACTTTCATTTAGAATGGAAGGACAGATAAAGTGCTTCTCAGATAAGGTCAAGTTCAAGGAGTTCATCATCACCAAGCCCTTATTATATGAAATGCTAAAGGGACTTATATAAGAAAAAGAAGATGAAAAATATTAACAGTGAAAGGATAGCAAACACACAGTTATTAACAACCACACCTAAAACAAAAGCAAACCAAGAGGACAGCTAGATCAGGAGTGGAACCATAGAAATGATGAACACATGGAGGGTTAGAAACAGGGGGGTGGGAGGGGGAGAAGGGGGGAGAAGGCACAGAAAATAGCATAGATGGTAGGTAGAAAACAGATAGGGGGGAGGGCGAGAATAGTGGGGGAAATATAGAATCTAAAGAACTTGAGACACATGGTTATAAACTAAGGGGGAGAGAATGGTGGGGGAGGGAGTGTGCAGGTGGAGGGGAATGAAGGGGGGAATAGAACAACTGTAATGGTATAATCAATAAAATATATTTTTAAAAAAAGAATGTATATCAGTACACATTGTCATCAAGATCTTCTCAGGACTGAGAAGGTACTCACTACCCAGCCCTGGATTTCAAACTCTTTGGGGAGGCAGCATGGCCCCAGTGAGACCTAAACTCAAACTTAATCTTCATTCTCTGCTGGATGGCAGAATTACAGGTGGGATAAATTCCTTTCAAGGTTGTGTTAAGTGATACGCTAATGAATAAAACACCTAGTGCATCCCAGACACATATTAAATGACAATCTTTTAAATCAATAGTACAATTGAACAGATGTTCTTTAAAATTTTGCAAATGTAAATACAAGTCACCTTTACATAAGAATACATCAGAAGACATGACATCTGCGAAGGCGACTGATCTGGAATTCCCAGAGTCCTCTCCTGGCTTTCTCCTGGTGGGTCCAGCCTCTGTCTGCATAGCAATGAACGAAGGAGCCAGCCTCGGTCAGGAAATTCTCATCCCTGAACATAGTTAAAGCTTTGGCTACTGAACTCAAGTAGTCCCTTTACTTCTCTCTCTCAGGAATTTAAATCATAGAAAAGATCATTGCATATAATGGCATAGGAGCCATGACATGCCGTGGTCCCTGGAGAGGCCAAAGATTTTGCCAGTCCTAGGGTTTTGTCATTATCTTTTTCCTCCAAATGTTGAGCCAGCACAGTAACCTCTCGACAGATCCTAGAGCTTGCCCATGTTAGTGTGATTTCTGTTGGTGGTAACCAAAAATTATGAATATAAAGCCTTTCGGAGTCACTTGGAAGCCATCCCCTGTTGGTCATGCTCTCTGACCCCCAGGGAGCCCAGATTCCCAGCCGCCAACTCACACTCGTAGGGTTTATATCTCAGATGCGACTCTGGGGAGAGCAGCACCTATAACCAATCTCTTGTGTCACCAGTCTCTAAAATCAATGTTAATTGCCCAATTAAACAAGCCTGATGCTGACAGAATGTGAACTAATTAGTAAGTGCCAGAGCTCATTCCAATTATTAACCTTTATGGTTGTCATTTATAAAGATAAGAGTGCAACTATGGATTTTTGCGTGAATGAATTTGCGTCTGTCATTCTGAGCCAGCCATAAGGAAAGTGGGTAAAAGGAAGAGGTACTAGGCTGGGAGAAGATTCCCCAAGACAAGTTTTTGTGGACCTTTCAGAGACAAAGATGGCTGAAAAGTCTCTTAGAGGAGAATCGATGTGCTTACGTCAGAATCAAGTGAAGAGTTCTTTAAAACTCTAAGTTCCTAGATCTTGACCCACAAAATTGATTCAGTAGATTTGGAATAAGGCCCAGGAAACTGTCTTTCCTTATATTTCCTAGCCGATTCCCATGATCTACCAGAATTAAAAATCCCTTGGGCAAATATCCCAGGAAACTCATTCCTAGCCCCCAAAGTAGCCCCTTAGATATAGGTGTCTTACGAAATACAAATGGCTGCCCATCTAGAAAGGCCAGGTAAGATGGCCTTTCTTGCGATGCTGATGTAATAGCAAGAGCACAGCGCTGCTGAGAATCAGGAGACTTCGATCTGGCTCCCAAATCTAAAATCACTGACCACCAACCCATTCAAAACCTTAGTTTATCCATCTGCAAATGGAACGTTCAATGGAACAAGACTTCCACTCCTCCCAGAAATATGAGCTGGGCATGTGTTCCTGTAAACAATGACTACAAATATGATACCAACTCAAGCCATTAGTACCATCAAAAAGGGGATCTTTTCAAAGATAAACTCTACTACATTGAATTTTAAGACTTGATTTCAGCTTTAACTTGGACACAAAACATTTAGAAGCAACAGCAAGATGTAAAATGCTTCCTTTCAAAGTACCGTGACTCCTAAATAGAGCCTCACAGACATGTGACAGAGAAAAGAGGCCTTTTCCCAGTTTATTGCTCCCTCAATAATGTCTGGGGCAGCGGCCTTTGCAGGGAAGCTAGCAGAAGCCTCCTAAAGACATTTATAGTCTATGTCCAATAAAGTAATTGGCCACCAGATGATGAGAAAGTAACTACGAAAGCCCAACTACCTCATCTTTATAGTTGTTACACACAGAGGCAGGAATGGGGTATGTAAACCATATTCTCCCATAAACTTGGAAATAGATAGGCTCTGTGTGAACTGAAAATATTCCTTTTTTTTTAACGTCAAACCACATTCCAAGGGCTTGCCTAGCCTCATTTTACACACATGGACATCTGGCAGAGAAATAAATTAAGGCTTACCTTAGAGGGTACAAAAATGCATCCATTTATAAGTGTTATTTTAGAAGGGACTGTCTGATCCTGTTGACTTATTAACTTCATTAGAAGGCTAATGAATCTACTGCTGAGCAAACGAGAGGGAGCTCGGGCTGTGAAAAGGGATAGGCAAAATTTCACGCCCCTTCTCCACATGGTGGGGTTATTTATGATCGCGATGAAAACGGCACTGCATTTGGAGGAAAGAGAAAACAACATAAAATAATCAACGGACACGATTCACAGAAAAGTGTTACATTCTCTCAGCCACTGAACACAAATTCAGATTCATACATATCCAAGGCCTCCCTGCTGGGAAAAAAAGAGCCTAGGTCATAAAAGAACACCCTTTCCCACAATAAATAAGAAAGTATTAAACCTGTCATCCAGACCTGCTTCTCCAGCATCCACATCTCCCTCTCTTTTCTGAGGGCTCAGTATTTGGGGCAAACTCCTTCCTCACTCTATTTTTTAGAACACAGACTCATAGATTGAATGATGTTCTCTATATTTAATGAATTTAAATTGAGTAGTTTGGACAGGTGTTCTGGCTAACACCTGCTAATGGCCACTATCCATCAGCGAAGGGCACCCCAGCAGAGTGTGTCCAGGGAGCTGACACTGATTTTTTAGGGAGGGTGGCTGTGCTCAGGCTGTTATCTATCGGGCATCATAAATCCTAATGTCATGTTTCCCACTTGACTTCCCAAGTCGGTAGAGTCTGCGTACTCGGAATTGAAAGAGACTTGGGAGAACACTTCATCCAATGCTTTTCATGAGGAAAGAGTAGACCGGCATAAATAGTCAAGTTCGTTAGTAACTGCGATGGGCTTAGAACCCAAGCTTCCTCTGAGCTCTGTGGTTCCCAACCCTACCTGAAGATAATAAGAATCTACTGAGGAGCTTTCAAGATTATACATCCTAATGCCCACCCTTACTAAATTGGAACCTCTTGGGTAGGGCTCATGAATCTAGATTTTTCATTCATTCCACAAATAATACTTAGGATATGCCAAATTTGAGAACCATGTATGACCCCACCCTACCTTCCATGTTAATTCCTTGAGAAGTAACAAAACTCGTCAAAACAGCTTAGATCCCCTAACACAGGGGTGTCAAACTTGTTTTCACCAGGGACCACATCAGCCTCACAGTTGCCATCAAAGGGCCGAATGTAATTTTGGGACCTTATAAATGTAACTACCCCTTACCAGTTAACTGAGAGCTCAGCGCTGCCACCAGGTAGAAACAAGTGCCGGGCCAGATAAAACAAGGTGGAGGGCCGGATTTGGCCCTCAGGCCTCGTGTTTTCTACCTGTGCCCTAATAGTTGCACTGAAAATAAAATCATCCGTAACGAATGATGATTTTATTTAACTCTGCACTATGTTAGGGGAACTTAAATTGGATTGTGTGTTTTGCATCCTATACGCAAAAATCATCTTCCGGTGTAGGAAAATCAAGAAGTACGTTAACATTACCCTTTTGCTAAGCACAGAAGAATTTCTAAAGGAGAGAGCTCCGGAGTTTTCTCTTCATAGAAATGTATCATTCCCAAGCATTAGGCGCTTCAGATTCTACATGTGCTCTGCACCCCACCCTCCTAAAGATATCAGCACAGCTGTCATTGGAGCCTGGTGGAAGCTGCTGGGCCAAAAGGATATGGGCCTATGAACAAACATTAATGATTGTACTGAGTAATGACTGGGTTGCAAGCATTTTGCATTCTGTGCATCATCTTGCCGAATCCTTGAGAAGCTTCCGTGAGATAGGTCTTCTCATCATCCCACTATATGGAGAAAAAGCAAAGGAGGCTTCGAGAAATTAAAACACTGCTCCAGGGGTGCCACGAGGGAGCAGCAAACCGGGATTCCCACCCAGGCCATTTGAATCGGGAACCCGCTCTGACCACTACGTCTGCTCAATCCCATCGGTTACTAGGTGTTCCTGAGACCCACAGAAACTCCTAGTATGCGAAACAGTGTTTCCTCTCAGGAGTGTTACATCCTAGTGTAAAAATAAGATGTTTTGCATTAAACAGAGAAACAAAATATGTGTGCACATTGATCAGTTCTCTAGTCGTTCCTAAAACTGCTTTGCATCCTTTACAGAATGAGGTGGAGTGATAATACTAATAAAAATATAAGTATTTCTGCAACAGGGCCACTCATTGCAGACTGCACTGTATTTGGTTTATCCGTATGTATTCTTGCACATGTCTGATGCTGTTTCCAATGTATATTGATATTATCTGTCAAGCAAACTAAACATACCTTGAGGAGAGTGATCAGGACAAACTTATTCTGTATCCCCAGCAGGGAGCGCGGGGCTGCTTACATACGGATGCTCAATTAATATCTCTTCAACTGAATGCTTGCTGACCCATTCAGGAGTTCGCACCAGATTTATTAGCAGTGAAAGCAAATAGAAAAAAGCCTCAGTCCTAGAGGGAGGATTTCACAGCCTGTGTCGGCCCAGCCTTCAGGACCTCACATGTGAAGAGACGAACGAATGGGATGGAAAGCTTTTAATTAACAGCCTTGCAAAAAAAAAAAAAAATGTCATTGCAATCTGCTGTTTTGTTTCCATTAATTCACTCAGATTCAACAGGAATTCCACCAAGGAATTGGGGTGAACAGCTGGAGAAGGAGGGAAGCACATAAATAAATCATGAGTGTCATTAAAATGTGTAAACTAATAACTTCTGGGAAGTCTCAGCAATTATTATCAGGGTTTTCTTGGCAAACAAAAAAATTAATAATTCCAAAAGGTCTCCAATTCCTATTTTTAAAAATAAAAACATAGCATCCCCCAGAAAGGTCACTGATAGAACAATTAGGGGAGGGAATGAATGGCCCAGACGACAGCTTGCAAAGCAGATGAAAAGTCACAGGATTCCCCGGTGGCAGGAGAATGAGACAACTCAATACAAGGAAAGTGACAGGGCAAAGCGGCTGGGCTGGCATTGGTTTGGAGCTATTGGAATGTCAGCTCAGTTCTCTAAGCTCTTATTTAGTGTCACCCAAAGGATTGGCTTTGTAGTTCCAGAAATCAGAAAGGCACATGTCCCCTGCTCTTGATAGGTTCCTAGGCTGGGGACAAATCACAACACACTATAGGGATGTGACATTAGCAGCAAACAGAGGGGCATCGGGGAAGGTGTCCAGGAGGACGTGCCTGGGAGGGGGTGTACTCCATGAACACCCCAAAACTAGGAACTCCTCTGCCTGAAGTCCCCTTGCTCCGCAGCTGCTGAGGAACAGACATACAGAGTAATGGCTGAGCCTGGTTGCTTATCAAAGAGCAAAATTTATTCCATGCTGCTAGGCTAGGAGGGAATAAAACGGAGCAAGAGAAAGCACAAGAACCGTGGTGAGGCAGCAATGCAGAGGAAGCGTGCATTGCGACGGATTCCTGGTTGTTCTTCTGCCTTCACAATTGCACACTCGTTTAGTGTTGTGAGGATCCCTAACCCAACAGGAAACCCACAGGAAAATTCCCGATCATAAACCCACTGCTCAGGGACGTTACCTAGAGAATAGCGCCTGGGATGGAGGGATGGAAGCTGGACAACTGCTTACTGCCTCCTCTCTCACTCCAGAAATTAGTTCTCTCAACTATCTTTTTAAGGGAAGACTGTGTCTACCAGTCCAAGTGTCAGTGTTGAAGACGTATAGAACTGAGTTCCAGAAACATCAATCTCAACCATGACTTAGGTCAAAAACCAAAGACTCAAAAACCTCAGGCAGCGGAATAATTGGCCTTATCATAGTTGCCTCTTCCAGAGAAAGTGACATTCTTGCTCCCAAATTGAGAACCACAAGTGTCAACAAATGAGGCAGAGGCACAGACCCCTGTGCTTGCAGAGGAGCGTGAAGACGGCACCAGAGCGTATGCTACGTGCTGTTGTCGCAGGAGTGAGGGAGACCACGGTCCGGTCACTGAGTCCACCATGCCTGCACACCAGCTACCAGTGGCCTATTTTCCGTGGGAATGGAAGAGACAAGAAGTAAAGGGTTATCTCTGCCCAGCTACAGAGTTTCCATTTAGGAGGACGTGTGATGCTATACAAAGAGTTCAAGTTCAGGAGCCAGGGAAGGCCCTGCTCTCAGATGTATGACCTTCGGCCTGGATCCACTCTCCCCTCAACTTATTAATTGTATGATATGTGGCAAGTCATTTAACCCCTGAAACGCTCAATGTTTTCCTTTGTAAAATGGGGCCAGTGATACCCAGCTCTCAGGTCTGCTGTAAAGGTCAGAACGAGATAGCTTAGGTAAGGAACTAGCATGGAGAAGCAGTTCAATTGCAGGTGGGTTCCGTGATGGTTAATGCTCCCCGAGTGTGCTGCATACATAGCACTCTGTGCCAAGCATTTTCTAGGAAATGTACATATTTCATGTTATCGAAATATCATAACCACTTTATCAGGTCGGTTTTAGTATAATCCTCATCGTACAGATAAGGAAATGGAGGCACAGAGAGGTGGAGAAATTTGTTCAAGGTCACCCTGTGACTAAGTGGAAAAGTCATGAACTTGAACCCAGACCATCAGTCCTAAAGACTTCATCTTGACTCGTCACTCCTCCTTGAGTCAGGCTTCTACTAAATCTACTAGAGTTGGGGCCCCAAATGACTTGACTGATGGGCAGCCCCCTAATCTGACACACTATGGGCTGCAAATACTATGATACTGAAACCCTGATTCTTTTGAAAAAGTCATCACCTAACCTCAGTAAGTCTCTAAGCTTGAAATCCTATATGTAAATTGTTATTTGACTAAGAGATGCCAACGGGTGGTTGTGCGAATGGCCATTTATGCCGTCATCCTTCTGGGGGTGGAGACGAAACTTGAACCACCTCCTGTATTAAAGCAGGAGCTCCAGAGAGAGTGTCACTAAGGCACAAGATGCTGCTACCCCGCCAAATGCTTTTAAACAGTCTTGTCTATTTAGAAGTAGATGGCCTCTGAATTATTAATCCAGTAAGGCAAATAATTATATTACAGTGGCACCTGGCAGGAAATGTCATCTTGCCGTGACAGCTACTGCTCCAGGCTCCTCTGTTACACAGAAAATTGAAGAATCACCAAATTCAATTTCAACTCGGTTAAGCATGTTGGGCCAAATCATGAAACCGAAAGGGTGCATGTTTAATTTAGTTTCTTTTCTCTGCACACTGTATTACTAAGGAATACCATGGCGCTCTAGGCTCTAACTGTAAAATGCGTCATCATCAGTAGAAAAGAGAGTGGGAGACAGGGATCTGTAGGGGCTGAGCAGGGAAGAAAAATAAAATGTTAGAAGATACCCTGTGAGGCACCAGCAAGCTGGAAAATCCCGCAAGATTTAGGAACAGTCCCTTTCCTCAATCCTACTCCGTCCGCGTTCCTAAACTGGGATTTATGTGGCCAATGAACCTTCTGAAACACAACACAAAAATAAAAATACATTCCTATATCACAATTATCCCGAGGGAAAGCCTATGATACCCACCAGCTTTTCAAGTCCCTAAGAGGTCACACCACATGGAATCTGGTATGTGCAAACTCTGCTGTGAATAACCCATTTGGCTTGGCCCTTCTGTGAACCTGGGGAGGCCCCACACTTCCTAGCTGGCCCAACAACCAGTTTCTCTCCCACCCAGTTTGGCTCCCTTCTCTCCCGAAGTCCAGCCTTGCCTGGCCTTTTCCCTACGCCAGCGACATTTTTCCACTCTCCATTTGCAAAATCGCATCTCACCCAACATCCGGGCCAGCAAATCTTGCCTACGAAAGAACATCTTTCACTAGGCAGCACTGACATTCCAATCCCCTTCAGTTAACACAAGGGACAGCATTTTAAATCACTCTTCCCCCCGCCCCGTCCCCTCTGATCACCCCCTAAAAGTCTCAGCTAAGTCCTAGAAGCACAGAACCTATTCCCTTGATGCCCTGCAATCTCTATCACATGGACGCCGGAATCAAAGGAGCCTTATAAACAAAGTCCGTAATGAAATGAAAACTATACAAACACAGAGGGTGATAGCAACCATTCATTATTACAATTGAGTGAGCACCCCTACCTGTGAATTGCTGTCCTGTTTGCTCATTTATCATCTCGTTGAATCCTTGCAATCTATTCATTAATTTATTTATTGAGCAAACATTTTTTTAGGTCCTTTCTGTTTGCCAGATACTTTCTTAGGTGCTGAGGATACAGCATTAAACGAAAATGGAAAAAAATCTCTCACTACATGCCTAGATGTTAAGTAGGTATAGGTGGACCATCAGTAAGTCAGTGAGCAAATATTCAGCATGCCAGAAGGCAAGAAGTCTTAAGGAGTGATGGAATGTAAAGTCCTGGGGACAGGCCTCACCCAGTAGGTGAACAAAGGGGGGGGGGCGGGGAGTGAGGGAGAGCCAGCCTCCAATAGAAGAGACCTCAGGCAGAGGAAGAGCCAAGGGCAAGGGTTCTGGGGAAAACAGATTGGTCTGTACAGGGAACATGAGGACAATGTAGCTGGAGCAAAGGTAGCTTCTGTACTATAAACAACTTCCATTCGGGGAAACTGAGACTTAGAGAATGAAATGGGTTGAATGGTGCCCCCACCCCAAAACCACATGTCCATGTCCTAGCCCCCGGATCCTATAATGGGTGCCTTATTTGAAAAATAGTGTTCTCTGAAGTATAATTAAGGATCTTGAGATTAGATCTTCCTGGATTATATGGGTGGACCCCAAATCCAATGGCAAGTGTCCTCAAAGGGACAGAGGAGAAAGCCACACAGAGATTGGAGCAATGCAGCCACAAGGCATGCTGACAGCCACCAGGAGCTTCAAGAGGCAAAGAATTCTTCCTAAGCCTCCTGGAGCCTCCTGCCAACCCCTTGACTTCAGTCCTCCAGCCTCCAGAACTGGGAGACAGTAAATGTCTGCTGTCTAAGCCACACAGGCTGTGGTCTCTGTTACGGCAGCCGTGGGACACTAAGAGAAAGCAGTAAAATAAAGTTGCCAAAGTCACAGAGCATTCTGGGAGTGGTGGGGGTGGGGGTGGGGGGCAAACTGGGGCTTGAATCCTGCCAACTGGACATTAGGATGCCCTTTGAGCCACTCAGCTGCCTTCTGTCTTTTGTACACACCAGTGCATATACTGGCTGATGACCGTGGGGCACACAAGGGGTCCCTTAAGAGACTTCAGCATTAGGTACCTGGTTTTGGCTCCCAGGCTTTGCCTGGCTGCCAGTCTCTCCTGAAACTTGGGATGCTGTCTCCCATTGCAAGGATGGGATTCTCTGGCTTGTTTTGTTATTTGCCCCCAGCAGATAGCATGGGAGTCAGGCTTAACAGGTCACCACAGTATCACCGTGATTGGACCTGAGCGGAAGGATTCTGAGGCTCCGATTCCTCAGGAGTCCCATGTGGGTGCAAACAGGCATGCTTTCATATACTCAAGCACCCTGGTTACTTATTGCCCTGCCAATTTCCAATGAGCAGCAAAATTAGGTTTTGGACAACCTGTGCAAATGGAGGCAGGCCTCAGTCGATAGGAGCAATTAACCCCTAAATATTTAATAGACGTTGTGACTGCTCCCTCTCCCTGGCAGAGGCTCTGGCCAACCTTATGCAAATAATCAAGTCAGATGAAGAAGCAGCAAGGTGTGCAGAACTCACGCCCCAGGCCCCTCTGCTCCAGGACCCAAGGAAACTCCAGGACAGGGCTCTGGGGTGATGACACAGCCAAGAGAATGGCTTTTTGGGACAGCATCCTTCCACGTGTTTACAAAGGACAAGGTCAGCGGGATACATGCATGGCCTCTTGAATGTCACGGACAGAATAAGAATGGAGGGTGAGATGCAGACTCACAGTGGCTGATGAAACTTGCTATCACCCTGTGTGACCGCAGGCAGTGTGACTATGAGCCTGAGTGTGAGTGTGCATGTGCGTGTGAGGAGGTATACGGGAAGGTGAGCATGCAGGCACTCCCTATGCAGAGAAGCTCCTAGGTTCACAGCTTCGTGAAAGCCCTGTCTGCCTTAACACACCCACACCCATCTTCTCTGCCTGTCTCCTGTGCCCCAGTGTCCCTCCAGCACTGACTTACCTAGCATACACACTGGGCAGTGCCTAAGGCACAAACACTTTCTTTCTTTGAAAATCAAAACAAACGATGAAATTTTAGGCTCAAACAAACCGCTTTAATACATTTGTCTTTATACCAATGCACTCATGAAATATCTTTTGATATCATTTTATAGAGGAAGGAGCCCACGAAAGCTTAGGATCATGAAAGTCAACGCACAGACCTGATCCCGCATGGGTCTGTTCTTGCAAGTGCAGGCTTCCCAAGAACTGTGGCACCTTACATCACAAAGGACTGAAAACAGGCACACCCAGGCCAAGTATCCCTCTCACAGGTGACCTCTTATCCACAATGACACAGGGTCTCTCCTGGAACCAGGCACCACCCCTATCTCTCCAGCCAGACTACATTCGTCCAGAGGAATGTGACACTGGAGGAACACAGAAGCGACAACATTGCTGAGGACAGTGTGTGACGGGCCCCACAAGAGATAAGCTAAGAGCTTGGCAACTCCCAGGTGTGGGCCGTTGGTTCCGCCCGGAACATTAAAGAGGACTTCCAAGAGGGGGCCCATCTTCTCCTTTCAAAACAGGCTTCCCGATGTCTTAGCTGTCATTGCTCACGTGAGCCAAGCCAAGGAGCTCCCTAAGAATCTCTAATCCTCTTACCTCCAAAGCGAACTCTCCGTCACGCTCCCCAGGTTGAAGTCATACAGCTTCGTCAGGATAAGTATAACCTGTGAAGGGGGTGAGGAGGAGAGCAGAGGAGAGGAGCAAAAGGGGGAGAAAAAGAAAGCTTACTTTAGTTAGTGTGACAATGTACAGTGCATCCCAAACCACCCAGAGGAAGGCTTAGTGGACCTGCTGAGTGGATGATTATCATACGATCAAGCAAGGGGAAAGCGTATTAATTTAATGCATCCCCGTAACTGGGAGCATTTATTTTAGTCCTGAAGATGTTCTGCTTTTAAAATAAAATCATGCCCACAGGAATGAACTGGGAATTGACCGTTGTTTCTCCACATCTGTCCTCCTTTGAGGTCAGGCACGGACTGGCTGGCTCTGTTACGTCCACCAGGAGATCTGAGAGTGGGCTTGCTTCTGATCCAAAGACAATTCTGATCTGCACGCTTGGGCTAAAAAGGTAAGAAAGAACTGGGCCCCATTCTGCTACAGAAAGGCTCAAAGAGATTTAGTGTTCCCATTACTATGGCCACAGATACTTGAATGGCAGGCAGGTGCCCAACATGACCTGATGCCATCTGTCCAGTGCCCAACACAATCAGACGCATGTCACCTACCACGCAGCATCTGTCCCCACCATGGAGTAAGCAGGTCATTGGACTCCACTGGACTCCAGGACCGCTTTCCTGACTCCAGTTGAAATTACAAAACCCAGAAGGAAGCTGGACTGCCGGAGAGCTGGAGCTGCCTATTAGCAGTTTGCTGGAATGGCTTTGGGCTGGTCAGTCTGATTCTACGCCCTTTAAACTCCTCCAGCTGGGAACTTGGATATAAGACATCTCCTAGCCTGACCCTCATGAACTTGGACAGTGGCTTAGGAACAACTCCACACCTACAAGGACTCTAGGCACATGCACCAGAATCAATCTTAATCAAAACGCAGGTGCCTTATATACAGTGCCTGCCTCCACGCGTGATAATCCAGTTACACATAATTGTGTTTACCTAAATTTAATGCACAACTCATTTCACTTTTTTCAGCTCCTTCCCATTCCACAATTTAACTTCCTCCAGTTCATTTGCACAGCAGCCATTAAATGCTTTCTGAGATAATGAATTTCTGCTACCAAGTTGGGGCTTTCCCATTCTAGGTATCCATTTTAAATTAAAGAAAAATAATCAGCCATTATATTGAACATTTTTATGGCATTTAACTGATAATGAAATCCTCGCTTTGATATTTCTTCTCATCCAGCACTCCATGGGGACGGTCAGCTCTGTTTCCATTTGTTTTACATGAACTAAGAAAGATTTCGAGGATGGGACCCATTACAGGTCAAAGAGAGTCCATGGCAAAGTTGGTCTGGAACATTCACCTTTTCTACAGGACCATTACTGGAGGGCGCATCGGTCTCCTCTCCAACTGATTCCTGTGCTGGGGAGTGATGGACTGACACACAGCCCAGCCAAGGCAGACACCAGTGACACAGCTCTTTGTAGAACAGTAGGATCTGCTAAGCCACCTGTCCGATTAGCAAAGCACAACAGCGGGGAGTGTGAATCCCATGCAAAGAACTATTCACAGGCACTCAGGGGGCCTTGCCTCTCCCCTTCATTACGAGTTCCCTCATTCATTAAATTAAATCAGAGGCTAATGAAGACAAGGGACTTCTCCACACTCTTCTCAACCAGATACCTAGCAATGTGCCAGATAATTCCTGTTTTTGTTGACGTTCTACACATGCACATACATACAAGTGTCCCCCCTTTATTTTACCTTAATTTTTATATTAAGTCACTCTCACAGTTGGTATGTAAAAGCACAGTGACTATGCATATGCAAGCCATCTGAAATGCTGGACAAAGAAACTCAAAACTACGCTCCTCTAGGAATTGGTCAGAGCCCCTGTCTCAAGCACTACAGGAGCAAGGCAGAACAGCGCATTTTCTCCCAATATCAAGCCCACATGAACCTGCAACAATCTCTAACAAGTGCAAAGTCCACAGAAAGAGAAGAAAGAGATGCTGGGGGTAATAGTTCCACTTAATTACTATAGAGTTTCTAACAAATAACTGGGTCTGGGCCACCCTTCTATGAACCCAGAGCCATTCTCATTCTATCAGGCTCCTCGCTCAATGCTTGGACTCAACGCATAACCAGATCATTATGACACCGCGTGAATAGAATGAGCAAAGTAACTCCAGGGAATGTCGGGACCAACAGACTCCCCTTCCTTCCTTCCCTCCCTCCATGTCGTCTGTCCCTGCTGTGTTTCTGTGTCTAGTCTCATCTTCGTGTCCGCTTGTTGGGGGATCCAGACAAACACACCCGTCCAAACCTCTGTGAATATTATTTCTGCCTTCGTGGCAGGCAGCTTCAATTCTGTCCTGGAATTCATGCACTCTCTTGATTAGGAATCTTTACTGGCTCCCCCTGTCTAATGATGAATCCCTGACGCCTCAGCTGGTATGTAAGACACTTCACAGTCTGGCCCACCCTCACTCTTCCAACCACTTTCCCCCAGTTCTCGGGAAACTGTCCCCTGCTTTAGCAATCTAAGTATCTCGAGGTGCTGCAAACAAGCCAAACCCATTCTCGAAACTCTGCTTCTCTCTAGCGTGTTGTATTATTGTATCCTTGCTTGTGTCCAGTCCTCTTATTATCATCTGCATAGCTTCATTATTATGCAAAAAATAGCTCACAATCCACCTTCTTCAGGCAGCCTTCCAAGACTGTCCCAGCCATCCAAGTTTTCTCTTTTGAAGAGAAAGAGAATATAATTTGCTACTTCAAACACTATCTTAATAGCTTCAAGACATCACATCAGTTACCTTCTCAACCTGATGTTTTACAATTTGAGGTAGGGTCTGTGTTTTGTACTTCTGTCTCCCTAGCAGGTCGGCTCAGCCTGTCAAATGCTCCCATAAATAGTCATTTTTGAGTCAATAAAAGATTGTGGTGCTTTGGCAGTAAACCACAGTCTTTAGAATGGGTGGCAGTAATTTTGTCTACTACCCGCATTTTAGAGATGAGGAAACTGAGGCACGGAGAGAGAAAGTAACTCAAGTTTAAGTCCCAATAATGTGTGACTTTGACCAAGCTCCCCAGGGCACTATACTTCCCACTCCATGAGTGAAGCTTGAGTCTAACAGTCACTGGAGAGCAGTGACACAAAGTCTCTGACCCCATGCCTAGTGAGTTTAATGTCAGCATTCTGCGTAGTGTCCGCAAATCTTTCTGTGGCAATTGGGGGTCCACGTTTTGAGAAATATTCCATCACATCGTGATTCCTTTCCCAACCCTGTGCCGCAGTCCCCCGCCCCTCCCCCCACCTTGCTGAGATCCTGATCAAGAGGAGCATCCCTTCCTTTTCCTTGAGTTTAACGTAACAAAGAAAGCAGAGAGTAGGAGATGCATGAGGAGGATGTCTCAGCAAAACCACCCCTGCCCTGGAAGGAAGGTCACCACACTGAGAATTGCGGGCTGGAAGCTTCCTCTCCACTGGAGCCCGCACAGAAGGACATAACAAAGCTATGAAGAGTCTTTAAGCCTGAAGACATTCTGTGTCATGCAAACAAAACCAAAAGCAAAAGAAAGCTTGGCCACTCCTGGCTTCTCTCACCACTCAGGAGGGAATTACCAGCGAGGAAAACTAGACACAAACCCACCTAACCACAAGCCCCAGGCTGTTGGGAAAGCACTCAGAATGGACGGGAAAATGTGAGTGTGCCTCTGGAATCCCCAGCGGCTTGCAGGAAGGGTGAGGATCCATAACACAGGCCAACTTGACTCCCCTCCAGCAGAGGTCCCCAGATGAGAGGGAACACTCGAATTCAAAGAAGAAAAAGCAGAAAGAAAACAGTGATTAAACCCTACTATGTGCTGAATACTACGCTGGATGTGTCTCAATTCTCACAACCAATTTTTGAGACTGAGCAGACGTTATATAATATCCCCATTTTGCAGATGAGGAAACTGAGTCCTGAGAGCTAAGCAAATTACCCCAAAGGTACAACTGGCAAGAGACAGAGCCAGCATTCCCACCCAGAGCTCTATGACTCAACCATGCCTGTTGTACTCTAGCACAATGCTTCTCCATGTAGCAAACGTTCACGTGGGCTCTTTGTGCACAAGGTAATTACTGGGCAGCAACAGAAAAAAAATACCCTTGCTCTCAAATAGTTTATCACTCACTCACATATTCCACAAATAGTTACTGAGCACCTCCTATGTGAATTATAAAATCACCTGCTAAACTCCAGGAATCAGGGGCAGGGATCCAGGGCTCAAAGCCCAGGGAGTGAAGATAACTTTTGATTTCTTTGTTCCGGGAGGAAAAAAAGAGAAACAAATGTGTAATAAGAAAAGAACTAGACAAATTGTTGGAAGACTCAGGTTTGTGCAATAAATGTTGTCAAATAAGTAACTTTTTTATTAACTCGCTAAAGTCCTGGAGAGATTTTAAACAGCAGGAGAAATTAAAATAAATTAGAATAATTAATGAGTAAATAGCACTTCCCTCTTAATGTAAACTGTGTACATACAAACACACACACATAGAGTAGTGAAGTACCTAGCTATATATGTGAGTGTATATGTGAACATAGCTAGAAAAGCTAGTATATATTTATGAGAATATATATATATATACACACACACACATACATAGACATATGAACATACACACATAACCTTAAATTGCCATTTGACGTCTTCCTTGAAATAAGAAACCTCTGTTCATACATCTCTTATAGCCTTTAACACATTGGGTTAGAGACTTATCCACATGTCTGCCTTGTCTGTTAGATTGTGACCTCTTCAAGGCAAGAAATTGGGTTTCTGCGCCCCCAATACCTAGCATATGCCTGACACATGGCAGGTACTACACAATCTCTACTGGATGAATTACAAATCTATGACAATAAAGAAGGGATGAGATGATAAATGTATGAGAGAGGTGCAGATAATGTGCTGTAAGAATTGAGAAGAGGAAGCAATTAAGTCCAGAAAATGTAATCAGCCAAGTCTTCATGAAGGAGAGATTATATGATCTGGGACTTCAAGCATGGTAAGAATTTCAATATCCAAAAATAGAACACACCTTCCCTCCTTCCCTCTCTCTTATTCTTTTCCTTTCCTTCCTTCTGTTCTTTCTTGTTTTTGTTCTCTTTTTTCTTCCTTCCTTCCTTCCTTCCTTCCTTCCTTCTTTCTTTCTTTCTTTCTTTCTGCCTTTCTTTCTCTCTCTCTCTCTCTCTTTCTTCCTTCCTTTCTTTCCTCCATTAGAA
Organism: Sturnira hondurensis; assembly: GCF_014824575.4. NCBI lineage: Eukaryota > Metazoa > Chordata > Mammalia > Chiroptera > Phyllostomidae > Sturnira > Sturnira hondurensis. Next base: position 8,646,771 of record NW_028087485.1, read on the forward strand.
AGAAGGCAAAAAGAACAATGGAATCATACAGAAAGGATGCAGAAAGCCCAACCTGTGGCCGACTGATGAAAAGTTTTATAGAATAGACAGTGGTGACATGAGAGATTATACTATAATAAGAGACTTGCTATGTATATATAATATATATTATATATAATAAATAATGTATATTAAGGAACTGTATTATAGTAAGGGACTAATATAAATAAGGTGACAAAAAGGGACATGGCTGGTCTCTCACAAAATCAGGTGGTGCTGTCTTTGTTGACCATCCACCTCCTATCGTCTTGTCCCCAGACATCTGGCAACTTCCGCTGCCCCCAGATACTGGGGCCAGCCTTCTGCTACCTGCCTGAGCCTTAGACACACTCATTGCTGGTAACTAATGTCTCCATTTCTCATTCCCCCCTTTCTCTTTCACTTACCTATTCCTGGTTATTCCCAGCATTGCATAAAATTCTTGGTGATAAAGAAGCAAAATAGAAATGGTTCCTGTCCTCATGAAATCTGCTGCCTGAACCTGCTGCCTCCCAGGATTATTGGTATTTGAACTACGGTGTCCAAGTCCCTGGCAGGCTTAGGGTGAGCGATATTTGAGGGGTAAGGGGGCTTTCTACACGATTCCCACCACCCACTTCCTAATGAGAGGAGGCACCCACACAGAATTGCAAAGAAGTTTCCGTCTCTGTTCCAGCTGAGAATTTTTCTCCATTTCCCTGTATCTCTATTCCCTTATCACACTGGGTCCAGCTGGGTCCTCTGGGATGGGGCTAGTGTGGGGGCCATGGGGAAACCACAGCACTTGCCAGGAGAGGGCTGTACTCTAAATCCAATCTTACCATAGGCTACCATGTGAGCCTGGACAACTTACTTACTTTTTCAGAATCTGCTCCAATTTCCTAAAATTGGGATAAAGATACACTTCCCCCTGCCAGCCTCACCGGGTTGCTGATTCAAATCAAATAAGGGCTGCTGACCTGCTTTATAAGCTGTACTATGCAAATATGAGTTATTAGTATGATAATTATTCTTCAGAAGACAAGGGTTCCATCTAATGCTCACTGGGTGGGAGGGGAAGGGGGAATTCAAAGGGGGGGAAAGAGTTGCTAAGCTCCTTCCACAACGTACCCACCCATTCTAGACCCCAGTGGCAATGCAGGAGGCTGCAGATCAGACCTGGTGTGCTCACCTGACACCTGCACTCGGCTTCGGAGGCTTCGGAAGGGAGGAGGAAGACCCCCAGGGAATCCTGTCCTCTGAAAGGATAATGAATAATCTGCATGTTTGTAAATCACTAGGATGCTCTCACCCACGAGCACATTCAGTGAAGTGAGGACCTTTACTTTAATCCATTAACCCTTCCTGAACTCCTGGTGCCTTCAAATGCATGGCATTCGCTGTATGTGCCCCTCCACTTCCCCCTCACCTCTCAGCACCTCATTCCTGCCCCTGCCTGGTAGTTCTGTGTCCAGCCGATTGGAAGAGACACAGTGGCTTTCTTTACCAGGAGTAGTTGACAAAGGTAACCTAACAAGGATGCTAAGACACACTCCTCAGGGATCACCTACCAAAGACTGTATTTTGGAGTCTCAGTAGAGTCTGAATCTTGGGGTCCTCCTCCCCCCACCAGAGCAATCCCTCAGGGAACAGAAACTCAATATTTGTGGTGCACAGCCCAACTGATCCCCAATACAAGTACACCCACTGGGTATCCAGATTGGCACTGGGCATGCGCCAAAGTCAGAACAACATAAACAGTGCTCCCCACCCTCTGTGAGTCCGCAGCCCAGTTGAGAGGACAGTGTAAGAGACCGAAGTTGCCATCTGTCATGCATATCATCAACTCTGGCTCAAGATAAAACCTCAGCATGAGCCTTGACTCTTCCCTTATCCAACACACAACAAGTTAAACCCTGAGTCTCCTGAAACATGTTGCTCTCCACTGTATCATCCAATTGCAGGTCCCCGTAATTTTTTTCATACATTCACTAACCAAATATGTATGAAATCCTTCCTGTGTGCCAAGTGCAGTGGATCCACCAGTGAGGAAAACAAAGCAGCTTCTTTGCTGTCACTAAGTTTACTCCCTGGCAGGGAGGTAAAGAAGTAGGTAGGTGGCATTGTGTTCAGATGATGGCACGTGCTTTGGGGGTGGCGGGGCCAGTCAACAGAAGAATAAGTGCTAATGAGCAGGGGTCACCAGGGGCATTTAGGCTGCAGCATAAATAAGGAGCCCAGGAAAGTCCTCTGTGAACAACCGAATGAGACAGGGGATTAAGTGATGTGACATGTGGGCAATAAACATCACAGGCAGAGGAAGCAGTGAACACAAAGATCCTCAGGCAGGAGTGTACCCAGCATTTAAAAAAAAAAAAAAACCAGCGAGGAGGCCAATGAGGTTGGCGCTAAGAAAGGAGAGCAGTTGGAAATGAGGTCAGAGACACGTTGGGAGGCTTAGATCTTGCTTGAACTTGAGAACCATGTAAAGACTCTGTCTCTTGAGATGGGACATTGTTGGAGGATTTTAATAGAGGACTTAGCTTTTCACAGGACCCCGCCGGTTGCTATGCTGAGAGAGGCAGAAAGGGGACAGAAGTAAATTAGGATCCTGTTTTAATCATCCACATGAAACCTGGTGTGGGTTAGACCAGAGCAACAGCAGTGGACAGGGATAGGGGCGTGGTGTGAATATATTTTGAAGGCTGCTGACAAAGAAGATCTGCTGACAAAGTGGAATGGGATGTGAGTAACAAAGACTTGTTGAGAATAACCCTCATCATTCAGGACTGAGCAGCTGGAAATATAGATTTGCCATTGTATGAGATGAAGACTCTAGAAGAAGGTTTGGACTGAAGATGAGAAGTTCAGCTTTGCACATTAAGTGTGCAAATCCTAAGAGACCTCAAATGGAGAAGTCAAATGGTCAGCTGGATAAATGAGCCTAGAGTTCAAGGAAGAAAGTCGAGGCTAAAAACATCCATTTGGGAGTTTTCGGTGATTAGATGGTATTTAAAGACATGAGATTAGAACAGATCACCAAGAAATGAAGTGTGGATAGAGTAGAGACATGATGATAGAACGCTGGGGCATTTCAGCATTTGGAGATCAGAGAATTCAGGAAGGGAAACCAGCATGTGTTGGGACCTCTCAAAGTCACCACAGGAGCCATCTGTGTCCTGTGTGAATGTTCGTGAATGGTATTTACTACAGGAGAGACTCAATTAGCAGAAGAACAAGGTGGTCTTCTGTTGAGGCCAGAAAGCCTGCTTCCCCAGATTCTCTGTGGGCTCCTGTATAAATGTGCCCACGGTGGCAGAAACAGAGGCTTTGCCTACACTTGACATGCACTTCCCCTCACCAAGGCTGATGCGGATACTATCATTGCTGAGTTCCCCACCTGCCAACATCAGGAACCAACACTGAGACCCCATTATGGCACCTGGCAGCAAGTCGATTACATTGCACCCCTCCCATCACATAGAGGGCGCAATTTCTCCTCATTGGAATTGCTTTACCGCCTGCCTTGATTCATCTTTCCATTTCAGGACGCCTTATTCATTGTCATGGTATCCCACACCACATTACTTCTAACAAAGGAACTCATTGCACAGCAAAGGAAGCACAGTAATGGGCATGTCCATGGGAGTCACTGGTCTTACTATAAACTTCACCACCCGGAAGCAGCTGACTTGATGAATGGTTGAATGGACTTTCAAAGACCCAATGACAGAACAAGCTGAGAGCGAACACTCTGTGAGGTTGTGCTGCTGTCCTCCAAGACATGCATTCAACCAGTGTAGGGCCAAAACATAAAAGTCTGGGAGGCCAGGAGCAAAGGTGGGAGTGGCCCTCTCATGATTACACCCAAGAAACCATCAAAGAATATTTTCTTCGCATCCCCACAACCATTGTCTCTGTTGGTAGTGAATTCTTGGTTCCTAAGGAGGAAATTGTCACCAGGAGACAAAACACCTGTTCCGTGGAACAAGAAACTGAAACTGATACCCAGCTATTTTGAGCCTCTTATGCTACCATTGAACCACTGCAAAAAGGGGGGTTACTTATGAATAGGGGTTGGAAATGGGTGCTCAAGGCAGCTAAAGAGATGATTGTTATGTTTATTTACTCCTGGCCCACTTTCCTGCCTAGTATTAGAAGTATTCAGGACCCTGATAATTTTATGTCTAAAATTCTCCTGTTATTTGGCTTCTAATTTGATTCTGCAAATNGGGGGGGGGGGGGGGGGGGGGGGGGGGGGGGGGGGGGGGGGGGCGGCGCACAGATACTTGTGGGGACTGGTGAAAAGGAGAAGCCTATTGCCTCCATACTTCTGTCGTCTGGTGACAACTCAACAGCAGCAACAGAGCTGGTGACAGCAGAAGGGGTGGTTCTGGGCCTCAGTGACAGAAACTGCAGGCTCCTGGACTCCTGCTTACTGAGCTCAGCACACGCTGCAGGGATCTGGGTGGCAGAGACCCAGATCTGGGTGGCCTCTTGCACTGTGCTTCTCTCCTCCAGTGCGGGGTGTAATCGTTTCTGTAGTTAGCAATCTTTGAGCAACACCGCCTTTGTCTTTCTTGTTCCTCCAGCCTTTCCAGCACTGTAATCAATTCCCACATTCAGTGTCTTGGCTTAGAGATACCTAGAGTCAGAGACCCTCACTGATGGACACGGATGGTCTAGGTGATTAGAGGAAACCCGGAAGACTGTGTGTTCTGGAAGCCATGGAAAGAAAGTGTTCCAAGGAGGAAGGAGGGCTCAGCTGCATGAAATGCTGACCGCTCACATGCAAGAAAGATTATGAAGGGACCATCGGATTTAGCTGCTAGATGACTATAAAGGCCTTCAGAATAACTAGCTTACTGAAATCTGCTCTTCACCTCTCCGCCATCCTTACACGACAATGACTTTTCTAAAGCAGCGGCTGAATCCTGTTACCCACTGACAAATAATCTCTAGTGGCTTCATACTGCCTTTAAGATCAACTTCAAATTCCTCATCCCGGCATAAATGGTCTTTCTCAATCTGGCCCCAGTTGACATTTTAACCCTCTTTTATAGCCACTTTCCCCAAAATGACATCTAAATTCCAGTTGCCCTTGAACACCCATTTTTCTCCCTGTTCCCTCTTCCCACACTTCTGCGCAGGCTCCGTCCTCTGGAAGCCCTCCTCCCGCCCTGCACCTGAATCTCTCCTCCTCATTCTTCAACGCTCCCGATAAAAATTACCAACACTCTGCTCCCACCTGTCCTTCAAAACAGAACTGATTCCCCTTTAATCCATATTTTTCTAACATGTTGCACATACTTCCAATTATGCTACACACAAGTTACATTATAATTTTCTATTTGTGTGTATACATATATATAAAATCTCCACCATTAGACTATGTGCTCCTTCCGCAGAGTAACCTTGTTTTGTTCATTGTTACACTCTGAGAGTGCTGTTACGCTGTTCCTTGACATGGTTCCTATTAACCAACAGAGATACAACACATTCTTTAACTTGAAAGCATCAACATAGGCATTCAAAGGAGGAGAAGATGAATCTGACCTGGGGTAACTGAAATCTCTTAATAGAGGATGACAGGTGTAAGAGATGGAGAACAGGTGAAAATTCCCAGCCCTCTTTTATCTGGAATATTCTGTAAGGTTGTCTTTTTCTTAGATAAGCTAGACTGCCAATTCTCTCCAGAAGGGAGAGGTTAGAGCGGCTTATGAAAGAACTTTAAGAATGTCTACGAAAGGGTAAAAGAAAGGACACACAGGGCAGGGAGGGAAGTTGGTGAAAGAAACATCCTAAAATATGACTGTATTAAGTTTTAAACATTTTTTTAAATTCCATAGAGACTTCTAAAGAGGACAAAAGTGTAACTTATACCTGGTGGAATGTAGGTTAAAGAAAACACTAGATCCATATACAAAAGCACGACTTGATAGAGCAGAGTAGTTCAGACAACAGCAGGACAAATACAGGAAGGACCGAGGTGGGACTAACATGCACTGAGCACCTATGAGGTGCCTAAACACTGCGCTTGGTGCTCTACGCTCATTACAAAGATAATGGGTGTGACCACGCTGAAAGATAGATAGCATGACCCACATTGTCAAGATGAGGAAACTGTCCAGGTCATACAGCAAGGAAGACGTCGGAACTGGCACCCAACCACATGTTTGTGTATTCCTGCAAGACCCAAGGAAGGGATGAGAGGAATCGGAAATGAATAAGCATTAGTCATCCCTATTTAAAATGGGTCCATTGTTAAGAAAGCACTTTGCAGAATTTGGTAGCTCAATAAGGCAAGTGACAGAGCAAGGAAATGAAAATTCAGTGTTGCTGAAACAAGGAGCTTGTGAAAAAAGTGGCTATAGAATAGTTGGGGTTTTGTTCTGGTTTTGTGGAACAAGCCATTAAAAACGAATTAAAAATCCATTCACTCTCATTCCCTATGGGACTTTGAACATGAGAGAGAGAACCTGCTCTTGAAAATGATTTAGGTAACACACAGTCCAGTAACAGGGGTGGGACCAAATGACCACAGAACTCCCTGCCACGATGACATGATGACATCTCCTATTTCTTGAGGACAGCTCACAAGAACTAGAGTTAATCAGCTCCAAATGGAGTCTGAGCCTGTCCCCTCCTAGATGCCCTCGCTCCTTCCACCCAACCACCCCCCTGTGGAGAAAGCCAAGAGCCAAAACAGGTGTGAGCAGATAAAAGATGAAACGGCGGTTCCAAAGCCACTAGAGGGAAGCTTCTAGAGATAATCATCAACACAGAGGAAACATACACAACTTGTGTCCTTGGAAAAAAGAGCAGAAGCTGTAAGCCAGACAGTCTTGGTGTGGAATCCAGGCTCTGAAACTTGCTCTCGGCATTGCCTTGGGCAACAGGCTTACCCCGTGGAGTCTGGGTATCCTCATCTGGAAAATTAAGCCAATGTCCTTCCTTTCATTGGACTGCTGCGACGATTAGATAGCAGGTATCTTCTGCCAGGTCATAGTAAGTCCTGGTGCATATTAGCTCCCTTCCATCCCCAGTCTCTGAGAAAACCAGGTCATTTGCCACCCGAGTAGAAAAAAAATCTATGTCTCCAAGAGGGAGCATGTCACCTCTTTAGTGATGACAACCTGAAGCTCACAAAATAAAGAGCAACCTCTGCAGGCCTCCCACTGATGTCGAGATGAAAGGCCGGATGGTCCTTGAGTGCCGTTGTTTGCTCTGTGTGGACACGCGTTGACAGCCTTAGAATGGAGAGATCACAGGCCCATCGAGCCCATTCTTCCTGGTGTGTGATCCGACCCACTTGTCTCTTTCCATGTCAGGGCCTGCCTCTGCAGGGCCTGCCTCTGCAGGGCCTGCCTACAGGCACACACACTCTCTGTCCTTCTGCTGCTCCTGTCAGGGGCATCATTCCCACTTCAGTCTCAGGCACTGAAAGAGCTCTCAGCTAAGCCACCTTGCCTTCTGAACCCTGTGGACTTTCTGAGGACCAGTAATTCTCCAGATTCAAAGTAGCTACCAGCCTGAGGTGCTTCAAGTGAAACCAAGAGCAGGGACTTGACTACAATATGCGATGTCTCAGGGTGAACACATCTGTCTTGTCTGTTACTGTATCTTCAGAGCCTGAGACAATCTCCAACATGTCCCAGATCCCTGTACACAAAGGTGAAGCGAATGACTTATCACCCAATCCATCGATACAGGTATCGATCACAGCCCATCTCCTATTCCATCCTACAAATTAGTACAAAGTCTGTCTTATGGGCAACACACTACATTAAATACTGCAGAGGATGGAGGAATAAGAGACAGAAAGCTCCTGACCTAAGGCATTTTCAGGGCAAGAAAAGAGATATACATTTGTACAGCTACATGCAGTAGAAGTCAAAATTGGTCTGATACCAGCTTGGCTGAAGACACTCTACCTACTGTTTCATGTGAGCCGCACGGAAACCCTGCAAGGTTGATATATACTAAAAATGAGTGATTTCTAAACTGTAGTAAAGAATCGGACTACCCTCCCTGAAAATTTTTACAACAGGTAGTATTTGATCTGGCTAATTCTAGTAGGTGAAAAAGGCAAAAGGTTGTTCAGGCCGAAGAAGCAACATGAGAAAACGTAGTTGGGCTGAAATTGCCTGTTACATTGCAGGGGCCGAGTTTATTTAGGCTGGAGCTTCAGGTGCACAGAGAAGGAGAAGGAGAAGGAGACCAAGACTGGGGTCAGATAATTATGTTTTTAAATACCAGCTGTGCAAACTTCCTACTGTTGCTGTAAATGATCACAAATGCAGTGGCTTTAAACAACACAACTATACTATCTTACAGTTTTGGAGACCTGGAGCCCAAATGAGTGTTAGCGGTGAAAATCAAGGTGTTCACAGTGCTATGTCCCTCCCTTCCCTCTGGAAGGTCTAGGGAAAGAAAACACTGTCTTTCCCTTTCCAGCTTCTGGAGGCTGTACTTGTTCTTTTGCTCGTGGCTCCCTTCCATCTTCAAAGCCAGAAATGGCTAGTTGAGTTTCCCACAACACATCGCTCTGGCTCTGACTATTCTGCCTCCTTCTCCCCCATTTAAATATCCTCCTGATTACACTGGGTCCAGCCAGACAACCCCAAATGATCACTTTATCTTAAGCTCAGCGGGTTAAAACCTTACTTGCATCTACTATCTTAATTCCCCTTTGCCATAACCTATTAACAGTTTCCAGGAATAAGGTCTTGGGCATCTTTGGGAGGCCATTACTCTGCCTACCACACCTGGTTAAAGACTTCCAACTGTACTCAGTAGACAGCATGGGGCTGCCTGATGTGCTTCAGCAAGTGAATGATTCATCGGCACCTGCATTTTGAAAACAAAACTGTCTGTGATGTGAAGGGTAGATCAGTGAAGATGAACAGCAGGGAACCCAGGGAGAAGGAGATTGCAATTGTCCAAATATAAGAAATAAGGTCTGAGTTGAGGCTATAGCCTCAACTGGGAAAGGAAAGAAGGGACGAAATAGGGGAGAAACTATGAAAGTTGTTCCTAAAAATCACAAATACAGCATAACAGAAATGAGCGGAGTCCAAAATGTCCCCAGGATTTTCAGGAAGTCAATGTGCTTCGTTGCACTTCCAAGACCTGGGCTTCAAATCCAGCTCCAACACTCACACGGGGCCATCTGTGTGTTCCCCCATCCCACACCCCCCATTGTTTGGATGAGTTTTTAACTTATTTCCCCTCAATCTATACATTCTTTCTTTCTTGAAATGTACTCTGGCCAACGTTGTCTCCCTGCCCCATCCCCGCCCATCTGCCTAGAGGACTGAAAGGCGTGTTGTCACCATGTACCCAACTGCCTGAACTTCTGAGAATCTTCTTCCCTGAGTGAACATTGGTTTGTCCTCACATATACGTCTGGCCACCTCTTGGACTCCTTGCACAAAAGACCTGCCTGGAGCTCACTTGTGGGTCACCCAGATTCCCATATTCTTCCTGAATTGGCTCTGTTCTAGATCTGAACCCAGGACAGCAGAGAACTGGCCCATAACAGCCCCTTGTCTGTCACGCCACATCCCAAAGCAGAACAGATGAAGGGCCATGCCATTTGTGTGGTGGGAAGTGGGGAGGGGATATAGAGTTTAATCTGTTCGAGCTCTCGATCGAAACTCCAGAGGTCTGCACCATATATCATAGTAAGAGGGCCATCCGTTCAAGCAGAGGAGTGCTCATAAATCCCAGACATTGGAGGTAGAAAATATTTAGGGTAGAATCAGGGCCTTGCCAGACCCGGAGAAGAATTGCTGCCCCTCAGTTTTTCGCAATGGACAGCATTCCTCCAGCAGCCACACCAATATTTCCAGGGGAAAATTATCTGGATAGCCTAAAATAACACAAGCCTGGGTTTTGTCTCCATATAACTCACTGGAAAGGAGCAGAACTTCCAGGGGCTGACGGCGGATGATTTAAGAGCCCTCTCTCATGTAACCTAAGACATAACAACAAAGAACACATAATTTATTTGTATTGATTCACCAGCACACATTTGATCATATCTCCTTGTCCTTCCTTTTACTGAGAATCTATGGCCACGGACCTGAAAAATATATCTTTTGCAAAATGTCTCTGTAAAAATTCAGTTCCTCGCATATCTTGGCTACAGCCAAAGAGTCCGGGCCAGGGAGACCTGCCAAGGAAAGGGGGACAGGGAGCTGGCAGTCCTCCTTGTGTGTTGACCCTGGTCTAAACAATCTCCCTCCATGATGTGAAGTAGACGAGGTGATGGTGGGAATTAAAGCCTCTGTTCTGGGACAGGACTGTCAGACACACACACACACACACACACACACACATACACAAAAAGCCCACAGAAATCAGAGACAGATCAGATCCCTGTTCTAGAGGAATAAGGAGTGCAGCGGAGCTGATCGGATTCTGAGACAAAGAGAAGGGATAAAGAAGGGAGCAGAAACAAGTTTGTACCTCACGCTAGCCTGAAACAGCCCAGGCGTTCAGCACTGCTTCCATTTAACCTTCATTCAGGGTTATTTTGTTCAAATAATCTTGCACTGAGCATTTACTACACTTTTGGCTTCACTCCAGAAGCTACCATAGGTTAGACACAGTTTCTTCTCTCCCCCAATGAAGCACATTGGACAGAGACTCTCAGTCCAATAGGGGGAAACAGGCAAGTGGGCAAAGGGTTTATTGAATGTGATTTCTGTGCTAACAAGGGTACCTACCGCACTAATTGAAGGACTTTGTCACTCATGACTCCATGGTGTGGAGGCTCCTTCATTCCAGAATAGAACAGAAAACAATGGGGAAACCCTAGAGAAATGGCTTTGCACTTTGACAAGCCTGGTCAACTCCTGCTCCTGCCACATCTCTGGGGACACCATAGGACACAGCAATGTCAAGGCAAGTGGCTTTCTGCTAGGGGTCCACTCAACACACTCAACATCAGGTCTAAAGTTCCCTGCGCTCACCCACACATTGCACACATCATACCCAGTAAAAATCCTTGACCCACAGAATCCATGGACATAATAAAATGTTTTTCTTTTACACCAGTACTTTTGGGCTGATTAGTTATGCCGAAAAGGTACCAGAAACACCATTCATAAAACATGTCAGCTTTTAAGGTTTACAGCCATTATGCACATGGAATTTTTTCTAGTGATTTATGTAGGCCTAATCTCCATACATAGAATGTAAACTTCTGGAAGGAACAGATTAAGAACCTTTCAGGCACTGCCGCACAGGTGTGCTATATCCCACATGTCCCAAAGAGTATTCATCACTGCTCAGACCTGCCCCTTTTTGGAATGCTGCTTTTCAAAAAGGGTACAATCATCCATTCAGTTGTCAAAGCCAAATATCCAGGAATCCTTCTCATGCCTCATGCAAATCCATCTGGTTACTCTGCCTCTCATTTTCATACCTCGCCTTTCTGTGCATCGACGCTACTTCTTCCCAAGTTCAAATTCTCATCCTCTCTCATCAGCTTTAACGCCCCTGCCTTCTGATTGGTCTCCCTCCACCTGATCACATAAAACCTGCTCAACAACGTGCCAGGTTTCCTTCCTAACATCCAAATATGATCATGTTATTCCTCAAAATCCTCAATGACTCCCCATTTCCTAAAATGTAAAATCTAATGTGAATAGTGAGGTAAAAAGGCCTTCTCAATCTGGCCCTTGCCTAAGTCACTATTCTCATTTCTAGTCACTAGCTTTTCAATCTGGGGTTCTATTTTCTGAGTTAGTCATCCAATCACAGGAAATAGAAATGATTTGAGTGAATTCTTTCAGTTGTCCCCAAAACCAAGACATTCAGGTTTAATCTCTCTCTCTCTCCTCCCTTCCTTTCTCCCTCTCTTTCTCTCCCTTTCTCATTTTCACTCACTCAATATCCCTATAAAACCCTCTCTAGAGTCTAGAGCTGTGTTCTCCAATGCCATAGCCATTAACTACACATGGTTATTTAAATAAGTAAAATTAATAATTCAGTTTCTCCATCACACTAACCAGCCACATTTTAGGCACTCAACAATCACATCTGCCCCCTTCTATTTTCTCACCTAAAATGCAAACTACAAATACCCATCGCTGATGTTGTGGAGAGCCAGCATCTCATCTCCATGCTGCCAGGAATCCATGCCCTTCTGTCCTGGGAACAACGACCCTTTGGGAAACCAGTTCTTCCCATGATGAGCCCTGTGGAATTGACCAGGACCTTGACCCTCCCCTCTGAGTAAGGGAAGGCTCCGTCGGCCTAAGCCAATCATTCACCTCATCCCCGTGGCACAATGACTGGTTCGGGAGAAAAACATGCTGCCCTACTAGAGCAAATGAGACCCAAGATGAGTCTTGCGGGAAGCTCTGGGAAAGGGAAGCATCCTCTTTCTTCCTGAAGGAACATCAGGAAACCCACTTCTTCTAAACAAAATGGAAAATCGATGTGCGTTCTAGCTCGGCCCTCTTAAAGGGAGAGCCTAAAGTTGCTGAAGGATCACCATGTGGAACCTGAGGATGCAGCCGACACTGCACAAGCCAGTATGGAAAAGCCAAAGGCCTCTGAGTCCTGGATGACATCTTTTGAGCTGCTGGATCAACCTAACCAGAAGCTATCAGCCTCTAGTATTCCTTGTAAAATCAGCAAAAAATATCCTCCATTTTGTTCCAGCCTATTCTTGTTCTTAACTGTTACACTCGAACTACTCTTCCCACTTTTTAAGGCTCAGATCAAAGTTACCTCCTCCACAAAGCCTACCCTGTCTCCTCCAGACAGGTTTCCACACTCCTTTTCTATGACCCTCGATGTATTCTAACACTGCAGCAATTCTTATTGCATTGTAGTGTTAACATTGTACCTTCTTACTACACTATGAGATATTTGAAAGTTTTGAGCCTCTTCATCTTTATTACTAATAAACAAACATAACCTTACCTGATACATATTAGATGTTTGTATGCATGTGTTCAAAAACAAATCATAAGGTAAATAGTAGCCAATTCATAAATTCCAGTTAATAATAATGGTAGGAGTCTACTTTTGGAACCATTATTTCTTTTAAACCTCGCCATAACCTCATGAAATGCGACTATCGTTATTCACATTTCTCTCAAAGATGAACCAGAGTCTCGGAGAGATTACGTAACTAAGCAAAGTCCCACGATACATAAATGGCAGCACCTAATATATTCTTCCTCTGAAAAACATCTGGGTGTTCCCTCCCACTGTTTTATATTCTACCTCCTCGCTGATTAAGGTGTCAATTAACGCAGCAATTTCAGCATCACTTAAGTTATCACGGCAGTCCGGTATCCACTAAAACTCCCCTGGAATCTCCTCAAGGCTAAGTTCAAAATAAACCCAACAAAATCCTCAAGACGGAACCACAGACTCAACCTCAAACCAACTCTTTATTCTAATAAGGTCAGCGGTCAAGGAAGACGCACAGACTTGCAAGCCTGGTTTCATAGCTGTGTGAGTGGCTTCAGCTCTTGGGAAGGGAGACCAGGACAGTTCCTCTGTATGTAGTTCCTCCTCCCTCTCTATTCTCCTGAAACCCAGGTTCCCCCACATGTTGAGACACACTCCACCCCGTTTAGTCCTCCAGGCCACCCACCTGGCAGGGCTCAGATGGCAGGTTCATGAAGCAATAGGACTACTGCAACTGCTAACTAAAAATTGAAATACCATGCTTGAGCAGCGTACCTTAGGTGCCCAATGAATAGGAGTCTCACTTCATTTCCTGGAAAGAAAATTGACTGGTCATATTCTCCCTCTGACACACAGCTCCTGCTTGGCCAGGGCTTGCACGCAGCCTCTTTGAGGCAGCAGGAAAACCACATTCCATGCAGGTAAACGTGCCAAGGGCACAGTCCCCAGCAGAAAGTGCTTGGGGTCAAGGTGACATCTAGTTCAGTGTTTCAGTAAAAAAAAAATCTGCTCTGAGCTTAGGGGAATTTCTTAAGGGAATAAATACACACTGCCCTAGAAGACTGGGAGCTGGGTCCACTCAGGTGGGCACAGAAATGCTCACCCAGAATCTGGTCAAAGTGAAATCTTGAACGTCTGGGCAGAAGGAACAGGCTCCCTCCAACCTCTGGCAGCTGGGTTCCCACTGGGATTGGTCTGCACCCAGAGGCCGCTTCCTCTCAATAACTGGGCTGGGGGCTACAGGCTGTTAAGGGCTCTGTTCCTCCCCAGACCCGAACCATCTGCTGGAACCTCCAGAGAAGGCCAGGTGCCATGACTGCCTCTTGGAAAGTTGGATCTATTTCCAAAATTCCAGTGACTCAAGACAATCAGGAATTATATGAGCAGTCCCTCCAGAAGTTATTGTCCAGAGGAAGGGTGAGGGCAGGAAATTTGGGAGTAGGGCTAAGGTGATGGAGCTACACCACAGCTAATGATGCCCAAATGTGCATTCCCAGCCAACCTGAATGAGGAGGATGAATCTCACAATTTTAGGGCCTTTATGCATTCTAGATCCATGGTTCAGCTAGAGTCCAGCTTCCTTTTTACATTCAGGCATCGTTCAAGTTCTCCAGTAGCCTCTGATTCTGATGAACCCAGCCCTGGGCAGCATGAGATGAAGCATGAGCAAGGCCACAGCCAAGGGTGGGACATGTCCCACCAGATACCCAGTATGGCATGATGCAGGCATGGGAGTCTACAAGCCACCATTGACAATACAATCTTTTGCTGCAAGGTAGACCCACATCATAGAGCTCACCTATACCAGCCAGCCAAAGCCTGCATAAAACAGCCCCCACTGGATGTGAGGAGGATGCAGTCCTCAGAACACTGGCCAGCGCCCCAACCTCCTGGGCCTCTCCCACAGTAGGTCTGGAGCAGGAGGTAAGTCTAGCAATACTACATGGCTGCATCCCAGCACCTCGATCAGGGCCTGGAACAAATGTTTGTTGGCCGAATGAATGCAAGACCAAAGCAACAATGAGCTCCCACTGTATATACTATTCAACAGAAAAGAAACCCCATGGAGACTAAATGTATAGTAGTGAAGGCCCACAACCTGGACGCAAACAGCCCTGAGTTCAAATGCCCACACCCCACTTCCTGTGCACCCTTGGGCAAGTTTCCTGAACCTGGAACCTCCCTTTCTGTCTCTCTCACAGGCATGCTGACCCCCTAGGGCTGCAATGAGGAAGAGAGAAGAAAACAGTCAACTGAGAACTCAGTGTCAGCACACAGAAAGAAATTGGGCCATGTTAGCTGGCATTAGAATTGGCTCCAAAAGGCTCCATTTCTCTTAGAAGGTAGAGGAGAAAAGGGTGAGAAGTAAGTGACAGGGAGTGGAAAGTGAAGAGAGACAATTCTAAGTGACACTAAGCTAATGTTGCAAACAACCCTCCAGACTGGGTTCCGTTCTCCCTGACATCCAGTTGAGGAAGCTCAGGCTCAGAGAGGCTAAGAAACCTCCACCAGTTACACAGCACAGAGCTGGGTGTTGAGTCCAGGCCAAACCTCAAAGCCCATGTTCTTTTCTCAACACAGGGTGGTTTTTAAAAACTCCTGTTGGATCTAGAAGGTGACCTGAGCAGAAGCCAGTCCATGGGAACAGCTAAGAGTCTACTAAGTGCCCAAACTCCCTGCCCACTGATGGACCCGGGGCAGGTGTATTTGCGTAATGTGGCGATAGACTGGAGGCAAAGGAAAAATTCAAGAAAAACAATTAGCCAAATGATAAAGTTCAGTTCTGTCTTTCCTTGTGTTGGGAATAATAACAATTTGTTAGTCTGAGACCCAAAGCTGTGCTTGTAGGCAGAGGTACCTAAGCAAAGAATGTGTAGCTTATATGTGAAGAAAAATAGAGTGAACCAGTACTAAAAAAAGAAAAAGAAAAAGAAAGAAAGAAGAAAAAGCAGCAGCAGTGGCAGCAGCAGCCCTGCAGCTGGTCTTCAGCCAGTTACAGAAAAGTGAATGAACTCATTTCCTGAAATGCTGGGATACCATTGAATTAGTGAATATTAATTTAGGAGTTATAAAGTGTACAGATATTCTAAAGACACGAGGACCCTCTTACCCTCCCAGGAACACTGTTTGCTGGCGTGGGCCCGTCAGGGAGCATGCTGGCAGAATGACAAAGCTCTTTACGCCCGCTAACCTGTAATTCCACTTTAGGTCATATACTCTCCTGTTCCAAGGAAATCATTCAAAAGTAAAAAAGAAAAATACCATTTGTATGGAAATGTTCATAACACCGCTATCCCTCACAGGGGAAAAAAAAGCAAACAAACCACCTAAATATCCAACAGCATGAACATGTTCAAGCAATTAATAGCACATTCTGTGATGGATTCCATATTGTTACCACAGATTGAAAGCTGAAATTGTATAGCCTATGTTAATAGGGGAGGGGAATGTAGACACATACGTAAGTTACAAATTAGAGCAAAAAGTATGCTTGTGCTTATTATTGCTACATGTAAATAGGTATATCCACTGATAAACTGGTATTTTATATTAATGAGATTGTATCCTATAAAGTTATATGCATAATGAAAGTTTATTTATGTATTGACTAAAGCCTGCCTAAGAAAAAAATCTGTGTCTATGTAATTGTGGAAATACAAATCTATTCCCCTTTATTGCCATAAGTGACCATCGTGACAGAAAAATATTTCCAAACAAATATTTAGGGTCATAATGTATCTACTTTGTATCTCGATGTCAAATCTTTATTTCTTTGTATGTAAGGGTGTCTAAGAACGGTGGGTCCTGGTATCCCCAGTGACCGGTTTCAATCTGCTCTTCACTCCTGTGGTTCAGTGTTATTAAACCCTGCGGTTTAGCTAATAAATCAGTGATGACCAGGTACATACATCCTTCTTCTGTTACTACTGCATGTCTTTCCAGCCACCTCCCTCAGAATGCAAGGTTTTTGAGAGTAAGAATCGTATCTTCCCTCTTCTTCCAAGTCTATCCACAGAGTGCATCTTTGAAGTTCTCATTAGCAAACTGGGGCTCAATTAGGATGTGATGATGAGGATAAATAGAAAAGGAAAAATCATAATTATCAACCATATGTACAAGACATAATAATGCTGGGAGACTTAAAAAGAGGAGCTAAGACAAATAATTAACTTGCATTTTATTTTGGCAAAAGTCTTAAAGCAAATAAAGTGCTCTCCATCCCCATTAATTAATAATAGTATCTAGTATGTCCTAGTGACACGAAGATAAATTATACTCAGCCCTGCCCCTTCCCCAAGGTATTTCACATTCTGTGAGTTACATGCAGGAACTCACAATAATAATGTAAAGAGAGTGCCTTTGATGGGGGTTAGCATGTGGCACTACCATGAGACAGAGGAGGGTCATCGGGGTGGTGTCCAGGAGGGGGAATGGTACCTGAGTTGAGTCCTAGAGGATGAACAGGGGTTACCATATGGAAAGGGAGGTTGGTGGGTGGGTGGGAAGGAAACAGAAGGCCAGGTCAGAGGAGCATTATCTACAAAGGCAGAGGCATGATGACCAGGAACAGCAAGTATATCTCAAACACAGAGTGTAAGTACAAGGTAGCTGAGCCTGGGCTACTGTAAGGCCTGGTTTCTAAGGAGGGTTTCACTCGGTTACTTAGGGTGGTATGTGCCCTTTGAATGGGGAGGGAGGGCAGCAATATGAGAGAGGGAGGCAGAAGAAGGCAGCCTTCTGCACACTGTCCCCCACATCGGAGGACAGTGGATTCCACTTCCCCAACATGCCTTGAGACTCAGAACGCCAGCACTCCACTGCGGTGAGTGACTAGCAAATCAGAAGCCATCAGACAAGACTTCTAGCGGAGTCTCATGTGAGTAAGAGAGAGAACACGTACTAATTCTACCTGGTAATTTAGAAAGTTACTCTGGAATAGGATGAAAAAAAATCATGAGTTTTTCTAAATTACCCAGAGAAACCAAAAAAGAAAAGAAATGGACTCCCTGAAAAAAGTTTTTAGAGTTTCCAGAATACTCATGACAATGAGAGAGGAAAACTATGGGTTTTTTTTTCCCTTAACAAACCCATAAACACATTATTTTCCTGGTTACTAATTTAGTTTCATGACAGAGATGGAGTCTTTTTCTTTAATGTCACTCTTGTCAGCCCAGAGCACATCAGTGGAATCTTCTCCTTTGGGGCCATTAGTTCTGCCCATGAAGAGAGACCAAGGGGCACAGCAAAGACCAATGTCACCAACCTTGAAGAAGGGAAAGCCCCCTGCTCGGAGAATGTGTAATATGTACACTCGAAGCCTCTTCTGCGTTCCGGCCACTGAGCTGGGCGTGCACATTAATAAATATTAGTGTATAAAATAGGCTATCTCTGTCCTCATGGAGTATTAAAATTAGTAGTAGGGATGAGATTTGTAAACTAGACAAAGAAATGAACATATAATTACAAATTGCAAGGAGGGTGTCTGGGTTAGAGGATGGTAAAGGGCTGACTTTCGCACTGGGAGGTCAGCATCGCCTGCTCTAAGTGGTGGACAGACCGTGAGAAGCAGCTGGACACCAGGAGACGAGGAGAGGGAAAGCCCTGCACTCACAGGAGCCAGCAGTGGCGAAGGCCCTAAGGCTGAAAAACCCCTGGCACATTTAAGAAACCGAGAGGAAGTCATCAAGGCTGGAGGACGTGGAGGGGTGGTGGATAAACGTGAGATGAAACTGGAAAGGTGGAGAAGCAGGCAGGGACCTCGCAGGACAGGGAAAAAGAAAAAAACTATCCTAGGGATGATGTTGAACTTAAAGACCAGGGGCTGGTGTCTTGGAGTCAGGAGCCGGGGCAAACCACGCTTCTATAGGAAAGAAAGGGCTCTCCCTTCTGCTGCTGAAAAAAATTAAAACTAAGAAAAAAATTCAGAGACCCACCGTCCACCTATAACACCCCATCCATCAACAAGGAAATAAAGGTGATACTGGCCCACACATCCTCCAAATACTACTGTGGACATCCTTTGGGGGGCTCAGCATGTTCACCTTTCCCAGCTGAAATTCTGGGGGGCACCATGGGAATGCCCTGTCATGTCCTCACCCAGCCCCCGAGACAGGGCCCCCACCAGCCAGAGCCTCAGCTGGACCACCTTAAGAGAGACACATGGTTGCTACCTGAGTGGCCTCTGTTGGGGGCTGGGACCATCACTGGGACCACTTCTTCACTCACTGGAAGGAGCCTTCATTGTGTTTCAACATTGCGTGTTGTCATTTAAGAAAACAACACTTTTTATTTTTGGAATTGCAAGCCGGGAGTGAAAAAATAGAAAGGAAATAATATCTCAGTGAAAGAGGTTTTGTTTATTTGCTCTTTTAACTGAAATAATACAACACAATCTAGGTCAGTGTTTTTTCTACGATTTTGACTGAATTAAGAAAAGAACTGCTCTAGCAAACAAAATCCTGGAATAACTAAGGAGCCAGCCGAGGTCTGATCACTGAGCTAAGACATAGTGGCTTCCTTATACTAACCCGTACTTGCCGCCTTCCGAAGCAGGTCGGTTCTGCAGAGCAGATGGAAGGCTCCCTCCACCACTCACCTAATCCTTGAGGGTGCCTGAGGGTGCTATCAGATTAATCTCTCCTGATGCACACCTCCTCACAAGCAACTTCCTTGTTTGCAAAACAGCAATCCCTTCTCTCCCCACCAACTAAGGTGCCTGGCCCTGAGTTGAGAATGTAAGGCCCTCTGGTATCTATGTCCCGCACCCCCTCTCTGTACTGCTTCCCTAGATGAATCTCTGCTCTCTCACGCAACGTCCACTTCCAAGCCACTTCCCGTGAGAGGCTGCTCTTCAATCATTCCATCTCTAACGCCACCCCATCCTGTTCCATGGGCTCATCCTAAATTCCAGTCTCTCCCAAGGGACCTAGTGACGAGGACACAGAGCACAGATCTAGGCGGAATTCGTGACTCTGCCACCTCACTTAACCTCTGTAAGTCTCAGTTTCTTCCACTGTAAACTAAGTGTGAGGCCCCTCCCTTTCTAGGCCATTGTAAGGAGTAAATGGGGCAAAGCTCGATTTTTCATTCTTGTGTCATCAACTCCCTCTCATCTCAGAACCCAGCCTCAACTGCCCCGGGCAGGCTCTTTCCTCTTCCGTGTGCACCTCTCACAATAACAACCATGGCGGTGGTGACTGCAGGTGTGACTACCACATGCTGGGACCCCTCCGAGAGCAGCCCCTCCGGCCTTCGTCCTTGCATTCCCAGGAGACGAACAAATGAATGAACGCGTAACACGTCTGGCCCAGGTCCTGGTGCACAAGTGTGCCAATAGTTATTTTCACTCCTCAGTGTGGTGCTTTAATGTGGCCTTGTGTTGTAATTATTGTACATCATTATCTCTCTCACTGGATTTTAAGTTCCTTGGGACTCTGGGCATGCCTTAGTCAATTTTAAAATTTTATTTTTCAAATTTACTTGTAGTAAAATGTCCTCTTTTTGGTGTAGAGTTCTGTGAGTTTTGATAAATACATAAAGGTGTGCAACTACCTAATATAGACATTTTTATTTCTCCCTGGGTACTTTATCTCTCTAAAGTTTGGTGAATAAATAAATGAATAACTGAATGAAGGACTGAACAAATGAATACTTGCTGGGAAAAGTGTCCATGATAGCCACCCAGGTAATTCTTGAGTCAAAGAAAATTCAGAAGATGAGATTATAACTGATGTTTCAACTTTCTGCAAAGCAATTTCTCAATATCTATCAGAAACTCTCTTAAAAAAAATGCTTATACCCTCTGGCCCAGAATTCACACTTCCCAGACTACATCCAAAGGAAATAATAAGATGCCCACAATGATTTAGGTGCCAGGAAGAACACAATAGCATTATTTCCAATAGCAAACTACCAGAAACGGCATAAAGACCCAACGACAGAGAAATGGTTAATTAAACTGTAGTACTTGTACATGACGAGATAAAACTTTACATTCACATTCTTATTTTATAATATTAAACAGGATGTAAAATTATGTGGCTCAGCTGGATGCCATCCAACAACCTGAGAGGTCGCAGGTTCAATTCCCTGTCAGGGCATTCTCCTTGGTTGCCGGTCCCAGGTCGGGGCATATAAGGAAGTACCAGTTGATATTTCTCTCTCAAATTGATGTTTCTCTCCTTCTCTTTCTCCCTTCTTTCCCCTCTCTCTAAAATCAAAGCTTAAAATTAAAAAACTGTGTAATGCTAAGTATAAAATACAATCTTTAAAATGGTATATGTAATACTAAGAAACGTTTGAGCCCTGGTTGGTGTAGTTCAGTGGACTGAGCGCAGGTCTGCGAACCAAAAGATCATAGTTAGATTCCCAGTCGGGGCACATGCCTGGGTTGCAGGCCACTTCCCAGCAGGGGACCGATGAAAGGCAACCATACATTGATATTTCTTTCCTTCTCTCCTTTCCTTTCCCTCTAGAAAAAGATAAATTCAAAAATCTTTAAAAAAAAAGAAATGTCTGAAAAATGCATATACATATATGTATATCCTGTATAATGACAATGTTAAATAAAATTTTATACAAAATATTAACCTTTTAACAAAATAAATGTATGTGTGTTGACATAATCATCAGTGTGTTTTAGTGATTTTTATTTCCTTCATTATATATTTTCAGATTTTCTAATCTCTTACAATAGATATTCCTGTGTCACTTATAATTAGAAAAATTTTATAAAAATAGAGTTGAAAGGCCTTTATTTCTGCTTTAAAAATCTCATAACCTTTATTTCATATTTAGATGATTCAGTGGTGGCTAAATTTTAACATTCAAATGCGGCATATGGCTCTGCTTAGATGAGAACGTGCTTTCTGTCGGAAGCATGTTCAGAAATAGCCTGTCCCACTGGTGGGTGACACATTTCCTGCACACCTACAGGAAGCAGCCCCTGTCCCAGGGGGCTGAGGCTCAGCAATACTTACATCAGGAGAATGTCAGATAAAGGGCACTGGGTGGGGTCTGGGACACGCAGAGCAGGTTCGCCTTCACCACTAACAGGTACTGACTTTCCTGAAGCTCAAGAGCTGGGACTACGCTTCACTCATTTCTATTTCCCCGGCAACGAGCAGAGTGACTGGCCCACACAACACCCAAGTAACGTGCTTGTATGATGAGGATGGGCAAGGCATGGGTAGGAGCTGAGAGATGGAAGAGTGGAGAGGTGCTCTGAAACCGGAGTCATCTGTTTTCTCAGAGAACACATGGGGCCAACTGCTTGCAGCAATGGCCCCAACTGCCAACCTCCCTGGACCCACATCTGTTTCCAGGTGCGACTTACAGTTTCTCCCCACAAGAATCGGAGTCTATTACACCGGAGTCTGTGTTGGCTTTTGGCTTGTTTTGCCTCGTGCAATATGGTAGAAGCAACGGTGTTCCGGTTCTGGACCTAGGTCTCCAGACACGCATCACCTGTTCCTACCTGTTTGGTTTGGAGCCCCACCTAGCCACCAGGAAAACAGGCTGCAGTGGAATGGGACATGTGGCCAGCCACCCTGCAGGGGCAGAGCTAGCCAGCTGACATGTGATGACAGTGGATACAGGAGGGAGCCCACGTAAGTCCAGAACAGCCGACCGGCTGAGCTCAGCCCTAACTGCTGACTCTCCGAATTCTAAATCCAATACGTGGTTTTTAAGCCACTAAGTGCTGGGAAGTAAATGACAAATGAGCTTTTATTTTGGCTTTTAAATCTCTATTTGTGTATCTTAAAGGTATCTAAAACTCAGCAAGCTTTAAACTCATGTTCCCCTTCTCAGGACCTCTAGTCCTGAAAGGATTTTGTGAATTACATGATTCACAAAATCATGTAATGAATGTAGATTGTGAATTACATTATACTTCTCCTTGAATATGACAAAAATCTAGAAATCATCCTCAAACCCTTCCTTGCCCTCCCCTACGTTCTTGTACATATATCCAATACATCATTAAGTTCTGTTGAAATGCCACCTAAATATTTCTCAAATCCATTCACTTCTCTCAATCTTTACCACTAATACTTCTTTCTCCAAGTTATCATCAGTCCACGTCTGCTCTGTGACCTATGACAAGTGACCTTACTTCTCTGAGCCTCTGTGTCCTTGACGGTAAAGTGGAGGTAAAGTTAGTACCTACTTTACAGAGTCGTGGTGTACATTAAATAAGATAACACATCCACAGTGCACAACAGAAGAGCTGGTATAACCATATGAACTTGCCTGTAAGTGGAACCTGATCAACAAAACAAACAAGTGAGCAAACTAGAACCAGAGACATGGAAATAAAGAACAAACTGGCAGTGGCCAGAAGGGAGAACGGAGGGGGATAATGGGAGAAAGAAGGGGAAGGGTCAAGTCAAGGATCATGTATGAAGGATCCACGGACAAAGTCAATCAGGGAGGAGGATTGAATGTGGGAGGTGGGGATGAGTAGGGCAGGGGAGAGTAATGGGGGGAAATGGGGATAACTGTAATTGAATAACTAAATAAATAAATAAAAAGTAAACAGATCTGGTATAAAATAAGTGCTCAGTCAATGTTAATGGATTCTCCGTAATTAAAAGGCACATGGTACCCATTTATGACGGGCCCCAGTGTTCTCGTCTACCAACAACTCCAGTATCTCATTTACAAGTAAGCAACAGGAAGTTGCCTTCATCCAATACCTCATTCGCTCTCTGGTCCCCAGGCCCTTCCACAGGCTGTGTCTCCCATGTAGAATGTCCTTCCCCTCTATCCACTACAGGTGAACTTCTATTCATCCTTCAAAACCCAAGTCACACTTTTACCCCCATATTTTCACCTCTCCCTGTGCCCTGCTTCCAGACTTGACTACTGCCTCTAATCAGCCCCTTTTATGCTATCTCTATGCTCTATCCAGGTTTCTACTGAATTGTACATCATTAAACACTTATTCACATCTATCTTCATTTCATTGTTGGCTACTGAAGGCACAGGCTATGTCTTTATATCCCCACACATAAAATAGCACCCAGTATGCAGTACATGCTCAATAAATGCTTAGTGAATGGATAAAAAAACAGATGAAGATGCACTACTATGCCCTCCCCCCCTACCTTGCAAAAGCAGAATGTAGCCTGAATCAACAGAACCACCTCCTCCTTCCTCAGAAGCCTTAGTTCTCTCAGTGCCAAAGTAACTGGAACCCATGTGGAAAATATTTGCTGTCACTCCCCCACCCAGATTCCTAATTCCAATTCAAAGCCAAGTGCCTGCCTCCCCGCCAGGGCAGCCCACAGCTTTACTGCAAATATTTCCCTCAGCTCTCTTCGGTGCGTAACCTCAGCTATATTATTTACTACCATGAACACCATAATATGTATTTAAATATGCCGTAAAGGTCAGACAACTGAGCCATACCCCTTCCCGGGAATCCATTTCACACCATGGCAGAGTCAGGCCTCCCAGCACTCACTCAAACGCAGATCTGAAGGTAAATTATGAAGTCTTTTTTTTCCTGATGTGAGGACGACCTCCTCATGCATCATACTCTATTGAATAATAGCTATAAATCCATCTGTTACAAGCTGGGAGAGCAGCAAGTGCTAGGAGCGACAGAGTGATTTTAACTTCTGAGCTGTCACCCTCCTATTCAGAGCTATAAAATTCAACCTCAAGTTCAAGGGGAAAAAAAAAGAGAAAAGAACAGAGAAAGTACTTGGAGGAGAGATGCTGCTTCCCCACCACCACCCACCTGAGATGCTCCAAAGAGGTGATTCCTGAACTTTCAGAAGACCGCTCACCTCTTCTTTTAGTCTTATTTCTTTTGTCCTTGCCCTAATACTTCAGCTCATTTCTCATTAATTTGGAGGCCCAAAGAGCTCTTTGAGAAAATGGTTGTATGATTTACTGCGATGCCAGCATGATTATTCCAGTTTCACTCCAAACGGAGAAGGTTCCAGCGCTTACAGCATCATTAGTGACATTCGGATGCTGTGCTGCTGTTATTAAGACCTCTGTCCATGATCCTACTATGTCACCCGGAGCTAGGCTCCCAGACCCTCCTGCCTGGACTTACCCTCTGAGCACACAGGAAATGAACTCAGAGGAGACAAAACCCTCAGCTAGCATAATGATCTCGTATGAACATTTAGTCTTAAGTATCCTATTTACTATCCTGGCTCTACTGATTACTAGCTCTGTGGTCTCAGGAAAGATACTTGACCTCTCTGTGCCTCAGTTTCCTCATCTGAAAGCAAAGGATAACTTCACCTAATTTACAGAAAGTTAAAAAACGGCAAAAACAGTAATCTGCTAACGTTCATAACTTCTTTCCCACTTCTTGGGCCTTATATGTAAAGCACCCTGTATGAAGAGAGCAAGGTAACTGAGGTTGAAGTTTAAAAACAAAGAACTGAGATTTACTCATGAAAAAGAGAGGGAGGAAAAGAATCAATGGCTGAAGCAACAGGAGGAAGAGGAAGTTTAGTGACAGCATAGATAATGGGGACGTGGAGAGAGGAGCCCAGGACTGCAAACAGCAGATGAAAACCACCCTCCAGGAGTTTGGAGAGTGAGGATCATTGATGTACTTGTTAGAATCAAAGGAGATTCTCCACGTGAAAAGCTGTGAAAACTGTAAAGCACTAAGCAAATTCAAGGCATCATTTCTACACTAATAGAATCCTTTACCCTGATAAGGTAATTAAATAAATAGAGGTAAATAGAGACTGACATCGCAAAATAATTCCTCAAGGTTAATTCGATCTCAGCGTTGAGTGGTAAACAATGATGTAACTGCTCTTTCCCTGGACTGTGAAGCCAGCTTTGGTGGGGAACTGAAGATCTCTGTGACAGCAGGAAATTTAGTCTTGAACCCTGAAGGAGGCGGAGGGCCCCCCAAGGAAGAGCCAGAGGAGAAAAGAGTCAGGAAAATAATACTGCTTTTCATGAGCATCTAGAAGCAAAAATGGGATCACTCACCTGCAGTAAGAGCTTGAGTGAGTGAATGAGCCTGGGGACTCACACAGGAACGTTAAGTGCATTCCTTATAAATAGCAACCCAGAGACACCAAAAATGGGAGAGAGGTGATAAGGTAGAGGGGAAAAAAGGGGGGCCAGTGATGGGAAATACAGAGGATTATAGGAAGTGCTTACAGCAGGGGTTTTCAAAAATATTTTAGCCCAGGAACTCGTAAAAAAAACTGATGGGGAAATCCAACACATAAAACAAGTAAAATCAGGGTGAGCTAGGTGAGGAGAGGTCCGGAGCCTAAATGCTCAGCCCCACAGCCTCTCCACCTCCTCCAGGCAGCTTCGCAGGGGGATCTGAGGAACCCTAAAGGGTCTGAGGGCAGAACTGGGAGCCCATTGACTTAATAAGGGGTGGGTTCTGCCACAAAGACTACCCCCACCACTGCACACGCCCCCTTCTTCCCTGTAGAGTTAGAATCCTTTCTCTCACCACATTTTAGGTAAAAGATTTCACTTCCTTGCTTCCCTTGCAAGTACAAGAAATCATAAGACTAAGATTTTTGCTAGTGGAACAGAGGTAGAAGCGATGTACACAATTGCAGAGTTACTTTCTTAAAGATAAGCTTGGATGTGGCAATGGCTGGCTCCAACCACATGGAAGGGACAATCTTAGAGGCCAGCAGAACAAGATGGAAGACGCATGGGTCCCTTGATGACCATGTAGAGCAGAGCCACCTCCCCTCCCTGGACCACACACATGCACCTGGACATGGGAGAGAAAGAAACCTCCGTCTTGCTTGGGCCTCAGCACTCTGGGTACCATGGTATAGGTACCCTGTGAGCTAACTAAGCCAGTATATGGGAGGGGAAAAAGAAAGAGCAGGAAAAATACAATTTGGTGTCCTCCCGACCCCAGATCTCTTCTGAGCATGTCACTCTTGGCCACAACACCAGAATACTGACCTCTTTGATCTTCAGAAGTTGTTCTTAGCTTCACATGGTAACAGAATCTGTTTATGCTTCATTGTTAAGGGGAAAGGATTCTGCAGACGCTCATAGGTCCCATGGACTAAACTAAGACAGGATGGAGTTCTTTTCTCTCTTTGCTTTTGGTCCATTTGGGCCTCAGAGTTGGAAGAAGATTTCATGGTCCTACACATTCTTCACATTCCCAACATTTCTACTTCCAGGCTATTCCCAGAATGAGCCCTTTGTTTTCTGGGAGGAAACCACAGCCTAGTATCTCATTCTTTAAATCTCAGAGAGATTGGACTTCCGCCAAGATGGAGGCATAGGTGGAAACACTGTGCCTTCTCCCACAACCAAGTTTGAATACAACAAAGGTTTGGAGAAACAAAGACACAACCAAAGGACAGAAAATTGAATTATACGGAAGTCCGACTACATCTAACTGTTCAACAGGGATGGTAAGAGGGGCAGAGCCAGCAGCGAGCAGGGTCGGGCAGGACAGGGCCCCCGACCCAGGCGCGCAGGCAGACCGGAACCAGTTGGGGTGCGGGGCAGACCGCGGGCGCATATTCACGCACAGTGAGACAGACCACACAGGTCCAAGGGGGCGAGGACTGACGGCGGTGGCACACTCGCGTGCAGTGGGACAAAACACGTGGGCCCGGTGACGGCAGCAACTGTGGCACCGGTGAGGGCCGTGGCCGCAGGCGGCGGACAGGACGCCATAGTCCCTCTTTGACCCCGCCCCCACATAGAGCGTCACAACCCAGCGACTGAGTTGCCCTGTTCTAGTGAACACTTTAGGGCTCTGATCCTGCTATGGAACAGGCACGAACAACCCGAAAGATGGCGCGAGAAGAACTCAAAGTCCCAGAGCCAATAACTCTAAGCGACCGAGAAATTGCCAGCCTCTCAGAAGCACAATTCAGGACACTATTTATCAGGATGCTCACAGAACTGGTAGATTATAGTCACCAATTAGAGGAACAAAGTCACAAATTAGAGGAACATATGAAGGCTAAACTAATTGAAATGAAGGGAGATGCACAGGAAACCAATAGTGATGGAAAGGAAACGGGGACACAAATCAGTGGAATAGACCAGAAGGAAGAACAAAACATCCCACCAGAAAGAAATGAAGAAATGAGAATTCAAAAAAATGAGGAGAGGCTTAGGAACCTCCAGGACATCTTTAAACGTTCCAACATCCGAATTATAGGGGTACCAGAAGGGGGAAAGAAACAGCCACGAGTGGAAAACTTATTTGAACAAATAATAAAGGAGAACTTCCCCAGTCTGGCAAAGGAAATAGACTTCCAGGAAATCCAGGAAGCTCAGAGAGTCCCAAAGAAGTTGGACCCAAGAAGGAACACACCAAGGCACATCATAATTACATTAGCCAAGACCAAAATGAAGGAGAGAATCCTAGAAGCAGCAAGGGATAAGGGGACAGTCACCTACAAAGGAGTACCCATCAGACTGTCAGCGGATTTCTCAAAAGAGACCTTACAGGCAAGAAGGGGCTGGAAAGAAGTATTCCAAGTCATGAAATCCAAAGACCTACAGCCAAGATTGCTTTATCCAGCAAAACTTTCATTTAGAATGGAAGGACAGATAAAGTGCTTCTCAGATAAGGTCAAGTTCAAGGAGTTCATCATCACCAAGCTCTTATTATATGAAATGCTAAAGGGACTTATATAAGAAAAAGAAGATGAAAAGTATGAACAGTGAAAGGACAGCAAACACACAGTTATTAACAACCACACCTAAAACAAAAGCAAACCAAGAGGACAGCTAGATCAGGAGTGGAACCATAGAAATGAAGAACACATGGAGGGTTAGAAACAGGGGGGTGGGAGGAGGAGAAGGGGGGAGAAGGTACAGAAAATAGCATAGAGGGTAGGTAGAAAATAGATAGGGGGGAGGGCGAGAATAGTGGGGGAAATATAGAATCCAAAGAACTTGAGACACATGGTTATAAACTAAGTGGGGGAGAATGGTGGGGGAGGGAGTGTGCAGGTGGAGGGGATCGAAGGGGGGAATAGAACAACTGTAATGGTATAATCAATAAAATATATTAAAAATAATAAAAATTGAAAAATTAAAAATAAATAAATAAATAAATCTCAGAGAGATTGATCAGCCCGGCCTGAAAAGTGCTACCTCAATTCCAAGAACTATTACAAGTTGTTTAAAACAACTTTGTATAAACTCCACAAAGTCAATCTCTGTTGTGGCTGGTTTTCAGTGCCTGTCTCTTCTATTTTCTCGCCTTGGATAATTCAATTGCCCAATATATCCAGAATAAGGAGATTTTAGGTCCTCCATTCCCGTCACCTGACAGGCTCACTATCTCTTGGCTTCAGGGTTCCAGAATCTTTGTGAAATCATTGTTAAATACTAGGTCATTACTGAGAATGATGATGTTGAGATGTTTAAAAGAAACGTAATGCCTCAGAATATAAAAGCTATTCTAATCACTACATCTAATTACCAAGAAGAATGACTCACCAAAATATTTTAAATGTCTTAAAATATAATAAAAAGAAAAGAGATAATGTGAGCAATTGCTTAGTGAGCTGGCAAGGGAAAATAGATCTCAGAGAATACAATTCCCATTTTAGCATCAAAGAAGCCAAGATCTTTCAAAATCATTGTAAGTTCTATTCTTATCAGTGTTTAAACTTAAGGCCTTCAGAAGTGGTAAAACTTTTGAATTTTTTAACAGGATCTGACACTTGCGCTTGCTGCCTACTACAATGACTATAAGCCTTTACATAGCTGTAAATTCGCATATGATTTTGGTGTTAGAAATACATGCATCCTTCAATGTTTTAGTTCCTTCTTTCAGGCTCTGCTTCAAAACTACATGCACAGATGAAAGGCCTAAGATGTAAAAATTACGGTAGCAATAGATTCCTATCTCACCCTCAAACATTCCATTTGCGCTGCAATGCAATGCATAATTCATTCATTCACGCATTTACTGTGTGTCGTACGGCAGCATGAATGACCGGCACAAAAGGGAGAGTAACACCCACTGAGCCAATCACAGAGCTGGGCCTTTTACAAGGGTGGTATTTTTTGCCCTTCAAATTACTCTGAAAGCCCTGGCTGGCATAGCTCAGTGGATTGAGCGCGGTCCTGCGAACCACACGATCGCAGTTTGATTCCCAGTCAGGGCACATGCCTGGGTTGCGGGCCAGTTCCCAGCTGGGGACACACCAGAGGCAACCATACATTGATATTTCTCTCTCTCTCTCCTTCCTTTCCCCTCTAAGGATAAATAAATAAAATCTAGGAAAAAAATTACTCTGAAAGTTAGGCAGTTTTAATTTTATTTTACACATGAGAAAATTATGGTTTGAAAAGGTTAAAGACTTTTTCCAAGGTTGCCATCAAAGACCTGCAAGGCTACAGAGCTTGTCCACTCCTCCACACTGTCTCCCACCAAGGAAGGAGGGAAACACAAAAAAAGCAAATAATAAAAGCTACTATGTCATAGATCTCTTCGCCTTAAACTGCCCATGAGATATACCCTCTTAAGTACCCCCCACATTTACAGATGAGGACGCCTGGGTATGAGCAGATTAAGTAACTTCCCAAGGTGCTACCTACAAGTGGCCAAAATGGAACTTGAACCCAGGCCATCTGGCTGTGCCTGTTACCAGTACATTAAAACTACCTCTCTACACTAAAAAAGGAGAAATACTCAAATGGAAAAAGAGAAATAAAATAGTCACTGGTCTCTACAAATTTGGGAGAGAAGTTAGTCCCAACATAGGAGTCAGGGAACACTAGATAGAAGAGGTGCATCTTGAAACTAGTGGCATATGGGTGGGACTCGCCCAGACACAGAGAGAGCCATAGCGAGGGAGGGAGCGCTTGGGCTCTGCCAGGGACTGACGTGGTCTAACCCCAAAGCCCATATTTTACATTTGCACTCGGTAATGTGCATTCCGCGGGCTTTGACGAATGTATAATGACATGTATCCACCATTACAGTATCTTACAGAATCTTTTCACTGCCCTCAAGATCCTTGTACCCCACCTACCACCTCACCCTAACCCATGACAGCCATCAATCTCTTTCCCATCTCCATAGTTTTGCCTTTTCCAGAACGACAGTGGGTTCAATCACATCCCATGTAGCCTTCTCAGGTTGGTTTCTTTCCATTAGACATAGCATGTGAAGCTCCTTCCATATCTTTTCACAGCTTGCTAGCTCATTTCTTTGTAAAGTCAAATAATATTCCACTGCCTGGATGTACCATAGTATGTTTATCCGTTCACCTACTGAAGGACATCTTGGTTGCTTCTGAGTTTTGCCAGTCAGGAATAAAGCTGCTATAAACATCCATGTGCAGGAATTTTGTGCGGCATATGTTTTTAACTCATTTGGTTAAGTGCCAAGGAGCATGATTGATGAATGTAGGGTGAGAGTATGTTCACTTCGTTGTGTAAGAAACTGCCAGATTAACTTCCAAAGTAACTGTACCATTTTGCATTCCAACCAGCAAAGGAAGTTCCTATTGCTCCACACACTCGCCAGCATTTGGTGTTGTCCATGTGCTGGATTTGGGGCATTCTAGTAGGTATGTAGTGGTATAGAAGTTGCATTTTTCAGAAGAGTTTCCCTGTGATTTTCAAGGTATGCAGATAAGTCAAGGTGTGAAGAAATGTAAAACTTATAGAAAAAGAGACCCTTCTCGCCAGCTTGCAGTTTCCCACATGAGGATCACAAGGGCTGATACCCAACTGGTACTCACTGATACAGCCACACCAGCCAAAATACTGACATACCCCTAGACCCTTTAGTTGCAGGCTATTACTCCAAGCTCCCTAGGCATCCAATACCACTCAAGCAGCCCCAGACCCTCTGCATAGACCTCCCTGCATTTCTCATATCCTGTACCCAGCAGCTAAGGCTTGGCACTGAGGGAACCCCTAGAACCCTGCTCTGGCTACAGCCACGTCCTTTCTGATCGGACAGTGCCTAGGCCCTTCCTGGTTCTGCAGTATTTTGAATACCACCCCCGGGATTACTTTGTGAGACACATGCACTATTTCTCAACCTTTCCTGAGGACTAAGCACACTTGCAGGGCTTGTTAGACAGACAATCAGGCCTCACCCTCAGAAATGCTGACTCAGTCCATGTGCATTGGGGCCCAGGAATCTGCATCTGTGCTCTTTTCTTTCTTTTTTTTCAAACATCCAAGATAATTTTTTGACTATCTCAAGGTGATTCTTTTTAAGAGAGTTTTGCAATTAAAAAAAATAGTATGGAGAAATATGAAACTTATAGAATATTCCACCCAGGCTAGAAAGATCCTTCTACGAAAAGGATAGCTAAGTCCCAAAAGCACAGATTTTTGTATGTAGATACATCCAGAAATGTAAAATGTAAACCCCAGTCCCATTTTGCCTGCTGTGTGACCTTGGGCAATTGACTTACCTCTCTGAAACTACCATGTGCTATAAAGAGCAGGGTGAACCAAAAGTATGTGAAACACATAAGTTAGTCAAACAATGACAGCCAATATTGTAGGTAGGCAGCACACTTCATGAATTATCTCTCAGCTTCTGAAGAATAACCTTAATTCTGATTCGAGAACTCGCTACCTTTTCAGAGCAGCACAATTGACCTACGTTGGCTTAGCAAACAGCTTGGCACCATCAAACCTATGCACTTTATTGTTCTTTTTATCTAATTTATTCAGTGGGCATCCAATCGACATCAATGTTTCTATAAAAATTATATTTGGAAAAAGATCTTTAACTCCCTTTTGAGTTGGAAAACATTTAACTAAATAACTGTTATTAGTCACTAAAGATTTCATTTTATAGGTATCTTACTGAGGCTATTTATTTTTTTCTCTTTCTATTTTTACAGCAGCCAATATTTTTGGCCCAGCTTCTTGCTTTATTCCAAACTGAGGAGGGAGGAAAAATAGAAAATGCCTTCTTTCGAAGAATTTCACACCTCAAATGCAGAATGATTCTTCAGAATCCCAGCCCATCCCATGTCATCAGGGATGAATGCCACCTTGTCATAAGTGCTAAGTTGCAAAGAGTAGAGAAATGGGCAGATAATAAAATTACTAAGCACTCAGCGTGTCAGAGATTGACAGGCCAGGGCCATCTGTCACTTATTATACGAGACATTAACATGCTGCTTTCTTATTCAGGGACGAAGACAGCAACAAGAATAGTAAATAATCTGGAGTGAATCGTGTAAGAAACCAACAATGTAATGAGCTGACAAGCAGCCAGCACCCTGAGAGTGTGGCCTGCCTCTGCCCCGGAACTTGTTTTCTACCCAGGCCCCTGCCCTTAGAACGAGGCAAAGCAGCAACATGTCCTAAACCCCAGTCCTTCACGCACCACCTTCCTCCCAACTACATCATTGTAACATCTGTACTAAATTTAATGTATGTCTTGAAATTGGCTCTTCTTTTTACTAAAATTAATTGATTTTTGAAAAAAACTTGCTATTACTACCAACATGGAAAAATCAGTATTGCCAGCCATAAATGCAGAGTAATTGTGACAACAATTGCAAAGCAGGAAAAATAAGGCCATTAAAGTCTAGTCAATACTGTCCCCTGCTGTGGGCTGTGAGCCTGAAACTGGCCTTTATTAAAATAGGAAATTAACAAGTGTTAGAAAAGTGGCAAAGACACTTCGCCGCTGAGATTTTCCCCTGATGCCCTAAAAGGACTGAAAGCTAACTGAAAAAGAATCAATTTTCTCACCAAACGAACCAATGAGACTTACTGCCACACCCACATATTAGAGGAATCTGTACAAGTCTTGCATTTTGGAAAACGCTGTCAAGAGCTTCGGCTACAATTGGTATGGGACGGACAGGTTTTCACAAATACAAAACTATGGGAACCTCAGAACGTACAAAATCCAAATGTGACGACACAACTATGCTTCCCCAGCTGAAAGGTAGACAGCTCAGGCAATCCCTCCATGATGGTTTTTCCATAAAATACTTCAGCAGTTGTGATCCTTTCCTCCTTTTGATCAAACCAAGAAGGTTCAGCCAAAGCCACACCGTTGCTCCAAATGGTTCTCAATCCAAAGCAGGGCAAGGAGACCTGGCCGGTGGTCTGGCTGTTGGGCACAAACTCTCACTTCGGAGAAAGCTAAAGTTGGTAACTAGAGCCTTGGATCAGGGAGCCAGGATCCAAGAGAGGTCATGGTGGCAAGCGGGACTTGAGATGTGTTCAATCTGCAGGAACCAAGGTAGTTTCCACCAAAGTCTAGGCAGCACCAGGGACAGCTCCTTGTGGGCACCGAGAATTCATACTGAGGCTGATAACAGGAGCTCTGCGGTTCCCAACAGAAATGGTCTTTTCTGGCCATCAGCAAGTCTTTCTCTTTAATATACATGTTTGATTGGACCCCTGGTATGGGTAATCAACAGGAGAGCTACTGGTCCTTGGGGAGCATTTTGAAAATTTGGTGAGATGAAGTAATTAATACTGGATTTAGTGGACAGAAGAAAATCATCTCCCACCTCATTCAGCCTAAAATAGTCACCAGACATGTTTTAATATTTTATTTATTCATTTTCAGAGACAAGGGGAGGGGGAAGAAAGATAGGGAGAGAAACATCAATCAGTTACCTCTTCTACATGCCATGACCTGGAACCAAACCCACGGCCCAAGCACATTCCCTGACCAGGAAGCGAACTGGCAACCTTCCGTTTTGCAGAGTGATGCCCAACCAACTGAGCCACACCAGTCAGGGCAATCATCAGACATTCTTGTAGGGAAGGGCTTCTTTGTCATTAACCAGGCCTATAACATAAATTAATTTTACATATAAGCAGAAAATATTTCTGCCTAGTATTAATAAACTAAATACCATATGATCTCACCTTTAACAGGAAGCTAAACAACAAAACAAACAAGCAAGCAAAATATAACCAAAGACACTGAAATAGAGAACAGGCTGACAGTGACTAGAGGGAAGAGGGGAGGGAATTTCAGGGGAAATAAGGGAGGGATTTAGAGGAACAAATATAAAAGACACATGGACAACAACTGAGAAGGGTGAAAATGGGAGGGAGGGGGGAGCACGGGGGTTGGGATGGGATGGGAGTAATAGACAGAAAACTGTACTTGAAAAATAATTAAATAAATTTTAAAAATTAAAAAAAACACTACATTTTTTAGGCATACAACTACCATGTAAGATGAGGAAAGACTGCCTTTGGTTTTTGTAAAGAACTTAACAAAAAACATATTTGCCATTCTTGAAAAAATCACATACTAAATGACAACTCCATTTACAGAATTGGAATTGCCAATATTCTGTAGCCGTCTTACTCACGACGATTCTCCGTATAAGGGCAAGCGCCTGATGACTTCATTATACTTTCTAGTGTAATCACAGCTGAGCATTTATTGAAATACAAACACTTTGTTATAAATTACTCTCCATTTATATCTTCTTTATATCAGACTTAGAACATTCTGTTGATTTTAATTACGTGTGTAGGCAGGTTACATTATCTCTGAATTTCATTTCAGTTCTATAAAGTAAATGTTTCAAAACATTTGCTACAAAAAGCAGGGACTGGGTCTGGGATGCTCCAGGGTACTGTTCTCAGTGATTGTCCCCGTCTGCTTGGTCTGAACTGTCTCCACATTCCCCACTGAGTCCACTGGGAGCCTTTTTTTGGATAAGAGAAAAGGAGGCTCCTCAGCCTCACCAAGCCCTACGTGGGGTCAGACTGTGACATTCCGGGGAACAAAGTGTTTAGCCAAGGAGTTCAACCCAGTGGGGTTCCTCCTGAATCCACTTGTTACCCCACCAGCCTCCTTGTCCTGGCTGCAAAACCTGAAGT
This sequence comes from Sturnira hondurensis, assembly GCF_014824575.4. NCBI lineage: Eukaryota > Metazoa > Chordata > Mammalia > Chiroptera > Phyllostomidae > Sturnira > Sturnira hondurensis. The sequence goes on from NW_028087485.1 coordinate 8,682,507, forward strand.
AAGGTGTGTAGGTATGTGCTGTCTTTAAAGTCATGTTCCAAATCTCCTCTTCGACTAATCAATCAACTGCGCACACAATCTACCTATTCACATCTTGATTTTTTGTTTCAGTTCTTCTGATGGAGGCTCTTTTGGTTGATTTTCCCTGGATCCCTGTAGCTATTTCTCCTCTGGGCTGCTGAAGGACTCTCCGCCCCACCCAGGTGTCTGTGCTGAGCCCCAGAACTCCCTTTATCACTATTTGTCTTTCTCACCTGCCGCAGCCGCTTGGTTCTTTATCCCTTTGGCTTCATGATAAAAAATGTCTTAATCACCAACCCTTGAAGGGAAACAGGTGTACTGGGAAATACCTCACGCTTCACTCCAGAGAGCTGCAGAGTACTAAGTGTTTGACATTTTCCAAACCAAAACCCTGGACACAAAATAGGGGCATGACGTCTGACAACAAAACAAAGTACTTGGAATCCTGACTGTTCCAGAAATTCGGGGATGAACGATCCAGAGAAGGAGACCTTACAACTCTTCAGAAGTAGCTGCCAAGGATAATGGCAGCTGCACATGACTTTCCTCTGGCCTGGAAACTGAGGCGAGACAAAGGAGCCGGCTTTGCCTTCCCCGCACTGCCAGCACCTGCTTTGGCTTTCCCATCCCCGAGCTGCCTCGTTCGGCCTCTTCCATGGTGGTCACTGCCAAGTTGCACCTTCAGCCCTCCATCTCTCTCTGCGTTAAATTTCTGGGAAATTAAATCCACTCTGACAGCATCCTTACCACCTGAGCCCCAATGAATCAAAAAGTTCCTTGTCTCTTCCAGAACTACCCCCTGATCTTTTCAACCCTATAAACCCAACTGCCTCCTAGAAAAAACTCCAGCCCTTGAACGACCGGGACTTCAATCATGATGTGTCAAAATCATACACATTTTCCTCCCCTCTCCTCCACTAAATAAAACCCCCATCCCTCTGTCTGTGTTTCAGTCCTAGTTCACGGTGTTACCGTCCTTCCCAGTACCTGTAAGAGAAACCTGAGAGCCATATTACTGGGCTAATTCATTCAATCACTACTAAGTCCTCCCAACTCTACCTTTGCAATGATAACTGCGTATCACATCCTCCATATTCCCACAACTTCAGTCCAGATTCGTATCATAGTTTACCCGGAATACTATAATACCACACACTAACATGACGCCTCTTCCTTCTCACAGCGTTTCACTCATGCCCCATTGCTCCTAGCAACGTCACCCTATTAACATGTAACGTCAAATCTCACTCTTAGCTCCCCATCAAGCTTTCGCTGGTCACCACTGGCGCAGAATCCAAAGTCCTAAACACAGCCTTCCATTAGTGCGTCCTTCCAACCAGGAAAGGCTAGAAGCATTTGAATCACACAGACCTGAGGCTGAATTACAGGTTCGCGGATTACTGGCTGAGTGACCTTGGGCAAGAGCAAGTGTGCAGACTCATTACTGCAATTACCCTAATTGTAGAGTCTGTGTTTATTGTACATAGAGTCTGACTTCCTATTCAGCCACTCCAGGTTAAAAAAAATCACCCACTTGAGATGAGGTTATGTTATTTGACATTCAAAATAATTTACTTCTAAAGTGACAAGAATTTCTTTTTTTCTCAAAAATAGAGATAATAACAGTGCTTATCCCAGGTTTGTTGTGAAAACTAAAATGAGATAGTGTTTGTATGTAACATATAATTTTACATAAGCAATTATATATAATATATATAAGCAATGTGCTAGACTATATATATATATGTATAAACAAAAGGGTTGATCTGATACACACACATATCTCAAGTTCCAACAACCATATTAATGCTCTGAAACTTACCCCTTATTAAAGAACAAACTTGGAAAATCAGCAACCCCAAAACAACTCAGGCCCAAAGTAGGGACATAGCTATTGTGGAAGACCCCAGGAGCCCACCATCTACCTGAGGCTGCAGGACGGGGTAAGAAAAGATAACGCACAATCTACAAAAATGTAGGGATTTAGAGATGCCTTGCAAATTAGAATCATTACAAGTTTCATAAAGAAGGCTGCTTTTGAATACTCCTCTTTGGAAGGAATTAACAATTATGGAGAACTGTAGCCACCTTGATACCAAGAATACTTAGTTCACTTTCCAAAACAAGAAATGTTGCAAAGACCATAAGGATAAATGTTCATTGCATTTCTTCTATCTGTTAGAACAGCACAAACACTGTGAGTAATCCAAGGGGAATAAAATACTCATTGCCTTCAAGGGCCAAGTGGTCTTATAAAGGCTTTAACATGCTTACCTAGTGAAGCAAAGCATAATGGAATGCAGTCCAAAAAAAAAAAAAAAGGAACCAAGCACATACCACAGGAGGGCGAGACTAACGGCAGCAAGGCTGCAGTAGTGTGCAAGTCTGATCTCACTTTCTCCATCTTCTTTGCATTAAGCCCTGTTGCCTAGACACTTCTAACAGGTGAGGCCCATGCTCTTTTAGGATAACCCTGATTTTTCTTGAGGCCTGAGCTTTTAATTCAAATCAGAATCACCCCCGAAAGATGAGCTTCCCTTGGCAAGGAACATAGACACTGGTCCAAGCTTCCCTCTACACCTATGCCTTTAATCTATTCCCTTCTCTTCCTTCTGATTTGATTCCAGAACAGAAATACAGCAACTGTGGTCTCAGGAAAAAGATTTTGGTCCCTGGTGTAGTTATGGAAGGAGGTATGGAAAATATAAACACCTGCTCTGACCGTAGCACCTTCAGAATCCCAGTTTGGACGGAGCTCCAATTTTCTCAGAGTTGCAGAGAACGCTGAATGATCCATTAGGCATCAGTGAGAATAAAGAGGCAAAGGCTAAGGGGACACTCGGGCCTCGGGTGCCTGTGGCTGCTCCTGCTCCATACCATCTCAGGGCAGCATGGGCGCCCCCTCTAAGCCTTTCTCTGTCATCCACGCACAGCAACCAGAGTGCAAAGTCTTTAGACACCAGCACTCCTGTGTTCCAAGCAGAGGCTAGAAGGGGTGGCCTTAGACTCAGTTCCTGAGAAGCCTGGGTTTCAGCTGAACTAAGTGCTTTCTTCTACCAAAATCCTACCCAGAAAAAGAAAATGTTCACAAAACAGCCACTGCACACACCACTGATCACCACCAAGCTACCATCAACGAGAGATCTCTCCTGGGGGATTTTAGACCCTTTCACTCCCCTGAGCCTTTCTTTAAGTCATCTGTTAAATACAGGCAATATTTTACTGATACAAAAGCAAAGGGCTGGATCAAACAGCTCCCTGAGTTATCTTCCTGCTCTAACTTACCTGCATAGCAACCAGGAAAAGGAAAGAGTATTTTTCCAGTTTGACAAGGCACTGACTTAAGCTACATTTGGACATATATATGTTTGTCTGTAGGGCTCTGAGCCCATATTACCCCACGAATCGACAAACAGCTGCAAGTGGACAAGTTAAAGAGGAAGCTATAGGAGGCATTGACTTCACCAGTCAACAGAACCCAAGACCTGCCTGTCCCACACTCAGACCTCCCACTCCACCATAGGCCTACTCCTGAGTTCATGAAATAGCCTTCTAGCCTTTCTCAGATGTCCCCACCATTCCACCAGCCTTGCTCTGACCCGCTCCTCCATGTTCTTTCTTTAGCTCTCAGTGCACCCTGGAAGTTGTATTCCCAGTTGTTGTTCAGGGCTTTTTCAGGTTCTCCCAGTCCCACTTACCCATCCATGAGACAACCGGCCAAGAGAATGGCACTGTTTGTAGACTGAAATAGAGCAAGAGAAGAGTTGCCTGAGTTGCCATCTTTATGCAAACTAAAGAGTGTCACCTTATGAAAGTCAAGTAGCCATGGACCTCAATTTCCTCATCCTTGAACAGAAAAGGGAGGGTTGAACTTAGTTCACTTAACAGAGATTGCACAGATATGTGTATTATGCAAAAGACCATCCTTGAACTTGATTTTGCTAAAGGAAAATGCCACTAGTGCAAAGGCCACATTTTGCTCATCTAGCAAGTCCCCTACTAGCACTGGGAACGGTATATAAGAAGCATTCACTGAAATGGTCGCTAAATCGTCAGTTCCCAAGTCATAATCTCTGCCTTCAGCGTCCTTATACATTTACAGGGGAAAAAAGAAAACCAAGGATATAAATAACCATTGTAAAGGTAGGAAGTCAGCACAGCACTAAGAGAGAAAAGAGCAATAAAACACAGTTAATTAAATCCTAGAGTAAAAATTGTTTTCATCTGAACTATCGGTGAAGGCTTCAGGGAGGGGGTGGCATATGAACCACTAGATGGGTAGATTACGTAACTACAGATATAGGGAAGGGATATTCCAAATGGAAACAAGGGGATTTTCCAATGGTAATCAGCCTACATGGGGAATCCAACTCAGGACCATAAGATTTTTCTTTCCTACCATCTTGAAAAGATCTCTTGGTTTTTTTTCCTTTTTGGCTTTCTTTCCATTATAGCTATTTTGGGGGTAGGGGCCGGGGGGAGTGTCCCTTTTCCTACTTCTGTATCCACTGCAAACTTCTCCTGGGAAGTGGCTTGTTAATGTTCTTCCTTTCTTTTGGTCTGCCTTAAGTTCATGGGCTTTTGGCTAAAAACTTGAATTTATGCACCCTACATTGTCTTTTCAGCACAGTTTTCAGTAATTTATAGGAACGGCTGTCTGCTGCATTGTGTTATTTAGCACTGTGGAGAGCGCGCGGGTACAGTCTGCCCACTGGTGCTTCTGCTGGGGAGAGAAGCAGTGTTGCATGGAAGCTGATGGGCCCTCACGCTCCCCTCCTGCACAGGGGAGTTCTCTAGCAGAGTCATGGCAGTCCTGGTGCAGAATCCCTGAGTCGCACCAAACCATAAAGAAGAGACAGGATGAGGGAGGAAGTCCTGAATTATCTGACAAAGTTGCCCATTGGGCAGCCAAGGTTCCTGCTAGGCTGAGAAAGCCAGAGAGGGGACACCTTGTCCCTAAAGTCACAGGTGCCGGATATTGTTTATACGGGTGCCACAGAGGGCTCGGAGCAGGTGCCACTCAAGCGCTCACCTCCACTTACAGCTACGCTTCCACAGGGCAACCAGTTTTCTCTAATGCTTCACGAGTCTTTATGAGGAATACATACTGTGCTAAGAATAATTCGATTTGTTTGTTTATTTTCTCAGCAATCCTGTTCCAGCTTTTACCTTTCCTGTCACAGGAAACCCGCAGTGAGAAGAGAACTTCCCAACTGCAATGCCATAACCTAGTAACACCCTGCATGACCTGGGTTTTTGAAGAACAGCTCAGGGCAAGACACGCTAACCTCTGCCCTGAGTGAGGAAATGAACAAATCCTCACCCTCCGGGAACCCAGTGACCCGTAGAAAAGATGAAATGCCTTTTCGATCACCTGGGGCAGAATGTACCAAGATATAGAGCCAGGCTGTCTCTCGGCTCTTCGGTCCACTTTCAGCACTGACACCCAGGAGGGTGCTTCCTGACTAATGAACCTTCTGTCTACCACGCAGAGCCGAGCAATATTGGAGGAGGAAAACAGGACACTAGAGAAAAGTCCAGGAAAGGGATTGTGGAATTCCAGACCTTGAACAAGCTATGACCCGCTGATTTCCTTCATGCTGAATTTGATTGTTTTTAAGAGAGGCGAGCCACTGTGGTCACCAAAGACCTCAGCACTCCTACTGCTTCCCACTCCACACACTTACATTACCCCTCAACCCCCGATTCACAGAAAAGAGACTCTGAGAGCCCCAGAGAAATAGCCTGAGCACCCCAACCACGCTGAAGAAAAACAAGACATCATAGAAAAGGCAGGGAGTGCGGGTGGTGGAGACAATGATGTCATTAGGAGGGATGTCCGAGCTTTAATAGATGGCACATGATAAATCGGCGTGGTGTAAATGCAATTTATGTGGGCCATAATGTACTCAATTTATCCCCATAAATGAAGGTAAAATCGTACCTCACCTGACAGGTCCCAGTTCTTACTTATCATTAGCAGTGATAAATCCCACACAATAATGGGAATTCCTGGAGACAACTCTTCATTTCTGGGTAGCTTCGGTTAGTCACATTCAAACCACAATTTGCTCATCCTTCCAAAAGCAAACCTTGCTAGGCATTATGAGATTTGAAATTCATTTTTCAGCCTTAAGTGATTTTTGAGAAAGTAATACAAGCATAGTAAAAAAAAAAAAAAAGTCCAGAAGCACAAAAGGATTTTCTACATAAAGCTTTCCCACTTCCCCCTCCTTCCATCGAGTCGATATTATTACAAATATCTCGTGAATCTTCCCAGAGATGACCCTTGTAGATGCAAGGGACACATTTATAAATCAGTGTTACTTTTATACAAATGGAAGCATGCTACATACACTGCTCTGTCCACGTTTTTTCTCATTTCACTTGATGCTGGAGATCCGTCCTTATCGGTGGACATAAATCTCCCTCACTCCTTTTAGCAGCTGCATAATATTCTATCTTATGGATGGACCGTAATTGATTCAACCGATTCCCAACTGACAGACAGGATGGTTCTTGTTCCAATCTTCTGTTCCCACAAGGCAGCAATAAATGGCCTTTTGGCTTTAGCGTAGTTTTCTTTCAACACAGCCTCTACCTGATTCAATTTCCCCGCCTTCTTCACCTAGAGTCGGGAGCCTACCCCGGGAGACAGAGTAAACGTCTCTGCAGAGCCACGGTTCTCAGCAAAATGAAATCAAATGAAATCCTCCCTCTGTAGGTCCTTCTTTAGGGAGTTGATATGAGCAGAGTCTATAAGAATAATAAATCTCTCTTGACACAGGAGCCGGGAGGAGGCTGCCCAGGCCACAGCGATGGGCTTCTCAGTTTGAGATGTCGACAGGATATACTGAAAGCAGAAAATGAAGCCGTATAAATCTGTAATTGCAACCTCGTTCTCACAGGCAGAGAGCTGCCTGCTTGTATTTGGTTCTCATTACCCACTTACAGATGTAATTTCTGTGTGGTTTTTTTCCCTACACTGTAGTTCACTGGGGACTCAAGCTAGAGTAGTACTTTTTTAAAAAAAGAATGAAAAGGTACCTATTATGGAAAATTTTCTCTCTTGAATCCAGCTACTGTGAACTTCACTGTCCCTCTTCAGGTGAGAATGGCACAACCTTGAACAAATCCCATCAGCCCATCCTGTCCAAGACCATCAGGCGGTGAGGCTGGATTGTAGCCAAGTTCAAAGTACTCACCAGCTCCAAAGAGCCAGCTCAACCTCTTCCTGGGCTGTCTAAAGTGTGTCTCCTGGCCAAAAAGAAGGGGTCTAGTTATTTTGTTAGATTCATTATGATTCGTTATAGAGCCCAAATGAGGCAGACCAAAACAAACAGAGATAACTGTGGCATCGACATGATTCGCTGTGACAGTGATCGTCATTCTGCAAAGTTCTCTCTCTACAAGAGACTTCATCCATGAGCCCCCTCAATAAGGGCGTGTGATCAGAAAAGCCAGCCTTATCCCCTCCTGGGCTCAGCAATGAACCAAGGGCATGATTCCCCTATGCTCCTCCTATCCCATCTTCCCTCGTGTCCTTCTTCAACAAAAAAGTTGGGGGCTCTGGACCCAACTTGAGAGCCCAGTCCTAAAAGCCCCAGACGGAACTCTCTGTGTGCTCTATTCCTCTCCTGTAACAACTACAGGACACCATGCATTCGGCCCCTGCTCTGTACAGGACACTGAAAAAAGGCAGTAGGCTATGCTGCCTGGGGGCACTGGAAGGTTCTGGATCTCTTCTAAACGCGCTTCCAGGCCAAGCTTGAGTCCAGGACAAGGTGCCAGACACGCAGGCAGACCCTGCTTGATGCTGCACAAGTCTGCAATCCCGGCCGACCGACTTTAGACGGGAGGCGGCAGCGCCTAGAGAAGAGGGACTCCGGTCCCAGACGGCTACTCTCAAAGCTCACACTCTGCCCGCAAACCTGAAGCCGTTCCCCTCGGCTTCTTTCTTGAGGACTCAGTTTTCTTTATTTTCTGTCTTTCTTTTAATTTCTATAGTCTTTATTGTTGAGAAGGAAGACTGTCTCCCCAGCGGTTCATTCTACACTTGGCACAGAGACACTAAAGAAATGTGCACTGAATGAATGACTGGATGAGCTAAAGGCAAGGAGTTACTAACTCACCGTGCTAAATTATCATTCCCCCAAACAGCAGTTCTCTGAGGCCAGGGACTGAGGTGCCTCCTTCCCTTGAGCCATGCCACTCAATAGACAGCCACAAAGGCATCCACAGCCTCCACAGAGTGTCCTGTGATTCGGGTATGACAAATTCTGAGTTCACGATCACAGAGGTCCGTGTACCACCTCAATCACATGCATGCACATGAATCTGTATGCACTTTTCTGCAAGAAGTTCCATTACTTCCATCACAGCCTCAGAGGGAGCCATGGTTTCAAACAGCTCCACGTTCACTGACTTAGAGAATCAGAAAACCTGAGAACTGGCAGGTCTCCTCTTTCCTCCCTGGTGTGCAGCAGGGTTGGGGGGGGCGGGGCAGGGGAAGGGGAGAGGCTGCAGGTGTGACTTCTGCTGACTACCAAGCATCACTCTGCTTTATGGAAACAGATAAGTTACCAGGACTTAAAGAACCCCAGTCCCCACAACGCTCCTGTGCTTGACAGCAAGCACATAATCTCCCCACCAAGTCAACATCTCCAGAAGGAGTAGTAACCAAGCCCTGTCAGTCCAAGAATAAGAAAGGAGCCTTGAAGTGAGATTAAAGAAATAAATAAAGCTCAACGTGCAAGCTGGGAAGACAGTCTCTCCCTATAATGGTGTAAACTGCTCATTCTGGGAAGGGAGGACGAGAGTGAGGTGATGCGGCATGTCAGCCCTGAGCCCAGATGCCATCCCATGCAGTGACAAGGGACCTGTCACCTCATCCACAGCACGTTTGGGGAAGCTGAGTATTCAGCTCTGGATCTGTTATGGTAGCATTCAGGGAAATATCACCTGGGTGCACCTCCTTCAGCACCGTCCTGAAAACAGTCCTCATCATAAAAAGCCCGATTTTGCAGGGCCTGGCACTGCATTTAACTATGGGACACGCCCTGTCCCTGACTATCTCTTGAACAGGGCTTCTCAGCCTCAGCACCATGGACATCTGGAGTCAGATAATTCTGTTGTGCATGTCGGTCCTGTGCATTTAGGATGTGCAGCAGCAGCCCCCGGGGCCAGGAGCACGCTCCCCACAAGCAAAAAATGTCTCCCGACTTCGTCAAATGTGTCCTGGAGAGAAAGATCGCCTCCAATGAGGACCACGACTCTAGAATTTCTCAACCGTGTCCAGGAAACACGTGTTCGGAGGAACGTGAACCGTTGCTAGAGAAAACTAAATATAATGCTGTGATCAAATGATTTGGGAAACACTGGATTAAACCAAGATAAACAGGACCCTTCCTGGTGGATTTCTCAGTCTGAAAGAGATCAGAGTGTACGGTGAATGTCTAAAAGGGAAACATAACACCCAGCATTCTGCCAAAGGCGTCTGGGCGCAGAATCCTTTTATCTCAGAGCATTTAGGGATAGTGTTCCAAGGGATTTACTCCTGGAGACACATCTGCAAGGCAAATTGGAAATATATCTCTAAGGCAAACACTGGGGGGAAGAGATAGGGAAGAGGCTGAGGGATGCAGCCTGCGGACACACAACTTCCTGCAACACAAGGTATCAGAGAGCCTCAGGCTTCATCACCAGAGATCCTTTTTTGAAACCAGGTTTAGACTTCCATGCTTCAGAACTCCCAGATATTTGGGGCGATATGAAAATCAGATCACTATCAGTGGGCACATTCTCCAGGGTTCGTTTATCAGATAATTTCCTCAAGGTGAGAGCTGGCCACGTCCCGCACTCTGTGAGGAGCGGAAAACCGCAGGGGCACCTGGAGCAGAGTCGGGTAACTCAGGAGAGGAAGTGAGGAACGAGGACACGGAAACCAACCTGTCTGCATTCACCGTTCTGGCCAGGACTGCCCTGGATATAATATTCACACCCACAACCTGCATGCCCGGACTTAAGGAAAGTCAGAGATAGTAGGAAGGCTGTCTTGTAAGAGAGGTTAGAACTGTTCTTTGTAAAATGGATTTGAGATAGTATTATTCTACTATATTGACTTCATTGTCATTTCCCCAGATTTCAAAGATCCTAAAAAAATTGGAACTGAAAAGGACCTTGAATTATCTGTTGGTTTTTGTTTTTAACTTATCTCCAACAGCCATTTACTCAAAGCCCAACATATCAAACACAAAACCCTAACTAGTATCATTTAGAATGGCTAGAGTCCCACCCAACATGTGAGCCCACCTCAACCTCTGGAAGCCCCTGAGGAACCTTCCAGAAAGCCCAAGCTTCTCAGAGCGCCACTGGAAACCCATACCCCCATTTTGCAGGCAGAGGAAACTGAAACCCGGACAGAGTATGACACTTGCCTGAGGTCCCACAGCTCACAGTAAGAGTCAAGAGAAAAACCCAGCCTGGTGCTGGACTCCTAGCCCAGTGCTCTTCTCATCTCTCCACATGTTCGCTAAACACAGGGACGCACGTACTAACCCTACACAGGATGAGTGGCCTTGGAACAGAGTGATCTTCTCCTTTCTGCAGCTATCCAAGGACAGGCTGCTGATCGTTTGTAAGATGTGGTTACTGTACCAACGAAAAAGATGAACTACACACCTTTCCAGTCTCTTCTGAAAGTCATACTAGCCCTATAGGGCCTTCCCTGTTCTTAGAGATGGGATGCTCAGGGCAGCCCACTCTACAGAAGTAACACAGCCCCAAAGGGTGACCGTGCCATTCTGTCTGCTTCCCCAGCTCCTGCCTTCCCCCCGATAAAAGCAGGCCAGCTGAAACGAACAGTGGGCTCCTCGTGGGTGAGCGACAGTAGACGACAACCAGGTGACACATCCCTAAGCCAAGTCAACAACTCCAGGCTCCATGCATATAAGGCAGAAATATGACAGTCCCTGTCAGTCACAGGGACATCATAAGGGGGATTTAAAGTAATAAGCCACCTCGTAACTGGTAATCCCAATGATCCGTGCACAAGATGACAGATTCTTGCACCAGATTATTGAGTGTGGCAGGAAAACTCAGCCCAGGCACGCGTGCAAGTGTGTCTGTGGATACACACGCACCCCACCCTGCACGTAGAAACAGAACCAGCCCTTTGGCTGTGAAGCTCAGTAGCCCCATCTTCATGCCACCTCAGCTCCTTAATGTGAGGGAGACTCCACAGTGCTAATGAAGGGAAAGGAATGGGGTGGACCCCAAGGATCCAGGGGAGAGAAAGAGGAAGATCTGGCCAGATATCAAAAACCAGCACAACTATATCTGCCCAGCTGGGCGTCAGGATCAGCAAGAGGAAATGAATAAACTTGCATTATCTGCTGAGGTCTCTCTGGAATTCTGGAAAGCATTCCTGGTATTGGCAATTAGGAATAGTGGTACAGCTAAGTGTTCATGTTTGCTCTGTGTGCTTTTCTTCTTTTTCTCTTGGAGGGGTGTGTGTGTGTGTGTGTGTGTTTCACATGTTTTCTCCAGGAATCACCACGCCCCCCCAGCACATCAGCTATGTAGGTGGCTCACAGCCACGCCCTCCAACAAGCCACTGCCTCTGGGATGTCCAGAATAAACCCAACCCTGCCTAGCACACTCCCTCTCTGTGAGAATCAAAGGAGATGACTGATATGAAAGGACTTTGAAACAAAAGCCCTGTAGTACATGTGCCCGTTACAAATACACAGTGATCTGTGGGGTAGGCGGCTGTATGGGCGGGACAAGTCCTAACTTTGGCACCACAGGGGGTTCGAAAGTCCACTCTTACACTTACCAGCTGTGTGATACAAGCAAGCTACTTAACTTCTCTGGGCTGCGGTTGGCTGTTGTGAAGATCCGAGGAGACATACAGGTGGGTATGAACTACAAAACATTCTGTAGGTGTTAGATATCAGTATCACCATACACCCACCTACACAGCGTTTTCTACCATCTGTAATCACCAGTGATACTCATTTTCTAGTGGTCGTAGTGTGTGTTACTAACAAAGCTATATAATATATCTCGCAATCCTCTTGCTCTCTGATACTAGAGATTGATATTTTTTCTAGCAGTACTGGTATCAGTAATAATAATATTCTATAGCTAGTATCTATGTGTTTTATTCTCTAAGAAAACAGTGAGCTCCTGAGGGAAGATTCTACCTGACAGTTCTATGTCCCTGTAAGACACTCAGCAAATGTCTGATGATTGACAAAGGACACAGGGGACTCTGGTGTTGCCCATCTCAGCTCGCTACCAGCCTGGCCTCCTTCTAAAGGTATTTGGCTTCAGAGCCTGAATTCAGCATATTCTAGGAAAGATAAACCTTATCTCCTATCTCACCCAAAGATCCAATTTTGAGACGGGTACCCCACAAAAGGAAAATGTGCTTTGGGATCAGAAGCCCCTCCACGTCCACCAGGGGCCAGAACTAGAACTGGCCCTCCCTGCTAAGAAAACAGTCCATCCCAGAGAGGGACACCCAGGGCTCACGGCACTGGACCAAGCGGGCTCCTCTGTCATCAGAGTCTGTGTAGGGGAGCTGTACTCGGAAGGGTTCAGCGTGGGGAAGGGGCGAACAAACTCTGAAGGAGGCGGCTAAGGTTTATTAATAACTTCCCTCCCTCCGTTCTTCCCCTTCACGTCCTCGTCTCAGGGTGACCTTCACAAGTCACACCACAAGGGAACATTTATTAGTATTATAATTATAGTGATCATACTGGTCCGTGTGCTCACAGATGCCTCTGAATATGTGACGTGTGTGTTCTCCTCACATTTCCAATTCAGCGTCTCGGAGCCAAAAATACTCTATCAAATTTCGCTCAGCTTTTCTTTATCTGCCTCTTTCTTCAGGGCAACTCTTCCCAGCACCCCCTCTCCACCAGGCAGACAATTTGATTCTTTGTACCAACCCCCACCCCCCTTCCACCCCCCCGGCCCCACCCCCCTGCCTCTCCCTCCTTCCCACCAACAGAACAGCAACGCGCTTAAGGTTAATACACCTGTCAAGCCTCCCTCTGATGAATGACAGGTGAAAGAGGTGCACATCTCCTTAAATAATTCCTACTTCTAATAACCGTGATTGTCAGCTCTCACACTGCCCTCATCAATTGATGCGGGGTAGTGCAGGGTGAGGCTGGGGAGAACAGAGACTTGCAAACTGGAAAAGACAGAGAATGAGGAGGGGCCTCTCCTGCCATCCTGTCTAATCAGTCATGAGGTTGGGGGTGGGGGATGGAGAGTAAAAGATGCTTCCAGGACACGTAAGCCAGCAGCAGGAGCCACCGTGCCAGGTGGGAAGCAAATAGAGGGCAGGAGACCAGACTGGAAGCTCAACATCTAAGAGGTCAGTCATTGCCAAGATACCAAAGTTTCTTCACAAAACATCAACTGGAGAACTCGGGGAACAGCAGCCTTCCCGCTCCCTCCGAGAAGTCCCCCAGGATTAACAGCAGTAGTTAGGAAAAATCCTCCCTCAATTTTTTTCTCTTACAGTTTCCTGGATGTGAATCCTCCCAGCCTCTTCAGGTGTGTGCACGTGTCCTCTAACTACTCAGACAGCGGATGCCTGAACTCCCTTTCACTGCCCGGACTTTCTGGGTGTGGGACTTCGGTACGCGTATTAGTTTCCTATGGCTGCCCCAACCAAGGACCGCAGCTGGGTGACTCAAACACAACACAAATGTATTCCCTCACAGTTAGGAGTCCAAAATGGGTCTCATGGGGCTGAAGCCGAGGTGTCGTCAGGGCTGGCTCCTGCTGGAGGCTCTAGGGGAGAATCCACTTTCCTACTGATTTTAGCTTCTGGAAGCCAGCAACACTCCTTGGCTCACAAACCCTTCCTCCAATCACTCCAGCCTCTGGCTTCCATAGTCACACGTCCTACTTCCTCTGATCTCTTGCCTCTCTGTCATAAGGACCCCTGGGATAATATCCGGCACACCCAGATAACCCAGGATAATCTCCCCATCTCAAGATCCTTATCTTAATCACATCTGCAACGCTGCTTTTGCCAAGTAGGGTGCCATTCACAGGTTCCTGAGATTGGGATATGGACAACTTGTAGGGGGGCAAAATGTGCCCCAGCTATAGAGTACGGCTGTTGTGAAGCTAAGCAGAAAAATTACCGTGAGAGTTTTGCACATGGTGCCTGGAATGTAGGCCATTGGCGGCTTAGGTCTCGTTACTATCGAATACAGCAGAGTCATCTGATGGGAGCTTTGATGCAGCTGTCTCACTGTATGTCCACCACAAACCACGAGACAGATGTGGTTGTCCCGCTTCTGAGAAGACAACACCGGCTCAGAGAATATGTGACTTGCCCAAGGTCACCTAGTTTACAAACGGCAAAACCAAGGTTAATATCCAGATTTATCTGAATGAGCAAATGGCAAATGTTCAACCCGCAATGTTACTTAATCCATTATGCATGACAACAGACTCCATGTCAGAATTACCTCTGGAGCAGAGTAGCAATACAGATTCCTGGGCCTGCCCATGGAGATGCTGATTCAGGGTATGTAAAACGGGATCTGGGAATACATCTTTAATAAGCTAGATGGACAGTTTGGAAATCTGGGCAAGTTTACACAACAGGAGCCCAATTCACCCAAAGTGTAGACACACTGAACTCTCCTCTCTCTCAAATATACACCCACCTACACATGCATACATGCACATGCTCACACACAGTTTCTCAGCAGCAGCACTATTGACAGTTGGGGCTGGATAATGTTGTGTTGTGTATTATATGATGTGTAACAGCATCTTTGGCCTCTACCCACTAGATGCCAGTAGCACTCTCCCCCTGACTGTGACACATGTCTCCAGACACTTCTGAATGTCGCCTGGAAGGCAAACTTGCCCCTGGTTGAAAACCACTGAGATGGGGGATTAGAACGAGCAGGTCATGAAAGCAAAGCCATTGCCAGCAGAAAAGTCCGGTTTTGCTCGGTTCACATCCCTCACTGAACTGAAGCCGGTGGGAATGGGGCAGTGGGAAGCATACAGTCTGGGAATCAAGAGTGACAGGCTCTCGGCAGCTCAGCATGTAGTTGGGGAGCCTCTCTGAGCCCAGCCACTGACTCTCATGTGCCCCACGCACTTGTCAGGAGACAGTGAGCAGCGGTTGAATTTCCCTTGTCCGGGTCTCAGTTTCCTCAATCACAAACGAACATGTTCAGCAAGAATATCTCTAGGATCATCTTGAATTCTTAGTTCCTCAAAGAACTAAGAATTTGCCAGCCCTCCTAACCATAAGGAGACAGGGTCAGAG
The DNA here is from genome assembly GCF_014824575.4 of Sturnira hondurensis. NCBI lineage: Eukaryota > Metazoa > Chordata > Mammalia > Chiroptera > Phyllostomidae > Sturnira > Sturnira hondurensis. The sequence continues at coordinate 8,697,847 of NW_028087485.1, forward strand.
GATAAGCTCATTCCTGGGCTTCCAGAAGAAGGGCACAGCCATAGACATCTTCAATGCCACAGCTCCACTGCGACCCGGGCACGTGCAACGAGGCAAAAAAAGCCTCTACTTCCCAACACCCCATTGCTTCCCCTCGCTCTATGAGCATCTCTCTTTCCCTTGTGGCTCTCATGCTCGCTCGCTCGCTCTCTCTCTCTCTCTCTCTCTCGCTCACTCTCTCTCTCTCTCTCATATAAGAGGAACTAGGCAGGATTTTGTGAGGCTGTTCTGATTCTTATTTCTTGCTGCCGAATAAGCCCAGGTCCTTCTATTTTTATTAAAGCTGATAACTTCAGCAAAGATAGTCCAGAAAGGTCTCTGAGTTCTGGGATGTAAGATTACTGAGATTTTGCCTGACCCAGGTTCTCGGAGAAGGATGAGCTAATGCAGCGATCCTGGGTAAAGACTCCAGAACAGGCTGTCTCTCAGAAGCAGAGGTGGCGCCCGTTTGTGCTCCGGACTGCCCTTTAAGAAAGATAAAAAGGCAACCTCCCTTGCAAACTATATCTGGTGTAATTATTTGGCAAGGTTGTCCTACACAAAACAGACAGTTAATTCCATTTCAAATTAATCTTATTTCACTAGCGGAGTGTGACCTGAAAAAAAAAAAATGTTTCCAACAAGCCAACAGCAAAAATTCCCAACTATTAAGCCCAAATGTCTTGTCCCATTTTCGAAAGGCAAATGCAACTGACTTTCAGATGAGGGCTTCATGCCAACTCCAACGACCCTTGCAGTGTCTGGCAACATGGACCTGGCCTGGCAGAAAGAACTCCAAGAAGACAAAGAAGTCCCCCACTCTGGGGGCTGTTAGAGAACTCCCGGGCATGTTGGAGTGTCAGGGCCCAAAAGAAGGTTTGAGTCAACAGTGCTGACACCCCTTCCTCCAGAAAACCTCCTCCATGCACTATGGACCCCACGAACCCCTTCTTTCCATGCCTTGGTGCAATCACATGCCCCTCCCCTCCAGGCAGGCTCTTACCTTCTGCCCTGCCTCTGACCCCTACGCCCCCTCCCCACGTCCTTAGCACCTATCAGACTTTGCTAAGCATACTTGTTGACACGTCTGTCTCCCCGGTTGGACTGGAATCTTCCAGAGGCAAGTACCAAGGTCATTCGCTCCCAGATCCTTAGCATTTGGACACAAGTATTTCATATAATGCTTATTTAATGAAAGGGAAAGAAGGAAAGTAGGGCAGGTGCTACGTTATTATACACTCACTCTAGTCAGAAGCAACTATGTGCCCTGATTCCAGCATCTCGCCATCCAAATGAGCAGACCTTGTCTCCCAGCTAAGGCAGAGTTCTTAGCTTCGGGGGGCTGAGTCTTCTGGAGAATCCTACCACCCCCTCCACACGGGTATATAAGCGCCCATGATGCTCTATCTGGAAGACCTCAAGTGCAGCGCTGCCAAGAAGGAGGAAGTCTAAGTGCCAGGCTATGCCCAAGGCCAAAGCAGCAGTGAAGTCTGTCATTCTGTCTTTACAGAACTGGTCCCAGCTGTGCTGTTTTCAGTTCCTGATTGTCACCGGGAGCACACTGGCCACCGGCTTGCTAGTCTGTGACTCCACAAACTGAACATCTCGTCTCTGTATTCCCAGTCATTGCATCCTCACCCGCAGGGTGATGGACACCTCATCCCAGACTGGGTGAATGTCTGCCTTCCTGCAGCTCAGTGGATGTCTGCAGGCAAAACCCCCTGACATACATGTGTCTTTGTATTCCTAACAGGGAAAGGCATGAGCTTTATCAAGCACGTCCATGTCTCAAGTCTTGAGCTATGTGCTCTGGACACATTCTCTCATGTATCCCTCAGTGAGGAAGAAACTTCTATTTTATAGGTGGAGAAACTGACACTCAGAGAATTTAAGCAACTGAAGTTACCTAAGCGCCCAGAGCCATAGCTAACAAAATGCAAATCACAGACGGAAACCCAAGTGTTCAACTCAAAATCCTACATTGCTGCCAGTGCGCCATACTCCATCTCAAGAGTAGACGCTCAATAAACTCTGGTTAAGTTAAACTGCATTCCAAGAACACTCTTAAACCAAACACGTATGTACACCAGACTCCTCATAGCTTACTGCTGCTTATTCAACTTGTTCTTGACTAACAAGAAATAATTAGAGTCTCGGGAGTGCAATTCATTAGAAATATGTCCTTGGGAATTAGAACATAAACCAAGCCTAAGCAGGAATACCTCTGCTTGTGGGTGAAGTTCATAAAATCATAGAATCTCAGTGCTGAGAAGGACCCTGGAGATCAGTGGGTTCAAGGGCATCTTTTTATAGAAGATAAACTAAGGACAGATGGAAAATGACTTGCTCAAGGAGGCACATCAAGTTGTGACAATGACAGGACCAGAATTCATGATGGTCCCCCCTTGTTCCCTTTGAGTTCTTGGCTCCTGGTCCTAAAAGTCCTGGGGGCCGTTCCTCACTGGCCACCGCCCTCAGCACCAAGTCTCACAGATGGCCTCGGGGCCAAATCTTTCTTTCTTGTCAAGTAACTGGGATGCATGGCCACAGACAGAAGCTGCCACATCATCTTAGCATTTAATCACCCGCAAAAGCCATTTCCCGCCTCGTTTGCTCCGTTGCCAGAAATATTATCCTTAAATAATCAACACGTGGCAGACCCCAGGGAAGGAGGACACTGTCATCACTTCTGCTGGGGGAAGGGTGATATCAGCTTAGGCTGCAGAGCAAGGAGGGGCGCTGCTCAGCCGCACCCCCCGAGGCGTGGGGGTTAACAGTGCAGCAACAGTCCCATGAAATGGAGTCATACGTTTCAGGGCGCCCGAGGATGAGAGCCCTAAGGATGAGAGCCCTCTTCCTGCTTCCTTGGAGAGGGACTGGGGCAGTCTGTGCAGTCAAAGGGAAAGGCTGGTCTCCCACTCAGAGCTGTGAGAAAAGGGGTGGAAACGGGGGTATTGGAGGGGCTGGGGTGACTGTAAATGAGTGAACAATTATTGGTGCTGTACACAAAGGCATACATCCCACCTTCTCCCAAGAGGATGGGAGATGGCTTATGAAATTAAACACAGTATAGAATATAAAACAAGCATAAAACTGTAATCGCAAGCAATGAGAAAGGAATGGTTCTTGTTTCCGGTTCTCAAGTATACTCGCCTAATCTGGAGATGGACAGCCAGGTCTAGTTTGTCTGGCCTGGACTGGGGGCTTTGGCCTCACCAGCTCTTCTCAGTTATTTCTCATAGCTATCCTCTCAAATCTGTCTCGATATTCTCGTTTGATAAACAAGAAAACGGAAGTTCACAGGGGTTAAATAACCCAACCAGCGACACAAGTTAGCGCCTGCCTCCCAATTCCGAGTCCCTTCTACTCCCATCTTGCCTCCCCCTCATCCGCGCAGCCCTATGTCAGCTGGCAGGGGTGTGCTGGTAAATAATTAAATACCAGAGCACTGAAAGGAAAAACACAAGAACCCGGATTTATAACATTCACCAACTTCCATAGCGTAAATATTGTCATCATGGCCAATTTTAAGCAATCCAAGTGCATTACAAAACCAGCTCACAAAATCCCTAAAAATGTGTTCGTTGGCTCAGAAAGTCACTAGGCACCAGCACACTGCTGCTGCTAGGGAGAAACTGAAGGGCTCTGGGTGCAGCCTCAGTCTTCAAGGAGCTCACAGCCTTGTTAGGGAACCAGGACCCGTGATGCAAAACAAGAGCATGACATGTTGGGACGGGGACGTGTGTCTGTGCCCTGCAGCATTTGACCCCTGCCCCTCTCCAGCCTCAAGATCTCCTTTTTGAAGGCTCAGGGCTCACACTTGTGCTATTCTTCGTCAACTCTCATCCTAAACCGTGCCTCTTTTTTCTTAATCCTAAGGATATATTTATCAAGGGGGGTGGAGAGAAACATCAATGTGAGAAACATCAAATGATCGCCTCCCATATGCTCTTCAGCCAATGATCCAACCTGCAACCTAGGCATGTGCGCTGACCAGGAATTGAGCCCACAACCTTTTGGTGCATGGGATGATGTTCCAACCAACTGAGCCACCCAGCAGGGCTAAGCCTTGCTTCTTTAGGGAAGTTTGCCTGAGGTTAGGTGTCCCTGTAAGACACTCCCATAACACCAAGACTCAAATTACCACAATTCATTAAAACGTGATGTGTCTGTCCCCCAACCCAGGGATCCTAGGGACCTTTATAGGGTCAAAGGCCAAGTGACCATTGCCTGAACCAAACACATCCACTTTTGCACATGGGGCCCATATTTCTCATGTCAACAACACTTATTAGCTGACTGCACCCACAGAGAATTTGAAGAACTGGAAATCTTGGAATTGGAAGAGAGGTCCTCTAGAATCCCCTGAGATAGGCTAAATGCAGATTTGGGCTCAGTAGATCACATGTGGGACCTGAGGGTCTGCATTTCTCTTGATCTCCCAGGTGACGCTGATGCTGCTGATCTCTGGGCCACATGGAAAGTCAAAATGATCTCACAGATCTGTCTGATTCGGTGCCCACCAGCCACTGTGGCTGCTGAGCACTTGGGTGTGGCCAGTTCCTACGGAGATAGGATAGGAGTAGAAAATCTGCACCAGAGTTCCAAACTACAGACAGAAGAAAAATAGAATGCAAAATATGGCATTAATACTTTGATATCGGTTAGATCTTGAAATAACACTATTTGGATATACTAGACTATAACAAATTATTAAAAATGATTTGACCTGTTTTTAAACTTTTTTAATGCAGTTATTAGAAAAATTTGCATTTCAGTTGAGGCTCACATTCTACTGGACAGTGACAGTGCTGTCACTGACCCTCCCATCAAGAAGAGTGACCACACTGGCAACCTTAGCCTCGTGGCAAGAGTCCACACCCCTCCCCTTTGCCCAACAAAGTGCCACACTCAACTCTGAAAACACTGAGTTAATCAAAATCAAATTCCTCTATATAGGATTTCTTAGAACCTCTGCCTGGCTTCTGCGCTTTGTGGCCTCCTAACAAAGGGTACAGCGTACAGGGTTCCCCTAACGTACTTGACCGCTCTGCAGCAGCATGCTTGTCCAGACCATTTCTCAGGTCAAGTCCAGGTCGCGTCCTCAGCCCGACAAGTTAGAGTTTTGGGGGAATGGGGTCCAGGGATATAACTGTTTAACAATCAGATGGTTCCAATGAAATTGTCTTGGAATCACTCACAAGTATTCTTTGCTTCATGAATACCTCTAGTGACAAGGAGCTCATCACCTCATAAGGCAGCCTGTTTTACTACTGGACGGCTAGTACTGTTGTAACATGTATCATGTATCATGTAACATGTATCATCATCATCCTCCTCCTCCCAAATGGCCCGCCAAAGAAGAATCATCTTACTAAAATTTGTAACTCATAAGACCAAGCCAGGACTTAGGGCTCACCACACCCAGACACTTCATTTTACGGATAAGGAGCTGAGACACACAGAAGGAAGTCCTACCTGGGTCACACATGGGGAGAGATGGATGGCAGATTCCATGGCAGTGCTCACCCCTCACGGTCCTTCCTGAGACTTTGGCAGCTAAATGCCCCTCTGACTCTGACCTCCGGAGGGCTGGGCACCCATTTCTGGCAGGCCTTCCCTAGCTGTAACGAGTAGTCTTGAAGTCCCCCTTTCCTCCACCTGAATGGGACTCCCACAATGCCTGCCAGCCTCTTCCTTCTGGTGCTGAATTGTGCACTGGGGCCCCAGCTCCTTAGCAGGCATCTCACCACGCATGGTTGCATTCTCCAGAGCAAGGATGAGGGCTGGCCTTGCTCCAGTGGGTAGGAACATCCACCGAGGCACTCCAAATATCTCACCAGATGCTGACATTGTTTTAAAACTGCTTCCAGAAATAAAAACAGCGAGCAGCACCACTGTGGGCACCGTGTCTGGGGCAGCCTTCGGACCCAGCGCCTGTGAGCTGGCCTCACCTTAACCTTCCCTCTGGCTATCAGCTGGCAAGGGCTCCCCATCCGGCCACCTGCTACAGCCCCTTGGGGACGTGGCGTGTCTCCTACTCTTGTCTTGTACCCTGTGGAGTTGTGAAGAGCCCACAGTCAGCGATTCCCTCATTCCAGGAGAAGCCACACGTTTCTAACAGCACAAGATGGATCTACTTCCTTAAGCGCAAGAAAACTGGCCCTTCCTTGACCCTCTTTTCTGTCACTCAGAAAAACAGAAGAGTTGGGAGGTTTGCAAGACAGTGGGGTGGGAAAGAGGAGACAGAGCAGCAAGAAAAGAACAAAGGGAAGTCCAGTGTCAATACTCTGCAGAGGGTGCCCAAGGATGGACTAGCCTCTCAAGCCACTGGGATTCTGTCCGCATAATCAGTAGGACTCCACGAGCTGCCCTTGCCCCTGACCTCCTTCCATACCCAGGTCTTTACACGCTTGTCCACACACTTTGTGCACTTGCTTGCATTGTGCCTCCACGTCAGGTCACTCCAGTGTCACTCAGGAGGAGGAGGAGGACCTCTAATTAGGCTGAGAGACAGAAGCCTTCTGCATAGAAAATTGGGTTGGAGGGAGCAAGGGGTGATGGCCTGTCTTGCAAAGCTCTGGAATAGCAAATTCTCCATCAGCAAAAGTTAAACAAGCACTGAATAACTAATAAGCACCATGAGAGAACTGAACTTCACCATCACCTTTAGGCACTTTGGTGGCTTATCATGGGTGCTCTGCTTGGTGACAACAAAAATTAGATTAGCAAAATGTATTTTTCTTCATTCTTGTGTATTAAGAGTTTCCTCTCCTCCTCCTGCTTTCCCTAACCCCATCTCAAGCACGTTCCTTTAAATTGGTTGTGTTATAAAATACAATGTAGAGATAGAAAAAAATAGAGCACTCGTTTAATTTTTTAATGTAACAAACTCTGCAGTTTCCCCCAGACTTCCTGTTCTCCACCTCCTCGACACTGAGCTCCAATCCAACGTGCCCACTCATCTCTCCCTGAAGAAGAGAGAGTGCCTGCCCAGAATGATCCTCACACACTATTACATGTAAGAACCACCTGGGCAACTTGTGAAGCAGCAGATTCACGGCGCCTCTTCCCTGCAACTCGAATTCTGCTCACCTCCTTTGGAGCTCAGGAAGCTCCGTAATTGTAACACGTGAGACAGGTAAGGCTGAGGCCATTCTCCTGTGACCGACCCCTTGAGAAGCTCTGCTCCAACAGTGCTAACCCAGGTCAAGAATACATTGGGGGCTTCTTTTCAGAAAACCCACGTGTTAATTCTTCTTTACCCAGTTAAATACCTCGGTTCTTGGTCCCTGAATCTATCCTGTTCTGGAATGCTGAGTTTTAAGGCTTCTTCTCCTGTGGTAAGATCATTCAGAGAGTGGTAGCCATTGGCCATCTTTATACTACAGTCAAGCTCTAATAGACTTGTAAATAATACAAACTGAAAGGAAAGAGGAGAGGGACAGATTTCTAAAAAGGAGCGGAGACCCTTAACTTCCAGAGCAGAACCTGAAAAGTGGCCCCAGTCAAGTCCTCTGGAATTGGCATTACGTCTGAGGGCCTGGAAGGTAGGGTTTCACCCGCATGTTAAGGTGGAATTTCATCAAGTTCATAGGCTAGACATCCCAGCATTTCTTAGTGCTTTTCCTTTACTCAGTGATTCAGAGAGCAGATCTTGCCAGTCTCTTAGAAAGGTCATTTTCTCCGCTGCTCCAGCACCGATTAAACACACAAACTGCCCCCCAACTCCGCAAGTTTTTACTGTGCATGCTCACCTCTGTACATTGTCAGCTACACAAGTCACAAAACTATCTCTCTAAAAGCTTACAATTAATCTAGGAAAATAAGATGCTGAGAGTCGCCCTGGCTGGTGTAGCTCAGTGGATTGAGCACAAGCCTGCGAACCAGAGGATCACAGTTCGATTCCCAGTCAGGGCACATGCCTGGGTTGCAGGCCAGTTCCCTGCAGGCCAACTCCCAGCAGAGGATGCATGAAAGGCAACCATACATTGATGTTTCTCTCCCTCTCTCCTTCCCCTCTAAAGATAATAAATAAATAAAATCTAAAAAAAAAAAAGATGCTGAGAGTCACAGCCACATTTAATTGGGGGCAAGGATGACTTGGGGACATTATTCACCGAAAGCACAAGGGAATGTGATTCTAAGACATGAACACTTTTTGCGTTCTTCCTCTAAACCCAGGAAAAACTAGAAACCTAACAGTCATTATCTAGGGAATAAGGGAATAATGGGCCTTACCCTCTAAAACTGGAGTCCAAATTGTATTAATGTTAAATCAATCCCCACAGGCAGTTTCGATGGAGAAAACAATGGGAGAACATGTCACAGAAAGCTAATGTGCACCTTTGTGGAGGCTACAGAAAGGAAGTAGCCATTTTCAGGCAAAAATTGAAGTAACGATGGAAAGTTACATACTTTATGTCCTAGAACCTCACATGTTCTTAGGCCCAGTGTATAGCACCTGCTCTTCCTTCCACAGAGCACCTCCCCAAACCCTGTCTCCATCATGGTCCTTACAGCAATCGCAAGAGAAAGCCAAGGTGAATGCCCAACTTGCCACTATGAAGGAAGAGAGCCTCGACCAGCAGACGGCAGTACAACGGGCCTTTCCTATGGTGAGTCATTCATTCACAGTTCCTTGCCCGACCACACGCCCAGCACCGTGTGAGTGCTTGAAATGCAAGAGTGGACAAGAAGACAGCCTGCTCCTCCCACGGGGCTCACGCGGGACACAGACAAGGAAACAAGCACTACAAGTGTCCTGTACCAGGACAGAGGTAGGTAAAGATGCCTGTGTTTCACTTCCTACAACGCTCCTCTCACCACCCAACAGGTGGTGTCGGGTGGGGCCCCAGCACTGGTGCAGGAGGCAGGTATGGACCAGATCCGGTAAATGCATCCAGTTCACCAGCACTCTCCCGGTCCTCTCTCTCCTCTCAGGCACACCAAGGTGGTTAGGCCACGGCCTTACCCACTTGGTTCTCTCAGGTCTGATTTTTACATTGTCGATGGGGCTGTCCCAGACTTAGTCTCACTCCTACCCTGGCTTTCCCCTGGGCCGTGTCTCCTGAAAGCAGCAGAGTAACACCAGTGTTGCTTTAAGAAATTCTGGAAGATCAGAAATCCTCCAGGAAATAAAGCCAATTTCGAACATCTCTGACCCCAAAAGGCGAATTAGGCTAAGGCCACCAGGATGGCCCCCGCCCCCAGCCTAGCTGAGGCAGTATGATACAGTGGCTGAAAGCAGAAGCTGCAGCCAGGCTCCCTGGGTGGGAAACCCCTGCTCTGACACTGACTAGCTAGGTGATCTCGGGCGACATAAGTAATTTCTCAGTGGCTGTTTCCTCATCTGTAAAATAGTAGCTAATTCCCAGTGTTGTTATGAAAATTAAATGAGTTAATATCTATATTGCACTTCAAATTATTCCTGGCACACAGAAGAGCCTTGGAATTTTTAGTTAAATAAAATAATTATCTTTTTCCCTTCCCATCCAACAGCATGCATGAAGGTCAGCTGGATTCTATGCCAAGTCAGGGTACAACCCCACCGTTGGCCAATGTCATTGAAAAAGTATACACGGTATGCAGGGAGAGCAGCTGGAAAAAAAAACCAACATTGACTGGATGCCAGCTCTGTACCAGCCCCTGGGGTGGGTATTCTCATATAGGATATATATCAATCTTTCAGCAACCTGAGATATTAATATCATTACCCCCAATTCCACAGATAAGGAGATAGAGGTTCAAAAATTCCTCTAACCTCTAGGAACTAGAGACCAATTCCATGTCTATGTAGCTTTGAAAGGGCACATAAACCTCTCAGCTTCTTCATTCTGGAACTCATCTGTTTCCTCAGAAAGATTAAGAGTCGGGCCCCCAAGGGAATGGCGTTGACAACCAAGAGTGGGGCTGGGGAGACTGCGTCCCCTCTGTTGAGACCTCTGGAGAGAGAAATAGCAGGAGACAGGGGAAGTGTAGCTGAGACGGAAGGAAAGGAAGGTGAAGTGCGGGAGCTGCCTCCATCCTACGAAGAGGTGCTAGAGCTTCATGAGAGGAATTTCTGGCAAGTCTCTGATTCTTGGTGGAGATTCAAGGATGTCAGTCCGGCTCTGGAAATCAGCCCACTACTTTTCCTGTCTGCTGTCAAAGGCAGACATCAATAATCGATCCCAGGACTCCTGCATCCAGACCTGGAAGCACACTCAGCATTCAGACTCCAGGAAGCCCTGCTAATTAATCAGAACTGACTACTAGATACCATCTATTTGCCAACCTTTCTCCTCATCATGCTGACAAGTATGGGCTAAGAAGCCTGCTACTTCTTAAAATAGTGGGTAATTTACTTAGGGAACTGATTAGGACACAGGAAAGAAGTGAAAAATGTATTACTAGGGCCTGCTGGGTAAATGTAGGTTAAGGTTTCTGGAAAAAAAAAAAAAGAATCACTACATTACAATAGGCTGAGAAATGCAGCACAATTAACTGTGCTTTGAGAAACTGGTAATTCAGTGAGTTTTTAGCTTAAACTTCTAGAATACTTTATCATTTACAAGTTATCATCACTGGACCCTCACAACTACCTCATCAGGCAGCTGGGCACCTTGCAATGCATCACACATAAAATTCTCATTAGGTTTAGTGTCTCGTAAATTTTTAAGTGGGCAATCACTTTTGCAATTCTTACGTCCTTCCTTTTTCCTATTTTACTGCATCAGCCAGGACCTCAAAGCCATGCTACTTGGTGTGTGATCTATGAAGCACTGGCATCACCCGGAAACTGGCAACAACGCAGAGGCTGGGGCCCCACCCCAGACCTCCCAGAATCTGCCTTCCAACAGGATCCCCACGGGAGTCACATGAACACTGAAGTCTGAGAAACACTGCTCGACTACCTGTTGAAAACAAATAGTAAAAAGTATTCTTAGTTTTTCTCCAATTTTAATGAGAATGTATCTCTATTTTTATCATTATTAATGATGCTTGGAAGATTCTGATAGATATCAGGTGTCAGTTAAAGCTGAAAACTCTGTAAATGTTAATGAGCATAAAAAAGTAAAGTCTGTAGAAGTGAAGTGTCTGCCACAAGACCACCCAGCTCCTACGTAATAGAACAAGCACAAAAGTCCAGGATCGTGCTGTCCTGCTGCTGATTGGCCATCACCATAACAATAATAAACCCAATAAACCTAATAATAATAACAAATTATGACAACGATTTGTAATTTGTAATAACAACAAATTATCCATGCCTAGTCTGAGGTTCCTGGCTAATCAATACATATTTGATGAATAAATGAATGAATAAAAGTGAATTTCATTATACTCTGCATGAGGTCCCAGCCATCAATATATATTAGTTAAGTGAACAAATGAATGCATTTCACTGTCCTTTGTTTTGTGTGTGTGTGTGTGTTTCTGAATAGCTGAACAAACATTAAATGTTAGATCTTTGAATCTTTGTGAAACGCATGATTCGGTGTACAAGAAGACACCTTTGTTTTAAGGTACTCTGCACTAAATCCTCTCACAAAGAGGGAAAAAATGGCTTACTTTATGAGAATGTGCTCCTTGATAGATTAGAATCCACAAGTGTTGACTGGACACAGCTGTGTGCCTGTAACTGCCTCTAGTTCTCATAAGGATTCAGAAGACTTAAGATAGTGGTTCTCAAATTTAGCGTGCATAAGAATCCCCTGCAAGGCTTGTTAAACCAGACTGCTGGCCTAACCTTCACAGCTGAGTTGCACATCCAGCAGTTGTGGGGCACGGATAAAAATTAGCACTTTTAACAGGTCTCGGGGTGATATTGATACTGCTGGTCCAAGGATCACACCTTGGAAAGAACTGACGTCAAATTCCCTCCCTGCATCTAGGGCAGCTGTTCTCACTCAGGCTGCACATTCATATGTTTGAACTACCTGGGAGGCTTGTAAAACTACCGATGCCCGGTTCCCATTCACAATTGCCTCAGAATCTCTGGGAGCAGAGCTGGGGCCCTGGGATTTTCCATATTTACCCAGATGTTTCTAGTGTCGAGTCAGAGTCGAGCACCTCCGAGCCTTCCAGTTTAGTTGGGGAGGTAAAGTAGACATGCAAGAGTCCTGGGGCAGCACATGCCGTGGTGTCCGGGTCCCCCCTGGAACCAGCTGGAGAAAGCCAATGGTCACCTCTCTCCACAAGTCTACCTTCAGTGGCATCGCATATATTAGCTTGAACTAAGCCACTGTAGGAGTATTTAGGCTACAGAAATTGTCCAGTGCTACAAGTCAGGGCTCTCCTCCTCCCCTAGAGATCCAGTTATTAAACGTTTACCAGCACACCATTGTATAGAGGGCAGATGTGGCAGGCACCAAAACAAGTCAGTCAACAAGTACCAGTGAAGATGAGAAGCAGCAGAAATCCTACAAGGCTGGAGTGCACAAGGAAGACTTCCTGGAGGTGGTGAGACCAGAGATAGGCCATAAAGCACGAATAGAATTTGTACAGAAAGAATATCACCTAAATGGGAGAAAACAGGACTATGTGTTTGGAGGTGGGACAGGGTAAGGTACTTCTGAGCAGGTTGAAAGGACTGGGCGTCCTCAAGAGAAGGAATCTCAGTGTAGAAAAGTGTTTCTATGAAAATTTGTTTTCAGAAGTTTAGAATTCATACAATGGGTTTCCAGGGAAAAGTGCATACCTGCAGTATAGGACCGTATATTAGCCAAATTTTCTGTATGAATCATTAAGACAAAAGCAGGCCAATGCATAACCACCCCAACCCTACCAGTATTTCCCGGGAGCATCCTGACTTTGCACCAGGTCACCAGCTTGCAGGCAGTGTCTGAGCAGCACCCTGGACCAACCCATCAGCCCCCATCTCTCCCTTTAATGACACCAATCTGTTTGATCCCATCACCTTCTCCCAGAAGCCATTGCTGGGGGACACGTGGTGGCCGGGGGGAATCTGCATCTCTGAAATCCTTGTCCAATTCCCAAGGGGAGATGGAGCATTCAATATCCATTTTGGATCCTGGAGAGTGCGTAAGAAGCAGATGTATCTCAGTTTTTTGGGAAAACAGGATGTCAGGATGAGAAAGAAAAAAAAGAAGTTGGGACAGGAAAGAGAAGAGCTTTCTCTGCCCCTCCCTCCCCAGAAGGTCAAAGACAGGCCAGCAGGAGCCATGTCTACATGCTTCCTGTACTCAGAACGTTTGGCTTGGATGCTTTTCACCCCTGTGTCTGGAGAGAAAAGAGGAGAGAAAAAGAAAATTACCCATGAATATTTCATGCAGTTCCTCTGCTGACTTTTTAGTTCCCCGAACACCCATTAAAGTGCCACTGTAATAATGTCATTGTTTGCTCGTCACTTTGTACCTGGCTCTTAGGGAGGGGGAAGAAAAACAGAAATAATAATTTCTTGCTCTGATTGGGAGGTCACAGGAAATCATCTACCATTTGTACTGCGGCTTTTGAAGATCAAAGGGCTAAACAATCACATTCTCATTTATTTGGCATCATTCAAGGAAGTCGAATTCCAGAGATGTGCATTTTCCAGATAAATGAAGTTTATCCTTAAGTACCAGATTTGTTTTTGAATTTTAACAATTTCAAATGGAAATCATTCTAGAATTGTACCTACTTGTTTGTTTTCTTACACAAAATACATGGAGCAAAATGTAACCTTTTTTTTTTTGTATTATTTCAGAATGCCCACTGGAAACCGCTGTCCTTCTACCTCATTCTAATAATACACGATGGCCCGGCTTAGTGTGATGCTTAGGGCTGTGTGTCCTTGATTTAATGCTTTCACAGTGATGAGCTGCCTGGACTCTCCGTTTTGCTTGTCCTTCTCACCTATCTACTTTCTTGTTGCTGGTGTGTCTACCACGGCAACATACGCACATCTGGCGTTTGCCTCTAGTGTCGATTTTCCACCCCCACTTGCTCCCCAATTACAATGTGTTGCTCTCAGTTCAATAGACATTAGGGAACTTAACGACCGACACCATTATAATAGCATGGAAAAAGAGAGTTAATAGGCTCTAAACAAGGGCCAAAGGCAGTGTTCGCTAAATACATTGTATGACCTTGAGCCATCTTGCCTGGGCATCTCTGAACCATGTTGATTTATTTATTGCTTCTTAACACATCCTGGTTAGCAGAGTTTGCCCCCAGAAGTAGTTCTTCGATGAGTATCATTGCTCAGTGATTTTTAATTCACACATGTACATACAGTGTTGATGGTTATCTGTTCAGCATAGTTATGTATATTAGCTACTGGCCGTGGGCTGGGTGCTGTGCTGATGAAGGCTGTAAAATCCCCTCCAGGGTAAGCTCAATCTGGCAGAAAGACCAAGCTGACACAACCCCACTCCCACCTTCCACACCGCCCCACTGCTGACCACGACAGGACCTTTCCCTCCTCTGGGCCTCTGCCCTTTGCTCTTCCCTCCCCTGGGACTCTCTTCCTGCAGATCCCTGCATAGCTGTTTCCACTCATTCAGGGCTCAGCACAGAACACCTACCCAAGCCCAAGAGGAGAAAAAGAAATCTCAAGGAGGTAAGATCTGAGCTGGAGCTCAAAGAATGATGTTAGCAAGAGAAAAACCAAGAGTATTCCAGATAAAAGACCACATATAATAAATATACCAAAATATATCTTAAGATACCTCCTACAGAAAATCTCAGCCTAATGACTTAAATATTGTCCAAAAGTCCCCTGCCCTGTTGTAATGGCAGTGACAGAGTTCACCCACTGTCCACTCCCTCCTGGGTGATTATTTTCCCCTGGGCAAATCCCAGAGAGCATCACAAACCCCGTGTTTGGAGCCTGTATTAGTTTGCAGGGGCTGCCGTAACAAAGTGCCACTACGTGGGGGAATTAAGTCACAGAAAATTTTGGTATCGTAGTTCTGGAGGCTAGCAGTCCCAGATCACACTGTGGACAGTCTTCTACAGTCTGCGAGGGAGAATCCATTCCATGCCCCTCCCTTAGTTTCCTGCAGTTTGCTGGCAATCTCTTGGGCTTCTTGGCTTGTCCATGCATCGTTCTGATTGCTGCCTTTATCTTCCCATGGCATCCTGTCTCTGTATCAGTCTGTGTCCAAATTTTTCTTTGATAAGGACACCAGTCATATTTGATTAGAGGCCATCGCTATTCCACACTCCAGTATGACTTCCCTTTAATAATCACATAGGCAATGACGCTATTTGCAGATAAGGTCACATTCTGAGGCCCTGAGGGTTAAGACTCCATCCTATAAATTTTAGGGCAGTGAAATTCAACCCATAACAGAACATCAGAATGGAAACCAGTTTTCCTAGCAGGGTCTGCTTCTGTAGGGCAAAGACATGGCTGGGGTTGACTTGGAGCACAGTGGAGGCTGATGAGCCCTGGTCAGGCCACTAAGTGGGGAGAACAGAAACCACAGGCCCCCTGGATTTGAGAATTAGCCTGTGAGGACAAGAAGAGGATGGGCACTCTACTCCCGCTTACAGAGGAGCCACAATACCCCAGAGTCCCAGCTGAATCACCTTATCAGTGCAACATACCCGAGGTCCTAGCTGTCACTTTAAAATGATTCAGGCAATGAGATATCCCTGAGCCCGGATCCTGGAGAGAGGCTGGGACAGGTGAGAAGGTAAAAAGATTGTCCTCAACTGCGAAATGACAGGCTGGACAATGGCAGCTATGGACCCCTCTTGCTCTGTGGTCCCTGCTTCTTCACAGAGGCACACCTTCCACATGGTAGCCACTTGATAAACATCTGTCAAATAGCTGAATGAAGGAGAGAATAAATGGATAAATCCATGGCCATAAGGATAAGATGAGGTAACCTTTATTGCAGTTAAACCTCCTTTTAAAAAAAAAAAAAGCAGACCAGGAATGAACCTGGGTTAAAGATCACTGCCCTCTGGAAATGCTAGTTAAAATCAAATGATATCGTAATCACTGCAACAGAGCAGTGCAAACACGCCAAGGGTCTAATTAGACTTCTGAATGCTTATGTGCACAGTTCCTGCCAGGATTTTCTTCGCCTCAAAACACAGATCTCAGACCTCTTTTTTCCCCAACCAGGACCTGTATCAGTTGCCGGGGCTTAGTCTAAATCCATCCCTCAGCACTGAGGCATCGAACAATCTACTCTGAGAAGCAATTATTTCTGAGGCTGAGAATTCTCCTGTCTCCATGTCCCAGCCTGACGCGAGTTCATCCCGCAAAGGGCTGAGGAGCTACAGCCAAGAATACAATCAAAAAAGAAGGACAACCTGTAATCTTAACTTTCCCTTTGTACTTCAGACAACCACTATCAGCATCAAGGCGGCAGGTGAAAAAAATACTGCAGGTGGAGGAATCAAGCGCACATCTGTGCAGTGAGACTTCCAGAGAAAATGAAAACGCCTCTCTTTGATGCCAGAGTTTAAGAAGAGAAATCGCTTCAGAAATGAGAACTCAAAAGAAAGAAAGGGAAAGAGAAAGAAATGGGGAGAGGAAGTTCACGCCCCCCAAACTGCATTTCAAACCCCCTCCACAAAGCAATATCCAGCTCAGAAAAAGCAAGAGGAAAACCTATTCCCCTGACAATAAAACCGCAGCCCTCCAAACAAACAGGAACACAGATACACAGGCCTAAAAGATGGGGCGCCGATGTGCAAACGGAAGGGCCAAACTCACGTCACCATCCCCGAGAGCAAAGCAGCCTGCAGAAGTGGTCCACAGGGCCAGCTCTGTTGTGGCAGCTGCCTGGTGCCGGAGCAACAAGCATTCCCAGGCCTGCACAGGAGAGCTTAGCAAATGAGATGAAGATCATCAGCTCGCAGTGAGAATCAGGATGCGCTGAGGACAGGAACCGATGGCAATGATTTAGTTTTAATAACTGGGTAATTGCCGACCAGACCAGCAGAGGCCAAAAGGCCAATGCCTTTGCTTTGCCAAGGAAGCCAAGGGTTGGGTGTTAACTGCATAAAATTAAGTGGGCTGCTGCCCTGGTCACTTGTAATTGGGCTGTGGTGCCACATAATGTGGGGACAGACCATTTGGGTCAGGGGGCCTCTGACACACACCCCTGCACAGAGTAAGCACAAACTTTTGTGAGCTGTAATTGGGCTAAAATACCTTAACTTAGACAACAGTGGCTCTTCAGTGCCAGAATGGGTGAGGGGTCTTAGGATAATGGTTGAACTTAAACATGGATATAGGCCTTCTAGCTTCTGGAGAAGCCAAGGGACTATCTTGGGCAGGGGATGGGGAGAATCCTGAAAGCAGGTGAGGCTGTTAGGAGGTGAAGTCTTTAACATTCAGTCCCAGAAATAACTAATCTGAAAGTCAGGGGGATTTCCCCACCCACCAGCACTGAGCAGGACCACCGGGATCCCAGCCAATGCACTGCCAAAACCATGTGAAGGAAAGTATTTAAGTTTGGAAGGCATTTGTGTCCTGAAAGCATCAGCTTGGTCAGTCTCACAGGGTCAGTGCAGCATGAGGTCCAATCCAACTCCTTAGGCTGGCCCCATTCTGCACACTTCTTCCTCTCCCATTCAAACGCTGCCTGGTACCTCCCAAGGTCTACCTCACCCTCCCAAGAAACCCTGTTTACAGAGAAGGTGCTGAATAAATATGACCTGACCTTCACAGTATTTGCCCCTGCTGAAGTCTTTGAGCTCTCCATCAATCTGCAGCTCCAAGGGTACTTAGAGATAATTCAGTCCAACTTTATAGATAATAATAAACCAAGTCCCAGGCAGGTGCCATTGCTTATGCAGACATTGTTTTGTTAATTTCTGTTTCATGTATGGGGATTTCATCTGTCCAATACACTGCATGTTTCTAAAAGACAGCTCATATATTATTCAATATGTTGGTCTCTTATATACCCACATAGTATTTAACAGAGGAGCAGACAGAAGTTGATCCTCAATAAATATCTGTCCATCAGTGAACCTTTCCCTCTGTTCTCCATTGATGACCTGATGCCAATATTAGTACTGTAAGTCTCAGAATGAACTTGACCTCCTCTAACCACACTGATGAGGAACCACATAATAATCTAATAACAGTATAGTGGAGCTAACCACTTTAGCTGGTGTCCTACACAAAGCAGGCAACACAGAAGGAAAAAGGAATTGGTCCATCACCTTTATCCAGATATACCACCATTCAGTCCCCACATACTAACTGGGTACATATTATTTGCCAGCTTTGTATAAGTAACAGTACTTGAAAGTCAAGAAAGACAACAAGATATCATTAGGACTCCATGTGGCAAGCAAGATGACAGAGAACGGGCAAAGGAGTATCATTCTGGATCACTAAATAAAACCTCATCTTTCTCTCTCTCTCGACTCACCAACATGTTCCCCATGAACACAACAAGGTTGTCTCGACTACCTGTGAAGGCCCCCAGTATACACTTGCTTCTACATTTTTACTCACGCCATCCTCTCCACCCCACATGTCCTCACTTCCATGTAAACCTAGCTCATCTTTAAAAGGGAAGTTTCAAGTTGAATCCCGAATTCTTGAGGATGATTCTTTTCACCCTAGGCTCTCCTTAACTACCTTGTCACTTCTTTTCTGCAACACTCACTTTGTCTCTTATGATATTTCTTGTTCAATTCTTAGGTCCTTCCTTAACTGTCACGCAATCATATTATTGATCTAAATTTTAAATTCCTTAATGGTGGGCCTCAAGTTCAATTTTCATATGGGAAATTTACATATAGACAAGTCTCAGATATGTAGCAAGTGGTCACTATATTTCTTCGAATGAATGGGTGAATGAATGAATGAATGGCCATTTATTTAGTCAAGTTTCAATCGCTGACCAATAATTCCACATAAATCTGTCCTCTAGCTGTCTTCTCTCCTTCCTATTACACACGAACACGAACAGACACATGACACACTATTTTTGGTCAACCAGAATGAGCTCACCTAAAACGCACTAGCCACAGGTCTCTGTTAAGCTTAGCCAGGTTATTTCAAAGCACCTTTTGTAATTTGATCTCTTTCTTTAGCACCCCTTTCCAACCCACCCTGACTCCATCTGGATTTTATTAGTGCCTCAGGAAAAGGAGAAAATGAGTAAAGAAGCTGGCAGGAATAAGGTATAATTCTGTGACTCAAATTGCCATCCTCCAGTAAGTGGAATAAATCTTTACTGATGCTAATAAACAAGATGTTGACCCATGGGCGCAGAGGTCAGGGCTCACCCTGGTAGGGCTCCAGCAGGGACTGATTACTGTAACCAGTTTTCATTCCTTTATGAATATCCCAACCCACAAGCAGGCTGGATGGAAATCATTTTCTGGGTACATATCCATGTCCTAGCATAGAAAGCAGGGCCATAACCCCAAACATTGCCCTCAACCACCAAGCTCAGGGAAGCTTCTCCATTTTTCAATGTCTCTTGACTTCTCCATTTACAGCACCTAAAACCAGAAGCAAAAGGAGATGAGGTGGCTTTTGTCCCCACTATTTTGGAGTTTATCTCTAACATTTACTTATAGGGACAAGTGCACAAAGTTCTTCCCACTGCAAGGCAGGCAATAATGCCCATGAGCCAAACCTGGTCACGCATCCAAATCATCTGGGGAACAGCAGCTGGAGAGATTCTGACTCAGGCAGTCTTGGATGGAGCCTAACAATCTGATTTTTTGACAAGGTCCCCAGATAATTCTTAGGTAGCCAGCCCATATGACAGACAGGTAAATAAATGGAAACACTGTGTCACATAAACATTATGTGCTTTTTATTGGACACATAGGTGGAAATCTTGGCTCTATTTCCTGCAAACTGGGGCAAGTCGGTTAACCTCTGATAAGAATAAGCTTCTTCAGAGCTCCTACCCTTAGTGACAGCATAGATGAAACTGGAGAACATTATGCTAAGTGAGATAAGCCAAGCAGTGAAAGACAAATACCATATGATCTCACCTTTAATAGAACCTAAGAAACAAAAGAACAAGCAAGCAAAATATAACCAAAGACACTGAAATTGAGAACAGGCTGCCAGTGACCAGAGGGTAGAGGGGAGGGGAGGGGATTATAGGGGGATAGGGTGACGGGTTTGCAGGAAAAATTATAAGGGCGGGGGGGGAGGGGGTTGGAAACAGGGAAGGGACGTAGAGAGGGTCGGGATGGTGGGGAGGGGTAGGGGGAAAGGTAGAAAACTGTACTTGAACAGCAATTTTAAAATGTTAAAAAAAAGAATAGTTTCCTCAGAAAGCTGTTGTAGGAATCTAATTTAAGCACAAAATATTCACCAAACTAGTCCAACAGTGCCTGCCACATAGTAGAATTTTAGGAAATAGAAACCGCCTTCTCGTAGAGGTCCTGAGCTTTCACCTCCCAGGCTCTCTGACACAGTCCAAACTTCAATAAATCATACTAGGTCTATCAAATCAAGGATCTGTTTGAGGATATAAGTATGATTTGATCACTTTGTATACATAAAATTCCCAATTAGGAAAATAACTTTTAGGGTTTCTGAAAATATTGTCACCAAAATGATCATACAGAATTCCATAGCTATAGGCCAGCCTCAGACTTTTGGGTCATCGGTCTCTGAAGAACATCTTGATGATGCTGCTTCATTCAGAACATGGTGCCCCAACGTAAACCCCAAGGGCAAAGTGATACTGGAAAATAAGATCATGGATGAGGAAAATCTTTGAAAAGTCTTCTATGGAGTAATAAAACCATCTCTTAAAACCACACTTGGAGAGAAGAGAAGGAAAAATCATCAACAAAGTCACACATTAGTATCCTTCTAACACTTCTATTATCAAAGTTAATTATTCATATAGTATTAGGAAAAGGACTCTTGATTAAAGCTAAGTGTTACTATCAACAAATATTTGCATTCTTTCTGTTCCTGCTTTTTACACACATTTTGTATCCAGTGCATCTTTTAGAAGCCAGCTGTAATGGAAACTTGTGTGAGACTTCAGTACACAAGTTCTCATCTTGCTATTACCTGGTCCAATCACTCTAAATGAATGTACTGGAGATCATGTTTCCATTTCTATGTCTTGGCAATAAAGTTTTCTGGTAAATATCATTTAACCTTTCTCATGCAGAGAAGGCAGCCATGGTTCCATCCATCAAATGGATTCCTCACTCTTAATTTAAAATATTAAAAGATGTGCTAAACCTTTTTCTGTGGGGGAGACCCAAGCAAATCTTATTTGGATAGATTCCTCATGGTTATCTAAATTCAATGCCAGATTCTTAAAAGATAGCTAGCCAGGTACAACATTTAATTAAAATAATGTCAGTCAACAAAGTAGACATACTTCTACTTGAGTAGTTAATTGCTAGGAAGAATGTAATGAATTATTCTTAGAACCAAAGTCCCTGTTTTTGTAAGTTTTTTCTTCCCCTTAAAGCCATCACTGAATTTCACCAGCAAATTTTTTTCTAAGGCTGTTAAATAGATAAAGACAAATAGCTGTCTATAGGCATTCAAGAGATATGAGAAGTATATAAACTCTCTTTTAAGTGCTCAGTAACAATCTGAACCCCAACAATAACTTCATTATTATTTACTGAGACCATTCCATGATTTTTTTTATTTTTAACATGAAATAATCAGATGAGAGTAATTAATTCCATTTAATGAAATCAAGTGCTGGTGGAAGGATGTTAAATGTCAATCACTGAGCAAATGGGACAAAAATCACAATTGAACACACCTAATATCTTTGAGATTTCTCAAAGAAATGGAAGAGGGGCGCTAAATGAATATGGGATCTAACCAGAGAGCAGGTCCAGCCCACAGCAAAATTCAAATGACAAATGTGTCCTTGAAGTCCTTCCACTTTTTCTTTTAAAACAAGGCTTAACCACATTGGTGATTCACCAACTCCTAAGCTTATCAACTATAGCACCTTCCTCAATTTTGTGATTCAAACATTGCCCCATGCTCCGAAATGATCTTCCCTTTCCTTATACCAAAAATTTCTTAAGGCCTGTTTTTACAGGAAACTAACCAAAACCATAATTCTTTCCAGAATTAAACTACTACCATGGTTAACATGTAGCCCTACCATTAGCATTTGTACATTTTTTAAGAGAGTGGATGAGGACTTAATTGAGTAAAAACCTTAAGAGTAAAATTCAGTCACTGTATAAAATCACTGCAGCAGAATATGAGAGACTATATCTGGGTAGAAGCCACCGCCACTTCCCTCCTCAAATCACACTATTTAAATGGGCAGCCACACAGCTGTAAATGCACTTTTCCTCAAATGGGATTATTATAGCTTGTTTTCATCACCGAATGTCATGAATGAAAGGGATCCTGATTCTAGCCTCTCATTTCACAGTTGAGGAAGCTAAAGACCACAGCCATTTAATGATCTGCCACAGATCACACAGCAAGCTACAGCCATATCTTACTTACTCACTGTGCTTTACAAGTAATACATATATTGCCTTGTGCTGTGGCGCAGTGGACATACCCTAGACTCTTCTGCATTAACCTAACCCTTAAAGCCAATGAGTTACCAAGTTTTGTTTCACTTGGACAATAGCAATAGTCTCCTCACCAGTCCCTCTGGTTGCAGACTAGCATATCTCTTGCAGGGAGGCAAGAATGCCTGTCAAATGATTCGAGTCTCTCCGGTGCAGGATGCACCAGTAATCTACAGGAATATCTCCCGAGAGTCAGCCCGTGTGGTCGTCCAGCCTACTATTAACTTCCCACAATAGAAATTTCAGTATATCCCAAGAACATTCACCTCATCACCAGGCATTTCTACTAGGAATTTACTCAATATTTGAACCCAAATCTGTCTCCCTGGGGCTGCCACACATCAGCACCAGTTCTGCAACTTGATACTCTATTAAGCAATCCTAGTATCTCTTGGACTTGACACCCCTTCCTATATCTAAAGGCTACTATCATGTCTCTTCTTTGCTTTCCTTTATCATGTTATATGAATAATCCCCCAATTGTCTGCTATACGACATGGTTTGAAGTCTTCTTGTCATTGGTTCTCCCTCTCCTACATGTCTCCCAATTTGTCCACACTCCAGAAGGTATCTACCAAAACAAAAAAGTTTCCAGTCGGGAATATTACAAACATAATACTCCAAAATAAAAAGTGCGGAGTACACAGAAAGCATTCTTATATAAGACTATACATTTATTAACATAGATTAAGTTTCCATGAGAAGTTTTGGCTTATTATTTCAGTGCTGCCTCAGAGTGAACTTTGAGCTTACTGTTTCCCAAGCCAGTTAATAATATTTTACGCATCCTGGCTGGTGTCACTCAGTGGATTGAGGACCAGCCTGTGAACCAAAGGGTTGCTGGTCTGATTCCCAGCCTAGGGCACATGACTGGGTTGTGGGCCAGGTCCCCAGTAGCAGGCACATGAGAGGCAACCACACATTGATGTTTCCCTCTCTTTCTCCCTCCCTTCCCCTCTCTAGAAAATAAAATCATTAATTAATTAATTAATATTTTACTCATCCTACTAATTCCATGAAATATCTCCCTCATCAAATTTTGTGCCATGTAATTTTGGGATGTGTAAAACTTTACTTTCCTCCCTCCTACATTTTGTTCTGTTAGACTTGGCCCAGATCTCTGATCTATAAATACCATTTTATATCCTGTTTCTGTCTTAGCATTCACTTTCCCTCCTGTCTTGGCGTTACAAGAACATTGGATGAATTTACCATCAATACCTTCCCCGACTTGAGGGCAGTGATGCCGCATCTCTCAGGTAGAATGCAGGGCAGGACCAAGGATGGCACCTCAGAGCCGGTTATGGGGAGACTCCATGTTAACTTTGAAAGTTAACTTTCAGTTTTCTGCCTTTTCCCCCCAAACAATTTTAAAAATTGTAAAAGAAAATAATAAATAAATAAATCATTTTAAAAAATAAAACAAAACAAAACAAAACAAACAAAAAAGAAAGTTACCTTTTGAAGGATACCGGTATGGGTCAGTGTCCTTCGGAGTATTTGCTTGAGCAGTTATTAATCTATCCAGTTTCATTTACATACAAATATAGATCCATTCTAATTACAAAGATATCACAAGAAAGTCATTCAGCTATGTTGCTGAAATCTTTTCTGCTTATTTTTTCTGACCTAATAATTAGTGATCCTTATAAAAGAAGCAAGGTTTATATTAGTATGAATTGCTTGTATCACACCCTCAACATCCTAGTGATTGTCACCATCTTCTGATTAATTTAATATCCCATTATAAAATGTTGCCCAGGGTCATTGTCAAGCTTACTGCTCCAGGGTTGTGACAACCATCATCTGTCTATTTCATCCTTGAGGTTGCTAAGAGTGTTTAACAGTGAATTCCTGGGTAGTGTCTTTCAGAGCCCTGGCATAAAGTCTTCCATGACAGAAGACTTGAATTTACTTAGATCAATATGATATTCTATGAGTCTCTTCACATACATCGTGAGTTTTCACATTTATCCATGTCCATTCTACACTCTGAGGCCAACGATCATTTTTCTTGACACAGGAGACAAAATTAAAATTACAGTGGAAAGTGAGGTGCTCTGCTTTCTCCCTGTCATCTTTCACTCTATAGGACTTTCCGTGTGTCCTTATTTCAAATATTTTCGAAATTCTCATTCTTGTCCTCAGGATTTTTTTTTTCAGAAACTGTAACATTCTAAAATGTTTCCTTCCAAACAATTTGTGGGTAAATCCCACCTACTAGTTAATGGTACACAAACCTTTGGTCTTGAAGATATTTTCAAATGTATTGCTTAAAAATTGTGTCTCATGCCAATCAAGACAAAATAAAGTTATAAATTCATTTGATAATTTCATTTTTATTATTTGTTGATTTTCAAAGAACACTCAATTCCACTGTTTTGCAAGGAATCTATAATTAATTAAATTATAGACTATAATTAAACAATGCGGGATCAGGAATTACCAATGAGATTAGGATTTTAAAAATGAAAATCTTTCCATGTGTAAGTCAAAGAAAGAAAATGGAAAATATCAAAAATGTGAAAAATAAGCATGATAATGTACTAAATCCTATAAAAAGTATATAAATCCTGGGAAAGGACAGGAGTGTTGGCTTTGGGTTTAGCAAAGCTGAATTCACATGTTTTGTTCACTCACAGTAGATATGGAATCCTGGGACAGTTACCTCCTCTTCCTAAGGCCCCGCTCCCTCATTTGTAAGATACGGATAACTCTAGTGCCTACTGCTTACAGGCTAAGAGAATTCAATGACAAAGAGGAAATAATGAATGTGTACAATTATTGACATGAAATAAGCACTCACTCACCTTTACAGTATTTTCTAGGTTTCAAATCCACCTGTAATATTGAACACTTGGACCAAACATGCCTCAGTTCTTAAGTTGCATGAAAGATGAGGTGGATACAAATAGCTTAGAAGAAAAGGAGCTAGAAAAATAGCTGATACAGAAGTCACAATCATTTGGAAACTGTTAAAGCCATCTCTCATCCTGGTTCTGGCCTTGCACTATAGTCTTCTAAAGGACAGAGTCCCTGAAGTATGCTTCTTTGTCACACACACACACACACACACACACGCACACACACCATACCTTGTTCACAGTGAGATACCGGTAAGTGCTCAGTAACCATGCTTGACTGAACAGCAATCTCCTCAGAGGTGGAAAACAAGAAGCAAACTGATAATCCTCCGGGCTGCACAAACATTAACTACAATAGATATGTCGTATACCCAGTTCTGCTGTCCCCGGGAATTGCCTGGCCCACATAAATTGCTGGCCTCCTCACAGTCATATTCACTTTATGACCTGCTCCTCTGGCTGGGGTAGATTAGTGTAATGGTGAGCACCTGGCTACAGCTGGGAACACTGGATTCCCTCTTCAGGGGAATGTGTTAAGAATCTAGTTACACCACTGGTGAAGGTCTGGAAGAGTGGTCTACAAACCTCTGCCCCCGGGGGCCTTTTCCCTGGTTCCCACCCTGTTTTGAGACAGCTGTGTTACCTGAAATGCCTATAGTACTATAGTATCTTTCCAATAATCTTTTTAAGTGAATTCCAACTGGTTTCTGTTGCCAATACAAAAAACCAAAATAAAATCTAATTAATTATGTGTTAGAAAAGACTGAATGGGACCCAGGAAAGTCATTGAGAAAGGAAGCATGAAATTATGTCATCAACAGTATGACTGAGCTCCATAGTAGACTGTAATTTGAATCAGACCACATGAATTCAGAGAAATGCCAGAATTTGCCAAAAGAAAGATTTTTCTGAGGTTAACCAAGGCTTCAGGGCAAACTTAAGAGCCAGCCCTGGCTGAGGGCTTACTGTGTGCCAGGTACTGCTCCAAGCGCCTTTTCATGCACTAACTCAAGCCTCAGGACAACCATGTGATGGGCAGCTACTACCAGGCCCAGTTAAAGACGGTGGAAACTCGGGGAATGAGAGATGAAGTATTTCCCCAAGGTTTCATGGCTTAGCAAGCAGCAGATCCAGGCTTCCAACAATGTACAGTGGGGCATCCTGTAAGCTCACTAGAGACGCTGCCACATTCCGGTGTGAAAGAGCAAAGGCAGAGAGAAGAAATTATCCTGTGGGAGTCATTTTGCATTTTCCATGTGAACATGTTCATTCATTCAGCTGATGTTTACTGAAGCCCCCTTCACACCAGCCACTGTGCGAGGTGCTGAGAACGGTCCCACTGGTGCCCCTCTCACAGAGCACGAATTCCTAGGTTTGCAGGATGTGTGACACAGGATCTTGTAGTGAACAGTCAATAATCTTCCAGAGCTAACCTATGCACCACATGTGGGAAGCATTCTTGCCTTCATACAAACTGCAGGTTAGGTTAGTACCCCTTTTTGATTCTCCAGGAACCTCAAGTATTTATCATAGGAAACCTCAAGGTTTCCCTCCAGGAACCTCAAGTATTTCTCACAGCACTTCGGAAATATCTGTGTCTCTGTTTACTCCCCTACACGATATTTGTGCGTGTGACTGGGCTGTTCATCTGTCACACTAGGGTCAGGAAGATTTCCCAGCATGCGTTGGTGTTCAATAAATGCTTATTGAATGGGATCCTCAATGCACCCTAGTCCTTCTTCCGAAGCCCGTCCTTTGGTGAAAGAGTTGGGTCTGTCCTCAACCGACTGTTCTCCTTCCTCCTGTCGTTTTATGACCAACTCTACCCACCTGGTAGGGGGTCTGCAGGAAAGGGAGCGCAGACCAAGGAAGTCTGCTGCTTAGAAGGAGAGACACCACTCAGTGGATCAAGCAAGGATTTAAACTCACAGACCCAGGGTCAAATCCCCGCGTCTCCACCTAACACTTGTGTAACTTTGAGCAAGTAAACTCTGAGAGGTCTTTTCATTTTGATACTTGCCTCACAGTCATTCTGAGGATTCGATGAGGATCATGCAAATGAAGGCGCCAGGCCATTGTAGATGTTGATAAATATGAAGAGCCCACCTCTTGGCTAACGCTAACGCAGCATGTGTCTTTTAAAAGTGTATACTAATCCTTTTAATTATTTTACAATCTCCTTTTCTATCTCCTCCATCTCTCTAAGTTGGCAGGCTTTCTAATATAGATGTGACAATAGGGAACAGCTGTGAGATACAAATGATTAAAAAGGAAAAACCACATTGTTAATTGAGGATGATAGCCTTATTACCTCAGTTCACTGTTACATCTTACATAGGAAACCCCCCTGAAACCCCCCAACCCCCCAAAATCTAAGGCCTGCAGTCATGTTCACCGTGTAAATGAAACATCACTCCTCAAACCTCAACTGATTTTGTATTTAACTTTTTTAAACAAACCATAACAAATACTAAGTGTAGCTAATCACTCTCTGATTCCTTGGGTATTCATTGTAATAGCACTAATTACAATAAACACATTTGGAATTAATGTGCATGTCATAGGCATATACCAATTCTGTTCTAATTTGCCATTGATTAACATCCATGAAGTGAACAAATCTTCAGTTTTAATACACCACTCACATCTTGGGCGGCAGAGCCCTAAAATGAGTCCCAGGCAGGCGATAGCCAACCAACAGCCCACAGACAGGCTTGGCAAAAGGGAAATTGCAGGAAGATTCTGCTTGTATTTTCGCCTCTCAGTTCATGATGCGTTCTGGGGACACAGGCAGAGTCCAGATTCGTTCGCAAACCCAGAATTAGAAAACATTCGCGCAGGAGAAAATGAGGGTTGGGGATTAAATCACGGGTTTTGGAACCAGACTGACCTGGCTTCAAATTCTGACTTTGCCCCTTATTAGGCAGGTCACACAATGCCTGTGACCTTCAGGTCCTTCACTGCTGCAGTGGAGATGATATTTCTTGAAAGATTGTTGTGAGGATTGTGTAAGGACAAACAAACACTTCACTGTTCTCAGCATGTGGTTTGGATTTCAATAGAAATAGCATTGTTATCATTAATAAGGATCACCATTATTACTATTGTTAATAGAAAAATAACTATTTAAAAGCTAAGAATGTCATTCAACAAGAGGCACTGGTGTAAACACCACCCGCTGCGCAGGCCCAGCTTGTTAGGGGGTCCAAGAGTGGGGAGCCGAGGAAAGGCAGAGCAAAGATATGTCTTTGTTTGTGTGCAGCTTTTTGGTTCGGGGTTTTGTTGAGGAGACTGTTTTAGAGGATTGGGTTCAGAGGACACAGTGATGAAGAGGCAAAGGGAGAGACGGCTGCCCCACCAGCCCCCTGCCAGCCACGGTGCGCAGGCCCACCAGGCTTTATAAGAGTTAGCATCATTATCAGAGTTTATTATATTGTTATTAGTAGCATCATGATCACAATCATCATCATTAATGAATGAGAGTTTAGGGAAGCTCATTCTGAAATCTTTTTATTGGAATCCTAGCCTTTTAAATTATGCCTGAATAAAAGGGTACCTTTCATTTTCCTGTTCCTAACCTCTCTTCCAAGCCTCCATGCCCACGTCTGCATGGACTGGGAACAGTTTCTGTTTTCCCAGCACCAGCCGCTCACCTAGAGGAAGCAAGAACTTGGGCGCAAAAGAGCTCAGGAGGGCATGTGGATGGCTCAAAAAAATGCATCCCCTTGCCAGGAAAAAGCACTTACTCCACAGGCTGTCCTGCAAGCCCACTCTCAGTAATACCACCTTGGAGAAGAGAATTTCTAGAGCACTGTTATAAGGCACCCAGCTCCTGAACCCCCTCACCCCCCTGGAGATTCTTCTGATCAACAAGTCCTAGCAACAGGTGAATGCCTCCCACAGGGTCTCTCTCACCCTGCCTTCTACTGTACCAGTTAAGCATGAAGCCACTAGACCATGCGAGACCCCTAAATGGAGGCATCGCACATGAACAAAGACTTCCATTCTCAACAAGAGTTATTAGCAGATTGTGGATGTTTAATGACAATAAATAAATAAATATCAAAGACAAGTGTTGGCAAGATTGTGAAGAAATTGAAACCTCTGTACCCTCCTGGTGGGAATAAAATGGTGCAGCCACCACCACTGTGAGAAACAATACGGAGGTTCCTCAAAAAATGTAAAAAGAACTACCGTGTAATCTAAAAATCGCACTTCTGGACAGGTACCCAAGAAAGGTAAAATCAAGATCTCAAAGAAGTATCTCCTCAGACAAGGGTTTGATCTCCAAAATGTATAAAGAACTCACACGAATCCACTCCAGGAAGACAAAGAATCCAATTTAAAAATATGCAAAGGACCTAAACAGACACTTCTCCAAGAAAGACATACAGAGGGCCTAGAGACATAGGAGGATGCTCAGCATCATGACCCATCAGAGAGATGCAGATTAAAACCACAATGAGATACCACTTCACACCAGTCAGAATGCCATCGTAAACAAATCAACAAATGAGTGCTGGAGAGGTTGTGGAGAAAAGGGAAGCCTAGGGCACTGTTGGTGGGAATGAAAACTAGTACAGCCACTGTGGAAAACAGCATGAAATTTCCTCAAGAAACTAAAAATGGAACTGCCTTTTGACCCAACAATTCCACTGCTGGGATTATACCCTAAAAATTCTGAAACACCAGTTCAGAAGAATTGTTCACAGCAGCATTATTTACAATAGCCAAGTGCTGGAAACAGCCTAAGTTTCCCATCAGTAAATGAGTGGGTCAAAAAACTGTGATACATTTACACAATGGAATGCTATGCAGCAAAAAGAAAGGAGGAGCTCCTACCCTCTGCAACAGCATGGATGGAACTGGAGACTATTATGCTAAGTGAAGTAAGCCAGCCAGTTCAAGACAAACATCATATGATCTCACATATCAGTGGAACCTAAACAATAAAACAAACAAACAAGCAAAATAGAACCAGAGACATGGAAATAAAGAACAAACCAACAATGACCAGAGGGGAGGTGGGAGGGAGATAATGGAGGAAAGAAAAGGAAGGGGTCAAGTCAAGGAACATGTATATAGGACCCAGAGACAAAGACAATGTAGGGGAGGATTGAATGGGGAAGGTAGGGGGTGAGTAAGGGAGAGGAGGGTAATGGGGGCGGGGGCGGCATGGGGACAACTGTAATTGAACAACAATTTTTGGAAAAAGAGGAGTATCAAATTAAATACTAGCCAATTAAATTTTTAAAATCAGAAGTATCTTTCTTGCATTCATCACAGCATTATCACAATAGCCAAGATGTGAAAACAACTCTGGTGTTCAATGGCCGATGAATGGATATAGAAAATGTGATATATACATATAAGGGAATATTATTCAGCCTTTAAAGAGAAGAAAATCTCACCATTTGCAACAACATGAATGGGCCTGCAACATATTATGCTAAGTAAAGTAATGCAGTCATTGAAGGACTGATACTACATGACTCCTTTTATGTTTGGCATTTAAAATACTCAAACATAAAACAGACAATACAATGGTGGCTACTGGGTTTCCTCCAGGAAGGGGACATGGGAAGTTGTTCGGTGGTTATAAAATTTTAATTATACAAGAGGAGTCAATTCCAGAGGAATGCCGTAAAACAGAGTGCCTATTAACAATAAGGTATTATGGACTTAAACATTTGTAAAGAAGATAGCCAGCATGTTATATGTTCTTTCACACACACAAAAAAATGGGACAAAGGAAACTTATGGAGGTGATGGTCATATATATATGACCATATAAATATATATATTTACCTGGATTATACTGGCGTACAATGAGTGCACACATATATCTAAATTCATCAAATTGTATGCATTAATTATGTGCAGTTTTTGGATACCAACTGAACCTCAGTAAACTGGGTAGCAGAGAAAAACTCACCAAAATACTACTATTGGCTACCAAAGAAAGATGAGATTAGATAGCAGTGTGAATGCGTGTGTGTATGTTTGCGGGGACGGGCATTAACATATCCCATATAATCACTGACTTTTTTATTAAAAACATTTTTACTCACAAAAAATAACAAATTTTCCAAAACACATAAATTTAAAGATTCAAAAAGCTTAGCAAACCCCAAATAGAGTAAGCCCAAAGAAACCCATGCCAAGGCACATCACTATAAAACTTCTGAAAGCTAAAGGCAAAGAAAAAATCTACAAAGCTGCGAGAGAGAACCAACGCATTACCTGTAGGGGAAAAACGATTTGAGTAACAGCAAATTCCTCATGAGAAATGAGGGACACCAGAAGGAAATCGCATGACATTCTTCAAGCACTGAGAGAAAAGAACTGTCAACTCAGAATTCTATATCCAGAAAAAGTATCTTTCGAGTATGACAGGGTAAATCAAAACATTGTCAAATAAAACAAAGCTAAGAAAGTTTGCAGCAAACATACCTATTCTAAAACAATGGCCAAAAGGAGCTCTTGAAATAGAAAGGAAATGATCAAAAAAGCAGCTTTGGAAAATTGGCCACCAGAATGAGGCCCAGAAGAAAGGAGATCACATTGACGCTGCACAGCCTGCCAAACTGAAAGGCATGGAGGAGCCAGTGGGTACTAGGATGGCGGTCAATGCCACTGGCCCTCTCTTCCCTCTATTCTTAGAAAATGTGCAATTTTTCTATGTATGCAGAAGACTCTCTCACCTCTCAAAGAAATCCCCTAACAATGCTCTTACCCCACCCACTTGAACTTCAGAAATGATGTTAAACACTGAGCCTGTCCAGCCACTTCTGCTTTCTGTCCTTGTATCCAAGAAACTCCTACCCTGCATGTTGAGCACCCAACCAAAAGACCAGTCCCAGAGGCAAGAGCTCCCTGCTCTTTCTTCCTGCAGACTGTGAAGAAGACACTTTCATCACTAAGAACTGGGTTCTTCATGAAGTCCCAAATGTTGTCCAGTTTTGGCTCTGCAGTCTTAGCTGATATGCAGACGGAGAAAGGAGAGCAGGACCAATGATAGCTCTGGACCCTCCAGACCTCTGCTCTGGGCATCTGTGGATGAGGTACATTACAGACCACGGAGACCAAGTACACTATTAAGGTGGTTGTGTGGTGAATGTTCTAAATAAAGATTAAAAAGGAAACACTTTATTGAACTTACTTTTTGAAAATAAGAACTACAAGATGAGAAGCCAACGTTATTGTGAGGATGGAAAGGTAAACATTGTGTACTTGATTTAATAAAGCCAACTAGTGGACAAGATCCTGGAAGAAAATTAAGCCCTCAAATACCAGAACTTTACCTTTATACCATCATTTCTCCATGCAAACCACTCTCCGTGCTTTGAGACACACAGACAAAAAAAAGAAATAAAAAAGAAGAACTGTCCTTCCTTTATAAAGCCTCTGGGCAATGCACATTAATCTACTGATCTTCCAGGGAGCAGTGCACCGTGTGTGATTCTGATGCTGGCACCTGTTCCTGAGAAGGACACAGGGAATCCACACCATTACGGACATCACTGGGAAGACAGACAATGAACCAACAGCAAGAGAAGCATTTAATACAATTTCCTGTGTTCTGCAAAGAACCAGTTCCAGGCTGAGAACATAAGCATGGGAATCCTTAATCTGTGTGATCAGACAACACTTCCCGGGTAGTGGCATCAGAGCAGTAAACAAGCTGCGGGTCCGAGACAAGAGAGAGGGTCGTAGGTACTTTGATCACCACCCAATCCAGATAATTTCCTACTCAGAAGCAGCTTTTACTGTGCCAGGGGACACACGATTAGGATTTAGTGATTTGGCTCAGGGACATGAGTATAAGGAGACAGGGTCCCACAAGTTTCTAGGACTAAACAGTGGAGGCAGATTTTTTGAAAGACTTTGTTATAATCAATGTTGACTGTTTCAGTTTGACACAAGAGACACACCACCTCATTTGTCTTTGTTATCATATATTGAAAATTTTTAAATATGTACCTTTTTTGTACTTTTGATCATGGTAAGAAATTCTATACACAAATTAAAGGAAATGCTTTGCATCGTGCCAGAAGTCATACTAAGCACTGTTTTGTCATCCGAGTCTTTCCACTTCCCCATTAAACATTCTCTCTTTTCATACTTCCCACAGAAAGGCGACACCAAGTAAAATGTCATTTGAGAGCTGAATAAACAAAGAACCTGCAAATTATCACCCAGAAATTCCATAGTCCTACATGGCCCTGCCTACATAGGTGGATAAATGCTATTTTCTTTTCATAGGCATTTGCATGGAAATACACGCATAGGAAAGATATGGACATGGCAGGATGTAGGAGGAAGGTGCGCTGCCACCTGTCCCAATACAAGGGCAGCAGTGACTCAAGGTCCCCCCAGATACGCCGGGAGCCTTCAGAGTCAGACACCTGAGGAGAGGGCCTCGACCGAAGAGCAGCCCCGGCTGAACCGCACAAAGCGCTGACCCGCCCTGTGGTGCGGGCCACCGGCGCCTTGCTTCTTTGGTGATGGAAACTGATAAAAGGCTTTTCATCTGCCCAAAGTGCTTTCAGTTCTCCTGGAAGAAGCAAATCCAGGAAACCCTGGCACTGGACGATTTGGTCCACCTATCGGAGGGTTGAAGCCAGTAATAAATAGAGACCTGAGAATTCACCCTGGGATAGTAAACTTCTATGTGATCATGACAGAAAAACTCAAAAAATAAAAAAAAAAAGATTAGATCCAATTGCCTGCACTATTCTGAAGACCCCTGTTGACTATTTTGCAAATGCAATCATCTGCTTCACTGTTCAGGCCTTCGGACAGAGAGAACCAAAACAGTCTTTTCATGTGTCCCCAGTGCCTTCCCATCTCTCGGACACACAGGATCCCGGTCAACATGGCCCTGCAGTGGCTGGGGGCTGAGATGAAAGCTGACATTATGCCTGGAATGAGCACACAATGCCGGATGCAGAGCTTCTGTGGGTAGGAGGGTCTGCACCCAGCCATGGCCAATGGCTTCCTCGTGTTTTCTAATAACTTGTAAAGTGTCAGATGTATAAATGCGCAGCAGGGTCCACCAGAGAACGCTGAGACACTCACCTCTATAGCATGTGTTTTGGGTTCCCCTCACTTCACTGCTGGCCGCCACTAGCAGAAAGGAGACGTAGGAGAGACACTGAATAAGCTGGGAGTGTTGGCAGGGAATCTTTATCTTATCAGGACCTCCCTCTGTGCCTTCAGACCTTAAGTTCTGGGATTTGAGTCTCAGGGGAAGATGTGAAGTTGCTGTCAGCTCTGAACCGGGGACTATTCTCCATGTGAATGCAAATTTGCAGAAAATGAAGATTTTCCTGGACTGTGACCTAAAAGCCATTTCATTTTTCAATGCCTCCGATGGTTTCCATCTGTGTATACACAAATGTGTCAGCTCAGAGCCTCTGCATCCACTCTTCTACCCTGGACCCCAACGGGCAGTAAGAACATGGAACCCATGAGGGTCCGCCACAAGGAAGCTACTACGAGTGTTGCACTTTGGCCACAGTCCCCTCAAGAAGACATGAGAAGCCTGTCCAGGAAGTAAGAACAAGTGGGAGAAAACTGCTGGCTCACAGGTTCCCAAGTTCTTCTGACATAACAGATGCTTGTAAGAGGCTGCATTCACGACCTGCTGCTTCAAGATGAATCAAGAACCCATTTCTGAGAAGCGCCTGGGTGGGATCAGTGCACAGTGCCATGACGTGTGAGTTGAGAAGCAAAACAAAAAAAGTCATCAAATTAAAAGTCTGAACACCAAAAAAGAAAGAAAGATAACAAATTTAATTTCCAGATGAAAAGGTCAAAGGAAGAATCAGAGATGGAAACACTTAGGGGAAAAAAAAGTTCATTTGCAAGGAATACAAGGAAACCGTCTTCAGGACCCATTCCCCAAGTAGAGAATAACTACTCAATCAAACAAACTGCCACGTTAACAAGGTCATAAAAAACTACAAAAATGCCATAACTCCTTGGGGATCCTGACAGTAACAACCACAACCATAAATGTTAAATTTGTCAATGTCAATTTAAAAGACATTCCCAAATCCTGACAGAGTAATGAAGTATCATTGTGTTCTCTAAAATTCTCAGGCCTATGAAAACATAGCCCTCACATGCAACAAAGCACACATGTTGTATGCCATGATATACCCTGGCTGGATACACATGCGTAACCCCGAAGTGTGTCCTTTCTACTTGTGCTTCTTTCTCTCAGGAACACCTTGGAACATGAAGAAGAAAATGTCCCTTGCCCAGGAACAAGAAATCACTTTGTTTTCAACAAGCCCCCCCACCTCTCCTGCAGCCTAATTCCTTTTCCTCTTTCCATGTTTGAAGTTGGACCCCCACCACCACTCCTTGTGAGGTCCAGCCAATCAATTCACAAGGGGGTCTGACCAAGGCCAAATGACTGGCCATGTTCAACACTGACACTCACAGGCCTGAAGCCCAGGAACTCAAGCTTTCGAGAATTATGATGACAAATTTACTTCTGTCGCAGGAGGACAATTAAGGAGGTTGGCTGGTTTGTTTCATAAGTGGATTCCTGGGCAGCCCAAGTATGACAGCTGTTTAACACCAGCCCAAGGGGATGAGCTGAGATGAAAGGGAAAATGAGTTCAACCAAGCCTCATTCTGCTATTAGAAAGAAGAAAAGAGAGAGACAGACGCATTTGACTTCACTTTGAGCTGCCACTGTATTGTGTCTGGAGGGCTGTATTACTTTCTTGGGGGAGGAGTGGTCAGATCAGAGGGAAAGAGGTCACATTTTGAAAGAAAAGACAACTGGTTATTATTGAGCAAATCAGAAAGAGTTCCAAGAAACCCGAGGCCTGGCTGGAGCCCATGGCATGTGTAATAACTGTACCCCAAACAGAAATCTTATCAGAATGCTCATCCCCAAAGCTGCCTTTTCATCTCAGCAGCCACCAACAGGCCAGCAGCTCAGCGGCAGCTTTCATTAATTTCGGCTATCACCACTGATCTTGAAGCTGGAGCCAGGAAGGGAGCCAGGGGCTTTGTCTTTTTCATAGGTAATTTACAATTACAAGGGCCAGTTTCCTTGAACCCTCTAGGTGGGACAGAGGAGGCAGAGGAGCAAGCTTCTTTCTCTCCCAAAGAAACAAAGGGTCTGATAAGAAAGCAGACTGCGAGAGCTCATGAATACCGCAGCTCTGGCTCCAGCCAGAAATAAACATGAAAAATAATGAGAGTCTGGAAAAAAGTGAACAGCTGAGGACGCATCTCTGGCCGCACTTGGGGGCAGCTCTCAAAAGCCACCTGAAGGTTCCTGAATCCCAAGTAATAACTCTAAAACTATTTCCTAAGCCAATTTTTTGAGAGCTCTGAGTGGCTGGCATAAACACCAAGAACAATGCAGCAACACCGATCCCTCAGAGCCGCCTGGCCCCCTGCCTGCAACATTGACCAGGCAGGCGAACCACGTGAACGCTGAGCTGCAGGGAACAGCCCTCTGGGAGTCTTCCTCTTTCCTGATGTTCTTCGCCGACCCTTGAATTTAAACCCCACCTGTCCTAGGGAGAGGATTTCTAAACCCAGTACCTTAAAGGGTAGATTCTCTTATTAACTACATGAAAAAATTATGTTTAAAGGAAGGCAAACCTAACTGGCTACATGGGTGAATAATAAGTTTGTAACAGGCCTTGCATACGTGGTATCTCATTTAATACTCCCATCCCATGTAGGAGGTCGGTGTTTTCTGGTTTGGGGTTTGTTATCTCTGGTGACCAGAGAAGTTAAATCATTGAGTCAAGGTCACGAAGCTACCCTTCACGAGGGCAGCTACCTATACAAGGTGCCCAAGCTGGGGTCAAACCCATGCATGGCTAGGGTAACCGCCTAGACATTTTATTTCTTCAATATGACCTTTCCTCCTTTCTTTCCTTTGGATGCAAACTGGATTCACCCTGACTCACCTACCTCCTTCTCCCTGGCACATCCACTCCCTTAATCAATCAGCCCTCAGGACTGAATGAGGTTCTGATTAGCATCAAATAATCTTAGGAACAAAGCCTCCTTGAATCTCTTGACCCTAGAGACAGAGTTTCAATCAAACTAGAGATAATATCTAGGCCTCACTTCTGTTTCAGCTCCAGACCCACAAAAACCAGATGAAGCGACGCCAAGGCTGACATCAGGACCAGATGCAATGACGGATGACCCCCTGCCCTAGCACAGACGAGTCGGTAGTGACCACAACACTGACCACGACCTAACTCCCTTCATCACCAGGATTAACCCGTATAACCCATCCCCTGGAAGCCATTGGGCTGTCAGGTCTTTTAGCATGAGCTCACCTGTCTGTGGGTGTGAGCCACTTTCTGAAATAAACTCTTATTTTCTTTGCTGGAAGCTTCTGTTCGTGTCTTATTGGGCTTTGGTGCACACGGGCAGACGGACCCCTTCAGTCAGGTAAGAGTAGCTCCATCCAAAGCCTGCAGATATGCTTTTCACTGCAGAACAGGGTCTGCCCTGCCAAGGGGTCCTGAGCAATATCAGGGCAAGCTGTGGAGAGGGATATCAGAGGTGAGGCCTTCTGCCCACACGTGGACCCCCCACGGCTCATTCTCACCATGACTGTTGGGAGTCATGAATCCGACTTAAGCAAGGAAAACTGGTTTTTTCTGACATAAATGACCAAAATGCAATGAGTTCCCTCTATGTCTTCAATAATTAAATTCTTTTTTAAAACTTGCATACAAAATTTATCCATCCATTTGGATGGATAAAGGTGCCATGCCTAAGGTGTCATGCCTACATGGGGCTGAGATCCACCAAGTGGGCAACAGCCCTTCCTGAGACCCCCCACACAGTGACCTCTCTGCTCTGGAACGTATTCTGCCCTGAAGCTCTTTCAGTCTACTGGGAAGATAGGCAAAAGGTCAGCTCTCCACCTAGTTACAAAAGAAGCTGTCTTTGGTGAGGAAGCTTTCCCACTTTCTCTGCCCTTTTCCCTCATTTGTCTCCTCTTCACCTCCTGGGCTCCAAGCTACCTCTCACTATGTAATCTCTCCTAGAAATAAAATAACATTGACTAATTCATACTACAGTTTACAGAGCTATGGGTGTTTGTCCTCAGAATTTAAAAGTGCAACTCTAATGGTGAAAATTACCATTGCACACGGGACTAGGAAGTGGAATACAGTTCCAGGGAAGTTATCTTTCCAGCATCCCTAAAAACAAATGACAAACGTAGACCTTTTTTCACATTTTAAATCAAACCAACCCCACACATAGACACACACAGGCGCACGTACGTACATGCAAGTTCAGAGACACAAACAACTTAACAATAATAGTATCTCTACTCCATCTCAATTCAATTATCATATGGCGAATGCCTTCTAATGTGACATGCATGGGGCCATGCAAGCAGGTTACTAAGATAGCAAAAGGACCCTTAAGAAGGCTATAATCCATCTGGGGGCCGGCAGGCATCTAATAACATCATGAGGAAAGCATCGAGTCCCATCCTGTGGTTTCACGTGGATGCTGAAAACAGAACATCCCCATATAGACGGGGTTAGGTTAACAAGCATCGGCCACAGGGAGGTTCCCTCTCCCCTCCCCACCACAAAACAGAGATTGAGAAAATACAAAATTAAATCTTTGAACATTACAGCAAAGCACCAAACCTGGTACTTCTCGAAAGAAAGTGAGAGGGAAACCATTGCAAAGCTGCTTTATTTAAACACGTAAGCTATTGGAATTATATTTCCTAAAGCTAACTCAAGGCCTGACATGAAAATATGTGCCCAAATATTTGGTGAGTGAATGAATGCAGGAATGCTAAGAAATTACAGTAGGCATTAGGTCCAATTCTTCTGCATCTGGCTTGGTGGCCCGGAGCAGCTCCCTCAGCCCTCTGCCTCCTACTAGAGGGGACAGCAATGCCTGCACTCCCCACCTCTCAGGGCTCCTGTGAGCATCAGAGGAGTTCATGGACTCCAGAGCATTTTCAGAAGCACAAAACACTCTGCAAGTTCAAGGGTTGTTATTATTCTTTTTGCAGATGCCCATGACCATCCGCAGCAGTTCTTGTAAGAAAATTAAATCCATTCTTGATTAATCAGCCTGTTTACTGCAGGCTAGTGGTAGCTTGACTTGCCCCCACTCTGGCCCTGGGGCTCCCTCCTCCACTGTTTGCTGCTTGGACCATCAACCGGCAGATACCAGAACCAGGAAAGGGGCCTGGAGGAGACCCCCTCTCCTGCAGCCTCAGCCTGTGTACCTCGGCCACTCCCGCCCTATACACACCTCCAGGCCAGGTATACCGGGCTATACCCAGAAAGCCTAACAAATCTCCCAGCTCAACAGCTCCTCTAGGTGTCAAAGCACTGCTGAGGCTTTGCCTCTGGTGCCCCACCCCCACCCCCATCAATTCTGCTGGTTAGCACGGCTCTTTCTTTTCAGGGAAATAGTGAGCTATTTCTGCTCCACGGTGTGCACATTTCAGCCTGAGACAAATGCTTCTGAACAGCAGTGGCAGCAGCATGGATGCGAAAGCGGAGGTTGACCCAAGTTAAGATTGGAGTTCATCCCTCTAGTAACTCGATACCCTCCCATTCCCTTTTGGGGGACACAGCGAAGGCACTTGACATTTGGCCTTTTAACTTCCCACAGCAGAGCCTGGTTCTGAGAGTTCCTCTCTCTCGCCAGCATCTATCGTGATTGTTAAAAGCCATGTCAGCCTAGAGTGACTTGCGGTTCAAATACAAATGCCAGTTTAGGAACATCATGTCCAGAGACATCAAAGAGCACTGATGGAACAGTGGCCCTGACCTCATATGTCTCTGTTTCTCGCTTTGTGCCTGCAATGTCTGCCGTGAAGGCTCTGAGCTAGCATGATGCTGTTAAAGCAAAAGAATATCGGGTTTTATTATAAATGTATCAGACCCTGTGCAGAGTGCTTTCTCTCTTTCTTCGTAAATGCTGGGATTCTCATCCAATCAGCACTCAGAATGGATTTGCCGAGGGCTAATTAACACCAGGAATAGAAGGCGGTGTCCTGCCCTCCTGACATGGACACTAGAGCTGGCTAGGGTTTCTCCAACACTTGTCACTAGTGAGAGTCTTATGTCCATAACCTCAGTGACACCCTCTCCCAACAACCCTAGGCTATATCCCCCAGTGTTGAAGAAACTGAAGTCCTCCCTCATTCCTTTAACAGTATCTACTATCTTCGGAGGGCCAGGCACATTCTAGATACAGGCACCAATGTCTCTGTCCTTCAGTGACCCAGAGGTCAGGAAGTCTGGATGGCCTTAATAACCTGGGCAGATAGACCCCTGGAGGGGAGAAGACCACAGACCAAAACCTGGCAAAGTACAGAAGGCGTAAGAGACACGGCACAGGAGAGGCAGCACCAGGAGCCAAGTGCTAGAGCCTGCAATGTGGGCATAAGCTGACAGGGAAACGGAGGCTCCCGTAGCAGAGCGGAGGAAGAGTCAGGGATGAGGCAGGCTTTTCTGGAAGAATCCCAAGCACCGACTCCTGGGAGAGAGACGACTCAGAGTCAGAGCCCACGCCCTGCTCTTTCTCCCAGAAGGAACAGGACTCGGTCAGTGAAGATGCACACTAAGAAGAAACATCCATTTGTGTCTCTGCCTCTGGCTGGGACCCAAGAAAACCCTTTGTAAAATTCACCAAGGTATTCCCGTGGATCTTCTGTTATTTTCCATCACAGATGTGAATGTATAAGGGTGATGGTGTCTCTGAAAGGCCCTTCTGGGGCACCTGACCAGGCAGTCATCTCAGCAGGAGCCAGGGACAGAGTGGGACCACAAAGCCAAACAGCTTCTGGCTGTCTTTGGGAAGGCAATCACTCACACAGTCAAAGCCCCCCAGTCCACCCTCCCAGCCTGGATAAATACACTCCACTTCCAACTTAACTTTGGCCACTTGGCCCCAGGGTCTAATGGAAAACCTGGACTCATCATTCTTTTCCAATCTAGAGGTACATTAGTGATTATCCAGCCAAATGTCCTAAGAACCCAGCTGATGAGAACATGATGGAGACAAGTACGAGGCAGATGGAGGGCTGGCCCAGCTGGCCAGGGGCTGCTCTTGGATGCAGACTGCTCTGGTGTTCCATCCGGACTGATCCCTCCACTTATTGCTAATGCTTCCCCATAACACCCTGACAATTTCCTTTTTTTTTAATTTAAACTTTATCATATTTTTCCATTACCATTTAGTCCCCTTACACCTCCCTCCTCCCAGCAATCACCGTGCTGCTGTCCATGCCCACGAAGACATGCACCATGACAGTGCAGACGGGGAAACAGCTGCAGAGGCTTGACTCAAACACACGTCCCCTGACACAACTTCCTGGTGGGCAAAATGCCCACCAAAGGAGTTCCTGCTTCACAGGGCTTTCCAGAAGGGCAAACGGGACAACCCCCGTGAGTCACTCGGAACCACGTCTGGCAGACAGAGTACATCCATCTCACACGCTTCCACGACTACTCTTCTCCAGACTGCAAAGCTTTACTGACACAAATTTCAATCCTTCTTAGAATCTTGTTCACTCCCCTGTTAACAGGGACAAAAACAAATCCAAGGTTTGCTGAGTACCCAGTCTGAACACGACTTATGTAATCCTTGCCCATATTGCTAATACGAAAACTTAAGCTCAGAAAGATGAAGGAACTTGTTCCCCAAGGAACACCAAGCTCGTCCCTGGCAGATTTGGAAGCTACCATGTTCTGTCTCCCCTGACACACTATCTGCCTTTTGTCTTCTCTAAGCGCTATGCCCAGAACGGGTCACTTTTTTACAAGTGTAGGAGAGCCAGTGCCAAGGGAGAAGGACTTTCTCCTG
Organism: Sturnira hondurensis; assembly: GCF_014824575.4. NCBI lineage: Eukaryota > Metazoa > Chordata > Mammalia > Chiroptera > Phyllostomidae > Sturnira > Sturnira hondurensis. The sequence continues at coordinate 8,740,047 of NW_028087485.1, forward strand.
CGTCATTGCAGGTCCTGTAGTTCCATTCACACAACCTGATGTGGGCTGAACTTGACACATGAAATCTTCTGAAATATGAGGATGCCAGATCTCCCCATCCTGAACTTTTTTGTTTGTTTTTCTGCTCTAATGCAAGGATAAAACCTGGCATATGACCCTATTAACCATCATTTTGATAAATTAAGTTCGTTTTTGCAAGCCTGAACCAATCATTTTGGATCTGAATTCTTCCATCCCACATATCCATCATCTCTCCCATCTTCATGTCATCTTCCTATTTCTTTCGCTGTCATTGATTAAGAAAAATGTTAACAACGCAGGGTCAAGGATAGAACCATGCAGTCCCAGAAACTCGTCTCTAGCTTAAGAATGCTTCATTAAAAAGTACTCTGGCCACATTCCATGAATAACTGATCCGGCCCAACGCCCTTAGCCTTGAGCCCAGGGTTATCTGGTGAGGCTTTTTCAACACCTTGCTGAAATAAGGACACACCATGCGCATCGCAAAGAAGGGAATGAGGCCAGCTGAGTACGACTTGCTTTCTGTTTAGCACATCATGACGCCTAATGACTGCTGTTTGCTTTTCCAAGGTTACACAAACCATTTTTTAAACACCCTATTTCTGAAGCTTGCCCAGGATTTAAACCAGCTCATGTATCTATAAACTAGCTCAGAGACCAGTTTGAAAATAGAAATAGCTGCCTGTCTCCAACCTTCCAGAACATTTCCCCTCTGCGATGATTTCCTAAATATCACCAGCAACGTTATATTTTTCCAAAGTTTAACATCTAACCTGGGACGTAATTGTCAAGTTCAAGAGACCTGAGTTCATTTAAGGCAGATGAAGTGGAATTCTCTTCCAATTAGGTCACCAGGGCTTGTCAGCCATAATCGCTAATAGAACATCCATGAGCTACCCCAGGCTTCTGACCTGCAGGACTAGCCCCCAGTGACCCTGGACTTCCACCACCACTGACTAAGCTCAGACAAGCTGAAGCTAGAGGATCAGCCAGATACTAGGATTTTTCAGAGCTCACATTGAGATGGTCTTTGAGCCTACAGGCCCTGGAGAGCCCCGTTACAGACATTAACCCTTGGTTTCCAGTAGGACGGGTGTAAAAGACTTTCTAGCTGGGGCAGAATTTACTGTAGTATAGAGGTCCTAGTGCTTAGTATGATATATCCCCAAATTCAAGAGTCTTTGACATGATTTGACCCACTCTGACCCCTCACACTGTCCTAATCTTGTTCCCAAACCATTTCCTGGTTTCTTGTATTCTCCTATTATCATTTCAGACACACACAGACTCCTAGACTCCACATCCACCATTAACCAAGTTGATTCTCAGCCTCACCTGGGTTTTCTCAGCCTTGCAATCCAACTCATTCTCTCAAACCTCCACTGCTCAAGTCTTAGAACAGCACCAGAAGTACAAGGTCAGGGCCAAAGCCGACAACCAAATATGGTTTAACCTCTAGAGTTCACTTTGTCTATTGGGGTAAGCTGCAAACTACAAGCTAAACCCTGACTTTTAAAATCATTCAGAAGCCCTGGCTGGTATAGCTCAGTGGATTGAGCATGGACTGTGAACCAGAGGGTCTCCGGTTCGACTCCCAGTCAGGGCACATGCATGGGTTGCAGGCCACGTTCCCATTGGGGGCCACATGAGAGGCAACCACACACTGATGTTTCTCTCCCTCTCTTTCTCCTTCCCTTCCCCTCTCTTTAAAAATAAATAAATAAAATCTCGCTCAGAAGCTTTTGACTGAGAAATTCCATCTCTAAGAATTGATCTTAAGGAAATAATCAGGAATGTAAAAAGATAGCACCACTAGAGCAAAATTTCTAAAACAAACCTAACTGTCCAAGAATTGGGGACTGGTTAAAAAAAAAAGCAGCCCTGGCTGGTGTAGCTCAGTGGATTGAGCGCGGGCCTGCGAACCAGAGGATCGCGGTTCGATTCCCAGTCAGGGCACATGCCTGGGTTGTAGTCCAGTTCCCTGCAGGCCAACTCCCAGCAGGGGACGCACAAAAGGCAACCATACATTGATGTTTCTCTCCCTCTCTCCTTCCCCTCTAAAGATAAATAAATAAATAAATAAAATCTTTAAAAAAAAAAAAGCTAGTGGTGCAGCCACAAATGGAATAACAGATAGCTAAATATAAATTATAAATACTTATCTATAGATGGGTAGATAGATGAATATAAGGACAACAATTATGATAACATAACATTTAATTGCATTATAAAATGTTCATGATATATTATTATGGGAAATAACAGGTTCCAAAATAATATGTACCATAAATATCCAAGTATTTTTAAAAATATAGAGACAGACAGATAGATAATGATTATATATAAATGGCCAATAGGGAGGAAAGATACTGGAGGGAGATACAAAAGGATACCTGGATAGCGGGTTTACAAGCCATATACGGGGTGGGTGAGCCACAGTACGTTTAGTTGTGAGTACATGAAACAGTTTAATTCTTGTATGACTTTTTATTAATCGTTGTATCATTTATTATTACTCTTAGCCTCCTTTTGCCCCTCCCTGCATGTGTGCTTTTCTATTTTTCTCACATTTCCTACAAAACGCAGTAACATTTATTATTTTGTGATAGGTAAAAATTAATAAAATCAATCCATGTAGTTATGCTACACCCTCTCACTTGAGGGATACAACTCATTCTCTACTCATTCATGCATCAAATAAGATCTGAACCCCTACCACATGAAAGGCCCTATGCCAGGTGCTCTAAAGGATCCGAAGAAGAAGGTATGATCCTTGTCCTTGAATTACATACGTATCAGACGGAGAGACAATCGGTGAGCACCGACACCTAGGTCAAAGCCAGTGGAAAGAGCCGGTGCCAGAGGAATGGACAATGAATGAGTGGTGGAGCTCAAAGGCCCATCAGGAAATCTGGTGGGACCCTGAAAATGCACGAAATTTTTACAGGTGGAGATGGTGTTAAATAGGGGCGACCAACTCTTCCTGGTTTACCCAGGACTTTACCACTTTGAACACTGAAACTCCTGCATCTCAGGAACCCCCAGTGAATGGAGACTACGAGACACCCTCCCCAGGAGGTGCTCGCTGAATGAGAAAGGGCGAAGGCATCAAGATGGGATCAGGCCCTGGTTGTCCAGTGCAAGGAGGGCAGCCCTCCACGAAGAAATATAAGTAGGAGCCAAACTGCAGGTGGCCCTCAAGTCTAGCCAGAGGGAACAGATTTAACCCAATGACAACCGAGAGCTACTGATGATTTTAGAGGAGGCGCCATTTTGGAACAGTAATCTGGCAGTGCCGTACCTGGCAAACCAGAGGAAGAGGGAAGGAACAAGGGTGAGACCCCAGAGAGGGGTCCAAGAGAGCCCCTCCCAGGGGAAGTGCCCTGATGGGAGGGCACTCATGCCTTGTGCATGAAAACATGCAAAACATCACCTAAGGTTTGTTGCTCTGATTCTGAACTCTTATTTCACATACAGGCTCCTTTCTCTACCCACCACTTCATGACCCAGATGAATAAGCAAGAGACCAGATAAATAAGCACAGTTTCAATCCCAAGAAAAACAGACTGCCTGATCAAATGAAACACCCCTGGCAAGCAAGTGCCTTTCCAGTAAGGAAGAAAAGCCAGGCGTAAGCACTCAGGAGAGGGAAAGACCAGATGTTTCTTAGTCTCCCCCACAGGGAGGCGCTCTCCTAAGTACAGGGTCCAGCACAAGTAACGCCCCCATTTTATTGCAAAATCTTTTATTACAAAATCATAGGCATATAATTCGGTAACACAACAATATCACACTCAAGCCCACTACATGACATTTTAGGTGAAATGTTCAATTTAAAACTATAAATTATTACACTCATATTATTACCCTACCAACCACACTCAAGCAGGCGTTACTTCTGCCGGGCCCTGTACAGGATGGTAACGCAGTGGAGGGAGGTCCCGGAATTCAGAGCCACTGAACACTGAGCAAGGCAAGTTTGCCTCTGAAGGTTTTAGATGGAGGGCTTGTTTATTTCAAAGACCTCTAAGCAGCAGGCTTGACTGGCCGATCAGCTCTCTGACACGTCTCGTGCACAGGGAGGGGGAAAGAGAGATCTTTTTTCAGACATAGCCACTCCAGGCCCCCAAACTTCAAAATCCGATTTTACTTGTTCTTTCACCCCAACACATCTAGGAACACACTCCTTTGGTCAAAATAGGAGTACAAATCCCATGGTTTCTTGCTGCCAACAAGATTATCTTTCTGCAAAGATAAGAGAGGACCCACCTGATTTCGATCGTTTCAAAATATTAAGACCTGCCTCACATGGGTGTAGTGTTTTTACCTTTTCAAGTGTCCTTTATATCTGGTGTTCCTTTATCCTCCAACAACCCTGACAGCAGGTATAAATGGCCCAAGTGCGCCCATTTTGTGCAGAAGAAAACAGAAACGGGGCAGGGGGGGCGGGGGCGGTGAAGCAATTTAGCCTAAGATCAGACAGTGAGACCTAATAATGTCTTCCTTCGTGTTGCATTCGCCCTCCATCCTTTACCACCCCCCTCAGTCAGGTTCTTCCAGGGCATGAGTCCAGGGAAACAGAAGTAAAGGAACGTGGTCCCCACCTTAAATCACTTGTATTCGGCTACACTGACAAAACCTAAGCACCTAAGTTACACTGCTAAATTAACCCAATCCACCCGTGAGCACACATGCACTAGACACTCGAGCACAAAGGGCAAGAAAAACCAGGGAATGCCGACAACTAGAAGAAATAAAAGGATGGGGATTTTACAGATGGGCAGAGAGCCCCAGACCCGTGCTGTCCGATACAGTACCCATTCGCCATGCGCAACAACAAAGGGAAGACCAGCTTTCATAGAGAAAGCACGGGATTTATTCCAGGTGTGCAAGACTGGTTTGACATTTAAAAATCAATCCATGTAAACCACCTCATTAACAGACTAAAGAAGAAAAATTGCATGATCATGCCAGTCAAGGTGAAAAAAGCATCTGACGAACTCCAATTCCCATTCCTGATAAAAACTGTCAGCAAACCAGAAATAGAGGGGGATTTCCTCAATTTGATCAAGAATATCTACCCAAAATAACCTATAGCTCACATGATGCCATGAAGTAAGAGAAGAAAGAGAAATATCCCACAGAAAAGGACAAAAAGTGAAAGTGGATTTTTTTTCTCAGATAGTGAAGGCTAATGGGGCTGAAGAGGTGGGGGCTCCGCTCCTTCCATTTCCCCACCTCCCTGCGTGCAGTTGAGCTGACAACACCTTGTGCTGAGATGAGATGAAGTAACGTGACGCTTCCCCGAATTCCCACACATAGCTCATCCCATAACCCTTCTCTGTTTTCCCCCTACAGCACGTATCACTTTCTAATGTGCTCTGTAATTCACTGTTGACTGACTATTACCCACCAGAAAGTAAACTCCATGAGACCAGGAGTTTTTGCTGTTTTGTTAACTGCCGTATCCTGACCGTGCAGTGGGTACTTACCTATTTTCATTGAATGAATGAGCCAGTTTGGACCTTGGGTATTTTAGGTTACTCAGAGGCCAAGAACACGGGAAGAGACAGTCCCGGGGTTGGGAACAGTAGGACAACAGCCATCCTTCGGCCATGGAAAACTTCTCAGAAAGGGACACCACCCTCCTTGAAAGCTTCCTGCATCTACTGCCCCCCCTGGAGCCACCCACCTTGCAGTGAGCACGCCAGCCAGGCTCAGGACTGCTGACCGGCTCACCTGGGACAAAGAAGGCCTCCATCCCTCCTCAGCCTCCGCAGCCCTCCCCACACCTGGAGGGGCTTCCTGAGCCAAGAAAACCATATGTGAGAATGGCCTAGAAAACAGCATCATGCAAATGTTTTCATTCGGCAGCAAAATCGTTTGCGTTCACTCAAGCTTGCCTTTGTAAGGGCAACTGAAGCCAGCTTGACAGAGAGCCGTTCAAGAGACCAGTCGGGAAATGATTCGGAGAGGCGTAGGGGAAGAGTGGGGAACAGATAGGCCACTAGGATTGGGTTCCAGCACAGTTACTTCCCAGCTGTGTGACATCTTCCAAAACAAGGAACCTTCCTGAACCTTCACTTCCCCATCTTTAATACAGGAACAAAACGGCATTATCGCACAGGCTGGCATCTGGCATCAAGAAGACGCCGCATGTGGAAAGTGCTTTGTCAAGTGGGAGGTACCGTGGAAGTCTGTTGCTATTATTTTATGATTATTGGAAGAATCATAAGAGTAGGAAAGAGGGTGAAAACTTAGGTGTTGGAGATGCAGTACAGGGAGAACAAAAATCTAACAATAAGTTGTAATTTGGCCTTTTGAACGGCACCGTCGGCCCTTCACAGGAAGCGCGGGCAAGCGGGAGAAGCAGTGGCAATTTCTCCATCCCGCAGCCGTAAGCATCCACCTCCCCCAGCTCCAGGACTCGCAGGGCAGCACCTTCGCTCAAATACCCACATCTCTGAACTGTCCTCAACGTATCTTTTGAGGCTGCCCCAATAAGAGATTTCCCGGAGTTCAGTAGTCCATGATGCTTCCCCAACTCTACCATCAGCCCCAGAGGCTGGTCCTCGTGGCAGATTCCAGCTCCTGAAGAAGTGCCAGGGGGAGGAGGGGCCTGGCTTTGGTGCTGGGACACAGCCCAAGGCCATAGGTAGCCTTGCTTGTCTCTTCACCCCAGAAAGTGAGCGCGGCCTGAGCTTGGCTGCCATGGGAGGGCAGCTGAGCAGAGCCATTAAAAACACAGTGTTCGATTCCGACCTCTGCACAGCTACCCGGCCATGCAACTTGAGCAAGATGCTAGACCTCTCGGAGCTGCAGGATTTTCAGACAAGGGTGATAGAAGCACTTAGCTCCCAGCTCTTGCCTGGCTCAGAATAAGCTACAGAGGTTCGCTAACAGACCACCCAAGTTCAAAACCTGGACAGGATACCTAGTTGTCGTACAACCCTGGACAGTGAATCAACTTCTTCATGCTTCTGTTTTCTCAATCATGAAATGTAGACAATAAGAAAACCCATTTCTCAGACTTGTAAGGATTAAATGAGCTAATCCACATGAAGTGTTTAGAACAGTATGTAGCATATTGTATGTGCTCAGTAATGACAGCTAATATTGGTTTAATAAAAATAAGCAATAATAATAGTGAATTATTGCTGAAAGGGCTTGAAAACCAAAGCAGTCCCACCCCATCCCGCAGCCTGCAGCCCATAATAGAAAACTGACAAACATTCACAGTGAACAATCCCGGAAACTTCCATCCAATCTCCCAATATTGTTATGTCCCATTTACTCAAAAATTCTGCTCCGTGGCCTCTAGAGGCAGAACGTGTGAACCCACATCACTGTCCCCTCATCCTTGTGTTCCACGTACTGCCTTTTTGTGGTGATGGTGGTGCTGCTTGCTTCCTCAGTAGGCTCCGTAAAGAAAGGGAGCCCACGCTGTAACAACACTCTCCCCAGAGCAGGTCTGGAGGAAGCTGCCATGAGCCACAGGAACAGGCAGGCACAGAGGACTCAGTTTAGGTCAACTTGTTTACTCCGAATGGTGTGGGGGGTGGGACAATGCGGGCTGAGGCTGAGCATAAACCTCAGGATCTACTGTTCCCTCTGGTGCAATGCTCTTCCTCACTCCCTTCAGGATTCATTCGAATAGCCCCTCCCCAGAGGGGCCCTCTATGACAGCCCCCCCTGCACTCTGTACCCATCACCCTGCTCTGCTCCTCTTCATGAGACATCTATTTATTAATTTATCATCTGCATCCTCCCTGAAGGAACAGCAGAGAGATGGGCCTGTTTGGGGCATTACTGAGCCTAGTACAGTGTCTGGCACACACATAACAGGCACTCGTGAAATACTGGATACGTGGACAGGTGAAGCAAAGTTCTTCCCCCAGCAGAAGTGACTGCCAGCAGCCTGGCTGGGCTGCAGAGTTGACTCCTCTCTGCCAAATGACACAAGCCCAGGGGGATTGGCTAGACCAGGCTGCAGGGCAAAGGGAAACAGCAAGCCCGAGTCTCTTGGCTCCATTCTTTTGGAGGGACGGTAAGACTTGGCCATTTATCTGAAAAACGTGTTCAATGACATTCCATCACTCAAGGAGAATATTAGAGTTGCAGGGAAATTAATTTGCTTATCACCGGGGAAATTAAAGTATCTGCAAATAAATTCTACCCCTGCAGCCCGGTTTCAGAGGGTTGATACACCTAATGCACGAGAACCAAGAGAGGAGTACTGGGAAAAGCTTCTAGCTGGAAGGGAAAACTCAGCGAAGGTAAAATAAATAAATAAATAATAAAAATGAAAGAAATCCTGCCTGCATCTGTGCTTTGAATGTCTTTTCCAAAGTAGGCAAATGATTTAAAGGCCTAAAATGAAGGCTATGCAGTGAACATATCTCTCTCTCTCTCTCTATCTCTAGCAGGACATAAACTGTCCATCGTATGCCCAGATGACTTGAGTCCTGCCGTGCGGCGCAGTATTTGAGAGTGTGGGCTTTGTGGCTGGATAAGCCTGGGTTTCAATTCCATCTCTGCCATTTATGACTGTGTGACCTCAGGACATTTACTGACTTCTCTGACCCTTGAGTTTCTCAGCTCTAAAAATGAGGATAATAAAATTAATCTTGAAATAGTGTAGAATTGTACAGAAAGCAGAGTAGGTGAGCAATATGTGAAATATATTTTATTATTAATAATATGTTAAATATCAAGAATATAAAAAAACAAGGTCAATAATAAACTCAAAAGATAATGTGCCCCAAGTTTGTAAAGGGAGACGGCACATGTCAACAAGCAGGAGGACTAGTAAGGGGCCTCCTCGGGGCCACTACTGCTCCTGGAGCTTCCCTCCTCACAGCCCTTCTGTGCAAGATCCATACGACATCCTTGTTCTAAGTGGGGACACGGCGAGACGGCCTGGAATGACTCCCAGGAGATGAATGAATCCCATCACACTCACTCGCGGATCCAGACAGCCAACGGAAATCTCCCCACTGCCCTGCTGGTTCCAACTCCCACCCCATCCACCTCCTTCCAAACCCACAGAAGAGGCATGTAATTATTTTTACGTGACTGAGGAAAGCATCCAGGAGTGCGTGCCTGTGGAAGGAGCACGAGAAACCAAAGGTCCAGACAGAACTGCTCTCAAACCCAAAGCAAGGAGCCAGGCAAGGCACGGCGGGACGGAGGAGGGTGGGGCGCGCTCCACTGCTCTCCTATTAGCCTCCATCATGATGACACAGTGGGATGGCAAGGCCACTTTCCCTTTGTAATATCTCTGTTTCCCTGTAATATCACTAGCAATTAAAAACAAAAGGCTCAGATGTCTCCAAAGGGTGATGGGACTGCCTAAGGGATAGGAGTAAAGAATGAGTTGGAAAAGGCATCCTATTCAGCCTGGGAGAAATATAATCCCAAAGACAGAGACAGTGAAATATGGACACTGAAAGGCAACCCAAGTAAGTGTCAGAGGCCAGAAATACCGATGACAATGGTACACACACACACACACAAGTGGCCAGCCCAAAGCCACCAAATTTTGAGGGATTTACAGAAAAGCATTATATACGACCAACTCCCTTTCTCCCCAGCCCAGAATCCAGGCATGAAATTTGCTGGCTGTAGCCCCAAACAAGTTATAAGCAATTTTGCAGTCGGTTAAGTGCTGATGGGTGGACTTAGTCTCCCTCCCTTACCAAACTCTCTAGCCTAACATCTTCCATTGCACGATGCCTCACATGGACTACAGGCACCCTCTCCTTCTGTCCTCCCTTGGGTCTCTTGGGAGGAAGGAAAGCCGGGACATGGGCTAGTAAATGTCCAGACTTCACTGCAAGGCTGTGGTGGCATGCGGGTTCATCAGGAAGACTGCACCAGGTGACAGTGGCACAGTCCATATTCATTCACAGCTGTGGGTGGGTTTATCCAGGGCACCAATTATCTAATTGCTGCTAATGTTCCGTATATTTACTCAGCTGCAAATTTGCAAGATGGGGCCTGACTCACAAGAAGGGGATAATAATGGGAGATATATTTCCATTTGAAAATTCATGAATAAGCAAGAGCCCTGTTTATTAAAATTCAGATGCAGACAAACAATGAGTATAGTTCCAGGAATAATCACAGGGTTTTCACAGTTACAGAAAACCAGCCCCTTTGTCAACACTCCATTGTTCTATTTTTACCTTGGGAGATATTGCACTGAGTTTCTATAAATACAATGGGAACTCATTCAATTCAACCCCTCTCACGTGGAAAGTCCCAGCCTTCTCAATAATACAAGAAACTGCATCCTCGTGTATCTGACATTAGGTCTCAAACTGTCATTGGCAAACCCTTCCTAGTATAAGGGATCTAGCAGAATAGGCTTGGGTAGGACTAGGGAGGAGGAGGGGAAGAAACGAGCATTCTATTCTGGGTTTTGAAATAGATGAAGTAGATACATCTTTGCCAGGTCTCAGTCCCTGAGTGTTAAGAATCTCAGTCCTTAAACGGAGAGAAAACAAACTGCCCAAGACATCTTGACACCTACACTGGATAAGACATCCTCAGCGATACTCATTTATACATTTGCTCTGAGTGTGACTCTGTCCTCCTCTGTGAACATTAATTATTAGGCCCCTCTCCCGTTCTGCTGCAAACCCACATCACACTAATCTTGAAACCCACTTCTCTGGTCCCCCGTCCCCAAGTGCCCAGCACGGCACTTGGAACCACACAGTGTTTGTTAATCAAAGTCTGATTCAGAGAAGGTCTCCTGATCCCAAGCATCCCAATAGAGTATCCCCATAGCAGGACGTCATTGTGCTATCCCAGACACAATTGATAAGAATATCAGGTTTTTAAGTGTTTTACCGTGTGGCAGGCACTGCATGTATTACTTTCCGTATAAAAATCTAAGCATCCCACCAGCTCTATGAAGGAAGTCCTATTATCCTCCTTTTTTAGATTAAAACACAGCATGGTAAGGTAAGGTACCTAGACACACAGCTGGTAAGTAGCAGAGGCTGGACTTGAACCCAGAACTACCTGAAACTAGGATATATGCTTTTAGCCAGTGAGTCACACCTTTTTTCCTCCTGGACCCAGTCTCACCCTGCTCCATTTCATGGGTAAGCCCATGTGCCCTGTCTCTATGCCATGGCTCACAGGGTCTTGCTCCTGTCAGGTCATTGCAACTCATCTACTTTAGTCACTCCACCTCACACACATTAAAGGTTTTTTCTAATTATTTTATTGTTGTTCAATTATAGTTGCCTGTGTTTACTCCCCCCAAAACCCCCCCACCCCAGCCAAACCCTTCCCCTTCTCTTGCTTCCACGCCCCCTTGGTTTTGCCCACGTGTCCTTTATAGTTGTTCCTGAGTTTTGGTCTCTCTCCATGATTTCTAGTTTGCAATGGCTGACCCTACATCCACAGCAATCTTCATGTGCCTGCATGAATCTGTCTCATGTTTAGAGAAAAATCATTTTATGTAAGAGATCTATAGCATGTACATGTAAATATATATGTCTACATATATGTGCATATGTATGGATGTACCCATACCAATAAAATGCATTTGTGTGCATATGGATGTCACATACATATCTGTAAGCTTCTTGCCAGGGTCTCCTTGCAGGGCAGGTGGAATTATCCACAGGGAGGTGGGACTATACTAGAAGTGGGACCCTGGCGCACACGCAATATGCTCGCTGGCTGACAGTCCACATGCCAGACTCACTGACAAGGTTTACACATACAGAATTGTAATACAAATGGCTTCCTTCAGTGGTATATCTCTCTAGAGACTCAAGTCCCTGAACATTTCACAGGTTTCACAGTCTAAGTAGAAGGAGCTAAAATAAGAAGCAATGGCAGGTAGGGTTCCCGGGAGCAAAGGAGATGTTTTATACTTTGCTCATCAGCGTGATGGAAGCTGTGCTAGTTCGTAGGTGGGGCAGGGGTCTCGGGAGCCAGCTAGCAGCTTCATTCAGATAGCTGTGCCCTGTTCGTTGGAGAGAGATTTCTCTTCACAACCTCATTTCACAGACAGTGGGGAAAGTTTCAGTCTTTTGATTTGGGCCCAGCACTGCTACAGAGAGAAGAGGTGGCCAATTATGAGTTGAAACACTGGTGGTCCTGAAAAAGTCATATCTCCAAAAGTTCTCTGATTCACTTACTGGATTGCTCATGCATCCATTTAACAACTACTGAACACCTACTTAGACACCGGAGTAGCTCCATTGAGTCTATTATCCCTAAACTGAACTTTGCTTACTCATCTGCTAGATTACCTGGTGCTCTGTTACTCTGATGTCCTCTCATGCCACTCCTAGCAACTGAGTCACATGTTATTCCGCTCTCACATGCCCAAGCACAGGTCCTCCCACCCACTGAGTGACACGTTCACAAGGGCTGTGTGCATTCTCAAAACTTACATAAATTGTCATACTTGTTACAATAATTATTTAACTCAACAGTACATAAAATCTGCAGAAAATGAGTTAAAGAATCCATGTGTCTATAGAAGCTTATTTGAGTGTGTTGCAAAGACGCGATAAAGGTGAGTCACTAAAAATTACACTTGAGCTTGGTGTGAACAGGAAAAGTATAAAATATTGGGTGTTGGGGAGAGTCTAGAACCTTTAAATTGCCTTTCCAACATTTTCTGAAAATTATAGATCACATACTACAGGCACAATTTAAATCAGCAAGGTGACCTAGAGCTCTAACCAGCCAATCAAAAAGCACAGAAAAGACCTATATCAAAAAATGGGTAAATAAACACACATTTCTCACCTTTAAGTTAAAATAATGCCTTCGGAGTATACATGTAGTATTTTTATGATTCCCCCCAGTTTGAGATAAATTTTTAAATTACCAGTATCTGGTCTCCATTATAAGACCCGAACAACCACAATCCACAGTCATGGGCTGTAACAGGTATGTGGGGTATGGGGTATGGAGTATGGGGTGTGGGGTGTGGGGTGTGGGGTGTGGGATGGAGGGAGAAGGGAAAGGTGGAGCATCTGAACCAGGGTTATGATGGGGAAGGAGGGGAAGAGGAAGAACCTCAGGGAGAAGAAGCGTGTGTGTAGAGTCTTGAAGAAGAAGAAAGAGCTAGCATGGCAGAGTAGTGGGGCAGAGTACCCCAAGCACACAAAGCAACAGCCACAAGGGCCCGTGTTATATTTGAGTACCTCCAAAAGATTCGGCATGACTGGAACACTGAACTGTATGTAGTGAGCGTGATTCTTTCCACCATGACTTGCACACTTAGGTTTGCCAGGAGCCTTACTAGGATCTGTGCTCCTGGGCACACACTCTCGTTGCCCTAGAAAGAAGTTGATCTGTCACACGTGGCAAAACCTTCTCACATACAGCTGGGCCTACCAAGTCTGCACTCAGGTGCGCCTCTGCTTCAGAATACATGCCCATCGCTGCCTCGATGTCAGGTTCCAGCCCAGTGCGGAGCACAGCATTACTTCTCAGTAAATATCACAGAAGTGAACAGGGATAGCCAATCAGATCTGATGGTCAACAAATTCGCCCTAGCCTGAAGGACCCAGAGTGCAAAAAACAACCATGTCATTTTCCCTCCTTCTTCTCACTGTTTCCTTCTAAACTGAAATGATGATCCAACCACCCAAAGGCCACTGAAATAGGTGAAAGATTAGATTACCTGACACAACCCTACACTGTCCAAGAAATTTCCTGATAGTCACAGTAGCTGCTATTTTCTTTCAAGCTGGTTGCTGACAACATTTCAGAATGAATCCTCCTACACTCAAATGTCTACCCTTGACTAGTTAATGGTAATCTCCTTAGGCTTGGAGCCCAGATGGAGTTGAAAATCCCTGGTGTCTTTCGGAAGCGAACTTTGGTAGAAAGCAGCTCCATCTGGCCACTCTTAAACACTTTGTTTTCATTCTTTCCATTCCGCCATCTCCAACAACCCAAATCATTTTACCTAAACCACCACCCTACTGGCTTTCTTGAGAGTGCAGCTTCTAAATAAAGAGACCAAAACATCCCTTGGAATTGAGATAATCTTTGGGGGGTGTTGCTTTTGTTTGTTTTTTTTTTTAATATTTCATTTATTTATTTTTAGAGAGAGGGGAAGGGAAGGAGAAAGAGAGGGAGAGAAACATCAATATGTGGTTGCCTCTTGCATGCCCCCTACTGGAGGCACCACTTGGCTTGCAACCCAGGCCTGTGTCCTGACTGGGAATCAAACCAGCAACCCTTTGGTTCGAAGGCAGGTGTTCAATCCACTGAACCACACCAGCCAGGGGAGGGGATAATCTTTGTTTTAAGAGGCCAGGAAATTCTAAACCCCTATAAAATCAAACAATTTGAGGTCTCCTTTTCCCTACCATTAATTAATTTGATGGTTAGCTTGGTAATTGTTTCGTTCACCAAGTGTATCCCCAATGCCTAGCAAAAGCTATGGCAGGAAGTAGGTGCTCAATAAAGAGAAACTGAATGAATGGGCGATCCTCACAACAGCCCGGTGGAGTAAGCAAGGTAGATATTCTTAGGGAGGAGGATAGACTCTGGAAGGTTGAGCAGTTTGCTCAGGGTTCCTCAGTCTAGGACCCCGCCAGCTTTTGCCTAGTGCCATTTTACTGGACCATACACCTGAACTCCAGCACTGGAGCAGAAAAATCTTTCTAATCTTTGCTCCTACAGAAATAAAAACAGGCCCCTAAGTCCAGTCCCAGGTCCGCAGATCCTAAGATGGGATTGAAGACATTGGAAAGGGGGCTTTTGGAAACAGCACTGCATCCTGTAACAGAGTTCTGCAGGGAAAGGGGAAGGAGCAGAGTGGAGCTGCAGAAACTTGGTGGTAACAGGGTGCGCTTCAGCTGTACCCAGGCAGAGGGGCCCACGGAGACCCCTGGACACTCTGTACACCCAGGCTCTGCAAAAACTGCTGCCCATGGGCCAAACCTGGCCCACCAGCTGTTTTTGTAAATGCAGACTTACTGGGACATAGGCTCACCCTATGCTCAGGCAGCTTTCTCACTACAACGGCAGAGTCGAGCAGTCCGCCCCATGGTTCATAATGTCAAAAATATTTGCTATCTGCCCCTTCACAGAAAAATTTTGCAAACTCCTGGCATAGATTCACTAAGTAACAACATGAGCATCATCAACAGTAGCAGCAGGGATGAAGCACAGTGCTACTGATGGTCAAAGAGCCGGAAAGGCCCTGACGTGCATGGCCCAGCTGGGCCTTGTCTCCCAAAGTAAAAGGTTGCCGATTGGGAGTTCAGCTCCCCGTTGGGTCACATACAAGAAGCAACTGACGTCTCTCTCCTTCTCTTTTTCCTTCTCTTCCCCTCTCTCTAAAAATAAATAAATAAAATATTTTTTTAAAAAGCAAAGTGCTGGAAAGGATCGTTTTCTATCCAACACCAAAAAAAATAACAATAATAATAACAAGGCCAATTACTTCAGTTCTTGATACCTGCTTAGCAGCCTTTGGTCAATAATACCTACTCTTACCTGAACCCTTGAACCAGATATCTACTCCCTCCATTACCACTGCATTTAGAATCAGCAATCAGTGGAAGAGCTACAAAAACAAACTTTTTTTTCTCTATTTAAAAAGAAAAATCAGAGAACCGCATGTTGAATGCAGTGCTACAATAAATGGAAACTCAGCATGCCTTGTAAAATGGTTTAGATCTCATTAAATGATTTCTTCGCTATTATCCTTTGGGCTCACCAATGGATTTGAATGGACGCTCCAGTGAAAATGAATGTTTAAGGTGCTACTCTTTTGAAAGGAAATAGAACATCAGAATCAAAAAAGATGAAGACCAATTGTTAGGAAAAGCTGACTTCAAATTAAGAGTCCCATTTTCTGTCTTTAAGCTTCGCCACTGATATTCCCCTGCAAATAAAACCTTAACCTCCCCCCCTCCCATGTCTTACTTTCCTACAGCTACCAAAGGGAGAAAATCACATCCATTTTCTACCTTCTGTCCCTCTCCCTCAAGCCAGTGATTTGGAAAGGATGCATAAAATAGAGTTTGCTGTGAGTTTTTTAAGAAACCCTTACAGGTAAATGCTAAACATTGTTATGGACACGCCTCCAAGCCCAGACTCCTTTCCACAGAGGTGGCACTCAGTAAATGGCACAGCAGAACAAGAGGCGGGGTTCCCAAGGCAAGGGTCCTACTAACTCATCTCCTACAGGAGCCGTACTACAAATATGGCGATGCAAGACGGAAAAGTGTGAATTAAATTCTGGTAAATTCTAAAATAACAACGTCAACCTTTTCATCCTCTGAAGGCTAAGCAATTATTACTTACAATTGGTATGAATAACTTTCCTAGGTTAAGTCACTTTCTAGATCTAACAGTGCCCTGACTGGTCTGGCTCAGTGGGTTGGGCGGAATCCGGCAAAGTGAAAGGTTGCTGGTTCAATTCCCGGTCAGGGCACATTCTTGGTTGCAGGTTTGGTCTCCAGACCAGATGCATCTGAGAGGCAACCTATCAATATATCTCCACCTCCCTTTCTCTTTCCCTCCCCATGTATCTAAAATTAAATAAGTAAATACATTTTTTAATCCAATAGTTCCCTATCTCTGACACCCACAACTTTTGTTGCAGCCCAGACTAAGGTCAAGTCCCTGCTCTTATTCTAAGTGTGGGGCTGGCTGTATAAAGCAGAGAATACCCAAGGCCACGGAATCATACAGCCCTAGCAGACAGTCGGTATCACCTTGATCTGAGCTTCTCTCTCTGCCTCTCTCTCTCTCTCTCACCTCTTCTCTCTTCCCCTCTCTCCTCCCCTAAAACCACCCTCCCCCAACTCTTTATCCCTGCATTTTGAAAACTGCCCCTCTCCACTCCATTTTACTCTAAGGAGGCTGTCAATCAGAGTTCTACCTCCTTGAGCTGACCGATAATTGGCCCAGAGGTAAGGTGGACACATGATAGGTCACACTTTTCAGGGATAGCTTTTCAGGGGCAAAAATAAAGAAAGGAAGAGGATGAGAAGAGAGACTGACTCTTTCAGTCGAGGCAAGTTCTAAATGACTATCATTCTGCCACACGGAGCGTGTCTGCTGGAAAAGGAAGCTGATGATGCGGAAAGCAGAGTTGGTCGTGGAAAGGGAAAGAGAAAGACTCTTAACCGCACTGAGCCTCCAGATCACAGGTGGTGAACACCAGGCCCACAGGCTGACTCCCGCCCTCCACCTTGTTTTATCTGGCCCAGCACCCTGTTTCTACCCGGTGGCAGTGCCGAGCTCTTGCTTAACTGTTAAGGAGTATTTACATACATACAGTCCTAAAATCACATTCTGCCCTTTGAAGGCAACCGTGAGTCTGATGTGACCACCAGTGAAAATAAGTTGAACACCCCTGTGATCCAATCACCACTGAAGCTACATCCATTTTGGGCTTCTTAATTAAGTTTTGGTTAACTTTTCAACTTTGACTAAAAGTTTCAGCTTAAAATCATTTGAGTATCACTTCTGTCACTTGCCACTGGGCGAATACACAACTCAAGCCATCTTATTTACCTTCACACGGTGATCAAGGGACAGAAGGCAGATGACTCCGCACAGATCTCAGCCCTACACGGACAGCACGACACCTGCCCAGACACTCGGGCCTCTGAAGCACAACCCTAGGCTTCGCTTCATTCTGTGCCTTGGCGTGTTGTGTTTGTAATTTACCCACAGTCTCTTGAGTGGGTATTTATTACATTTTTATTAAGCACTCGGTGAGACAATAATTCGTAACTATCTCAGAATACACTTCATTTAGAATAAAGCTCGCCTTGCACCCAGATGCAATTACCCTAATGAGTTCCAGTAAATCACCCATCTTTTAAAATCATGTATATTTTTGAAATCTATTAGCCACTATTATTTTTCTGACAATCAGGCATTTTTTTTATCTTTTTATCCATGTTTCCTCATTATAAAGTTTTACAGTTTTGTACCCAAACTCCTAAAGCCTTTAAACTGATATTCAGGACTCCCACGTCGGAGCCCCTTGCCCGTCCTCACATCTCGTATCTCACAGGCACCCTGACCTCCAGAGAAACTACTCCACTCTTCCCCCCACATTTGCTCAGTTAGTCCCCTTGACCCAGAATGATCTTCCCACTCCTCTGCCACTCACTCTTCTAGCAGTTCCAATCCTGGTTCATCTTAAAGGGCCAGGCAGGCCCCATCTCCCCTTTGTAACGGTACTAGACATGCTGGCGCAAAGTTCACTCTCTTCTCTCTGAACGTGAACCCGTTTGGTACCTGGAGGAAAATGAGACTGCTGCAAGCGCTTGCACCGTCCATGGTTTTTGGGAAAGAAATGCTCCAAGTATAGTCTTTAAAAACAAAACCTCCTCCTTCAAACTTGACCTAACACAGCCCCCAGAAAACCTTAAAAACTTGCCCCTCAATAAAACACAGTGGGAGCAGGCAGCACCAGGTGGACTGGACTTGCCTGGACTCCGCCCTGGATGATGGAATGAAGCCACTGGTGGGACCGCGAATGTGCTGAGTGGCATCACTGGACTATTCGACCCATCACTTAGCGGCATTAATGGGGCTATAAATCATCTACTCTGTCACTGAATGTGTTCCAGCTGCGTTTTAAAATTAACTATAAGGGACCGTTTTTTATGCTTATTTACACTTTAGAGGCTTGTCACCCAGGTGACATTTCTCTCCTCTTTGGGAGAATATATATATACATTATATATACATATATATAGCCTCTTTCTCTCTTTGAGAGAACAAATACATATATCCCTCTTTGTGTAAGGCCTGAGATACCTGTGAACATCTTACCTGGCCTGGGTGACAGCCCTGTGTTCACCATCAAGAGCTCTGGAATCAAAGCCCCTTCCCTAAAACTGCAAAGGAAGAAAGCATGACTCAACCTAGCACCAGCTTACAGGGAAAGCCCACTCTCGGAAAAGAGAGTGGCCAGCAGGACCCGCACCTGGACAATCAGGCCAAACCACACCTGCACCAAGGAATTCAGTGCACCACATTCTCCCCTACTCCAACTACATATGACCATATATATAAAATGGTCTTCCCTGGAAAAAATCAGTGCCTGGTTGTGTACTAAGGAGAGCTATGCCCTTTCATTTTTCATCAGGCTGCATCTGGCCTTCAATTCCACGCAGCCGCTACTGATTCAGCACCTACTACACGTCCAGTCCGGTGCGAGTCAAGGGTCATATGCTTCAACGGTGTAATGAGTGTATGAGCAAGGATACTCACTGAAGCTTTGTTTACTGTACTGAAAATCTGGAAGCAACCTGGATAGCCACTAATGATAGTCGCCTCGAATGAATTTTTGTGGAGCTAGTTAATGGAGTATGATGTGCAAACATTAAAAAGAATGAAGCAGGTTTATATAAACAGACCTGAAAATAGGTCCAATTTGAATAAAGGGGGGGGGACAAGTTACATAGTAGCATATATGGTAGGCTCTCACTTACTTTAAATATGTATATGTACATATACACATACATACATATTTACACACGTATCACTGTGACTCTGCATGCATATGACCATCCAGGTATAGGAGCAGGCCGCACTAAAGTTGTGACACAGGTGACCTTTGAGGAATGGAATTTGTGTGGGAGGCGGGGGCAGAGAAAGGTCTTCCACTTTTTACGTTGCATATCTCAACAATGTGGCAATTTCTTCCCATTCCTTTTCTATTTCTATTATAACCACCTACAAAAGATGTTGTTTTTAAATGGCATGCAAAATTTTATAAACATGCATAGTGATGGATATTACCTGGATTTAGTGTAGTGATCCCTCCACCATATATAGAAATATTGAATCATTCTGTTCTACACCTGAAACCAATATGACGTTATATGCCAGTTATACCTCAGTTTTTATCAGTGCTATACTAGCCCCTCTTCCCTCATTAGCCTAACTAGCCTCAAGCAGCCTAACCATACTGGAAACCATCAGCTAATCTCCCTAAAACTCCAGTAAGTAAGAAACCGCAAATATACTCTTAGGGACACACACACACTTGGGAGATAAGAGAGTAGGTGTGACGGGAACATGGTCCCTCTCCCGCTACTGGAATTGCCCTTCTTTTCCTCACTAATTCCTCACTACAAGATGAGTTTGCTTAAGCACTTCCTAAAAGCGAAAGCATCTTTGGGACTATACTTCAGAGAGCATATGATTTCTGGCTAAAAGAGAATTTATATCACTATGACAAAATTCCATCACACAAAGCTGATCCGAATGTCCCCAAACCACTTCTTGTAATGAAGTTTGACGTGAATCTGTGGGAGGGCTTCCTTCAGAGCCCCAAAGAACTCCCACTTCACTGAAATTTATTGAGCCCTGATCACGACTGCATATTCGATATTTTCTGCAGATGTAGAAAAGTGGCTTGAGATTTTATAGCTGTGAATTTTGTGAAATGTTGAAGCTAATAAAATAAAAGCTGCATTTGTGAAGAACCTGTTTTTCAAGCACTACACCAAGCATTCACACCAATGATTTCATTTAATCATTACAAAACACTGTAAATGAGGTGCCTTGGGCAGGGTCCCCAGGACTCTGAAAACAGAGACTTGCACCCCAGGACTGTGGTGGGGGGCAGGTGAAGAGGGAGAGTTTCGATACAACACCTGTGGGGAAGTAAAATCTACAGGACTAGGCAGAGACAGGTGAGGTCGTGGAGGCAGAGGGGTGACGCCGCCACAACAGAGGCCCCAGCCCATCCATGCGAGCTCTGGGGTTCTTCTGCCTCAATTCAAGATGACCAGGCCATCACACTTTCAACATTGACACTAGATTACCCCAGGAAGTGGGCATGACCTTGAGCTAGGCAGCTCTCTTAGGAAAAAGGCTATTGCTAGGGAAGGACTCAGCAGCCAACTCTCCCAGAAGCTGAAGGAATGAAGGCTCACTCCAAAGAGGTTGGGTTGGGGGGGGAGGGGCAGGTAGGAGAGCACCCCCTGCATTCACTACACTACTACACATATTCTAAAAATGAGGACCCGCAACTGACAGAAATTAACCAACCTGTCCATGGTAATCTGAGAGGCAGGATTTGAACCATCAAACTTCCAAAACTCCTTCCTTCATGCCACGCTGCCTCCCCAAACCAAGTACCCACTTGAGACATCTCTTCCAGAGAAGGGTAGTGTTGGGTTCTTCTCCCCCTTAAAATTCGGGCTTCTATGCTGATAAGAATATCCATTTGCCCACCAAGAGGAAGGGAAGAAAAAACTCTTGAACGAGATGTTAAAAGGAATCTATCAAGAAGAAGACATCCGTCACCAACACAGGACACGAGCTTTGCTAAACATCACACAGGTAATCACAGCCCTATTGCTTTGTAATCATTTCTGCTATCTGATCCTCTGCTCAGTAACTGTGCTCATCCTACTTATACTGAGTGTCTTATGAAAGGAGGTTTGGTTTCAAATGGGTGCTTTAAAAAATCCATTTATCCAATTTCGTTCCCACTTGTTATGTCCTTCACTAAACTATCAAAAACAGAGGCCACGCAGGATAAACTGGGTATAAAAGGAATGGCTAGCTAGGCACACGGAAGAAGAGACTAAGAGATAGGAAAGAAGAAAGGTGACTAAAACACTCTTCTTCTTGCAAAATGCTTCCGACCTGAGGACTGGTATTGAATCTCATACCCATCCATTAAATCACTTACACCCAGCTGTAAATCACTGGGCAAGTTGTTCTTGAAGCCTCAGTTTCCTCCACTGTTAAGTGGAGAGCGATGATACATTAGACCTCGAGGGGCCATTGTGCAGCTTAAACAAGATAATGAACACTAAGTGCTTAGCACTATGCATGTACAGAGTGGGCACTTAATAATGCTAGCCCTTGGTTATTGCCATCAGAGCTATTAAAATCATCAACACCCTGCCAATAACCCACTGTAGCAGGAAAAGTCAGAATGAAAGAAAGTGGGATGTATGGGTTGGGTTTTTCTAAACTTTCTGCCAAGTACACTGGGTTATAAATGGCTTTGCTTTCCTATCTTTAGACACACCCCGCTAAAATGGCATGTCCTCCCCCGAAATTCTCTACCCTCTCTTGCATTTCACGGTTCCTGTGGCGTGGCCGGCTGAAATGACACCAGCTCACCCGCCACTGCCTGTGTGTGAACCTCACACAGCCAGTGAGGCCATCATCACCTCTCACTCCATGCACTGGGGCTTGGCCAAGCTGCCTTTGCCTCCTGGCTGCACGAGTTAAGGCTAAAGGAGGACTCAACCGATGCTTTCTCCTCTGCGGAGGAGGGTCAGGTTCCGGTGTCTGGCCGGCCCTCAGAGGCTATCTCGCTGTTGTTAAAACTACTGTAACTACCCTAAGAATAGCAAGCCTTGGAAGCTCCTGTGGCTCAGAGAGGTTTCACTGATAAGGAATACCCCTGGGGCCGACCAGTGTTTCTAAGTGTGTGGTCCCTGGCTGACCTCCATCAAAACCACCTGCATGGTCTGTGCAAAACAGAGGTACATTTCTAGGGCTGTTGAATCGGAACCTTTGGGGTAGGGGCCAGAAGCACTTAACCAGGGTGTCCAACCCTTGGCATCTCTGGGCCACACTGGAAGAAGAAGAGTTGTCTTGGGCCACACATTAAATACATTGTGACATGTAATCATAAAAAAAATCTTGTAATCTTTTAAGTAAATTCATAATTTTGTGTTTGGCCACCACTATCGCCGTCTGGGCCACATGTGGCGCATGGGCTGTGTGTGGAGTGGACACCCCTGACAGATTCCCAAAGAATGATCCCAAATTATGGTCCAACTAAAGCTTGAGGCCCCCTAGGGCACCCACACGCTTCTCTTTACAGCCTAGATCACCAGCCTCGGGTATCAGGACCTTTTTTGACCTTCCCCAATCTTCAACGCCATGTCCGTATGTCCCAAATATTCACTCAGTGCTCAACCAATCCCTATGGTACACCTGAAAATGTATAGTCTGTTAACATGCCTGGGGGTTGTTGCATGGTCTCAGGTAGACTGCAAGCTTGACAAGGGCAAGGATGAGGACTCATCCAACGAATACAGGTGCCCGTCCTTGTGCAGGTGCCATGGGATGCAGAGAAGCCATGAGCCACTTCGCAGAAGTTCACTGTGCACACACAGAAAGCTCCGCTCATCTTGTGCCCAAAGGCTTCAAAGCCCCTTTGCA
Organism: Sturnira hondurensis; assembly: GCF_014824575.4. Classification (NCBI taxonomy): domain Eukaryota; kingdom Metazoa; phylum Chordata; class Mammalia; order Chiroptera; family Phyllostomidae; genus Sturnira; species Sturnira hondurensis. Next base: position 8,763,240 of record NW_028087485.1, read on the forward strand.
TCTAAAGCTGCCCTTGACCATGGAGTATCTGTAATCCAGACCTACAACTGGAAGACCAATGTCAAGCTTTCTTTTTCTCTGCTGCCGTGGGCACAAATCCCTGCTGTCATCTATCATTCCCTCTGCCTTTCCCTCCAAGGCCCTCACATCGTCATGGCTCCTGCCCCTTCCCTGATGAGGAAGGAGAATAAAGGCTCAACTCCTTTCTCAGATCCATGTTGAGATGGTCCCGTATCAAAAAGGAAACCACCGGGTTGCTAAAAGACACCAAAGCCTGTTCCCAGTCACTGGACCCCACATCAAGTACTGATCAAGTCACAGACATCTGCATGTGTCCACACCACAGGGCAAGATACCAGACACTTGCCTGGTGGTGGGGGTGGGGGGTGAAGTATAAAAGGGAAACCCAACACAGAGCACAGTCCATCTACTCGGCCAAAATGGACACCAGGAAACCTCACAAGCCAGGCCGTGAGGATGTACATGGCACGGAGGACAGTAGAGCCTGTGATTGTTACGGTAGCATCTCCCCCAAGCCCTGAGTGAGCAAAAGAAGGAGAGAAAAACCGTGTTACAAGATAGAGGAAAGATAACCAGGAAGACAGAGGAAGATAACCTTTTCCTGATAGAAAACCAGGAAGAGTCCTGTTCCCAAAGCCAGAGTCAAGTGCTCCAGACCAGACAAGGAACAGGAGAACTAAATGGTACAAATGAGGAAAGGGACAAACTGAGAAATGCTTCGTGAAGATGTGGTATAACGCTAGGTCTGGGTTTTAGCTCTTTTATTGATACTTCTCTAATAGTGCCTTCTCTATTTCGCCACCTTTTAAGATTTTTTTTTTTTTAGTTTTCCAAACCCACACAAAACAACTTCTTCTAATGCTCCCGCCCTAGTCATTTTCACTCTCCTCCCACCACCACGACCCTAGGAGGCCACAGCCTGGTTGCTATCGCAGTGGGCCGGCCGGAGTCTGATAGGTCCCCGTCCCCTGTCACTATGTGGGTGAAATTCCTCCAATTGGTTTCTATGACACCATGGCACCAGTGTTCTCCAGCCTCGTTACCATGGAAGCCTTCCGTCCCTTTCTTCTCGAGCCCGTGCAGCATGTCGGGAGGGCAACCCACAGGCTGCTGGCCAAGCCCGGCCCCCTGGCCAACACTGTCCTGAAGGACACAGTGGTCAAGCCAGCTGTGGGCACACACCTGAGCCAAAGCAGTTTGAAGAAGCGTTTTCTGGCAGACCCCTCAGAAGGGTCAACACCCAGAAACAGCCATTTAAAATCTGCATCTGAAAAGCAAAGCGTTCTGAACACACATGGGCGCTCTGCTCCATGAAGAAACCGTCGATTGGGTCACTGCTAACCAAGGGGAGCCCTCAGCACAGCCTCGCCTGGTCCCCAGAGGTGCAGCCAGGGGTCAGCAGGAACTATTCGAGCCACGGATCACTGAGAAACCCCTGTTTCCCACCCACGACCCTGGAACCCAAGCCCTTGCCATCATCAACTCAGTGCTGGCAGGATGACGAACAGGAGGGAGAAGGTGAGAAAAGGAAAAGCTTATCTTTGCACAGCAAAAGGAAATATAAAAGTTCCTGCTGCACAGAAGCCCACCTCTCTGAATAAACACCCCGGGTTACAGAGGGTTTAGCTACGTACGATGAGGGTAAAACACCCCAGGGGTGGCCATGAGACCTGGACTCATCCTGCCCCAACCCTGTGATTTGGGCCAAGCATTTCTTCTCCATGAACCCTGATTTTCTCCTCCAAAAATTGTGGGGGTCTGAACAGATCATCCCTCTGGGCTCCTCCCTGGGATGGGGCATGACTAAGTCACTATTAGTGGGGGCTCCAGAGATGCGACCTCTAAGTCTGACCTTCTCAGAGGACCAAAGCAGCAGACACCAGGCTACCAAGGACCAAATCCTCAAATCCACACCCCTTTCCCCTGCCCTGAGGAGACTCAGGGTCCAGAGAAGGGCTCCATCACCTAGAACAGGCCTTTGTGGGTGCTGCCCCCCAGGGCCACATATATTTGTAAGGGGATCCCCTCCTGCAGGCAAAGGATGAAAGACATCCCAGCCCCTCAGTGTGCCCAAACCCAGAGCTGACCCAGGCACTGCCTTGCTCTTGATCAAACTCCCCTACAGGGTCAGAGAGCCCTCCCTCTCTGCTGTTCAGAAAAAAGAACAGCAACCAAACTGAAGGATTCCAAAAGGTATAAATGACAACGAACACAGGGAAAAGCAGAGAAATGGGGAAAAGCAGAGAAAGTCAGAGAAGCCACACAGTTGCAGCATCTGCTCCCAATCTAATTAATGAAGCCACAGTTGCATGGGACAGTATCGTCCACAAAAACACCAGTCCCCACATCCCTTCTTCTCAGTTACCCACACCTAGTGAGTCCTGACCTGAAATTCCTTTTCTCCAGGCCTTCACTGGGTCTGCTCTCCACCCTCACTCTCCGGCCCCTCAGCAAATGGCCCCGGGCTGGGGGCGGGAGGGGGACACAATGATGAACCAGCCAAAGGGGCCCTCATAGATGTTCTCATCCAGGGCTGAGGACAGACAAGAGAGAAATAAATAAATTTCAAGCGGTGAGAAACCACTGCAGGGTCAAGTAGTTTACTTCTCCATCTTTTAAGAAGTTTGAGACAAAATAGGGTGTTGTAATAAATAAAATGATCGTCTCAGGGTAAGGAGAGGCAGGGCAGGCGTCCTTGATGAGGTAACATTTCAGCTGAGCTACAAAGGGGGACATGCGGCCCCTGTCACCAGCAGTGTTCACACAGAGCCCAGGCACGTTCGAAGGCCCTGAGGCAGGAATGATTAAATGACGCAATTTGAGAAACTTCCATTCTGAGTGAAGAGACAAATAGGCAAACCAACCACTACAACTTCACAAGGTAACAGGGGATTTGTTGGCAACACAGACAAAGTGAGCAGACCATGGAAGGAAGGCCCTGAAGGCCGAGTGGCCAGGGGCTGGTCAGGAGGACTTCTCAGAGGAGGAGGTATCTGAGCTGAGTCTGGAAGAACGAGCAGATCTTACCCAGGCAGGACAAACCCAGGACATACAAAGGCCTGCAGGCGCGAGTACCATGGACTTTCTCAGAGTGACAAGCAGCCCTGTTTACCTGGAGCTTCAGGAGGGAGGAGCCGTGCGGCAAAAGGCAAAGCCAGAAACAGGGAAAGGAAGCAGATCGTCCAGTCCCTTAAATAGATGAAACAACAGAATGTTAACTGGGGAAGAGGCCACTTCCAGTGCAACAGGGTGCCGCCAAGAGGGGGCCCCCAAATAGGGATTTGGAATGGGGTCCAGAACTCAAGGTGTCCAGGAAATATTAGAAAGACATATAAGATGTTCTCACCCCTTCCCCAACAAGTGTGAGTTGGGGGAAGGGACACAGGGAGCAGGAACATGCAGGGCTGTTTTATACAGCCACAGCCCCGCAGCTAACCTCTGGCATGGCCATTTAACATATCTATAACCTTTAACTGGTTGCATAGACATGTTGAATAGCTGTGGCCAGGCTTGGAGCCAGGGGGATGGAAGTCACTCCCAAGTTGTAACTGGGGGACAGGTCCCCCAAGTTACAGCGCCTGCGTGGGAGCTTGGAGATGATTGGCTCCACGACATGGGGCCATACCTGCCCAGACTCACGATGGCAGCCCAGTGAACTTGGAATAATACAGGAATGCTGGCAAGTGTAGCTGATTGTAGGAGGAGTTGGAAATGGGGGGACAGAGGAAGATTGGTGCATGGATTTAAACCTAGACATGCAGCCATTGGAGAGAGAGCCATGTGGCTTTGCCAGAGTGGGGACCCCTGCAGCTTTGGTAGAAGAGGACTACATGGCTTTGAAGTGTTCCCTTTGGCCGCGTGGCCTGGGAAGCAGGAAAGACTTTGCCTGGAAGGAGTGTGGAAGAACTCTTGCCAGCAGGCCATGAGAGAGTACCACATGGCTTTGAATTAGAGATCCTGCCTGGATGGCGACACAGCTGACGGTGCCAGGGGCCTGAAACACAGACATGTGCTTCTTTTCCTGAGTTACGGTACCCTGAATTAGGGCAGGGGGAGATGGGAGAGCTGTGTGTGTGTGTGTGTGTGTGTGTGTGTCCGTGGGTATCCTAAAGGACTTTGATATTTTAATGAAAACATTGGGTCACTACTTTAAGTTTCTATAGCATTAAATAAACATTTCCTTTCCTTTTCACAAATCTCTGGCATTGAGAGACATCTTTTCTATCTGGCAGCAGACATATCGAACCTGGTATGGGGGTCCTTTTGGTAATAGTATATCGTGACCCCCCTTGGCCCTGTCTGTGTGTGTGCTCTGTTCTGTAACACCAGCTACACTCAACATGGACCGCACCTCTGCAGGACACCGCCTCGCCTCCCTGACGCGTGCCCACCTGGAGGGGATGGGGCTTATCTCCACACATCACAGAGAACACCCGGGCGAGTCCTTGCTATAGGGACTTGGGCCATGCTTCCAAGAGCTGGGAAGGTCCAGGACTCAGCAGGTGGAGGGGCAGAATCCCGAGGGCGTGCAGCAGCAGGTAACCAAGCATGTGTCAGAATCCCACCCACACCAACTCTCTCTAAAAGGCCCATGTGGAGAGGATGACAGAGAGAAGGAGATGGGAGGGGAGGGGAAGCGAGGAGGAGAGGCAGGGAGAGTAGGGACAGGAGAAAATGGGAGTCCAGGCTGCCCCACACACCCATCCCGGTGGGAAAGCTCTGAGCTACGCTGGCAGTTTCGTTGAAGAAGAAAACAGAAGCAGTCCCCACTGCTGTGTTCCTGCCACTGAGAACCGTGGAGTGTGTACTCCACTGATGCTGCTACTCTCTCTGCCCACCGCCGGCTGGCAGGCGCCAGAGTCTGCGCGCTCTGATTCACGCAGCCCTCTGCCTCCCCCAAGCACGCAGTTCTGTGCACAGGCTGAGTCTTTGTTCCCCCACCCCCACCCCTCCGCCCCCAGCCTCCACAGGCTGCTGGAGGGTAGTCAGACAGGGTCCAGGGCTGGCCCCCATGCCCTCCCTGCCCACTTCAGTGACTGCCCCACTTGGGACAAACATGGGGGAGGAGATCCAGGCCCTGCTTTCTGAGAGGTTCCACTGATCAGAGTTCTGAGATAAAATACCACTTCAATTTGAATTTCAAGTAAATAACGCATTTGTTTATACTGTATTATTTGTAACCCCTCTTCCTTTGGCTCCACATTCCTCTCCTGAAGCTACGGGTGATGAGGACGATCATGATGACAAAAGATGACTGCATTTTGAACTGTCACGTGCCAGGGACAATGCAAGGTGAACGCCCTATTTCATCAAATCTCACAACTCTATGAGATCTGCGGTGTTATCTTCCCTGTGTACAGACACAGAAGCTGAGGCTTAGAACCTTTTAAGGGCAAGCAGCTAAAAAGCGGGAGCTGAGATCGGAGCCACCAGTCAGGGTCCAGGGCCTGTGCCCTCCAGCCCTGAGCTCCCCACCACCCTCTCAAGACATGCAATAGGTCCAGAGACTCCAGTGGGAGCCAGAGAGTCCGTATGTTCCAATTACTGCCTTTCCACTGGACACCACTGGCCCAGAAGAAGGAAGAAGGGCTTCCCCCTGCTATGCCTTACTCCTGTGTAATCCTTACACCTATGCCTTGGGTGCCCACTAAGCAGGTTCTGTCCTAGCCACTGCTCCCAGTAAACTGTGTATTTATGTTTGGTGTGGCCTCTCCCAGACATTTGAACTTGGGGTGGGTGGGTGAAGGAATTGATGGGTAAATGAATGGGTAGAGGATGGATGGGTGGCTGGGGAGATAGGTACATGAACAGATAAACAGTTCAGTGGAGGGAGGGGGTTGGATGGATGGATGAACAAGAGGGTGGTTGGGTGGGTGGAGAGCCTGAGAGGGGTGTGTTTGTTGTTGTCAGAGACACCACTGGCTACATGGGGCTCCTCCCAGGAGCCTGGGTCTTTTCCATCATTTCCAGTGACAGACTTTAAGGACAAGGAGAGAGGAGGAAGGGATGGGAACCGGATAGCTGGGAAAGGGTATGGAGGGAGGAAGCCAGGCAGGAAAACATAAGGGAGAAGGAAGAGCTGTGTGGCATTTTGAATTCATCTGGCTCCTTCCTGAACCTCTGGGCTTATTACACCAGAATCGAGATGACCCACAGGGACCCCAGCTATTCATCTCTGCAGTTTACTGGGTGTGGGTGTCCTAGAGCACGACAGTCAGTGATTTCTCCCTGTATTTATCCAGGAGGCTGGTGCACCCGGGGAGTAAGACTGAAGTCTCTGAGTCTGCAACAGCGGGCGGTTCCTTCACCGTGTGCTGCTCTCCCACCCTCAGCTCCACGCCAGTCACCATGGCTCCTGTCATACCCCCCACCCACCTGACACCACCAAAAAAAAAAAAAAAAAAAAAAAAACCCCTGAGACCTGGGAAGCATTTGCCAGACACCTGCTGAGATCCTCACTTTGGGGGAGAAGGTGACACCACCCCGCCCTGTCCCTGACCTCCTCTTGCCACAGAGAAGCCAACAGGTGAGATCTGCAAGACAAATCAGAGCCCACACCCTCAAGAGACGTCCTGTGCATTCACTTCCCGCCTCCCTCCCAGGGGTGCAGGACCTTGCTGCCATCCAGCAATAAAGGGCAGAGGAGAGGGTCAGGCAGAAGGGGGTCAGCCAGCTCCGAAGGGGAAGGAAAACCAGCAAAGAAAGCCACCAGAGGACGAGCAGAAACCTAGTCCTCCTCCCTCCAGTGGACCCTCCCCAGGGGCCGTGATACCCCCTGGAGGACACTTGAAAGGGAGAAGGGAGAGTACCAGTGACAATGACTGGGCGGGAGCAAGGATGCAAAGTCCTACAATGCACATGACAGTGAGCACCAGAAAGAATGTTTCCCCTGCCCCCAAAGCCAATGTGCCCCCTACTGAAAAATATTCCTTAGAGCCATGCCTTCTTTTCAGACTTGTGTGTTTGTAAGGACTCAGAAGTGGGGGGAAATGAGCCAGAGCTGAAGCCAGCAGGCTCAGGAAATTCAATAAAGTGGGGAAACATTGCTGGATGTCACCGGGTCTGGATGTGCCAGGGGTGCTCTGTGCAAGTGACCCTTGCAGCTGCGGCCTCTCCCTGCTGGGTGGGCAGGAAGAGCAGACTGCAGACCCAGAGGGCACTGGTGGATGGCCCTAGGAGCCTCTGCCCACGAGAAGGTTTCCCTTGAGGCCAGGGAGGAGCAGCCTTGGTGTTAGAGGTGTCAGGGGAGACCAGTGAGCTCATTCCTGCACGCTGAGTGCAGCACCCTTTCTCCACCCCGCAGACACAGGCTGTGCCCCTCTGCGCTCTCACGGTGCTCGGCTCAGGCCTCTTGTAGAGCTTCTCTCATTCCATGTCCGTCACCCATGTACTGCCCACCTCTCTGTTAATCAAGGTTGACGTTCGCTGGGTACTTTCTAAATAAATGCCTGGCACTGTGTTCTTTCCATGCGATAGTCATTTATCCACACAAAAACCTGAGAGAAGGCATTACCACCACCATCCCCATTATACCCCTGAGCCCCATGAGGAGCAGCAGTTTCAGGTTAGAAACGGTCCAGATGCCCCACAGAGGGTCAGTCATGGAGCTGGACTGACTAGTACGAGGGTCTGGTGAGGACCACTGTGCCAGGTTGCCACGCTGCAACCCACCCCAGTGTGCACAGCCAAGGACTCGACCTGGTTCATTTCTGCGCCCCAGTAGTTGCCCTTGCACTTGGCACCTAGTAGGTGCTTCATAAATGTTGAACAAATGGACGAATGAGCTGGGTGGGTGGGTGGGTAGGTGGATGGAAGGATGAATGGGCTTAATGGACTCTGTGTGGCATTACTCCAGAGACTGTGACCATGTAACTGAGCAAGGACAGAACACAGAAATGAAGCAAAGGATAACAATGCTTAGGGGATGACAAGGGCTCCATTTCCGACATGGGCCAGGCACACTTCCCGATCACCCTCTTTAATCCTCATCACCACCCAGTGGGGCAGGGACCATGATTCCAGGGATCACGGCCACTCATTTGTCCAGGGTCACTCCCCTGGAGAGTGGCAGAACCAGGCGTGTCTGGCACCAGAGCCAGCCCTAAACCCCTACAGACTCACCCCGACTCCTGGAGCTTCTCTAGCCCCAGGGCCACCTCTTCTGTGAGTGCCCCTGGTGGAGCAGACACACCCGTTCTCTGTCCCCACAGAACCTGCTATCAACCCCTACGGGAGAACTCTTCAGCCTTCCTAAGGTCTTCCTTCAGCAGACTTACAATTCAACAGCAGGCTTCTGCCTTGCCCTTGCGTGTCCCCAGCACAGAGCCCTGAGCCCAGCGCAGGGAAGGAGTAAGCTGATGTTTAGTCAGCTGGACAATGAGACTGGTCATGAATGTGGTGGGACCCTGCTGTGGACTGGACTGTGTTCCCCATGCCCCCAATTCATATGACGAAGCCCTAACCTCTGAGTGTGTTGGTATTTGGATATGGGGCCTTCGGAAGATAAGTAGATTTATTTGGAGATGGGAGCCTCACGATGAGATTAGTTCCCTTATAAGAAGAGACACCAGAAGCTTGCTTCCTGTCTGTCTCTCCACCCACATGCACGGGGAAAAGGCCAACTGTGGACACAGCAAGACAGAGGCAACTCCAGAAGATAGCTCTCACCAGACACTGACCCTGCTGGCACCTTGATCTTGGACTTCTAGTCTCCATAACTGTGAGAAATAAATTCCTGTTGTTTAAGCCACTGGTCTATGGTGTTTGTAACGGTAGCCTAAGCAGACTAAAACAGGCCATTTCCAGGGATTGCCAGCCACTGGTGTTGCTCAGCTGTCACTCGTGGATCCTGGCACCACGGTGCCCCAGAAGGACCCATCCTACACAATTGTCTTTCCCATTCCTCCCCAAGTTGAACTTCGGCTTCCCATTTTCATCTCTCCCTCCCTCAGGGCCTCATGCTGAAGGCTAGGAGACGTCCTGGAAGCTTCCCTGACGTGCTGCGTCAGTCTTGGCCGGCCTCATCCTTCCCATCTCTCCATAAATGAACACGCATGCACACCAGCAGCAGTTGGGCAGCTGGGATTCATTACCTAGCATCTGCTTTTTCTGAATCAAAGACACTGAGAGTCCTGGCCATGCTGACCCCAAGAAGCGCATCTTGTCTTTATGTCCAAGGGGCAATGCAGGCTCGTCCTTACACTTCCTGCTGGAGCGATGCACCCAAAGAAACAGGTCTTCCAAGTCTTCTCATGCTTCCTGGACTTGTCTCAATCTAGCACCAATGCCACCTGGGATGCAGCAAGATGAAGGTCACTGTTGCTACCACTGGGACATCCATGGCCTTCCTCTGAGCTCCGTAAGAACCTAGGCAAAACATGCCTGGGTAGGCAGGGTCCCCAGAACACTGGCTGAAAGCCAGTGACCCCCAATTTGGCTGTGATGTCTGGGAGAGTCTGAATTACCATATAAGATCCTGGGCCAGGGCTGAGTGACACTGGGAGCAGGAAGAAGACGACTTGGGGGCTGCTTGCACCTGTCCCAAGAGCAACTCCAGGCTTTGCTTCAGGGCCCAGAGCCAGGTCCCCACCCCCCACACACTCCAGCCTCCCCATGTAGCTAACTCAGGACATCCGAATTTCCTAACCCAGGAATCACTTTGGAATCCTTCTCTTCTGCCTAGATGTCCATTCTCCAAAGACTTCAGCAGCTTCAGGAAATGTTGAATGAAGTTTCTTTTCCCCTGTGCAATCTGTCGTGCATCCCCTTCCCTCCTCTAGGCACCAAGGGAGGCACGGTGCATTCACCAAATCAGTGCCTACAGGAGGCAGTTCTGGAGGGCTTGACCCAAGTCCCATGGAGGAGGCATCCCCTGCTTGGAATTCAAATGTTCCAGCTGAAGGTTCTTCTTCAAATAATAGCTAGTCTGCTGAGCACTTACAAGATGCAGGCGTTCTTCTGACTTGCACGGACCCTGCCCAGCAACCCTACAAGGCAGTTACAGACACCACCATTCCCTTCTCATACGAAAGCAAATGAACTCAGTGAGGCTAAGGAACTGNAACTCAGGACATCCGAATTTCCTAACCCAGGAATCACTTTGGAATCCTTCTCTTCTGCCTAGATGTCCATTCTCCAAAGACTTCAGCAGCTTCAGGAAATGTTGAATGAAGTTTCTTTTCCCCTGTGCAATCTGTCGTGCATCCCCTTCCCTCCTCTAGGCACCAAGGGAGGCACGGTGCATTCACCAAATCAGTGCCTACAGGAGGCAGTTCTGGAGGGCTTGACCCAAGTCCCATGGAGGAGGCATCCCCTGCTTGGAATTCAAATGTTCCAGCTGAAGGTTCTTCTTCAAATAATAGCTAGCCTGCTGAGCACTTACAAGATGCAGGCGTTCTTCTGACTTGCACGGACCCTGCCCAGCAACCCTACAAGGCAGTTACAGACACCACCATTCCCTTTTCATACGAAAGCAAATGAAGTCAGTGAGGCTAAGGAACTGGCCCGAGTTCCCGGAGCTGGTAAGTGGAGGAGTCCAGGCCCCGTAGCCCCAGGCCTGGCCTTGTATTCTTTCATTCAGCAAATCTCTAACAGCATCAGGATTTTTTTCCAAGTAAACAAACTGCTCTGGAGAGGCCATTTCTTTTCACAGCTCAGAAAATAAAGTCACTTGCAATCACAAAGGTTTCTACCACCGGCTTCATTCAGTGTCTCCCCTTCAATTCTACTCCCTCGGGCTGTGCTATATGCAGGGGGTGGAGGGGGCCAGAAACAAAACAGATAAATCTCCGTCTTCTTGGAGCTTGCCTTCTCACGGGGGCGGGGGAGACCATGAATAAGATAAATTAGTAAAATATATAATAGGTGACATAGTTACAGAGAGGAAATCCAGAGCAGGGAAAGAAGGTAGATGCAAGGAAAGGCACATGACTTTAGATTGGGGGGCAAGGGCAGGCCTCACTGAGAAAGTCATTTTAGCTAAAAACCAGAAGGAAGTGAGGAGATGAACCACGCAGCCAGTTGGGGACAGAGCATTCCAGAGAGAGGACAGAGTCAGTGCAAAGGTCCTGAGGCTGGAGCTTGGCTAGTATGTTGGAGAACAGAGAAGCCGGTGTAGCTGCACCAAATGGTCAGGGGAGAAGCAAAGGGGAGACACAAGGGTCAATTCAGGGGCCTTGAGGGTCACAGTGAGGACTGTGACTTTGACTCTGACCAATCCCCTTGTGATGGATGAAGAAACTAGGCTCAGAGAGAGCTGGTGATTAGTTAAAAGCCACACAGAGCTCAAATTCAATCCAAGGCCCCCAAACAAAAGCAACCGGGATATGTCATCCCCCTAAGTGGAGACCCCAGGCCTTTTCTTCTGCCCACAGCCTCCTCAGCCTGGCACCCCATCCATCTCTGACTTAAAACAGTTACAGAATGGAATGAGGCAAAAAGGCCAGCTGGGCACTCTGAAGTAGGAGGGCTGGGATCCAGGGCTCTCTCCCTAGCCTCCACACTGAAGTTGGTGCAGGGTGGAGGGAGTGGGTAGGGTGCAAGGATGATGGTGATCGGACTCCAGAAGCAGGAACTTTAAGGTGCTAGGAACCCTCAAGTGATGGTGAGCTCCCTGGGGCTCCTTCATCTCTGGGGCTGTAAAAAGAAACCACCTCTCCATAAAGTGGGTTTGTTTACTTGGAGAAAGTCCCCATGCTGGGTTACGAGCATCTCTCCACATGTGCACTACAAATCACTCCATTTCCCCACTGAAGCAGGGAAACAGGACCCACATGTGCTGCACATGTTACAGCTGAGCGTGAGCACGTGTTCCTCCCTAGAGAAAGAGGGATCTGAGGTGGAGGTTTCACAGCTTGGTTTGCGATTTTCCCCTCGTCCTGCCCTCATTCTCTCTGTTTCCTAAGATGCCCACCAAGCCCCCACTCTAGCTGAACCTCCAAGTGTTCTGGAAGGTGATTTTTTTCTTCTATTGTATTGACTATGCTATTTCAGTGGCCCCAGTTTTCCCTCCTGTGCCCCCTCCACCTGGCATCCCCTTTCCTTCCAGCAACCTCGCCCTAGTTCATGGCTATGGGTCATGCATGTAAGTTCCTTGGCTTCTCCATTTCCTATACTACTCTTAACATCTGTCTATTTTGTTCCTACCAATTATGCTTCTTAATCCCTACACCATTTCCCCATTCTCCCCCTTCCCTCTTCCAGCTAATAACACTCCATATGATCTCGATATCTATGATTCTGTTGCTGTTCTGATTGTTTGCTTAGATTTTTTTATTGGTTTGATATTTGTGAATTTGTTGCCATTTTAATGTTCATGGTTTTTATCTTTTTCTTAAATAAGTCCCTTTAACACTTCATGTAATAATGGCTTGGCAGTGATGAACTCCTTTAGTTTACCTTGTCTGGGAAGCACTTTATCTGCCCTTCCATTCTAAATGATAGCTTTGCCAGATAGCCTAATCTAGGTTGTAGGTCCTTGCTCTTCATCACTTGGAATACTTCTTGCCAGTCCCTTCCTGCCTGCAAAGTTTCTTTTGAGAAATCGGCTGATAGTCTGTTGGAACTCCTTTGTAGATAACTCTCTACTTTTCTCTTGCTGCTTTTAAGATTCTCTTTTTATGCCCTGGCTGGTGTGACTCAGTGGATTGAGCGCTGGCTGAGAACCAAAGGGTCACTGGCTCAATTCCCAGTCAGGGCACATGCCTGTGTTGCTGGCGAGGTACCCAATAGGGGGAGTGCAAGAAGTAACCACACACTGATGTTTGTCTTCCTCTCTTTCTCCCTCCCTTCCCGTCTCCTAAAAATAAATAAATAAAATCTTCTAAAAAGAGATTCTCTGCTTTAATCTTTGGCATTTTAATTACAATATGTCTTGGTGTATTCCTCTTTGGGTCTAACTTAGTTGGGACTCTCTGTGCTTCCAGGACTTATATGTCTATTTCCTTCACCAAATTAGGGAAGTTTACTTTCATTATTTTTTCAAATAAGTTTTGAATTTTGGGGTCTTACTATTCTCTTCCTGGCACCCCTATGATTCAGATGTTGGCACATTTGGAGATATCCCAAAGGGTCCTAAGTCTATCCCTGTTTTTTTTGAATTCTTGTTTCTTCTTTCTGTTCTGGTTGAATGTTTATCTCTTCCTTATGTTCCAAATCATTGGTTTGAATCCCAGCTTTCTTCCCTTCTCTGTCGGTTTCCTGTGGATTATTCTTTATTTCACTTACTGTAACCTTCTTTTCTTCCTTTATTTTTTTGCAGTGCTTGAGTTCTCTGAGCTTCCTGATAACCAATGTTTTGAACTCTGTATCCTATCGTTGTCTATTTCTGTTTCACTTAGTTCTTTTTCTGGGGTTTTGTTCTGTTTTCAGCCATATTTGATATATTTGACCCATATATCTTTGTCTCCTCAATTTAGCAGTCTCCCTATTTTGTGTGTGTGTGTGTATTAGGTAGAGCTGCTTTTACTTCCTGTCTTAGTAGCATGGAGAATGGCCTATGTCAAAATGTCACCTTAAATCGTGTGGAGCAGAGTTTTAGGTAATTGCCAGGGCAGGGTACCCACTTCATCACTTTATGGCTATGCGGGGAGGGCTGGGAGAGGGGACACGACCACCACCTGGTTTCTGGCAGTTTGTCGGGCATGAACCCCATTTCCAGTCACTTCATACCTTTCCCATGTGTGATTGACACCCTTTCCCATGCCTTTCCCATGTGTGATTGACACCCTTCCAGTTGCTGCCCCAGTGGTGAATCCCAGAGTAGGTGGATTTGCAGACATTCTAAAACCAATGCTGATCCTTTAAACAGTGGAAAATCTAGCTGTTTCTTCTGCCACCCCAACCCCCACTGATTTTTACAGCCAGAGGTAATGAGGACCTATCTTCCTGGTGTTGGAACCCTGGGCTGTGCAGTCTGACCTGGGGCTGGAATCACTCACTCCAAAGGTATCCCTCCCATCCATTTCACCACTGTGCCTTTCCTTGACACACTGCCTCTCCACCCTTCTCTGTGACTCCACCCCTCCGACATGTCTAGATGAACGTGCCTTCTTTAAATCCTTGGTTGTCAGACTTCCATAGTTTGACTTTCTGATGGTTCTGGGTGGGGTTAGTTTTGAAATCCGGTTGCAATTCTTTCTATGGTTGTGCAAGGCAGCAAAGCATGTCTACCTATGCCTCCATCTTGACCATAAGTCTAGAAGGTGTTTTTTAAGGCTCTGCCTTTGCCTCTCTCTTGCTGGTTGTCACGAGTGGTTCAGAACTTTCATCAGCACTCACCCGCAGTGTGCCTACCTCCTCATGTAGAAAAATGTCATAAGAGCCCTTTAAAGAACCTGGCAGCCATAAAGAAGCCCCAGGAATTTATGGCCAATGCCCCAGAGCAATACAATAATAGCTGACATGCCCACAGTTCAGCACATTGTGTATGCCGGGCACTGTTCTGGGAGCTTCACATGCTCCCAAACTAGTGTACCCCTATACTAGTTGGCTCTTTGATAAGCCCCATTTTACAGATGAGAAAACTGAGGTAGGAGAAGGTTGAATGACTCACCAAGGTCATATCCCCCATGATAAGTACCAGAACTGGGATCCGAATCCAATCAGTCTGACTCCAGTGTCTACACCCTCTGGGGGCAAGGCTGGTGGCCCACCCCCTTCTGGGACATGCCCAGAGAAAAGAATCCCTCAGCTGAGAAAACAAGCATTGAAGGCAGGACTAGCAATCCCTGAAGTCCCACCTCTGTGCCATGTCGTCCATCAACCACCCCAGACAATCACTCCCCACTCCACTGGGAATGCTGTCTTTTAAATGTCACCTACACATACCATGCAGCTCTTGACGTGGCTGATTTGTGCACCTGTCTCTTCCAGGATGAGACTGTGAGCTCCTGGAGGCCCCTGTTCTAGTCTGTTTGTATCCCGCTGAGAGGCCCTGGGAGGGCTCACGGTAGCAATGGCTAAATGTGTTCTGAGTGAATTAATGAATGAATCTGTGAATGAATGAACACACTCAGCCAGGTCCAGATGTTTCAGGTGTCTTCTTTAGAAACGTTAAGTGAGAACATCACAATGCCTAGGTCAACGTTTCCTCTCTGCCTCCCACGCAGTCCCACGGCAGGACTGAAATAGATACACACATGTCCCTCTCTTTCCTTTCACTGCGTTTAATTCCATGTTTCAGTGTAATTTAAAAACACAATAGCTTAAAGTGCTGGAAGCTGATGCGCTGTGCTAGTCATGAATATTTATCACTCTGGGCTGTATGAAATTGAATAATTATTAGCAATTAAAAGAAGGTCAACAGAAGACTTTCTGGAACTCTCCACCAAGGGGAAGAGGAAAAAAAAAATGGGACAGACACTGCCATCAAGAGCCCCGGGCAAGGACTTTACGGGAAAGGAAAGGTTTGGCTGATAAGGCAAAACCCACGTTCTGAGGGCCACCCAAGACCTACAGAAAGTTCTCGAAGTGTTTCAAGTACATCTATGCTACCTGCAAATCATTTGTTTCAATCAGGAAATAGTGCACTTTGCTGTAAAAAGGATCCAATTGACAGCACAGGGTTCCAGAAGATGATTCAGAAAGGACAGTGTGAGCCTGGGCCAAACTACTCTGCCTGCCTGCCTCTGTCTCCTTCTCCACCCCTCACCTGAAGGCGTCCCGGTACAGACAGCCACGGACAGAAAGTGCCTGCAGTGTCCCTGACACACAGTAAGCGTTCAACAAAGGGAGAGTCCCTCCATTTCTCCTTCAAGATCGACACGGTTCTCACCAACCTTAATCGATGCAAATGGGACCAGCCCACCAACATTTACTTCCCTCTCCCCAAGCAAGAAAACCCAGTCCTCATTTAATTTTTACTTTAAAAGGAAATTGGAAAGTAGGTTCCAACCTCGTCCACACAGGACTTGACAGCCTCTGAGAAGATCCCCACTTTGTTTCCTGCAACCACTGCTCCCCCCCGGGGCAGAGTTCATCCTCACCCCCCGAAAATCAGCCTCCCGGCCATCTCCCCAGGCTCACCACAGCAGAGGTTTCAAAGCGGCAGGTAAAACACCTCACAACAAGAGGTCACGCTGAGTTCCCCTCACTGCCCAGCACTGAACACTCCTTCCTCCTACATGGTGCTCTCGCCCCCAACCCTGACTCTAGGGACTGAGCCCCCAACCCTGACTCTAGGGACTGAGTTACCAGGCCCAGACAGCTTCCACCTTCACCTCGTTTGCAGCAACAATGATCGTATTCGAGTACACTGATGGGCTACTTCCTCCGCAACAGGTATCTCCAGGGGCTTTACGTGAATGACTCATTTAAAGTCCGCCTTCCAGGCTCTGAGCCTCTGGAAGCCCTCGTTGGACTAGGTCTGGTCCACCCAACCAGTCCACCCCCAATGATAGGAGTCACCTCACTGTCAGAGTTTCGCCACTGTCACATCCCACCATCCTGAGCCCAACTGCCAGAAGGCAGAGTGTAGGAAGACGTGAAATGTCCAGGCCCTCCTGTGCCAGGAGAGTAAGAAGCTAGGAAAATTCCTTGGCAAGTAAAGTAGGGGAACTGAGACACCTGAACACAGAGACCCAGCAATTTACAGCCAGGTGCAGATGGTCACCAGGACGGAAGGCCCAGAGGGTCTGGCAGGGGTCAAAACTGAGAAAACATTGACTTTGCCCCAGGGTAAACTCTTATCCCCCTGGCCTTTCCTCCCAGGAGATAAATCTAGGAGATAACATCTAGGCCTCAGGTGTATTTCAGCTCCAGGCCCAGAAAAGCAGCAAAACCAGGTGGGCAACACCAGAACCCGTGGCAGTGACTTAAGATCCCCTGCCCTGTCACCTGTCAATCAGCGGAGATCACGACCCTGAAAGGGCACACCTGGAGACCTGGTGAATATTCTGCTGAAACCCTCACCCAGAGAGATAAAAGCCTAAAGACAAAGGACCAAGAGAGAGCTCTTCCTTTGGGGAGCAGGCCCACCATTCCCTTTCCCTTCTTCTCCCCCCACTTCTTTCCCCACAGGCCCCACTTCCTAAACTCTAAGGCACGGGTGTCAAACTCATGTTCACCAGGGGCCACATCAGCTTCAAGGCTGCCTTAGAAGGGCTGAATGTAATTCCAACTCCGTAACAGTTAAAGGAGTAGTTACATGTATACAGTCCTAAAATTATTTTGGCCCTTTGAAGCAACCACAGGCTGACGTGGCGGCCCCTGGTGAAAAGGAGTTTGACGCCCCTGCTCTAAGGCAATGAGTGGGCAGCTGGCAGCTTGTCCCAGGCTGATCCCCAGAACCTGTCCCAAGGCCAACTTTTCTCTGATGTCCCAGGGAGCTAAGGCAGCCCAGCCCAGGCTCTCCTGTTGCGTCTATGCTCAGCCCTCCCTCGTTTCACTGTCCCCAACTTTAATAAACATACTCTCATAGTCACCTGGACTCATGTTGTGACATGTTGCCTACACAAAGTCAAGAACCCACACACACTACCGGCTGGCCCTAGACAGGCCCATTCAAGGGTGGGCCGCATGTCCGGTAAGACTTCCTTATTTATTGTTAAAGTGCACTCGAGGAGTCTATGCCCATTTAGGAACTTTAATTGAGGCATCCGCATATTTTTCTGTTTGAAGACCATGTACACGTACCTGATATCAATTCTATCCCTACTAGAAATTGTCTAGAAAGTTAGAGTGCCTACTGCTTTAAACAAAAGTCTCGTGGTGTACCACCTCTCTTACTTAAATATGTTGAATAAGAGAGAAAAAAATTAGAAAATCTCAGAGATGGAGGCAATTCGAGTGTTTCTCTTCGCTAAGCACATACAAACACACACTCCGTTCCTAGGAACGGGGCACGGATAAGTCCGAATCATCCACACTTTCTCAGGGTCGTACTCAGAGACACCTGGCCCCTGTGAGCACACAGGCTGCAGTTCTGGGGAGGCCCAAAGGGTGTGTCCCACACAGATCAACAGGACAGTGGCAGACAATGGCCTCTGTCCAGCACACTTTCCCTCCAGCACCAGGCCCTCAGATGACCACCCCCGGGAACTAGCCCAGGGGTGTTTAGTGTTTCAGTAATAACGGTGAAGACTCAGGAGCCCTCAGGCGGGCAACATCTGAGCCCAAACCTCAGCCTCCTCCTCAACAAACTTTCCTCCCCCAGAAAAAATGCAGGAGGTTCTGACAGATTGGCTAGGGTTAGGGGATCATCTTGAATTTAAGACAACACTGCAAAGCCTATTTACATTAATCTTTCAAAGAGGATTAAAAGCCCTATCTTTATTTGGTTCTTCTTCAGTGCTTTTTGTGGTTGTTCTTTATTGTTTTCACCTTAAATGGAACCATGCTGCTTTAGTCAGGACTAGAAAAAAACAAACAACAGCCTGAGGACAGACTTTGCAAAAAAGAAAGCAAAACCAACCAGAGAACTGGGCCAGCTGCAGGAAGATCGGGCTGCTCAGCAGCAGCAGGGCTGGCAGACACTCTGAGGTTGGGTCTGAGGCAGAGAGCCACAGGAGATAAGCTCGGCTTGTCACCACCCAAGGCTGCATCGTCTGGGGTCAGAAGCCTTTACCCCAGACTGAAACTTGCTCAGCCCTCTTATTCCGTGTACAGAGACTGTCGGATGACCATTATTTGCAGAGAACTGACATGGAGACACCAAAGGGGGCGCTGGTCACGTCCATGAATCTCATGCCCCAGCCACTTTGATCTCAGTGACCTGGGACAGCTGGCATTATGTAATGGCCATCTCAAAAGCTGAATAAAATAATAGGTGACCCAGCGCAGAGGAGCCTCATAAGATCTGGTTGAAAGGAGAAAGAAGGCACACCCTGCCATCTGCACTGGAGAGAGAATGAGACAGAACTGGATGGAGGCCAAGATTAAGATCAAGGCTCAGGTACAGACTGGGAAAGAGGTGGTAAGAAAGAAACAGATATGAAGAGACACCGTTAAGACAGAATGTCGGGGGCCCTAAGGAGGACTTTGCATTAACAGCTGTTCTCTTCATTATAGGTCTTCATGTGCAATAGAAAGAAATAAGACCTAGGTTCCCAGGAGACCTGGGTTCTCCCCAGCCTCCAGCCCTCACTAGCCATGTGACGTATTGAGCACAGCTTACCTGGCCTCTCCCAGTGCCTGGAATATAGGGGCCATCCAAGAATTTTTTCATTTACTCTCATTTTTAGCAAACTTATTCATCTTGCTACTCTTATTCTTACTCATGTTATCATCATTATTACTCCCTTTTATAGGTTAGCTTTTACTTTTCCCACACAGAGATAATCATTAAACATTAGACTTGAAAAAGAGACTTTTATTTCTAACCTGATAGCCACCTTCAGCAAACATGATGATGCACTGTGAAATACTGAATAGATTCCCCCTGAACTCAGGAACAAGAGAAAGTTGTCTACTATTGCCACTTCTATTCAACACTGTGGGGAGGTCACAACCCATGCAATAAGGCAAGAAAATGAAATAAAAGGTACAAAAACACTCTTTCACTATTAACAGATAATATGGTGCTATACAAAGAAAATCAAAAAGAATCTAAAGATAATACTGGCAACAATTAGAAAATAATTTTTTTTAATTCCCACCTAAAACAGCATCAAACAACATCAAATTGAAGGGAATAAATCTACTGAAAGATTTCTAAGACCTTTCAACTGAAAACTGTGGAATACTGCTATCAGAAATTAAGGAAAGTTAAATAATGTTAATTTTCCTCAAACTGACCAATTGATCAATTTAATCCTAGCCAAAAATCCTAGCAGGCTTTTTTATGGAAACTGGCAAATTAATTCTAAAAAGTATATGGGAATGCAAAGGGCCAAGAGCCAAGATGATCATGAAGAAAACACAAGGAGTTGACAAATTACCAAATAATAAGATGGATTATGAAGCTACAGTATTAAGACAGTATGGCATTGATGTTAGGATAGAAAAAAAAAAATAGACCAATGGGACAAAATAGAGAATTCACAAACTGACATACACAGGTAAAGACACTTAATTTGCAATAAAGATACCCCTCCAATAAATGATACTGGGTCATATAGTGCTATATGAAAAAATAAAATAAAATGAATTTGAACCCCCTTCCTCACAGAAGAAATTTAGCACATAAAGAAAAAAATTCCAGATGGATCATAGGCTTAAATGTGAATGTTAAAACAATAAAACTTCTAGGAAAGAAAAATCAGAGAATGTTGCCAATACAAAAACAGGCAAATATCTTATAACCTTCAAAGAAATAATTGACAGATTACACTTCATTAAAATTAAGAGCAACCCTTTGTAAAACTATACCATTAATAGAATACAAAGCAAGCCACAAAGTGGGAGAAGACAGCTACAATAAATATATATGACAAAGAACATATATCCAGAATATGAAAAATTCCTATAAATCCATTTTAAAAATAAAAAAATTTAATGTAAGATGGGCAAACTATTTGAACAAGTGTTTCACTAAAGAGGATATCCAAATGGCCATTAAGCATATGAAACGGTCAACATACATCAGTCATCAAATTTAAAACCACTTGGGATATATCACTACATACCCACTAGAACAATGTAAAAAGAAAACATAAAAAATACCAGGCCTTAGCAAGGAAGTGGTACAATTGGAAATCTCATAAGTTGTTGGAGGGAGTGTAATTGGTACAACCACTTTGAAAAATGGTTTGGTAGTACCTATTACGGTCTGTTCTACAATCTAGTTATTCTACACTTGCATGTATACTCAGAAGAGATGAATACATATACCCACCAAAAAATATGTACAAGAATGTTCATACAGCCAAAAATAGAAACCACCTAGATGTCTATCAAATATAGAATAAATAATCTGACTATATACTCCTACACTTTAATACTATATAGAAATAAACAAACTGAAGTTATATATATCAATAGGGATAGAGATCAAAGACATAAGTTTGAATGGAAAAAGCCAGACCCAAAACAGAATGTAATATATATAAAATTAATATATATTAATTAGTTTTCTATTGCTGTGTAATAATTATGCTACAACAAAGTGGCTTAACACAACTGATACTTGCTGTCTCGATGATTCCCATGGATCAGGAATCTCAGTGCAGCTTAGCTGAGTCCTCCAGCTCTGGGCTGCTCACGAGGTTTCAACCAAGGTGTCAGCCAGACTACAGTGGTCTTAAGGCTCGGGCAGGGGAAGGTAGCTTCCAGGTTCAAGCATAAGGTTGCTGGGCAGACGGCCTCAGTTTTTCACTAGCTGTTGCCCAGAGGGGACAGTTCACAGCATGGTAGCTGGCTTCATCAGAGCAAGTAAAAAGAGCCAGAGAACGTGAAAGTAAGATGAAAGTGATACAGGCCTTTATAATCTAACCTTGGAAGTGATATCCTGACACTTCCACCATACCTTAGAAGCAGGTAAGGCAGCCAGTCCACACCCGAGGGGAGATTATTCAAGGGCATTAAATATCAGGAGGCAGAGATAACTGAGAGCTATCTTAGAGGTCGCCTACCACTCTGTATTATTTCTTTTGTGTGAATTTCAAGAAGAGGCAAAACTTGAAAGAAATCAAAGTATTGATTACCTCCTGGGGGAAGAGGCTATTGATGTGAAGGGGGGGTAAAGGAGCTTTCTGGGTGCTCCAGATGCTCGATAACTTGACCTTGTTTGGGTGGTGAGGTAACATCAGTGTAATCGTACATCAAAACACCCATGCAGTCTGGTGCATGCATGCTAGGCATCAGTGAACAACTCGGGGGGAAAGGGATCTAGTAGCCCTCACCCTCTCTCCTACGTCTGATGACACTGGAGCCTGGAAAGATGAACAGACTTCCCTAAAGTCAAAGAGGCAGCTTTGAGTGGCAGTCCCAACAAGCTTCTCACCCGGTCGGTGCGTGCATGTCAACCCACATGACCTTCCAGCTGAATTTCCCCTCTATCAGAACCATGTGACAAGAACTGTTTGCTCTCAAAGATAGGGACTATACCTGCTTAATTTTCTCCTCCAGCCCTAAGGTCAAGGCCACACTCGGGAAAATATGACCTCTGGTATGTGACAAAGTTCTCAGAAATCTGTTCCATACCAGGAGTTACAATGCCTAGGTTCCCTTCATCTATGGAGCTGTAAAATGACAAACAATAAAAATATCAATTATTGTGATCCTTCTTATTTGAAATTTGGGAAAAATCTAGATGTGCTATGGACTACAGCCAAAGTTTTGCCCTGCATTCAAAAAGTGTTTATTAAGTTACTGGGGAAAACATACAAGAAGTACATTTAACCCACTTAATTATGGTTAACTTTGATAAGGTAGATATTATGATAAGACTTCACAGGCATATCTCACTGAATCAGGATTTTAACACCACAAAGAAGGTACTAAGATTCATACCCCTTTTGTAAATGAAGACATTCACAAATAGAAAGCACAAGTGAATTGCCCAAGATCATTGACCTAGCAAAAGGCCCAGCCAGGATTGAAACCCATCGCTTACTCCCAAACCTGTGATCTTAACTAATTCATTACCTAATTCCTTACACATCTCTTTCTTAAAAATTCACTTAGTTCTGTATGTGCCTGTCATAATGGTTCTGATAAAATCAACAAAGCAGGTCCAGAAAGGCCCCCTTAATAACCAGACTGAGACACTACTCTAGGTCCTAGAAAGAACAAGCTGGGATTGTAAGTGCATCTAGTATGGTTTGCTAATTAAAACCTGTATATGTGTACATGTGCACATGTGAGCACACTTGCCACAGGAAAGTTCAGTAGCTCTAACCAGGGAGGTGCTTGGCTGAGGTGAGCAGAGCGTCCTGGACATCCGGGTCCCCAAGAGAGACCCCTCCCCTCTAAGTACTAGGGGAGAAATGAAGACCTGAACTTAAATAGCAAATACTCCTGCAAGCTCCTGCAAGGTGTCACAAAAGGAGAGTCACAAATGGTCTTCCTTATGCCCGTCTGTTGCCCAGGTGGGGCACCAGGACAGCAGCACCCAGAGGTGGTCCCTTGTAAAGCACCCACAGCTCTTAGAACTCTGTAAAGCACTGAGCTAACATCCCAAAGACCAGGACCACTTTGACTAAGAGAAAAATGTGGCTAGATCACATGACAATCAACATGAAATCACAGTCAACATGAACATGCAAACAACGACAGCAAACATGCTGTTGGACTAAAAGTGATTGGCCATTTTATTGGCAGGGGAATCTGTTTTAATGCTCATTTGTTACTTGTCCATTTATTTATCAGCCAAAATTTGCTTAGTCCGTAAGAGAATATGTTTTAACCATGCAAATCTAGCCATGTTATTTCAAAACATGGCCACTGCTCATTTGTTTTTGAAGCAGACACTCAAGCCTAATCCTTGAGCAACCCAAGCATGTTTTACATCAAGGAGAATGTCTTCCATCTCTTGAGGAATTTAGAGTCTAGAGCAGGGATGTCAAACTCATTTGCGCCAGGGGCCACATCAGCCTCATGGTTCCCTCAAAGGGCCAAATGTAATTTAAGGACTGTGTAAATGTAACTACACCTTCACAGTTAAGCAAGAGCTCGGGGCTGCTGCTGGGTAGAAACAAGGTACCAGGCTGGATAAAACATGGGGAGGACTAGATTCAGCCCACGGGCTTTGTGTTGGTCACCTGTGGTCTAGAGAAAGAAAAAGTAGGGGATTAATTGAAAGAAATGGGATCAGGAAGGAGGGCTGGGAGAGAGATTTCAGGAGATTTCAGGAGATTTCAGGAGAAGGGAGCAGACATTTGGAGAAGTGGGGTACGAGAAGGTGAGGAAAGGAGCTGGGGAAGAGGGTAATCATGGTGGGACCCAGCAGGCCAACTCAGGCAGGGAAGAGCGTTAATCAGCACCAGGCCTAGCGTGTGTAAGTGCACACCTGCTCGATGCCGAGCCGTGTTCCAAATTTAATACTGTATGAACATAGGTCAGTTCCCGCTCACTCCCCAGTACCTCCTCACTGAAGCACCATGTTTATTATCTTCATATCCACCACAATGTTAACTATTCACATATTATTTACTAGATAATTATCTCCAATACACACATGCACACACACACACAACTTTAAGCCACACAGCAGCACAGATTACATCTTCCGCTCCCTGTTTTCAGGTCTGCCTTACCAGCTGTGTGACCTTAGGTAGGTTATTTAACATCTCTGATCCAATGATTCATGGAGCTTTTGAAAAAACCAAGTGAGAAATGCATTTAAAATACAGACTAGCTCTCATTAGAGTTATTCAGTCTCCCCTAAAACTGAGCAAGAACAAAGGTCCAGGGTTCACATTCAATTAACAGCTCTTCCTCCTTTTCCCAGATGAGGTTAATTCCGGCAACCCATGGTTAGATTCACCATTCAAGGATCCAAATGGAAAAATCCTACACCCTTGCCATCCCATGCAATTTCATTGGAATTTCACCCCTCCAGGCAGTTTCAATCCTCTCCTCTCCTCTCCCCCTCCTTTTGCCTGATGCTATGATGCCACAATCCAGTCTCTGTGACTCGGGAACTGTTTCCATGGTAATGAGCAGTGATGTCACAATGGGGGAATTGTTACAGGGTTGAATGATAGCTGGCACCAGATGTACCCTGCCTCCTTATATAAGGAGGAGGGGGAGAGAAATCTTGTAGGCACATCCCAGAAAATGGGAAACCGCATCACCCAAGGGATGGCAAGGGATGACCAGAGGGAAGAAAATTTCCAGTCCCTCCCAGGCACTAGCAATCCCATTTGGAACAGTCTGGATTTAACAGACCTCACCAAGACGAGAATCGTTTTTCGCCAAAGGAAATCAGAGATACGAACAAGAGGCAGGGAATACCAGAGACTCCGCCTTCTTGTCTAGAAAGACCCAAGCTTCATCCACCACAGCCCAGTGGACCAAATAGCTACAGAATAAGAAGCCATGGATTCTTCCTTACCAGACCCTTAGATTGCCACGTGCACCTGACTGCTCCACAGACCAGCCACTGTGATTTTCAGCCCTGCGTGCGTTTGACAGTAACGAGTCTCACCAGAGAAATAGCAGCCATCCCCAGCATAACTCCTACAGGAGCTCCAACCACTTGTTAAGAACATTCCCAGAGGAGATTTTACACTGAGGAGACCTCATAACACTGTCTGCCATCTCTGGGTTCTCGGAAAGCAATCCCAGCCTTGGAAAAGGAGAGCCCGCCACCAGGGAAGTTTGGCTGCCCAGGTGGAGGAAGGGGAGCAGACGGGCAATGCTTGAAAGCAGAGAAGCACGTGTGGCATTGGGAAGGCCTGGTCAGGGTGACCGTTGTCCCGGCTGCTTCCTTCTCTACCCCTTGAAATCGCAGATTGACTGAATGTCACAATCGTGAGTGCCAAGGACTGGGTCCTTCTCAATAAAAGGTTCCCCTTGATCCTATAGAGACTCTGGGAGTTAGTGCTTCTCTCTTTCTCCGGGTAGCTGGTTTTCCTGGACACCCTGCTCCTAGCAATTCTGGTCCACAGCAGTAGCTAAGTACGTGTGTGGTGTGTGTACCTTTATGGCCTTCATCATTATTTATGAACTAACTTCAAAGGGAAGTCCTCTCCATCCAGGAAACCTGACATCCGCCGTAAGATGTGGACCCACATCAAATGGCCCTGATCCTCCTCTGTGGATGAATGAGACCTTCCAGGAAGGAACCCCTCCCTCCTCTACTCAGTCTAGCTCCTCCACAACAGCGTGGCACCTTTAGGGCAGGGACCACTCCTTACACAGCATATCAAATACTGGCTGAGGCACACATCCCCAGCATCTACAGTACACGTGTGCCCAGGTGAACGGTGGGAGAGAAGCCAAGATCCTGGCGCTCAGCAAATCATCACTGCCAGCTTCAACTCTTCCAAAATAAAAGTTACTTTTTAAAAGTAAGTTTTGGTGACTTGAGTGACTAATTTCACGGACCAGGGTCCCTCAATAAGATCGAGGAGGAGCAGTGGAGCAAACTGCGCATCCTCCTGGAGCTCTGATTCGCTCATCCGTGAAGCCAGAGAAGGTGGAAGTGTGGGCTCCAAGCACAGTTCTACCAGTCTAAGTCACCGAGGCAGTGCACGGCATTTCCACATCCCAAGACAGGGGCCTCTCATGCTTCAACAATGATGCCTCAAGGCACTTGGCTGCCCCCCTGGGTTGGTTTTGTCCCTTGCAGTCTCCCTTTAAATACCCCTTCCTGTTCATTCCTCACAGTGCACTCCAGGCCAGGGATGGATGACAGCTCCCCGTGAAGGGCAGACTGTAAAGACAAATGGAACTGCTGCCTCGTTGAGCTGCCCTTGTTAATGCCATGTCACTCAAAGAGAGTTTGCCCTGCTTCCAAACACCTGGGGGCCTAACCTCGGCCAGGGCCCCCCGGCACCAGCAAAGCCCCAAAGCTCTTCCACGTCTGCCTGAGCGGGGCTCATTCCATTACTTTGCAAACCTGACTCAGAGTACCTGTACAGTCTGTCACTCTCCTTGTCTATGACAAATGCCTGGCATAAAAATTACCTTCAGAAATGTGTTAAGGCAGCAGCAAGCACATCCAAAGGTCCGGGGAAGGTCAGAAGGCTGGAGATGGGTGGACATGATCTTCATTACTGTGCAGTAAGAGGAGTAGGGGGTGCCACGGTGAAGCAGAAAAGTACTGGTTCGGTCACCGGCAGCATGCATGTGTTGCAAGTCTACCCAAGTTGCTCAGCAACCAAGAAAAGGCATTTCAGAGAGCAAGGGGCTAATTGGATAAGTGAATTAATTAGACATTTCTGGAGTGGGTGCCGTAAATGACAACAAGTTTGATTGGCCAGTTCCTTGCTGGCTGAAGTGTCTTCCTCCCCTGCCTGAACTTTGGAGGGGGTGGGAACTCGGCAACAATGTGTCCGAATCTACCTTGGGAGAGGCGGGTGGGGGAGGGAATCTTGCCAGGGGATAGAAGGTGAACTAAATGACACCCAAGGTCTCTTTCAACTCTCATACTTGACGGGTTTTGCCCTGCAGGGTGGAAAGGGCAAGAACAGGAGTAAGTCCCCATCCTGGCAGCCTGAAGGGAACTTAATTACCTGCTTTCCCACAGCATCCCATGGGGTTTCCCTTTGCTGTATTTAAGACAAGCAGGTTCCCATGAAAGCCGATTGCTAGATGGCAATTGTTAGGGCGTTTTGTGGGAAATCAGAAGTTTGGTTGGTGGTTGCTTTTGCCCCTTGCTCTGCTTTGCTTCCTCCCCTTGGCCTCCTTTAATTGCAGCAGAACCCCACCGGTTGCTCTAACGACGGACAAGGGGATGTTGTATGGAGCTCACAGTGGAAAGGAGGAGGCAGGCAGGAGGGGAGGCCAGTGGGCAGGGAACAGCAGGGAAGGCAGAGGAGGGTGGCCAGCAGGGGTCAGAGCCTCCGAGGAGGGCCAGGGCAGTGTGGGCCTGTGGTCTTGCTGCCTGTTGACAATGGGCTGGAGCCTCCAGGCAAGCCTCCGCATCTCTCTGAGCCTTTGTTTTCCTTTCCTCCAGGGAGGGAGAATGGGGTTTGTAGCATTTTGATAACAACTGATGCTGTGGCTAATTACCTTTCCCCCTTGCTCAATTACTAAGGGCTGCCCACTGCCGACAAAAATAAACCCAAGGCTGCCGGCAGGACCTGCAGATCCTCCATTATTCAGTCTCACTTCCTCCCGGGCGCTCCTGGTTCCCAAACACGTCTCGTTGCTTCTCATCTCCAAGGTGTTATTCATCCTGCTCCTGCCTGGAAGTGAAGCTGTGTGCTCGTGGCAATCTGTGTGGCCTCTCTTCACCACTGTTCCCTCCCCCATAAGTTAGGGGTCAAAATAACCCAAACTCACAAGTAGCTGTGGGGGAGAAAGGGGAAGACACATATCAAGCACCCAAGACTGGTGCCTGGCACATAGTAGGCCCTCAAAAAATGTTAGACCCCATGCACAGAGGCTTCGCTTTTGGTTCCAATGCTGGTTTGATATTTCCATCCATCTACATGGGCTCATGTTAGATTTCAAGTCTCCAGAAGACCAAGATCAAGTCTGAATTTGTTCATCTGGGCGCAAATCATAATAACTGCATAGTTTGGCATCATTCACTACTTTGAATGGCAATGGTAATAATGAATATAGGAGATAACTCACCTATGGAGTGGGTCTGTTTCAGATCTCAGCTATGCAGAAACAAGTCTCCCATTAATAAGAGGCCAAGACAAAATCACAAGTTCAAGACCACACAGATGTGGGTGGCCAGCTTGTCAATGATTTGGCATAACCATCCATGTTTTGAGAGAACAAGGTAGCAGGTAGGGAGGGAGGCACCTATCTCTGGGTGCTGGGAAGTATGATAGCCTTTATAAATGAAGAGCATGGCACTTGAAGAGGATGGAGATGCCCATTTCTCAACCCTGAATATCAAGCCTGCTCTTCATTCCCAACTCCATGAGCCCCAATAGTGGGAAGAATGGCTAAGGGGAGGAAAATATTAGGATGGGATCAAAAGCAGAAAACGGGAATAAACTAGAAGTCCCCATGCTTGCTCAGATACTGACCAAGAGAATGCAGTTGTGTGGCAACAAAGCAACGGGGAGTCACAGTTCAGTAGTTAGAGTTTCTGTTTGGGCAATGAAAACAACTTTGGAAACAGAGAGTGGTGCTGGTTGGACAATAGCGTGGATGCAACCAATATCCCTTAAAAATGGTTCAAGTGGAAATGGCATATAGAGTCAACCAAAAATAAATAAAACTTAAGGGGGAAAACAGAATAGTCCTCCCCTCCATTTCTCTTCTCCTTAACCAAAGAAAGTCCACCATAGAAGCATTTCACAGGGCCTTTATCTTTATTCAGAGCCCTGTTCTCTCTCCCCACGGGAGTCTGTCCATGGCTCTGCTATGGGTCAGCGAGGAACATGCTTCTCTGACCTGGGAGGGCACTGGCCTCCCTCTCCCTGATCCAGCTGTGAAAGCGGGTAACTTAGACAAATAGTACAGACTATGACTTCAGGGGTGCCATCCCTAGAATACCTCTCCAAACCACCCCAGTACGTGGAAGATTCCCATTCACCATTAGGAGGGCAAACTATAAAATGCATGTATCAAAAAAAAGACATAAAAGTTGACAACAGGTACATGAAAAAAACGTTTAGCGTCACTAATTATCAGAGAAATGCACATCGAAACCGTAACGAGATACCACGTCTCACCTGCCAGAATGGCTGTTCTCAAAAAGAAGGTGGGGATGTGGAGAAAGGGGATCCCCTGTGCTGTTCCTGGGGGTGTGAAGCGGTACGGCCATTATGGAAAGCAGTATGAAGACTCCTATCAAGCCAGGGCCTGGTGTAGCTCAGTGGATTGAGCACGGGCCTGTGAACCAGAGGATCACGGTTTGATTCCCAGTCAGGGCACATGCCTGGGTTGCAGGCCAGTTCCCAGCAGGGGACTCACAAGAGGCAACCGTACATTGATATTTCTCTCCTTCTCTCCTTCCCTTCCCCTCTAAAAATAAATAAATAAAATATTTTAAAAAAATTTTTTAAATAGAAGTCCCAAAGGATCCATCAATCTACACTTCAGGTGCATACCTAAAGGACATAAAATCAGTATCTCCAAGAGATATCTGCACTCCCATGGCTCACTGCAGCCTGATTCACAATAGGTAAGACACGGAATCCACGTAAGTCCATCAGCAGATGCATGGCTAAAGAAAATGTGGTGTGTGAAATATTATTCAGCCTTGAAAAAGGAAGGCCCTCCTGTCATTTGCAACAATACAGATGCACCTGACGGACATTATGCTAGGTAAAATTAGGCAGGCACAGAAAGACAAATCCTGCAGGATGTCACATGCCTGTGGGACCTCAAAGAGTTAAACGCAAAGAGCACATTATCCGGGCAGCAGGACGGTGGGGAGATGTCAGTAAAAGGGTCCAAAGTGTATTCTATAGGATGAGTAAGTTCTCGAGGTCGAAGGCACGGCATGGTGACGATAGTTAGTAATACGGTGTTGCACACTTAAAGTTGGCTAAGAGGGTGGGTCTTAAATGTTCCCAACACCAATGAAATGGCTACTCTGTGTGGCAGTGGACACATTTATTAGCTGGACAATGGATCCATATATCAAAAAATCACATAGAACACCTTAAATATATACAGTTTCATTGATTATAGCTTAATAAGGCTAGGAAATAAAATTCAAAATCCTCAGGAAAAGGAACTGAAGGAGCAAAGGACTAGTGTAGGACTTTTTTTTTCCAGAGCAAGGAGAGCAACAAAAGTAGGGGGTACTTTAGGGGAGTTCTGGGCACAGGGGGTACTGGGCACAGGGAAGGGGAAGGGCCAGGCAGGGGAACTGGACACACTTCTCTGTACCCCTCTCTTTTCTTGTTTTGCTTTCAGCAAACATTGGCCCCGCCCCCACGCCTGAGAGGAGACACGGGCTCTGGGGTGCTTTAGACGTCGTCCTTCTGTCCCTGGAAACTCCTTCTTCTTCCCAAGTGTTAGCCCATGGGTGGGCTTTACTTCCTGTCAATTCACAGTGGGTCCCACCCAGCTCAGGAGAGAGTCAGGATGGATTTGTCTGCAGCAGGATAAATGCTCCAATAAAAAATAAGCAATAAAACCAACTTGTAGGAAGCCACCTTGGTAACTGAAACCAAGAAGCCAAGCCCTGTATGACACAGAGCCTCGAAGCATAGGATGCAAGCCATTTCGTCTGTCCCATCTTCAGAGTCACCTGCTATTCTTTGAAGGCCGTCATCCCACCCTCCTGCCATCTCCACCCCCTTCAGGGGAAAACAGAATGGGGATACAGCTGTCCCTGTCTGAGATCAAAGAGCAAGGGAGGGCCACTCCAGGGCCACCTTCCCAACGTGCAGGAGTTTCTACAGGAAACCACCCAATCGGGAGAAGGGAAATCACAGGGCAGGGAGACGCAGCTTCCGCTTCCCCTAAAGACACACACCCTCACAATGGTTCACAGGAGGTAGGCCCACTCTGAGGCTCATCTTCAGGACCTCTGATCACTTTATAATCATTCCCTACCCACTGTCACCTATCTTCTGCCCCAGGACAGGCGCCCTGCCAAGCATTTCAAGCTCACTACACCCTGACAACAGATGCACAGAATAAGGATCATAACCCCTGTTCTATAAAGTAGAGAACTGGGTTTCGGAACGGAACTTGCCCAGGGTCACACCGCTAGTCGGTGGGAGAGCTAAGACTCAGAGTGAGGGCTCTCTGACCCAAACACTGCTCTGCCACCCGAAGCACCTGTCACCCCGTAAGTCATCCAACGTATTCACCCTGCCCAAGGCTCTGTACTTGGAGAAAAGGCCCTAGACCGCATGGAACTTAATGGAAAACTGAAGTGCATGAGGGTGCAGCAGAAAGAGCACTGGGCTAGGAACCAGGGAGATGGAGAGTGGCGGGCGGGAGGGGGCGGGGGTTGCTCTCACTGTCTCGGTGAATGTGGGCACTCCACAACCTCTGCTGACCGCACCTTCCACACCTGGATAAGGATGTGGTCAGATCACTACATGTTCTTTCCAACTCTAAAATTATTTCTATTTTAAGAGAATCTTGGAGAGGACGATGTTTAACCAAAGGGAATGACTCTCGAATTGTGACGTTTTGGGCCAAAAAGAAACTGAGCAGAGAATGCTTTCTGCTGCCTCTCACCGTCACACTACAAACTGGGGCAACTTCTATAATTCCACAGCAATGACATTGCCTTAAGCGGGTCTGTCATATAGGGTTTGCAATGCCTTTTCATATATATAACTTCATTTTAATCCTTGCAAGTATTACACAGATTCAAAAACTTGAGGCTCAGATGTTGACTGACGGGCCGTTCCATAAAGCTGGTAGATGGTGACGTGAAGGCTCGTCTCCCCATTTCAGTCTAGCCACAACCCAAGCGAACGCTCCTACATGTCCTTGTGCTTGGAGTAGAGTGCTATCGCGGAACGAGCCCGTTCATACAGCAAGTAAGCTATCATCATCACATCATCATCGTCACACACACTGAGCTCATCTGAGCAGTAATAGACACGAAGTCACAGTCGTTGAAACTATTAATAGGGGAGCCTGGTACCATTTCAGTGCATGCAGCCAAACACCCGCCAACTCCGTCTGCAGGTGAGATCGACCCTCCTCAGAGGCACACATACACACTCACATGACCTCCCTACTATTTTCTCTCCTCATCCCAGCTCCTGGAAAAGGCACCCTGATGAGTCCTTCTCTCCTAGACACGGTTCTCGCAGCATACCTCAGTCTGGTACTGCACACAGGCTTGGCTGAAGCAGGGCACCACCAGGGAACAACAGTTTTTCGCTGCTGCCTGCCTATATTCAGTCACAGGGTGTGACAATGGTGCTCCACACAATGTAATCAGCTCTACCCACCCCTGCTCCAGTTCTTTAAAAATTCATATGTACGCAAGGAAGAAAGAAAACACAAAACAAAACCAGAAGGGGAGAAAGGCAAATCTTGAAATGAATTCAACTGCAGAAGCTTATGTTCCTGCAGGCAGAGTAGATATTAATAATTCAACAAAATATTACAATAATTACTATACTTTGCAAAATCACAACAGGGCGCGTTAGCACAACTCCTACCAATCTCCCTGCCACTGCCATTAATAAATAAAACACAGTTCCCTATATTAAATTTGCTGTTTAAAAGCTAAATATTTTATCAGCACTAGTATATTTTAAATAATCAGTCAAGACCGAGAAAACCCCTGGCCCCACACTTCTCCCCTCCTCCCCAGTAAGTGAAATCTCGTCTTCACAGCTACAATAGTAATTGACTTTAATTCTAACAAGAACACACTGAGTGTGTGGGCTTGAAGGCCCCCACTGAGAGACCAGAGGACCACTCAGCTCGAACACTCTGCTGGAATCCAATGAGGCTGCTAGAGAGAGACTGAGAAATAAAAAGTGGAAAATAAATTCTGCCAGACCATGTATGGTCTAGAAGAATCCAATCTACCTCATTCAGCTCTAGAAAAAAAGAAGCTACAAATTGTAAAGAGAAATGAGTGGCCAGAAACCACTAAAAGACACACCTAAGTATAGCCTTGAGCACGTATGAAGCTAATAACCTCGAAAGATAGGTGAGCCTCACTTCACACTGTAATTACAACCCCACAAATCTTCTACATCCAATCTATTGTTACATTGATCCTACCTGCTCTATCAGTTAGCTTTTGCTGGAAAAAAAATGCTGCAAAACAAAGCACTCAAACCCAACCACCTATTTCCACAACAGTCATTTATTCTCATAAATGTGCAGGGCATCTCAAGGTTGGCTGATAGAGCTGGGCTCTGTGGGGCAGTTCTTTTGCTCTTGGCTGGGCTGGGCTCGGCTGATCTAGGCTCACTATTTCCCCGGAGCAGTAGGCTAATCTGGGCATTTTTCTCATGGCCACTACAGAGGCTCACCACAGCAGGTAGCTACACAATGCTTCTTGCTAACTAAGCTTAGAACTGGCATCTCTTCTGTTGGCCAAAGCAAGTCACAAGGCCAAATCCAAAGTTAGGAGGTGGAGAAGGATGTCCCTCCCACCAAGAAAGGGAACTATGAAGGCCCAGTACAAAAAGAGTGATAGGGAGTAATGAAAAATTATACAGAGGAGCCAACAACACAAATCAACTATACCTGCTGAGTGTTTCCTCTGTTGGCTCATTCCCACGCAATCCCACTTCCACCACCCAAGCCACCATGGTCTTTATCTATAGCAACAGACTGGTCTCCAAGCATCCATCCTATTCTTCCTCCAAACCACAGGGTGGTCAGAATGGTTTTTTAATGTCCATTTAATTGTATTACTCTGCTATGTTAAACCCTCCCGTGGCTTACCCCTCTGCTCTGAGGACAAAGAAGAAACTCCTTCCCCTGGGCTCATAAGGCCCTGCTTGGTCCTACCCACCCCTGCCTGCCTAGCTTCATCTCTCACCAGCCCCCAGCCACCCTGTCCTTTCTGTCCCGTTTAGATATCTTGCCCCTCGTGCCCCAGAAGCCGTGTGCCAGAACACTTTGCCCTCTCCTCTTCACCTCACTGGCCCTAAGCATCTCGGAGGTCTGAGTTCATCTGCCTCTGTCTCTCGGCCCTCTGCATGTTAAAAGTCCCTGGTACAGTCTCTGAGTGTGTCATGACCTCCCCGCAAGAGCACTGCTCACCATTGCAAACTCAGACCCCAGTAGCGCCTGGCACGCAGAGGGCACTCCACAAGTATCTGTTGAATTCTGATGAAGTTTTAAAAGCCATTTTTAATTTTTAAAGTAAAAGGCAGCTAAAATTGCCTTTTCTATTAGTTTTACATGGAAGGTATTTAGATAATGCGTCTATGGCAAACTGCTCTGTAGAGGGTTTGGTCTCCACAACACACTGTCGCTTTAGAATAAATCTGCGTGTGATGCGTCAGGACCTTTTGAAGGGTTCTGTGTCACTGAGTTGAACAAAGCCATGGGTGTTGCTAGTCGGGCAGCTCCAACTCTTTTCCCCACCCTCATCAGTCCCTGAGTGGGAGGGGAGACACCTATAATCCAAAAACAGCAGATGATACAAACCCAGCAAGTAATCTAAGCACTTCAAAGATCCAAGGGGAAAAAAATTTTGACTCTAACTTACTAAGTCCAGATGAACCATCAAGCCAGTGTGAGAGCAAAATAAATGCTGGACTTGCCAAGAATGAGAAAAATAGAAAGTATCACTGAGGCACTAGGTGACGATGTGATCTGTCCACCAAGCCAGGGTCTTTTGAGAGTTCAGAGGAATTTGTCTATATTTATATGAGGACACAGGAATAAGCATTCTCATGTACTTCCTGAAAAAGAATATTTGAGGATATGCCATAGAAAAATGAAAATCAGCCCCCAATAAGAGAAAAGAAATCCAAGAAACAGATGCACTACCCCAGGAGTAGAACAAATAGATACTGTATTTTTCCATGTTTAATGCACACCTTTTTGCCCAAATTTTTGAGGGAAAAATAAGAGTGTGCATTATACATAGGTATAATGATTTCACACCATGGGTATAATAATGGGCATAATAATCTCACGTACAATGTGCACAGAATCGTGGGTGCGCGCTACACACAGCAAAATAGAGTGTATCCAGATGACCACAGGGAAGCAGGCCTGTAAAGCCATCCGTATGAGTTGGAATGTCCAATAACAATACAGTTACGAAGCTGGAATATCTTAGTATTGTGGTGGAAAACAGATGTTTCTTCTGTCTACGAGGAAGATAAAAAAGTTAGAAACTCAAAAGAAAAACACAAAAGGCTATACAAGTAGCCCAAGCTGATGTGGCAGAATTCTGAGCAACTGTCAGAACCTAAAATAATCTATTTTACCTCAAAGATCGGCAAACTCATCCCCAAGTAACACAGGTTTAGTCATGAGAATTAGATCTATTTCCTACCCTGTTCCGGGGTTTTGTAGTAAATAACAAATACAACCATGATATTTAAACATTATATTTGTTTTCACTCACTGTGATCTTGATTACATTCAGTGTATTTCTTAAGTATGCTCAAACTGGCATATATTTTAAATTATCTCACATTGTTCTTGCCCATGTTTATTTAATATGTACCATAGTTCACCATGTATAATGCGCACTTTTCTCCCCAAATTTTTGAGGGAAAAATAAGGATGTGCATTATACATGGGTAGTCCCTGACACACCTGGTTCTTGTGCTTTGTAATTATGTGTTACATAAAACGTCTCCTACCATAACATGTTCAAAAGTGCTAAAATTCCTTTATAATACAAAAAAACAGTATCTAAATATAAATAAGTAAATGATTGAATTCAAAATTAAAATAAAGATTTTTTTCCTGAAAGTTTGAGCCGAAAACGTGGGTGTGCATTATACATGGGGGTGTGCAATACACAGCAAAACGTGGTATTTCCCACAGAAGACAATAAGCTTTGTGGGTGTCAGCGTGCGTCATATGCTTGTTCACATTCTGCATCACTAGCCATATTCAGATGCTCCCCAATACTACATGTTATTTGAAAGGAATAAGGCAGAGCAACCAATAGAGGTCAAGTCCTGGAACAAATGTTTTTCTTAAACACCAAAATTATACTGCCATCTGAGAATTTTCCTATATCAGATGTGACTTGAAATAAATTGTACAGCATTCTTCTGGAATAAGAATCTCAAAGTTCTTAACACCTGGGATGCGTGCAACTGAAACTGTCTCATGTGTGCTGGGAAGAGGCAAGAAAATGTGGATGTGGTACATGGTCTCAACTCTGTTGTGGAAGGCCCCCCAGCTACTGAAGGAATAAAGGAGAGGGAAGGTGAGCTGATGCCATGAGTTCATGGTGACCCCTGTTCATACCACTTTAAAAAGCATTCTTTTCAAAATGCTTCCAACAGCATCATTATTTAACTATGACGTAAAGGGAGCAAACAGAATTGTCCCCATTTCACACCTAAGGAAATGATCGACCTAATATCACATCTAGTTTATGGTGAAATGGGCCTGCATCAATTTATGCAACTCTTTCATTTTGTAGATAAAAATAACCTCAATCCCAGAAAATTCAAATAAACTAGCATTGTGTACTGAGCAAAAAAAAGGAGGGAGGAATGAATGAATGAATGAATGAATGCACATATACTTGAGATAAGGCCAAATGTATGAATGCTTGAGAGAAGCATTTTACATTTTTTATCAGCAATTGAGAACCTCTCCTTACTAATGTACCCGCTTAAAAAAAAGTCTCTAATTCATAGACATATAAGCTATCACATCTGAAAGGGTCTTTATTCACCTACACCTAAGAAAGGGTGACTTGCTAAAGATTATGTAAATCAAGAACCCAAGTCTAGAGGTCCCAGCTC
The DNA here is from genome assembly GCF_014824575.4 of Sturnira hondurensis. NCBI lineage: Eukaryota > Metazoa > Chordata > Mammalia > Chiroptera > Phyllostomidae > Sturnira > Sturnira hondurensis. The sequence continues at coordinate 8,800,112 of NW_028087485.1, forward strand.
TCAGGTCCACATTCTTTACAACCTGTCGTGATGACCCTTGCTGATGCTATCTTAGAAAGAAAGATCCCAACTGTAAGCTCAGATGCTCCCTGCTGAAACCCTGACAAAGTTGAAGAAAAACAGGAATTGCGCTCCATTCCCAGTCAGGAGACCCCATCCCAGCAGTCAGAGGGACCCTGTGCGTATTGTGAAGCCCAAGCACATGCCCTTGGGTGAGCTGGGGCTCCTTAGCCCTGAGAAATAACAGTGGATGGCTAATTGAAAGGTGTGTGTCCTCTTCTCAAAGCTTCAACCCCATGTTTCTGCCACTCATTGTAACCCTGGACTGGGTTCCTCTCTTCTGGAAGATGCCACTGTAAAGGGGGACCCTCTCAGAACCAGAGTCAGTGACTTCATCTCCATCCCCAATATGTACCATGGTATGGCTCTAAGGGTATTTTTTAAAGTGTGAGGGAAATTCATAACTTGGTGTGATGGTTAATTCTATGTGCCAACTTGACTAGGCCATATGATGCCCAAATATATGATCCAACATTATTCCAGGTGTGTCTGTGAGGCTATTTCTGGATGAGATGAATATTTGAATCAGCAGACTGAGTAAAGCAGTTCACTCAATGTGGTTGGACCACGTTCAATCCATTGAAAGCCTGGATAGAACAAAAAGGTTGAGTAAGAAATAATTATTTCTTTCCGAATGACTGTCTTCAAGCTGGAACATTGGTTTTCTCCTGCTTCAGACTCAGACTCAAAGGAGAACTACATATACCATTAGCAAAATTGGGTTTTCAGCTTGCCTGCTAAAGATTACGGCCTTCTCAGGCTCTACGCAGTGTAAGCCAATTCCTGACAGTAAATCTCTTTATATATACAGATACATTTATACATATATACACACACATATAAGAAGGTAATCACTATGAGGGATATTGTATAAAATATAGAGAGAGAGAAAAACATACCCTGAAAGAATGACTTGACTTCAAGTAGTTTATCTGGGAGCTGATCCCAAGTAATACTGATGGGGACCAGGAAAGTGAGAGAGGAATGACAGGGCATCCAACAAGGCAAGCAAGTTGGATGGTAGGCCACTGGGGCTTACTCCCCCCCGGAGACTCTGGGAGACAGTGTAGAAAGCCAGCCTCAGAGCTGTCCCGTCCCCAAGGGCAAGGAAGCTGGGGTACTTACCCAACTCCCACTAGTCAGTGATAGGTCGCTTCTCCCTACTCCTTGGTGGGAATTAATCTGACAACTCCTTACATGATCAAAGCAAGTTCCAGTGGGCAAACAGGCCCTTGTACACGTGGGTAGAAGTCAGGCCGACATGTAGAAACAAGGAGAGGGCCAAGGAGCTGTGGGCAGGGTACCGTTCTATCTGCAACAGATGGCTGGACATTCAGACTGCCCTACCTCCTGCCTGGGCAGATAATGAGAACTAACATTCTTAGCCAATGAAATCGCCTACTCTGCTAGACCCTTTATATGGATGAATTGTCTGTTAACTCTCACAACAACCCTACAAGCTTGGTATTATCCCCATTTTACAGCCCACGAAACTAAGGCTTAGAGACCTATTCAAAGTCACTCCTGCTTGGGGACCTTCTCGTAACAGAAAAGACATTTCCCAGTTTTGAGAAACCTTCCAGTCGAAAGTGCCTTCAAGCACGAGTGACACTGAAAAAAACCCAGTGACATGAATGACTCTTTCACCTCCAAAGGTACCCCCGCCACCCTAAAGAGCAAGCTTCTCTGCATCTCCTTTCATGGCCTTAAAACTCTCACTGTAGACAAGCTCTCCCACTACGTTTAACCACATTTGGAAATGGCAGCTTGAGCTGCTTTCCCAGCCCTGAAAAAAAAAAAAAAAATGTTCACCTCCGTAATTGCTCCCCATCTCCCACTGAGAACGGATTTTAAAAAGAAATAGTTCACTTCTCATGCATCAGCGTAATCTTTAACCTGAGTCTAGCCATCTGGAAAAGAAACTGCCTACCTCACCATAGATGCCAAAAAGACTCTGAGAACACGGAGCCAGGCATGTGGGACCTGAGAACCAGCGCCAGACAACTGTGACGTCCCAGGAGTGCAGACCTGGGTCTGGAGGCAGCCAGAGGAGGCCAGACCCTTTTTCGACCCCAAGGCATTCCTTCTTCACTCAGGCAGTTTTAAGTATTTAAGAAAGTATTTATGTCACTCAACTCAACAAGCTCCTATGGACCGACCACCATGCACAAGGAAGTGAGAGGCACAATGACAGAAAAGGCAGAAGGGATGGGAGAACCGAGCCTGGCTGAATTTATATCTACAGTCTTAGTTGAGTCATTCATGGGTTGAACGGACTACAGAATATTTGTACAAAGCATCCATTTCCCGTTTTCTGCAGGAAGAGGCTAAACGATTTCGGACACTTCCAGCCTGTGTCTTGCATGAATAATGTATTGGCCACGAAGCAGTTACCAATCAATTATTCATTTACGGGCCATCAAACAACCCCTCACACGATGCACCTGCAGGTGGCTGCTGCTCTTCTTTACTGTGGGACAGTTCCTCGTGGGGCATCCTTCTGCCATTTCATCCTATTAATTTCCACTTCTTTCCTGGGACAACACTCCTTCAAGGGTCTGTGTGGGAACCTCAGACTCCATTTCTGGTGCACAGGGTGCGGGCAAAAAGAGAATTCACACCTGTAACTCAGTGGGTGTCAATCCCTATAGAATACCAATGTTTTGGCCAGTATGGTAATTCTATAAAAGAGGCAACAAGTACTCTGCACATAGTTCTAGCTGCAGATATCCTCATTTCGCATCAGGCACAAAGCAAAGCTGGGAGATCGAGAGGAGAAGCAAACCTGGACCATCAGGCCCATCTCATGACCTTGACATAGATGAGCCTTGGGCGCTATGGGCTCTATTTGCCAGCCAGCAGCCCACGTTGCTCTCACTCTCTTCAGAAAGTCTTCCATGCGTCACTGTGAGGGGTAATCATGGACACCCAGGCCGAGTGAAGCTACTCTTCATCTTTCTGAATACATTTATCAACCCTTCACTCCGTGAAACCCTGGAAAAGGTGTTCAAATTATCAGTTGTGAATTAGTGTAATCTGTGACCTGCTCCAAACCATCTGATTTTAACCATTTCTACTACAAATTCAGAGTGTGGGTTTCTAGGAACCTTTCACTCCCCCGTCTCATTTGCAGTGGATCTCAGCACCACACAGAGACAGAGAGATATCACAACAGCTGAGGCCACGGGCTCGGGGAGGTGGTTGAAATGAGCATCTCACTGAGAACTGGCTTCTAGCCAAGGCTTTGCCTTCAGCTCACTGGAAAACTTTTGGCAAGCCCCTCCTTCCTCTGTTTCAAGATTTCCATCTGAACAGGAAGGGAAAGCCCCTTCCAGTATCAAAATAACAACCAAACTGACTATAAGTATCTAAAGGACTCACTGCAACAAGCCAAGCACTCCTTTTAAGCAGTGATGTGCTATGTGCGTTTTATTTAAGTCTGACAACAGCCCAAGGGGAGGTACTGTAATCAGGACCCCCTTTTTATAGATGAAGGGTGACGACTTACTTGATGTCCCACAACTGTTAAGAGACGGAGGCAGCGATCACACCCGGCAGCTGGCTCCAGAACCCATGCTCCTGTTCACTGCATGCCCTTGTTTCGTGTTCCCAGTAAGTAAGGCTCACGCTCACGATGGGAATCCTCCACAAGCATGAATTCATACAAAGTCATACCATCACGCCCAGGCTAAAGAATCCTAAACCCACAACCTACCAGGATTCTTGGTTACCCTACAACGGCTCTATTTCCAGCTATTCTCCTAAACTAGGTTCTCTTCCAGTGTATCTACGTAACAAGCCCCTACCTAGCATTGGGTACAGTTTGACTAACCAAGAGCCCTGAATGGTTGCCCCAACCCTGTGCCCCAGGTCCCTACCATCTTGAGGAGTTAGTAGCAGAGAGCTATTTGTGTGACCCTGAAGTTCTTAGATGCCATTACTTTTTAAAAATTTACTATAGCACATTTATTAGTGCACTATAAAGAACAGCATTTCCATAAATAATTGAAACCAAACTACACTGATCAAAATAAATGAGCAAAATGTTCCTGATGATGCAACCAGGCTTGATTCACTCACTAACGCCAATAACGAGGTGATTCACAAGAGGCCCCCATTAACAATGATTAGGAAGACAGAGATTGTCTAACATTAATGAGCTTGGTATTTATTGCCTGCAGCCATGGCGGTGGGTGGGCCAGGGTGGGTGGGCAGGACGGCCACAGCACACAGCATGGAAATAGAAAGAAGAATAGATGTCTGAGCTGCTCTGGCCAGCCTCATGTATACGCATCCTAATTCCCAGTCTATCCTACCTTTAAATGGGCAGCGCTCTATCTCACCTAAAAGCAAATGCATAAACACTCTTGTCAGGAAAACCGTCTGTAAACCCAAGGAGAGGAAACCAGGAGTGAGCAGTGGACAGCCACACACATGGGAAGGACAGTAGGGGTCTGAGCTGTAGGGTGCCGTGTTTCTGTCTATGCTTCATATCCCTTATCTCAATGCTGAGTGATGTGATGGAGACAATTTTCAAGTGCATGTCTACCCTTGACATTCCGTGAGTCCAAGATGCCTGTAGTGTCTCTCCCAGTGACCCTCTCTCCTCTGAGTTCATAGCCTGAAATAACCACCTGCCAATTAGCCACATATCATCCCATGGTGTAAGTCTTTTTATCTTGTGTTATTTAACTTTATAAAAGAGTAGTCTCATATCCAAAGCATATGGGAAGGAACTTGAGGCAAACACTGTCTTATGTTTGTTTGTCCTCTCTCTCCATCACACCCCTACCAGCCCCAGGGCCCAGAACACTGCCACATACAGAGGAAACACCTAACACTGGGTTGAATATCTCATGTGAGTCCATCTGATCTCCAGAGTACATGAGGAAGGAGCCAGGGTTGCTGACTAGTCCCTATTCCTATCTTACTGAGTGGAGTAGAGATGCCTCTAAACCTTATGTTAAAATTCATATATGAAATGATAAGCCAAGTGTATAAATTCAATGCTATTAAGAGAGGGCAGTAGACTGCCCCACCCCACAGGTAAGGCAGTCTGTGAATTCTATAAGCACTTAGGAAAAGGGGAAATAAACGCTTTTAAGGAAGGTTCTGTAGAGGGGTGTGTGCTGTGTTTGAATCTTGAACTGAGCTGTGAATAATGGGTGCATCTCAATAGAGGGTGACCTCAATAGTTAAGGCTTCCAGTCAAGAGGGGGCTTGGGACAATGAAGGTGCTGCCTTAGCTACAGCAAAGGAGTCAACCAGGGAACAGTCAAATATAAAATTGGAGAAACAGACTCAGAACATACGCAGTGAGGGGCCTTGGATGCCAGGCTAGGGGTCTTTTGGATTTGAATCTGAAAGGCTAAAGGTACTCAAGTTGGAATGTGAACATACTATCTGAAATACTCCTGGTGATAGCAACTGTCAAGTTATGAACAAGTGAGAAGAAAATCATCAACATCCCAAAGGATGAGGATTTCTGATTTCTTTGTAACCTCTGCTACAGGAGCCTTGGGACTGTGACTCCTTTACCCACGTGGTCAAACAGGACACAGTACCTACTCCATGTTAAGGCAGAGCTCTCTCATCTCTACTCAATGCCAACAAAGTCAGCCACCCACCAATACCAAGGGGGTGAGTACCATCAGCCAAATTCCATCCATTCCACAGTGCCAATTCTGACACCTCAAAGTGGCCCACCAGGCACAGAGGCAAGAGCATCCTGTGTTTTCCACGTCCTCCACAAGCTCCCTTTTCCCCAAAATTTGCAGAAAAATCATCCTCTGACACATTCCCCTGTGAGGGAAGGGTCTCAAGCCAGCCAAGAGCCAAAGGAAGCAGGAGATCAACAGGTGAGCCAAAGCTCCAGGCCTCGGGTACACCTAGCCTTGGGCAGAGCCGGAGCCTTTGGACACATCTTCCCATCTCAGCCTGTTTATGCTGCCCCTCTCCACTCCTTCTGGGGTGACTCAAGACCCACGCACCATCCAGTTCCTAAATCTCCACCCCCGTCACATAACGGATTTACACAGCCAGAGGGAAAGCACTTCTCCCTTCTGCCCTCTGGGCCTCCGGCCCCTGGCGCTGCAACCCCTCACTGCCTCTTAAATCCAGCACAGTTGGAGAAGCCACTGCCTGGCTTCCTTCCTTGTCAACTCCAAAGCAAGCCCCAGCCACTGCATTTCTGCGATCATTCAACCAGGCCTTCCAATGACGGAGTTCGCAACTTCTGCTCGCTTTGGAAACCGCTGCAGGATCTGAGAAGCGAATAACACTCTGTAAGCCAGACATCAGAGGAAGCACAGAGCAGACAAGTAGCCTGGGTCTGCCCCCTCCTCTTCCCCCTCCCCCAGGACAACAGTGACCAGCAGCAATTAGTGCTGCCTGCCTTTCCCAGCGACATCTCAACGGAGACGGTTCCCCCATAATATTAATTAAAAACAGATTCTTTTTGGCAAATGGCTGCTGTGGCAGGTTTCTTTATGAGGCCTCCGAGAAGGGGAAATGCATTAAGATATTGTGACTTTGGGGACTGTGAGCAGACACGATGAAGGCTGGACAATCCAGCCAAAAGCTATTTGAAAAATCTGTTTGGGAGCCACAATTAGATGCTCAAGTGAGTGAAATACAATTAATCTGATCAAGTCTGCCACTATTTTGCACATTAGGAGTAAATATTTTAGAACACAATTCAGCTGCGTTAGTTAAGGGTATGAAATCCCGCCTGGCAGAATCCGCGTGTCCCCCACCTCCTAGCACACCCAGGGAAGGGTGATGGGGTCGGGACCTGGGATTGTCAGCATCTCCCGTTTCTCTTCACCAAGGTGCAGCGTTGGGCACAGTAGCTGAAAACTATCTGGCAAGTCATTCCAACCAGATACACTGCAGTCACGGCAGCCTGCAGCTGGCTGCCTCCGGGGTGAGCTGCTGGAAAGGGGTGAGGATCCACCCAAGGGGGGGCAGCACTGTCACCTCAATAGCAGGAATGGGGGTCCCCACCAAGGGTAACTCCAGGGAGGAGGAGGCCTTCACAGCTCTCCACAGCCACCTGCGAACTCACTGACCAAGTAGGGAGCCTCTTTCCTTCTTCTGTAGGAGAAGGGAAGAGTGATGCTTTGCTGTTTCCCCGTAAGCCACGAGAACAGGGCTCCCTCCGGGTGTTAGTGAAACATTCCCTAACCCATTAATCACCAGGATCCCAGCTGGAGACAGCTGGAGAGAATAAATGGCAAATTACTCAGGCTCCAAGTCCACATCCACTCACCTCTCCCCCAGAACACGTGGCAGGGTAAGAACAGTCAACAAGGGACAGCGGCTCCATCCCTCCTGATGCCTTCTGTCTGAAGCCTGGTGGGCAACCGCCCCCACAAGCCATTCCACCCCAGTCCTGGGCCCAAAGTGAACACATGTTCCAAGCCCAGGACAAGGATATCCTTCTACCCACTGAGCCCCTGGGCACATGCTGGACCTGTGCAGTGGGATGGAGGTCTTGGCCTGGCGTGTTCACTTCTGCATGCCTGACTCTGCACACTGGCGGAGTGGAGTTGAACTTCCAGCTCTACGGGGGACTGAAAACTCCCCGGAAAGGAACTCACATGGAGTAATGATTTCCAACAAAAGCACCCGGGAGGACAGCATGTAAATTACCCTGGAGGCCTTCCCGGAGCAGGACAGGTTTAACACTTATGAAGTCAGACGAGAAGATGGAATTCTCTTTTCCTGTCAAAAGAGCCTGATGCCAGGGCCCAAGTTCTCTGCCCTGGGCCCTCCCTCTCCCCTTCGAAACCAGTGATGAAGGGGCCTTGCGGAGGTTCACCATCCCCAGCACGCCTCACCTGGATGTTATTTAGAGCGCCTCCTTTCACTGCCCCCAGGACAGGGAAAGAGGAGAAAGAAACCAACCAGGTAACGCAACAGAAACTTGTTTCCTCATTACTCTCGCGGGGGTTCTTCCCTTAAAGTCTCTCAAAGACAGGGCCACGTTACCGTGTTTCCCCATCTTCCCTCGCAGCGCCCCAGACCTGGTACACAACAAAGCTTCTCTCACTGATACCGTGGGCAAAGCGTGGTCAAAAGGGACAGGCCCAGCCCAGGAGCAAAAGACACAGTCCTCTGGACCAGAGAAAGAGGACACCATGGGGTCCCTGCACCCATCTAGGCTACCTTGTCCCTTGCTTGGATCGTAAGACAGGCTACCAGCACAACCGATGTCCCCCCTAGGGGACTGTCTGTGGACTGTCCAGATCTCATCACTGTCACTAAGGATGCCAAGGCCAACTGGTCCACTTCCCAGACCCTCTGTTCCTCTCTTCATTGGAGAGCCAGTCCCCCAAAGAGCACTGGGCAGGACTTGCCTTCTCACTTCCTCAGATGCACAGCCGCACAGACGATGGGCAGAGAAGGCTGTGCTCATTTAACTCCTATTTACAAAGACCACTCTCTAAAGTCCCATCTTCAGGGGCTTTGTGTACACACACACACACACACACACACACACACAGGGTCCTTGAAACAAAAGCAGAAGTGTAAGGAAACTCTCCAGGCAGCGTGAGTTTATACTCTCTAAATGTGTCCGTCAGAAATAAAGTCACAGACACTAAGGACATCACCTCCTGCTCCTAGGACACATGTACTTCTACACATCCCCCTCATCCAGTGAGAACACAGAAAGGAACACACACACACACACACACACACCTGGGAGCTTGTAAGTCTTCAATCACCCATCCCTGCAAAGGGACACGTTGCCCACCCCCCACACCCAGAGCTGACCCCTCCAAAGTTATAGGGGTCTTCACTGGAGGCAGATGAAGCAGCCACCACCCAGTCCTGCCCACCCAGCACCCAGGCTGGGCTACCCGCGCTGTGTCGTTAAGAACCCGGGAGTCTGTGCTCAGCATTGCCGATGTGCTGCGCTGTGGAGGCTCCTAGCTTTCCTGTTCCTGCTCGCTTCTCACCCCCCAGCCCGCGACAGCCCCAATCAGGCCCGGTTAAAACAAGGCGAAGATTTCCCAGCGAAATCTTTAATGCCAGTCATGAAGAGATACACAAAGGGAGGAGGGCGGTGCTTTCCCATCCAACGAGCTCCCCAAGCTGCCTGTGCAAACATCCATCATCCTCCTGCCCAACGCTGAGTTGCCATCTATCCCGAGAGCCAGAGAAAAGGATTTTTGTGAGACTGGCAGAAGTGGGGGCAGCGGAAGTGAGTGGAGTGGAGTAAATCGCGGGAGCCCGCCCCCTCCTCCCAGAAAGCCCATTCCCCCGCTGCTCCTAGGCTAGGCTGCACAGCACAGGGTGTGGGGAGGTGGATGAGGAGAGACCCCTCCCTGCGCGCTCGGTTCTGCTGGGGCTGCAGCGGACAGAGCTCACAGCCACCGGAGTGGACTCAAGGACGCCACCTCTCGATACAGCCGCTTCTGGGGGAACCCGGCCGCAGAGAAAGGAGTAGTGGAGAGGTGTGCTGAAAGCGCCCAACTCCACTCGCGGAGCTGATCGTAGTGCAGGACGAAGCAGCCAGGGCGAGTTTTTTTGTTCAGAGGCTTGTGTGTGCTTGTGCGTGCTTGGGCAAGGCGTGCGGAATGGATGCTGAATTTCACTCCACACTTTAAACTTTTCTGCGGCCTCTCCCATAGCATTCCAGGGCAGCTGCCCAGGTTTGGAGGGGGAAATCAGTGTCACCGGAGGCCAGACTCGGGTAGGCTTGGCCCTGCTCACTGCCAGGGCTGGGAGAAAGTGAGCCGGAAACAGCGGGCAGGGACCCCAAGGCGGCAGGAGTAGGGCGTCCTGTGTTCCCTTCCTTCTGATTGGAGGGGAGAAGGGGGAAGGACGCCGGGCCGTGGCGGGGATATGTCAGACTGCCCAGCCTCTCCCAGCGGCTTCCTCCCCAAATCAGTGTTCTCACCCACGAATTGAATCGCCCAACAGGAAAACTCACGCTCCAAGCCGAGCACCACAGAAAGTGACCACAGATCCCTCCTCTGCTCAACTTTAAGCCCCTTCTTCCTCTTCTCCTTTCACAGCAGCCACAATCCTGGGGTCTCCAATAAACACTAACACACACCATCTTCCAACAAACTCCACTAACCTGTTGGGGGCGTGGGGGACGTTGGATGAACCTGTTGTCTCTAAAAGTCATAGCGCCCCCCACCCCACCCCAAACCCTCCAGTAACTGTCCCTCACTCCTGCCCCCATTCTCCCTTGTTGTGGGGAGTCAGTGGGCTCCGCCACCGCCGCCCGGGCGGGTACTCACGCTGCTGTTGTGTCCCGACCAGTGCACCATGGCTTGGTTGTGGGCTGAGTCCCCAGTCAGAGCGAACGAGGTGCTGGTCAGCCTGAGCTCTTCGGCCGCCGCACCCCCAACCCGCGGTGCCTTCACCTCTTCCCGGAGACCCTTGGCCAGAGGACGGCTTCCTTTGGAACCATCAGATAAGGCAGTGGCCCGGGTGTCCTCGCGTTCCAGGGCACTGGGGGGCTGCGCTCGGCGACTCCTCCTCAAGCTGCCAGGTTTGCCAGTAGCTGGTATGTCCTGTCCCCACTGTGCACCTGCCGGGGACAGCCCCCCGGCTTTTCTTTGCTTCTTTGTGCCACTGATGCCTCCTGGATGGAGCAGCGGCTCTCGTCCTGGCTGGTGCCCCAGTGCGGCGCCTCTCCGCACTGTCGCCAGCTTCTCCGGCCACTGGTTTTCCACTGCCCTCGGCAAGAGAGGGAGTAGCACAGGGGGCCGTGAAGCCGGGCCAGCGGGGCGCCCAGGACCGCTTGTCGCACCCCAAGTGATCTCTGCACCGGCCAAAACCCACGTCGACAAAAGCAGGAGCCCAGTCCGGGCAAGGGGCGCCCCGGGCCAGCCTGCGGGGCGCTCCGTGCGCGCCACCTCCATCCCGCTGCGGCTGCCGAGGCTGGGGCTGCCGAGTGTGTGGAGCCTGCCGAGGTGCTGGTCCGGCGCGGGGGTGTGCGTGTGCAGGCGAGCCAGCCAGCGAGTGTGTGTCGGGGGAATGGGGAGGGGGCCGCCTGGAAGAAGGTGGCTGGGGCTGGCGCGCCTCCTGGGTCCTCTCCACTCTTCCCTCCTCGCTCTCCCTCTCGATCTCTCGCTCTCTTGTCCAGAGGATTCCAAACCCAGGAAAAAAAAATAATAAATGCCCCTTCGGTGTTTTTTTCCCTTAAAATAAGATCCCCCAAAATCTTCCCCACCGAGCTCCAACAGAAATTTTGTTAAAAAAAAAAAGGAGTGTTCAAAGGTAAAGAGAAAATCCTCTTTTAAAATATGAAAACCAAGCCAGATCCAGGAGAAGGGGCTGGACCCTAATCCAGAGTCTCTCCGAAATCCAGCCTCCAACCTGCTCCCGGTGATGAGTTAGGAGACGCTTCTCGCAGCTTTTAGGGGGTTACTCTTCCGGCCTGTTGGGGTGGGTGGGGGTGGGGGAGACAGCACGCAGGGAGGACAGAGGGGGTCTCAAGGGAGGAGGAGGAGTGAAGTGTTTTCAGCGCCAACTGTTCCGGTTCGGGAGCCAAGGGGGAACCCAGCCAGAGCCTGTGCGTGGGGAGACAGCACACAGAAGCTGAGCGCGGGATGGACCAGGGACTCCACTCCCGGCTCCTCGGCCCGCCCCTGCCGCTGCTCAATGCACCCCCCCACCACCACCACCAGCCTGCACCCCCGCCTGGGCGGGGGCTCGTAGAGTGTTCCTGTGCGCCTGCGTGCGCTGAGGCGGGCAGGCTACCGAGAGTGAGGAGAGGAGGGAGTCCCGGGGTGGGGGTGCCCGGCTGAGCCAGAGCTGTCTGGGTGTACGGAGGTCCTCGGCTCCCTGTGTATTTGCACGCGTATGTGTATATGTTCATGTGAGGGAAGGAGGTGTGCTCGGGCTGGGGCTTTGGGCAAGCAGTTTCATGCCTGTGAGTTGTCAGAAATGCAGAACTGAGAGCAAGGCAGACAGCTCAGGACACCCTTCTTCTCCCAGCACCCCGTGCACCCACAGCCCCCCAACGCGCATAGACGTAACCCGGTTGTTCCTTAAGCCTGCAGAAGGCTCGGGAGAGAGAACTGGAAGGGAGCAGCAGTGGCATCAGGGGCTTGCACTCTCCTGGGACCCCGTGGTAACCGGAGACTGGCATTCACCTGGAGGATCCAGACACCCCCACCCCGCCTGGTCTTGCCTAGATTCATTTCTGAGCATTTCCGAGGGAGCTCGCTTGTTCTTTCAAAGTGTCTGCTGCCAGCGGTAGGGTCCAGCCCTCCCATAACCCCCTGCAGAAGCTCAGCTGGAACCCTTGGAGCCCTGCATGTAGAGGGAGAGTCCAGGTGGGCTGGAGAGAAGGAAGGTAATAAATACGAGCTCCACACGGAGACGTGGTTTACTGGTCCCAGGGCTTGCAGTTCAGCCAGCGCCTCCAAGAAGCTCCCTAATTTCCAGAGATTGAAAAGGCCGAGATGGTAGGAGCTGGAAGAGGAGTTATTTAAAGAGCAGGATTTAGGGAGGGGGCTTGGTGAGCTGGTCGACCTCCAGGCTCTTCTCCTCTTCTTGGGGGTTGGGCGAAGAGTCCCTTTGTGGGGAATGGTTAAGACAGAGCTAAGGGAGGGGGACGGGAGGAGAGAAAGATTGGCGAAGGTGAAAGAGGTAAACGCAGGGGAATGTGGAGGTGGAGGTGGAGAAGGAGGAAGGGGGAAGGAGGAAGAGTGAAGAGTTGAAGTGGGGGGGGCGGTGTGGAAGGTGAGGTGGTGGTGCTGCAAAGGGGCGGGGGAGAGAAAAGGAGAGCCCCAAAGTGAGCCAGAGAAGGGGATGGGGCGGGCGGGGGAGCCGAGGAAGAGGCGCCTGGGAATCTGAGTCCGGTGAGGAAGGGCCACGACCACTGGTTCCGGAGACCCAGCCTTAGCGAACTCGTTCTTCCACCTGGACCGCGATGGAAAATGGGATCTGAGAAGGCTGGACAGGACAACCAAGCTGGTGATAACATCCAGCCCACAGTGAGGTGGGTCCTGGTGTCTGTGGGTTGCCAAAGACCTCGGGCGATGAGCCGCCCCAAGAAAAGTTCTACTCGAAGGGCTGAGGTGGGCGCAGGATCGGGACTCGGAATGAAAGCCGGCCATCAGCGGATTCCCAGCGCCCCTGCCGGGGAAGGCTCCGCGCTGCACCCGGAGCTGCAGCTTGGGCGTTGGGGAGGGATGCGAAGCTTCTCCTCTGCCGGAGCTCTGGGGCAGAGGCGTAAAGGGCACTGGGTAGGGCCCCGGGCCCCCAGAGAACGGCCAATTCCCTAACCTCTCTGATCTCCCTCCTTGGGACTTCTCAAGTCCTTCTCAAGAGCAAGGCTGAGGTCTCCCCTTGCTTTCTCCCACCTGAAGGAGCCCCAACCCTGACAGAGCCTGTGGAAAGGTTAGATCCTGGACTTGGGCATGTGTGGCTATTAAGTATTTGTTTGGGAAAAATGGAGAAAAGACTCACGGCCTCCATCCCCAGTCTCCCAGCCCCCACCAACCTCCCTGAGTGCCCAAACTCCTCCCCAGTTCTCCCCTACACCTGCAGTCCCCGCCTCCTCGCCAGCCTCTCTCTCCTGGGCTTTCTGTAATGTGACATCTGACTTCAGGTGACTCACCAAAGCCATACCCACAACAAATGCCACCCAGCGGCTTCCAGAGACAGCCCCCAAACAGCCTCTGCTTCCTGCATTTGTAAATATGCCCCATCTGGAGAGGTCTCCCTGGGTCGACATAGTACCATGACTAGGGGCTGTGGTTTTCGATTGCACAGCTCCACACTGTTGGCAGAAATAGCCTCTTAAAATGTAAGGCAAAGTATGTCAGAGACGGCCCTCCTCAAAATTCTTCCTGACCAACTGTTATCCAACACGTCCGGATTTCTTAGAGCGGTGTCCAAGCCTCCATGAACTGCCTCTCCTCCACAGACTTCCTTACCATATACCATAAGCCTGTAATCTGCCCTCTGCCACAGTTGCCATCGTGGTGTGCTTTGAGTGCCAGCTCTTCCACCAAGCCTGTCGCCACTCTCCCACAGTACCTGACGTCCTGTGCATCATTACCTCCACCACCACCAGCGTCATCATCACCAATCTCTTTGTCTTCCTTCCTGCTCTAAGATGGGGTCTGTGCAGTACCTATTGGGAATTTAAAAGAGAGGGGGAGGGGTGGACTGGGCCCCCCTTTCCCTTGCTGACATAAGGCTTGCTTCAGCTGTGAAGGGCAGGTTGACAGCTAGGCTCAGGCCTCCCCAGCCCCAGTGGGGAGAGCAACAGAGGCCTCGCTGAGGACATTCTCCCTCCAGGTTTCCTCCCTGTTACAAACAACTGGAGGAAGCAAACTGGATGTTACCAGTCACCCATGAGATGACACTAAATGTCACTCTAACACAACTCTAACCTTTCAGGGGTCGTTTGTTTTACCATTACAGTGAAATAACACTCTGGGAAACTGTTCTTCTCCCTGACATTGCAAATACACACACATGCACTCACTCGTCCAATCCAACCCCTTAGGAACCTAACAGACTCTTACTATCTGCACCCAGAGCGGACACAGATAAACATTTCAATTATGCTTATTTCTCACACCTTAGAACATGTTCAGCACTCCGTATAGGAGGATCTAAAGGCAAAGTCCACATAGAATTTAGGTCCAGGAAAAAGTGGGTTTCTTTTGTGAAACTGGCATCTTTTCTTAAAGGCTCCAAAGTGCCTTTGTCTTCTCACTCTGTCTTCCTCTCATCTTGAAAGTCAAGCGGAGTGCTGGGTTCACTTGCTTTAAACGGTCTCCAGAACAAGATCTTTATCCTCTGCTCCCTTTTTACTAGATGTCGTGCTTTATTGTCTGGTACTCTTTAGTCTTACTATATCTGTGCATTGTTGATAACTCACTTCACACTCTTTTGAGAACTGAATAGGAAATTAATTAATTGATTAACATCAAAACAACAGTGCACATTGTAACTCTCTGAATTTCCACAGAGGCAAATGATTAGGGGGAAAAAACCCTGAAATGCAGATAAAAGCAGTCCCAGGACCACTGAAATCAGGACTTCCGACCACGGCGCGCTCACAGAGACAAGAGGAGCCGACTCTGCACAACACTACACCCTCGGCACCTGGCCCAACCCCTGGCACAGCACTGGCCCTCAGTAAACGTGCAGTAAAAGATAAAGCAAATAAATGTCAATAACATGTCTGTGTTCTTCCAAATTAGTGTTTCAGGTTCCTTTGGATAAATCCCCAGAAGTGGAATTGCTAGGTCACAAAGCAGTTCCATTTTTAATGTTTTGAGGTACTATGTTCATTGCGGCGTTATTTACAATCACCAAGACGTGAAGCAGCCCAAGTGTCCATCAGTGGATGAGTGGGTAAAACAACCAAGGGACATTTACACAATGGAATACCGCTTGGCATAAAAAAGAAGAAAATTTTACCCTTTGAGACAGCGCGGATGAACATGGAGAGAGCACTACCGTATTTTTAGGGCCATAAGATGCACCTGGGTTTTAGAGGAAGAAAATAGAAAAAAATTTTTTGAAGCAAAAAAATGTGGTAAAATATTTAATAACCTGTGATCCCAGTCCACCACCAGCCCCCCACCACGGCAAGCCAGGTAAGCTACATTCGGACTATAAGATGCACCCCCATTTTCCTCCCAAATTGGGGGTGAGTCTTATAGTCTGAAGAATACTGTATACTAAGTGAAATAAGCCAGTCAGAGAAAGACACCAAACACACAATTTCACTCATATGTAGAATCTAATGAATAAGCTGAATTAAAAAGCAAAATAGAGACAGACTCATAGAGAGCAGGCTGGCTCATAGGGCACTCCGGGGCAGGGGGGTGAGTTTAGAGGTTGGAGGGATAGAACAAAAAGGAAAAAGCGCTCATGAGCATGGCCAACAGTATGTGTGGTGATTGCTGTGGGGGGCAATAAGAGGGACAAATGGTAAAGAAAAAATACAATAAAAATAGATTTTTTAATAATTTAAAATAAATAAATATAAAGAATAGTCTGCTGCAAAAGATGCCACTTGTCATCCGCACTTTTCAGCACACGCATGCTTCCTGAAGAGGCAAAAGTCTAAGATTCAACTGATGTCACACAGTGCCCCGGGTACCAACTGCCCAGTGGTCACTGGTGTAAGGAGTAATATCAAGACTCTTGCCTTCAAAGACACCAAGGACTTCATGACGAGGAAAAGTGGAAGAGAAGGTGAAAAGAAGGGACGAGCAGAAAAGAAGCTAAAAACTGACATTTAATCAGGGCTTTCTTTAAGTCAGGTTCTATGTCTTCTATGCTCATGCCTTTGTTTAATTATAACAAAATATGTTTTCTTGGTTCTGGTCAATAGATTGAGAAACAGAAATGTCTACAGGGGAAGCAGTGATCACGCTGATGATAATGACAAGCATTAGTGCACGCTGAGCACTAACTCTGGACCAGATGTGGAGTGAGGACCCATCCGCATCCTAGCAGAGTGATTACAAGCCTATTCTTTGGAGCGAAATTACCTGTGTTCAAAGTCCAACCATACCAATCACCGGCTGAGTGACTGCACAGATTACTCAACCTCTCTTTCTTTGCATTCCTCATCTGTAAATGGGCATGGTGAAAACACCACATAGGGTAAGAGAGAAGATTAAATCAATTCACTGTAAAGCAGCAGAACAAAGTGTGGCACAGATAACATGTTAGATAAGTTTGGTTATAAATGCTCTTCCTCTCAACAGTTGGTGGAGGCCAGCACTTCATCCCCATTTTACAGATGAGGAAACTTTGATTCAGAGAGGCTGGGTTGTACAGCCTGTGATTACAGAACTAGGGGGTTTGGATTCAGGGTTAAAGGAGAGCATTTACAATGGAGCACTTAAGAAAACTAACCAGCTAAAGGCATGGGCCTGTTGGTTTGCTTGGCATGGGTGTAGTTACAGATCTCTCCCCCTTAGATTGGGCATCTTCCTAGGCCAAGCTAACCTACAGTCTTGATTTCTAGAACCCAGCATATGCTTAGAGAGATAAGCATCCAACCTCCCTTTTATATTCCCATGACGCCTACTTCTGTATGCCCCTGACAAAGTTTATATAGAGGGGAGCATCTAATGTATGTCAAAATGTTGATGTCTTATAGCACCACTTCCCAGGAGTACAATAATAGTGTTTTAAAAGGCATCACCAGATGCTTCCTGGCTTAACAAGGGGTTTATACGACCCTGAGCAACTCCGGACAACCCTGACCACGAGGACCAAAAAGAGCTGACCTACTTCCCAGCATGCCACTGGTGGGTTAAGGCCTACATAGCAAAGAAGAAAATAGGACTGGAAAAGAGTGGAAAAGCAAAGGGAAGGAGAGGAATGGTTGAGAGAAGGAAGAACAGAAGAGGTGTCCAGGTGGTGATGGTAGGAGTGTTGGGGGAAAAGAGAGAAAAAGAAAAGGCAAATAAGCTTTCAGGTACTAAAGACGGAACACGATCTCCAGGGAGACTGCAGAGCCCAATGGGCAAACACAAAGATTCTGGACTCACACAGAGCAGAGTTCAAATCCTGACTCTGCCTGACTACTTGTATGACCTTGGGGAAGATATGTAACCTCCTACCTCAGAGAGTTATTTGGGAATCCGGCGAGATAATGTCTACATAGTCTCTGACACCTAATAAGCACTTAAGAAGTCACTATTAGACCCGTTACCTCCCTTCTCTAATTCCCCTCTCCACCCGCCTCCAAAAATATGTCCCATGGACCTGAGGATGCCTAGATTTCCCTCATGAGAAGTCAAAGCGTTTATTCCCCAAAGTGCAATTGCAAAATTAAAGAGTGAATAATCTCATCAAAATGGCCTCAGTGGCTGACCACGATACGATGACTGTGAGCAATTGTGTACACACACACACCATATCTTCCTGGAATCTCGACAGATGGAGACCCCATGCTCAGAGAGGCTAAACCCACCCTCCAAGTCCAATAATAGGGTTGGGGATTTCCTAAGAGCGAGTTTGGACATAAGAGAAGCAAGAAAGAGGGAGGAGGACAGCCTGGAAAACCCTGAAGGACAGCACCATGCCACGTTAGGTGCTGGGAGAGGTGGAGAGCACTATGGGCGTGAGTGTGGCTCTGCCTTTCCTTCCCAAACACACTTGGGGCCATGACCCTCCCACCCATCTGTGAGTTGGAATCAGGAGCACCATGGGGGACCTCAGAGAGCTGGAGAGCAGACCGTTCTTGGGGAGCTATTCAAATGTGGCAGAGAGCAAAGCAGGGGAACTAAATAGAGCCTCAAAACAAATATGGATTTCGGCCACGCAGAAGGGAGTGGGAGAGCACCGCAGAGGTCACCTGAAGCCCAGATGAGGCTCTTTGGCAGAAAACCAGGCAAGGGCTCCTAGGTGCTCCTGGGAGGTGCTTCCCCATGCCTGCTCCCACAGGTCTCACTCCCTCCTACTGCACTGGGTCTTCGCCCATGTTGCTCCTTCCCTCTCTGCTGGCCTAGTTCACTCTCAACCTTCCTTCAGATCTTAGGTCTAGCATTACCTCCTTCAGGAAGGCTCCCCTGACCTCAAGACACCCCCTCTCCTATTTGTAGGGTATGTGGTCCAGTTTGCCCCTCTTGCCCAATCTAATTACTAATAGCACCCTTTTCATTCAAAATTATTTCACATTGAGCAATGAATTATTGGTCATGCACCCTATCTATTAGATGTTCCGGGACTACACACCTCTTCTATACTATGGTCTAATTTTTATGTTTGGATAGAGATTTAATTAATTCCTCTCTCCTCCAAAACACTATTAACCCCACGAACAAAGGAATCATTCATTTTTTTAAAAAGGTTTATTATTTTTAAACAGAGAGGAGGAGAAGGAGAAAGAAAAGGGGAAAAAAGTCAATGTGTGGTTGCCTCCATGTGCCTCCTATTGGAGACCTGGCTTGCGACCGAGGCCTGTGCCCTGACTGGGATTCAAACTGGCGACCCTTTGGTTCACAGGCCAGCACTCAATCCACTGAGCCACACCAGCCAGGACAGGATCACACCTAGTTTTAATTAAAGTTTTAATTTGGGGATAACTGGAGATTCACATGTCATTAGAAGAAATAACACAAAGAGACCCTTTGCTCCCTTTACCCGGTCCCCCACGAGGGTAGTAACATCTTGCAGAATTACAACGCTCATCACCAGGATGTGGGCTTTGAAACAGGGAAGCTGCAGAATCTTCCTTTCATGGCAAGGATCCCATGTTGTCATTGTGTAGCCACACCCACTTCATTCTTTCTGCAGCCTCTGCTAGTCCCTGGCAACCACTGATTTGTTCTCCGTGATCATTGTATCATTTCAAGAATGTGATATAAATGGAATTATATGGCAAATAACCTATTGGTGATGGCTTTTC
The DNA here is from genome assembly GCF_014824575.4 of Sturnira hondurensis. Taxonomy (NCBI): domain Eukaryota; kingdom Metazoa; phylum Chordata; class Mammalia; order Chiroptera; family Phyllostomidae; genus Sturnira; species Sturnira hondurensis. Next base: position 8,819,538 of record NW_028087485.1, read on the forward strand.
TCACCCAGCCTAATTCTGTGGAGATTCGTCCAGGTTGTTACTAGTATCAATGGTATATTCTTTTTCATTGCTGGATTGTATTTCATGGAATTGATGTATCAGAGTTTATTAACCTGTTGAAAGACATCTGAGTTGTTACCAGTTATGGGCTATAACAAAAAAAGCTGCCACAGCATTCATGTACAGGATTTTAAGTGAATGTAAATTTTCATTTCTCTGGGATAAACGCCCAGGAGTACAACTGCTCAGTCCTATGGTACAGGTTTAGTGTTTTGTTTTGTTTTGTTTTTAAACAAATTGCCAAACTGTTTTCCAGAGCGGCTGTCCAGTTTTACATTCCCACCAGCAATGAGTCCTCTCCAGCATTTAGTGCTATCAATATTTTTTTATTTTAACCATTATAGCAGGTACATAATGAAATCTCATCGTGGCATTAATTTGTGTTTTCTCGTGACTAATGTTGTTGAACATCTTTTCCTGTCCTCTTTGCCCTCTACATATCTTCTTAGGTGAAAAGTCTCCGCATGTCCTTGGCCCATTTTCTCATTATAGTGGCTTGGTTTTCACTTCCGTTTTTCAGAGTTCTTTATGTATTCCAGATACTAGTCTTTGTAGAACATGTGGTTTGGAAATATTTTCTTTCAGGCTATCACTTGCCTTTCTATCCTCTTAACAGGGTCTTTCACAGAACAAAACTCTTTTATCATGATAAGTCCAATTTATCAATTTTTCCCTTATAAATCATGCAACTTTGATGTCATCCACACATTTTCCTTAACCCTGGATCATGAAGATTTTATCCTGTGATCATTTCTTTAAGCTGTATAGTTTAAATTTTACATTTAAGCACGATTCATTTTTATTTAACTTTGTATAAGATCTGAGACAAGTTGAGGTTCACTTTTATGGCTACACATGTCCAATCACTCCACCACCACTTGTTGAAAAGCTGTCTTTCCTCCATTGAATCACTTTCACAAATCAAAAATAATTTGAGCATATCTACATGGGTCCATATCAGAATTCGCTCTTCTGTTTCACTGATCAATACACCTAGCTTCCAGCTGATACCACGTAGACTTCTTCATTGTAAGTACATGTTAAGTCTTGAAATTGGGTAGACTGCTTTCTTTCACTTTGCTCCTCTTTTCAAAATGGGTTCAGGTATTTTAATACTTTGATATAAACCTCTGCCTTTTGTTATAAATTTTAAAATAATTTTGTCCCTATTTATAAAAAGTCTTGCTGGGATTTTACTAGGAATTCCACTGAACCTGCACATCAGTTTGGGGAGAACCAACTTCTTTACTGTGTTGCACCTTCTAATCCACACCTGCAGTATGTCCTTTCCATTAGTTCTTTCCCTTGATTCTTTTATCAGAATTTTATAGCTTTCAGCATATACTTCACATACTTGTTTTGTTATACCCAAGTTTTTCTTTGGGGGGATGAATATAAATGGTATTTCATTTTTAAACTTTGGGACCTACGAATTCCCTGCCAGCATGTAGAAATGCAGTTAATTTTGTATCATTCTCTTGTATTCCATTACTTTGCTGAGCTCACTTATTCCAGGATTATTTTTATGGATGCCTTGGAATTTTCTACGTAAACAATCACGTCATACCCAAGCAGGAACAGTTTTATTTTTTTTCATTTCCAGTTTGTATGCCTTTTATTTCCTCTTCTTGCCTTTTTACACTGGCTAGAACTTCAGGACATAGTGAATAAAAGTAGTAAGATTGGACATCCTTGTCTTGTTCATGATCTTAGAAAGCAATCAGTATTTCATCATGAAATATAACATTACCTATTGGGGTTTTTTTCGTAGGTGCCCTTTATCAAGTACAGAAAGCTACTTTCTACTCCTATTTCAATTTTTTTATCATAATGAACGTTGTCAAATGCTTTTTTTCTGCATCATTTTATACAATAGGTTGATTTTTCCTCTTTAGCTATTAACTTGGATTGATTTTCTTATATTAAACTAGTCTTGTATCCCTGCAATAAGCCCCAATTGCTCATAGTATATAATTTATTTTGTACACTGCTGAATTTAGTTTGCCAATATTTTGTTAAAGATTTTTTTATCCATGTTAATGAATGTTACTGATTTGCGGGGTTTTTTTTTTTTGTACTGTCTGTCTGGTTTTGGTGTTAAGGTAATATTAACTTTATAAATTGAATTGGAAAGTACTCCCTCATTTTCCATTATCAGGAAGGTATTATGTAGAATTGGTCTTAACTCTTCTTTAAACTTGATAGAATTTTCAGTAAAGCCATCTGAGCCAGGAAATTTCATTTGTGAGAGTTTAAATTATGAATTCAATTTGCTTAATACTTATAGAGCTATTTAAATTATGTTATATTGGGCAAGTTGTGGCGGTTGGCATTTTTCGAAACATCAGTCTTTTTTGTCTAAGTTGTCAAATTTGTACGTGTAGAATTGTTAGTAGTATCCATTTATCTTTTGATGTCCACAGAATTGGTAGTGATATCCCTGTTCCTGGTATTGCTAACTTCTTCCATTTTATTTTGCTGGCTTTGTTAGAAGTTTGTCAATTTTATTGCTCTTTTCAAAGAAACTGCTCTTTGTTTCAGTGATTTTTCTTTATTTCTGATTTTAGTTTCATTGATGTATACTGTTTTCTTTATGTCCCTTTTTTTTGTTCTCAAGTTGGAAACTTAAATTATGGACTTGAACCTTTTTCTCTTCTCTAATTTATGCACTTAGTTCTAAAAATTTTCCTCTCAGCATTACTTTAGCAGTATCCCACAAATTTTGATACACTGTATTTTTATTTTCATTTAGTTCAATTTTTAAAATTTTTCTTGAGACTTCCTCTTTGACCCATGGATTATTTACGAGTTTATTCTTTTGTTTCCAAGTATTTGGAAATTTTCCTATTATCGTTCTGTTGTTGATTTGCAGTGTGATTCCATTTGTGGTGTGAGATTTCTCTACAATTTTACTTTTGTTAATATGTTGAGATTCGTTTTACAGCCGTGGGTACGATCTCTCTGTTGTTCTATGGGCACTTGAAAGCAAAGTACATTCTACTGTGGAGTGTTCCATAAACATCCTGTTCATTGGTGGTGGTGTTGAATTATTCTATGTCCTTGCTGATTTTCTGTCTAGTTGTTCCATTAACTGTACAGAGAGGGGTGCCAAAGTCTCTAACTGTAATTGTGAATTTGCCTATTTCCCATTTTATTTCTGTTCGTTTTTGCTTCACACATATTTCACAGCTCTGTTGTTCAATGCTTGTGTGTTTCAGATGCCGAGTCTTCTTGCTTGATCGACCCCTTTGTCATTGTATCACGTCTCTGTCTCCGGTAATTTTCCTTGTTCTGAAGTCTACTTTATTTGCTATTGATATAGCTAGTCCTTTCTTTTGATTAATGTTTTCATGATATATCCTTTCCATCCTTTTATAGTTATATGTGAAGCAAGTTTCACGTAGATAGCAAATAGTTGGGTTGTGTTTATTATTCCAGCCTGCCAGCCTCTGTCTTTTATTTTATGTATTTAGACTATTTATAGTTAATGTAATTAGTGATAGAGCTTAAGTCTGGCATTTTATTCTTTGTCTTCTCTTTATTCTCTGTGTATTTCATTTCTCTGTTCGGTTTTACTTGTTTTCCTGTGGGTTACAAACAGGATTTTTTTAATTCCATTTTTATTTGTCTATAGCATTTTTAGTGTACCTCTGTATAGTTGTGAATGGCTCTTTTAGGTAGTGCATTAAATATGCATAACTATTCATAACCCCTTTGTCTTCTATCTTACCAGTTTGAGTGAAGAAAGCTTATTTGCCTTCATGTCCCTTTACCCTTCCCTACTTACAATTATCTTAAATATGTCCCACACATACATTTAGAAATGTATCTGGCAGTGTTATAATTTTTGCTTCGGCCATCAGCCGAAATTGTAAAAAGTCAATAGGAGAAGAAAAGCCCATTTTATTCCCCTATATTTTTGCTCACCGTGTTCTTCCTTCCTGACATTCCAAGGTTTCTTCCTTTATCATTTCTTTTCATTTTAGAGTGCTTCTTACATCCTCAGGTTGGGTCCACTCCTAACCAACCCTGTTCATTTTTCTCCACCTAAGAGTGTCTTTCTTTTCCCTTCATTCTTGAGGAATATTTTCACTGGCTATGGATTCTCAACTGACATTTCTTTGTTTTCAATACTTGAAACATATGATGTCACTGCTGACATCATGGTTTCTGACGAAAAATCCATGGTCATCTGACTTGTTTTTCCCCTATCGGTAATGTATTATTTCTTTCTGTTTTCAATATTTGTCTTTGTCTTCAGTTTTCAGAAGTCTGATGCTGGCATGTCTTGCTGTAGATATTTTTTTTAATTCACTGTGTTTGTCGTTTGCTCACCTTCATGAATATGTAGCTATGTGCTTTGCTAAATTTGAGGAATTTGTAACCAATATCTGAGTACTTTCCCATCCCCACCCTTTCTCTCCTCTCCTTCTGTTGGTCCCAGGACATACAACAGACATTTTGTTATAATTCCACAAGTCTATTTTCTATTGTTCAGATTGCATATTTTCTACTTTTCTATCTTCAAGTTCAGTGATTCTGTCGCCTTAACTCTGCTGCTGAATCTGTGCTTTGAGATTTTTATTTTCAGTTGTTTTTCAGTTTTAAACTTTCCATTTGGTTCTTTTTTACATCTTCCACTTCTTTGCTGAAACCTTCTACATTTTTTTTTTGTTTGTTTCAAGTGTGTTTACATTTTTACCACGACTGATTTAAAATCTCTGTCAGGTCATTCTAACGGCTGTTGCCTCAATGCTGCCATCTATCAGCCGTCTTTTCACACTTGATTTTAGAGTTCCTGGTGCTTGGCATGACGGGTGGCTTTTAACTGATCCCTGACTATCGTGAGTATCCTAGCACAAGACTCTGGATCTGAACCGAACCCCTATTTCCGCCCGCTTCTGATACAACCATGGCAAGGAAGCGGAGAAGGTACCACCTTCTTATGTCAGGTGGGTATATAAGTCCACAGTCCCTACTTGGCCTTCAGTGGCCCCTGAGGATGGTGCTGAGCAAAGGTCAGAGTATCTTGTCCCCACCAAATAGTCACTGGTGCCATTCTGGTTGGGAGGGGTAGCAGTGTGTCTTGCCACTGCTTTTCATGTGGCTTCCATTGACTCAAAGGGTGAAGGTGGGAGGTGCCTTCATTACCCCTGGGCAGAGGTCAAAGTCCTTTCCGCACTAGGCCTCCTCTGGTACCACTTCAGCAGGAAGGGGCAGGGCTGCCTCATGCAGGTTGGGCGGGGGTGGAAGTGGCTTCTAGAGATGTCGCAAGCAGGGATGGGGGCAGTCTCATTACCATTACCACCTAGAACAAATGAAAGTCTTAGCTTCTTCCATGGCCTTTTATGACATGACTCTGGCAGGAGGTTGGAGCATCTTGTTACGGCCCCATGAGGGTAGAAGTCTAGGCTCAACGTTCAGTCTTTGCAGGTCTGAGTGGAGATAAGACCAACTGTTCCTGTGCTGTCTGGTTAGAGTGGAGTTGTTCTTGTCTGTAAGTTTTCTGCTCACCAAAGCAACCTTTTCCTAATCCCTTGGCTGAAGATAGCAGGATTTTTATTCTCTGCACCCACTGGCATTGCCAGGCTGTTGGCTTCTCCATCTCCCAAGTCTGGGATAGAGGAGAAAAAAACCCAGGGAACTCACCGCTGTGTCATTCCTTGGGTCCCAAGTTTCCTTGCTAATCAGCCATCTTTTTTTATTTTTTCATTTCACAATCTTCTTCTGTTGTTTTACGTACAATGCCCAGGGATTTTGTTGTGCACAGCAGGAAGAATAAAGAAAAGTACAGCTACTCCATCTTCCCAAAGCTGAGCGCATCTACTTTTGCTCATCGTTAGACCTTCAGCACCAAACTCAGTTCCTGGCACAGAATAGTAGATCGTATATAAATAGTTGTGCGGTGGATGTATGAACAAAACTAATTTCAAATTCTCCAGATTTTAAGCCCCTCCCACATGTAAGCTTTTCCATGGGTCTGCACTCCTCCAGGCTGTAAAGGGGTCTCTGAGCAGAAGGTAACCTTTCATTATCTCTACTGTGTGTCCCGGAAGGGCTATGTATCTGCAAAATTGAGATAACCATGGCCTCAACTTTACAGATTACGGTAAAGATTCAATACAGAATCCATAAAGCACTAAGAAACACCTCTGTCCAATTGTAAGCTCCTGATAAATACTATCATTGTGTGAAAAACTGAATTTCTGTCCAATGGATTGCATTTCTTACTGATTTGTTTTATCATTTTAGAGGTGATGTCATTTCATTTCCGATTCATTTTCAACATGACAACGGTCCCCAGTGCTTAGCTTCTCAGCCCCCTCCCAGCCTTTGTGACAAGCCCACAAATAGACTGATGATCAGTGAGGCCAAGGGTCTTTAGAATTAATTAAATTCGGGTGCACCTTCCTTTGTTCAGCCCTTCTATCGCCCCCTAATCACTCCATTGTATTAACTCACTGGTTGCTTTAAATTCTGCGTGTTTGGAGTTGAGCATATTGAGCACTTGCCTTCACACACCACCCTCCACAGACGTTTCCCATTGGATGCTCACAGGTCGTATGACCATAACACCCATTTGTGTCTCTTGCCATCATCATCATTATAGCAATGCTTATGGAAGATTTATTATCTCTTAGGCCCTTTTCTCTACCAGCATTTTCTCAATGAATCCTCGAGGAAGAACTAGGATGTGGGCCCTCTTACCATCCCCGATTTTCAAATGAGAAAACTAAAGTTTAGGGAGTTAAGTAACTTGCCTAAGGTCACGGGGCTACTCGGTGTCTAGCCCAGGCCTGTCAGGAGCCCGGCCCACGTGCTCTTGCCTGGGAAGTGGGGGCCGCCTTCTCCAGCAACCACAGCACAAATTGCTGTCCCCCCAGAGGCCCCCTTTGCCAGAGGTCAAGCACTTTAAATCCTGAGCAAACCCGTTTCATGGAAATAAACAATTCAAGCAAGCTAGCAGGAGGTCTGAGTTCTGCTTAATTGACCCAGTATAATTATTTCCATTGAATTGCTCTGCATCCGGGGATGGGTATTTACTAAGCCGGCTGGCCCAGCGGTTCCCTGCAGCACCTGCTTTAGTCTGGAGGAAGTTAATTGCATGGAAAGTTTTCATCTAAATTATAGAGTTTCTGACTCTTACCAATGCCTGAAATATACATGCACACACACCGAGTCTTGTGCCAACGGTTTTGCCAGAAGATGGACTGGCCCTTTAGCTGCGATGCTGCGTCTGAATGACAGTTTCAAACCATTTCGAGGCTCTCCAAAGCACGGTGACTGCCAACAGCCAGAACAGGGCCCCCGCACTGCTGAGAGGAAACAGCCAGGAGCAGTACGGTCTCTGGCCCACCATCCAGACCAAAGACACACCCCACCACCAAAAGAAACAAACCAGAAATAGGATGTGGGGAAACTGGCTCAGCCAGCGTTGTGTTTTCCTCTTTGGAAACTCAAGAAGACAAATTACAGTTTCTGTTAGTAGCATAATTACTTTAATTAAAATTTAGGGGGTCGGAAAAGCCAATTCTGAATGTCACATTTCCAATGATGTGTGTTAAGCCTGGAGAATAAAAATATAGCCCTGTAAATAACTAGCATATTATAAGTAGAGTGGTGAGTGCATTACTAGTCCCTTGGAGTTAGAACAGCAATTAAATGCTAACCAGGATTCCATCCTCTGCCCTCCCTGCCCCTGCCCTCACTTCACACCCAGGTAACAATTGCACGCATCACTGTGGTGGCCTTCCCGTCCCCATTCAAGTGATAGTCAGCCTCCAAGGCCCCTCTCATACACAGTCTTTCTTCAACCCTTTCTGGAAGACTTGTCCCACAGAAATCCTCCCACCCTCATCAGCCACTGTGCTTGTTTTCTGCTCCAGGCATGTCCCTCTTAATTGGACTGATTCCAGCTTTGGCCCCAGTCTGTCACGTACAGCCCTCTAATGGCGTCGTGTTTCCCTCACCAGAGTCTCAGCTCTTCAGAGGCACTGAATGTGTGACTCGTGAAGGAGTCGTGTATTGAAAACACAGATGTGTAGAGCTGGAGGGATCTCAGAGACCATACTTCCGGCAAGAAAACAGGTCACAGTGCTAGCTGGGGCTGAGCCAGGGCTGGAGCTCAAAAATTCTAACTCAGCTCAGTGTGGGCTTCAACACTGCCCCGGCTCAGCGGCAGGTTTTGAATGAGTTCCATCAACTGTCAGCTTGGTCAGATATGAGAGAGAGGGTGCTGGGGTAAAATTTTGCTTCAACTACCACTACTCCTTTAAGCCTATTCTGTAGGAGGTGGGGGGGGGGGCGGGGTATCTCATTGAAATGGGTGGGACAAGGTAGGTTTGGCAGAGAGCCGCAGGGAGACATTGGTCCACACTGGTGTGCTTGTGGCTGACACCCAGCCAGCTGCTGTCTTCGGGCTGTGAGCGGGGAGGCTCTGCTCCCTGGAGGACAATGAGGAAGGCCCAGCTTCCCCGTAACTCTCTGATCAAGCAAGGGAAAGGGCCTTATTGAAGAACTTCTCCAGCTCCTTTCTCCTTTTCTATCCTCAGTGCCTTAGCTCAAGGTCCCCAGAAGCAGGCTCTGAGTGGTTGTTAAAGGTGTTGGGAACAGGAGAAGGAAGGGGAAGAAGATAAGAAAGGATGCGATTTGATGAAGAGTCACCTGGAGGGTAGCTTTGCCCTGACCCTGCAGAAGCGAATGCTCTGGTTAGTTACTCTTAAGTAGCTCGTAAGGTTCCCCCTAAGAGTTGTCTCAAACAGGACAGGGAGTTGGGACCACATATGCCCAACCTCAGGCATCAACTAAGGGAGGACATTAGTTCCCAGGCCATTCTATCTTCTTACATGATTAGGTAGAGTGAGCTCCAGTGTCGGGGCCTAAAGACGGTGGATGCAATCTATCAAGAAGATCGCACCAGGAGGGCTTGGCTGAGGCAACCCAAACAGGATACTGCAGCCGAGCCAGGTAGCCCCCACCCTTGTGGGCATCCCTGGATCACGAGTACTAACTACCAATCAAGATGCTGATCATGCGCCCACCCACCAACCGTCGCTAAGAGCATGCAGTGAGCATGCACAGGACAACCTATCAGAACCACCTCCCCTTTTCCCCCGCCCCCTATATAACAGCCCGGCCCAAAATAAAATTTGCAGCTTGATCAGAATCCTGTCTTGCTGCCATTCTTCGCACCTCTTGTTCCCATCCCTATTCATCCGTTTCAGGTAGACTTGGGACCCCAGTTGACTGTTCCGCGGGACGAACACTCCAGGTGTGCCCAAGGGTGGGTCTTTGATACTGACTATTAGAACCTCAAGGACACGAAAGGGAGACATAAATGATGAAAAGGACACCGAGGACACCTGAGCAAAGCACCAGCATTGTCATAGTAGGACATTTTTATCTAGTCAACAAGCAGTTTGGAAACTTAACAAATATCTGTGGGCTTTGGTTTCTGTTTTCATAAAGGGGTGACTTCTATGTAGTTGTCTGAGCCAGAGGTGGTGGGAAGCAGGCAGGGTTCCACGAGGGACAGACCCCCGGGCACAACTAAAGGGATGTGATGGCTCTGAGGGGCAGCATCCTCACCAACACTGTGAAACAACCTCCCACCCACCACACTGGGTGCACACAGTGAGGTGGGAATCACCAAGGGGTCACAAATACCCGGGCGCAGCAGGAGGTGGAGGAGCACATTGTTGAAGAACACACATTATGCTTAAAACCCAGGTATGAGAGAGAGGGTGCTGGGGTAAAACTCTACAATGAACCAACTCTTAAGTTCCTGGAAAAATCATTTAACCTCTATAGCCTCCATTTAATCATCTGTAAAAATGAAGAATGATAAGAATTATCTCATGGATTTGCTATGAGGAAAAATAAGGAGTGTGTGTGTGTGTGTGTGTGTGAGAGAGAGAGAGAGAGAGAGAGAGAGAGAGAGAGAGAGAGAGAGAGAGAGAAAGTTAGTAAAGGCTCACTACAGTAAGTGCTTGCCGTTGGTTGTGTGCTCCAAAGAAAGCCATAAGCACATGCTCTCTAGAACCTGGGCATTTTCTCATCAAGAAGAAATAGTTGGTTTCCTCTCTCTTTGAATCTGGATGGGCCTGTGACTCCTTTGTAACATAAAGGCAACTGGACATGATGTGATGGTTGGGGCAAGAGCAGAAAAGCTGACAGGGTCTAGCTTTTGGAGACCTGGGAGGCCATGTTGTGAGGAAGCTCTAAACAGCTCCCCGGAGCCAACGCACGGAGAGGGCCTGAGTCGGTGTCCAGAGAGATTTGCCGGGCGGCCCTCCACTGCTCTGGTCACTGTCCAACCACAATCCAAGCCCGAACTGTTCAGCTAAGTCCTCCCAAATCCCCAATCTACAGAAACAGTAGGAAATAACGAAACAATTGTTTTTGACTTAAGCCACTAAGTGGTGATTTGTTACACAGCAACAGATAATTGAAATGGCGCTTCATAAAACCTAGGGATTGACATTGTTATTCACCGCAGAACTGGGATGTCACTCAGAGCCTTGCAGGTTCTGAAATGTGATTTTGTTTGATCCCGTGGAGAATGAATCAGTAACACAGGGATTGACTCTCACTAATCAAGGTCAAAGAGAACTGATGTACAGCCCAGAATGCCAATTTAGTATCGTAATAGACCTGCTAGGGGGTTAAACATCCCATCATCAGACCAGATTATTCCCTCATGGAAGAAATTTACTTTGAGAATAAACTATAATCAGGTTGTCTAGCAAGCACAAAGTGAGCAGGGAAATTAATTGCCTGACTCAAATAATCCCATGGCATCGGGTCAAGGGAGCACATTCGTCTTCATCTCCTTGGAAAGGACCCACCAGCTGCCAGGACCCGACGGCCCAGACCTCGCGCCAGGTCACCGTCTTGTCTGAGCGGCCCTTGGATGGGCACTGATAGCATTTCTTCCTCTGACTGTCTCTTTGTCCACTTCAATAGAGAGAATTCCCCTTCTGATTAGTGCAGCATTTTAGTCTAGTGGATATTAATAGTGTTCTTGGAAAAATAAAATAGTCATATAAATTCAGGAAATACGAGACTCAGCAAAGCGAAAGGGGTCCATCACTACAGGGAGTCCTCAGAGGCTTTAAGGTGTGAACTTATGACACAAACCACACAGAGATATAAGATTAGGAATCCCCCCACACACACATTAGCTCCTCCCACCCCCAGATTACACTTGATTAAATGCTGTTTGAAGACAACTTCGGTCAAGTTGCACTCTGAACCAGGCATCATTCTGACTACTTAAACTGACTTTTCTGGCCCATTAAGTTGATTTCTGTGCTTTAACTCGCAGAAGATTCACCTTGTTTCACTTCTGTCCAAATTCTGTTGAAGTGTGCTGGTCCCTTGCCCCTAAGGAGTTTTGGAAAGGGGTGGGGTAGAGTTCTGGGATAGAGATTTAAAACGTTATGAAGCCTTGGGAAATGCCAGAAATGACTTTAGAGAGAGTCGGCACTCCAAGTGGGCTTTGCAGACCAGACAGGAAAGAGCACCTCAGGCCAGAGGGGCAGGCTGGGCAGGGGCCCAGGGAGAAGCCGGGGAGAAGCCGGGGAGAAGCCGGGACAGAGCGCTCAGGCAGTCAAGCAGGACACAGTGGAGGGATGCCCCGGCTGCCCCAGTAGGAAGAGTGTAGAAAGCCATAGGAAAGAGACCAGGCATCAAATGAAGGTGTAGAGACACAAAGACGAACTGTGAAAGAGTGAAGGTGACCGGATTAGTCTCCAGAACTGGGAAAAGATTTCTGAAGCCCGTACATGGAACGTACTGGAAAAGCCAAAGATGGGAGGCCACTTAGGCAGCTACTGCCTGTCACCCAGGAACGTCAGCCGTTATGCAGGAGTATGTGGTGGTTCCATCTTCTCCTTTGCATTTTGTGCTATAGGAGCTTAGGGCTCGTTGAGACATTGTCACCAGATCATTTCAGGCTTGCAACTTCACACAATGACAAAACAGAGAAAGCACTTCTCGGTGATGGTGTATAAGCGAACCACACAAATCTAGCCATGCAGATGGGAGAATGGGACTCATCTCAGCTCTCAATAGAGGGAGACAGGAAGGTACAGCTGGATATCCCCAAGCTAATATAGAGTGGTTGATGTCTTGTTTCTTAACCAGTGCTCTGCTCTGCACTCTCTCCATGGGATGGATATTCAGTTCTGTAACCCTGTGAGGCTCCCTTTTAGTGGTCTTCAAAAGCCCCAGGGTTCTTGTACATCCTCAGTTTTCAGAGGAAAATCTCCGAGTCTTCAAGTCCTCACGAGTACAACGAGGCGATCCTGTTCTAAACTAGACTGGTCATTCGAGGGGGAAGATCAGAGATCCTCCAACCCCATGGCCAATAACACAGTATCTGGTCTCCCCAGCACCCACAAGCCACCCCACAGCAGTCCCAGAGTAGGTGGCTGGCCTCGTCTCCTCCCAAGACCCACAAAACCAGTCGTCTCATGGCTTGGAGAATCTCAGCTCTACTTCCTGTCCCGCTGCCTCTGCCTCTGTCCTTCAAAAGCCCCGATTTAGCCCAAGACTCAGAAACTCAAATATCTAAAAGGCCCAAAGGGTGTTGCAAAGGAGTGGTACCTGCCAGCTGGAAGGTGCAAAAATGGCAACTGACTCTCCAGCCTGGGTCAGGAGGACAAGACAGAAGGGTAGCGAGTATGCCTAACCGGAAACCCCTGCCTTCTACAGGGGACAGTAGCATAGCTGGCACCGCAAATGTGGAGCCACTAGTCACGGAGCACTTGATTTTCTCGGAAAAGCCTAAAATTTGAGTTTACATGTACAACCTCTTTAAAAAATCTAACACCAATCAGACCTAAAACTCTGACTAATATACCTACAACGGGTAAGGCATTATGCTAGGCAGTGTGGAAGACCTCAAGATGAGCACACTCTTGGTTCGTTCAGAGAAAGAGATGGGCCTATTACTTGAAGCAGATGATGCAAGGGGAACAGGAGACGGGAAGCACGACTAACTACTCAACTTCTATTTTGTCTCCATCATTTCAGGAAAAATCATCTTCTTACAGAGAAGGAAGAACACTCTCTGAAGGGCTGTGGGGAAAGGGAAAATAATCTGGGGGTTAAAAAATGGATTTCCTAATTTACTGTCGAATGAGTTGTACTTAACCCTGGGAAGAATAAACAGGTTTCGAACACATTCAAAAAATGTGTTCATTTTTCAATGAAACATGTTTTGAAGGAATCAACAAGTTCCATTATTTACTGCCTATTGTATATGATAAAGAGAAACAACAGACCAAAAAACTTAGTCTAAAAAAGAAAATTACTTTTAATATAATTGAGGGCTATCTTAAGACCAGGGTTCCAACCTGCACAATCATGAATGGTAAGGGATTTAAACTGGGTTTTAGTATTTGACCAATTCCTTTTCCTGCAGAACAACAGTATGGGTTCGAAAAGAACAAGTTACACTAAACCACCCCAATCTCCTTTCTTCAGTAAAATGGTACTGTGGGCCCTGCCCAGTGTGGTGCAGTTAGTTAAAGCATTGAACCATAATCAAAACATCACAGGTTCACTTCCTGGTCAGAGCCACATACCCAGGCTGTAGGTTCAATCCCTGGTTGGGGTGCATACAATCCCCTGCATGGGAGGCAATCAATCAGTGCTTCTCTCTAGCATTGATATTTCTCTCTCTGCCTTCCCCTCTCTCTAAAAGCATGAACAAATGTCTTCCACTGAGGATAAAAAAAAAAACATGGGCATAAAAGAGAACGCGACACACATAAGGTATCCAAAAGGTAATGTGGTTGGCCGTCTTTTTTTTTTCCTGTTTTCAAACATCTTGTTTTCAAATGGAGAAATAAGCCACATGATAATACAGCTAAGATAATTAATTGATCAGAGCCAAAGACTGCTTCATGAATGGAGTAATGAAACCTGGAGAATGGTCTCCAAGGAAATGCCACAAGGCTCTATACTATTTAAAATGATTTATCCATGATTCTGATACTTATTGATCTTAAAATCATATAAACCTGGGAGAGATTTGCTGATAAAACTGGGACTTAAAAAGATCACAGGAGGCTACAATAATTTACCTAAAAAGCAACAAGATGATTTTTAATGAAAAGGTAAAGTCCTATGTTTAGGTTTTAAAAAATCAATTACACAAGGACAGGATGGAAAAGACCCGGCTTCACTGCATTTCATCCATAAAAGATGAGGTGTTTCGCCTGACCACAAAGGACAATACGAGGCCATCACTGCGTACAATAGTGTAGAAGGATGTTTCCTAACATGGAGAAAATGACTGTGATGCTTTCTTAAGGAACAAAAACCAATTTCCAGAATTCACGCACACACAGAGAGAAGGGTCCATGAGAGTAATGAGAAAAAAGCCTCAATGTGTAGTTGTGGTTAACTCTCAGTGGTGGGAACACAGATGATCTTATTTTCTTCTTCGTGTTGTTTCATATTCCGAACATTTGCTGCAATTACTTTTTATAGGAAAAAGGCCAGGTTAGCTTAATATGCACAAAAAGTGTAACCTGGCTGATAAAAACAAATAGGGATGCAGCCTTCGGCTGCATACACAGAATTCGATTTTCCAGAAAGAGACTTCGACCAGCTGCCATATCCGGGTCAATGACTCAGGTCCTAAATGCCAAGTCTCATGGGCAATCCGATGCCTGGACTGCTCAGGGGAGTTGGGAAGGATGCAAGTGATCTGAACATTACAGAAACTCTTAGGTATTACCTGTAAAAAAATAAATAAACTTAATGGAGACAGGTTTGCTTTCTTTATATATATTAAGGGATCTCCCATGGAAGGGGCAGTCGATTTGTGATAGGCTAGAGACCTGCCCTTTGGTACTCATCCCACTGAGAGATGGGAGTGTATGTCTCCTCCCTTTGAATGGGGGTGGTCTCTGTGACTACTGTGACTGACAGAACATGGAGGAAGCGATTCTATGCCAGTTACCGGACCCAGGCCTTAAGAGATTGTTAGCTTCCACTTCCTGTCTTCTGAGGAAGCCAGTAGCCTTCTAAGAAGCTTATCTGAGTGATGACCACCATGCCGTGAGGATGCTCACGCTAGCCATGTGGGGAGACTGGCTGGACCAGCCCAGGCACTGGGCCTGGGAGTGCAGATGCCTTTAGAGGACTCCTGCTGACTGCCACCAGATGGCGCCACCAGCTGAATTTATCAATCCCAGAATCACGAACAATAAAAGTTTGTTCTACCAATCCAAAAGAACCTATGCACCCCAATGTTCATAAAATGTTCAACAATTTACAATAGCCAAGAGTTGGAAGCAACCTAGGTGCCCAGCAGTAAATGAATGGATCAAAAAACTATGGTACATTTACACAATGGAATTCTATGCAGCAGAGAGAAAGGAACTCCTACCCTTTGCAACAGCATGGATGGAACTGGATAGCATTATGCTGAGTGAAATAAGCCAGGTGGTGAAAGACAAATACCATATGATCTCACCTTTAACAGGAACCTAAACAACAAAACAAACAAGCAAAATATAAGCAAAGACACTGAAATAGAGAACAGGCTGCCAGTGACCAGAGGGGAGGGAATTTCAGGAGAAAAGGGAAAGGGTTTACAGGAATAAGTATAAAGGACACATGGGCAAAAACTAAGGGGGGTGGAAATGGGAGGGAGGTGGGGAGCACTGGGGGAGGGTGGGCTGGGATGGGAGTAAAAGACAGAAAACTGTACCTGAACAACAATTTTTTTAAGATTTTATTTATTTATCTTTAGAGAGGAAGAGGAGGGAAGGAGAGAAATATCAATGTATGGTTGCCTCTCGTGAGTCCCCTGCTGGGAACTAGCCTGCAACCCAGCCATGTGCCCTGACTGGGAATCGAACCTTGTGTGGTTTGCAGGCCTGGGCTCACAACAATTAAAATAAATAAACTTTAAAAAAATAATAGTTTCTTCTTTTAAGTCAGTGACTTTTGGGATACTTTATTACAGAGCAATGGAAAATTGCAACAGTTTTCATGTCCAGCTTGATCTTAGTATGACATCCAGTAGGGAAACACTGACAGTTTCTGAGCTGAGAAGACGTTGCCCTTTGTGATAAGA
Source organism: Sturnira hondurensis (assembly GCF_014824575.4). Lineage (NCBI taxonomy): Eukaryota > Metazoa > Chordata > Mammalia > Chiroptera > Phyllostomidae > Sturnira > Sturnira hondurensis. The sequence goes on from NW_028087485.1 coordinate 8,835,697, forward strand.
GCTCTGATGAGTGTAGGGCGAAAGGGTGTGTGGCACCTGAGACGAGCTCAGGGATGAGAGACACCTCAAGCCTTGTAACATGCTGCTAGATGGCTGCTAGCAGCTTATACTTATCACGATGTATAAAATGTCCTACAAGGCAGGACCAAACCACATAGATGACAAAAGTCGGCTCCATCCTCAGGAATTCCCACATGGGAAGGGGACTATAAGCAGAAACAGGGTCAGAAGCAAATGGAGGTGGCCTTTACTAGTGACTTGACCCTACAGTCCCTTTGGCTAGTGCACATGCAAAGTGAGGGGGCCCCCTCCCTGCTTCACCAGTAACTTATGATCCAGGCTTTCCTGCTTCTTCTCTTGGTATGATCCTTGTCTCTATTTTCTCATCTCTCATCCTTCTTTTCTCTTGGGCCCTGCTTTCTCTTCAGTTCCCTCTTGGCATGAGCCACCTGGATGCTGGGTCTAACAGACTTTGGGTCTAGAGTTTAGGGTCTTCCTCTAGTCAACTCACAGGAGTGAATGTCACTACAAGAATCCTGAGCACGAGTCTGAGAGGAGAGAGAAGAATCCATACTTCCCCAGCAAGCGGCCTTAGCAATCCAAAAATCAAGACTACCAGAATACTTTCCAGCATTTTCCCAGAACTGTGTTAACTACATACATGTTCACATGTCCTTCAGACAAACCCTCCCAGAAAACTCAACGCAAGAGGACGGCAGATTTCCCCACTAGATCTAACAGCATTTCGCCCAACATGCAGCCCCTTCTTTAGCTATGTATCTTCCAGGGCCCAGCTGTGCTGAATGGGGGATTCCCCATCCCTGACTTTTCCCATCAGTACATTGCGATCTACGGATGAGATGGTCCGGGAGCACCCCCTCCCTGAGCTTTCTCTTCCATGATTTTTTTTCCACATTACACCCACTTGTTTCACTCCCGGCACTTATCACGATGTATAAAATGTGTGAAGGCAGACACGCTGTCCTTCTTCATCACGGTGTCCCAGCCTCTCAAGCAGTAACTGACACAGTGAAGACATTCAATAAATATTCATTAACTAAATGAATAACGGAGGCTTTATTTTATTTGACTGTGCCTATCTTTGAATTGAGGATTTATTTACTGGATATGTATTTGGGAAAATTTCCACATGCATCAAACTCAGAGGAAAGAGAGAAATACGGAGCTGCAAGAAACCAATTATTGAAAATTTTAAAGTTTGGTTTTGATACATATTCGCATGTGGTGGATTAAAAATAAATTGCTTTCATGATTAATGTTGCCTTCTTTCCAAACATTGTCATTTAGTCTTTTGACAGGACATCGCCATGCAGAGAAGAATGATAAGACAACTGTTGTGATTGAGCAAAATATAACAAAGTTATAATTCTTCCGAGTGCGGGATGTTTGTGTTCTGCGGATTCATATTTAAATGGTACTCTGAGCGGATGCAAGGAATGTGTAATAAGTCAGCCTGAGGAGAAAGACAGGGTGTTTGCCCTGTGGAAAACAACTGGGCCTTCAGCAGATGCCAGGATTTGGGGATGGAGGGGGGTCAAAATTGGGAGGGAAGGAGTTGTCAGTCTCTGCACCACTTTCCGGCCCAGGTAAGTGCGCTCCTGGAGGCATAGTCAGCTCAGAGGAGCCCCAGAGCTCAAGATAAAGATTTCCATATGGCGATGCAAATGAGGGCCCCTCTGCAGAGGTGTCTGAGAAGAGCCAACAACCTGGGGAAATGTCTGGAAGCAGCTGGAAGTGAGGAAAGTTTGATGACAGGAAGGAGATGACATGTCTTTGGGTAAAAAGTTGCTGTTTCGGTTGAGGGCGGCCTTTTGCCAGCGCTGGCTTCTCTGAGCCACGGTCACGGACAGTAAAGGGCCGAGTCCCTTGGCCTTTACCATCCAGCATGAGAAGAGAAAGGCTCCCTTCTCTTGCTGTCTGGTTTCAAGATCCCACCTGCTTCCTCGCTGCTCAGCCTCCTTCCTGCACATGTCTGGGCCTCTCGTCTACAGCCTCCTCCTCAGGCTCCTCCAAACACAAGCCAGTCTCTCCCTGTCGCCCGTCCACTCCCCACAACCAGCTGACGCATGACCAGTGTATGGTGATTTACAGTCGGCTAAACACACCCACATACCTTGTCTCACTTGGTCGTCATGACAGTCCTTTAAAGACCCCGACAAGGAAAGAGAAAAAGCAACAGTAACTATGGAAGGCTCGGTCTCCCAAGCTGGGCAAAGCTGACTTCGAGTCCTTCTCTCTCACTTCCCGTCAGTGTGGTTTCAGCAAGTTAGTGGACTTCTCTGGGCCTCAATGTCCTGATCTCTAGCTGACTTTCAGTCCAGGAGGCGACATGGAGTTTGGTGAAGAGCTTAGTCCCTAAAGACTGATTGCCCAGGTAGAATCTCTACCTGGCTGGCCACATGACCTTGGGCAAGTTACTAAACACTTCTCCCCCTCAGTTTCCACATCTGGAAACTGGGCACAGTGATAGTGTCTCTGACTCAGAGGTTTGTTGTGAGGGTTAAAGAAGGAAGTATACGTGAGGCACTTAGAAAAACCAACCTGGCAATGATCACTATCTACTATTAGTTTTACTATCCTTTAAAAAATATATGTTTTGCCCTGCCAATGAAAGTAATCCATCAGTGTTGTAGAAATCCTGGGAAATCTCTGTTTGGCTCTTTACCCTTAATTACCTTTCAGTAGGAGTCTTAGTAAAGGCTACTCCAGAAATACTCAGTTGCTGCCTCCCCACCCTCCGCCCTCCAGGCTGTCGGAATAACTGAGCCAGCACACAGGTGTGAGAACGCAGCAGCAGCGGCGAAGTTCTCCAAGCAACGTCTTCCCCTTCCTCAGTGACTGAAACCACCACCACCAACCGAGAGAAGAGGATCCAAATTCAGGGCAGAAGGTTGTCCTTTGGGGCTGGCCGCGCATGCGTTTCCCAGGAGTGTTTGCTGCCCCGTTGTCATGGTCACTTTGCTTCCCCGCCCTGCCCTCCTTCTGGCAAGTAGCCACTCGCTTTAGGGAGCTGGGAAATGACAAAGTTCCCCTAATGTGTGCTGGCCTGGAAAAGCAGGAAATAATAAACATCCATGACTTTTCCCCAGAGATGCTTCCGCCCTCCTGTGGCCTCCTTGACAACATCAGAGAAACCCCCTCCCCTGGAGTCAAAAAGACGCCAGGCACCCCTCCCAAATGCCGATGTGGCCCAGTGGTACTTCTAGCCATACGCTTTTGAGCCAAAACCATGGGAGGGGTACGTTTCTCTTAAGTAGGTCAATATGGGGAAGGATATACAGTAACAGGGCACAGCTGACGACGACATCGGGAAGACAGACACACGTGCAAAGAGCAGCGGCCACTGCGCATGCCCGCGCCTGCAGTCCGGGTCCTGGGCCACAGGGCGCGACTGCTGGTCACCAGAGCTCTCGCTCCCGGAGCCAAGTCCCCTTTTGGAGGCTCAGGGTGACCCACCTTAGGCTCTTCTCCAAACTTTCTGTTCAATATTACAAGGTTCTGGCTACAGCAGGGGAAGTAAATAACCCTCCAAAATAGAAAAGACGTGCGTGCTTCCTCATGAGGAAAGGAGGAAACGTCAATCCAGCAACAAGCCCATACTTAGCACGGGCTTCACTGTTACTTACTGAATGAATGGTGTGAAATGGGAGTAGTTGTCAAGATAATAAAATAAATATTGATTAAGTACTTTCCCTTTGACAGGTGCAATGCTAATTGCTTCACACGCTTTGGCTCATTGGATGCTCACTGGATGCTCATAATAACCCCAGAAAGTAGGAGCCGCCCCCAATAATGGATGAGGAAATGCAGGCTTAGGAAGGTTGAGTGATTATCCAAGGTCACAGAGCTGGTAAGTGGCAGAGGCAAGGCTCAAATCAAAACCTCTCTGCTACTCAAGTCCACTCTTTTAACCACTAGTAATAACGATAATAACAAACACTGTGTGCTGGGCACACTAAGCATTGTACATAGGTTCATATAACGTATATACAAATATTATCTCTAGAACATGAGTATTACATTGTCCCTCTCACAGGTGAAGAGACTGAGGCACAGACAGGGTAGATGATCTGTACGAGGTCACACGGCTCTTAAAGTGCCTGAGCTGAGGCACAAACCCAGCAGCCGAGCGTGAGCAGCCCGGCCTTCCACCTCGTTGTTCCATTACTTCGGATGACCCAGGATAACCCACGATAGCACTGTGCAGGCAGAACTGTTCTCTGGCAGGATGAAATAAGGACCCGGGCAGACACTCTCACCCAGTGCAATGCACCCACGTGATCTTACTTAGGGGCCCCCTAGGCCCTGTCGGGGACACAGCAGGAGACTCGTGCTTCTGTCTTCCGGGCCCTTACAGTCCACTCAAGGCTGAGGTCCCATGAGTCCTGTTGACCGAGCACTAACAGGACACTAGTGCTGTGCTCAGTCTTCTTGCATTCCCTCTCCTTTGATCCACACAACCATCCTGGGGTAGGTGCCATCCATTTTATAAAATGGTTTATAGGTAAAGGGAACAGTGACTTTCAGGACAGAAAGAGACCCCTCAGCTGCTGGCTCTGGTCTCACCTGTCCGGGAATCCTCCCAGGCCCATCCTCGGATCAAGGAACTTTGTAAATAACAGCAACACTCACACTTAATATTTTATTAATATTCTGTGTGTGTGTGTACCCACGCAAAATGCCTAGCTATTTAAGAACTAAATATAGAACTGGTAACTGATTACTGCGTACAGTGTTTATTCTAATCCATGCAGGTTCATAAATTCCACCTTAGACCAAAATAAGGCTGACTCACAGGTGTAAAAGAAAATCAGTTCGTATTTACAAGCCCCATAAAACCTGCTGCAGATACTTAGTAGAAAGACACAGCGAACGCATTTACAACCTGACCCAAATACCTCACTGGCAGCAAGCTGGAGGAGGCTCAGAGGGCTGCAAACAAAGGAAGTGTGAGGCTCCAGCATCTCTGAGGGCAGTACACTCTGATTACTAAACGAACAGGACCATCTGAGAGGGTCAGATTCAAGTGGATTTCCCTGGGGTTTCACAACCGCTGCAGAACATGCCGTAAATGGGCTCTATGACATGTTTAGAAGACCAGACTCGTGGGCACGCACGCGCACACACACACACACACACACGCGCGCGCGCACGCAGGCGCGTGCAGGGGAACAGAGGTTGTGCCTTTCTGCTAGAAGCGTCCCAGCAATTGTTGGCATTTCTAGGACAAACCCACCCCTGCACCCAGCCGGGTGCCGCCCAGACTCATCATTCGCTAGTCCAGGGACTCTGATACCTCCAGCATCTCTCACTTGTGCATTCAGGGGAAGATAAGATGGAAATGCAGTCTCTGGCCCTGAGAAACTGAGCACGTGACCCCCATGGATTATTTAAGGAAGAAATGAGTTGGAATCCATTTGATGACGGGCATCGAAGCTCACCGGAAGTGACTGGAGAAGAAAGAAGATTTGTTGGCAGGACCAGCAGCCCTGGGAGCAACCCAAGTGCACGGAGCACAGCCGAGCTCCTGTCCCTTTCTCCTCCTTCCTGGTGCCCCAGGTCTCACTCGCTCGTCTCACTCGCTCGTCTCCATTCCTGGGGCTTCTCTCACCTCGCCTTTCTCTCTCCACCACCCCGCTCTGTGTCCACACAGCCAGCAGTATGTAGAGTGGGCAGGGGCTTCTGATTTGACAACTAAACCTCCTACAAAGGAATGAAGACTCTGCCCAGAGGCAAAGAAACACTCAGAGCCCCTCAAAATCATGGCAGCTTCAAAGGAAGGAGGCGTCACCTTGAAACCTCCCTGTCCCGTTGTCTGTGCCCAAGGGAAGGGGCAGGTCGGCTCATATTGCATGGGCTCTGAGGCTGCTCCCCTGACTCTGACTCTCTCTTGGGAGAAGCACTTTCTGCCAAGGGGCCAATTTCCAAAGGGCCCCCACAACCTACAGAGACGCCCCACCTCTGTGCAGGCCAGAGCTCCTGGGACACATAGATGGGGAAAGGCCTCAGAGGCCTGTGCCCCAGAACCTGCAGGAGAGAACACAGTTCACGGCTGCCTCGTGTCAGAACTTACTGACTTACAATCTTCTCCACTCCACAAGCATCAATGCAAAGTCTTCTGTGAGTCTCTGCTGAGAACAGAAGGGCCCAGAATTGGGAAACACTGTCACCTGAGAGATTCTGAATCCCGCCAAGGACCACAGACACGTACTGTTACCAGCTGTAATCTAAAATTAGAGGTGGAACAGGCCTCTAAACCAAGGGAAGAAGCTGGACTTCGTTAAATGACATCTCTGTGCAGGCATCTGAACCCCACACTCTCCTTGAGAGAGTGGGGTAACACAGGCTCAGAGGGGCTAAGAAACTTGTCCACAGTCCCACGGGTCGCTGCAGGATTCGGACCCTGCGATTCCCATGATGCTATGCAGCTTCCTCCTGAAAGCGTGTGTGGACCAAGACAGGTGCAGAGAGCCCAGAGAAGGCAGAGTGGAGAGAGCGGGTAGCCACAACTGCCGCACTGAGATTCCCACCAGCCACGTTGGGAGCACTGTTACGGAAAATTAAATTACTCACGTACTTTCACAGTCTACAGTGTGTGGAGAAGTAGGTTTCAGAAGATTTGTTTGAAGAGGCACAATAAGAGACTGCCGGTGATGACATACCTAAGAAGTACCGAGAGCAATCCCCAAAACTGCATTAAATAAGGCCATTCAGTGTGGGAGCAAGCCTCAGCCACACCTGCATCACAAGGTTAATGGCGATCGGTGTTTCTAATGATGCCTCTGGATTACCAACAAATGGATACATTACACTGACATATCGTCAAAGGTGGAGAGGGTGGTGTCAGGGCTACTCACTGACTCTGCAGCTGTCGTGGGCTAGCTGTGTGACCTTGGAAGAATCGGTTAACTCCTCCAGACTGGTCGTGAGCAAGAGAGCATCTCCGACAGGACTCACTCACACACGTCCGTGCCTGTCCACAATGCCGGCTCTGGTAAGAGAGACTTCCCCGTAAGCCAACAGACACTCACACAGGTTACACACAGACAGGGGTGCTTCTACAATAAAAGGGAGCCGAGTGAGCGTCCAGTGTGAAGTCCCCATCACTGGTAGCAGCGTCCACATGTGGAGAGGCGAGCATGGGCCTCAAGCTGGGCAGCTGCAGTGGTGGCACGCATCCAGTCGGGGGACAGTCCACTGGGCTCTGAGCATAGCCCGTGGTACAGCCAGGCTTGAGCACTGGGTGGTCAGAGCTTTGGGTTCTTATAACCCACAAAGGGCAGAAGCCCCACTCATCTGGGTGTCCAGCTGGAGTTTTCATCCAAGTGTCCCAACTTGTAGTTTTGGGCGTTCTGGACCCCTCCTAAGGGGTTCCCATTACACCTCATTACCTCAGTCCTGACCCAGCACTTGACATAACTGTCATGGCTGACAGTGACTCCATATTGGGTCATCAAAGGTGTCCAAAAAGTCTGCTCTGTGCTTGCTCTACCCAGGACCTCAGCCCTCTCGCTGGTGAAATGAGGGCTGTGGAAACTCTAAAAGTCTTTCTCTGAAAACAGAAAGATCCTGGAGAGAATTATTCCCAAACACCCCACTGTAACACTTGTTGCGGGGCGGGGGGGGGGGGGGGGGGGGCGGCAACCAAATTCTTCCTTCGGGACCATCCAATTCATACGTAGTTGTTTACTCCACAATTGCTCTCCTGCTGCTTCCTCTGCCCTGTTCCCCTGGAAGCCCTTCTTCAAGGCAGCCCCACCGTTGCCCAGGTTATCACTGGTGGTAGCATGCATTTTCGGTTTAAATTAGGGAGTAAGTTGCTCCTTACCAAAAAGGGAAAATACTAATTTGGCAGAATTACTTTTACTTGGAAGTTTTAAGGACACATGTCGTGCTTTTTAGATGCTAGGCTACTTTTCCATCTATAGGCAGCACAGGCACTTAATTTCTATTAGGGAAAAAAAAAAAAGAGCCCTGGCTATTGTGGCTCAGTGGATGGAATGCCAGCCTGCGAACCAAAAATCACCGGTTCGATTCCCAGTCAGGGTGGCAGGCCAGGTCCTCGGTTTGGGGTGAGGTTGGGGGTGTGGTTGGGGGTGTTTGAGAGGCAACCCATCTCTGGCTCATTGATGTTCTCTCTCTGTTTCTCCCTTCTTTCTACTCTCTCTATAAATAAATAAGTACATAAAGAGAAACCTTTAAATAAAATTTTAAAAATTTAAAGAAGAAAAAGTGTGGCAGAGAAACCGTTGATGTCCAGCTTCTGTGCTGGAGGTGGCCACGGTGGTGTGCAGGTTTGAACAAGCTGCCCCTGCTCTGCTAGCAGCCTTGGCCGTCTGGGGTACATTTTAGTGCCTTAGATCAGGTTCAAGGGTCAGAGCCAGCCCAGATTTGAATATGATCTGAAGCCTCCAATGCCCAATTCCATCCAAGTCTGTACTTGAAATTGTAGCATTAGAGGCTCTTGTCCTGCTTTATTCTTCCCCTCACAGAGCACACTGTTTAAAACCAAGTACAGACCCCTGGGGGAGGCAAGGCCTTAATCCACGAATGGCAAACAGATTTTATCTACACCACGAACTTTAATCAACTGGTGATGACCGCCAGGGGCATTGTGCTGCGCAAGATGCTTTAGGTGTTCCCCAGGGTGATATTCAAAACTTGGAACCACCCACCAATCACTGCAGACAACAGCTGCGGCACTCCAGAAGCCCCACCCCCAACCTTAACCTTTTCTCCTGCGGCTCTTCCAGGCCCCCTGCTGGTGGTTTTAACGTTTCCGTTGCTGGGTCAGTGTAGGGTGGTCCAAGGGGGGCGCCCTCAGCAGCTCTTTACCAACTGCCGAGATGTTTAAACCACCCGGTTGTAGGTGCTGTATCAGCCCCACTGTCCTCGTGGGCGTTGGAAGTCGGCCGCAATGGATTAGGGTTTCAGCATGAGAGGGGGGCAAAGGACAATACAGCACAGGGTCAAGCATTTTCTCTCTCTGCTGCAGGTTTTACCTCCTAAAGGAGCTGCGTTTCCCTTGCTGGGTCATGGGACCAGAAGCTCACCCGTTGTAGTCCTTGTGGAGTTTGACTGGGTTCAGGTACAGAGCTGCCAGGGCGAACCCTAGACGTATTCATTCGGACACGCCTACACTGATTCGTTTTCTGTTCTCATTTCAACTTGCTGTTGAGATGAATCCAGAGGACTCACTGGCCATGACAACTTCGCTAGAATTAACAGACAGCTAAAAATGAGATAATTGCAATATGTTAAGCTTCAATTAAAATTGCAGGTAGGGTCAAGCCTGTTAGTCTGACACAAATGGCGACTTTCAGACCCTAGGAGCCCCCCAAACCATGGTTGAGTTCTTTTGGCCCTTCTTGGGTTCTAATTAGAAGCCATTGTTAAAAATCAGAGGCAGACGGCAGCCCAGCGTTAGCTTACAGGTGGGACGCCTGGCCTGGCAGGTAGAACAGATCACTCCCCACCTTTGGAGGACACCTGGAGGCCTGAGGCTAAGTCTCTCTCACACCGCAGTGTGCGTCAGCAACACCTTGGAGCGTGTTAAAATGCAGATTCACAGGTCTGCCCTGAAAGATTCTAGTTAGGCAGGAATCTGCATTTTAACAACTTTCCGAGTGGACTCTGTTGCAGGTGGTACATCACTAGGGTCTTTGAGAGACCCTAGTTAGTGGGAATGAGAGCCCAAGAGTCTTCTGGAAGCAGAGTGTGAATGGAAGAAGACAGTGGACTGGGCCATGGGACACCCGACATAAACTCCACCCCCTCACTCAGGCTTTCCCCACAGATGGCCAGACCCTGCCTTTTTCAGATAAGGAGTTGAGTTCATTTACTGACCAGTGAGTGACAAGGGCTTGCTCTGCATTCATTGGTTCAAATCTCAGAGCAGCAGCCACCTAGATGGAGGCCCTACCATCATTCTCATTTGCAAGAGAAAACACTGAGGCCCAAAGCCACCCACCTTGAAGGTGGTGAAACCAGGATTTGAAACCAGGCAGCCTGGCTCCAGAGCCCTGAGACTCACCACCCACAGGTACTGCCCACATGGGAGAATAATTCTGATCATATCTGTCATACCAGCTCATCTTTTTCTCCTGGAGTAGCTAGAATACAAATACAACTATCAGTTTTCTCAACTTACAATAAAAATTACTGGTTGAAAATATAGAGCAGAAAACTGACAGTGGCTAAAATTACACATGATAAATTTCATAATTAAAATGTAACTAAAGAATTATATCTCCTTGACAAAATTTAGATTTGCAAAATCAACCCTGAAAAAGAACTGAAGTTGAAAAAATAAAATCATATGGCAAAAGCTAAAATTTGAAATGGTCAAAAAAAAAAAAACCCACCAAAACCTCAGCGATGACTCAAACATGTACTGTGCTATATATGAAAGAGAAATTCTCGTAATAAAAATGAAAATGAAAACCAATGTTTGGAATTTTTTTAGATAAATCAGATAGCAAAAGAAGATCAAGAAATTAAATATACTTAAGAGTTTGGCTCCATAAAATTATTTTTGACAACATTAATGTTTTATCACTCCAGTTCAAATTACTATGTATAAACAGGGAATCAAAACATCTCAATGGGGGATTGGTCAAAATAGCAAGGAACAAGCTAATAGGTCACACCAGGCTGTATTTATAAATGTAGTCCATCACTTGGGCAGGTGCCCTAGGCCCTCACTCGAAGTTATGATTGGTGGAATCCTCAGGACACTAAACCAATACTCAGGACGGAATACTGGAGGTGAGTGTGTCCCCCACACTCCCCCATCATAGTACACTGCTACGTGTTGTAGGGGAAGCCCGACTGAAAAATCGTTGCTGGATTAACATGTGCGCCATAGTCCCAGGAGAGCGAGAAAAAGAGCAGTTTGAGAAACACTGCCTTGAATACCGAGACCCTTGACTATCTCCCGCGTGTCTCTATGCAACCTCTCTGCCCTGGGCACTAAACACCTGTGCGCTCTTGGCCGGCTACGGCTCTGTTCCGTGCACACCATCAGCGTCTCTCATCTGAACTGCTGCAACCAGCTCACCGCCAGCCTGTCTCCACTCCGGCCTCCTCACAATCATCCCTCATTCTGTAACCAGAGAGAGCTCTCAGAAATGTTAAGTCAAATTATGTTCTTCTGCTTAAAGCCCTTCAATGGTTCCCCATAGCACTAAGAATTCAGCATAAAATCCTTACCCTGGTCTACAAAACCCTTTACATTCTGACCCCACCTACTTCATCAGATAGATCTGGTAGCAGCCTCCCATTTCTCACCTCACCCCTCCCACACTGCCTTTCTTTCTTTCCTGTTCATTCTCACCTCGGATCCTTCGCACTGGCAGTTCCCTCTGCCAGCGCACTCAGTTCCCCGACTTTGTCTCGATTGGCTCTTTCTGGACTTGCAGGTCACAGCTCAAAGGGGCTTTTTCTGACCAACATCCCCCAAACCAAGAAACCAATTTTAATTCTCAGCATCCTGCCACACCTCCTGTTTTGATTTGTCGTGCCTGACTCTAACGTTATTAAGCTCCATCAGGGCAGAGACTGATTTTATTTCGTTCCCCGCCACGTGAGCCCGCCCTACATATGTTAGTGGATGTCACGAATAGATAGCTGGATGAATAAATGAGTAAAGGGACGAACGGCGTGCCTTAAGGCAGCTGCAATCTTAGGAGGAGACTGTGTACCAGGAATACCAAAGAGAAATGAAGATAGATCTTCCTCCTTTTAACCCAAGACCCTCCCTAAAACTCCCTCTGTCCCTTAGGAAGCAGGCTGTCCACAGGTCCCCGGCAGCAATTTACATTTGCAGTTAACCCTTCGTTTCACAGTGCACTCACTTCTGCCACCCAATTGCATGGCCTTTCCTGTGACATCGCTCTGCCCCACTGCCCTGGATGGGGTCTCCCCAACCACGGTAATCTTGCAGGTTTGGGCTGTATATTTGTTTGTAATCTTCAGCACCCAGTGCATATTTCACAAACCATAGCAGCTCAGGGTTGGGAGTGCTCTGAGAGATCACCTCCAGGAAATTCCACTGTAGCAGTAAGAGGCTGAGACCTGGAGACAGGAAGTGACTTGCCCAAGGTTGCATGGCCAGCCGGATCCAAGACTGCTCCTTGAACCTGAGTGTCCTGTTTCCCAGCCAACTAGTCTTCCCACTGTGTCAGCAGAGACCTTGTTAAATATGCAAATTCCTGGGCACACCCCTCAGAGCTGGGACAGGGCCCCAGAATCAGGTGCCCCACATGACTGGCGATTGTGGCTTCGGGGACCCAATGATGATGATGTTTCTCTAATCCTATGTTAGGTGGAACCATATGAAAACGCCGACATTTAGTAGTTTTCTCATGTACAAAATGGCAATTTCATGTGGTTCAACATAATAATATTCTCTTGGGTTTCATGTGGTTCAACCTAATAATATTCTCTTTCATGTTAAGTCTGAGAGAGGAAAAGACCTAGGAGAGACATGATAGCTCTCTGGAAAACAAATTGAAAGTCTGAGAAGGATAATAAATAGACACCCAAGTAGAAATGTTATAAAGACAAGAACAGCTTCCTGTAGGGACCGCATGCTGCCCTGAAGTATGAGGGACCATCTGGGGGCGCACCTGACACTAGCAAGTTCCTTGTCACTGAAACGGTTATCCACAGTCAGGGAGGTCCTTAAAGACGGCATTTACTGAGGGGCTTCTCTTGCCACGGACCACGTTAGACACTTTACAAGTTTTAACTCATCCTTAACAACAAGCTCATTCAGTCAGTACTATCATTACTCCCACTTTACAGATGAGGAAACCAAGGCACGGAGAGGGCAAGGAACCAGTCCATGGTTGTAGATTAGGAAGTGACAGCAACGACACCCTCGCCCGCTGAGCCGTTTTGAACATGTTCCAGGGAAAGTGGGACGATCACTCAGCACACACTTTGTTCGACAAAGCACTCTCCAGTTCATATTTAAGAAGAACTATGAATAATAAAATGGCAAAAAATATGTATCTATCAACAATTGAACCTAAGAAATAAGCTAGCAAATAAGAACAGAGCCAGAATCATGGATATGGAGAGCCAGGTAGGAAGGGGGTGTGAGGTAACGGCTGAAGAGGTGAGGGGGTTGAGAAGTACAAATAGGAAGTTATAGAAGAGCCTTGGGGATGTAAAGTACAGCATAGGAAATGGAGTAGCCACAGAACTTACATGACCCATGGACATGAACAATGGTGGAGGGATGGCCTGAGGGAGGGGGGATGTTGGGTGGAGGGGGCAAAGGAAGAAAAATTGGAGCTGTAATAGCATAATTTTACACACACACACACACACACACACACACACACACACATATATATATATATATATATATTTTTTTTTTTAAGGAAACTTCTAGGCCTGGGATTTTAGGATGCCAGGATTTCTGAGTGAGAATTTCCAGCAGAGAAGTGACTGACTGCAGTGTTGCTTTTCCAAATAGTCCCCTCCCCATTCTCCGTCAGGTTCACACTTTTCAGGGGCGGAATCGTAGGGGTAGGTCCAGGAGTTATGACCCTATGTACTCTATACTCGATATGCAGTGATCACTCGTTTATCCGCAGAAGTCACCGTGTCTTACACACTCCTCTCAACACCACGGAAGTAGCTATGTTCCCTGTTTTCAGACAAGGACAGTAAGTCACAGGGGAAGGGCATGGCTTCAGCTGGTCAGTGGCGGAGCCAGGGTGGAACCCAGGTCTGATTCCAGAAGCTTCTGCTCTTTCCACAAAACCACAGAATACCGTGGAATGTGGCTGCAGGCAAAGACTGTCTCTCCCCGCTCTTCCCCAGATGTCGGTGTGGCCTGAGAGGCGGATGAAGCTACGAGGGATGAGGCGGCTCTTAAATTCCTGGTTCTGAGCACAAGTGGCGTGTGCCTCCTGCAGCCTCAGCATGTGAAGCTTGCATGAGAGTGTCTTATGTCTTGACTGTGCCCGGAAAGCACATCCCGGGCAATTTCCACATCTTACGCCTCATTCATAGACATGAGGTGGAATAAGTACCATGCCTTTTCCAATCTAATTGATCGACAAATCTTGAGTGTCTGTCAAGACAGCCCAACAACAAATAAAAGGAAGTCAGGGTGCTTGCTGAAGGTGACCTAGACCCAGCCCAGCCCCGCCTCCAAAGGATTCATCTCTTCAGGGGAGGTCAGCAGGAGCAGTCGCCAAGCTGCCCCCCCCCCACACTCCTGGGGGAGCACCACTCCCCCTCCCGCCCAGCAGCAGCCGGCTCCGGTCCCCTCCACAGCAGGGACAGCTGCTGTTTCCTTTACTTGTCTGATAATGATATCATTTACCTTGCGGGCTCCTCTGCATGCTTTTTCTTTTATTTGCCACACAAGTTCTCGCTTAGCCTCTCTCCTTCGCCATCTGCTGATAAGAACAATGGCGTTGGCGACAGCACCTACAGAGCGTCCTTTCCCTCTGTGTTCAGAACCGGCGAGAAGGCACGCAGATCCCAGCTCCAAGGCAGAGGCCCTGCTTCCACAGTGTGGGTGAGGGTCTGCGTCTCCTAGTAGATGAGGACAGATGCCACATGTCTGAGCCCGGTTCACCGCCCCAGCTCTAGAGTCCCCCTCGAGCTGAGCTCCTCTTGGCAAACCCAGGGTTACCCCATTCACTTTTCCGAATGTCTGCCTAGCAATGGCCTTGGCCTGAGCCATCTCGGCTTTGCCCATGGCCATCAGGGCAGCCGCCAAAGTGGTGTTGACAGGCCAACATTGGAGCTGGGTTTCCCGAACTGTTCTTAAGAATATTCATTANTTTCCCTCTGTGTTCAGAACCGGCGAGAAGGCACGCAGATCCCAGCTCCAAGGCAGAGGCCCTGCTTCCACAGTGTGGGTGAGGGTCTGCGTCTCCTAGTAGATGAGGACAGATGCCACATGTCTGAGCCCGGTTCACCGCCCCAGCTCTAGAGTCCCCCTCGAGCTGAGCTCTTCTTGGCAAACCCAGGGTTACCCCATTCACTTTTCCGAATGTCTGCCTAGCAATGGCCTTGGCCTGAGCCATCTCGGCTTTGCCCATGGCCACCAGGGCAGCCGCCTAAGTGGTGTTGACAGGCCAACAGTGGAGCTGGGTTTCCCGAACTGTTCTTAAGAATATTCATTAACATATGTTCAATTTCAGTGTCCCTGGTCAAATGCAATGAAAAATCTACTCCCAGGTGTTTATCGAAGAGAAATGAAAATACCTGTCTCCACAAACACCTGGACACAAATATCCACAGCAGCTTAATTCTTAATCACCTAAAATTGGAATTAACCCAATCGTCCATCGGCTGGCGGGTGAGCTAACTCCCGGCGGCCCATCCAAACGACAGACCACCCCTTTAGCAGTAAAATGGAACAAACTGGCAACACACATAACAGGACTCAACCTCAAAAAACAGCCTCAGGGAAAGAAACCAGAGGCACAAAAGACTCGCTACTGTATGATTCCACCACGTGAAATTCTAGAAAAGGCAAAACTAAAGTTACGGAAAATAGATCGGAGGTTGCCGAGCGTTGGGAGTTGGGAGAGAACACTGACTGCCAAGGGTCGTGAGTGAATCGGGGGCTGGCGGAAATGTCCTATATCTCGATTATGCTACTGGTTCCCTTAGTGACAGACATTCATCAAAATTCACCGAACTGTGCTCTTAACACGAGGAAGTTATATGTAAGGCAGACTTCAATAAGACGGAAAAATTTTTAAAAATCAAACAGGCTGTTTTTAAACCACAAAACTTCTCAGAGCCTTTAATATGCTTACGTGCATTTGAAATCTTCAAGGAGGTGCTCTAACATGCACGGTTTCTCAAATTCACTTGACAAAAATTTAATTGAAAGTTTTACAGAACACCAGTTAAAATCCTGAGGAGACAGAAAACTGCAACAGAGAATTACCAATCCGGATAAAGCATTGCTCTCTTCATTGTGTTTTTTAAAACACTCAAACACCTTTGAGACAGGAAGCACGTTCAGCATGACATCCTACGTTGGGTTCAATTTATTGTCAATCTCCCGCAGGCTGGAGGGCCGCACGTTCCCACGAGCACCCTGGGTGAGCAAGAGGGTGCTTAGAGTGGAAGCAGGGGCTGAAAAACTGACTGGGCCCCTGCCAGCTGTGGCCACTCATCCGCCCACCCATCCATCCGTCATTCATCCTGCAAGGCACTCTGCCAAGTGCCAGGGAAAGTGTGTATGGTGCCCGCCCTCCAGAGCTCACAGCCTTGCTCACCCTTGTCCAGAGCTGTCTGTCCCAGGGTCACAGTGCTCACCCTCTCCTCCATGGCTTCCTTCTCTGGCTTCTCCTTGTCTCTTCCTAGCAGGTAAAGTGGATGGGTCTCTGACACTTGGGTCTGGCAGATTCCCACCTACCTCCAGCCAGAGCAGTTACCAGTTCTAACAAGGAGGCTGACCCAGACTCACTGACCACCAGAAGGAATTCTGGACTTCCGCCAGGTAGCAGCAAAGGGAGAGAGTCCCCACCCCTCATTTCAGCTCCAGCTTCATTTAACTCCTCCCAGCCCTCCTTGGGCCTACCCATTGCTCTGAGTCAGGAAAATCGGACCACACTGAGCATCGCAGAGATGGCTGCGTGGAACACATCTGCTGTCTTAGGTGGCTGAGCCCTGGTCTAGCCAGCTCTGCTCTCACGGTCTCCCTTCTGCTCCTCTCATGCCCCACTGACCCGGCCCCTGGCTCCTCTCCAGAAAGAGCCATCTCTGGAGAAACAGAGCGCACATCCGGCATTGGGACCCTAGTTGGTGGCTTCCAGATAAGCTTTTTTTTTTCTTTTTCTTTTTAATTTTAAACAATGTATTTCTTTTTTTTTTCTCAATTTTTTTATTTAATTATTTTTCAAGTACAGTTTTCTGGCTATTACTCCCATCCCATCCCACCCCCCATCCTCCCCCCTCGGGCCTGGTTAGTACTTGGATGGGAGACCAGATAAGCTTTTAATCTCTGCACGACACTGTCAGGTTCCTTCCCCTCCCTGACCTAGCAAAGGAGGCGGACCCAGACCCTCCTCACGCCTCTGTGCTGAAACCACTTCCACTGCCCCTGCAGACGCTGGCTGCCACACTGTGTGTGCAGCACCTTCCCAGACGGCAGTGGTCACGCTTCTGGTCCCCAGACCCCTTTACACCCTTAAAAATGAAGCTCCCTCAAGAGCTTTTGCTTACATGGGTTGTATCTATTAATATTTACCATATGAGAAATTAGAATGGAGACATTTTTTTAAAAACATCAATTCATTTAAAAACAAAAATGAACTTACTACACCTTAACATAAACCCATAACATGTTAATGTAAATTAGGTGTTTTTTTATGAAAAATAACTATACTCTCTAAAATGAGAAATAGAAAAAATTAATGAGATGGCCCTGGCCAGGTGGCTCAGTTGGTTGGAGCATCATCCCACACACCAAAATATTGTGGTTTTGATCCCAAGTCAGGGCACATACTTAGGTTGCAGGTTCAATTCCTGGTCGGGGCGCAACCAGGATACAACCAATTGGTGTTTCTCTCTCACATCAATGTTTCTCTCCCCTTTCTCTCTCTACAATCAGCAAACATATCCTCAGGTGAGGTTGGAAAAACATTAGTGAGATGCATGGCAGTGCTCTGCATGCCTGCAAATCTCTTTAACGGCTAGCTCCATAGAAGGCAGCTGAATTCATAATCTGCTTATCCATTCAATCTGCTATGATGTCGCACCTCAGGTAGCCTTTGAATAACTCCACTGTACATTCTCAGCAGAGACGGAAAAGGACAAATGCCTCAGCATTATTATTTTAAAAATAATATCGCCATAAAAGAGTCTCAGAAGCCCCTAGGCATTCCCAGACCACACTTTGAGAATCACTCACAGTTCTAAGCCTTCCAACTTTGTGTACAGGATTGACTAGCTGGTTCCAGATCAGCCTGGGAGCTTCTTGAGGAGCCACAACCACGGCCTCGACCCTCCATCCTCCTGCTTTGGGGGAGGAGAGGGAAGGGCAGTGGCGCCCCAGGGGACTGAAAGCAGAAGCCATCCTCACCACCTTACTAACAAGAACACAAGTTCCAGGAGAGCAGCGTGTTGATACTACTTTGTTCACCGTATGTCCCCAGGTCCTAGAACCCCCAGTAAATGTGCTAAATGAATGAAGAAAATATACGTATGCATTTTTAAAGGACCTATTTTTCACAAATTTTTTTCTTACCAAAAATCAAGCATGGATACCTGGAGTGAAAACTACACAGCTGGGAGCACACAGCCATCCAGGACAATAACTAGACAAACACCACGTTGATGGCTGATTCTGCGGTTCACCTGTTACCCTTGCGCCTCCCAGGGTGTTCACCGCCTCCTGGGTTCTCAGCGTTAAGTGACCGCACAGCGGGGAGCTGACTTGTTCTTTAGGTTGGCGGGGGTCTGTTGTGAGCGTTGTATCATTGTGAGGCTTCCCAAAATCTCCTGGGGGCAGACTCCTCAAAGCTGAGGAGGCCCAGCCAGTACCTAGTCCAGCCACGGTCAATTTCTCTCTTCCCAACAGAATCGATGTGAAGGATGGAATCTTCTTCCAGGGATCACTGCAGGAGGAAGTGGGGTTGTCCCAGAGGAGGGGGGAGGTAAGGCCAGAGCTACAGGAATCAACCTCTTCATTGGCCCCCCTATCCACCTGCATCTCACCCTCCCCCCATCCAGATAGCCCCCATTCCAGGAGCGAGCCCTGGCCAAGGTTCACCCTGGACACACCCAGGGGAGAGGATCATCCTGGATCTTTGAGCTCCCTGCCTCCACCTCTACCGGACCCCTGGGCTCTGTGAACCATGCCTGTGGCCCTAAACATTTCCTGTCATGTTGCTGAAGCCAGCTTGAGGGAGGTTCCTGTCCCTTACAGCCAAGGTGACCTTAATAAAGCTAGCCAGTCTGTTGTGGGCTTTCTCACAGATGCCCTAAGCCTTTGTCTTTTCCCAGCATTCGCCCCACAACCCCTACTGGGAACTAGGGCTGGTGGGGCAGCCCCAGAGGATGGAGAGCAGCCCACAAATAACAACCTGTGACCTTCCAGCTGACCAGCAGGGCCCAGCCTGCAGGGCAGGGGCCCTTCCCACTGGATGAAATCAAAGTTAACTCTCTTCTCTTCCGCCAAAAGAAAAGGAGGGGAGGGGGGAAAAGGGAACTCTCGTTTTTGGCAAGCTCTAAATGCAATTATAACTCAGTAGAGCCATGAGAAAATTTACAAGAGCCAATCCTTTGCACAAGGCATGCTCCAATTTCATGCCGACACATTATTTTTTAAAGGGCATTAATATCACAAGCTGATGACTTTTAGCCCTGAGCAAATGATGCATTTTAATGCTTCTTTACACATAGCTCTCAGCCCAAGTGAAGCTGTCTTCAGCAAAGCATTAACAAACATTTACATTTCAAAACTCAACAGCAGGGTTGTTGTTGGGTTTTTCTCTTTCTTCTCATCTATGCCCCAGACAGATAAATCACATTTCACACGTTAAGTGGTATGTAGCATTCTCTTTCTAACCCCTGGCAGCCCATTGGAAGATGGTGGCACCTGGTTTTCAGGCCTTCGCTCTAAAGATTGGTTTTGAAAGGGAAAAAGAAATGCAGGGCAGCAGCAGACACTACTGCTTTCGTGGCGGCAGGCTGTGTCCGAAAGGGCAGTGATTTCAGGTTCCTCTATTTCCACCCACAGGAGGGGGCACCAGACATCCGCTGCCTTCTGCTGTCTGAGGGTCAGAGCAGGGTCCTCCTCCGAGAGCAAACAGCCCACAGCGGTTTGCTTATTTTCCCAGGTGGGGGCAAAGCCAAAATGACAGTGAACCCCGGGGTGGCTGAGAATTTGAGTCAATCAGGGGCCGGCGTCGGTTTCCGTGCTAATGCGCTCAGATTGGTTAAGAGTCACAGAATTAAAAGCGTTGAGCGTGCCCTCGGGATCTGCCACATTTCAAGTCATCTCCCAGGAGAGCCTATAATCTCAACAAAGTCTCCAAATGCCCTTCGGTCTAATGGATTTCGGCCTGCGGACTCTGCAGGCAGAGAGGTAAGGGTTCACGTCCCAGCTCAGCCACTTGCTGAGTCACTTGTGAGACCTTGCACAAGTGACTCAACCTCTGTAAGCTTCGGTTTCTCCATCTGTAACATGAGGGAAAAAAGACGCCCATTTCACTGGGTCTTTCACGTGATGAGGTTAGCGTGGCCCCTGGCTCACTGTACATACACCACAAGAACTGTCAATTCTTGTCATCGTTTCTCCCCGAAGGAAACTTCCTGTCCAGGCCACTGCACCACCTGCATTTCCTGAGTTTCCTCTCCTCCCAAGACTGGCTGTGCACACTCCTCCCCACACCTTGCACACCACTCCAATAACCACTCGAGCTTGTTATTCAGAGGAGCAGGTCATGGAAACAACCAGTGTTCTACACGGGATGGCAGTGATGGTGGCACCACTGTGCACGTACTGAAACTCACTGACTCATGCGTGCTTGGTGTGCGAATGTTATGGTATGTGAATTACACCTCAGAAATAATAAATGACCCAAACAGGAAAGTTGCCAAGTCCCTGTCTGAAAGTGATCGTCTAGGGAAAGCATTGTTGGCTCCTCCTCTCCTGTCCTTTAAATAAAAAAGGCCACCTGGCATGCTTGCTCAACCCCCTTCACCCCTCTGCTCTGTGTCCAGTGTTGGGATGGCTGATTTGGAGTCTTCAAGGCAGGAGTCCCACCTTCTCTCCCCCAAAGAGGACGTTGGCTCTCCTGCGCTGTGTCCATCCTTCCTTCCCCAGGTGACAAGATTAGAAGGAACTCAATGCACACACACAGCACTGGGGAGATGTTTACCATGAAACTCAGACCCAGGAGTGACCTTGTTACCGGGTTTGGGAAAAGCTACCAAAAAAACAACCACGCAATCCATTTCACCTAATGTTCACTTGCCCTGACAGCTCATCTCTCCCACACAATCATTCCCCTAAATATGTATCAGCCTTGCAGCCTCTCTGTGTACACAGCGGGCCCTAGCTAGCTGTAATGAAGACGACATTCTCCCAAAACCCACCCATTGTGGTGAGGTGTGCCCCCTGTTACTCGGGGAGTGCAGGCATCTGGGTGGGGCTGCAGGAGGGCCATTTAGAGTTCCCAGGACATCTTTTGGAAGCAGAATGCCGCTATTCCTGTTTCATTCTGCAACTCTGTCCCACTGAAATGGGCGCGAGCCGGCCCGCATCAAGGTGACCATGAAAGAAGGGAGGGTACAGCCCTCCCGGTGCCTGAAGAGCACACACCAGCCCTCTTACCTCTGTAGAGGCTGCTGGTTTCCACTCTAAACCTCCACCCCAGGCCTCCTTCCCTGCACTGAAATTGCCTCTTGAACCCCACTTCCCAAAGTCTTGCTCCTACAAGTGTTCTCTGGATAAACAAACAAGTTCCGGCTGTGGGTTTTCCCAACCGCCCCTCAGCAAATGTAACCAATGCGAAGGAAAAACACAACGGAGAGTCTCCCAGGGCAAGCCCAGGAAAGGAGCCGAGGTGGGCAGAGTGTGACTGCCCTTGCCGCCGTCAGGCCAGCCTTGGGCCGGCGCCACCCTCACAGCTAACTGCTCGGAGGGCCATCCAGGGCTCAGGTTCCCACCAGGAACCGGGAACTCATCTCTCACCCACTCATGCCAAAGAATGGAGGCCAGCAGACTTCCACAGAAGTGACAGCAACAGGGAATCCGCCAAGGACAGGACAGCAGACACAGAGGAGGAACCCAGCCAGGGCGGCCCTTGAGTGCATCCTACCTATTGGTTGGATAGGTTTTCATGAAGCCTGGTTTCCTGATACCCTCACCAGCCTATACCAGAAACCGCCCCCACCCTATTTTCAGGATTTTTGCATCTGAACAGAGCAACCCCACGACTAACTCCTACAGATATCCGGAGTTCATCTGCAGCGTCTCTCCACTTGCACCAATGCCACCCTCTTGACCCTGGACTCTGCAGCAGCTTCTGTGATGTGTTCACGCTTTTCCCCCGGAGCACTGCCCGGCTCCGACGACTCCCATGCCACCTAGGATCAAATCCAGGCTCCCTTCCATAACCCACATGATCCCGCTAACCCTCAGCCTACCTCTCACACACCCAGTGAATGACTGACTGAACCAACGCTTGCTTCCTAAACCTCAAGTCTCCATCTTCCTTTGCTACTTAAAAACATTCAAATAGGGCGCCCCACAGTGGTTGTGATAGCGATTAAACTCTTATTCAACCCAGGAGCACTTCCCCACCTCTCCAATCAAAGTCAAAATTAGAAGCATCGCCTTTGCTTTACCTTTCAATATCATCCCTTCTAAGTTCACACTATTTTCTTTTAATTGTGTATCCATTCGGGACACGGCAGAACGCAGGAAGTCAGGGCAGCGAAAGTAATGGAAACTCTTTGGTGCCCCCTTGTGGTCACGTCTAGTTAGCCGACTGAGAAGTGCCCACAGGAATGCTTGCTACTCTTGAAGGTTTGGAAGCGGAGAAGGGCGGGCGCGGCGGTGGGAGGATGGAGTTCTATCTACCAAGGGGAGCAGGAAGCTTGAAAGGGAAGTACACCAACGTGTAAATTCTAGAAATACACGTCCGCCCCCGCCCCCGCCCTGCCAGAGGAGGAAAACATTAAAATGCTTACCAGTCAACTTCTCTAAGTCTCCGATTCCCGTTTGGTAAGATCAGTGTAATTCTTGCCCAACCATTGTGGACAAGTGTGTTATGAGCCTCCCATGAGATCAACTGCACAGTTTTGTGTACTTAAAAAACATATTTTTTCTAGTGGGCTATCTTGATAAATTCTAAAGTCCTTTTCCAGCCCCCGAACCCTTGCCTATTCATCCGAACTTTCTGTAATCACCAGATGAGTCAGGTGGAATGGGAATGAAGATGAACTTAAGACAGTGAGTGTCTGACAAAGAGGTGCCCATGGGCCACTGGTCGTCATACAGAGAAGTAGTGGAGAACCGTCCGTGAAAAGCTTCATAAGTGGTGAAGAGGAGAGCTGTGACGTGTTGTTATGTCCTCCCGGGAAGCTCAAGAACAGATGCTGGAGACGGCCACACCACCCTGAACACACCCAGTCTCGTCTGATCCCCAAAGAACAGGTGCTGGATTCTGGAATTTGCAAGGGGGACAGGAGCCAGGTGCAAGCTGACTTAATCTGTGATTAAGAAAATTAACCCTCACCTCTTGTGTTTCCAACCCTTCTGAGGTTCCTATCTTAAAGATGATCATCCTCTCGCCCAGAGCCTATTAAAATGATACCAAACAGGTGTTTAATAGGCTGGAGGTACCTGAATAAATGAATTTGATTTTGACTAAATATTTGCACAGCCCCCAGTTCTGAAGCTGCTTACTTTCTAGTCCTACCCCAGCCCCTGAGGGCCCCAGTATTGTCCCCTATAAACCTTAACGTATTTTTATCTCTTAAATATAGTGAAAAGGGTCCTTAGCTAATTTCATCACTCATGCGGTCTTTAAATCCCTCTCTCTGAACAGCTAATTTTGCATTGTCTGCGTATCACAATGTCTTTGTCTGATTAAGGAAAATCTGTCTGATTCTAACAGGGAAAATAAATATTTTTTTCCTCCAAATAAGTCCCGAGCTCTAGCTGAACATTAAACTCAAGCTCACATGCAGGCGCGCGCGCGCGCGCGCACACACACACACACACACACACACACCTGGGCCCCCATCCCAGGCCACTTAAATTAAAATCTCTAGGGCTTGGGGCCTGAGCATCAGTATTTTTCCAATACACCCGCAGCCTGTTCTGACTGCTGTGAATGAGCTGGCCTTGTCCCAGAGAGGAGAGACTCACCTATTATGAATAAAGCAAAAGCAGGCTTTAGTGTTCACTTCCAAGCACCCTTAGATCTAGGTGAGGAAGGATAATAGGACCTCGAGCCCAGGGCTGGGGAAGAGTTCCAGTTTTTACTCCTCATGGGGTACCTCCCCTCCTGACCAAGAATAGTGTGGGACCCAAGATAGATTTGCCTCATGAAGGTTGGGCAGGGAGGCAACTCAGGAGCAAGTCCCAGCAGGTGTGATGGCATCAGCACAGACCTTACTGTGGTCCTGCCAGCTCAGGTGGGCTGGGGAGAGAGCCAGGGGCACGGTGAAGGGAGGGGGGGTCTCCCCTATGACACTAGCTGGGTGGAAACGGGGCTTGCAATGCAAGTAACCAGGCATTCAAGGGGATGCTGTGTAAGGAACTCGCCACTCATTTCAAACCAGGCTTCCAACAGCCACTCATATTTCAAACACAGCACAGAAACCTAGTTTCAATCTGCTGCGTTACGATTTCTTGCTTTTAATTTAAGGCCTCCGGGCTTCAACTCATTTAAGGAACAATCTAGAAGCAAAAAGGAGACCATCTTCTCACCAAAAAATGTCATTAGCATAAGACACCACTTCCCAAATTTGGAGCACAGTTGAGAATTCCCGAATCTTACCTACATGTTAGGGGTCTTTTCAAGCTTTGCACCTAAGCCATATAAAAGTAAATAACATCTGTCTGCTAGGTAGCAAATTAGGGCTGTGTTCATCTCCTCTCCAACAAACCACTGGTTCATTTAATGTCGCGGTGCTCTTAAACATTAGACACCTGCTTCTGAAACCACAGAGCAAACATGAGCATGATTCATCACCCCTCCGTGTCCAAACAGTGGTCTCACCGTGCCCTGCTGGCTCTGCGTGAGAACTGCAGTCCTCAGCTCACCCCCGAGCCCCCAGCTGCGATCGGAAGTCCCACCCCAGGCACAGATACCAGCTGCCCACCACCGATGGACGGGAGCATGGTGAGGCCGGCCTGTTGTTTCTGGTGGAAACGCAGGGGAGGCGGCTGTGTTTTAGGCCCCGTTGCAGGCTGTCCTCGCCAGCAGGCCAGAGAATGGGGGATGGCAGCTGTACAGAAGGCAGACGGGCATGCGTCTTGGTCCTGTCAGCCAGATCCAGGCAGGGGCTTGAGCTTGCCACCCTGGGGTGAGCCGCACAGGCCAGAGGCTTTCACGGGGACGTCCGTCCAGAGTGGAGGGTCAGTTTCCAGCCTTTAATGATCAGAGGGCTCGTCCCCTATGACTTCGCAAAACAGCCAGTTGTGGGGGGCGGGGCGGGGGAGGGCGGAGAGGGGTCGTGCTTTCCAGATTCATTTGTTCAGTTTATTACAATGCTACTCAAGATAACCGAGCATTTTTCAGAGAAATCTGAATATAATGATTCACTCTTCTTACACATTAAAGTGAGATAAATAAGCTCGAAGTGTGTGTGGCCCCTGCAGTGGGAAAACTTGGTGTTAAGTGTCAGCTCTGCCATGTGTTAGCTACGTGGCCTTGCACAGCACCACCAAGCCCTACCCTTCCCTCTGTCTGTCTGTTTTATTTTATTTTTGGCGGGTGACACTGGTTTATAAGATTGCATAGGTTTCAGGCTACAGCCCTATAACACATCCTCTGCACATTGTATTGTGAATTCACCACCCAAGTCATGTCTCCTTCCATCACCATTTCCCCCTTTACTCTCCTCTCCCGCCCCCTACCTTCTCTTCCCCGTGGTGGTCACCATACTGTTGTCTGTGTCCCCGAGTTTTGTTTAGATTTGTTTTGGTTTTTGCTGAGTCCCTTTACCTTCTTCACCCAGCCCACCCCCCCCTCCCCTCTGACAGCTGTCAGTCCGTTCTCTGTCCCCATGGGTCTCTTTCTATTTTGCTTGTTAGTTTATTTTGTTTTAAAAGCCTTGACTTTAGTACAATGATCTCACCTTTGACAGGAACCTAAACAACAAAACAAACAAACAAGCAAAACAGAACCAAAGACACTGAAATAGAGAACAGGCAGACAGGGGCCAGAGGGGGGGCCACAGGGGCCAAACTGCGCTTGAACAACAATTAAAATGAAAAAGGGGGAAAAAAACCCTTGACTTGACTTTACCTTGCTTCACCCCCAACCTTCATCCTCTCCCAACTCCCCCCTCCAGCTGCAAAAAGTTCTTGCCACATAGAGAAGGCAGTAAATATTTGTAATAAAATTCAAACTTTATTGAATTTTATTATAAAGTAGCCAATGAGCAATTTTCCACAAACGCTAACCCAGGGGACAGAAAGTAATCTGGGATCCCGTCTCTCTGGTTACCAGGCTTTTTGTTCAGGACCCCTTTACGCATTGGAAGCAGTTGCTCTTAAACATCCATGCCCTGGTGAGACCTTTCCTGCCCTGATGAGACCTTTCCTGCCCCCTAAAGACTGAAGAAGAGAAAACAGAAGGTGATGTCGGAAGGACTCTCAGAGACGTCCTAAACAAACCCCCTTCTTTGGTGGAAGAGGGGACTGAAAGGCAGAGATTTACAGAGACTTAACAGAGAAAGGAAGTGAGTGACTGAACAGTGTCGTTCCACAGAATGTGGAACTTCACATTGCGTGGAACCACAGCCATCTTCGAGCTCCCCGTCCACTGCCCCATGCATGGCACCACCACACAGGGAAGCTGGTCAGTACACGGCCTAAACCTGCTTCCTGCTCAAAAGCCCGGGGTCCCTTTCCCCGGAGCCC
Source organism: Sturnira hondurensis (assembly GCF_014824575.4). NCBI lineage: Eukaryota > Metazoa > Chordata > Mammalia > Chiroptera > Phyllostomidae > Sturnira > Sturnira hondurensis. Next base: position 8,862,317 of record NW_028087485.1, read on the forward strand.
ATTCCCAGTGCCGTCTGGCCTTGGTTAGGCAATGTTTCCAGGGAGCTGGAGCACGTGGCAAAACAGAATGGAATATTGCCTGGGGGGAAACTGAGGCACCCCAGTCTCTTAAAGAGAGGCAAAGCAAAACAATCTCATAATTGGCCTGTACTTCAAAAAAGACTGTGCTGAGAAATGAATGAATGGGCTTGGCTGGACTTGGCTGAGTCTGGAGTAAGTGATGGAGGCGAAGGAGCTGGGATGAAGGATCAAGGACAGTTCTAGGTGCCTCTCACCCTCCAGCTCCTACTACCTCAATGACGGCGGGCAAGTCAGGTTACTTCTTATAGACACAGTCCATAGGAGTGCCTCCCAAAGCATACTCACCAGAACGGTCCTGCGGGCAGTGTGATGCTTACTGTCCTGGAAAGTGCTCCAGGGAGCTCTGCTTCTCCTACGCTGGTGTCTCACTGCGTACAAGAGAGTTACAGTGCGTCCCAGCACCGTAAGGCCCTGAGTATTCCCGCAGCAAAGGAGCCTACTTCACTCAGTATTGTGCACCTGTGTCTGACCATGCAACCCTCCTTCCTGGGAGCATCTCAAGGAGTTAGTTAGCTCTACAGCCAGCCGGTTTGGGGAAGTGCTGGTACATGGCAGCAGCTGTCAGCCAGGGGTGATTTTGTTCTCAGGGAACATTTAGCAATGTCTGAAAACAAGTTGGGCCGTCACACCTGGAGGTGGAGGGTGGGGTTGCTCCCAACATCTAATGAGTAGAGGCCAGAGACATTGCTAAATATACTGTGTGCCCAGGACAGCCCTCTTGCAACTGAAAATGGTCCAGTTCAAACTATCAGCAGCGCCAGGATTGAGAACGCCTGGTCTGTACAGGCATTTCCACATGTTCCCACCATTTGCTCTCTTCATCATCCCTAGTAACCAATTCAGTGCTGGCTCCTCGGGTTCACCTATGTGCCATCTCGCCACCATTCAACTCATGCCTTTTCTCATTCCTCATCCGACTTGAGCTTTCTGCAACACTTAGTGCTGATGGTCTTTACGTCTTCCTTGAAACGCTTTCCTGAGCTTCTAAAACCTTTCTCCTGATTCTTCTTCAGCCCCGCTGGCTCTCTCCCCACTTCCCCCCACACCAACCAAGGACCCACCAGAGATCTTTTTCCCAACCCTCTCCTCTTACTGTTTTTTTAAAATCTTTCCCTGGATGAGCCCGTCTCACGTGGCCGAAGAACACAGTGAGGGCTTCCATGTGGCCAACGCCCTGGGGAAGAGGGAGACAGATGAATAGATGGTTTCTGCTTTGTAAGAACTAATTTGGAGAAGAAAAAGATAGGTGCTTATTTGTTCAGTAAAGTACCTCTCAAATGTCCACTGTGTGCGAGGCACAAAAATAGACATGGTCCCTAATCGCACAGAATTTAGACTCTAGTAGGAGACATACAAGAGTCAAATCCTCACCTGAACAAATGGGAAAAGGCGTCTGAGGTAAATGATGAGAGGAAGCGGTACCCGGTAAGAACTGCCTAGGACAGGGAGATGGGACGTGGTCGGGGTCAGGGGTGGCTGAGGGAGGCAGACGGTTTGCACTGCGGAGGCCGGAAAGAGGCGGGGCTGGAAGTGAAGTCACTCCCAGTGGGGGCGGGGTCCGGTCGTGGAGGAACAGAAGGCTACAACAAGGAGGATGGACTACAGAGTCCGTAAATCCATTCAGAACTTTAGCGTCTGGAAATGGCACGGCGAGGGGCCTGCTACAGTGCGAGAAATCAACTTCGAAAACGTAAGGTTGCAAATAGCTGGTGACTGGGGTGACATAAGACTTCCTGCCTTATTCTGATCAAAGTGAAGGTCAGAAATCTCCGCTGCGATCTCAGTGTAAATACCCTCCCCCGACAACATCAAAACCGTCACCTGACTCACCAGCTTCAAACTACTAATCAAAGTACAAAATACCAACCTCTTGCCAACAAAAATCAATTTCCATTTTGCCCTTTGCTTTACAAATGGTCTAGATTTTTTCCAGGACAATAGAAGAACTAAGGTAACTTTTCCAATAAGATTATTTCATGCAAGAAACAGTCTCCTTTTCAAGAAATAGTTTGAAAGCATTCTCCCTGGATTCTGAATTACACTACTCTCTGAAGATACATAAATATCAGGTAGCAGTTTTATTTCCTGTGAGTGGGGAACTTTGGCTTAATAAGGAGGGAAAAGGCAGGGTGATGGACTTTGGAGAAGAAGCACGATCTATCAGACCGTCTCAGCCGTCTCACTGGGCCCGCCGAGATTGCTCCCAACTGCACTGGCATATTCACTGCTGCTCATGCTAGTCCAGTTTTAAATGATTTAAGGCTAATATATTAAAGGCTCATGACCAGCTATAAAGAGGCGCTCCTTCCTGAGACACCAGCAAAGGGTCGGCTGTAATTGTAGATGGATGCTCGTCCTACCAGGAGTTGGAAGGCACCTGGCTGCCCTTCAGCCAGTACCACACCAGGGCCTCAGAAGTTATGCTCATCCGGACTGTGGTCAACACCCAAGGAAAAGTAGAAACGCCCTTGACATTCATCAATACCCTAAAGCAACCATGGGCTGCAGTGCTGAAGCGAAGAACCGTATTCTTACTATCCATGGCCCTTGTTGTAGATAATGGTCATTCTGTTCCTTTTTAACCCTGATTTGTGTACAGGGTGGGACACACACCTCAGAAAGCTGGTCTCGGGGGAGCGGGGGGACACAGGTGGATAGCGCCACCACCTCTTCTTCCCCATCGGGAGTGTCCATGGCCTTCATGGCCTCCCCTGGGAGGGATCTGTTGTAGGATTGGGGACTCCAGAACTAGGAAGATCTTAAGTCTCATACACCCTTGCCCACCTGAGGCCAAAATTCTACGAGTACATTTAACCAGCGAATTTTAAAAGGCAACTTGTGACAAGAACAATGTAAGGGAGGATGGAGCTATACAGGAGCAGAGATTTTTTGTATGCCATTGAAACTAAGTTGACATCAGTTCTGACTACATTATTATTAATGTAGGATATTAATTACAATCCTGATGGTAATCACCAAGAAAATTTCTTTAAAATATACACAAAAATCAATGAGAAGAAAATAAAATATTATAGTACAAAGAATCAGTCAAACAAAAAAAGGCAGTAATGAGGAAATTAAGAAAAATAAAAGTGTAAGAAAAAAACAATAGCATAATGACAAAAGTAAGTCCTTCCTTCAGGGTAAGTCCTTTCTTATAAGTAATTACTTAAACTGTAAATGGATTAAATGCTCCAATCAAAAGACAGAGACTAGCTAAATTGATTAAGAAAAAGACTCCATCCATATGCTATCTTCAAGAGATTCACGTTAGCTCCAAAGACACAAAACTTATAGGATGCTGTTAATGCAGGGGTCAGTGGGAAATTTATAGTTATAAATGCTCTGATTAAAAAAAAACTCATATCAGTAACCTCATCTAGCACATTAAACAACTAGAGAAAGAAGAGGAAACTAAACTCAAAGCTAAAGGAAAAAAATAAAGAATAGAGATTAGAGATAAATGAAATAGAGAATTTAAAAAATGATAGACAATAAATCAAAAATTAGCTTTTAAAGAGCAATAAAATTGAAAAACCTTTAGCTATATTACTAAAAAGAAAAGAATACACACAATAGAAGGGGGACATTATTACAGACCTTATGTGGGGAAAAGGATTAGAAAAAAATACTGTGAATAATTGTATGCCAACATATTAGATAACCTTGATGGTATGGACAAATTCCTAGTAACCAAATTACTAAAACCGAATCACGAAGAAATAATCTAAACAGACTTATCACAAGTAAAAGATTGAATCAGTAATACAAAAATAAATTAAAAACTTCTAGGAAGAAAAATCCAGAATGAGATAGCTTCTCTGGCCCATACCAGCAAACATTTAAAGAATTAACTGCAATCTTTCTCAAATCCTTCAGGAAAATAGACGGTGAGAGGACACTTCCCAAATCATTCTGAGACCAGCATTGCCCTTATACAGAAGCCAGAAAAAAGACACCACAAGAAACCTACAGATAAATAACTGTTATGAATGTAGATGTGAAAAATACTTAATGAAACATTTCAAACTAAATCAAACAGCATATTAATGTGGCTGTATACCAAATGGGATTTATCAAAAGTAATTCAAAGAAAGAACATCAATTAATGCAGTGCAAATCAATAGAATGAAGGGCGGGGCGGGGGGACACAATCTCAGTTGATGGAGAAAAGACTTGACAAAATCCAACAATGTTTCATGATGAAAATACTCAGAGAAAAGGTACAGAAAATAAGTAGCATAGACGGTAGGTAGAAAACAGACAGGGAGAGGGCAAGAATAGTATGGGAAATGTAGAAGCTAAAGAACTTAAGACACATGGACATGAACTAAAGGGGGAGGAATGTGGGTGGGAGGGGTGTACAGGATGGAGGGGAGTAAAGGGGGGAATGGGACAACTGTAATAGCATAATCAATAAAACATATTAAAAAATACTCAGAGAAAACTGGGAATGGAAGAAAAGTTCTTTAACATGACAAAGGGAATTTACGAGAAAACCATCGCTAACATCATATTCACTGATGAATTACTGAAATCTTTACCCAACGATCAGAAACAGTATGAGGATGTTTACTTTCACAACTACTATTTAACATGGTACTGGAAGTTCTAGTCACAGCAGTGAGGCAATAAAACATATGCAAATTAGAAAGGAACAAGTGAACCCAGCTTATTCACAGATGATCCTACCTATAGAAAACCCCAAAGAATCCACATAAAAAAAAGAGCCCTACAGCTAATAAGCCAATTGAACAAATTTCAAATTATAATATCAACATGTAAAACATCAATTGTTTTTATACACCACAAATGAACAATTCAGAAAGAAAATTAAGAGAACAGTTCCATTAGTCATCGTCAACATCATTAGTCATCAGCGCAATACAAATGAAAGCCACGATGAGATACCACCTCATACTCAGTAGAATAGCTATGAACATGTGTGAAGCATATATGTACACACATGTTCACGGCAGCACCACAGCCAAAGGGTGAAACCCCACATGTCTTCCATGGATGAAGGGGTTTAAAAATCGGTGCATATCTATACAAGGAAATATTACTGAGGCATATGAAGAAATGAAGTACTGATACCTGCTACAGTCAGGATAAACCTCAGAAACATTACGCTAAGAGACAGAAACCAGACACAAAAAAGTCATATATTGTATGATTCCATTTCTATGAAATATCCAAACAGGTAAATCCATAGAAACAGAAATGTGAATGCCAGGAGCTTGCAGGAGAGGGAATTTGGGGGTTGGAGGTAAATAATGTAAGTTTCACCTCAATTTAAAAGACAGAATGAGCCAGATACACTAATTTTTTTTAAAGATTTTATTTATTTATCTTTAGAGGGGAAGGAGAGAGGGAGAGAAACATCAATGTATGGTTGCCTTTCATGCATCCCCTGCTGGGAGTTGGCCTGCAGGGAACCAGCCTGCAACCCAGGCATGTGCCCTGACTGGGAATCGAACCGCGATCATCTGGTTCGCCAGATACACTAATTTTTAAAGCTGATTTCAAAGCAAAGCTACTGAAAGTGGAAATCAAGTCTCGTTCATTTTTGCGCCCTCACTGCGGCGAGGTTCAGCACAGGCTGGCTCTAGAGGACAATGCACAGCGTCTGCCTGAATAAACGAACAATCCGGAGAGAAGCTGCACATAGTTTGGAGACTTAGGAGTCTCATCACCTTCCTTACCTTCCATTCACGATTTGTGTTTGTTTAAATGTTTCCTTAGATTTTCTTTCTTCAACTACAAAAGCAACTCTCACCTGCTGCTACAAGCCAACAACATATATGCAAAGGCCCCCGACCTCCCACCTCGCCCCACGACACTGCCATCTCTGCACTCTCAAAAACATCAGGTTCTCGGTATCGACACAGTAACAGTTCACTGTGTGTCCTTCCACCAGTTTCTTCATGCTTAGTCGAGTATTCCCGAACTATGTGTGCACCCCCGCTCGGTCATTATGTCAGTATTAGCATTTCCAGAGTGAACTAGTCCTGTATGTTTTTATTCCGTCCTTTCCCCCCCTGAGGTGCCAGGGTGCCAAAAAGGAATGATTAGGAAGACTTCCCCAAGTCAAAGGGGTGACATTTCAGCTGCTACATGCATTGACTAACCACACAAAGTAGGAGTTTGATTTAAACTTAACATGAGCAAGCTTAAGTGGATGAGACATTTGGCAACACCCATTCTCCCACCCCTAATACATGTTATTTGTTATTTTCTCACCATCCAACTTATCATCAGAGTCATCTGCCTCCCAGCATGGATTTTATCCAAAAGTGTTTTGACTTTTATCAATCCAAAGAGGGGATTTCGTCATCTTCTAATATTTACTTATTTATTTAGTTATTTTGGGTTCAATCTGACTTGAACTTGACTTTTGAGTTTCTGGGCTACTATCAGGGAGTGGACTCAGATCACATCAGCCCAGACAAATGTTTCAGGACCCAGAAAAATCTCTCAGACCCCGCCTCCCTTTTGTGGATATAAAGACAGAACCATGGGGTTTCAGAGGCCATGACCGCCCCCCTGCGCCCCCACTCCTCCACTGTCCACCACAGCTTGGGATGCGGAGCTGGAGCGGTGATGAGTCAACAGCACTCAGAACTGCCTTTTCTGAATGCCGAGAGGAGCTATTTTTCATTTCGTGCCTTAAATGTCTCTCAGCGTGAGCGAGATGCAGCCAGCTAGCCTGTTGCCCGACACGCCAGGGAAGTGTGGCTGCCCCACATCTGCTCAGCCCATATTTTTAATTGCTTAATAATAGTGAGTGGGCTTCCTTCCTCCCCTCCAGCACAGCAGCGTGGTGGGCTTTGACATTCAGGACCCGGTGTGTGGGCAGGAAACACAGATGAGGCTGGGAAAATGTCAGCCTCCTACAGCTTCTCTCCCAATTAATCACGGCCATATGACTGGGCTCACCTCCGACGAGGAACACTGGGCTGGCAGTCCAAGAGCTCCAGCCCTGCTCTGCTCCCAAATTAGCCCTGTGACGTAGAGGAGCTGGCTGAGCCTCCAGGAGCCTCAAGTTCCTACTGGTTTTAAAAAGACAAAAAGAACTGGAGAAGAGGATGTTTAAGGAATAGTTTTATGGGATAGTGATTGAGAGCACAGACTCAGGATCGAGACCACCTCCAACTCCACCATGTACTAACAGTAGGACCCCCAAGTAAGGGACTTAACCTATCTGTGTCACAATTGCCTCAGCTGCAAAACAAGCATGATAATAATACCTACACACCGGGGTGAATGGAAGGACTGGGAACCGAGCACAGCATGTGGAATGCCTTTAATAAATATTAGGTGCTGTTATTATTCCAATCCTAGTCATCCAAATTGATTGACTACATTCCAAGTTCCAAGGGAAATCTTTTCAAAGATGAAGAAAACATGGTATTCGCTCCCAGATACTCACGGTCTGACCGGAAAGACAAACATGTACATTGAAACATTCAGGAGTGCGAGGGGGGGGGCTAACACACACTGAGGACTCTGCTTGTGTACCCCTTAGTTACCCCTTACCCAGCCGCCCAAGGTGGTGGGTCCCATTTTACAAAGTGGGAAGTAGCCTCAGAGACATTAGGAAATTAGATCACGTAGTTTCTAAGACAGGATTCAAACTCAAGTCTTAAGTCATCGCTCTTAAATGCTGCATCATTGAGGAATTAGGTGGGATTTGGGAAATGCTTCACCCAAGAAGACGAATTTGAGCAGACTGAGCCTCCACGTTTTTGACTACAAAAAGGCAGGATTTTTGGAGCATCTCCCAGCAAAGCTTCTTAGCTATATTCCATAAACACCTCTGAGACACAGTTTCTTTATTCCTGAATAAGAACAGTGCCCACCACAGAGATGAGAGGAGGAATAAATGAGTTTATGTACGTAAAGCTCTTAACGGTGCTGGGTACATGGCAAGCACTTAATAGATATTAGTTTGTCATCATCGCCCTCATCTGTGGTCAATTCCCCTCAGCTGACAGGACCAGACCACCCATTGATTAAAAGGGAACCGCCGTTTTCATGAGAGCTCTCAAAAGCATTTCCTACCTAGGAAATTAACCACTTGTTCCTTAGGTTAAACATCTGTCCTGGGCCTATAAACATAAAAGGCATCAAGAGGAATAAATAGCATTTGCAATTCTTCATAACGTTCAGGTGAGCTGAGAAAGAGTCCATGCGCCTAAGAAGGACAGATGACCGAGAAGGTGAAGCCAAGGCAGAGGCAGAGGCAGAGGCGAAGAAGGTCCCTACAACCGAGAAACAGGGAGGGGCCTAGAGTTAGTGCTGCCTCCTCCGTGATGCTGCAGGGGGCTGCCCGGTCCACGTCTGCAAAGAAGCTGAGCCCTCCCCAACCCCAGCCTTCCCTTCGGGCAGTGATGGTGTACAATCTGGACTCTCAGAGCATGTGCCACCAGAGCTAGAGGGGTGGGTGACGGTCCCCCCAGAGCAGAGAGATGTGTGATGCAGGCTTGTCAGCCCTCCCCCCGCCCCCCATCCCTCATCAACACCTGGGGCCAAGATTCATAGCCTCTGCCAGAGGCTCCTCCAGCCCCCGAGCTGGCCTCCACTGGACGCTGGAGCCCAGTGTGTATGCCCTCTCCCTGAAACTGGCAGGCGATCTTTCGGGGCCAGGAGATGGGGAGACACAGCAACACTCTATTTTTCCTGGAAATAGCTTAGGGGCCAGGAGTCAGGATAAACCAGCAAAGGGGAAAAGGAGAGGAGGATTCAGAAGAGACACGGCAACCGTGGCTTTTGACCTGTTTTCTGCTGTTACTGCACATGGCCTTCATCCCCCAGCCCTATCCCAGGTTTTCCAGGAAACGCCACTCCGAATAATGGCTTCTCAGGTCAAGACACTAGTCTGTCACACTGGGCAGTTTCTCACCAAGAGAAAATAAAGCCATGACATGCCAAGATCAGACTCATGTGAGAAATAAAGTGCTCAAGTCAGAATATAAAAAAAAAAACAACCAGTTTTACTGTTTTACTTGGAAGCTGTGTCTTCTTGGCTCCATTTTGTCTTGCATGGGTTGCCACGTCTTATTTAAGCCCCTGTGATGTGTCGGGGGCTGGGACACAGACAATAATGACTGTGGCCAAGTCCCTGCTCCAAGAGTTCAGGACTGACCCAGTGACTGTGAGCCTCCCCAGGGCAGGAACTAAGCCTGGGAGGAGCGTGCTCACTCTGCCTGTGGCTTCCACAGTGCCTGGCACACATTTGGTACTCCATCATGCCTCTTCGATGACAAACTTCAGTAGCATCTTTCCCACACAAGAAAATGATGCAGAAACCAACAGGAGTGAAGCCTTGTATTATTTTCCCTGATCAAATCAGTTCCAAGGGGGAAACTTTTTTTTTTTGAGATTGGACAACAGCAAAAATGCTACAAAAATTGACGCCTGGTGTCCTGACAACACTACCCTGTGGTCGTGTGGCACAACTAGGGGAAGAAACGCTGGTCTGGAGGCCTCTGGTTAATTAATGCCAGTGGTGCCCTTGGGCCCCTGTGTGACTGCGGAGCCCCTGGCTGCTCTGAGCCTGGTGCTTCTCCTCGATCAGGGCAGGAGAGACAGCAGGAGCTCAGAGATGCTTTAGAACACGAGTTCTGAACTGGCACCTGTGGGTTCTGGCCTCAAAGCCTCAAGTTGAGGAAATGAAACGGTCGTCCCCAGATGCGGGTTTGGTGCCCACATCAGGTTTTAAAGAAGATTGAATTCGTTCCAACATTGAAAAATCAGGAGACTTTATGTTTCAAACTCTGAATATCCAGCTGCTCTGAAAAAACAAAGTCTGACAGCACCAGGCCAGAAGCTCAGCACGAAAACAGACTTTTGTAGCTGGAGAGTCGCTACATCCTTTAGCCTGAGCCTGAACTCTGCAGGTGGCCACGGTTCTCCCCACAATCAGCTTCCTTCCTTTAAGCCACCTCTAGTCACCTGACCAGCTCAACTGCAGGTTCAAGGCAGCATGTGCCCAGCTAGAAATTCACACTCAAAGGCACAAGTTGGCCCTCAAGAAGTCAGAGGAAAGGGAGTTCCAGGATTTGGGGAAGACTAGAAGAGTGATTCTTGAGCGGTCAAGAAAATGAATGTCAAATGTGTGTGGTCCCATGAGCTGTCCAGGTGTCAATCATTCTAGCTGCAGCCGGGGTCTATGCAGAGAAGCTGGGAGGGTAAGGCTGAGAATGATAAGCTGAGCCCATATTGTTGGCAGGAGAGCCCTGAATGCCAAGTAATATCATTCTCAGCGTTTCACGCCAGAAACTCCAGATATAATGTGGGGTTTAGGGACTACAGCTGCCAAGCTCCCCCCTACACACATTTCCACCCCCACCTTCATGACTTGAGTTGAAGTAGAAGTCTAGGCCTCGGGAAATTCAAGGCTAAGTGCAAGCTTCCGAAAACCACCCTCTGCCTTCACAAACTCCTCGTTCTGTAGGTTTTCTAAAGCAGCGAGAGGTGCCCCACGAAGTCCCAGCAGCAGCAGAGGGCAAACTTCGGGCGTGAATCCCCCCAGAGCACCTCAGGGGGAAGAATAGGAGAAAGAAAAAAGGAGGGAAAAAAACCGCCTTCCAGCTTCATTAGAGCTCTTGCTTAACCAAGCTAAAAATAAAACTAATTGCTTTTGCTATTCTAATGTGAAAAATCAGTTTTTAAAGGATCAAAATTCCTTCCATGGCTGGAGAAATCATTGAATTGGTAATAGACGGACTGCCAATGAATTATGAATGTCATAATCAAGCCATCTTGGAAGGCCACAGTCTTGGTTACAAATGGGCACTATAATTAGAAATATGCTAAGCTGCCTAAAGCAGACCCCCTTCCTTTTTTTTTTTTTAAGAAAAAAGAGGCATAGACTGCTCCTCTTCGGGTATCTGGCTTGTTCTTGAACAACACCTGTTCTCACCAATACAGGAGACATCGACACAAAAGAACACACAAACCCCATCGCTTCTCCCTTTAAGAAACCCCACAAATCTCTCCCAGCTGTGATGAGGAAAGGGCTTCAAGTCTGTTCATTTAGTACCTGGAATTCTACAAACTACAGATATTCTAGGACAGCAAGCAGCCTGTTCTCAAATCCAAGAGGTCTGGGGTCTGAGCAAGCTCAGTCATCCACACATTAGTGGGAATCAGTTTGATCCAATCCTTTCGTTAGAACAAAGAGGAAAGCTCTGTAGGATTGGGAGCTGGAGGAGAGGGGGCATGAATATCAGGGAGGAAAATGAGAGAGGAAAGGCAACACTGAAGGCTGAGATTCCAAGGAGGGTGGATATGAATTGGGCTGATTCCTATCTCAGAGCCCTCAACCAGGAAGGAGAAAAGGTCCCCACATAAAACTCAAACAAGAAAAGCTAGTCTAGATTGACAGGGTTGATAACAACACTGTTCCCCCAAGATAGAATCATGCCTGAGAAGGAGTTTATCTTACCTGGTTTTCTTGAGGATGGATCCAATTTCAGCAAAACAAGGGCTGGGAGTTGCTGTTTTCCTTCCAGTCCTTTACCTTCGCCTTGGGGTCTGGAGATAGGACCAGTCCTAACTAGAGACCTCACTGAACAGGAACTACTTCTAAGCACTTGTCTTATCCCAGCCCTGGAGCAGCCCGCTGGGGGAAGGAGGGGACGCTTCTGCTTCTCCCTGAGCCTGGGACTAAAGGTGAGCCAAGCTCCGGCGCTTCCTGGGCATGGCCATACGGGCTGATGGTCCTCAGCCCTGATTGCACCTAAACTTCACCTGGGAGATGTTTCCATGTTGACGCCCAGTTCACACCCCAGATGGATTCAATGTAACAGCAAGGAGCAACTCCAGGCATCACTATTTGTGAAAGCTTTTTAGAGATTCTAATATGCAGTCATGATTGAGGACCCCTGACTTCGTCATTTCCTCTCAGAACCCACTCTCTATCTTCATGCTTCTCTCAACTTCCCAGGCCTAGCGTGAGGGGTTTCTCTGGCATGAGAGTCTCGAGGCAGCAAGGCCTTTATCACTCAGGGTGGGCACCACCTTCCGGAGCATTTCTGTATAGAGCCCAGGACAGCTTCCTCACACCTAATCATTCCATTAAAATAGCCTTTACGGCACATCTTATCTGGGGAAGCAAACAGGATTCATCCTCAAGCCGACCCTGTTGGACCACAAGGGCTTCTCTAGGGCGTGATATTGAGAAAATCCTTCTTAACAGGACCGTCCAAGCTCAGTAGGAAAGAATACCATCTTCAGTTACGAATGTCAGCCAAGGGAACAGGGAAGGGAAATGGTGGTACAGGAGCCCAGCATTTGTCAAGCCTAACAACTTCCTCATTGGCTTAAAGGGGGGCGGGGGGAGGAACGCAGGGAAAGAAAGTGGCATGCCCACTAACCAGCTAACGAATCAACAAGTTAGGCTGACAAGCGTGGCCTGTGTCTAACACCATGGAACCCTGTTACTCAGAGTGCGGTCCCTGGACCACCAGGAGGAGCATCAGCTGGGACCCCGTTAGACAGGCAGGAACTCGGGCTCCGCAGAAGACGCATTGGATCCAAATCTGCATTTAACAAGTTCCCCAGGTGATTCCATCTCACAAAGAGTTTTGCAAAGTACTGCTAGAGGCAGACAGAAAATAGGAGTAACAGTGGGCTCTGCCACGGTCCAGATGAGGAACACAAGAAAGCACTCAAGCAAAGAACAATGCTAAGTAACGTTCGAGCACCGAAATGCTGCCTGAGCCCAGAAAGGGGAGAGAGAGGTCCGTGTGAGTGCAAAAGCTCAGAAGGCCTCAGAGCGGAGGAGGTCTTAAGGCAAGGTCCAAAAGGATGGGCAGATCTCAGAACAGGCAGAAAGGGCCCCTGCCTCTCTCCAGCAACTCTCCTTCTTTCACCCCTGGGACGTTTTCTATGGCCTCCACTGCCTTAGCTCTGGCTACAGATCAGATGTTTCTAGGGGGAGCCTTCTCTCCCCAAAGGCTTGGGAGCTGAGAATGACCACTCACAATAGTTTTGAATAAATAAATGGGTGACGGAATGGACGAGGAAGCAGTGAAGCCAGGCCTGTAAAACCACAAAGCCCAGCTCCGTTCAGCCACTCTCCAACACCACCACCCTGGATTGACCTGCTGGAACTTAGGCTGGTGCCTCAAATGATTAGACTGTGACAGGAAGGAAGGAAGGAAGGGAGGGAGGGAGGGAGGGAGGGAGGGAGGGAGGGAGGAAAGAGAAGAGAAGAGAAGAGAAGAGAAGAGAAGAGAAGAGAAGAGAAGAGAAGAGAAGAGAAGAGGAGAGAAGAAAAGAAAAGAAAATTTAATTTAATCCAGAATCCCCAGCCTCACCCAAGTCTGCTTTGGCTGAGAATCCGCTAGAGCCACTTTATTCTGGAAGAGAATTCTCCAGGCTCTCTGGTCCCAGCATCCATGGCTGAGCCCCAGGGGAAGAGAAAGAGAATACGGTTTAAAGAGAGGATCAGGAGTCCTGCCAAATCGTACGGGGCACGGGTAATAGTCACTGTGAGTGTCGGTTCTCCCTTAGTCATGACATCTCCCTTCTTCTACGGCAGCACTCAAAGGCCCTCGCCAGCCAGTCTGCCGGCCCTGATCACCCCAGACCACCCCACAAAGACGATGTATGTGGACGTACTTTGTAGAGAGTAGAGATCTTCCATTTAAAGTATCAGCATTGTTGTATGAATGAAAATAACCTAAATAGAATCTTACAGACAGGTATTTTCCAATCTTTTATTCTTGCACAGTCTTGTGTTTGTGTATTCTGCAAAAAAAAAAAAAAGTGCGGGTTCTGGGGCGATGCTACCTGTGTTTGGATGCTGTCTCCGGCACTTTTTAGTTGTGCGACCTTGAGCAAGCTACTGAACTTCAATAGGCCTTGAGATCCTCATCAATAAAAGGGAGATAACACATGTCATAGGGTGCTCTGGGGGTTAAAAGCATTAATGCATACGTGAGTTTTTGGAACATACTACATATATTCAATAAATGTGAGCGATTAGTATCTCCTTTTGGCTCCTGCTCACGGGTAGACATCTCCCTTTGTGCCTACTCCATGTGTGCTGCCCCTGGTTGCCCAGACGCTCCCATGGACACCACCTAAACCTGGTATAAAGCAGCACCTCATGCTTCAAAGAAAGCAGTGCCCTCCGAGATTCGATTCTTTATACCTACCATTCCCTGGGATGCATTCTCAGTTAACTGGAATGGAAGTATTTGGTAATCTAGTATTGTACATGGAGGTATTTCAGACTCATACATGTCTATATTCCTTTGAAGGTACAGAATGTCTGCTCTTTAAAGAGGAACCTGAGGATATCAATGCCTGAACAAAAAGGGATTATGCACAGCACTGAAACTTCAGGTGCAGCCATAGATCAGGCAGGTACACAGTTTTAAATTAAAGAAGGACAGAAACCTGAATGCCCAGCTCTGGAGGCAACCCTCCTCTTAAAGCAATAGCAGAGGACAGGAAGCCTCCAGGAAGGAACTTCAAGGCAGACGTGTGATTTGGTTGGCTCATTGTTTCTGAACTTCGAGTTCTTCTTCTTTGGGTGAGAGCACGAAGGGACACCTCTTCCTTGGTCATCGCCACCAAAAAGCAGTCCTCCTGCAGCTAGAGACTGTAGGAGCCACCTCTACCACCAAGGTCAAAGTCACCATGGGATGGCAAGCCCCATAAGTTAATGCTCCCAGAGCCTCTTCAAGGACAACCCAGCAGAAATCTCCCCCGTTTTCTCCCTTCTATCTGAAGAAAACATGCTCCCTCCATGAGCAGGGGACATCGTGCTAAAACCAGGAAGGTCCTGGTTCCTGTAGGAAAGAGCTGGAGCAGATAAGGCTATCTGAGGACTGCGGGGCTCCCAGAATGATTTCCCCCTGCTCTTCCTCCTGAACGGCTATACTGGGTGACTGTTTATCTCTGCCTTATGTTCCAAACTACTGATTCGAACCTCATCTTCCTTCCCTTCACTATTGGTTCCTTGTGGGTTTTTCTTTTTCCTTTTCTTTTCTTCATGTGCATGGGTGCATAAACTATTTATTAACAGACAAGGCCTACAAATGTATTTCTTCTTGAACACACCCACAGCGTGACCCTGATGGCCTATGGTCTTGGTGCGCTGGCCTCGAACACGAAGACCCGAGAAGTGGCGCAGCCCTCTGTGGGTCCAAATTTTCTTCAGCTGCTCCAGGTCTTCATGAAGCTCGTTGTCCAGACCATTTGCCAGGACCTAGCTGTATTTTCCATCTTTTGCATCCTTCTGTCTGTTCAAGAACCAGTCTAGAATCTTGTACTGGTGTGGTATCTGCATAATGGTAATCACCTGCTCCACCTCATCCGCTGTGAGCTCTCCTGCCCTCTTGGTGAGGTCGGTGTCTGCTTTTCTCAATACCACACGAGCAAATCTTCACTCCACACCCTTCACTGCAGTGATGGCAAAGGCTATTTTGCATCGCCCGTGGATACTGGGGCTGGGTACTTGCAAAATGTGCTGGGACTGCTCAGGATTCATGAGAATCCTGGCTGCAGCCGTGTGTAGGCCTCCTGTGGAAGTGGATTTTTCTTTATTTCGCTTAGTGTAGCATTCATTTCTTCCCTTATGTGTCTGCCGTACTCAGTGAGATCTCTAACCATGCTTATCACCAGTGTTTTAAACTCTGCACCTGATAGGCTGGTTATCTCTGTTTTTCTTTGTGTGTTTTTTTTCTGGAGCTTTGCTCTGTTCTTTCAGATTTTGGGGGGCCATATTTGTCTCCTCAATTTGGCAGCCTCCCTGTGTTTGTTTCGGTGTGTTAGATAGAGCTGCGGTCTTGGCCCACCTGTTACGTTGTAAGGGACGGAGCCTTAGGTATTCCCCAGGGTGGGGCAACATCCTTTGCTGCTTTGTGGTATTGTGTGTCAGGGAGGGGTTGGAAAGAGCACAGTGCTGCCTGCTCAGCCCCATTGCCAGTCACTTCACCCTCTTCCTGTATGTGATTGATGCCCCTTTTAGCCGTTGCCCTGGTGGTGGTTCCCCAAGTGGGTGAGTTTGCCTATGTTCTTGGACCATGAGGGCCCTTTAAATAGACTCTCCTGAGAGACAGACAGTCGTTTCCACTGCCCCAACTCTCATTGGTTTTCACAGCCAGAACTTATGAAACTTTATTTTCCTAGGGCTGGGACCCTGGGCTACGCAGTCTGGCCTGGGCCTGGGATCCCTAGCTGCCCAGTGTCCCTCCTGGTTTTTACCCACATCTGAACGTGGGACTGCCCTCTACCCTCCCCCTCACTGCTGCCGCTACACTGAGTCCTCCCTGCCTGGCTGCCCATTTCTGTCCTTCCTACCTGTCTGGATGAATACTTCTCCTTTAAATCCTCAGTTGTCAGACTTCCATACAGTTTGATGTTTTGGCTGTTCTGCTTGTTTTTTGTGTTGAGGTTAGTTGTGATCCCTCTTATGGTTGTGCGAGGAGGTGAAGCGTGTCTACCTGCGCCTCCATCTTGGCCAGACGCTCTCATCAGTATTTCCAAAGACATTCCCTCTGCTTCTACGTGGCCAGTCATTCTTTCTGGATCCTCACTTGTTTCCCCTTCCCAAGCATTCAAGGGGATTCTTCTCTGTACTTCAGTTTCTGACCACCTTATAGGGTAACCACTTCTTCAAGCCCTTGTCCGGGGTGGTGAAACTTTGATCCAGCCTCAATTTATTTCCCAATGTCTGAGGACACACTGTCTCTTCCCACCCCACCCCCACTTCTGTACCCCTAGAACATGCCAGAGTTCCTCACCCCTTACTTTTCTGGTGCTGTAACTCTTGACTCTTCCAAGGTTTGTGGGCAGAAAAATTCACTACCCATTTCCAGTGCAAAGTTACACTTTATGAACTTCTTCATTGAAAAGACTTGAGTAATCACGAAAAAATCCTGATGAGACATGAAAGAGAACTTAATGCAATCCCCTTTATTTATTTATTTAAAATTTTTTTAAAATCCTCACCTAAGTATATAGTTATTGATTTGGGAGAGAGAGAGAGAAACATCAATGTGAGAGAGAAACATTGGTCAGTTGCCTTCTGTACCTGCCCCAACTGAGACTCAAACCCATAAGCTAGGTATGTTTCTGTTAATGAGGTTTGACGCCCACTGGACAGTGAAAACCTCTGAGCCCCACGGGTCTGTATCAAATCACAGGAAAAATAATTCAAAAAAATGAGGAGCAAATAAGAAGGCTCTGGAACATCTCAAAACACACCAACATCCAAATCATAAGGGTGCCAGAAGGAGAAGAGGAAGAGCAATAAATTGAAAACTTATTTGAAAACATAATGAAAGAAAACTTTCCTACTTCGGTAAAGGAAATAGACATACAAGTCCAGGAAGTACAGTCTCAAAATAGTTGAACCACACCAAGGCACATCATAATTAAAATGCCAAAGGTTAAAGATAAAAGAGAATCTTAAGAGCAGCAAGAGAAAACAGAGTTACCTATAAGGAAGTTCCCATAAGACTACCAGCTGATTTCTCAAAAGAAACTTTGAAGACAAGAAGGGGCTGGAAAGAAGTACTTAAAGTAATGAAAAGCAAGGACCTACAACCAGATTACTCTACCCAGCAAAGCTATCATTTAGAATAGAAGGGCAGGTAAAGTGCTTCCCAGACAAGATAAAACTCAAGGAGTTCATCATCACCAAGCCCTTACTATATGAAATGTTAAAGGCACTTAAATTTAAGAAAATGAAGAAGATCAAAACTGTGAACAATAAAATGACAACAAATTCACAACTATCAACAACTGAATCTAAACAACAAAAACAAACTAAGAAAACAAGTTGAACAAGAACAGAATCATAGATATGGAATCATATGGAGGGTTATCAGTGGGGTGGGGGAAGGGGAGAATAAGAGAAAAGGTACAGGGATTCAGAAGCATAATGGGTAAGTGCAAAATAGACAGGGGGATATTAAGAATGGTATAGGAAATAGAAAATCCAAAGAACTTACATGCACAACCCACGGACTAAGAGGGGAATTGCTAGATAGAGGAAATGCGGGTACCGGGTGGAGGGGGGCAAAGGGGAAAAAATTGGCACAACTGTAATAGCATAATCAATACAATATACTTAAAAAAGAAAGAGATACTGGTAAGGGGGCAGAGGAGGGGTGGAGACCAAGGTAAGGGGACAGAATGAGGGAGGCCAGGACAAAGGCAGGCAAATCCACTGTGTGACGAGGAGAGCAGACTACCCCTCCACGCTGCTTTCTCACACTACCCACAGAGAACGGACACTTTCCTACGCAGGGAACTGATTGCAGCCTGTGCTGAGATGTGATCTGATACAGACCTGTAGGGCCCCGAGGTCTTCACTGCCCAGTGGGCATCATGTCAAACCTCATTAACAGAAACCGGCCTGGTTTCCAACTTGTGATCATTTAGACACAGTCAAGACTCAAGTTGACATATGAGCTTTCCAGGAAAACAGAGATCGTTACACAAATCAAGAGTGTGAAAGAATTATGAACCAGAGGGATAATTAATCTACTTGAGGAAAAGAACTGATTTCAAGAACTGGCAAGGACATCAGCTCCTCTCTGTATCCATGTCACTTGCAAAGGACTGCCGTCTCACAGCGCAGCCCTAGCAGACCCTCTGCGTTGCGAATCGATGCTGGTATTCATGCTTAAAATAGCAATAGCATCCCTCCCATCATTCAAGGTTCGGCTCAGATCACCTCTCTGCCCCCTGCAGGAGGCCTTCTAGGAGTCCTCAGCCCCCAAGCCTTTTCCTAAAGTGTCTGGTGTTAGCATCACCATTGTGCTATTCATGGGATCTCCTGAACAGTGAGTTCTCCTGTCTCAGGCCCATATCTACAGCCCTAACCAAACTGGGAGCACGTGGAGTCCAAAAGCGAGTCTGATTTATGGTAACTTGACCCATTAGGTCACCAAGCACTCTGTGTTGGCTAATTGAGAGAGAAGTGCATTTTTCTAGCAAAAATATTTATGTATGGATACTCCTACGCATTAAGAAGTGATTAAAAAGGATGAGTTGGAGTTCTATGTATTGATTGACCTAAAAGACATCCATTTCACTGTTAGTGGGAAAAAATTGATTGTGGGGTTATGCACATTGGGTGATCCCATTTCTGAAGAAAAAAATACTGGTTGGGATATTTTATAAACATTTAAATATGTTTGAGTGAGCCCAGAGGAGAGGAAGGAAGGATGTGCACCCGATGGTGGATGTTGGTTTTCTTGCTTTGGGGGCTGGGGTTGGGGATGGAGGAAGGCACGAGCTTTCTCTTGCAGGGCTCAGCCAAGTCTGGCTTGTTGAAATGGGAATGGTCTTGCTTTTTACTTTGAGGGGGAGTCCGTAGGCATCACAGATAGGGCCAAGCCCAGCGATGTCACGCCTTGCACAGACCCAGACAGCAGCGCCTCCTCCCCAGGAGGCTGACGGCTGAGATGGGGTGGGTGGGGCCAGGCAGATCATCCGTTCCTGCTGCCACCCCATGGGGAATCCACAGTCTTCCCGCGCAGCTTTGTAAGGGGTCTTCCTAAACCCCGCCTCCCACCGCATTCCCACCTCTGAGGTCTCAGTCCCACCACCTGCTTCTCCTTCAAGCAACCCCGAGTGGATCTGTTTCTTGCATCCCAGACAGCCTGAAATCAGGAGATAGCTCTAGAAAGTTGGGTATTGTCTGGTTTTCCTTCCAGGCCCACTTCCTACCCGCGCCAGCTGGCTTTGCGGCCTCAGGGGTGGCAGCATCCAGGGACAGCGAGAGCAAGACTCCCTTCCAGGTTGGGCTCAGCCAGCAGGAGGATCCAGCAGCAGACCAGAGGGTAGGAGGGGGCAGCAGTCGGGGTCTTCGTTCCCCCAGCTCTCCCACAGCCCAGCTCCGGGCGGTAATGCATGCGATCCCCTCCCGAACCCCGCAGCCCCTGCGGGCAGCCCCTCGCACTGCTGTTGCTCTCTCCAGGTGCCGTGAGTGCTTCCAGTCGCAGTTGCGGGGCCAGTGTGGTGGCAGTTTCTTGCTGTCCCTAATCCTGAGGTGCTGCACATTCCTGGCCGGGACCCTCGACCTTGCCCACGCCTCTGTGAACTGTCCCTTTATGAACTCCCTCCCATTTTCCCCTTGTGAGGTTGACATCGGCTTCCTGCCCAAAGCCCGAGTCACGTCCCTGTTCCCCAGCCACCAGCAAAGGGCTTCGCGGCCCGGCCCTCCAGGGGAGATCAGGGGCTGTCTTCTAAGGCTGCCTGTGCTGGGAGAGGTCTCTCCAGGCCAGGGACGTGCGCACTCTGGAAACTCCTCCCTCCGGCACTCGGTCCTGCCTGCACCCATGGAAGGTTCCTTCTAACAGTGAAGCCTCTCGTTTCTCTCACTCCCTGGCCATGGTGAACAAGCCCAGCTTACCTGCACACCATCTACAGGGTCCAGCCCAAATAATGTCCCTTTTTTATTACATAAAAACCTTTTATTACACAATCATAAGTGTGTGATTCTGTAACGTAACAACATCACACTCAAGCACACTATATGACATTCTAGGTGAAATGTTCAAACTGCTGTCCATCTCGTGCGAGGCATTCACGTACCCCACCAGCCACACTCAATGGCGTTCCTTCTGCCGGACCCTGTATTTGAACACAGGAACCTAGATGAGCTAAAAGGGATGGAATTCTCCATGCCTGTTGCCATGAGAACTGATCAGAGGGGTGCTGGGAGGCCAGCCACTGTAGCCAAGTCTCTTCTGTAGCAAACTTAGGCTCCTGTGCCTCTCTCTCTCACCCAGCGCATGTCAATCAGGCTAGGAACAGGGAGAAAACAGATGCAAACAAGCCAACTAAAAATACACCCATTGCTGACTTCGTTAGGTGTGTGGGCACATTCTCAGCCCCTGGGGCAATGAAATACTGGGATCTCAGTGTTTCAAGGGGCAGAAGAGATATGACAACTAAAGTAGAACCCAATATAAAAACAATAGCAGGATGACAAAAATATACATCCAATACCAAAAAGAAAAAAAAACAGTTCATGTTCAAATCCTGGAGGCTACTAACACCTAATTATTAATCAAGCTGAGCAAGAATGAGCTGTGTCCTCGGCATCAGCTTCGTGCCACCGCCCAGAACCCATCATCCAATCTGTATGTGCTACTGAAACCATGGACTCTGGGTGTGGAAGGGCCCATCTCAGGCCTGCTCCTGGATAAAGCAGGAGGCTCCCCACCAAGTGGGGCCCAAGACCAGGCACAGAGGATAGAAGACAAGCCAACAACCCCTTCCCTGCCCACCACCTCCTGGCAGCAAGAGACCCACATTTACAATAACCCTCGAGGATAAAAAACTGGTTTTCATATCCATAAAGGCCCATGCATTACCTTTATTTTATGTTGTGGGAATCCAGTTTAAATTGACTTAAGCAGAAGAGGGAACTGATCGCCTCCTATAACTGACAAGTCCATGGGTAGTTCAGGCATGGCTGGATCTAGGTGCTCAATGGATGTCACCAAGCATCTCTCACTCTCTGCCTCACACTTCTGCTTTCCTTGGTGGGACCTGCTTCTCACTCCTCAAGGATTCTCACTCCTTGGACCAGGAGGTCCAAGCTGATCTCTGTATTAAGCAACTCCAGAGGAAAGTACATGTTGCTTCCCAAAGAGTTCCCCCAGAAGGCTTAGATTTATAAGACTTGCCCATCTATAACTGACCTCAGTTGCTAGGAGATAGATGCCCTAATTGGCCAGGTCTGGGTCATGAGCTCACCCCTGGGTCTTGGATGTGGAGTAGTCAGTCTGGCAAACAGAAAAGATATGTTTAATGTATTCAGAATGAACGAATAGCCCAGAAAGTTGACAGTGCACTGGGGGACAGTGAGTTGGCCACTGTCAGTGAAACAAGGTGATGGGAAAACCAGGAAAGAACAGACAGTAGGGAATATGGTTGCCACGGGCAAGGTACTAGCAAACTGTATGAAAAACTGCAGGACACACAGAGGAGCCTGGGTGTGCTATCTGCCATCTGGAGCTTACTCGCTGACAAGAGCCACATTACAACCACCCACGTATTATACCACAAAGAAAAGGTGATGGGCCCCACAGGAGCAGAGAGAATGCCTTCCGGCTGGGGAGGGAGTAGGCCGTCAGAGAGCCTTTAGTGGAGGAGTTCGAATTCCACTCGGAGTTGGCGAGCAGGAGCAGTTGGGACAGTGAAAACAAGGATGCGAGCTCGGGCAGAAGCTCTGCTCAGGGAGATCCGGCGAGAGTAGGGCTGTGAGAGGGGAGCCCAGTGAGGGGGCTAGAAATGGACTCAGGGGGCCCTGAGGGAAAGGCCGAGGCTTTGGGACCAAGGATTTAGAGCTTTACTGTGCTGGCTGAGGGGCAGGGCAGACGCTTCTTGAGCCAGCTCCTCTCAGTCACTGTCCTAGAAATCGCATCTCCCTTTTCTTGGGGTGTATCAGTTCAAATCATGGTTTTAAGAAATGGACAGGCTGCCCCCCTCCTTGACCTGCTGCTATAGGAGTGGGCGATGCCCCTCCTAGGGGCGGCCTCTTCAGGCTGCAGCTCGCCCTCCCTGACTTCCGATCATCTCCAGCAACAACGGCATGGTTCATCTTTAAAAGGCAGGGTTCTCGGCATGCATGACAAACTCAACTTTAACTGATTATTGAAATCTACAAGCTGTTAATCCAGGGGCTGCCAGCAAAGCCTCACTCTCTCCACGGTTTAATCTTCACTTACAGTGACAGGATTCATATGTTCTCTCAGCTGCTCTCTGCCTCCCCCCCACGCTTCCTTTCCGAGACCTCTCCCACAGTCAGTCCACGCAGCGAATCCATTCACGTCATCTCTCTCCCTCCCTCCCTTCCTCTCTCTTTCTCTCCCCCCCCACCACCCCCATTCTGTCTCTACCTCTAATTAAGGCATATCTAGAAATCACTGGTCAAAGCAAGCAAGAAATCACTTGGCAGGGATCAATTCTGTGCAGCAGAAAAGGACAGATTCTCAAGGATTTTATCAGGGGAGTGTCCACAGGCTCCGAGGCTGTTCAGTTTGATGAGTGACCTTAGCTGGCCATCTAAGCTGGGCCCCACACCAGTGGTAAGCCTTGTCCAGGGCTTTCTGGAGGCCAGCTGGGAGCATCACTACACTCAGTTGGGTTAT
Organism: Sturnira hondurensis; assembly: GCF_014824575.4. Classification (NCBI taxonomy): domain Eukaryota; kingdom Metazoa; phylum Chordata; class Mammalia; order Chiroptera; family Phyllostomidae; genus Sturnira; species Sturnira hondurensis. The sequence goes on from NW_028087485.1 coordinate 8,885,536, forward strand.
CTCTTTCCCCCAATAAGCTACTTTACTGCCAGCCCGGGACTCACACCTGGCTGAGCCAGACAGATGCCTCCCTGCCACCACCACCCCCCCCCCCGCCCCCCGCGCCAGATGAACCACAGCACAGGGGCAGATGAGGTCCACTCAGCTTCCTCGTTGTCTCTCTATCTGTTCCCTACTCACAGCCCAGTATGAGGCCTTCCATGCCCCCTGGGATCTTACCCCGACTGGTTCCATGTACTTTTCCTGCCTTCTCTGCCCCCAACCTTTTCATCATGCCCTTGGGTCTAACCATAGTAAACTGTTCCCTGTTCCCCCAGATACCTTCTTCCCTTTCTCATCTCTCTGCCTTCGCTTCCCAGAAACCTCCACCAGGCCACCCACCCTGCAGCCTCCCCTCTCTGACAAATACCCAGCTGTCGAAATGCTACCTACTTTCAAGCTCCAATGTCATGTTCCTGAGCTCGTGTGGAACCCTGTCCTCCAACGTCCTATGGCACTGTCTGTGCACATGTGGACATCCCTGCAGTCTCACTTCACAGTAAACAGCACAGCACAGAGTCCAAGACTATAAAGCTTCACTGTGTGACTCTGGGAAAACAACCTTTAACCTCTCTGTCTTGATTTCCTAATCCAGAAAATAGGAATAGTATTCCTACCCCAGAGAGCTGTGAAGAATAAATGGGCCAATATTTTAAAGCATGTGTGCTGAAATAATAGCAGAAAGTAGCTGTTTAAAAACCACAAGTTGTAGTATCATTCAGGTGGTTGTTGCTAGAATGATTTTATTTCTCTTACCATGCTGAGATCCTTTAGGACAAGCCACTGCCTTGTCCATCCTTGAATCCCTCTCATTGGCTGGCCTATTTGTGGCACACAGCAGGCCCTTATTGGTTGTTAAATGAATGAATAAGTAGACAAAAGAGTAAGGACTCTTCAGCTCTGGCTTTCTTGCTTGGATGAGTTAATATTTTAACTTCTTTTCCTCTTGGCCCCTATCTACACAGACACAGAGTCTTGGGCACATCAGACACCTAGTCATAGAAGGGGTGGGAGCGAGCCTCCCGGGACAGTGGCAAAGGCTGCTTTTCTGGGTGCCGCGCGCAGAGCACTACGGTTGTTCTCATCATTCAGTCATTTGTCTCCTTTAGTCAGTCCACTAACCCAGGCTTAGCACTGACTCTGTGCCGAGCACCAGGCCAGGTGCCAAGGCAAGGTCGGCATAGTTCTATTCTCTTGGAGCGTGGGTCGAGCAGACAGGATAGACCTCAATGAATAGTAACCAAAAGCTAAACTGCAAATCTCACCTATAATGAAGGCTCAGAGCGGCCTGTGGGTGGTTTATGTGGAATTTGATCAATTTAGCCCTCTGAATTTCTTAGAAGTTTAGTTTCCTCTAAGCCAGCAGTTCATAAATTTTTATGAATGTTAGACCCTCTGAAGGGTTCTACTCTCCCTTAGAAAGTGGACCTACAAACAAATGTCTAAGATCATTTCAGGGGATTCATGGGCTCCCTGAACCCGAATGGACACCCTCTTCCCGTGAGCACTCCACCCCAGGTCCAGACATTCTGCCCTGAGCTTCCATCAGCAACGACAAAGCAATCCTGAGGCGTTGGGGCACCTGGGAGCCCCCTAAGAAGGCTCCTCCCGACCTGTTTCTGAGACAGAAGGCTCTCCCGCCCCTCTCTTCCTAGAACCCACTCCCACTTTGTCAAGTCCTGAGACTCCAAAGGAGGAAACGTCTCTAGGAAAACCCGACTGTAAAGTCCCAGCATCTTTGCCACAGCTCTCGCCTTTGCCGAAGCCAACGTATGAAAAATCCTCTGGTAGGAATTTAACATGGACTGTGCAAGAACAGAGAGGAGGGGAGAACTCTGTGAGATCCATTTGAAACACGCTGGATTTGACAAAGTGAACTGCCTCTTGGCTTTAGGATTGCTCAGAGCCTTTAATGTGCCTGTTGGACCACCCGGCCCTTTTCCACAGAGCGTCTCATGGGGTCGGCAGTGCACAGAAACAACTTGAAGAATTGCCATCCTAACTCCCCATCAGTAGCACAGAATCAGGCAGCCCCTCGGAAGGGCCCCTACCCTCACTCTGGGGAGTTGGGAGCGGAGGTTTGGAAAAATGTATTGGCTGGTAGGAAGCAGTGATTTTCATGCTTGTTCACAACTTAGAATTGCCTTGAGAGCTTTGAAAATGTACCTTTGCCCACACTCCACCCCCAGAGGTTCTGGGTCTTTTGGTCTGGGGCATTGTTTTGTTTTGTTTTGTTTTGACTGTCTTCCAGGAGATTAAAATATTTTGCTAGGAATATGAACGTGTTGAGTTTGTCAATAGATTAGTTATGACTAGCTTCAGCTTCAAGGACGAGATAGGAAAGCTCAAATAAGAGTTTATTACTTTCTCACCTAAAAGTTCAGAGGCCAGTAATCAAAGGCTGATATAGTGGTTCTCTCTGTAAAAACCCTCGAAAACTAAAGCTTCCTCCATCTCTCTGTTCCACCATCCCTAGTGTGGGCCTCATCCTCATGGCCCAACATGGCAGCTAATGCTCCAACCCTCCAGGCAGCCAGGGGGGGAAAGCAAAAGGGAGAAGCAGGGAGCATGGGCCCGCCTTCTTCATGACATTGTTCCCCAAAGCGGCACTTACACTTACGTCTCTTTGACTAGAACTTTGACACGTGGTCGGTCGCACCTATCCGCTAAGAAGGTGGGGAAATACTGAAAGCCCAGTGGTCTTTCTTTAGTGTGAAGGTGTAGCCGTTGTGTGTGATTTCTAGAGCAGAGGCCCTAGAGAGGAACTCTAAGTGCTGAGTGCCTCCCCTGTGCCCACCCTGCTGGGTTAAGGTTTACCCTCTGCAGGCTTCCGGGAATGACATCAAGGGGCCCACACCTGTGCTACTCAGTCTATAGCAGCTTCTTCACCTTCTTCCTTGTTGGGAAGGGGAAATGAGAATAGGGCTGGAAAACCTAAAAAAGAAGTTATCACGTGGAGTGGGATGGGGAATAAAAAGGAAGCTGATTCCCAGGGGCAGGGCTCCTTCTGGGAGTGGGGTGAGGATGGGCCCCCTGCTTACCTGCCTTTATCAGATTTGATCCATTCATTCTTCTCAGCACTGTGTTCTCTTTACTCAGATGGTCTCTGGGATGAAACCCCAGCCAGGTTGCAAGCATGTCACTGGGTGATATCTGCTGACATCAGTCTATTGGTCAGTGACCTGTGGGTGTTTCAGACTAATGACATCCAGAGCTCTGTGCTTGACCCTGGGTGGGAGACCATGGCCACAACACAGAAGCGTATTCCTTTCCCTGAGAGCTCCTAACTCACTGGACAGACAGAAGTAACCCTCCCAACCCTCCAGATGACAACTGAATTACAGCCAAAGGCTGTGCCAGCTGTGTTAGGAAAGGCTTTTAGAAACCAGCATGGGACACCTCTGCTCGCATCTCATCTGCAGATAGGAATGCATGCTTTGCTGGGTTATAGAAGGGGGTGTGGGGTGAGATGGGAGATGAGTGGTCCGAGAAGGCTTCATAAAACACCAGGCCAGTGTGTGCGTGCGTGGGTATATGGGCGTGCATGTGCACGAGTGCATGGATACAGGTATGTGGCGGTGCATGTGCGAACCTCCCTGTGCAGCACATGTTCAAACTGGTCTTTGCCCAAACTGTCGGCTGTGGATTTGTCCGTGCCTCCGTTTTCAGCACCCTTCTCTCCTCTTTCTTCAGCACCTCCTGCCTCCCCATCCCTGCCTCCTCTACCGCCCACGGACAACACACGCAAGAACCCAGGGTCCCCCAGAGATAACCTACTTACTGTGATTAAAGGGATGACCCCTTCCCAGGGCACCTGCCTCTGCATTTTGAAAGGGGCCAAAGCTTAACCCCCGGGAGTGGATCTCTAATGAGGAGTTCCGATGGGGAGAAGGATTCCCTAACAACTTGAAAAGTCCCCTTTAAGCCAAGCACAATAGTAAGCAAATCATCCCCATCATCTCACTCAACCCTCATAATGATTCTGCAAAAGACACATTCCTGGCCTCGTGTCCCAGAAAGGGAAACAGGGCTTGCCCACGGTAACCAGTGGGGGAGCAGAGCCTGCCTTTCTCCAATACCCTGTGCCTCCGTGGAGAGAAGATATCAGAGTGGGGACAGGGACAGACGGGAGACGCTCTGCAGAGTCCCTCTGTCCAGGGTGACCCCACATCTGTCAGCCAGAGCCCTCGCAACAGTCCCTTTCCTCCCCCTCTTCCCCCCTCTCTCGAGTCCTTTCTCACTTTGGAAAGTAATTAACAAGGTGACATTATTTGCCCTTCAGTTCGTTCACACCTCCCGAAAGGAGGAGCTGGTTTGGGGCCACCCCTAAGCAGTTTTTTTTGTTTGCTTTTTTTTTAGATTTTATTTATTTATGTTTTTTTAGAGGGAAAGGGAAGAAAAGAAGGGGAGAAATATCAGTGTATGGTTGCTTCTTGTGAGTCCCCTGCTGGGAACTGGCCTGCAACCCAGGCATGTGCCCTGACTGGGAATCAAACCACGATCGTGTGGTTCGCAGGCCCGTGCTCAATCCACTGAGCTACACCAGCCAGGGCCCTAAGCAGTTTTTTAAGAAAGCAGTCTAGGCTGAAATTGAGTGTCCCTCCCCGCCTCAGATTTTAGCAACAGAATCTTTTCTCTGGGAAATATGATAATGAAAAATGGCCTCCGATTATTCAAGGCCTGTTTCCATGAATAACTTAGGAGCAAAGATGCTTATGGTTCCTAATCTGCCTGCCACAGCACCCCTCCTCCATCCCTCCCTCACTCCTGGGGTGCTTCTTAATCCCCCCAAAAGACTGTAACTCCCAGTACACTGAGATACCCAGAAACGTGTTCACCTGGGAACGCAGGTGAGACAACCACCTGTGTGCACGGAACCCACTCCATGTGCCCGACACTGGGCTAAGCACACTGTGTGCATTCCCTCATGTAATCCCCTCCGGATCTGGTATTATCCGCATTTGACAGATGAGGAAGCAGAGGCTAGAAAATGAAACTGTCCCAAGGTCATGTAACTAGAAAGTGACAGAACAAGAATTCAACCCCAGGGGATGCCAGCTCCCAGGCTTTCCACCTGCACTTCTCTGCTGATGCCCCTTTACACAGAGAGGACGGACCATTTCCTGGGCCTCGTTCCTGACCACCCCCCTGGGGGCCCCCAATCTCAACTCAGAGGCAGGAGAGCTCTTTCAGCTCATGCCAGGGCTTAGGATTTGCACAGACCCATTCCTCCTCCTGGGATGTTTCTGGACTCCCCCAGCTTATAGTTTCGGCTTCTTGAAAGACCTGTTTGGTGGACTGAAACCAGAGAAACCTTTTCAAGCCCTGGGGCATCAAGAGGGAGAGGGTCTGCCTTATCTCAAGTCCAGCTCCTTGGAGGAAGCTCATACAAAGTTTTACCTGTAAGTGAAAGCAGCCTCAACACCCACAACCCCCTCCCTCATCTTCCCTGCATAGCAACTACACCCCATCCAAACTAAGAGGAGAGAAGAGGGGATGGGTAGAGAAAGCTTGCAAACAGGATTTTAGCCTCCTGACCTAAGATGCTTGTGGTTGGGTCTGCTCTGGTTCTTTACCTTCTCCCCGAGAGACAGCATGCAGTCCTTTGCTCTATACTGAGCACAGGAAAGGGGTCCAAGTCCGCCAAGATCACAGCAGGAGACCAAAACCTAGACACCCAATAATGGGAGAAGAAAGAAGGCACCATTGCCCTGCCCACCCAGGTCAGGTAGGAGCTGTGTAACCAGCTCCAGGGCAGAGCCATCCAGTGCGCTCTGGTCCCCAACCCCCTTCTTCCTCAGGAAAAAGCCCTCGAGGTTTATTCTGAATCACTGTCTCCAGGAAGGAAGTGGGGAACTTCCAGTAAGTCTTCCTTTTTCTTTCCTTCTTCCCATTTGCTGCCCAGTGCTCAGATGTGGGGGCAGGAGAGGACCAGGGCCACTGCCAAAGTGATAGGAGGAGAGCTCGGACCTCATTCATCTTGTGCCCTCCTACCACCCGCTGGCCCTTCCCACTGGCCAGACCCACGTGGAAGACAGAGGACTCGAGCCAAGTGGTCCTTAGTGGTCAGTCCCCAGGGCTTAGACAGGGAACCTCCAACCAAGGCGCGTGTGAGTCCAGAAGACCCCTCTCCTGTTTCTTTAACAACCACTTTTGAATTGAGAGTGAAAGGTGAGAAGAATGTCTACAGCTGACACTGAGAAAGAGAACTCCAGGTGAGGGGAACTGGGAGAACGAAAGCTTCTGGGGCATCTGGGGAATAGCAGGGGCTCGGGGGAGGCCAGCACCCAGAATGGGGTAAGTTGGGAATGAAGGAATGACCTTGTTAGCTGCCATGTTAAAGAGTTTGGGCTTCACTGGGTGACACGGGGGAGCCACGGGCAGTTTTTGATAGGACATGTCGTAATCAGAGCTTTGTTTCATGATAAGGAGAGCAACAGCAGTGCTAAAGATGGGTTAGGAGGGAGATTAGAAGCAGGAAGCCCAGTCGAGAGGCCACTGCAAGTTGGCCATGTCCCCTGTTATGAACCTTGAAAGCGATGCTGAGGACAAAGCAGGTCTGTGCGGGGGGACTCTGGTAAGAGCGCACCACGCAGGGTGCCCTGTAGGAAGCAGGCTCACCCACTCCAGGCTGAAGGAACTCACTCTGCGCTGCCTTTCCAAGCCTCTCTCAGTAGATGTGCCGCAGACTCCAAGTCAAGAATCACTTGGCCTTTCGTGGGGCCCACTGAGACGGGGTGAAATGGCCCCGTTGCAAAGGCTGGGGATGGGCCAGCTGGGCCAGGGCCTAGATGGAGGGCATGGCAAAACACGGGGTGCCCCTGGTAGGAGGAGCTGAGTGAAGGCCAGGGTCTCTACTGGAACCCAGAGCCTGAGAACTCTACGAGCCTTTGGCCTCCTCCTCCTCCAAGCGTCAGCAAGCGGGCCGTGACCAGGTGGGCAGTGGCGTCACTGTGGAAACCACCCACACAGACCTGAATACTCCTGTCCTTCCCAACATCCATTTGGGCAGGGCAGAAATAAGAGAAAGCAAGCCACAGCCAGGATCAGACCACAGAGAGAAGGCTCTTCCGCTTACGGAAGGCCAGATCTACTGTGGGTCGAGTGGGAAAGCTGCAAGCTGTGTGCTGGAGAAGGAGGCTGTCTCACAGCTCTACCTTTCATCCCTCCACCTGGACTAGAATCCTGCCTCAGGTGCCTAGCTTGTGCAACTCAACACGCCCTGGCCAGGCAAGTCAGGGAGGCAGGGCCGGGCCCACATCGCAAAGCTACATCGCAGAGCTACATTGCAGAGCTGTGGGACCATGGCTGAGAATTTAAAAACAGAAGGTGGTGGGCCCGAGGAGCAGGACCACTGTGCGCACTCCTGCAGGTTGCTCACCGCACAAGGGCTCCTGGCCTGTCCTGATTTGCACAATGACTCCATATAAAGTAGCTATGGCCCTGAGAAGGCAGACTTTTTAAGTGGCTTCAGAAATCATCTCCTACCTCTGATGCCCCCAAGTTGAATACCTGTGTCATTAGCTCTCGAAGCCCATGCATGTCACATGTGTAGCACCTGTCAGTGCTACAAACTGACATTTATTGAGGTGAATATTTTACCAACGTCTGTCTTGCCTCTGGATCATAATCTCCATGAGAGCAGAGGGCAGCAGGCGGCTTTGATGCCTAGCAGCGCTTGGTACACAGCAGATGGTCAAGAGAGGTTTGGTCAGTGCAAACGACTGTCCCGGCCGTGAGTCAGCACGAGGCTCTGGGGGAGACTTTGGGGCCCCAATTCCTTTCTCAGCACAGCGCTCTAGCTCCTTGCAGAGTGGCTGTGGATTGGAAGTGGGTGAGACCTTGGGCCATCCTTCTGCTCTGGCACCTTCGGATTTGGAAGAGAGTGTGTTATGTGAAAACCCTCAAGCCACAGGCAAGGGTGGAACCAAATTAGACTTCCTCACCCTTGATGTCCCATCCCTTATGCCACCAGTAATGCAATGAGCCGACCAGGGAACTCCATGACAGGATGATGGAAAAGTCCAATTTTCTCAAAGGCACCTCAGTCAGGCTTTTTCTGAGATCCATACACCCTCGCGTGCGCACAGACATTATTTTAGGCTGCAGAGTTACTCACAGAAGTCAGCAACAGGAAACAACCCCTTTTGTAACTACAGGGGAAATGGGCCACTTTTCAAAGAAGGCCAATTTTTTTCCCCTCCCACAAAAGCCGTCATCATTCAGGTTTTCACAGCGACAGGCCTGCTTGGAGAGGGATATGTTTGGGGAAATTTTTACACCTCCTCCACCTCCCTTAAGTCTTCCATCTGATCAATAAGCAACCATCTCTTCAAGTCACTCCCCCTGTTCCATCTTTCCTAAAATGCCCAAGTTATTCCTTAAGGAAAAGCTCACACCCCAAGGCCTTCTGTGTTTGTCATTCCTTCCCCCCCCCCCCCCCCCCCCCCCCCCACCCCGCCCATATTAAGTTAATNCCCCCCCCCCCCCGCCCCCGCCCCCCCACCCCGCCCATATTAAGTTAATGATTATGTTAAACAAGGGTTGCTACCTTACAAACAACCTCTCCATCAACAATAGGCTTGTATTTTCCGGTAAGTTTGCTGGTTGCCTGGGGCAGCTTTCCTTCAGGTGTTTCTCTTCCTGCTCCCTGAACCAGGGGTGAGTCAGGTGATAGATAAAAAGCACTGGAGGGCAAGTCAACCACACCAGCACATCCCAAGCCTCTGCTTGCATCATGTCCATTAGCATCCCATTGGCCAAAGCAGGCCCAATAGCCAAACCCAAGGTTAAAGGGCAGAGAAACGTCATCGACCTTTGTGAGAGGAACTGCAAAGTGACTTGGCACAGACATGGATATAAGCCCATCCCCCACAATAAGCAAGCTCTCTGCTATTCACCAAGTCCCACACTGCTGAGTTTCCACTACCTGCAAGGCACTATGGGATGCCAAGTTGAATTGGATCCGGTCTCTCCCCTCCAGGAATTTACAAGCCTGTAAAGGAAACAAGAGAGTCCATAAAGAGGTGACATTTGAGTGTGAAGCAAAGAGCTTGGGAACAGCGGAGGAAGCGACACATTCTGCCTGTGAAAGTAAAGGAATACTTTGCAGGGAACATGGGAACATGTTGGGTACAGGAATGATTCTGATCGGTGAAAAAAGAAAAGGACCCTTAGCTCTCCAGCCAAGAGCAAGCAATCCAAGATCAGCGACGATGTCTAACATCCTGTTCTTTTGCGTTGCAAACCACTTCCATGACACGGCGCAGGGACACTGAGGATGCAGAGGGACCTGGAATCAAGCAGGACAGTGTTGAAGAGGGTTCAAGAGGTCCCCCAATCCAAGCCTGCATCTGGTCCCCCCAACTCTGCTAAGCCTGGGGACGCAGAGATAATGAGACAGAGGTGTTAGAAATGCCCAAGAGATAGAGACAGGAGGAGCCAGATGATCTCATCCAAGTGCCTTTATCTGAAGTTGCTCTACAGGCTGGTTGAGTCTGGGCAGAAGGATGGGATTTTTTAAAGAAAAAGCGTGAGGTTTCTGAGGGAATAAAGGAGGGTTGGTCTCTTGTTCTGGGCTGTTGCCTCAGGGTTTCAGGATGGGAGTCAGGACGATTGGTTAGGTAAAGGGCTGGGCTGTTCCCAGGTGCAGGAAGGTCAGTCTGACCACCAGCCATTGTGGCTGTCGCCAGATGTCTATTGTGCGAGGTGGGAGAGTTTCGAGTGAGCCAGAGCTGTCAAGAGTTGGGATAACTGAGTCCTAAGCAGTCAGGCAGGTTGGAAAGCTGGCCTGACCCTTTCAAGAGGTCCCTGCCTTCAGATTGGCCAGCACTCAGAACTCACAGAACAGGTGAGGCCCTCGCACACTGGTGCATGATTTGTGACTGTGGGGAAGGGCAGGACTGGTTTGTGGCACCAGGAAACACGGAGAGCCCTGATGTAGCCGCCACACGGACAACAGAGATGCCGAGAGGCTGTGGGTCAGGGGCCACACTCTGCCTTCTCACGAACGAGGATTTGAATTCTCTCTGTGTGTGTGCACACGACTGGAGTGGAATTTCTCTTAAAGCCCCCAGCCCCGGAGAGTTTGGGTGGGCCCTGGTTATCTTCCTAGCACTCAGGAATTGGAAACAAGAGTGCCTCTTTGTTACCGAACAAGGGTCCGAAGGGGGGGCAATACTTGGCCCACCAAGGGATGCCAAAAACTGCTTCAGAAAACAGGGGCCCCTCCCAAGGACGATACACTAATATCTATAGGGCTCTTCTGTCCGCCGCCAATCGGAAAGACATCTCTCAATGCCAGAGATTTGTGAAAAGGAAACAAAATGTTTATTTAATGCTATTCAGGCCTAATGCCTTCCTTAAAATATTAAAGTCTTTAAGGGTATACACCTACACACACACACACAGCACTCTCTTCTCCCACTGTCCCAACTCCGGGTACCATAAATCAGGAAAAGAGCACACGTCCGTTTTTTTTCAGGTTGCTGGCACTGTGAGCTGTGTCGCCTGTCCAGGCAAGATCTCCAAGTAATCCAAAGTCATGCGGCACCTTCCACTGGCAAGAGTTCTTTGTACCAAGTTCCAGTCAAAGTCTCTCCTGGTTTCCAGGCCACTGGGCCAAAGGAAGCACCCCAAAGCCGCGTGGGCCTCTTCTACCAAAGCCTTTCATCTTCCAAAGACTCTTCTACCAAAGAGTCTTTCTTCTTCACCTGGCCACAGGGATCTCCATTCTGGCAAAGCTGCGTGGTCTTCCCTTTCACCTGGCCGAGAGTCTGCACTCTGCTGAAACTGTGTGGCTCTCTCCTAATGGCTACAGGGGTCTACATCTTTCCAAAACAGCGTGGCTCTCCCCCTCATCTGGCCAAGAGGGGGTCCTCACTCTGCTAAAGCTACATGCCTCTCCCACAGGCACTCTCTCTGAGAAGCAGCCCCCAATTCCATCCTGGGTACCAGCCACTCACTTCTCCCTGGCCCAAAACTTGGCCACAGCTATTTAACATATCTATGAAACCAGTTAAAGATTATAGGTATGTTAAATGACCATTCCAGAGGTCAGCTGCAAAACTGTTGCTATGCAAAACAGTTCTCAATGGCCCTGATCCATTTGCCTCTTCTCCAACTGACACCTGGGGGGGGGGGGGGGGGTGAGGACATCTTAATATTTCCTCCAATATTCCTGTACACTTTGAGTTCTGGACACCATTCCAAATCTTTTCTGGGCCCCTCTTGGCTGCACCCTGTATCATCTTCAGATCCACCCGTTCACAGTTATGCTGGGGAAACCAAGGCAGCATAGTAGACCCTTCTCTCACTGACAAGTCTGCCTAACAAGTGCTCAGGGGCACCTAGAGGTTAATGTGGCCAGGAATTCTCACTGTGGAGTCTGGGGATGGTCACCAGGGAGTCTGGTGACCTATAAAATGCACGTTGTCGTGAGCATAACTTTGGAGTAAGAATCCATAGGTTTCAGTGTATTCGTATACTCAATACCATTAGGACCACTGCCAAGAAGTTAGAAAATTTAATCCCCTCATCCTTCCATTTCTTCAACAGACGCATATTGATACGGAGAATTTGGAGACCACACACCCAGCACTAGGATACAAGGAAGATACGACATCACCCCAGCCATTGCATGGGACCTTCCATCTATTGTCTTGCTCTTGCAAGGAGCCTGTTAGGTCAGGGGAACTTGACACCCTTTCATAATGTGGGCCATCTGGCCACCCACGTTATCCCTCATGATTCCTTGAATCCTCTCTCCCCTCTGCACCACTTTCTCCGTGTTCCTCCCTTCCTGCCTTCAACAATTACTCAAGGAAGACTCCCCGGCTGTATCTTGTTTAATTTCTTGTTTAAAGCATGGGCTCAGCCCATGCTTTGGGCTGAGCCAGTTCTGAGGCACCTCATCTCTATGGAGAAGGATGGAGGGAGGAAAGGCTCTCCTCTCCTTCCTCCTTCCCCCCTCCCCTCCCTGCCCACCCCGCTCTGCCCCAGTCAGGAAAGGCTTTGTTTTCTCCTAGAAGAAGCCCTAATGAAGACTCCCTCTATGTTTATGGTTTGCAGAAGAAGAACATTAGAGAATTGCCATGGTTACAGGCCCATTCTGCCTTCATTTGAGGACCAGGGGGAGCTGGAGGCAAGCACCAAACATCAGCTCCTGATGCCGCTCAGCCCGGCATCATCATAAAGAAAAAAATGTTTACATCACAGGAGAAATTGCTTCTCAAATAGCAAGGGGAAAACGCCAGGTTTGATGAGATTGTTACACAGAATGTTGGCTGGGTTGTTTCTCTCGCTCCCTCATCCCCCTGACCCATTATTGTTTAGGGTGGTATTAAATCAGACAAAGGGAGCAGGCGACAGCATGCAGCTTGGTATTGGCAGCTCTGGCAGGATGCCCAGGCTCGGCGCTGGCCCCGTATCTAACCCTCTTCATCCTCAGCCACCAGGGCAGCATCGATGGAGGGCCAGCCCAGAGACGACTGAAGTGACCCCATTCCAACCCGCTGTGGGCTCATGGGCTGGAGTAGACCGTTCCGATTCTGAAACAGAACCAGGGCAGGCTAGAACCAGACAACCAGGTCCAAATCGGACTCTGTTCCTCATTAGCTGTGTGTCCTTGGGCATGTGTCTTTGCTTCTCTGAATGGTGATTTCCTTTCCATTAAAACAAGGGCTCAGGTAACCATCCTGAAAATGAAACAGTGGAACGCTGTCGTTACAGGTCAGGTCCTCTCTACGCCTCAGTTCCCTCACCTGAGAAACAGTAACGATGGCAGCCCTATTCCAGAGAGTTGTGTGATAAACACAGCACCAGTCAGAAGCAGGTGTGGTTATACCACTTTGTCCTCAGAATTACCTGATAAGGCAAATACCGTAGTTATGCCCATTATGTGGATGGAAAAGGAGCCTTGGAGACATTCAGGGTCCTCTCTAAGTTCTCCAAGTGGAAAGTGACAACACCAGAATTTAAAGTCACAGTTCTCTAAATCTGGGATCTAAAGCCCTCTCTGTGGCCGCTGGATCCCTTCTCAAGATGGATGAAGAGTGACAACTTTCATGAAAGCACAAAGCAGGTCTGCTTAATGCCAGAGCCCACGCTTTTAGCTCTGAAGTTCTCTCTCTTGAAAAAAATCCAATCTAGGTAAAAGAGAAAGCAACTCCCAAAGTCAGCTAAGCAGAACTCTGAGAATGTCCATCAGGGAGGGATGAGGGCAAGAGGCATAGACACAGAAGGATAAGTCCCTGAGGGCTGCTGGGAGGAAGTGAGCAGAGAGGAGCTGAGCTGGTGTTACCGAACAAGAGTCCGAGGGGGGCCAATACTTGGCCCACCGAGGGATGCCAAAAACTGCTACAGAAAACAGGGGCCCCTCCCAAGGACGATACACTAATATCTATAGGGCTCTTCTGTCCGCCGCCAATTGGAAAGACATCTCTCAATGCCAGAGATTTGTGAAAAGGAAACAAAATGTTTATTTAATGCTATTCAGGCCTAATGCCTTCCTTAAAATATTAAAGTCTTTAAGGGTATACACCTACACACACACAAACACACACACGCACAGCGCTCCCTTCTCCCACTGTCCCAACTCCGGGTACCGTAAATCAGGAAAAGAGCACACGTCCGTTTTTTCCCCAGGACGCTGGCACTGTGAGCTGTGTCGCCTGCCTGTCCAGGCAGGATCTCCAATTAATCCAAAGTCATGTGGCACCTTCCACTGGCAAGAGTTCTTTGTACCAAGTTCCAGTCAAAGTCTCTCCTGCTTTCCAGGCCACTCGGCCAAAGGGAGCACGCCAAAGCCCCGTGGGCCTCTTCTACCAAAGCCGCACTCCACCAAAGGCGCGTCTTTCTTCTTCACCTGGCCGCAGGGATCTCCATTCTGGCAAAGCTGCGTGGTTTTCCCTTTCACCTGGCCAAGAGGGGGTCCTCACTCTGCTAAAGCTACATGCCTCTCTCGCAGGCACTCTCTCAGAGAAGCAACCCCAGTTCCCGCCTGGTTAGCCGCCACTCACTTCTCCCTGGCCCAAAACTTGGCTACAGCTATTTAACATATCTATGAAACCAGTTAAATGTTATAGATATGTTAAATAACCATTCCAGAGGTTAGCTGCAAAACTGTTGCTATGCAAAACAGCTCTCAATGGCCCTGCTCCATTCATCTCTTCCCCCAACTGACACCTGGGGGGGGGGGGAGTAAGGACATCCTAATATTTCCTCCAATATTCCTGTACGCTTTGAGTTCTGGACACCATTCTAAATCTTTTCTGGGCCCCCCCTTGGCTGCACCCTGTATCACTGGCAGGATGGACCCATCAGAGCAGAGGGGGAACTAGCCCCAGCAAAGGTGGAGAGATACAGATGTAGGCAAGGAGTGAGGGAAGAGAGGAAAGTCCACCAAGGCACCCTGAGAAACCAGCTAGAGAAAGTTCCCTCCAGGGGACCATGAAGAGTGAGTGGCAGTTGGTCTCTGAGTTGGATGTGTGATGGACTTAGGGTTTCAAGAGCAGCTGTGGGCACTGAGCTCTTGATTCCCCTGCTTGTCTCACAGAAGGGCTGGCACGGCGGGGAGGGGGAGGGGAGGGGGAGGGGGCGGGTGAATAACGCAGCTCCGACGAGGAGGCGGAGCCCTCATACCCCACCCACCCCTAAGCTCCCCACTCAGAAGGAAAAGCAATTTCCCATATTAATGTATCTGAGTCCCAAACCTGCTGACCTGTGAAAAACCCTTCCTGGTGATTTATTTGTCTCCTCTCACTAAGACAACTGCCTCATTATTTTAAGTCACGCACGCAACAGAGACGCGCGTTCCCTTCTGCTTTCAGACAGGCTTGCCATGGGGGCCAGAGAAAGCCTGGGAGGAATCTCAAGGGGCATCTGGCCCCAGGAAATCATCACGAGGAAGGGCCACTTGGAGCACTCTGGGACCGCATGGGACTCATTAGAGGTCCCAGCTGACAAGGGACTTGGCCAGAGAGGAGCCAGACGGAGAGAAAGGCTGGGCTGATGCCAACAGACAGCAAAAGAACCACTGGAAGCTTCGGTTTGCTGCCTGTGAAACCAGGGCACGTGTGACATGGCAGCCACCCTGCGAGAGCTTTCATGGACTCCACAGTGGACGCAGCTGTGATCAGAAAGAGTCTTGCACTTTAAAAGACCGCATTCTCAGATAGCAACGGAAACAAAACTCTCCCACCCCCACCCCCAGTTCCTCCTTTGCTGGAAAAGGATGGATGTTAGAAACCAGTCTGATTGAAAACCACTCAGAAATGGCAACTCGGCTCACAATGGGACAAGCAGTGATTCAGCACCTGGTGTGTGGCCGGCAGGCTTTCCAGTGTGCCTGGAAAAGAAGAGACTGCACAAGGACTAATGGCGGTGCCGCGCCAGCCACCCTTGGCCAGAGTGGTGGTGAAAACAGCGGGAACGTCGGGGTCTGAGAACACCTAGGCCCAAACAAGCTCCCTGTGGTACTGGGCGCGTGTAACCTGTCGGTGTGCCTTTGTCTCCTCACTGGTACAATGGGGATATCGGCAGGCATAGTAGAAACTCGATTCACATTATTCCCCCCCCCCCATTTGTATGTTTCATTTACTCCACTCTGTGAAATCTTTCAAAACTCACCTCCCATTGAAATGTGAGCCATCTACCCCTCTGCCTCCTGTGGACTCCTGGTGCTGCTTACTGTCTACATACCGCTAACTAGGCCACCCAATATTCCCACGCAGTGCATCAGACTGTTCAGAGCGGATGTGCTGTCTCTCAATCACACAGGCAGTTTCTTGAGGACAGGGCTGTCTTCACACTTGTCATGGATCCCCTCTGGGATCTGGCACAGGACTGGAGCAGGGTGGGAACTCCAGCGAGAGGTATGTAACCAGCTGATCCTGGAGGCAGAAGGGAGCCATGGGTAATGAAACTCAGTCTGCTGGACTGGCCAGTTAAGGACTAGCTCAGTGTGTGCTGGGGATATGGTCTGCCCATTGCATACAGGGGATGATAGATGGATGGATGCATGCAGGCGTGCATAGCGTGATCTTATCCTGGGGAGATTTCTCTCTGTTCTTGTTCCCTTCAAGTTTACCCCGAATCTTTTACCTTCTTTGCTCCTCCACGGGCTGTCATTGCAGCCAGGCTGCACCTGGAGGCTTGTGAGGCAAGCTGATTAGTTTTCTCAAATGCTTGTGTTATATAAGTAAATAATATTAAAACGACTCTGCCATGTCTCAAACATTTCAGACAATGCTGTCAGCCCCCTAATTCACACCACTGGCTGGCAGGCACTCAGCAGCCTGGCCCCTCATCTCCTTCTGAGCCCCCAACGGTTCACGCCGTGGTTCACGCCGCGTCGGGTGCAGTCTGCATCAAGCCTAGTCAGTGACCTTCTCCACCGTCCACCCTGGAGACATAAACGATTCGGACAAGTTCAGAGTGAGGCAGCTCAGTGCCGTCACATGCCCCGGTACAGGGTAGCCAAGATCATGTAGGAAAATAGGTCCATCTTGGAAGAAATGCCAGGATGGTCCCTCTAGAGCTTCCTTCCTCGGACTTCGCTGTGCCCGACCCAAGTCCCATCCTCCGGGAAGCTTTTGTGGTTTCTCAGCCCTCACATATCAGTTCCGTTCTGACCTCTGCAACCTCCCCTCTGCTCTGTGGGAAAAGTGAAACAGCCTCCTCCCCTCCATTGGCATTTCAGCTTCAGCCCATTTGCCAAGGGCACCTTTCACCAGTTCCTCCACAGTGACAGTCGGCAAAACACCTGACCAGTGTTCCTCCAAACCGCCAGGGGCATCAGAAACAGCAGAAGTCTGAGAAACTGCCACAACCAGGAGGAGCCCAGAGAAGTGAGGTGACTAAATGTAGTAATGAGGGATCCTAGATGACATCTTGGATCAGGAAAAGGACATAAAAACTAAGAAAATCTCTGGTCAAGACGGAGGCATAGGTAAACACGCATCGCCATCTCACACAACTACAGAAAAATGACAGCCAGACCTCAAAACAAATAACACCCGGAACTGTCAGAAAATAGAGCTGTATGGAAGTCTGACAACCAAGGATTTAAAGACGCCACATTCATCCAATGGGCAGGTAGGGTGGAAATGGGTGGAGAGGCACGGAGATCCTGTGTGGCATGGAGAGGCGGTGGAATGATTGGCCCCACGTTCATGTGCGGTGGATAAAAATCAGGAAGGATAGCTTGGGAGTGAAGGATCCCAGCCACAGGCCGGACCACTCAGCCCAGGGTTCCAGCACCAGGAAGATAAATCCCGATACCTTCTTGCTGTAAAAACCCGTGGGGGTTGGGACATCGGAAGAAGCGGAAGGATTTTCATGAGACTCTGCTTAAGGGGTCAGCACAGACTTAGAACTTACAAAGACTCACTCCCTATGGGATTCGGCACCAGGGCAATGGCCAGAATGGCACCAGTCATGTATGGGAAGTAAGTAAAGTAATTGGAAATGGCAAGTGCTAGACAAACCTCCAGAAGCCTGCCAGTGGCATCGTCCCTCTCCAAGCCCTCCCACCACACAATTTACCTAATTTACCTAGGGCTCTGCCCCGCACAATTT
Organism: Sturnira hondurensis; assembly: GCF_014824575.4. Taxonomy (NCBI): domain Eukaryota; kingdom Metazoa; phylum Chordata; class Mammalia; order Chiroptera; family Phyllostomidae; genus Sturnira; species Sturnira hondurensis. The sequence continues at coordinate 8,903,152 of NW_028087485.1, forward strand.
ACAGGTGCCTTTTCTACAATAGGCTGCACTATTAAGACAGGGAGTAAGCAGTTCTAACACAGAGAAACAAACTGAGAGGCTGCCAAATTGAGGAGACAAAGAAACATGACCCAAATAAAAGAACAGAGCAACACTCCAGGAAAAGAAACTAAATGAAACAGAGATAACCAACCTAACAGATATAGAGTTCAAAACACTGGTTATCAGGATACTCAGAGAACTCACTGAGTACAGCAATAGCATAAAAAAGACCCAGGAAGAAATGAAGGATACATTAAGTGAAATAAAGAAAAATCTACAGGGAACCAACAATGGAGGGGATAATGCTGAGATTCAAAATAATGATTTGGAACATAAGGAAGAAATAAGCATTCAACAAGAACAGCAAGAATAAAAAGGAACACAAAAAATCGAGGACAGTTTAAAGAACCTCTGGGACATCCCCAAATGACTGATATCTGAATCATAGGGGTGCCAGAAGGAGAAGAAGGAGAGCAAGAAATTGAAAACTTATTTGAACAAATAATGGAAGAAAACTTCCCTAATTTGGTGAAGGAAATAGACATACAAGTCCAGGAAGCACAGAGTCCCAAACAAGTTGGACCCAAAGAGGACCACACCAAGACACATCATAATTAAAATGCCAAAGGTTAAAGATAAAGAGAGAATCTTAAATGCAGCGAGAGAGAAAAAGAGAGTCACCTACAAAGGAGTTCCCAGAAAACTGTCAGCTGATTTTTTAAAAGAAACTTTGCAGGCCGGAAGGGACTGGCAAGTATTCAAAGTGATGAAAAGCAAGGACCTACAGTTTAGATTACTCTATCCAGTAAAGCTATCATTTACAATGGAAGGGCAGATAAAGTGCTTCCCACACAAGGTAAAGCTAAAGGATTTCGTCATCACCAAGCCCTTGTTATATGAAATGTTACAGGAACTTATTTAAGAAAAAGAAGAAAATCAAAACTATAAACATTAAAATGGCAACAAATTCACAAATAACGATACCAAATCTGAAAAACAAACTAAGCAAACAACCAGAATAGGAACAGAATCATAGCTAGGAAGATCATTTGGAGGGTTATCAGCTGGGAGGGGGAAGGGGAGAATGGGGGGAAAGGTACAGGGATTAAGAAACATAATTGGTAGGTACAAAATAGATGGGGGATGTTAAGAATAGTATAGGAAATGGAGAAGCCAAAGAACGTATATGCACGACCCATGGACGTGAACTAGTCGGGGGAGTGTTAGAGGGAATGGGGGTATAGAGTGGAGTGGGGTGGAGGCGGAAAATTGGGACAACTGTAACAGCACAATGAATAAAATATACCTTTTAAAAAACTAAGGAAATCTGAACAAAGTATGGAAGTTCATTAATAATAATGTTGAAACATTACTCCATTGCATAGGGCAAATGTACATACTGATGTAAGACATTAACAGTAGTAGAAATGGGTGTGGCCTCCCTGGAAACTCTATCTTGCTACCTTTGTAACTTTTTTGTAAATCTAAAACTGTTCTAAAATTAAACGCTTTCTTTTTTAATGAAGGTAATGAAAAGATTTGTGCCCCAAACTCCACCTACCCTGAAACTTTAATGCGTATATCTCCCAGAGCAGACCAAGTTCAAATTCTGTCTCACACTGCCATTTAGTGCCCCAGTAAGTTCAGCTTCCTCAAAGGCAAGAGCCAAGTCTTATCTTCATGGATAGAGTCGTAACACAAAGCCAAGCATATAGCAGGTGCTTAATAAAAACCTAACGGGCCCTGGCTGGCGTAGCTCAGTGGGTTGAGCGAGGGCCTGTGAATCACAGGATCGCGGTTTGATTCCCAGTCAGGGCACATGCCTGGGTTGCAGGCCAGTTCCCAGCAGGGGACTCAAGAGAGGCAACCATACATTGAGACTTCTCTCCTTCTCTCCTTCCCTTCCCCTCTAAAGATAAAAAAATAAAATAATATAAAAAATTTTAAAAAACCTCATGTTGTTTAAAACACCTCAGGACCTTGGAAAGCTTTGGAGGTAAGAGAAAATGTTGGATGCTGCTTGATTGTGCATCTTATATATTTCCCACAAAGATATCTACTGACTGTGATAAGTTAAACGAGGCAAACTATTGCCACTTGACAGTTAGCTGACCTGTACCCATAATACGAAGTCATTCATAATGCTTAACACTGAATGCATTAAGTACTCATAATACGTCAGGTGTTGTGCATGAGCTCATTTAATCCTCATAACAGCTCCACGTCGTAGGTAGCTACCGTCATTGTAATTCTCACTTTGTAGATGAGGAAATCAGAGGTCAGTAAGTATGTGACTTACTCAGTTTCACAGTGCTACTAGTCAGCAGAGTTCGATTTTAACCCACGCAGAACAGGCTGATTCTGAATACACTCTATGCCAGTACATTCTACTTGTGTTAACTACCTACCAACCCATGTTGCGTATTTCAACCTGTTTCTCAACATAGTCTGTGGGTTCCACGTTCAAATTCCCAATAAGTACATCCAACCGAACAAGTATTTCTAAAAGCCTCTGTCCAGATGAACAGAGGGGTGTCCCAGAGCTTCCAAAAAGGCTGCTTTTCCTCCACAGCAGGTGGCCTGTCTTTCCTCTGCTGCTACTATGCTTGGTTCCGGTTCTGGCTCTGCCGTCTAGTGGCTGCACCACCTCGGGTTGGCCTCAGGTGTCCGCCTGTACAACGTGAAGTTTGGACTGAAAGACCCCTGAGGTCCTTTCCAACTAGGACATTCCAGGGCTCTTTGGATATGAATGGTGCCTTGCTCGGGCCACACTGCCCTATCAGAAGCCCGTGGTGGCGATGCAGACGGATCAGTGTCTAGAGAGCCAGCCTGCCTTTGTCTTCTCACTCCAAACAATCCCAGCTTAATCCCTCAAAGCCCCACCTCCACAGCCTCTCCTCCAGGGCTCAGATCTCAGCTATGGCTTGCCCATCACCCCTCCCTTGGGTCTGATTTTGGTTCCTACAAATTCACCTGAAATACAGACCATCCTGAGCTCTAGCAGAGAAATCTCCTTGAGTGAAGCAGATGAGAAAAGATGCATGGAAGAATTTCCCTCAAGGACCCCATGTTTGGGCTTCCATTTCTGCAAGAGAGTACATTTGATTGTCAGGCTGTCATTAGAAATATAAGCAGCACTGACAACCTGTGAGCAGACAGGCACCATCCCTAGCAGCACCCAATCTCTTCTCAGCAAACCCTGCAGACACCTGCCCAGGTCTTCCTGGTGCTACAGCCGGTGGTGGCTTCCCCACAGAGGAAGAGAGCCAAGATAACCAGGCTGCCCGTCCAGAGGGACGAAGGCCCCTGCTGGCCTACTGGCTCTCTAATGCCTCCAGAAGAAGCCCCAGGAAGGGAAAGGAATTGAACAGACACTTCTCCAAGGAGGACATACAGAGGATCCAGAGAACCACAATGAGATACCACTTTACACAGGTGAGAATGGCTATCATAAACAAAGCAATAAACAACAAATGATGGAGAGGGTGTGGGGAAAAGGGGACTCTGGTCCACTGTTGGTGGGATTGCAGACTGGTACAACCATTATGGAAAACAGTATGGAATTTTCTCAGAAAACTAAAATTGGACTTGCCTTTTGACCCAGCAATTCCACTGCTGGGATTGTATCCTAAGAATCCTAAAACACCAATCTCAAAGAACATATGCACCCCAATGTTCATAACAGCACAATTTACAATAGCCAAGAGTTGGAAACAACCTAGGTGCCCGTCAGTAAATGAATGGATCCAAAAACTATGGCACATATACACAATGGAATTCTATGCAGCAGAAAGAAAGAAGGAGCTCCTACCTTTTGCAACATCATGGATGGAACTGGAAAGCATTATGCTGAGTGAAATAAGCCAGGTGTTGAAGGACAAATACCATATGATCTCACCTCTAACAGGAAGCTAAACAACAAAACAAACAAGCAAGCAAAATATAACCAAAGACAGTGAAATAGAGAACAGGCAGACAGCGACCAGAGGGGAGAGGGGAGGGAATTTCAGGGGAAATAGGGGAGGGATTTAGAGGAACAAATATAAAGGATACAAGGACAACAACTGAGAAGGGTGGAAGTGGGAGGGAGGGAGGAGCATGGGGGGTGGGATGGGATGGGAGTAATGGACAGAAAATTGTACTTAAAAAATAATTAAATAAATTTTTAAAAAAAGAAGCCCCAGGAAGGAATGCCATGGCCTCGTCCCCTCCAGGAGTTCCTGAAATGCTGGAATACCTTTAAGGGAGTGTGGGCACACCACTAGAGCACCAGGCTGGAGCCTGGGAGACCTGGAATCCAGTCCCAACTTCGGCACTAACCAGCTGTGGGGCTTCGAGGTTTGTCAGCCATCCTCCCTGGGACTCAGTTTCCTCTTAGATTTAATTATTTGCAATCTTGCATTAATAACATAATTAATTGTAGTAATACCTGAACTGCTTACCCCGTAATGATGATACATGAATTAGGTTAGATAACAGGAAACAGCTCTTGCTGCTTATGGAGAACTCCCTTTGTGCCAGGTCCTGAGCTGAAGCCTTTTACATCCATCAAAAACTAAACATTTAACGCATAACAAATTACTACCATCTTAGCTGCTGAAGAGCAATATCTACTTGTTAGTTTTTAACTGCGTAGTTCAGAAGCCCAGGCCCCTTGTGGCCAGGCTGGTCTGCTCAGGGTGCCATGGGCTGCAGTCCCCGTGTCAGCCAGGCTGCATTCCTTTTTGGCCCCTCCAGGGAAAACTCCACTCCCCTGCACCCTGCTTCCTTCTAGTTGTAGAGTGAGGTCCCCACTTTCTTGTCTGTTTAGGGCTGTTCTCAGCACCTACAAGCACCCTCCTTCCTTGTCGTGCATCTCCCTCCGTCTGCAAGGCAGCAGTTGAGAACTTCTCACGCGTGAAGCCCCCTCCTGCTCCACATCTCTGACTTCCCCGGTCTCTGACCTGGATCCAGGTTTAAAGGGCTTGTGTGATAAGGTAAGGCCCACCCAGATCAGCTCTCTGTCTTACCCTCCACTGGCTTGGGACCTTAATAACATTTGCAAAGTCACTTCACAGCCACACCTAGATTGGTGTTTGAATCACTGGGAAAAGGCGTGCGTATAGTGGGGACCAGAATCTTGACACCAGCTTAGAATTCTGTCTACTGCAGAGCTTCTGGCTATTACAAATAAAACTGCTATAAAAACTGGGGGGAAAAGACAATTATACTAACATGTGAATACATTTATTGCATTCATATACACTATTGCATTCAAATCAGGTCGACCTGGGATAGACTGACTTGTAGGTCCTAACCCACAATCACAGGTCCACTGAATAGCTGGGCCATCCTAGGCTCTTTGTGCCTCTGAACAAACAGGAAGAAAAGGAAGTCACAGCCCCGGCTGAGGTGCCTGACCCCGGGAAGGTGATTGATCTAAGTGGACATTGGGTTGCTGCTCCCCAGTGGGGTCAGGGAAATTATGTCTGGGACTCCAGGGAATCTCTGGGTACATTTGGTATTCTTTTGTCTAATAATCTTGGCCAATGTAGAAGGCAGCAGTCTAGTAGGTCCCACAAGAATGAATGCTTGGGGCACCCACCAGGTGAAGAACCCTGTGCTGTAGGAGCCCACCAGCAGCATCAGGCCTTTCTGAACTTCTTCCCTTTCATTTCTGAAGTGCAAAATCCAGCCACAGCAATCCTACACAACCGTTCTTTCTGTCATTTTAAATCGCAGAGACAATCTACTACACAAACTTTTAAGATTGAATCACAGAATCTCCAGGTTGGCAGTCACTTCAAAAATAATTCGGTCCCTGGGTATCTAGAGTTGTCAGACTCATAGAGACAGCATGCAGAGCAGTGTTGCCAAGGGTGGGGGAGGGGAGTGGGTTCTGCAAGAAGGAGAGAGACCTGGAGGTCGGTTGCACAGCTATGCGCATGCCCTTGATGCCCTCAGATTTAAAAATGGTTAAAATGGTAAATTTTATGTTATGTGCTTTTTAAAATTATGGTTAGTATTTTTAATTAATTTAAAACGTTTTAAAAAAACAACTCACAGTTTAGAAAATAATTCAGTTACACCATGACCACTGTGAAAGATGAACTGAAATCCACAGCACCCTCTCGGAGTGGTCTGTCCATTGATACCACTGGCCCCCTCCCCGCGTGCTGTGAACTGGGTATGCGGGGAGGCAGGGGTTCTGGGGCAGGACGCAGGGGAAACAGGACATGGTTCTTGCCCTCTGTAACTGTGTGCTGGGGAAACGGGAGACACTCACACTTTACACACACTTTACACACACACACACACACACACACACACACACAGACTCCAGGCCAGTCCTTGCCCCTATGCTGCTCTGACCTTGAAGGAGCCTCCTACGTCATCTGGCTTCTGGCCATGCTTGTGCCGGCCCAATGGGAAGCATAGTTAGACCTGAAGGGTGGAGGGAGAAGCCAGGATACCCTCCCTTCCTTCTCTGTTGGAGGAAATGTCCACAGCAACAGATGCTTTTCTAACTGGCTCTGGCTCCCATTGGAAATGCCTGTCCCATGGTCCCAGTTTCCACCGGACGACACCCTCGCCCCCACTCCCAGGCTCTGGTAGCACCACCTCTCCCCTTTGACTGCCCAGCCTAGGAAGAACAGCTACTTCCCATGGTGCGAATCTCTGGGTCACCTTGCCATCCCTTCCTGCTTGAGGCTTTTTTATCACAGTGCTTTGAGTGTCCAGCATTGTAAAAATTTCAGTGGTACCTGTTTCCCTGGTCGGACCCTGTCATTGGATAATAGCTTCCCTGATTATGTCAGAATCTCAGGCCTGGGAGGCAAAGGTTCTTTGCTCCATTGCTCTCCACGCAGTTCACCAATGGGCCTGTGCTCCAGAGGAAGAACCCCCAGACCCCAAGCAGCTAAGGAAGGAGCTCAAACATCTTGCAATTCCAGGGATTTGAACTGCTAGTCCAAGAGCTCCCCACCTGTGGCTCAGGCTGTCTCACTGCTGTGGGACCCACCCTCCACTCCAGACGTGTTTGCAAACCCAATGGCCAGATGCACCCTGGGAGCTGGAAGAACCTGCCAATGACCTGAGAGCAGTGGGCACCCTTGGTGGGAGAGGGAGTCTAGAGCATTTCTAGGTGGCTTTGAGGGAAGCCAGCCACCTCCACATACCCCAATGGAGACACCTACACTCCTGCCAGGTGGCCCGGGTTCTGCAGAGAAGCATTTGGGGTCACCTCCCTCTAATCAGGAATGTTCACAGAACTGCGGTGCTCACAACCAGGGCCAATAGCCGCTGTGGCTTTTTCTCATTTAAATTAAAATTATTTAAACCTAAGTAAAGTTTCAAATTCAGTTCTTCAGCTGCACCAACCATATTTCAGGTGCGCATGGCTAGTGGCCGTATTAGCACACATACAGAACTTTTTCATTTATCGGGCAGCGCTCTTGGTAGACAAAGCTGTCTTTGTTGACAGAAAAGAAATGAAACTTGCATCACACAAATGAACCACTTCCGTTTAACAACTGAACATCCTCCCAGCCGTGTGTGCCACCAAGGGATGATTGCATTTTTATGCAGAAATGGCTTTTAGCTGGGGGTTCGGGCGGAATGGAAGAGGCAGAGAGATTATCTTCTAATTCCTTTTCCGAAGAGGCACGAAATGAGAGGTGATGGGATTAATGTGAGAACGAAGGCCCACCAGAGCAGGAAGCTTACAGAAATGAGAGACAGGCGTTTACTTAAATGGAAAAGAGAAAAACAACATGTTTACTCTTTACTTGGTTCTTTAAAAAAGAAGCGAAACAAAAGAGCAACAGCCGAAATGTGTTTCACTACAAGGCAAGCTGACTCTGAAGACCAGGCTGGCGGTGGGCGAATGAAGTAGGATATTTAACCTGTCTGCTCTGACAAGAAAATTAAAGACAACTGAGCACGGCATTGAACCTGGAGACACAGACACCCCTGTGCACGATACCGTTTGCACGATACCTTCTCTCACTGCAGCTCTTAGCCAGAAGGAAAGGGCTCTATTGCACGTTCATTCAAAATCTACATGCTAACTGGGGGTGGGAGTGCAGTTAGGTGTCCAGGGGGGCACGGGGGTAAAAGGGAGTCATTTGCTAACAACTTAGAAAGTTGACCTTCTTTATTGCAGAGCAAAGGAGTCAGAAGGCTACAGGGATATTGTCCCAACCTGGAGAGAGAGGCCCCTGGTATCCAAGAAGAGGTTCTCACAAGCAATTCTCTGGCTCCACCTCCTGATTCAGTCTGTGGGGCGTGGGACCCAAGAATTTCCATTTCAGTACGTTCTCAGCGATGCTGATGCTGCCAGGGGGAGCTGTTCCTTGAGAGCCCGCTGCTCTAGAGAGAAGTTTCAGACAAAGCCACCCAAGTGAGGGTCCTATAACCTGTTGTCCACTCAGGCCCACGTCTAAATGAGCAGAGTGGGGTGCATTCATTTTGATTTCTTTAAATGTTACATTAAAATATTGGATTAATAAGGTTTTGGTGCCCCACTGCTTAAATATTGTACCTGAGGTGAGTGCCCGACTCTCCCCACAATAGTCCTGGCCCTGGCTACAAGATGCCTCGAGGATCCCCATTTATTTTCTCCCTTCTGAGGCCCAGAGACGTGCAGTGACTTGCTCAAGGTCACACAGTAAGGGCAGGGCCACAACTCCAGCCCAGGACTTTCGAGTCCCAAATCCAGGACTCTCTCCACTAAACCGCAGTTCTCAAATCAACACCCTCTGAGACACCTGTTTTCCCTACGGCTCATGTGACCCCTTGGGGCAGGTTGACAGAGGCCACCCCCCCAGCTGAGTTCACCCCTCCCACCCCATGCATTCGAGGAACTGCTGTGCCCCTCTGTCTGCCCACACCCCCACCCACACCAGAGAGCCTGTCTTTTTACTCTTATAAGGATCCAGCTGGGAACTGACAATTCACCTATTGAACCATAAAAAACAACTTCTCCAAACCAAGAAAAGGTAATTGCTAACGTCAACTTAACATTCAGTACATGCTGGGCACTATACTCGTATCATCTCATCGATCTTTATAGCAAACCGGGGAAAGGAGGCACCGCTCGCCTTTGCACTTCACGAGTGAGAAACAACACATCAGACAGACCCAAACCTGCCTCCAGGGGCTGCACCCCCACACCTACGCCACACGCCAGAGGGGAAAGGAAGGGCCTGGGTTCAGCGGCTGTCCCCACAGGACATTTCCGATTTCTTCTGTTGACCAAAGACTGATTGCTCACCTATTACGTGTGGGCACCTGGTAAGATTTAGAGATTCTTAGGTCCCAGTTCTAGCCCTTGAGACTTTTACTATTTACCTCTTTCAGGCACCCAGAGAGGGCTGGTCCTTCATGGATAATGTTTATATCATTTTTCTTTAAAAAAAAAAATAGAAAAAAATAACGACACATTTTTTTTTTCTGCAAGGAGATGCCAGAAGGTAATTGCTTTGCAAATTAATGTAAGTTATAAATGGATCAATGATTTTCTCCAAACTTAGAATCAACTGTAATTAGCAATATGCAAATCAACCCTGAGTCCTTTGCTGGCCACAGTGAAGTGGGAGGCACTCCTGCAGAGGAGGCCCCCCACCAAAAGGGGTCTGCAGGGTGCGAGCTGAAGGAGGGTGGAGGGGGCAGAGCAACGTGTGTCCTGCGGAAGCTGGAGGGTGCTCTTCCAAGCTCTTCCAGCAGAAGTCCTGCCCCTGTCCCCAGCTCGGGCCTGATGAGGGATAGCAAAGGAGGACCTGGGTCTGTTGTGATTTCCCTTCCACACCATATAGTGAGGTTGGCAGAAGGGTGGGAAAACGGTCAGGATTTAATTTGTGAAAGAAATGGCTACGATTGTCACCTGAAGGAAGAAGTTGGCTTGGGGGAGAGGAATGAGCACCAGACTGGGAGTCCAGAGGCTGGTACTAGTCCCAGCTCTTCATTAACAGCCTTGAGGCCTGAACCAGGCACCTGGCCTCTTAGGTTCTCAATTCCTCATTTGTGCGAGGAATGGATTAGACGAAGTGCTCCACAGGGTTCCCTCCATGGATTTACTCACTCTCTATAAGCACTTCCTCTACCTACTATGTGCCAGGCACTGTGCTAAGCACTAGAGACCGAACCCAAAATAAAAAGTGTTCCCACCATCAGGAGCTCTCAATTCGCCAGAAGCAGATGTTGTATAACCGGATCATCTTAAGGATGTACAGTAAGTACCCCAGTACCCATGCGAACAGGTTCATCCCAAGGGAATTTGGAAGGCTTCTTGGAGGAGGTGACATTTCAGCTGGACCTCAAAGAGTGATTCTATGTTTCCTTTCCAAGCAATTCACTTGTAACTCCATCTGGGCCACAGAAAGTCTAAGGCAGTACTTCTTGAGCTTTTGTGAACATGTGAATCCTTGGGAAACATCCTAAAATGTCAATTCCCAGAGCCCATCTCACAGAGATGCCAATCAACCTGCCTGAGACTGGTACTGAGAACCTGTGAGTTAATAAGCTCACCAGTGGGTCTGGAGCAGCTGGTCTGTAGACCACATTCTGAAAAAGACTGGTTCGGCCCTTCTTGATTCTATCTGTACTATTACAAAAACGAAAAAAATATCCAAGGGCTGTTTTCAGAAACTTGACTAGACACTTGACATGTGAAAACAATTGTCTAAATTTCCACATGGGTGTCCCCTCCCCCCACACTCCTCCCAAGAAGCAAACGAGCAGTTGCTGCCACCACACTGGTGCCACCAAGAGGCTACAAAGAGTTTCTTCAGAGACGAAACCCTCAGCTCCATCCACTCCCTGGGAAGGGCCAGGGGCTGGGTCTGGTCTCCAAAGGCACCAATGAAGCAGTGTGGAGAAATGTCCCCAGGCTGTCCCTTCAATCCCTAGCCAGCCCTCCTAACATCTCCATCCACGCCCCCTCAGTCTACCCATCACCTAAGTTGGCATATCTGGAACAGCCCTGTCAGTGATGGTCCCAGCCCATCATGCCCAGTGACGATGCCCTACACAATCTCATCCCACTGAATCCAGGCTGGACTGGTGACTCATTTTAACCACAGAATGTGGCAGAGGCAATGCTATACCTTCAGAAGTCCTGGCAGCTCACACTTTTGTGTTTATGGAAGCCTGGAGCCCCCTGCCCTGCACAGACCAGGTCCCACAGTTATATGTAGGCTACGTGAAGGGAGAGAGGCCCAGCTGGTCTGGCTGACCCCACACACCTCCAACCTGCCACCCAAAAGTAGCCGCACAGGTGGCCATCAGCAAGATTAGCAAAAGGACCACCCTGCCAAGTTCAGCCCTGGCTGCAGTAGACTTGTGAGCAAACTGAATAGGTGTTGTTTTAAACCACTGAGTTTTAGGAAGGGTTGTGTTGTACAGCAATAGATACCTGATACCATATCACTCCGTTTCACTTTATACCACCTACCACAAAGAAACTAAAAATCTGTCTGCCTTCCCTACCAGGTAAGCTTCATGAGGGCAGGGGTGCTTGCTCCCTGCAGTGTTCCCACCCAGGGCCTTAATACTGGTTGAATGAACTCACCACCACTCGCCTGAACCCCAGGCTGAACCAGGAGAAAAACGTAAGGCAATAATCTAGTGCCCAGCGGCCTCTCTGCCAGAGCCAGGGGAGTCAGAAAGACTCGTTGATTTTCAATTAACAAACTTCACACTAATCAAAGCAAACTTTAAAGGATGAAGAAAGACAGCTACTGAGGGATTTTATGCTTGTTCAGAGAAGCCATAAACAGCTGGCTCACCAGCAGCAAGCTCTGCTGTTCCCTGGGGTCATGGGCCACAGCAGCCGAGACCAAATGGCGCTGAGAACAGCCCCAGCGCCAGCAGCTGGCCTTCTGCACCCCGCTCCCCTTTACCGTGCCATGCGCAGAACGTGTGCACCGAGTAATGACACCTCCCAAACAGACTCTCGGCTGCCACCTCCCGCAGAGCACAGCCAGCTACCGATGGCAAAGGACCAAAGGACCCCTCTGGGAGGGGCGAGGTGGCTACATATGGGACAAAGGGAGACAGTGTGAAAAATGTTTTTTTCCCATGAAGCACTTCACTCCCATCTGCATGCTCTTCCGGCCACTTTGTCCTTCGTGTGCCAAGGCCAAGGCCAGCGTGACCTCTCTCTCTATACCCAGCACCTGGCTGCAGGAGCGCAAGTACCTACCTGTGCAAGAGCACTGCCTGCCAGGGTCCCCAGAGCCCCCGCATTCGTTGGCATTGGGGTTTTTGAGGGCACCTAGTCAACCCCCACACCTCTGACCTTTCTACGTTCCCTTGTTTTCTCTGTGCTGGGGGTTCTCTCAGCACTTTTGAGGGAGTGAAACTAGGCAACGTCTCTAAAGCAGGCGCTCTCCCATGCCGTCGGGCCTGAGAATCACGCAGAGGCCCTGTTAAAACACAGATGACTCAGTCTCCCCCCGGAGTTTCAGCAGGTCAGTTAGGCACGAAGCCCAAGAATTTGCAACTTTTAACAAGTTCTTTGCTGATACCGATGCTGCCTGTCCAGGGACCGCAATTTGACAGTTGACTTAATGTGGTAGAAATGTAAAGATGAACGTCTATATTCACACATATACACATAAAGAGGCAGGGTTTTTCTGGGCTTGTCCCAGTTGTTGGTCAGTGGAAATGTAGAAATGACTTTAAACTGCCCTGACTCCACAGCCCCCAAGAGGCTGTCCAGGAAACACCCTGGCAGCAGAGTGCTGTGAAGGGGGCAGGCAGGAGAGGAGAAATCCGTCCCGGGCTCCGGCTTGGTGTTCCTCATCCACCCAGGAGGAAGTCAGGGCATGTGTGGGGAGAAGAGAAAGGAATCGTGCATCTTCCAAATCCGTCGGCCAGGGAGCATTCGTTTACTTCCTGCCTCATCAGTCAAGGAGGACTTTCAGGTGGAGGTGGGCTTTTAGGGCTGCGGGGAGTTGGGAATACTAGGATCAAGCGAACACCCTCCTGCAGCTCCAAGATTCCTGGATCTGCTGAATCGGTATCACAGAAACTCAGCCCCCAGACCCCACTCCAGACCTGGGGGGTGGGAGTCTACGAAGGGGTGGCGTAGCACTTCTACTTAAACGCTATCCCGGGTCAGACTCAAACACCCTTGAAGAATTCTTCCCTAGGGTGTCTCGTGTCCCATCAAGGACGCGAGGGGTTGGGGGATGGGGAGGTTGGCAGTGAGTGTCTCTCAGGTATAGAGTGTCCGTTTGGGAAGATTAAAAGGTTCTGGAGGTGGATGGGGCTGAAGGTTGTAGAACAATGTCAGTGTGCTTGGTGCCACAGAACTGCACACTTTGTTAGGTATATTTTACAACAATAAAACATAAAGACCCATCAATAAGATAAGTTGTATCTAATTAATTACAAATTACCTTGATAAAAATGTCGTAATGTATTGGACAGAGTGCAGAAAAATACAAGAAATAATGCTGGGCGGGATCCCTGCCCAGATGAACGCTGGTCTAATTTTTATGACAAACACTCCTGAGTGAAGCAATAGTACCTCCAGGATGCATAGGAAGCAGTATTCCTGGTAAATATCCAGCTCCCAGTCTAGGGCGGGGGCCTCATCGAGCACTGTTCTCCACCCCCCACCCCGCCTCACAGGAGGCAATGTCCCCTGCGGGTGCCTGTGGCTGGGGATGTCTGTGCGTTTGCAGTCTTCCGCACGCCTCCTTCCCCTGGGAACAGAGTCCTGTTCAGCCACCGCACATCCATTCCCCAGAACCTCAGCGCCTGGCCAATTGAAAAAGCCGAAGTTCTAAACCTGCAAAGCTGAGGATGCAAATGACCCCTTAGAGGCCCACAAATTCCAGGAGGCCCAGCCTGGGAAGGGAACTGTCAGCCCCAAACACCTTCTTCCCAACACCTACCTGTTTATAATGAAATGGTAAGTCAAACCTGGGAAGTGCTCTCACTGTGCCCAGGAATGGGAGAAGCAGCATCCCCTAGGCTTTGGGAGTTCATCACGGGGATCTGTCACGCCCCACCTCAATCTCACCCCCTCGACACAGCCGTGGCTGAATTCTCTAAGCTCATTTCCCCCCTTCTTTCTTCTAAAAGCCGACTGAAGCAGCATTGAGTTTTTCACATTTCATTATACACAGCCTTGTGTCTTTTCCTGGCATAAACAGCTTGAGAAGGTGCAAACAAGTGTGGGTTTTAGAGCCAGAGATTTGGGTTCAAGGCTAACCTCGCCATCCGCTGGCTGTGGTGCTTTGATCCTAACCCTCAGCATCTGCACCTGCGCTTAGAATTTAAGAAACTCAGTCCACGCGGAGAGCTGAGGGGAGAAAATGATGGCTGCCAGAGTGCCCGGCGCTGGGCAGGCACCCAGAGCTGCTCTCGGAGCTCACAGTGAGGAACGCCAGTCTTCTCCCTCTCTCCCAGGGCTGCGGTTCTCAGGCCTGGCTGCCCCATTAGTCTGGTGAATAGCTTTGAGTGTCCAGAGATCCTGAGGCGGGGCTCAAACATCGCCTATTCTTTTTAAGCTCCCCCAGCCACTTCCCTAGAGCTCAACTGATGTTCGAGAAGGACTTACCACATTGATTGAGATACAGAGCTCTGTGATCAATATCATCGACGAGAAGGCACTAATCCTTGCAGGCATCATCATTACTAGGCTCCATTTCCCAGCGAAAATAAAACCCACGGAATATTATGTAGCTGCAAATGAGCATTAACTGGGCTGTCGAAGACTTGGTCTGGAGGCCAAGGATCCCGACATTTCTGTTCATTATTCATATTCGACATCAGCGTCTCTTCACGTACTGAGGCTCCTTACTAGCAAAACAAGCACCTTCTCCAATACACACTTTGTTTGGGGCAGTAGTGAACAAAGGGGTCGTGGGAGAACTTTGGGAGGGAAAGCTGAAAAGCCCAGTGGTGTATAAATAGATAGCCGGATGGTTACCAAATTTGACCCCAGAGTCATATAATTAGAGAACAGAGGGGGAAACCTCATTAGCTACAAAAATCATTAGCAGAGAAAGAAGGAAAGGGGCGTGGGGGCTGTAGGTGGAGGTACTGAGTGGCCCAGGGAGGGCTGCTCTGAAGGAGGCCGAGACTGCAGCGGGAGCAAACTCTGTGGGTCTGAGCGAAGCGGGAGTCTGAGAGCCTGAAGGGAGGGTTGCAGAGCTGACCTGCGCCACATCTGCCTGGGGGTTTCCTTGAGAGTAAGACTAGAGGCTGGAAATGCCCAGGGCACACAACTGGCTGTGGCCTCTGTCTTCCCATGCCTGTGCCCAGGGTAGTGTGGCAGCACTCCCTGCAGGCACAGAGGTCTGCAGAGGTGGCCTGGACTCCGTCCATGCCATGCATGGACGGGAGGGGTCCTTTATGATCAAGACGGTAGCCAAGATAGAACTCAACATGAAGCCAAGGACCCAGACAAGCCCAGTCCCCAGCGAGCTAGCCTTACCTAAGGCCTGCTCCCCACTTCCCTCTTAGACTCTCCAAGCTGGGGTTCTGCCTCTGACCCATGGAGAGTGAGCCCTGCTGCCCGCCCCATTGACCTCAGGAGGACTTTATTCCCTTTGGTTCGATTTATCCGCCATCCTATGCCCGACCCCTTCTTAAGCAGCAGCTTCAGGCAGGATTGCTCTGGGGAAACACAAAGTGGAGCCCTGCCTTCCAACTGTGCTGCAGGCAGCCAAGTGTTGGGCGCTCAGCAGAGGGCAGGGAGACGATGGTGCTCTGTGCAGAGGGCAGCCGAGGCCGCAGGGAGGGGCAGTGCCCTGTGGACATGGCCACATGGTCCGACAGAGGTGGACATCCAGCCGGCCAGGTAGCAGCAGCCCCCGAAGACTCTGCGACAGCTGTGAGCTCACACAGGATGCTCCCTGGGGACACTCAGGAACGCCCGCGGGGCTATTTGCAGGACAAGGGCCCTGCATTCGCAGGAGAGGGGGCTACTAGGAAAGCACAGGGGATGACTGCTGACGTGACCCACTTGGAACCAGGGGAAACTTCGAGTAAATGCATGCAAGGGGAAGAACTGTCTGACCCTCAGCCTGACCCTCTTTTTCTCCTGATCCTGATTTCTTTCAAACCAAACGTCCACGTTAAATGACAAAATAACAAGTAAACACATAATAAACAGATATACAAAGACAACTTAAGGCTAGATAGTTTGTTTACCCAATGTCACTCTCCCCCTAAATTATCCTTGGTATTGATGAAAACTTTTGGCTGCTGCCCTCCCAAGTCTCCCGACCATCCCTGACCATTCTGGGAAAAGGCTCCATGGGCAGAGCGCACCTCATGGCCCTTGAGCCCATGGGGGTGAACACACGCCCTACAAGTGAGCCCACCTGCACCCACCGGACGACACAGACCCACCCACAGAGTGCAGAGCTGACAAGACAGGGTCAAGGGCTCTGCCTTGCTTCTGCTCAGCAGGGGCTATGTGAAAAAGCGCCAGCCTGGCAGTGCCCTGTGGCTTCCGCAGGCAAGGGAGGCTAATGAGCCAGTCTGGGCCTGAGGGGGAAATGCTGACACACTCAATAAGCAGCGAGTGCCCGGCCCCCAGGGGCGGCTGAAACCACCAGAAGCAAAGGGCGGCAGCTGGGCCGGGGGCAGCAAAAGGGCAGCCGGGAGTTCTCCAAAGGGCCCTTTACCTGCGGCCTCTTCAGCCTCTATTCCAGGGATCATTTTCAAGCAACATTCAAGTGGCCTCCCCAAGTGCCAGGAACCGCTTTCTCAGACGCTCGTATGTTCCACACGGAAGAGGAGGGGGCGGTGGTGACAGACAGCAGGTGCCAAAAGTTGAAGGGCTTTGCAGGGTGTGCACAACACAGCGTCACCCTGGAGTGTCAGTTCCCTACCAAAGATGAGGGGGCAGAGGGCATCGCTGGGCATCGAAATAGCCCGGGCATGTTACAGAGTGTGATGAGAGCTCTGCGGAACTGTTAAAACAGGGCCGAAAGCTTGAGGATTGGGGCTGTGCTGCCGGACTCCGCTGGGCGCACAGGCAGCGTCACCCGGAATCAGGATGCCCCAGTGGAAAAGCAGAATGTACATTTTTAGATACCACAGCCCCGACCGTAAGGGCTAGGTTCCAGAGTCCCTTTCTCAAACTAAAAGAACAAGAATAATAATAATGGCTTCATGACTAGCTCCAGCTCACCCGGATGGTGACTGCGGGCAGTGTAAACTGAGCACGTCGGACCCACCACCCCATTCAAGCAGACAGCTGGCAAGACCCAGATCCCTGTTCGGACTAGAAGAGTGTTTAAGCTCGTCAGCATTTCCCCAGGGTTCCTGGCGAGAGCTGAGGGTGCCCTGACAGAAGGAGAGACAGAGAGAACTGTCCAGAAAAAGACCCTAGACAAGCCCAGAGAAGAACAAGTCATTCCTAATGTCCACACAGACACCAACAGAGCCTAAGAAAACCCTGAAACAAACACAAATTGTCCCTTCCTTAAAGAGCTGGTGTGACGGACCCTGGGTTATACACAGGAAACAATGTCTCTTTTCATCCGGTATTAATGCACCTTCCCTTTGATGTGTCCTGACTCATCACGTCACAGAGCTGACCGGTTGTGAAAAACTGATTTCAACTTAATAAATGGATCTGCATACACTCTGGACCCTGGTGGAAATGTTTGATTATAGTGATCTCTAAATATTTCTGGGGATTAAAGTTCATAAAGCTTAAGTGAGTCTTTATTTCACTGGTACATCTTTATTTCACTTATTTCCTTGCAGATCTTCCTAACTGAAAGATACACTGTAGACAGTGGAAGTCAGGTCTGGAGCCGCTCTGTGCTGGGGCGGGGACCAGGGGTACAGACGGGCCCTGGAGGCCCCACAGCTTTCCTGCACAGACAGCCCTGCCTGGCAGAGTACAGACTAGTCTAGCAGAGGTAATAGTCCAGCAGGGGAACAGACTTCGAATCCACCCGTTCAACACATAGTTACCACGCCAGGCAACTGATCCAGGCACCAAGGGTTGCCGTAGTGAACCTAATTTGGCCTTGATTCCCCCTGACCTGGGGCGGTAGAAGAAGCTCTCCTTACACCATAAAAATAAGTAAGTAAAGCAGGAGGAGGGGAGGGATGCAGCCAGTTGTGAACCCTGGGTTTAATAAAATCAGATCTGCACTCTATTCCCACATAGGAACCGGACTGGCTCCACCAAGGGCAGCATTAACTGAGAAGCCAGCCCCAGAGCACACCTGGAGGGCAGAGCAGGGGGTGGAGAAAGCTGCTCGCGGCCCTCTCCTCCCTCTCCCCCCGCACTGGCCTCTCCCCCCGCACTGGCCTTCAGCTGGGAGGAGGGGCGCCTATTCTTACAAAGAAGCCAGTTGAGGATCTGAGGGGAACAGATGTCTGATTTCCTCCCTGGCTCCTTAATGCTGCTTTCAGCTTAATTAGCCAACTGTGCTCCTCCGGCACCTGGGTGGGATTCTGGAGGGCTGAGCAAACACCCTCTGGGTCCCTCGGTGAGCGGCCCCCACCCTCGGCCCTCCAGGCTTTGTCTGAGCCACGGGAGCCCGCCTCCCCACTAGGCCTGGCCTGGGGGTCTGGGCTGTGGCCAGCAGCCTTGACTGACAGCAGGGGCACCGTCTGAAGGGACGCAGGCTCCCAAGAGAGGCCCTGGCTTCCCAGCACCCACCTGAGCCCCACTCGCCGTGGTCCTTTGCAGGGGAGGAGCAGGATAGGTGTATGGATTCTTTACTCCTGACAAGAACCCTTCAAGTAGAGGCTGTTACTTCTTTTTTACTTCTGTGGGCACTGAGGTGAAAGGGGATTAAATAATAGGCCTGAAGTCACTCAGTTAGCGAGTAGTCTAACTGGCTTTAAATTCCAGGCATTCCAGCTCTCCAGTCTGTGTTCTTCCGCAGCACCCAGACGCCTGATGGATGAGCTCACCAGGGAGCAGGAATGGATAAGGGTGTTTTAGGTTTGAAGACAAAAACGGGGGTGCCATGCAGCCCAGCAGGCCAGCAAGCCAGTGGAGCCCCGGGTGTCCCAGAGAAGTCAACGGAGCAAGGAAGGGTGGCCTCTGCTCCTGCCACGTTTGCTGTGTAGTGATAAAGGCCGGCGTTGGTCAAGTGTTTGCTCATCCCTCAACCCCCTGTTATTATTGTCCCTTTGCAGATGATGAGAGCTGACACCCAGAGAGGAACACGCTCAAGGGCATGTAGATAATGCAAAGCGGTGCTGGGATTTGACCGAGCTCTCTGGGTCAAAAAATGTAGCTCTCTCTGGAGGAGGTGTGCTGATCCCTGTGTCTGGTGAAAAGGTAGCATGTATGAAGGCATGGGGGCCGAGGGGGTTGGAGGGGCCTCTCCCCTCCCTGCTGCTCCCAGGTGCAGAAACCCCTCGGCCAGAAGGGATAGACTTGGCCCCTGTCCCCATTAGACCCTCCTCTGGCCCCCTTGGCTACTCCCAGAAATCAAGCAGAATCATGGGCCTTAGCCCCTGCCTCCTGCCCATGCAGCCCTCTCAGCCAGGGACCCAAGGTTTCCAATGACAGGTCTTTGGGCAGAGCCTTCCCCACGCCCCCAGGAGAGTGGGCGGACGCCCAGAGAAATCTGATCCTCCTGGCCTGGCACCGCACCTGAGCCTGCTGTGGAACCCTGCCCGGCCTGCTGGACCCTCACAGTGACCTGCCCCACTTCTCCAGGTGACTGAAAAGTTCAGCTTGACACCCTCCAGGTCATACCCTCTGTGACTTCAAATGTTTGTGAAAAAGGTTATTTTGAGTACCATATGATCTCACCTTTAAGTGGAACCTAATCAACAAAACAAACGAGCAAGCAAAATATAACCAGAGACACTGAAATTAAGAGCAAACTGACAGTAACCAGAGGGGAGGTGGGAGGGGGTAATGGGGGGAAAGGGGGGAAGGGTCATCAAGGAAAATGTATGAAGGACACGTGGACAAAACCAAAGGGGGGGTAGGATCGAGGGTGGGAGGTGGGAATGGCTGGGGTAGGGGGGAAGGGTGGGGGAAAATGGAGACAACTGTATTTGAACAACAATAAAAATTTAAAAATTTTTTTTTAAAGATTATTTGAACTTTTGGAAAGAGCTCTCCTGCAGCTCTGAGTTTGGCCCTTTGGGGGTCCCCTCTTTCTTACACATTTCTTACATCGGTAACGTGTCCCCTCTTTAATTTCTGAGACTGGTAATGTGTCTTCTCTCTCTTTTTCTCTTAGTGTAGCTAGAGGTTTATCAATTATACTGATCTTTCCAAAGAACCAGCTTTGGGCTTCATTGATTTTCACTTTCATTTTCCTCTTCAATGCCATGGATTTTTGCTCTAATTCTTATTTTTCTGATTATTTTGGATTTACTTTGTGTTTTTTTTCCAGTTGCCTACGGTAAAAACATCAGTGATTGATTTCAGATCTTCCTTCTCTTCTAAGACGCACATCATTGCTACGAATTGCCCTCTGAGCCCAGCCTTCACTGCATCCCAAACATTTCAATAAATTGTGTTTTCTTTGTCATTTAGTTCGAAATATTTTGTAGTTCCTCTAAAGATTTCTTCTTTGACCCATGTGTTTAGACGTGTTCTCTAATCTCCACGTACTTTGGGATTTTTCATTTATCTTTGTTATTGATTTCTACTTTGATGCCACTGTGGTCTGACAGCAGACACTGTATGATTGCCGATCTTTTAAATTTGGTAATCCGTGTTTCAGAGCCCAGAACGCGTCATGGTGAACGTTCCATGTGAGCCTGAGAAGAATGTGTATTCTGCTCTTGTCAGATAAAGTTGTCTATAGTTGTCGATTTTGCCTAACCAACTAATGTAGTCGAATTCAACTGGATCCTTACTGATTTCCTGCCAGCTGGATCAGCCTGTTTCTGATTGAGAGGTGTTGAAGTCTCCAACTATGAGAGTGGATTCATCTATTTCTCTTCACACTTCTAAATAGTTTTGCCTCATGTTTTATGCTCCATTATTAAGCTATGGAGCAAGGATTGTTGTGTCAAGGATTGTCAAGGATTGTTATGTCTTCTTGGAGAATTGACTTTTTTATCCCTATATAATAAGGGATATAAAGATAAAAAAGCCTTCTTTATTCCTAGTAAGTTCCCTTAGTTTGAAATCTGCTCTATCTGAAGTTAATATAAGTACTACTGTTTTCTTTTGATTAATGCTAGCATGGTATATTTTCCTCCACCTGTTTATTTTTAATCTCAGTGTGTCTTTATATTGAAAGTGGATTTCTTGTAGACAACACAGATGTGGGTGTTGTTTTCTGATCCATTCTGACAATCTGTGTCTTTTAATTGGTGCATTTAGACCATTGACATTCAAAGTGATTACTGGCATGGTCAGATTAGTGTCTATGACGTTTGTTACTGGTGTCTAATTGTTGCCCTTGCTCTTTGTTTCTGTGTTTGTCTTCCACTATTTTTCTGACTTTTGTGGTTATAGTTGAACATTTGTGGTTCCATTTTATCTTCTTTCTTAGCATATGTCATCCTCACTGGGGTTTTTGAAAAGCTTCTCTGCTCACTCCTTTCCAGCTTTATTTTCTACCACTCCAGGCTGCCTCTCTGTTCTTCTCTCTCCGTTCTGTACAAGCTGCTTATCACCCATTTAGCTAAACAACTTCACTTTGCACTTAGTTCTAGGTACGTGGTGGTCCCTGCCTTCAGGAGTTAATGATTCCAGTTACCGTTTACTGAGCATCTACTATGTTCCAGTCACTGCTTTGGGTGTTCTTAACCACTTCAATATAGGGACATTATTATTCCAGTTTTAGAGATTTGCTGAAAAAATATTCTTCACTCTACATTGTTACCATCATTTTATTTCCAAAAAGAAATTAGGACAGTCCAGGGCCTGGGTGGAGATCCAAGCCCTGGGATCGCCTCTTCTCAACAGGGTAGACCCCGACTGTCCATCCTCCAACTGCCCCTCAAGGTTGTTTTTGTCGCCCAGAGGAGACTCACTTGACTTCCACACCGGCAAGTGTATATTGTGATCTTTTTAATTCAATTAAAAAGTTTACTTTAAAAATACAGAGCAGAGGCATTTGGGGGCAAGCATCAGAAAGGACGCTGTCACCCCTTCTGTACATTCTGATCTAACCTTAGCTGTGACATTAACGTCGTAGTAAAAAGATAGGGGCATCAAGCCTTTGGGGTGTGGCTCTGTCTGTAGCTGATTCCGTCAGTAAGGCCACCTCCCCCGAGTGGTGGCCTTTGATTTACTACATTGGGGAATTTGCATGGAAACTCGGCGATTCAGCCACAGATGGGAACAGATCGGAAAGGGAGGTTAGCTGGATCACGCCAGGGAGAAGCACAAATGCAAGGTCAGGGAGTTCTGTTGCAGCTCCCCTCCTTGGCGGGGCGGGGGGGGGTGGTGTCCCCCCTTTTCCATAGCTTAACCATCCAGAGTGCACTTGGCTTCCAGCAGGCTCATAGCCTTAGAATATTCTTCCTCTTAACTCCGAGGGACTTCTGTTCCCAGCAAATATATGTTCTCTAGCATAAACTGATTTTAAAAGTGAAATGCATCTCTTTCCTAAAAATAGGATAGATGTTCTCTCCTGAGCTTCAGGTCATACACCAACTGTAGTCCAACACTCCTTAGGTGGACGTGGAGCTCCCACCAAGCACCGGACCCCGTGCGGGGGATTGTGGCTGAGGCTGAAGAAGGGACAGTGCTAGGCAGTGGCAGGCCTAACCTGTTCTATCACGGAGGGAAAGGACAAGAGGGAGAGCCGAGAGCCTGGCTCCTGCCCAGACGAACCGGAAAGGAAGGAAAAGAAGCTGATTCTGTTGTGTCCTCGCTCCTTCCTCGCTTCCAGCCTCCTGGCTGATGGACGGGGTTGTTTCCCCGGGCTGAGCACCTCTTCTCTGGGGGCTGGGAAAGAAATCAAAGCCCCCAGCAAACGCTCACCGGCCCCTGTGCCAAGCCAAGGACCTGCAGTCCATGGGAAAGCTGAGTGCAGCTGAGGATGGTTCCTGCTAATGAACAACTGTGCAAGGGGGGAAAGTAGCTTTTTCACAGGAGCCTCGGGAGCCCAGATAGAATAACGTTTAAATGTTTCATGTATCTTGTATAGAGTGGGCGTGCCTCTGTGTGCATGTGCTCCTTGGGAGGCAGTTCTTTGGACAGAAAGGCACAGTGATAAGAAAGCCACTTACTGGATATCCTTGAACAAATTAGTTAAGCTCTTTTTGAGCCTCAGATTTCTTCAGAAAGTAAATAAGATAACATCACCCCATACGGTCACTGTAAAGACGAAATGATCTGGTGTAAAATGTCAGGCGTGCAGGATAGTCCGAGTTCCATAAGCGGTAGCTATTTTTGCCAATTTCAGGTAGACTCACGGAGTCCTATCAGACCCACAATAAGATCTCTTCTACCCGCTTGCTGTCTGCCATGGATAGGAAGTTCCACCAGCACTGAACTTAGCCACCCTACTCTTAAAACAGAAACCGCTTGGCATTCTGGCATATATCCTTGCCTTTAGAGAAAAGTCGTTCAGAAAGCGTGGCAGGAAAAGAAACAGCAGGGAGAGGGCAGGCGTGCATCCCAGCACTTGGCGCTTTTTGCCCCTACCACCCCGTCCCCCACCCAGTCGCCCAGGCTGGTTGATGTGCCCAGACCAGAGCCTGCCCTCCATTCATGTAAGCCCAGCTTGAACCCAGATCCCACAAGAATGTTTGCCTGAGCAGCTCAGGGTTTCACATGTAAAACAGCCAATCTTCAAAAATCAGACTCTATGTCTGAAAAAGTCCACATTTCTGATCCCTCTTGAAAAAGTCAGAAGTCAGGCTACACTGGGCCCCCCTCCTCGGTGTGCACAACAGGCCGGCACTCGTAGCAGCTGCCTCTGCAAGTTGAGGCACGCGGTCTTCCGTCTGCCATAGCCCCCCGCATTCCCTGCTGCTTTCTCTTCATGTCCACGGCTTGCCCGGCCCTGTGTTCTCCTGCAGCATCTGGTCTAGAGACACACACTCAGCTTCTTTCTGGGCCAAACCTTTACGCCCCGCGCCAGCAGCCCTTTATTCTGTGACAAGTCCAAGAGCAACCGCACCGTGGGGTTCTGCCACAGGCCTGAGAGTGGCCCCGCCAGAAGAGGCCGGCAGTGGGGCACCCCAGACTCAGTTTCCTCCCCAGCAGGAAAAGAGCTCTGGATGGGGAGCCTGGCACCTGCGGTGCAAAAACTCACTCTCCCCATGTCACCTGTCTGCGCTTCAGTTCCTCCTGTGGCGTGGGAGGACTGGAGAAGAGGGACCCAGAGGCTTCCTTTGGCTCTAATTTGTCATAACTGAGGAGTCGGCAACTGTCTGGTCCACTTGGAAGAGGGCTGCGTGATGGCTTCATGGGCCTGGATCCTTGCTCAGAGCTAGTCACGTCCTGGACTTCCTATTAGAGGCAGGCTGAGCTGAAAACCCCCAGCCACTGGGGCCCCAACTTTCGGTGGGGTAGGGGGTGGGAAGCTAGAGACCTTTGTTGCTTGCTGTGATGGTTCATTTACAATGCTGGCCGGTGGGTGTCAGAGAAAGTGGAGTTCCTGGTGGGGGCCAGGAAAGCAGTAAAACCTTAAGCAGAGAAAAAGCATTAAGAGCAGGAGGGATGAGAGGGGATGAGAAGAGGCGAAGAAAGAGGCGCCTGGTTAAAGAGCTGCATAATTCTGGACTTCAAAGAAGAAAACTAAATCCAGGGGAATAAAAACACTAAAAAGGGTCAGCAATCTGTGTTGTGACTTGTTCTGGTGCCGCCCCGCTCCCTGAGGCTTTTACATCCTTGGCTCCTCTCTCACTCAGCCTAGGACGTGCTCTGTCTGTTCCCCTTCCTCCCCGGCCACACCCCCACGCGAGCCCTGGCTGCTTCCAAATGAGCCCTCAGTCCTGGAAGACGTTTTCTTAGACTGCATCTAACGTGTAAAGTGTTCCACTAGAATAATTTTGTTTTCATTTCACCAAGCAAGAGAAAAGACTTGAGATGCTTTTAAGAAGCAGCCAAGCCCAGGCAATTTTAATAGACTAGCGGGTAGGGTAGTAAGAGCGCTTTAAAACAGATTTAAAACAAAGTAAACACTCCAGAGAGAGAGAGAGAGAGACTGACACAGTGCTCAGCCACGGAGGCATAGGTTTCAGTTCATCCTTGCAAACTCAATACCTCACCTGAAATCTGATATGGGCTCCAGGCAAGTGAGTGCACATGACCAGAATGCCGACAATCTCCACTAAGCCGCTGTGACATGACACACTATCCCTACAGCTGGCACTCAGATGGATTGCCCCCATGAGAAGCCCTTGGCCATGTGCTAGCTGGCCCATGGGTGACATTTAGGGAGACCTGTGCAAATTTTTTCCAGATACTGTCCTGGGCCCTTCAGAAAACCCCACAGCAGGGGTCCCGCTCACCCTGAGGCTGTATGCTGCAAGGTCCCCTGGTGCTGAGACACCAGGGAGCTATAAACCCAGACAACTGATGGGTGGAGAATAGTCCGCCTTCAAACCTGAGTTCTGGAAATTTCCAGGATTGGGGAGGAAGGGAGCAGCCCTCCACACTGGAAATGAAAAAAACAACTTCTCCTTTATCACCTTAGCAACTGTCTCCTAACTGGCTTGCTGCCTGCCTGGCCCTCTCCCCACCCCTGCCCCTGCCACAGGGCATTCTCATCACAGTAGCCAGAGACTTACCTGGGAAACTTGAATCAGATTCTGTCCAGGAAAGATCCCATCTGCAGGAAACCCTGCAGTGACTTCCCATATTTTAGAATAAGAATGAAATCCTTAACAAGGCCTAGAGGTTGACCACATGTTCTGCTTTCCTAAACCAGACAGTGTTGGGAGTAAAAGAGAACATTATTCCTAATTTGCCGGGGAAACAGAAGCAAACCAGAACTGTCCTCAACAAAACGAGATGTGTGCTCACCATCCATTCAGGCCCTGCACGCTCTGGGCCCCACGCTCTCTCTCCAGCTCAGCCTGAGATGCTTTACTCTGCATTCCAGCCTTGCTGGCCTTCCTTCACTCCCCAGAATTCCTCGTGTTCCTTCCTACCGCAGGACCTCTGCATGTGCTGCACCCTCGCCCTGGAATCCTTTGTCCACTCCCTTTAACCAAGAAATTCCAGTTCATCACCCATACCCATCACCCATCACCCATCACCCACCCAAAGCCTGGGAGGTCAGGCTTTCCCTGACCTCCCACCCACAGCCAGCCATGGCCAGATCCCTTTGCTATGCACTCCCAAAGAAACGGGTTTCCTTTCCTTTCGATGATTTCTCTCCCATTGTGGTTATTTACTCACTCCTTTAATGATCTGATTGCTGTCTGGCTTCCCTCATCAGACTCCCCAAGGGTGGGGACTGGATGTGTTTGCTCACATTATGCCCTTGGCACCCAGGACAGTGCCTGGAATTCAGTGGGTGCTCAATAACTCCATGACAAATTAATAACGACTGGCTCATGCCCTTTCTAGGACACGCAGAAAAACTCACTCTGTGTCCACCTCCAAAGTTCTGGGCCAACTTTACCTTGGTCCTCGTGTCCTGTCACCCTGCCTGCCCCAGGTCACTCACTCCTTCCTCCTGTTCATCCATCCCACCTGGTCTCACACACGGTCTAGGCCACCAGACGTACCCATTGGCTTGTGTCCTGCTCTGCCACACTCTTGAATGGTTTCACGGGTGAACTCATTAGCTGTATCTCCCAACTAATGGAAGTTCAAGAGTAAGAGCCTCTCAAGTGGAGGGAATCTCCAAATTCTGAGCCAACTTCTCCACCTGAGTGGTTCCAGCCTTTTTTTTTTTCTTTTTTCCTGCCCCAGCCCACCTGAGACCTGCAGCCCCCTCTGATTAGGCTTTAGCCTGGTGATTAAGGGAACAGCTTTGCAAAAGCCCCGTGGCAAGAGAAAATAAAATATACAAGGAACAGAAAAAGGGGCAACTGGACGGTCAGAGACCAGGAAGAGACTATTTAGTGGGGGCTGGGGGAGGGGAACCAGCTGCTCTGTGCAGAGCCCGAGAAGCCGTGCCAAGGCGTGTGGACTTCATCCTAAAGCACCGAATGCCTTCAACAGACATGTATTAAGCAACTCCTACGTGTCAAGATTGGACTAGACACTGGGTGTACAGAGGGAAGCAAATCAGGTCCTTGCCCTCCTGTGCTTTGTAATTTACTGCTGGAAACAGACATGAACCCAACAGCAACTGAACAAGTCATCAATGAGAGATATGTATGTGGATATGGCTAATGTGCACTTAGAATTTCGCTGAAGAACCAACTGCTTAATTTAATTTTTTATCTTCAATTCAAATGTAAATAGCTACAGGAAGTTAGTAGCTACAGTATGGAACCACACGGGAAAGAATAAACTCAGTTCTGAGAGCTCATATAACAGAGGACTGGTCTCAACCAGGGGATGAGGGTTGGCATTTCCAGGAAGGTGACACTAAGTCAGGATAGCCACTATCAAGTGGCAGATACTATTGCCTGGCTTGTCTTAAAACCCCAGATATGCAGTGGAAAGAACGTTAAAACCAAAGTGCATGAGATTTTGAGACCTAGCGCTGGCTCAGTGACCAACAAGCCAGGCAATGCATCATCCAGTCTTTGATTCGCTCTGAGCCTCAGTTTCCTCATCTGTGAAATGGGAATAACTGTTCTACTTGATTCATGGTACTGTTAAGTGGATTAAACAAAAGGATGTATGTAAAAATACTGGAAACCAGAAATACTATCTGAATGTATGATATTATTTTAATATCCCTTTTGCTCATTACAAAATAAATACACACCCATTGTAGAAAATTTGGGAAACATAGAAAGACTGAAAGGTAAAAAACTTTTAAAATAACAGTTTAGCTGTCTCTGCATTTTTTTCTTTGCACAGGTGTGCAGATTTGTCATTTTTTGAACAAAATCCTGGACATACTTGTGTGCTCTTTTGTCGACTGCTTTTTTCCCTAGTGATGCAACATGAAACATCCCCTAAGTCATTAGAGAGTTTTCTACGACACGGTTTTCAATGGCTGCAAAGTGGTCCATGAGATGTTATCATTTTGCCTTCAGACCCCATTACCTCCTTCATCAGCAGGTAGAGAGTGAGTCAAGGGAAGTCCCCAGCTGCTTTCCCGGCCACAGAGCTGCCCCCTAATCCAACTCCACAGCGCCTCCGTGTCCCCAAACAAACCAATTTACGAACAAGGAAATCTCCCAGGGGCCTCAGCTGATCCCACCCGTATCTGTGCAGTCACTTCCCAGGCCATGGAATCAAGCCAGGCCCACACAGCAGCTCTGCCAGACTCACCGGTGACCAATCACACATCGGAGGTTGGCACCCAGTGCCGTGGGAATGCTCCAGGAGGCGACCATCAAGCCCCTCCCCACCCCTCCTCCTGCTATTTGGGGGGTAGCTTCCTCTCTTTGTCACCAGTGAGCTTCACTGGACTTTCAAGGTTCAGGTGGGCCTCAACCCTCCGAGAGGCACCCCTGCTACATCCATTCCAGCCTGTGCCATTGCAAACGTGATTTGAGAAACATTGCCGGAGCCTCCACTCCGTCTGCCACTGGAAATGGTCTTTGTGCTCAAATCATTTGCCAGCGACACTCCATCTCCACAATTACTGCTGCTATTTTATGTGTCTGTCCGGAACACCGAAGGGGGAGCCACAGACAACACTGTTATTTAAGAGGCTTGTTCAGCTTAAATACTTTTGCACCTCAGAGCAGGAAATACCCCACCGCAGCCTTGGCCTTTCCCTGGAGGACCAGGCCCTGCACTGTCTGTAGGTTTAAGCATTATAAAGAGAGGCTGCCAAAGAAACAGTTTCATTACAACCGGGCTGCATCCTCAGGAATGCGGGACCAGTGGCCTGTGGCCTAGGAGGCTATTTTAACAATCCTGTAGAATCGGTGTGGCTTCTATGCAACTGGAATATTCTGCGGGGAACCAAGCTACAGCCTGCCTGAGAGGTCAAGAGGAAAAGAAAAATGATCAGACCGTTAGGATACGACCCTACTTGGTCCCAATATTGGTGGATTTTTTAATGCAATTACTATATTCACATACTGTAGACACCAAGAGAAAGAAAGATGCTACCACATGCCTCCTGACTCCAGGGAGATGAAATAGCAAAAGATAATGAACAAAACCAGGCAGTACATGCCAAGTTAATAAAAACAGCTACAATGATCGAGCTCTTACTATGTGCCAGGCGTTCTGCTAAAGCACCATCACATTTTCTTATTTACTGCTCACAACAGTCCTAGGAGGTGTACGTGATGAGCCCCATTTTTCAAATGGGGACATGGAGCAACAGTGAGATTAAGCAACTTGCCCCTCATCACACAGAAGCAGAAGTTACAGCCAGAGCTACCTGCTTTGTAATTGACACGGGGCTGCTTCCAAAGGGAACACCTGGGAGAAGGAAAAGAGGGGGCCCAGCCCACTTTCTAATAAAGCCAAACCATTGGCCCTTTCAAGTGTTAGGACTAGACACTGACTGAAAGAACGCAGGGTAGTCCCTACAGACGGGGAACGCAGCTCTGTGTAGGCCCCGGTACTTCTCTAGAGACGCGTTCTTACATTTCACTCCTGAGGTGTGGTTTTTTCAGGATTCCTTTTTCTTTTCTTTTCTTTCTTTCTTTCTCTTTCTCCTTCCTTCCTTCCTTTTTTTCCTTTCTGTTGCTTTCTCTCTTAAAAACAAGATTCCATTCTTCCCAGTCAAGGACCAGGCAAATTCCAGCAGGAATACCAGGCACAAGGGCCAGGTCATTGATTAGAGGAGCCTGACCTGACCTGAGAAGAGACATGACCTGAGAAGTCCTGCAAATTCAAGGTGAGGAAGGAGCAAGAAGAGCCTGCTACAGGACAGGACAAGCCACAGGTCAGATCTCAGACCCAAGATGAGAGTTTCAGAACCAAGACAGAAAACAGTGAGGTCTGGCTTAGGTGGCGAGCCTCAGAAGCAGAGTTAGTGTGAATGGTTTATTTGGAAGGTGAGTCTGAGAAGCAGTGGTAGGAGAATGGGGAAGTGAGACAAGGAGAGGAAGGAAGCAAATACAGGGCATGTTAATAAGTTTACTATTTGGGGCAGTTGGGACAAATGGGAACCCTGGGTGATGACGTGCAACATGCTTCAGAGTTGTCCCCCACAAGGAGCTAAGGAGTGCTGGGGTACTGATGCTGTCACATGGATAGTTAAGGAGTGCTCCCAGGGGAGACTAGCCCCACCCAGCATTTCAGCCCACCCACATACTCAGGCTAAGCCAGCTCCTCCTGCAGCCAGGGGGAGCCCACAGGCAGACAGTCTCAGGTGCTTACAGGAAAAAAAGCCCTGATTGGGTGTGCCTGGTGATATGACAAGGTCAGAGCCAGAGCAAACAGCAACTAGGAGGGAAAGAATGTAAGGATGTGGTAGAAACCTCAAGCTATAAGGTGACCAGAAGGACTGTGAGCTCCCCAGAGCAGCCTGGCTTCTGACCGCATGACACAGGGACAGGCAGGCCAGGGGTTCTCAAGGGTCAGGGCTAGGCTGATGGGGAAGCAGCTGCTACTGGGCAGTTACTGAGGCCCTCTGTCCTTTGGGAACCTGCTCTTCAGTCCCTTCTCTGTCCTAGGAATGAGCTGGCCAGCCAACCTGGGAATCAGATCCCAGGAAATGGAAGAACATCCTTCGAGTCCATGGCCTTCTTGTCACCTTCAAGCTTCTCTCCCTACCCTGACTCTGACCTTCAGGTCCCCTGTGAACTTGATCTCTGGGCCCAGGCAGGCTGATTTTACCAAATGGTACCTCCTCTCTTTCAGTCTGAACCGACCATGGCCCCAGAACTGTCACTCAGAAAATAATTGTGGCCAGGCTGAGGGGTGCAGAAGTCAACATGAGGATCTGAGAGAGACATCTGTAATTTCACACTGGGGAATAAACCAGACCTTTAAACACAAATGCTGTTACAATCCTCTCACCCCCATTCTTCTCTAACCTTAGACTGAGAGGGGGAAGAAACCCTCTCTGATTTGTTGACTGAATTCCTTACAGAGCCACCTTGTCCTTTTTCAAATTTATTTTCTCCTTTTGCTTGGGGCAGACATCAGGGGCCCAAAATGGGAATTTGGTACTTTGGTGAGATGCTCAAAATGCCAGAAGTTGCCACGGGGAAGAGCGTGCTACCAATCATCTTTCCTGCTAATCCAGAAGTCAAGTGCGTGGAGGGCTTTTTTCCCCCCCAGAATTTCAGGCTCCCTGAGGACTAATTTCTCTGAAAGCTGCATTAAACTAATAGCACCATAAAAGGCCCATTGTGAGATCTAATGGGTTTGCAGGACTTTCCTATAAAAATAATAAAAAGACTGCCAAAGGCAGTTTGCAAAGGTCAATTATCTTTGTGTGGCTTGGGCTGAGTGGAGGTCAGTCCCAGAATTCCATTTTAAAAGCATATTAATCAGAAAGGGGCCTGCCCTACCCATCTGACCCCATCAGCTGTCAGACAAGTCACAGGTTCCTCCTTATGCTGATCTCCAAGTCGGGGCTCTGGTCTTGTTTTTCCCCAGGAAGAGACTGGCCCAGCACCACATGGACGCGGAGCTGGAAGCTGAGTTTTCTGGGCAGTACGAAAGGCAGAATGGCTACATCCTGAGTACAAGAATGAGGAGATTACACTCAGAGAGTCGGGCAGGCCTGTGCCTGGCCATAGGCATGGAGACCAGGCTAGACAGAGCCCTTGCTCCCAAAGAGCTGGGAAAGTAGTTATGACTAGGTTATATTCGACCAAAACCAGTTTCAACTAGTTGAAGCAATAATGACAAGTTCACTCATAGATACAGACAACAAACAGATTGGTGGTTACCCGAGGGAAGGAGGGATGGAGGAAGAGCAAAATGGAGAAAACAGGTCAATTACATGGTGATGGATGGAAACGACTTTTGGTGGTGAGCAAGCTGTGGCCTGTACAGATATTGAGTTATAATGCTGTACTCCTGAATCATAGAAGAGGTTGCCTCCATGAAAAAAATTCATTTATCCAAAGAAAACTAATGTAACTGGGAATGTTAAGGATGGCTGGAATGTAACTAATGTAACTGGAACGTTAAGAATGTTAAAGGGTTCAAACAATGTCAGCTCATTGATGAGAGGATGTTCTCACCTCTCTCTCTCTCCCTCTCTCCTTCTCTCTCTTTTTGCCTCCCTCCCTTTCCCCTTCCCTCCCTCCATCCCTCACCCTCACTCCCTACATCTATCTCCACACTGCTGCTCCCTGCTCTCAGACAAGCTCCTTGCCACGTGGCAGGCAGGAAGGCATCAGGCTGACCCTGTTGGCCATCTTCCCCATGGAGCTGCCTCCGTGTAAAGAGACATTTTTATTTATCAATTCCAGGGAAAACCTCTGTTTAGCCCTGTTTGGATCACATGCCAACCCGTGGACCAATCATTGTATCCAAGGGGTTGCAAGAACATGATTTGTCCAGCCGGGGTCATGTGCTCACCCCCGTGACTAAGAGGTCTGGGGAGAGAGGACACAGCATATTTGACAATTAATCAGATCACATCCAGCAGTGACACGGAGGTTCCCTCAAGGACGGGATGCTGGCAGACAAGACCCCGCCCACCCAAAGAGAACTATCCAACTTCAGAATGTACTCTGCCGGTTAACTTAAGGTGTCTTCATTCCTAGAAGCCCACTAATCTGTTCACCCCCCTTTCTTCCATCTATTCATCCAGCCACCCAGTCAGCCAATTATCTAGCTAAAGTATTGGTTTTATAGGAACAAGTTTTTCTCCTTCTTGCCCCTGCTCAAAATAAAATCTGAAAAACAATTGCTCTTGGAGGACCCTAAGATTCTAAAGGAATGAATTATTCCCAAGCCCTAGAGTCTGTAACACTCAATAAGGATACATTAAAAAGTGTGTAAGGCTCCACACCAAAATACTAACAATGGCTATCTCTAAATGGTATCTATGCCTTTTTTTCTTTATTGCATATCATGTTTTCTCACCTTTCTGCAATGAAAATATAGTACCTGTGTAATTTTTGAAAGGAAAAATAATGTTAAAACCCTCTCAATCTCATTACTCTGATTCTATATGCGCCAAGCAACCCTGGTGGGACATTAACCAGTTTCCCAAGTCCACTTTGCTACTAAAGAGAGAACAGGCTGACCACCCTAAACACTCAGTAGCTATGTCATTCCATAAAAATAATATTCAGGCATGCTAGTTTATCAATTTTTTCTGAATCCTGGACATGGACATCTGCTCACACGGTGCTGGCCCAACAAACAGCCTTGTCCGCTAAACTTGAGGGCAGCATCCAAGGCCCTGGAGGATGAAGCTGTTTGCCTTTTCACACACAATGCCCTGGGGTGACGGGCCATAGCTGCGCTGGCCACAGAGCTATTGCTCACTAGCAGCTAAGCAAAAGTAGAGCATTTTCTATCACCTACATGAGGAGGTTAGCCCCTCGGTGCCATCAGCGACCATCCCTACCAGACATGGAAGAAGGCGCCCTTCCTGCTCCAGCTGGGGTCAGGGGCTCCATAAAAAGTCATTTCCATGTCGGCAATAAAAGTGGAAAAGACCAGGTCTTTGAAATAGCTTAAACTTAGTTCGATCTTAATATTTTGAACAGGATCAAGGTGCATTGCTGCAGGGCAGTACTTTTCACAGAATTCTTTTTTTAAAGATTGTATTTCTTTATTTTTAGAGAGAGGGGAAGGGAAGAAGGGAGATAGGGAAACATCAGTGTGAGGAAAAAAATAGTGATTGGTTGCTTCTTACATGCCCCCGACCTGACCTGAAACCAAGGCGTGTGTCCTGACCAGGAATAGAACAGGCAGCCCTTTGGTGTGTGGGATGACACCCAACCCGCTGAGCTGCACCGGTCAGGGCTTTCACAGAGTCTATTGTCACACAAGTATGGAAACAAGACTTACGTTAGTCAAAAGTACTTTAAACTTTTACGCCCAGACTCATCTTGGAGAGGTAGGACTCCTGATCAAATAAAAAATACAATGTTGAAAGGATGTGGCTATAGACCCAAGATGGTGGAGGAGTATGTAAAAGCTACATCGACCTCCTCCCAAGACCAACCTGGAATTACAATTGAATTGTACAGAGACCATCCTGAATAGCCAACTGAACACTAGCTGGAGAGAACCCGTATAACCAAGGACAAATAGAAGAAACCACTAAGACATGACTGGTAGGGACTGTGGAACAGGCACAAGAGGGCTGGCTGGGCTCCCTTGGACAGCAGCTGAAGTGCCAGAGGGGTATTTCAGCAGTCAGAGGGTTTCCCCTGAAAAGTGTTGGGTCTGAACCCCAAGCGGGACTCCCCAGCCTACAGCATAAGAGTCGGGGGGAAAACCCAGGTAACATCCAGCTGTGAAAAGCAGAGTATTCCTGTCCACCAAGGAGAGACATCTGGAGGCAGAGAGCTTTTAAAGGGCCAATGCACAACATTTTATTTGTAGCCACTTACCCGGGGCTCCAGCAGAGAAAGGGAAGAGTGGACTAGAGACCTGTGAGGAAAGTCTGGGATTGATGGCTTTGGGAGAGAACTAAAAGAACAGCAGCCAGGTCCCCTTGCTGAGTCATTCCCCATACTGCAGAGGGTGTCTTTCTCAGGCAAAGCACTCTTTTCCAAGCAGCATCAGCCTGAGGAGAGGCAATAGCCCCATCTGAAAAAATTACTTTGCCCTCAACCTGTGGAGCTTAAGTCTGGCTGCTGAGTACAGCTTGAGGCTATATGATTGATTAAGTTTAACAGCTAAAGTGGATCTCTGGGAGCTCTGAGACTTTAGCTGGCCCTTCCCCCGAAGCAGGCCCTTGGTGCACAGCCTGGTTCACACGGCACACACCCAGGTCCAGCAGAAAGAACCACACACTGTGGATCACTGACAGCTCCAAATAGGTTGCCTTGGGCCAGTCACAGGCAGCTTTTGACTGTGGTCTACACCAGGGTCTTTGCAGATCTACTAATAAAAGGAACAAATACAAAAAGGCAACCAAAATGGGAAGAAAAAGAAACAGACCCCAAATGAAAAAACAGGGGAATTCTCCAGGAGAAAAACTAGAAGAAATTGGGGCAAGCAACTTATCAGACATAGAGTTTAAAGTAATGATTATAATGATACTGGGCAGCATAAAAAAAAAGACATAGAAACCATAAAAAAGGACCAGGCAGAAATAAAGAATGCAATATCTGAAATAAATTATACACTAGAAGAAATAAAACAGTAGGTTAGGTGAACCAGAGGATTGAATCAGTGACTTGGAAGACAAGGTAGAAAAATTCACCCAGGCAGGGAAGCAAACAGAAAAAAGAATTGAAAAAAATTAGGAGATCTTAAGAAACATTTTGGACAACATGAAGCATAACAACATCCGCATCGTGGGAACACCAGAAGGAAAAGAGCGTGAACAAGGGATCAAGAAACTATTTGATAAAACAATGACTAAAAACTTCCCTAGTCTGGTGAAGGAAAAAGATGCACAAGTCCAGGAAGCTCAGAGTCCCATACAAGTTGGACCCAAAGAGGCCTACACCGAGACACATCATAATTCAAATGGCAAGGCTTAAAGACAAGGAGAGAATCCTAAAACCACAAGAGAAAAGAAGGTAGTTACATACAAGGGAGCACCAATTAGACTGTCATCTGATTGCTCAACAAAAACGTTTCATGCCAGAAGGGAAAGGCATGAAATATTCAAAGTGAAGAAAAGCAAGACCTAAAATCAAGCTTTACCCAGGAAGGCTATTATTTAAAATTGAAGGAGAAACAGGAGCTTCCCAGACAGGAAAAAGATAAAGGAGTTTGTTAACACCAGATCAGTACTGTGACAAATGTTAAATGTTAAATAAAGAAGATGAAGAAGGAAAAGAGAAAATAAAAACAAAAGAAAATAGTCTAACAATAAAATGACACTAAATACATACCTATCAATAATTGCCTTAAATGTAAATAGTTTAAATGCTCCAACAAAAATACATAGAGTAGCTGAATGGATAAGAAAACAAGACCTATATATATATATATGCTGCCTCCAAGAGAGCCACCACAGACCAAAAGATACACACAGACTAAAAGTAAAGGGGTGGAAAATGATATTTCATGCAAATGAAAAGGAAACAAAAGCTGGGGCAGCAGTACATACGTCTGACAAAATAGACCTTAAAACCAGAGCAATAGTAAGAGACAAAGAAGAACACTACATAATGATAAAGAGAACAATCCAATAAGAGGATATAACCCTAGTAAACATTTATATACCCTACATAGGAACATCTAAATATGTAAAACAAAATTTTTAAAGATTTTATTTATTTATTTTAGAGAGATGGGGAAGGGAGGGAGAAAGAAGAAGTGACACATCAATATGTGGTGACTTCTAGCACCTCCTACTGGGGATCTGGCCTAAAACCCAGGCATGTGCCCTGACGGGGAATCAAACCAGCGATGCTTTGGTTTGCAAGCCTGCGCTCAATCCCCTGAGCTACACCAGCCAGGGCTGTAAAACAAATCTTGATGGACAGAAAGGGAGAGATCAACAGAAATATGATCATAGTCAGGGATTTTTTTTAAAAATATTTTATTTATTTATTTTGAGAGAGGAAGAGAAGGAGAGAAGGAGAGAAATATCAATGTATGGTTGCCTCTCGTGAGTCCCCTGCCGGGAACTGGCCTGCAACCCAGGCATGTGCCCTGACTGGGACTCGAACCGCTATCGTGTGGTTCGCAGCCCGAGCTCAATCCACTGAGCTACACCAGCCAGGGCCATAGTCAGGGATTTTTAATAGCCCATTGACTTCCATGGATAGGTTTTTCAGGAAGAAAATCAGCAAGGAGACAGCACCCTTAAACGACACACTATATCAAATGGATTTAACTGATATTTTCAGAGCATTTCATCCCAAAGCAGCAAAATATATATACTTTTCAAGTTTAGACAGAATGTTTTCTAGGATACATCACATGTTAGGATACAAAACAAGTCCCAATAAATTTAAGAAGATTGAAATCATGTCAAACATCTTCTCTGACCACAGTGCTATGAAACTAGAAGTCAATCACAAGAAGAACACTGAAAAACATGGAAGTTAAATAACACGTTATTGAACAATAAATAGGTCAACAATGAAATCAAGAAAACAATCATCCCTGGCTGGTGTAGCTCAGTGGATTGAGCGAGGGACTGAGAACCAAAGGATCACAGTTCGATTCCCAGTCAGGGCACATGCCTGTGTTGCAGGCCAGTTCCCAGCAGGGGACCTATGAGAGGAAACTATACATTGATGTTTCTCTCCCCCGCTCCTTCCCTTCCCTTCTAAAGATAAATAAACAAAATCTTTAAAAATATATATTTTTTAAAAAGAAAACAATCAAAAGATACATTTAAACAAATGAAAATGAGGACACATTTTCATTTAAACAAATGAAAATATCCCAAAATCTGTGGGACAGTGGGAATGCTATCCTAAGAGGGAAATTCTTAACATTACAGGCCGATCTCAAAAAACAACAAAAATCTGAATTTTTGGAAGATGGCGACAGAGAAGGAGGGAGCAGATTCCACTTCCCCCTACACATGGGAGAAAAACCTGGCCAATCTACGGAGGAACAGAGCAAATAGCCAACAGTACCCCAGCATATATGAAAATAAGAGACCAAAAATTGCAGCAAACACTGAAAAACCAGACGGTAAGGAGAGTATTTCAGGACAGTAAGGTCCCAGGGACTAGCGCAGAGACTGGGGCAGCTGTAGCCCCAGGCCCAGCACCCGGTGCTGGCGCTGGGCCTACCTCAGACTCCTTGGGAGTGGTGGGCCTGCCACAGAGTCCTTGGAGGAGATCCGGTCAACTGCTCCCTCCCTCCCCAGCCAAGCAGGGTTTGAGCAGCACCAAGAGAGACCTGGTTGCTTGAAGTTGCAGAGAGGGGAATAAGGACAAAGAGGCAAACACACAGGGGCCATGATCACCTGCAGAGTCTGTGGCTTGGGAGAGTTGAGATCCCTGCAGTGATGCGCACTGACCCCAGTAGTCACTGGTCTGGCTGAATAATTGGGCTGTACTGAGCGGCAGGCTTGAGTAGGAGGAATTTCTCATCAAGTAAAATTGTTTGGGGGATTCTCCTGCGACAGCTGCCCGGCTTACTCCCCACCCAGCCAGGCAGTGATAGGGAGGTTGCATGGAAGGCCCTGCGTTCCCCCATTGCACTGGGAAGGATTCGTGCCCAAACCCACAGGACCGAGGCAGCCTGGCCAAGCGCACTTGCCTGCACCCCAGCCCACAGCAATAACCCCAGGGAAAGAGCAGTCTGAAGAAGACCTGGATACCCCACCTAAGGCGCAGGGGAGAAGCACGAGACTAGCTTTTAGAAGAGTGCTCGCAAGAACAGCTAAGTACACATCAGGAAGAGAGAAACGCCACACCAATCACCCCTCAGCCTGGTGCAGCCAGCAAGACCAGAAAAACTGGTTTGGCCAGTTTGAAACCAACAAGAGGTATTGTTTTTGTTTGTTTGTTTAATTAATCTTTTATTTTTAATTTTTATTATCGTTTTATCTCTCCATACCTTTTTCCTCTCTTTCCTTCTTTTATTTCTTCTTCCTTTCTTTCCAGTTTTATCTCTTCTTCCTCCCTTCTCCTGCCTTTTTTTTAAATGCCCACAAGTGAGACAAAAAACTTGGAACTGTGAAAGGACCAGAGTTGGACCCAAAGAGGGGCATCCCAACAGTTGAAAGAGTGAGACAAATTTCACTTTGCTATTGCAGATATACTATAAGTTACTGCATATTTGTATTATTTTCCCCATTATTCTTACATCTTTTATTTTAATAGCATTTTTGTATTCCTCTTCTTTCTGTATAGTCTTCTTTGCTTGGCTGGTTGTATTGTATTGTTTGACAGGTTTCCCCTGTTCTCTCTTCCACAGTGTATTGCTAATTTAATACTCTTCATGTCACTTGTGTTTCTTTAGCACACTACTCAAAGTCATATACCCCCATTTTTGTTATTCTGATCACATAGATTCTGTCATAGATTGTTGCTCTAACATTATTGTAAATAATAGCTGTTCCATACAATTGTAAATACTTCACAACACCCCTCTCAGATCTTAGCCCACTTCATAGTTCTCTGAACTCTATTACTGTAGTGGTTAACTCTATTTTCTCACACATGACACCTATTTACTATCCTTTACTCTCACCTTACCTCAGAACCTGACCTCCCACAACCTCACTGTTTTCTAGATCCAACTCACAATCCTTCTCTCTCCAACAAGAGTCTTATTCTTCTTTCCATCCTTTCTAAGAAGTGGCTAGTTGGGTGGAAGATCACGATTAATATATAGCACTATATATCACTATATATAGCCAAAGGATCCCCTATCTCTTCTCTACCAGCTGCTACTGTAAATATCATAGAATACTCTCCTGCTGTCTTAAACCATTTTGCCTTCCCCTCCAAATGATCACAAAAAAAGAGACGGTGGAAGTGGTGAACACCAGGATACCACCTGGAAGAGGAAACCCAACAACAAAGGAACCACCAACAGATAACAACAGAAGAAGGTGAAGGA
This sequence comes from Sturnira hondurensis, assembly GCF_014824575.4. NCBI lineage: Eukaryota > Metazoa > Chordata > Mammalia > Chiroptera > Phyllostomidae > Sturnira > Sturnira hondurensis. The sequence continues at coordinate 8,942,702 of NW_028087485.1, forward strand.
GGGAGTAGAAACCATACAAACCTCAATCCAGGACCTATCTGGGAATACCACTAAACAGTGGAGAAACTACCCAGTATAAACAACTAAACAATAGTGAAAGAGAATCCTCAAAACCTTGTACACAAGAAAGAACTAGCTTCAACACCACCTGCCCTCACCAGCACAACAAATTACAGGAGGTGGTGGACAGAGTGAGCCTCAGTTAACCAGCTGGTGGGAAACACCCACTAAAGAAAGAACCAAAAACAGTCAAAACCCAAAGACCAACACAGAGCCAACTTAAAGCACAGCCCAAGAGCAGTGAGCTTGGGAGATCAAGGAGACTCCACCACTGAATCTCACAGGTATTCTGCCACAGAAGTTCACATCATAAACCCAGGGAGCCAGAACACATTAATTTAAGAAGCTGAAGCTAACAAGAAGAGTCTCACAAACAATGGGAAGACAAAGAAACAATCCCAAAATGAAAGGAAAGGAGGAAGCCTCAGAAAGAATGCTAAATGCAATAAAGGCAAGTCAGCCATTAGATACTGAATTCAAAGCACTAGTTATCAGGAAGTTTGATGAGCTCACAATGAGGTACCAGAAACTACAGGGAAACTACAATGAACTCACTGAAAACTATTTCAACATGAAAAAGGAAATAGAAACTATTAACAAGGGCCAAGAGGAAATGAAGAATACAATTTCTGAACTGAAGAACACAGTGGAAGGAATCAAAAGCAGGATCAATGAAGCAGAAAATCAGATCAGTGAGCTGGAGGACAGAGTAGAAAAAAACACTCAGAAAGAGCAAGAAAAGAAAAAGAGGCTTAGAAAGAATGAAGAGAGATTAAGAGAAATTCAACACAATATGAAATGTAACAATATCCATTTAATAGGGGTACCAGAAGAAGAAGAAGAAGAAGAGCAACGGATAGAAAACCTATTTGAAAAAATAATGAGGGAAAACTTCCCTAGTTTTATCAGAGAAAAAGTCACACAAATCCAGGAATCACAGAGAGTCGCAACCAAGAGGAACCCAAAGAGGCCCACTTTGAGACATATCATCATTAAATGGCAAAATTCCAAGATAAAGAGAAACTCTTAAAGGCAACAAGGGAGAAAAAGGAAGTAACATACAAAGTAGCCCCAATAAGGTTAGCTACTGACTTCTCAATGGAAAGCCTCCAAGCAAGAAGAGAATGGCAAGAAATATTCCAAGTAATGAGAACCAGAGGCCTGCAACCAAGAATACTCTACCCAGCAAGGCTCTCGATCAAGATAGAAGGCCAAATAAAGAGCTTCCAAGACAAAAGAAGTCTAAAAGAATACGCCTCCACCAAACCAGTTCTGCAAGAGATGCTAAAAGGGCTGCTTTAAGGAAAGGAAGGAAAAGAGAGAGACAGAGGAACACAGGTACATAAATGGCAATGAATAAGTACCTTTCAATAATAACTTTAAATGTAAATGGATTAAATGCACCAATTAAGAGACATAGAATAGCCGAATGGATAAGAAAGTATGACCCACACATATGCTGCCTACAAGAGACCCACCTCAGGACAAAAGACCACCACAGACAAAAAGTGAAAGGATGGAAACAATTTTTCCAAGCAAATGGACAAGAAAAAAAAAACCCAGGGTAGCAATACTCTTATCAGACAAAATAGACTTCAAAAAAGGGGCCATAAAGAGAGACCCAGAAGGTCACTTCATAATACTCAAGGGAAGAACCCACCAAGAAGACAGTAACATCATAAATATATATGCACCCAACATAGGAGCACCCAAATATATAAAGAAAATCCTAGAGAATTTCAAGAAAGATATTGACAGCAACACAATTATAGTAGGGGATTTTAACACCCCGCTGTCAAAAATGGACAGATCTTCCAAACAAAATATCAACAAAGATATTGTGGCATTGAACAATGCCCTAGATGAAATGGACTTAACTGATATATATAGAGCCCTTCATCCCAAAGAAGCTAAATACACATTCTTTTCAAATGCACATGGAACATTTTCAAAGATAGACCACATGATAGGACACAAAACGAGCCTCAACAAATTCAAGAAAACTGAAATCATACCAAGCACTTTCTCTAACCACAAGGGACTGAAATTGGAAACCAACCCCAAAGGAAAAAACCCCAAACACTCAAAATCATGGAGATTGAATGGCATGCTATTAAACAACGAATGGGTGAAGAAGGAAATTAGGGAAGAAATCAAAAAGTTTCTGGAAACAAATGAAAATGAACTTACAACAACCCAAAACTTATGGGACACAGTGAAGGCAGTCTTGAGAGGGAAGTTCATAGCAATACAGGCTTACCTAAAGAAGATAGAAACATTTCAAACAAACAACCTAACCTGATGCCTGCAAGAACTCAAGGAACAACAACAAAGACAGCCCAGAGCAAGCAGAAGGAAGGAAATAACCAAGATCAGAGCAGAATTAAATGACATAGAGACTAAAAGCACAATTCTAAGGATCAATGAATCCAGGAGTTGGTTTTTTGAAAAGATAAACAAAATAGACAAACCTTTAAGTAGGCTCATCAAGAAAAGAAGAGAGAGGACCCAAATAAACACAATCAGAAATGAAAGAGGAGAGGTTACAGCTGACACCACAGGAAAATAAAGGATTGTAAGAAATTGTATGCCAAGAAATTTGAAAACCTAGGTGAAAGACAAATTTCTAGAAAAATATAATCTTCCAAAACTCAATGAAGAAGAAGCAGAAAGCCTGAATACACCAATAACAGCAGATGAAATTGAAGCAGTAATCAAAAAACTCCCATCACACAAAAGACCTGGACCAGATGGTTTCACAAGAGAACTCTACAAAGCATTTAAGGAAGAACTAACCCTTATCCTTCACAGACATTTCCAAAAAATCCAAAATGATGGAAGAATCCCAAACTCTTCTTATGAAGTAAGCATCATCCTAATCCCCAAACCAGATAAAGACACAACAAAGAAAGAAAACTTCAGACCAATATCGCTGATGAACAGAGACGCTAAAATCCTCAGCAAAATATTGGCAAACTGCATGCAACAATACATTAAAAAGATCATACACCATGACCAAGTGGGATTCATCCCAGGGATGCAAGGATAGTTCAATATTTGCAAATCGGTAAATGTAATACATCATTTAAACAAAAGCAAAGACAAAAATCACATGATCATATCAATAGATGTGGGAAAAGTATTTGATAATGTATAGCACCCATTTATAATAAAAACTCTCAGCAAAGTGGGAATAGAGGGCCTTATTATGTTGATATGGCCTCAACATAATAAAAGCCATATATGAGAGACCTGCAGCCAACATCATACTCAATGGGCAAAAACTAAAAGCTTTTCCACTAAGATCAGGAACAAGACAAGGTTGTTCACTTTCACCATTTCTATTCAATATAGTATTGGAAGTTTTAGCCACAGCAACCAGACAAGAAAAGGAAATAAAAGGCATCAAATCAGTGAGGGAATAAAACTGTCACTGTTTGCAGATGACATGATAGTGTACATAGAAAATCCTATAGACTCCACCCAAAAACCACTTGACCTAATAAATGAATTTGGCAAAACAGCGGGATACAAAGTCAATACCCAGAAATCAAAGGAGTTCTTGTATACCAACAATGAAACAGCAGAAGCAGAAATCAAGAAAAGAATCCCATTCAATATAGCAAAAAGAAAAATAAAACACCTATGAATAAACCTAACCAAGAAGGTAAAAGACCTGTATGCAGAAAACTACACAACACTGAAGAAAGAAATCAAGGAAGACACAAACAAATGGAAACATATACCGTGTTCATGGATTGGAAGAACTAACATCATCAAAATGTCCATACTACCCAAAGCAATTTACCGATTCAATGCAATACCTCTTAAAGTACCAATGGCATATTTCACAGACGTAGCACAAACATTTCAAAAATTTATATAGAACCATAAATGACCCCAAATAGCAGCTGCAATTTTGAGAAAGAAGAGCAAAGTAAGAGGGATCACAATACCTGATACCAAACTGTATTACAAGGCCACTGTAATCAAAACAACCTGGTACTGGCATAAAAACAGGCACATAGACCAATGGAACAGAACAGAGAGCCCAGAAATAAACCCAAGTCTCTACAGTAAATTAATATTCAACAAAGGGGCAGCAACATAAAATGGAGTAAAAATCGCCTCTTAAACAAATAGCGTTGGCAGAACTGGACAGCTATGTGCAAAAAATTGAAATTCGAGCACCAACTTACACCATATACAAAAATAAATTCAAGGTGATTAAAAGACTTAAATATAGCCCTGGCTGGTGTAGCTCAGTGAATTGAGCGCGGGCCTGTGAACCACACGATCTCGGTTCAATTCCCAGTCAGGGCACATGCCTGGGTTGCAGGCCAGTTCCCCGCAGGGGACTCACGAGAGGAAACCATACATTGATATTTCTCTCCTTCTCTCCTTCCCTTCCCCTCTAAAGATAAATAAATAAAAATCTAAAAAAAAAGACTTAAATATAAGCCATAACACCATTAAAGTCCTAGAGGAGAACATTGGCAGGAAAATCTCAAATATTTCATGCAGAAACATTTTTACTGATATGTCCCTTAGAGCAAGGGACATAAAGGAAAGAATAAACAAATGGGATCTCATCAAAATTAACAGCTTCTGCACAGCTAAAGAAAACAGTATTAAAATAAAAAGAGAACCAACGGTTTGGGAAAAAATATTTGCCAATGATACCTCAGGCAAGGGTTTAATCTCCAAAATATACAAAGAACTTACACAACTCCACTCTAAGAAGACAAGCAACCTAATTAAAAAGTGGGCAAAGGACTTGAACAGACACTTCTCCAAGGAGGACATACAGAGGATCCAAAGACACATGAAAAGATCCTCAATATCACTAGCTATCAGAGAGATGCAAATTAAAACCACAATGAGACATCACTTTACACTGGTCAGAATGGCCATCAGAAACACAGCAGCAAACAACAAGTGTTAGAGAGGTTGTGGGGAAAAGGGGACCCTAGTTCACTGATGGTGAGATTGCAGACTGGTACAACGACTATGGAAAACAGTATGGAATTTTCTAGAAAAAAACTAAAAATAAATCTGCCTTTTGACCCACCATTTCTACTGCTAGGGTTATATCCTAAGAACCCTAAACACCAATCCAAAAGAACCTATGCACCACAGTATTTATAGCAGCACAATTTACAATAGCCAAGTGTTAGAAGCAACCTAGGTACCCATCAGTAAATGAATGGATCAAAAAACTATGGTACATTTACACGATGGAATTCTATGCAGCAGAAAGACAGAAGGATCTCCTACCCTTTGCAACAGCGTGGATGGAAACTGGAAAGCATTATGCTAAGTGAAATAAGCCAGGTGTGAAAGACAAATACCATATGATCTCACCTTTAACAGGAACCTAAACAACAAAACAAACAAGCAAGCAAAATATAAGCAAAGACACTGAAATAGAGAACAGGCTGCCAGTGACCAGAGGGGAGAGGGGAGGGAATTTCAGGGGAAAAGGGGAAGGGTTTACAGGAACAAGTATAAAGGACACATGGACAAAAACTAAGGGAGGTGGAAATGAGAGGGAAGTGGGGAGCACTGTGGGGGTGGGCTGGGATGGGAGTAAAAGACAGAAAACTATATTTGAACAATTTAAATTTTTAAAAAATTTTAAAAAACAATAAAAAATTCAAACAATCAAACTTCACACTTAAAACAACATGAAAAAGAACAACAAACAAAGCCCAAAGTGGATAGAAGGAAGGAAATAATAAAGATCAGAGAAGAAATAAATGAAATAGAGTCTTAAAAAATGATACAAAAGATCAATGAATCCAAGAGCTGGTTCTTTGAAAAGATAAACAAGACTGACAAAATTTAACCAGACTCATCAAGAAGAAAAAGAGAAAGGACCCAAATAAATAAAATCAGAAATGAAAGAGGAGAAATAACAACTGACACCAAAGAAATACAAAGGATTTTAAGAAAATATTATTAACAACTATATGCCAACAAACTGGACAACCTGCATGAAATGGATAAATTCCTAGAAATGTACAATCTTCCAAAACTAAATCAGGAAGAATCAGAGATTCTGAATAGACAGACTAGACAAGTGACATTGAAAAAGTAGTCAAAAAACTCCCAAGAAACGTAGTCTCAGGAGCCGATGGCTTCACAGTTGAATTTTTCCACATTCTAAGAACTAACAACTCTCCTTCTCAAACTACTTCAAAAAATTCAAGAGGATGGAAGGCTCCTAAATTTCTTTTATTAGGCCAGCATTATCCTAACTCAAAAAACAGATAAAGACACTAGCAAAAAAATTATAGGCCCATATCCCTGATGAACATAGATGCTAAAATCCTCAACAAAATATTAGCAAACCAAATATAGCAATGCATCAAAAAGATCATACACCATGATCGAGTGGGATTTATTCTGGGAATGCAAGGTTGGTACAACATTTGCAAATCAATAAATGTGATTCACCACATAAACAAAATGAAGGATAAATACCATATGATCATATAAATAGTTGCAGGGAAAAAACCTTTGATAAAATCCAGCACCCATTTATGATAAAAACTCTCATCAGAGTGGGAATAAAGGGAATATACCTAAACATAGCAAAGGCCATATGCCAGCATCATACTCAATGGACAGAAATGACCAGCATTCCCCTCAAGATTGGGAACCAGACTGGGATGTCTGCTTCCACTCCTCTTATTCAACATAGTATGAGAAGTCTTAACCACAGCAATCAGACAAGAAGAAGAAAGACATCCAAATTGGAAAGGAAGACGTAAGACTGTCTTTATTTGCAGATGACATGATACTAAACATGGAGAACCCCAAAGATTCCACCAGAAATGACTAGAACTGATCAATGAATTCAGCAAAGTAGCAGGATACAAAATTAGTATAAAAAAATCAGTTGCATTTGTATATGCCAATAACAAACTAACAGAAAGGGAAATTAAGAAAGTAATCCCATTCACAATTGCTTCAAAAAGAATAAAATACCTAAAAATGAACCTAACCAAGAATGTAAAAGGTCTGCACACAGAAAATTATAAGATACTGAAGAAATTGAAAAAGATACAGATAAGTAGAAGCACACACTGTGTTCATGGATAGAAAAAATTACTATTACTAAAATGTCTATATTAAACAAAGCAATCCATATATTCAACACAATTACTATCAAGATTCCATCCAATGACTTATTTCACATAAGTAGAACAAATATTTCAAAAATTTATATGAAACCTTTGTTCTCTCATTTCCTGAGAAAGAATAACAAAGTTGGAAGAATCATGCTACCTCTAAGTCCTATAAGTCAAATAATACTAGAAGTCCGTAGTAATCAAAACAGCATGGTACTGGCATAAAAACAGATACATTAATCAATGGAAAAGAATAGAGATCCCAGAAATAAACCCATACCTCTGTAGTCAATTAATATTCAACAGAGGACGCAAGTACATACCATGAGCTAAAGATCGTTTATTCAATAAACGGTGTTGGGAAAACTGGACAGATATGTGCAGAAAAAATGAAACTAGACCACCTTCTTACACTACACAGAAGAATAAATTCAAAAAGGACTAAAGACTTCAATGTTTGATCCAAAACCATAAAACTTGTAGAAGAAAACATAGGCAGAAAAATCTCAGATATTGCTCATAGCATTATTTTATTGGCTATATCTCCCCAGGAAAGGGAAACAAAAGAAAAAATAAACAAATGGGACTACATCAAACTAACAAGGATTTGTACAGCAAAGGAAAACATCAACAAAATAAAAAGACGACCCACAAAGTGGGAGAACATACTCATGGATACATCTGATAAGGCGTTAATGTTCATAATTCATAAAGAACTTACAAAACTCAACACCAAAAAACCCAACAACCCATGTAAAAAATGGGCAAAGAACCTGAATAGACACTTCTCCAAACTGAACATACAGATGGCCAATAGACATATGAAAAGATGCTCAACATGACTAACCATCAGAGAAATCATAAATTCAAACCATACACCTGTCAGAATGGCTATTATTCATAAGTCAACAAACAACAAGTACTGGTAAGGATGTGGAGAAAGGGGAATGCTTTTGAACTGTTGCTGGGAATCCAGACTGGTGTAGCCACTGTGGAAAGCAGTATGGGACACCTCAAAAAATTAAAAATGGATCTGCCTTTTACCCAGAGATCTCACTTCTGGGAGTATATCTGAAGGAACCTAAAGCTCTATTTTGAAAGAACTTAAGCACCCCTATGTTTATTGCAGTATTATTTACTACCACCAAGATATGAAAATAGTCCAAGTGCTCATCAGTAGATGAGTAGATAAAACAACTGTGGGACTTTTACACAATGGAATACTACTCAGCCATAAAAGAGAGAAAATTTTCCCCTTTCCAACAGTATCGATGGACCTCGAAAATATTATGCTAAGTGAAATAAGCTAGTCAGATTAAGACAAATTCCACATGATTTCACTCATATGTGGAATCTAATGAACAAATTGAACTAAAAGCAAAATAGAGACAGACTCATAGATGGAGAGCAGGATGATAGCTAGGGTGGAGGAAGATTAGGCAGTGGAGGGATTGAGCAAAAAGGAAAAAGGACTCACGGGCATGGACAACAGTGTGGTTATTGCAGGGAGAGGGGAGTATAAGCAGACTAAATAGTTACGGGAAAAATACAATATTTTTTTTTATAAAATAAAGGATGTTGGTCCCTCTCAGATGTGAAACTGTCGAATGATTGAATACTGAGCTGCATATATAATATTCACAAGGACTCTGAATCTATTTTCTAAGGATACAGATATTAATAAAAAATAAAATAACATTTACTATTTATTACATTATATTACTATCTATCTTCTATGACTTCAAGTAGTCCTTTACAACAATCCTGTAAGCTTTTAAAGGTGGAGAATTAATAAATCAAATAATTGGAAAAGCCAGACCTTTCCTGTTGGGAACTGTCCTGCCTGGTTTCAGGAGCTATAACCCCATTGACAGGTGAAAAGGTCCTATGGCTAGGGAATCTTGGGACCATAAGCCACTAAGTAGACAAAACTTATCCTCCCAACAGGGGTGCAGCCGCTGCCCTCTTTACTTCACCCTGCTTGGCCCCTGGAGGATGGCTGGATAGTCAATGATGGATTAGATTCCTGAAGGAAAGAACAACCTAAGACAGGCACAGCAGCAAAAGGTTCATCAGGGAAGGGCTTTGGGGATTGTGGAGAAGGGACAAAAAAACCCTCACCCCTTGGGTTTATTCTGTCTGTAAAAAGTCTCCCACTCTCTTGACTGCCATGCTTCCCCAACCTGATTCAGGCCTGAAACAATGCCAAAGAAGGGTGCAGCCCTGTGCCGGAACCAGCAGTTCCTGGCAGGGGGCAATCAGGCCTAGAAACAAATGCATAAAGTCCTGTGAAACCTGCTTTCTTAAGAATTTCCTCAAGTTAAATGTTAAGGGTCAAAGCACAAAATAAGTTTGTTTCCCAAGGTTTTACAGCCAACTGCTATCACCCTGTCTACCAGACCCTGACTCAAAAGGACCCCCGTGGTCCCAGAAATGTTATCTATAAATCATACCTTCTTTCTTTGATAGGCATCCCTATGCAAGCTAAACTCAATAAAAGCCCATTGAGAGAAAGGCTAAACACCCTTCTCCTCTGAGAGACTGGCCAGCCTTTCCTCCCCAAGCAGATCATGTCTTGGTAGACTTATTCTTATCCACAGCAGCTGGAGGGAGCTCTGCAAGCAGAGCGCCCCCATACTTTCCCAAGTCTGTTCTGTCTCCATTCTTCACCTGCTTCCACCACCCCATATACCTGTCCCAGCAACACCCCAACGGTACCTGCCCACAACTGCACATCCCTAGGCACCCCACATTCGATAAGCTTGCGCAATGCTCACATGCCACATTTTCTGTCTCAACTGGAGATTAACATGCAGGCAATGGAAAGGGATGCCAAGTGAGAAAAACTCAAACAGAAAAGGAAAATGAAAGGTAGAGTTAACTCTGAAAGAGTAAAATCAATTTAACTTAAATAACCCTTCTTCCCCCTGCACAGAAACTAGCTACTGAGCAGTAGAATCTGGATGGGCTTGGCCATTTCTGGCTTAAACACAACCTTTTCAGAGGAAATTCCCCAAAGTGTCAGGTGGGCCTAACTCTAAAATGAACACTAAACATCAGCAGGGAAGTCAACCCCATGGTTGTGAATCCCCCTGAGGAAACACTAAAGATGCCTCTGACCAGATAACAGCTCAACACACCAATAATCCAGAAAGACAAACATAAACACAAGTTGCCGCCTACTTTAAAAAAGAAGAGGTAGTGACACATTCACTCTGGCTAGTTTGCCATGTTCTGCCGACTGAAGCCTGGAAAGGTACAGGGAGGGCCCCAGGGCCTGCTCTCAGATACTGGTTCCTGGGAGAGGGGCCAGCCCAACTGGGTTTATTTCTTTTAATGCTTAGATGGGAAAGTACAAATCTTTCTTTAGAGGGTTATAGAAACAAGGCTGGCTTATTGAGAGTATGGCTTTTCTGTTTTCTCCTTACAATAACAAAAGGATTTGGAAACACACTTGGGTTTATGAAGTATAAATCCTGTTTACGTCTACAGAAGTCAAGAAGACATGTGATAGTTCTTTGGAGAAGAAAGCAGAACCTGTGTCAGGTTGCACTGAGCAATGTTCTTTGTTGTTGGGAGATATTGATAAATATCCAGGTTTTTGACAAGGGGAGTCGAGAATAGAAAACTCATTTCAAATCATATCTCAGGTAGGCGTCTGAACCAAAATAAGATGAAAGTCATTAGTTTCTTTTTTCTATTAAGCCACTAAGCACAAGTGGAATAGTTCTCTCCTTTCGTTATTTCGATCTGAAATCTGTTAAGAACAAGAGCCAATATTCCTGTTCTAAATGTTCAGAGAACTGCACAAAACTGTTCTTTTTCTTTCTCCTTAACAAAAACAACAAGGTGTGAACAAAGCTGTCACTTAACAGGGTAATTAATACAGGGAAATATAATTAGCTGCTACAAGCATTTCTTTCTCATCTCAAACATCGCTGACGCCAAAGAGATCAGCATCTATATCACAGTGAGGGTACTAAGCCCACCTGATGGAAAGGATGCTTTCATTGTCTTGATTTGGTAACACAAGGGCCCAATTTAATTTCCAAATTGTTGTTTCAAGGCCTCTTCACAGATGAAAAGAGTCACAGAGGCAAAATGCTTCCACAAGCAAATCTTCACATCTATAAACATAAACAGCCTTGTAACGAACCACTTAATCTTCTGTGACAACATAAATATGGGGAAGACCAGTAAGGCAGCCAAAAGCTGACCCTGAAATTCAGGGCAAAACTGGGGCAATCTCTGATGGTCACAAACTAGACAGCTAGTACTCGAGTATTTAACCACCTAAACCAAAAATCACACTGCCACCAGTCGACATAAGGCCTCATAACAAAAATGATTAAAATACCATCTTTAGCAGGCTGTGTTTAGATGAGGTTGTATAAATTTATACTATACCCAGCTTTCCTTTTATTACAAGAAAGTAAAGGCTGTTCAATCAGAAAATCCAAGCATGTAGTTTGCTTAGTGATAAGCATGCTACTCGTTTCACTGGATCATTCCATCATCGCTCCCAACAATTTCCCTTGGCATCTAAAACAAAACAAGCTGCTGGTGGTACCATTACCTTCTCCTGTGGCCCACCTTTCTCCCTACATCTCTGTCTACTTCTCACCAGCCCCTGTAGCTTACATACTTGAGTCAGTTCACTGTCGTCTTTGCTTCTTATTTCTTTTCGAATTGAGAGTTTTAAAGTGGTCTTCCCTGTATAATCAGTTATAACGTATAATTGCTTCTTTATAAGTAGAATCACCATTCCATCAGTTTTATTAATTCCTGAAGGAAAAATTGGGTTGATTATGTTTGACTTGGGAGTACTTTTTCCAATGCAGTCGGTTCCGAACTTTCTCTAGGACACAGATCCTGTCTTTAAAAGCCTCATTCATGATTTTTGTCCCTCTTCTTAAACACTTCGGGTGGAAAGAAGGTCACCATATTTGAGGCAACCTGTTGCATCGCCAGACTGCAAACAGCTGTAGACTTACATTTGCTGGAGATTGTCTCCTACAACTTGCATTGTTGACACTGGCTCCTCTCTCAAAGGCTCCAGAAAATATGTCAGCTCCCCTTCCAACTCAGTAACCACACACCATATGAAGAGAGCAATTTCATCACACAGCTAAAGCCAAAAGTCAGACCAAGTACACTCAGGGAACCCTGGGGAACCAGAATATGGCTCACCCAAAGGGACCAGCAGTGACTCGGCATCACACGACTGTTCTCATAGATAAAGATCCGGGGCTGACAGATCTCCCAAATTTCCAAGAGAAGAATGAAATTTGGATTTGTATGTAAAATTTCCCAGTTTTTGAAAGTTGGCATGCAAGTCTGAAAATAATTTTAGATAATGCATAGCCCAAATGAAACCCACCTGGAAGCCAGATCCAACCCACAGAACACAGGTTGGCAACTACTTCTCTAAAACCTTCTCTTCTTGGAACCAGAGGAACATGGTTTAGTTGACAATGACACATGTTGCTTGGGATCCCTTTTTATTTTTGTCCTACACACTAGCCTGCAGAAGAAGTTAAATGTCTTGCTAAGAGCTTATATTTGTATTTACCTGAAAGTTTTCTTTTTTTAAACCATTCAAATCAGATTAATTCCACATGCAAGTCTGCCCACATGAGTACAAGTTAGATGGCTCTAAGTTACTTAGATAATTAGTCAACAACATTAGTCATAATATCTATGTGTGACCTTGGAACATTCACTTTACCTCTCTGAACCCCAATTTCTTTATATGAAAAGTGGAATAAAAAAGTATTTTCCTTGGTGGAACTTAATTACCACCATTCCTTCAGAGGCTGATGTTGCACTAGAATTAGTGACTTGCTTTCAAAGAAGAGAAAATGGAAAGGGAAAAAAATAGTAATTTTATAGTGGGGAAACCTGGCACACACTAACTTAACCAAACCATCAAGGTGCACATCACTTGTGATGTCATGTGGAGATATGTACCTCCTGAAATGAAAGTATGAAAAGGGCACTTCACCTTTGTGATATTCCTCTCTCAGAAAATTACTTCAATCAAATCACAAAACCACCCCCAGACAATTGTACATTAGAGGACATCTACAGGACAGTGTTTCATGGAGGGGGAAGTTGTCGGTTGGGCCAAATGTTGAGTGATTAAGATTAGTACAAGAAAAATTCTACAGACCTGAGTCTTTCCAGTGACATGGCTGGAGATTGGAGCTGGACTGGAGGAGGTTGAAAAGTAAGTGGGACCAAGGACAGATGCATTCAAGATTTTTGAAAAAGAAAAAAAAGACATTGGGATATGAGCTGAAGAAGGATGTGAAATCAAGGAAGACTATTGTTGGTTTTCAATGGACCATGCTGGTAAATCCCTGTAAGTTAATGAGAACAATCCTGTACAGTAGGGCAGACATTTACAGGAGGTAATAAAACTTGCTGAAGCTATGAGTTCTTGAGAAACTGAGGAGATGGGATCCAGAGCACAAGAAGAGAGGCTGGCCTTTGATAGCATTTGAGACACTTCTCGCCTCTCAATTGCAAGGGCAATGAAAGAGGCCAAGCTCCAAACAGATGTCTAGGTTTGTTGGTGGGAAGGACATGGCTTTCCTCAATTAAGTCTAAGCCATGAGTAAAAAGCCAGAGGGCAAGGAAGGGTGGTAAGAGCATGACAGTGAGAGCACACTCACCCCACGAGGAGGCTTGACAATTGATTACAGCAGAGTGGAAAGGTCAAGGACCCTGAAAGTGTTTGCAAGGAGACAATGGTGCTTATGGGCCATAAAATCTAAGCCATCTCAGGAAGGAATGGAAAGAAAAGTGAGTAAGACAAAGTAGTAAAGTCTGTGTTGAAGAGCTTAGTGATGTTGGAAAACTTGCTTTGGTTACTCTAGGGCTTAGCAACTGCAAGAATATTAAAAATCTAAATTTCAAGACTGGTGGGATAATTGGATGGCAAGCGGAGGTGGAAGGGAATAAAAGTTGTTAAAGTGAGGAACTCAAGGAACCGAGAGCCCAGGGCACCGCATGAGCCATCTACCTAGTGGCTGAGGTCACCAGGAGCAGTGAAAGGAGGAGGCATGAAAACACACAGTGAACCCAGAGGTAAGGCCTTAGGGGCATGAGGAGAGTGCCTCAGAGGTGGGTACACAATGGATGAAATTCAAGGGTTTGGAGGCTGATGTAGCAGGATGGCCCAAGTTCAAACATACTGATATTTTTAAAGGAGAAAAGAAGAGGCATTAAAATAGAAATACAGAGGAAAGATGACACCTACTCATATGCTCAACATGAAGAGCACAGTGTATGTGACATTTAGGAAGAAAAGGGTCTTCACTCAAGGGAGTGGACCCAGTCTCCATTACAGCAAGAAGAGGAAGAAGGCAACTTACACTGAGAATAAAAGATTGAGGATGTAGGAAGTTTGCTGATCACAGGTCAGAGTTCAGAGGGCACAATGAGGGGGAGAAGGGATGGATGATTGGGTCCATCAGAGCAAAATTGGAATGGGATAGCCAGGAGCTTATGCTTCCACCAGAGACTGAGGAAAATCTCAATGCCATGATAAGGGGCAGGACAGGGTTATTCAAAGAGGCGTATCAGTTCAAGTCCTGCCTCTGAGAATGAAGGTCCATGCATGGCCCAGGACGCTGCTCTCTCCCACTGAGAGGCCATGTGGGCCTAAGGAGTGGTTTCTTTCAAGAAGGAGGTACTGTATGTAGAAGCAGCCATTCTCAGCCTAGCTGCCACCTGAGAGCTTTAAAATCCTATTTTCTCCCATCACACCTAGGCCAATGAAATCAGTGTCTCTGGGGGGAAGACCAGACATCAATACTTTTTTAAAGTTCCCCAAGTAATTCCCATGTGCAACCAAGTTTGAGAATGTGTCGTTTCTCTCCCAAAGATTCTGCGGTAAAGCCTGGGGACTGGGGTTTTGAAGGCCTTTGTGATGGTTGGTGGCTGTTCCTGTTACTTTCATACATACCGAGTTTCCTTACATCAGCATGATGGGGAGGAGGAAGAGGAATTGTCTCTGTTCAAATGGAACAGTGTTATTTTAAAACCAGAGGAGAGATATCCGGGCATTGTCTCACATTAAGTGTGAGAAAGACTAATCATTTAGTCAGAGGACAAAATTGTTACAATACACATTAGCCATTCGCTCTTCCAATACCCACTTAAAGAACATACTTAGGCTCCACAGTCCAGGGAAGAGTCTTGATCACGTCCATTCAGACAGCAGTTAAGCAGCTCTTCAGATGTTTATGATCCATTCACTTCACCACTTAGAAAAATATTTTTAAACTTGCTAGGCTATTATTAGGAGCAAGGAAATAATTTTTAGATAACAATGATGAAAGCTGACATTTTGGGGCACTTACTATGGGCCAGGTATTGTGCAAATAATCACACGTGATCTCCTGTAAGCCTCATAACAATTCTGTACGACGGGTATGTCATTATGCTCAATTTACAACTGAGAGTCCAAAGCCTGGAGCTGTTATTTAACTATAGAGATCAAACATTTATAACTGAATGGGTATGAATTCACATTTTAAAGTCTGTCTAGTCCCCAAACCGTGTGCTCTTAACCACTATGCAATTCTGTCTGTTTGCAGGATTCCATTATATATAAAGAGTTGTGGGCAAAGATGGAGGAATTATCCTCAGAGCCAAGCAAAGACATGCATCCTTGCCGGAGAGAATAAAGGAGAAAACAGGTAGCTGGGGAAAAGGATATAAAGGAAAGTGAAAGTGAAGAGGAAAACAACTCAAAAATACTAGAACTCATAAGGACACCTTTATATTTCCTAAAGTGCTTAAAATACAAATTACATACACCAGAAACTCAAAATATATTGTTGACTAAATGTTCTTTCAGCTGTCCTTGTATCATTAAATGAAAAATCTTAATGGAAACAGTTGATTTGTCAAAGGACTGAGATGCTAGAACCTTTTGTTCATTTCTTCAGTTCTCATACTTCTTACGGCCATATTGTCTGTACAAATATCTTAGAAAACATAAATATGAGAAAGAAAGAAAAATGGAAGGAAGGAGGGAAACACTCTTC
The DNA here is from genome assembly GCF_014824575.4 of Sturnira hondurensis. Classification (NCBI taxonomy): domain Eukaryota; kingdom Metazoa; phylum Chordata; class Mammalia; order Chiroptera; family Phyllostomidae; genus Sturnira; species Sturnira hondurensis. The sequence continues at coordinate 8,958,957 of NW_028087485.1, forward strand.
CTGCCAGTAAAGAGCCAGCTAATAAATGGAGAAGAAATGACAGAATAAGAAAATTAGCATTTTCTTCTATGGCAGAATATTACATTTCCCGTTAATTCAGGAAAGAGTCAATAACGTAGCTAAAACCAGTGGGTGAAGTTCTAGGAGAGAATATTGACATAGTCTGAAATTATTTATCTACTAGATATTTATTAGTTACAGTGGTTCAAAGAGTAAATTTTCCAAAGAGAAACACAAAAGATGCCACCATAGCAAACTATCAGACTCAATGGGACTCACCATCGGCCTCGCAATACGGTGCATTAAGAAGAGCTCGGCAACATTTCTGTAATATTCCTGCCACAGAGTGTATGACCTGAACCTTAAGAAAACATTAGACAACCTTAAATTAAGTTTGAGAAATAACCTCCCATGGTATGAGGTACAAAGGCTCCAGATCTGTGCCAGGTCAAACCGATCGAAGGAGGTATGACAAGCACACACCGGCTATTGGGTTCTCACTGGCTATAAAGCACGTAAATGGGACAGCGTGGAAAATCTCAGTAAGTCCATAGATCAGCAAGTGCTATTACATCAGCTGATTTTCTGAGGTTGATTTTATTGAGGTTATGTGACAGAGTGCCTTATTTTTAGAAAATATGCTTAGGGATAAAGAGGTGCTTAGGGATGAAGTGCTTAGGGATAAAGAGGCATCATCTCTAGAACTTACTCCTAAATGAGCTCAGAAGAAAATATATAAGTGAGTAAAGCAAATGTGGTAAAACGATAGCAGTTGGATAATCTGGGTGAAGAGTATCAATAAATTCCTTGTATTATTTTTGCAACTTTTCTCTAAGTCTAAAAATAAATCAAAAAATTAATAAGCCTATACATTAGTGCACAAGCAATTTAACTATCTACCAAAACACACTTGCTTATTCTTTAAAGAAAGACAGTAAAACCCAGACACTTACTAATGTAATATTCACAGTATCTAACATCCAATAGAAAATTATCAGATACACAAAGATGTAGACAAAGGTGACCCAAACAAGGAGAGTAATTCAGGCAATAGAAATAGCCATAAATTACAGAGATGAACCCTGGCTGGTGTGCTTCAGGGGACTAAGTGTCAGTCTGCAAACAAAAGGGTCACCAGGTCAATTCCAGGCGGGGCACAGGCCAGGTTGCAGGCCAGGTCCCCAGGAAGGGGCACGCAAGTGGCAGGCACTCATTGGTGTTTCTCACCCTCTGTTTCTCCTTCCCTTCCTCTCTCTCTAAAAATAAATTATTCAATTTAAAAATTATAGAGATTATATAATTAATAGATAGGATTTCAAAACAACTATGGTAAATATGCTCATGGGTATAAAGGAAAGCGCGAACTAGAGGGGAGAGAGATGAAAGATGTAAAAAGCAAGCAAATGAAGCTTCTAAAGCTGAAAAATACAATATCTAAATTTTTTAAATGTCCTGAATGAGGTTTAATCACAGAGTAAACAATGCACAAGGAAAAAGTACAAAAACATTAAGACATAGCAACAGAAACAATCCAAAGTGAATCACAAAACAAAATTAAAAGACTGAAAATAAACAGAGGAATTGATGTCTATAAGATATTATTAAGCTGCCTACCATAAAAAAATAAAAGGAATCCCAAAAAAGAGAGTGTACACAAAAAATTTAAAAAAAAAATGGCTAAATTAAAAAAAAATAATAATGGCTAATTTTTTTCATATTTTATAAAAATTATAAGCCTAAACTCTCAATGACTCCCCGAGCAGAATAAACATAAAGAAAACCATACAACAACATATCATAATCAAATCCTAAACATCAGTTTTAAAGGATAAATTTTACAAAGCAAAAGACATTGAGGAGAACAAAGATAAGAATACTGTAGACTTCTAATCAGAAATATTACAAATCAGAAAACAATTTAACAAACAAAGGAGAGGTTGGTAAAAGAGGATGAACTTTCAGTTATACAGTGAATAAGGTCTAAGAATACATGGCGACTATAGTTGCTAACACTGTATGGCATAATTGAAAGTTGCTGGGAGTAGAACTCAAGTTCTACTCACCCACATTCACGATGTACCACATATTAAATCATCACACTGTATATCTACAAATATCTTACAATTTTACTTGTCAAATATACCTCAATAAAACTAAAGAAATCCAGTACAAAAGCAGACTGGAAAAGAACAATGAATGAATGGGACAAATAGAAAACAAACAGCAAGATTGTAGACCTAAACTAAATAATATCAGTAATTATATTTAACATAATTGATCTAATCCCTCTAATTACAAGGGCAAGATTGTGATACTGAACTTTAAAAAAAAGGCAATATCGAATTATATCTACAATGGGTGAATTTTAATATACAAATATCAATAGCTTAAACATAAAAAAATGTGCCCTGACTGGTGTGGTTCAGTAGGTTGGGCAACATCCCACAAAGCCAAAGGTCACTGGTTGGATTCCTGGTCAGAGTACATGCCTGGGTTACAGGCCAGGTGCCCGGTTGGTGGTGTGCAAGAGGCAACCTATAGATGTTTCTCTTTCTCCCTCCCTTCCATCTCCCTAAAAATCAATAAAGTCTTTTTTAAAAAGTACAACGAAGTGAAAAGATATAAACACTAATAACAACAGAGCTGGAGTGACTCTATTAATACAAGACATGATAGACTTTAAGACAAGTAATATTACCAAGAGCGATATTTATAATAATAAAAGGTCAATTTATCAGGAAGACATAATCTATTAGTCTATTAGTGCATGTCTATGCACTAATTTCAAAGCTTCAAAATACATGCGGCAAATACTGGCAACCATAAAAGGATAAATAGACAAAATTACAGCCATATTTGAAGAGTAAACACTCCATGCTCAGTAATTAATGGAATAGAAAATCAGTAAAAATTTAGACTTGACTGACACTAGCAACTCAGTTGACCCAGTTGACATTTACATAACGCTCCACCCAACAAAAGGAAAATACACCTTCTTTTCGAGTATGCGCACAACGAGCACCACCAAGATGGTCCATATTGTGGCCTATAAACACATCTCAATAAATCTGGAGTAATTCACACATTGATGACAGCAGAATTAAACTGAAAATCAGTAACAAAAAGATATCTGGAAAAGCACTTAAATGTTTGAAAACTTAAAACATGACAAGCTGCCCATGAGTCAAAGACACAGTCATAAAGGAAAAGTAGAAAGCAGTTAAACTGAATTGTAACAAAAATACCACATATTAAAATGTGGGAGATGCATTTAAAGCACAGCTTAAAGGGAAATACATAGCTTTAAAAGGCTGTATTAAAAATAAAGGAAAAGACTGATTACCTTAAGAAGCTATAAGTAGGAGAGGAAATAAAAGAAAATCTAATCCAAAGTAAGTAGCAGGAAAAAAATATTATTAGGACAGAAATCAATGAAAAAAAAACCCTGACAATAGAGAAAATTTAATGGAACAAGAGGCAGATTCTTGGGAAATATTAATAAAATTTTATTGACAATTTTAGCTACATTTTCATAGAAAAAAGGAGAGATGATTCAAATTACTAATATCCAGAGTGACATAGGGACCATCAGTCCATATCCTAGCAATGTTAAGGGTAGTAAAAAGATATTTTAAACAACTTTATGTCAATAAATCCGCACATGTGAAATACACAAATTCCTTGACAGGCCCAAATGCAACACAAAATGAAAGAGAAAATCTGAATAGCCCCATATCTAGTTAAACTTTCCCATAAGAAAACTTGTAACTTCATATGACTTTACCCTTAAATTATATCCAATATGTAAGGATGAAGTAATTACAATTGTATCCAAAGTATTTCAGGAAACAGTGGCAGAGCATTCTCCAGTTGAGTCCGGAGGCTAGCAAAAACCTGGTAACAAAACTAGACAAAGACATGGTAAGAAAAGTACAGACCAGTAATCCTCATGTTCATAGTTTTAAAAGTCTTTTAAAATATTGGCAAATCTAACTCCACAATATATATAAATGATAATATATTTTGACCAAGTGGTGTGTACCCAAAGGCTACAAAGTTGGCTTAATGTTTAAAAATCAAAGTAATTCACCCTTGTCAATAAAACAAGAGAAAGAAAAACGTGATTATATCAATACATGCAGAAAAAGCATGGACAAAATTCCTGTGCAGTTAAAAACTCGAGCACATAATAAATAGAAGCTTCCTTAGCTTAACTGAAGGCATCTGTGCAAATCCTACAGCAAACCTCACACTTCTCGATGAAAGGCTCAAACTCCATACCCCCCCAACCTCCCCCCACCCCCCGTGCAAGACCAGGAAAGAGGCAGAGATGTTGCTCTGACCCTCCTGTCTAACATTGTACTGGAAGTCCTGGCCAGTGAAATTCTGTTGATTATGAACAAAGAAACAAATAATAGAAAGCATACTGATTAGAAACAAACAAAAAAACCTGTCTTTATTTGTAAAAAACATGATTATGTTCATTGAAAATCCTGAGTAATTCCATAAAGCTGTAAAACAAATAAATTTAACAATGTCATGAGATACAAAATTAATATACAAAAATCCTTTGTATTTCCACATACTGACGAATGAAAATAATATTTAAAATAGCATCTACAATAACATCATAAAATCCCAAATACTGAGGCACAAATTTTACAAAACATGTGCAATATCGGTACACTGAAAACTACAAAAAGGTGGTTATGAGGAATTTTAAAAGGTCTACTTAATGGGGGTTATATATACCATGTTCATGGGGAAAAGGGCTCAACGCTATTTCAAATGACAATGACCCCCAAATTGATCTACAGACTCACGGCAATTCTAACCACACTCCCAGAAGGCTTTTCTGTAGATATTGACAAGCTGACTCTAAGCTGTATATAGATATTCAAAAGACCTACTAATAACAAAAATAATTCTAAAGAAGAGAAAAATGTTGAGGATTTTATATTATCCAATATCAAGACATACTCTATAGCTATTGTTATTGAGATAGATAGATATAAAACTATAGAACAGAATCGAAACTTCATACATAGAACTACTCAAATACAGTCGATTGATTTTTCTACAAATGTGCCAAGGTAATTCAATAGGAAAACAGCCTTTTCAGCAAATGGTGCTGATGTCCATATGCAACAAAAATGAACCTGTACACTAACCTCATACCACACATAAAATTAACTCTAAATGGCTCATAAATCTGAACACAAACACTCAAACTATATTAAAACTTCTAGAGAAAAACATTAAAAAATATTACTGTCTTGGAGTAGGCAAAAATTACTCAGGTCAAGAAAAGTACAAACGTACGAGAAAAATAAGGACCCTATTAAAATTTAAAATGCCTGCTCTTCAAAATACACTAAGAAAATTAAAAAAAAAATAAGACACACAGTAAAAATATTTGTAGCACATATGTCTAACAAAGGTTTTATATCCAGAATATACAAAGAATTTTTACAGCCCAATAAGAAAATGAAAAATGGGCCAAAGATTTAAAGACACTTGACAAAATAAGGCATTCAAATGTCCAAAGTACATGAAAAAAAGCTTATTGTTAGTTATCAGGAAATACAAATTTAAATCACAATGAGATGTCACTATGTATCCAATAAAATGGCTTTAAAATACAGACAATACCTAATATTGACAAAGACCAGAGTAAGTGGGGCTCCCATACTTTGTTGGAAGGAGTGGTCCAATCAGGAAAACGGTTTGGCAGTTTCTTATTAAGGTAAAGGTGCACTTAGCCTTTGATCCAGCAATTCCAGAGCTCAGTATTTACCCAAGAGACACGATAATACCTGTACACATAAAGACTTGTACGTGAACATTCATAGCAACTTTGTTCTTCATAGCTGATCACTGGAAACAACCTGAATGCCCAGCAACAGGTAAGTCAATGAATGAACAGATTGTATTATGTTAATATAACAGATACCTGTTCAACAATAAAAATGAATGAATTACTGATATATACAACAACACAGGTGTATTTCAAAAGACATTATACTACATGAAAAAAGGCAGGCACAAAAGAATACATAGTGCATGATTCCATTGATCTGAAGTTCTAAGAAAAAGAAAATTGATATATAACGATGAAAAACAGATTCATCGCTGCCCAGGCTGGAGAGGGGCTGGGAATATCGGCTGCCTAGAGGCATGAAGGCCTCCGGGTGCAGTGGGAAGCTGACAATTGTGGCTACCTGGGCGCATGCGTTTGTTGAAACTTACCAAAATGTACACTCAAAATACTTTTATTATAGGTACATTAGGCCCCAATTACACCTTTGATTTTTAAAAATAAGATACATACCTACATACATATATATATACATATTTTAAATGTCCATAAAGATACACTCAAAATTATAAAACACAAGTGTCTCATAGATGATATTTAAAATATTTAACGACTGGGAATTCTAAGTACCAACAAGTCAGAACAAACGGTGGGTGTAAACAGCTGGTAATAGCAACCTATGTGAACGGAACAAATGTCAGCCCAGGAAAACAATAGTTATCATTAGGTGGTAGGATCATTAATGTCTTCCTCCCCCTTTTTGCTTACCTGTACTTTCTAATCGTCTATCCATATTTTCAATCAGGTACTTTAAAATAAGAGGAAAAAATCTATTTTTAATTATAAAAAAGAAAAATGGTGCCCCGTTGATGTCACATCTCATACTATTATAAAATTTTAATGGATCTCAAAACCCTAATGGAACTTTTAAATAATAGATATGAGAAATGGTATACTAAAACAGCATTGAATTAAAAGTTAAAAATGGATGATGCCATAAAAATATTTCCCATCTACCATAAAGAAAATAGTGAGATGTATTTTCAAACTATTTTACCATTTTAATATTTTAACATGCCCTCCCTCTGCTTCTATTACAACTAGATGTCCATATAATTGATTATGTTGAAGAGAAAGACAATATCTTTTCCCCCAAATTTCCAGGCTCTGAAATGCCATACAGCTCAAAATTCATTATACAGTACTTTCTAACAGGTATCATGAGCTCGGTCAAATTTCAAAATCTGGTTGAGCAAACCAGAAAACCAAATGATAATTATCAACCCTGGATAAACTTTTTTTTTAAGATTTTATTTATTTCTCTTAGAGGGGAATGGAAGGAGAGAGATTGAGAAATATCAATGTATGGTTGCCTCTCATGCATCCCCTGCTGGGAACCAGGCACTGGCCTGCAACTCAGGCATGTGCCCTGACTGGGAATTGAACCGTGATCCTGTGGTTTGCAGGCCCACGCTCAATTCACTGAGCTACACCAGCCAAGGCCTACCCCTAGATAAACTTTTATAGCAAAGTCTCTGCCATCTCCTCCCAGCATGTGGGAGGAGAACGCTACCTCCGTTCCCTGTGGCTTCCCACTGCCAACAGACCTTTGCCCTGCGCAGCACCTTCAGAGGTAAGCACAATGAAAGTCTGGCTATGACAGCAGCCACTGAGAAGCTCTGATCAGCAAATAATGACCAGGCAGTCCCCTTCATCATGTCTCTCTCTACCAACAGAGAAACCATACCAGCTCCCTGCAGCCCAGTCAAGAGTCAATGGCTGGTTTAGCAACATGACTCCTTCACAAAACTTTGAAAACCCCAGAGGAAAATGACGCTACTGTCCAATCTCCTAATGTTGCTCCACAGTGCAGCTCAAATTTGTAATTTTAAAAGCGCCTCATCCCACTGTGAGATCACAGTTATCCTTAACGATGTTCAGATCGCACTGATTTTAGTAGCTCATTTTTGTACTGAGGCCACGGTGGCAACACCTGAACCTCAATAGTTCCTGCTTATAATACCCTGGGCTCTCCAGATGTGCAGTAAATGAGAGGCAGCGGCAGTCTCTGCCACCTTTTCTAGCTTAATTTACTTCTGCATTTGAACCTAAGCACATTGGGCCCTCAGAGCTGCCACGTCAGCTCCCAGGTCCCATGCCACCTCGGCTCCTGGTACCCCAGCCACCAGCAGAGGCTGACCATGCTGCTCCATGACATGGAAAGACACAAGAAGATGGCAGCTTGAGGCCGCTCAGGTCTTTTCCTCCGGAAGCCCTGACGTCTGAAGGTGAAGGATCAGTCCCCAGATCACAGTTACAAAAAACAAACGCAGAAGTTTTCATGACCAATGTGGCACTTTTACAAGATGTTCAACTGTAAATTACACGGCCAAATCCTGCTTCACCAGACATGTTAGTGTCACTGTCATCTACCTTTAAGCATTAGAGTCAACTCTGGAGTTGACATGATACAGAATCACATAATAACTTTTCTTCTCTAACTTTAAAACATTCGGTATCTCTTATGTAACAATAACAATGACGGGGTCTGTATTGAACAACTATGTGCCTGACGTTGTTCCAAGTTCACATGCATTAACTCATTTAATTCTCAAAAGAACTCATCATCATGAAAAGTCAGTATCTGAACCTAGCACGTCTCCAGTGTCTTTGCCATACTGACAGATCAAGAATCAAAGATCCCATTTCCTTAGAGAAGTAACCCTCCTATAAAGTTTCCCACAGACTCAAAATGCCCCTGAACAGACGGGGAAATCCCAGGGTTGTACACGTATAATGACCGCCTTACCACCCTGCACGAGTCTTTTGTCTAAGCAGATTATGGTGGGCTCTGAGGGAAGGCAACACCAGGGATTTTCAAACATGGAAACGGCCCCACTGTGATTCTTTGGGTTTAAAGTGCTTTCAGCAAATTCTCAAGGGAACATAGCCATTCTCCACAGCTGATGGCCACACCTCACCACAGAGTGGTCAGTTACATGGAAGGCGACATTATCTGTCGTTCTCCCTCTGGGACCATTTGGGAGAAACAGCAGGCCAATTTCCCCAAGCCATTAACCACTCACACTTCCAACAGTCAGCACCTGTGGTCTCCTCGTCCATCTGGGGGCCAGGCCCTTGCTTTGCCCACAAACAGGGAGAACCCAAAGGATCCCTTCTGAGCAGGCCCTGGTCAATGAACAGCATGAGGGATGTAAATACCCGAGCTTCCTCAGCCTTCTTCCTGCGGACAACCCTGAGATGTGATTACATTGCCTCCAAAGTCCCCTGCAAGATCCAGCCAAGGTCTCCCAGCCCGAGACTTGACCTGATATCGCACCCCAGCTTGGTTCTCCTTCCCTTCCCTGCCCCACCTCCCCATTCCTACTAGGATTTCTGAGATCTCTTTCTAGCAAACCACTTTCATGGGTCTGCTTCTACCATAAACTGGTGAACTGAGAAGGATGGCAGAACGTGCAGAAGATCGCTGTAAAACCCCAACTCTACAATCTGAACAAGCACTTTGGGCCATTAGTCCTCTGCTCCTCTCGGTGGTCCTGTAAGACAAATGGGATGACCCACTTGGATTGTCCCTGCTCATCCCTGAGCTACTTAGTCCTCGGTAACTTTGAAGTATTGCAGAAGCCAAGTTACCGTGAGAGAGGTGGCCGCAGTGTCCTCGCATGACACTACTGAATAAGCACTCTGAACGAAAGAACGTTGAGTGATGTCCACATCATTGTGGCTTCAACAAAAGGAAAATACAATGGCTTTGAAGGTTCAAAATGCTGACCGAAGCTCGGGAAGCCAGATCCCTGTTCTACATAACTCCATTCTCCAAGAGCAAGGCCTAGAAAGGAGAGCCCTTCAGAGAGTTCCAGCCCAAATTCCTGATTTTACCATCTTGGTTCCTCCGAATCAAATCCGGATGTTAAACATTTCTCACGGTAGTTCTAAAACCTTAATTACTTTACCAAAGCAAAGATTTAAATACCTATAAAATTTCTTTTGTATATTTTATGAGGAAATATTTATTAGTATGTCCCTTTGGAATAGATTTTCCTACCCCCCCCATCCAGAAAAGTAATTCCACCTAGAAATCATTCTGAAAACAATTTTATTCTAAAATCATCCTGAAAACAATTACTTTTCAGAACAGTAATTAAAATAGATCTAATCATTGTTAGTAGAAATAATTAAAATATTCTTACTTATAAGAATGCACTACATTTCAAATATATTTTTAAGTATAAAAGCTCTTTGAGTGCACCAATGTTCATAATAGAAAAGTTAAGATCCATACTTTTGTCCATACGGAGTGTCTAGATGTGACACGTTCCAACTCGGTCAACGTGGTAGTGACAAAGGACCTGCTTTGTGCGGTGGCTCAGCCTAGTTGAACAGATATGATTACAGTCTCTTGACAGCCATGTGGACCAAGTAGCCTGTCATCGCTCTTCTATGTACATGACTGTGAGAGTTCTGCACTTCTTTCCATCCTGGAATCTTAGCACTGATTTCCATAAATATCTAAGGGCCTTGAAAGAGATTTCTCCAACACGTTCCAGAGCAAATTCCACGAGCTGTTCAACTGGACCCAGCCAGTCGCTTCAAGTTAAGACTTCATTTGGGATGACTTGCTGAGGGAAAATCCGCCCCCAGTGAAACGAGGGCCAGTCGGCCTGGCCGTGGGGAAGGTGTGGTCCACAGGTACTTCGCCTCTGTTTCTGTAAGAGAGGAGGTGAAAGGTAACCTCTTGAACATCTTTCTCCTCTTTTAAGTTTGGTGCTCTCCAAGTACATAGGGCGAGTTAGCCGCTGAAAACTGCTTTATTACAGCTTCCATTTCCAGACACGGTTGTTTAAAATCTAATTAGGCATCTGCTGCTAACATGTAGAGACGGGGAAAGACACAATTAAGTGGACCCTCCTACTGCTGATCTAAGTGTGGATAGAAGACCTCATTATAACTCAAGCACTATGGACTTAAGGCTGCTGACCTGCAATCATTTTCCTGGTCTATAAAACACTGGTTTAGTTCCAAAGATCAGTCAGAAGGCTCTTTCTCTTGGCTCAGTTGTAATAATTCATTCACTATTTATCAACTTTTGAATTCCAAAGTGGCAGTACAAACATAAACATTTACCACACAAACATGCACACAAATGTATCTTCATCAAACTTGGGCATTTACAAAGGCAAATTTTCCTGTAGCTTTACACAAGCTGCAGTTAGTATTAAAAGGAGTTTAAGATACAAGAAAAGCTGGGAAAGATAAGATAGTACATTTGGCAGTAAAGGGAGTTCTCCCCTGGAATCTGCAATGTATTAGTAGATTTAAAGCCCCCTTGCCCTGGCTGGTGTAGCTCAGTGGATTGAGCGCGGGCCTGCGAACCACACGATTGCAGTTCGATTCCCAGTCAGGGCACATGCCTGGGTTGCAGGACAGTTCCTGGCAGGGGACTCATGAGAGGCAACCATACATTGATATTTCTCTCCCTCTCTCCTTCCTTTCCCCTCTAAAAATAAATAAATAAAATATTCTTTTTAAAAAAGCTCCCTTAAATACACACACACACACACACGCGCGCGCGCATACGCACATATTCAGGTTCCCCGTTGAGGTGCCTTAAATTTACACAAATTACCTGTTGTGTAATTAGGGGTCTTTTGGCTATCAACTTTGGAATCCCCCTTGTCAAATAAAAATTAAGCAACTAATAAGACCAAAACTAATTACATTTGACAACTAGCAATGATTTACCTTAGGGGAATGAATTAAAAAAAAATATGACAGGTTCTTCAGACTCTAGACCCTGCTGGGGGGACCAGGGTAGGGGAGTCAGGGGCAGGTGGGTGGGGTATAGATCAGGGACCAGAACATGAGTAAAACAACTATTTGAAAAAACACCTAAGAAGGCAAAAGTGCACAAATGATTATGTTATTTTATAAAGTGCGTATGTGGGGAGAACATCCACAGACATTATTACTAAACTATTCCAATTGGAAAGAACCTGTAGAGGATTGCTTTATCAATCCAGCTATCTCTCAGCAGAATTGACTTCATTATTACTTTTAAAAGTCCTCCATAAATAGAACAAAAGACTTAGCCTTGAGTGGATCCAGCAAAGGGGATTCCTTCCAGCACTTTGCCAGCTGACTTCCTCCTGACCGTTGTTACATACAGGCTGTGCTCCCCACTCCCCCTGCCCTCTCTTGCCTTAAATAACCCAATTTTTCCTCCCTGAAGGAACCTATGCTGAAGGCTTCCAGCGTGGCCTACACTGACTCATGGGAATAATGTCTCTTTTGTATTACTCTTTTCATGTACTTATACACCATTATAATGACTCCCTTCAGCGGTCCTCCTTCTGACCTAACCATCTCAGCACTTTTGTTTTTGCCTTGGCTTATTTTCCGTCAGCCCCTTTAATATTTTTTGCACTTCTCCTATGAACTCACTTCTCTATCTACCTCCCTTTTATGGATCCCCAACTAAATGGAACCACCAATGACACTCTAACCAGGTCAGAGCAACTACAAATGATGAGCATTTAAGGGTAAGAGGAGGACAGGTGACGCAAAGATGCCAGAGCAGTGCTGACACAACTTTCTGTGGTGACGGAGACGCTGTGTATCTAGGTGGAGTCCACTAGCCACATGGGGCTATTAAGAAGTGGAAATGTAATGCAACAAAGGAACTGAATTTTAAATTTGGTTTCATTGCAATTCCTTCAAATTCAAATAGCTGCGGGTGGTATATGGCTGGAGCAGTGCAGTTCTAGTGGATGGGCAGGTGGGGGTGCTGAGCTGGCATCGGGGTGCCCTCTTACTGGCTCAGCATGTTCCCTGTGTCCAAAAAACGGTGGGAGAGGGGAATCCCTGAGGTCAAAGGAGACTAGGCCAAACCCCAGGGGAGTCAATCAGCTCTAGAAAGATAATCAACTGTTTAGCTAAGCTAGCTGTTTGCAGCCATGTAAATTATACCATTGGTCTCCAAAATGCATTGTATGTAACCTGGAACAGTGGTCCTCAACCTTTTCAGCACCAGGGACAGATTTTTCCACCTGGGTGAAGAAGAGGGGGTGAGGGGAGCAAACAGGAGGCGGAGCTCAGGCGAGCTTTGCTGTCAGCTGGATAAGCTACAGGCTGTGGACCAGGTACCAGACAGTGGCCTGAGGGCTGGGGACCTCTCATCCAAAAGATGAGAAAGATGACCCACTGGGGAGTAAAAAGATGGGAATAGAGGTCTATTCCTGGCTATTTTCTATTGTATCTTTAAACATTAAAAATCTCACCTTACTAATAATTAGTAACAAAGTAACACTGTTATTGGCATAGAGTTTATAAATCAGAATATATTGATGGTAAAAAATATGGTAAAATAAAATTTTTATTTTAAAAACTATATCCATATACACTGTGGGGGGCTGCAAGTTCAAAAATGTTATACTGGTCAGGGTGCACAGTCAAAAAGTTTGAAGGCCACTGAGCTAGACACTTGCTGCATGTGGAAACCACGTTACCACTTTATAAGCGTGACTTTTCCCGTCCTAAAACTACAGTGTCTCCACTCCTACATTCACTCACTCACATCACTAACATCTGCAGTTCTCAAACCTTAGTGTGCACGGAAATGCCCCCTGGGGTGATTAACCTGCAGGTTTCTGAGGCCCCTCCAGAGACTGCTGAACCCAAATACCTAGAAATGGGGCCTGGGGGCCTCACATTGAGAAAGTCTCACCAGGGATTCTGAGCCAGGTAGTTGTTGGACCCATACATTAAGACAGACTCCCCCCAATTAACTACAATACTTAGCATATTCTATTCTACCAAGCAACTGACACTGAAGGTAGAGTAAGGGAACATTTGGATTTATAAGAATGGAAAATTTGTACTGGCAAATGAATTTGCATCCAATTTCTTTAAATAGCTGTTTCCCACTCATGAATTGTAGGCAGATGCACTCACACCCTCGTTCACCACATGCCTGAAATGCCAATGTGAAAGAAATACCAAATTCGACTTGCAACCCACAACGTGAGCCACAGTAGAGCGAACTGGACGGTTTGGGCAAAGCCATGCGGCCAAACCAAGGTTCAAACCTGCAAATCTGGGTTTCCTCTCTCACCCTCAGGTTAGGCAAATGATGGTAACAAAATGAAGACAACAGTTACTTGTTGACATGTTGGCCTTCTGAAATGCAAAACGCTGGCCTGAAATCTGCATTCTCATCTCCTAGAAGAATGAGAGCTCATGTTGATGCCCCGAAGCAGATACTGACGTCTGCTGCTAGACACAGAGATGGCTCGGAGGTAGTCTCCCCAAGTCAAGGTGAACATTTTTCATGAACTGCTCATAATTGGAGTGTTTCACCCGTATTACCAAGGGAACAGCTTTACCACGCCCAGACCCAGACCTCCTGGCAAAACTGCCTATGGTTTTAAAAGTGCACAGACATCAGCCAGTACAAGGCTGACGGTGAACCTCATTTGCAAACATGGTTATAGTGTGATTGTCTCCAAACCGTGCGAACAGTGTGGGCACAGGGAATGTCACACTACGTTCCCTCTGCTCCAGGTTGGGTACCCCAATGAGCAGATATTGATGGACCCCCACTAGGGTCCTAAGAAGAGGCCCCAGTATCGGCTGAGATACTGCTCTGATACATACCCAGTGAGCGGCCTGTAGAACGCCAGTGCTTTCCCCTGTGACTTAGTTTACCCAGGGACACCTGCACCTCTGTGACTCCACACCAAATGTTGTCTCATCAGCAGGCAATAGGCACAACGAAATTAGAACATTTATCTAATTCTTACCTCTGAATGTATTCTTTACGCTTCTGAGCAAGGTATTTCTTCTTTAAATTCACTAGTTCATTACTAAGTTTCCTCAGCTCATACTTATATTCTTCACTCTGTGTTTCATACATATTCAATTCTGAAGACAGAACCTAGCATGGGTAAAACAGAAGATACCCAGTTAAACAACGCATTTTTTATGAAAATCCTTTTAGCCTGCTGCCATTTCCCTCAGTGGAGCTAGAGGTACAAAACCAAGCTGAGTTTAACAGTTAATCTGCGTGCTTCCTCCAGTTCAAGGCTGAGGGCCAAAGACTCATAACCAGGGAAAACACAAATGAAACCTCATTCACCTGCTTAGAAAAGGGAACTGTCAGCCCACAGTGAACAGGCTCACACATAAACGGTGTAATGTGTTTCAGGGAATACTGTGCGGAAGGACTGAAAACTCCCAGATGTACAGCATAAAATTGCCTTTAAAATCTTTTTTTAAAAGCTTTCAAGAGAACAATCACTAGGGAGTGTGATTCATCTGAGGATTATGGTAAATATATATATTATACACACACACACATTTATATATGCTATCCTGCCACCACCACACTAAGTGTATGTGTGTGTGTGTGTGTATATATATATATGTATGTGTGTATATATATACGTATACTTATATAAGTATATACACACCTATATATACACATATATATACCTGTGTGTGTGTATGTGTATCTATATAAAAAAATCCAGATACATATATCTGGAATGATCCTGCCACCGCCACACGAAGTAGGAATTCAATTTATATGTTCTCTGCTAACCACCTGTCACGTCCTTATTGCGTTCTTTGAGGCTATTTACAGGTTCTCACTTTATCCCAGCACTGGGACACCGTCCTCTAAGACTCAGGGAGCTGCCGCACGTGCGTGGGAGAGTCTAACTCACGTGAGGGCTGTGAGGGGAGCCTGATTACCTGCCTCTCGCACCGTGGTGTTTGGTACATGCTGCTGATCTCGGGCTGAGCAACAGGAATGGAAATTCGCTCACCTGGGCGGAAAGTGGAACACGAGCCAAAACTAGGGGTGCTCCCCTGGAAAACCAAGGGGAGGAGAGAAAGGCTGCTGTTCTCAGGGGCATGCAAGAGATGCGCATTTGTTTTTCCTCTCACTCACTATTTTTAAAAAATTGTATGAAAGGGGGATTTTTGTCAGAATTCTGAGTGCTGATTTGCTCCTGAACCCTTTCCTATGATTCCTGTGAAAATGATTCTGACTATGTTATCATGAGCTAATGTATATGACTTTCATGTTGGAATAAAACCTGCCTTAATAGTTAAATTTTACAAAACCAAGACCTCCTTTCCAAACAGTGAATGTGGAATTTCCTTTCTTAAAAAAAGTCCAGGTAATGAGGGCAAACTGGCCAAGAGGCTCAGTACAATCCACACCAGGTCCTCTTCTACCAAAGGTTACATTGCATTCGGAGCAAAAAAAAGTGAATGAAGCCTTTTATTACCTGAAACAAAGGCTGAAGTGACGAGAGGCTCCTACAAACCACTGAAGGCAATCCAGTGCTAAGTGAGGCTACCCAACAACAGTGCAAAGACCAACGTGCTTTTCTATTCCGTACCCATCCCTGAGAAAACAAACTTTAATTTTGTTCGCAATGCTCAACCGTTTAAAAGGATGAAAATAATCAAAAGATTATGCTTCATGAAAAGTCAAATTACATTTCAGGTTGATCATAGGAAATGAATACTTAGAGTGATAAGTTGAAAATTAACGTTCCAATTAGACTTCCATTTCATCTTCCTTTTTAACAAAACGGATGCAAATTTGCGATGTCCTACTTGTAAAGAATCAGTACTATATTAGTAGCATGGCATCTATTTTACCCCAGGCAGAAAGGCGATGATTATTACCCTGCTGTGTGCAGGTGAGCACCAGAATTCAGCTGACATGTGCTATATCTTGTGCCTGTGTGTGTATAAGATTTCCCGGACATGCCAAGAATATTGAAGTAGTCACTTAGGAGGAAAAACTCAAAATGCAATGGGAATGCGCCATTTTTCCCTTTTCAAATATTTTATTGGTGATGCTGTAACATTTTTCCCTTTTTAAATATTTTATTGATTATGCTATTACAGTTGTCCCAATGTGCCCCCTTTGCCACCCCCACAAAGCATCCCCCACCCTCAGTTCATGTCCGTGTGTCATGCATATCAAGTTCTTTGGCTACTCCATTTACTACACTGTTCTTAACATCCCCCTGCCTATTCTGTTACTACCAATTTTATTTCTTAATCCCTGCCCCTTCCCCCCATTCTCTCCCTCCCTGTCCCAGCTGGTAAGTATCCAAATGATCTCCATATTTATGATTCTGTTTCTGTTCTGCTTCTTTGTTTTTAGTTTGTTTTTTAGGTTCAGTTGTTGATAGTTGTAAATTTGTTACCATTTTAATGTTCATAGTTTTGATCTTCTTTTTCTTAAATAAGTCCCTTTAACATTTTATCTAACAATGGCTTGGTGATGTCAAACTCCTCTGGCTTTATCTTGTCCGGGAAGCACTTTATCTGCCCTTCGATTCTAAATGTTAGCTTTGCTGGATAAAGTAATCTAGGTCGTAGGTCCTTGCTTTTCATCACTTTGAATACTTCTTGCCAGTCCATTCTGGCCTGCAAAGTTTCTTTTGAGAAATCAGCTCAGTCTTATGGGAACTCCTTTGTAGGTAACTCTACTTTTCTCTTGCTTCTTTTAAGATTCTCTCTTTATCTTTAACCTTTGGCATTTTAATTATGATGTGTCTTGGAGTGGGCCTCTTTGCAACCATCTTGTTGCAAATCTGGGATTCTCTGTTCTTCCTGGACTTGCATGTCTATTTCCTTCACCAAATTAGGGAAGTTTTCTTTCATTATTTTTTTCAGGTAAGTTTTCAGTTTTTTCTCTTCTCCTTCTGGCACCCCTATGATGCAAATGTTGGTGCGTTTGAAGTTGTCCCAGAGGCTCCCTACCTTGTCCTCATTTTTTGGATTCCTTTTTCTTCTTGCTGTTCTGATTGAATGTTCTTTCTTCCTTTTGTTCCAAATCATCAATTTGGTTCTTGGCTTCATCCACTCCCCTCGTTGATTCCCTGTAAATTTTTCTTTATTCCAATTAGCGTAACTTTCAGTTCCGATTGGATCACTTTTATGTTGTTGAAGTACTGACTGAGTTCCTAGAGCATCCTACTAACCAGTGCTTTGAACTCTGCATCTGATCGATTGCATATCTCCAATTCCTTTAGTTCTTTTCCTGGAGTTTTGCTCTGTTCTTTCATTTGAACCACACCTCTTTGTCTCATTTGGGCAGCCTCGCTGTGTTTGTTTCTATGTATTAGGTAGAGCTGCTTTGACTCCCTGTCTTAGTAGCATGGCCTAATGTAGAAAAGCTACTCTTAACCACTTGGGCGGGTCCCTTAAGTTGGATGGGGTGAAGCCTTGGGTAATCACCAGGGTGGGGCAAGCTGTGTGAATCAGGTTAATGGAGTCTCAGATATGGTGTTGCTGTACTATGGCTCTGTGTGCGGCAGGTTTCAGAGAAGGAACAATGGCCACTGCCCGGCCTCTGGAGTTTTGTCTGGGAGGAAGCTGTCCCCCAGCTCTTGTCCTGATGCCAGACACTTTAGTTCCTCCCTGTATGCCACTGATGCCCTTCAAGCTGCTTCCCTGATGCTGGAGGCCAGAGTGAGTGAGTCTGTGTAAGCCCACTGCGGACCCTTTAAGAGGAGATGCCTGAGAATCCCACAGTTTCTTCCACAGACCAAATCCCCACTGATTTTACAGCCAGAGGTTATGGGGACCTATCCTATGGGCACTGGAACCCTGGGCTGAGTGGGCTGGTGTGGGGCTGGGATCTCTCACTCCCAAGATATCCCTCCCAATTTTTACCCACCACACAAGCCTCTTCCACGTCTCCACATTTCTGCTGCTCCTATGCATCTGAATGAGTGTGACTAATTCCTTGGTTGTTGAACTTCCATACAGCTGAATTTTCTCATAGTCCTGAGTGATGGTTGTTTTGTGGTTTACTGGTAATTTTTGCTCAGAATACACAGTTTTTTAAGAAAATGTTTCAAGGGCACATGTAATAGTAAAACATCCCATCAGCCCAACTGAGGTTCCTATGTCACTTAGAAAAGAATTTGTGCTAAGAGGACTCCTGCATGGTTTTATTCCCCTTTCATGGCAATTTATTTGAGAGATGGTCATGAAGCAAGGCCCTGGGGGCTGGGAAGTAGCTGGTGCTTTGTGTACATTGATTCCAGCCAGAATGGAAGAGCAGTAACCTGCTTTGGCACAGTGGTCTCCTTCGGTGGGCCAAGGTGTTAACATGTTTCCTTTGTTCTTCCCAAAATTCGGGTCCTCTAAAGCATCTTGAGATTATCTATACAAACCCTACCCCGCCTCCAAGTTCCACTTCATTGCCAACATTGTCTCCTCAACTCTTTCCTCACTCTTTCGGGAAACAGAGAATTGGGGGTGGGGGAGGTCTGCTCGTCCAGGGGCAGAGGGGTAGCTCTGAGGTTTGCCCTGCTCCTCCTGGGACTAAAGTGCTAACAAGGCTGACCTCGGTGGAGCTGGCATCTGGGAAACTGGCTCCTAGGGCTGAGGCAGCAGACTTGCTCTGGTGTGTTCCCGAGTTTGGCCAGCAAAGTGCAGAGGTTACTTACTTTAATCTGCTTGGACTTCTCCTGCAGCGTCTGGCGATAGATCTGCAGCTGCTCCGCAGCCTCAGGCCCAGGCTGCCGGGCCAGGGTGAGCTTTAGTTCCACATACAGTTTCTCCTTTTCCTGTTGGAGAGCATAACCACAGGTGGAGATGAACAGGCCCAGCAAGACAAGGAGTGCCTTAACAGTATGGTTCAGGACCATCCTAAGCTACTCCACGGCTCCATGCTGATGACATTCATGCATAGATTCATTCAATCATGCGTCAAATCAACCCTGACCAAAGGGCTAGGATGTGATCTACATTTGAATACCAATAATAAGGCAAGTGAGGAAGAGAAAGTCCATTTCTACCTTATGATCACAGGACTGAGAGACAAGAGCAGTGATGAAAGATCTCGACAGTGTTGTATAAAGGCAAGGAGTGACTAATTCTGGCTGCAAGAGTTGGGGGAGGTTTCACAAAAATGGCACTTAAATGCTCACTTGAATAATGAGTAGGAGTTTCCCCCAGGCAGAGAGAGAGAAGAAGAGCTTTGTAGACCAAGGTTCGGCAACAGGGTAGGGGAGTGGTAGGTCCAGTTCAGCAGGTGCACAGGGCAGGAGGGGGGAGAAGCAGAGAAACCAGGCTGGGTTCATTGGCTGGAACTAGATAGTGTGAGTCACATAGGATATAGTTTGAGACCACATCCGTTATGCAATTAGGAGCCAAGGATGAGCCATGCCTGAGGTCGTCTTCAGAAGAATAACTCCAGCAATAAAGCAGAGAACAGAATGAGGAGGCTGCTCTGGACATCAGTACAAGCTGGAGGAAAAAAAGCTGGACCTAAAACAGGTAGTTAGGGTGGAAGGTAGATAGATGTGAAGACACTTCTGAGGTAGAATCAGTGGGGTTTATTACGTGATCAGACAAGTACGGAAGGGAGGAGCAAGAGCCAAGATGACTCCAAAGGGTGATGGTGATGGAGACAGGGAGCATGGGGAGGTGACAGTGTTGGGGGAGGGGGACTGTCACGGTATTCTCTCCTGATAATCAGTGGGTTTGGGGCAGGTTGAGCTTAGGGCCCTGTAAGATATCCAGAAGAGGAACTGAAAATGTGGTCCCAGAGTTGAGAACTGAGGAGCAACTTGGAGCTAACAGTGGGTTCTGGCTAAGAGCTATTAGAATGGATTCATCAGCCAGGAATGGTTTACGGGGTGAGCCAGGACAGCCAGATTTGGGGGAGAGCCAGCATATACAGGATGGGAAAGTAAGTAAGATCCAGAGGAAGAAAATAAAGGAGAGTAATTTCCAAACCAAGAAAAGGTAGACATTCAAAAAGGAAGGAATGATTTGAGAGGTCAGTGACACCAAATGGGGTAAAGAGACGAGACGAGAGGGGGACTGAAATGGCCTCTGGGGTGGACTATTAGGACAGCACCACTGACCGTACTCAGAAGGTTACAGTAACATTTGGGGAGCAAAAAGTCACAGAGGCTGAAGAACAAATCAAAAGTAGAAAGTAAAGAAAATGAGTCGTTTAAGAAATGTGATGTGGGAAGAAAAGAGACCTGGAAATGGTTTGAGGGAATAAGGAAAAAAAAAAAAAAAAGGCCAGGGACACCAGGACATGCAGATTTGTAGACTTAAAAGAAAGGACTTTTTAAGAACCCAAAGCAAATCTCAATTTGGTAACTCAGTTTAACCAATAAACAATATAGAACTCCCATTTGTACCCTAAATTTTAATTGCTTATAACATGCTTTCAGATCTTTGAACTAAAGATACTACATACAAGCAAAGATTTATTTCTAAGGCATTTCAATTCTAGATTCCCTCTCCCCTAAACTGCCCTAATTTGAACAAGCACTGATTAAAAAAAAAAAAACTAAGTGTCTAGTCTCTACTCATTTGTCTCTGTATATATTATTTTCTTAAGGTAATTATATTAAAGGAACAAAATATAAATAAAGCCCTCTCATTAAATGAAACATCCAGTCAAATGGAAATGATTTTTTACCTAGAGTTAAGTATTCTTAACATTGTCATCAAATAATCTATTTTGCCAAAGAACATAAAAGTCTTTTAAAAAATAGGTAAGAAGAAATTCATTAACTAGTCATTGTCACCATTCATCTCAGTTTTTTTTTTCCTGGTCAAATTATAGTAGCTTCATTATAAACTTTTTTAAAGATTTTATGTATTTATCTTTACAGGGGAAGGGAAGGAGACAGGGAGAGAAATATCAATGCATGGTTGCCTCTCGTGAGTCCCCTGCTGGGAACAGCCTGCAACCCAGGCATGTGCCCTGACTGGAAATTGAACTGTGGTTGTTTGGTTCGCAGGCCCATGCTCAATCCACTGAGCTATATCAGCCAGGGCTATAGTAGCTTCATTACAAATAACGTGTTTCTATTTTCAGAAGAGTGTAGGCAACTTAAAAATTACATGGATGGAATATGCTTGTGGACAAACATTCTCATCAACACCATACCCATCGTTTAAGAAATAATTCCAGAGATGACAAGGAAATCCAAAAGCCCACACAAAAGAGGAAAATAACAAATGGAATTACAAAGTGGTGACTCTCCTCTGCTGTACAGCATCCCCATCACACCTTACAATATAAAATTCCCAGTAAATGGATGCAGTGAGCGATGAGAAAGACATCAGAGGTGAGTTTATTTCTATAACCACTTAACGCCTGCTCTGTTGGAAAAATAAAATGTCTGGCAAGGCTTCAAGATTCAATTTGGAAAGGGTAATAAGTATGTAGAGAAGCTCATGAAACTGTTTTGTCCATTTCTTTCAGCTCACCTTTCTCTAGACTACAATACAGGCAGATTTGAAAGTAAAGAATCCTGCGATGATGAGGGGGAAGCAATCAGGTTTGGGATGGAATAATGCCTTAAACCAAAAAGACCATCTTACTCCAAGAACCTTCAAATGTTCCACAGGCCTAATTGTTTTCAATTGCTCCTGGTAGGGAGGGAGGAAAGAGACACGGAAGAAAACCCAGAAGAAGCAAACATTGTTACCGCACCTCATAGGCGAGAATACCAAGGTCAATGGGAATGAATGGTGTGTTCAGAATCCCTTGACGAATCAAAAACTTCATCATGAGATATTCAAGAACCACTTTCCCCATGCAACATCTCCTCTGGGGCTTGAAAACATGTTATAACCCTAAAAGAATCTAGATCAAAGTGGGCTACCCAATTCTTTAAGGCGGCATGATATCAGTAGAAGGATAGAGCTAGGTTCAAAGCCAGGTTAGAGGGCTTGCCGGGGAAGAGCACGACTGAGCTCCCACCTCCCCTGACCTGCACCCTCCAAATGAGTCTCGCCCTTGTCCTCTAACGGGACGTGCCATCTTCCCATACAGCGTGAACAACGGTGCCACTTACCCTGTCATCTTCTACAACTTCCTGGGTTTTTTAGAGGCTGATAGGTGAATTGAAATGTATTTATTCTAAAGGATAACTAAGCAACTGAACAGTAAGGACCCACAAGAGTGGAAAAAAGCAGAAAACACTGAGTACATTAGCATGAAATCTTCCTGAATATGCAAAGTCAAAAAGTTCAGAGAGTTACATAACCCAGGACAAGTAATGCATATGTGCTCACGGTGGGTGGGAAGAATACCTAATGAACCTCTGGGGACTAAGACAGTGGGGGGTGTGTGAAGGGCAGAGGGGAACAGAAGGATAGTGGTTGAGATGCACTGCCAGGCTCCAGCGTGCATGAATTTTACTCTACGCTTACAACGGAAAACCTGATAAAACCAAAGTAAAGGCTGGTCGGCATTAACATTCTAGTTGTGTGTATCATACAGATTTGTATATTGGGAGAACATGCTAGTAATTTAGATAAATATGGAGTGTTTGATGGATTGAAGGTCTTAAGTACGATTGTTTTCCAATTTATTTCTCTCCTAACCCTCTATAAGGGCCAACCAAGCTCTTCAAACATTGTGCAATGGTGTGTATAATAACCCCATTTAGAGACAAAGCATGCAATTCTATTATGAAGAGAATCTATCTTATGCAACTGAGACTCATTTGCTGTTCACTGTATACTGTCTCCATAAGCCAGCAGTGGCAGAACCAGCTGCCTCGTAACACATATCTTGTCCTTCTTCATTCAGCTGCCTCCATTTCTTTTTAAACCACGTCAATTAATTTGTCGCTGGTTTAGAAGCACCATATGTCAATGAAACATTATAAGAAAATCATAAATAGTTTATTATTTCCCCACAAACAAAAGATTGCATCTTTAGGTTGGCATTTCTTTATTTATTCCGAGTTTGCTCATAACGCACATCAATATTATTTTGTAGCATGCCTCACTCTTCAAATTACTTTATGAACAGCTACACTAGAAAATAAGGCAGACTATTAATGCCAAGAGACTAGCTTTCTCTCTGGCTGAGTATGTCTTGCGCACATTAACCATGCTGTGTCTATCCTTAAAATGATGTTCTCTTCCTAGATATCCCAGTCTCTCAGTCAGGCAGATTGTCAGACATGGTTATGGCTTCTTTTGTTACAAGGATATCACCAAGTTATCCTGGACTCATTGTCAATATTGGCCGAGTAGAGTGGTAAGGAATTAATCACAGTATTAGCTTCAAATAATACTGTCATTACATGGTGACAACCTCTAACCCCATATTGGAAACTCAGAATCTCTCAGACTTCAGGTATCTGTATTTTATCTGACAATAAATTAAAAGTCTACATTCTGAACAGTCCATGCAAATGAAAGTCAGTGCTATTCTGGGTACAAGTCAGAGTAAAACATTAAATTGCTAACCGAACTCCTTTCCCCACTGAGCTGTAATTTTATATTCATCGTCTGTTTATATTCCCTTTCTTTTGCTCTGAGTCTTCAGCTGAAAAGAGAAGGTAGTTCACATTCAATGTGCACCTTAACCTCTTCTTCCTCAGCTTGCTTAGTTGACGCAATACCTAAGGGGAACTAATTAATTCTGCTTCTATCTGAATCTGTGTTTGGCAAATGCCAGTCCATTGATTCTGCTCGCCTTGGATCCATCAGCTTGCTTGGGTGAGCTCTGGGAATATTCAGCTCACCACATGACCTAGCTAACTCGTGTGAAACAGCGGCTTTCCTCCGTAGCCAAAGATGCACGCTTATCTCCACTCACCAGGGCAAAAGCCACCCACTCAGAATCTTGTATACCACGTACTCCAAGAAAAGAGACACCATCTTGTCATCACTCTCACTCCCCCAAAGGGTTCAAGATGAAGTTAGTTCTTTTTTTCTTTTAAACTAATGCTTCTGAGAAAGCCCACCGCACAGAAGACACAGAAAACTCTTTTTCCAATTTGTCGACAGATGCTATCTTTGTTACTTCAGTATTTAATCTTTATGAATCCATTCTTTCTCTCCAACTGAATGATGAACCTTCAAGGTCAGAACCACAATGGCTCTTTCTGTAACTCTCTCATACCTACTGCTACTCCTGCTAGGGGCTCAGCAATTCCATCGCTTACAATTGTATCATCAGCAGACTACGCCCATCGCCTTTTAGTATAGTGCACATCCACAGAGGTAGGATATATTTATGATGAGAACTTGAATTAGACCATTGGGTAACATCTTTCAGTTAGCAGGGCTTGCGTAATTCACCAGTACTTTAAGTTTCATAACTTTAAACAAAATTTTTCTAATTGTTTATAAGGTAGAACCCTCCCTGCAAAAACAATTATCTTCTGGGGGCAGACCTCTTATAATACAGACTTCCCTTAGTAGATGAGTATTCTAGGAACCCATCTGTATCACAGTACCAGCTGGTAGTGTTGTGAGAGGCTGTGTTCAGCTTCAGTAAATTTTTTGAAGACTCTTTTTATATGTTTGCCCATTTCATGGTGAGTGACTTATGAGCACACCTGCCCATACCCGTGTTGAGTGTTCAGCAGTTTTTGACCAAAAATGGCATGACCCCCACATCCCACCCTCTCTATTCATCCAATCTTGCCGTGGGTGACTTTTTTTGTTTCCCTGGATGAAAAAAGTCCTCAAAAGGAAACATTTTGCTGATGTGGAAGAGGTGAAACAAAAAACAGCAGAAGCATTAAATGGCATCAAAATTGACAGGTTCAAAAACTGTTTTGAGCAGTGAAAAAAAAGTCTTGATAGGTATATTGCATCCCATGGAGCATACTTTGAAGGTGACTGAATTTTAAACATGAAAGAATAAATACACAATTTTTAACAAATAAGTTCCAGGCTTTTGGGGGCCCTCCCTCATATATTGTCTATAGCTCAGGGAATCACCTCACGCACATCCTTGATCTCTTAGTTAAATGTTTATAGTGGTTTTCTGATAGTGTGAAAGGCTTCAAATACTTTTTAATTCACAAAACTTGCAGGTGTATTCAAATGGTTGGCCCTGCAAACTCTATTTCATGTGCATGTGCCTATTGACACATGTAAGTATAAAAATGCAACCATAGCTCAAACTACGGTCTTCAGCTAAATGATGTGTTGACTTTTTTCCAACAACCTCTTCAAACACAGAAATTCTAACTGCACGCATAACTCAACTCCACACCTTAAAAAATGCAAAACAGTTTTGCCTCTTTGCTTGGTTTCAGTCCTTTTTCCATCCTCCCACCCCTACCCATAATTCTTTATAAAAGACTAAAGCCAGATTTCAAATCTTAAGCAAAATTGTTTCCCTCTCTATATAAAGTCAACTCCTAAAGAACACTGCCTAATTTATCTAGAAATGCCTGTTTTCATTAGTGGGAGAGTAAATTAGAAACTCTGTAAAAACATAGTACATTTCTATCTAACTTTAAAAAAGGAAGAAATAATGGCTGACACCTTGGGACTTAGTGTTTATTAGCTTTATAACAAAAATGCCAGCGAAACTGAACTCTGGACCTATCTTGTTTATGATGTCATGAAGTAGTAAAGCCCCCTGGAGAGGAGAGGAGATGCTGAATGTGGGGATGAAACAGAATTACACAGCTGAGTTCCTTATGAGCAGAGAACTACTTGGTTACACAGTGGTTCTTGGCTTCGGATGTAGATGATTAAGTGTTTTATGAGGCATATGAGAAATTTGCATGCACTAACTCTCACCATTTTTGTAACAATAAAAAAATGCTTCTGGTGCATTCTGATAGAAGCAACACAAACTTCTTCAAAGATCTTGCAAGGGATTTTATTTCCAAATGCAAATATGTTTGTGAAGTATTATAATTATCTAGATTAGCTTGAACTTCATTACCAAAATGGTTGCCTTATTTCACCTCTGCACCTTACCTAGCAACTTAATATATGTGAAAAATTTGCACATATTAAATAGCGATAGTGTTGACTTTTCAAAGCCTATAATAAAAAAGGTCTAGAAAATTCAAGTCAACTAAGTTTCTATTTAGTAGCAGTACCATGCATACATCATTGTGCTATTTCACACAAAAATAACCAAGGCCAAAAGCTTCAAGGGCCTCACTATTCAGTTGGGGGAAAACAAATAGCTAAGTTCATTTAAAAATGCCAGGTCCCCAAAGAGGTTCCAGAAACAGTGTGTGGTGTATGGGTAGGTCCAAAGGTAGAAATGACGCCCGTTTGATGGACCACAGGAAGGGAAATAGTTAGATGGATCTCGGCAAGAATAACTATAGAAATAATAATATGTGTATTAATAAATTAGAGAAGAGTCTCATGATCAAAAGGCAAATTTAATAGATGAAGTCAACACACTGAACATGTAACCAATTTCCATAAGACAGAGTAAAGAAAAAATTTTGAATGAGACTTTTTGCTTGAAAAACTTATGTAATACTCACAAAATATAAGTTTATTGGTCTTATAATTTAAAACTTTACATTTTAATTTTAATAATGAACTTACTAGAAAAATAGTGTATTAAAATGGGATTTTGACATAACGACGCATTATATAGTACAATTTTACTTCCGTCATATATCTGACTTCTATAGTACAACTTTTTCTTAAATTTTTTCTATGTAACAACAATACAAAAAAATATATAGCATGTACAACTATGAATCACAGTAACAAAATGAAATAGAACCTTACCGAATACCTAGAAACTGTGTGCTTCCTTCTCCCTCCCATCCATGTACCTGCCCCTCAGCCCAGGCGAGCACCATTCTCCATCCCATTACCAGTCCCCAGATTTTTCCAGATAGTTTTAGCATATATCTATTATTTAATTTTGCTTTTCTCAAGCTTTGTAAAAATACTTCCAAGTGTACCTAGTTTTCTTGACTTGCTTTAGTCAACACGATGTTTCTAAGATTTATGGGTGTTGTGTGTTTCTGTTCATGTCATAAATTCTATTGGATGAGAATTCCACAACTTACTCATCTTCCTATTGGTGGGCATTTGGATTGTTTCCAGGGTTTTGTCTTTTTCAACAATATTGCCATGAACATTTTTGTGCATGTTTCCAAGTTTACAAGGACAAGTCTTCCCAGCATGTAGACCTACAGGTATAATTAGAATTATTGTGCCTTAACAATATGTAAATGTTCAACTCAGTAAAGTCATTTTCAGAAGTATTTAATAAAAATCCCCACTGATCTGCATCCTTGCCATTGCCTAGTGTTGTCAGCCACTCCTAAGCAGAGGACCTGCTAAGCCAAACCCATACTTCTGGCCAACTGAAGTGGTAAGATATTGTGTGTTGTTTTAACCGCTAAATTGGTGGTAATTTGTAGCCGGGCAACAGATAACTAAATACAGACATCTAAACTTTTATCTCTCTAGAAACAATAAGATTGTATCTCAGAGTGGTCATACATCCCATTTCCCTGCTTATAAAACAAGGTGGAGCATTTTTTTCAAGTTTATTTATCATCTGTTTTTCTCATTCTGAGAAATGCCTGTTCGCCTATACTGTTTTCCTATTTTCTACCTAGCGGTCTTTTTCTTCTTGATCTGTGATTCTTTATGTATGTATTATGGGCAAAGGAAGGCTTGTAGTTGTTTACATGGAAAATAAGACAATAATTAATAAATAATAGGACAAGAATAAATGCTGTTTTGCATACTAACAACTGTAAAACTACTTTTGCTCACCCCAATATAAATAAAATTGTGCTTTGCTTTAGTTATAACTTCTTTTGAGAAGCAGACATTCTTAATTTTAATGTAGCAAGATTTGTCTATAACTTCTTTACAATTAATGCTTTTTGTACCTTAGTTAAGTACTTAAACCAATTATTTTCAAAAGACTCTTTTTATTGGAAATATTCAAAGGTTTCATTAATTTTTTCAAAACCCACTCTTAATCCTTTATATTTAAAACATTTTTGAGGTAACCACACTTATACTTCTTCTATTTTCCCTTTTTCCACCAGATGATGGCTGATTTGTCACTGCCTTCGTATACGATGCCAATATATATATATATGTGTGTATATATATATGACTTTACGAGATCTGGCATGTTTTACAAAGTTTACAATTTTACTTTACAATCGCTCTGCATTGATTTGTATTCTCCTTTGGGTACAAATAACACTGGAAGATCCTACAGAAAAAGAGAGACGAATAATGCCAACATGGAGAGGAGTTAGTCACACGATGTGGGGAGGCATGTCTGAGTAGGCAACAGTCATATAAATGGTAAGTTCGTTAGTGAATATATTTATACCATGGCAACAGTCACTTGCCTTCACAAGCTTACAATCTGACAGAACGGGAAAAAGTAACAGAAGCAAAAGCAGCAGCTCTCATAGAATGGGTATTATGGATGTGCCAGGAATGCTACTGGGCTCAGCACATGTGTCATTTCAGTAACTCATCACAGCAAACCCGAGAACTGATTGTTTACTCATCTATTTCAACATGCAGTCATTCAACCACTCACTCACCCAACCGTTCACCCATCCATCATCCATCCCGGTGCTGATGGATGCACCAGGCACTGTGTTACACACCGGCACCACCACCACTGTTGTGGTTGTTCTCATCATCTCCAGCTGCCATTTATTAAGAAACTACTATACACTGGTTACCTTTTATAAATTACATCCAATCCTTATGGCAATTCTCTAAATTAGGGGTATCTTCATTTTGCACACGAGTAAGTAGGTTAAATAATTGACCAAGGACACTAGTGCTAGAGATATGAAGCAAATCTGATTCCAAATCTAATTCCAAAAGGATCTATTCCATGATCCTTCTTTTATACTGTGTGGTTCTCAAGGAATTTAGTCTCATGACAGAGACAGACAAAGGAGCCAACAAACAAGATGTTGTGATAAGACCCATTCTAAATAGACACAAATGACACCACAAGAATCAGAGAAGGCACTAAAGATCCCTGAAAGTCCATCAATCATAGTCCATCACTTCCCAAGGCCCATCCTTTTCTTCTCTCTCTGTCTCTATCTCTACCTCTCTACCTCTCCACCTCTCTGTCTCTCTCTATCTCGTCCTTGCTTCTTGATGATTTTCTCCACGTGAGTAAAGTGTACTACATGAATGCTGGAGTTCTAGAGAGAGAGATAGCCGAGAGGAATGCTTCAATCAAGTACATTACATATTTCTTGGTCCTACAAGAGGCTCCTTCCTCAGGCCCTGCCTAATTTGTCTAACTTATAAGAAGACCTCAAGGCCTCCTATACCTCTCTCCTTAAACCCTCATCAAGAGTCAAACCAGAAAGTGAATTCCAAATTTCCTCTCACCAAGGGGCTACGGAGGCCAGACACATAAGGGAATTCCTAGAGCCATAACTAATTAATTGGGCCTATATTATAAATGATCCTTTGGAGACTGATAGGAAGAGGCAGAATGATTTCAAACATTCATAAAACAATAATTATAATATTAGCTAACATTTATGGAGCACATACCACAAGCTCTGAAAACCACTTTTAGACATTATCCATGTAATCCTCAAACATCAAACTTCATTTCACAGATGAGGAAACTGAGGCTCAGCAAGGCTAAATAATTTGCTCAATACCACACACCCACAGATGACACTCAGAATTCTAACCCAGGCCAGTGTGCCTCCAAGCCTGGACCAGCACACTCCTGACTCCTTTTAGTCCTCTGCCTAACATCCTCCCTCCACCACTCTCTACCACCAGCCAAGTCGAAGGGAGGGAAGAACCCAGGAGAGAACAGAGCAACTGTGTAAGTGTATATTAGCGATGATAGCTGCATAAAGAAAGGACCTCACACAACCAAGCTATGAAAACACGCAACAGGGCCAGTGAAAGGCAGTTCGGGGAAATCTCCCTAACTTGGAAACTCTTTAAATTGTGCATAGTTTAGAGTAAGCCAAATTAAATTTTCAAACAAGTAATACTCTGATGGAATTGTATACTCGAGTTGAAATAACTCCAAGTAATGTGGATATTGTGATTAAATCCTAAAAAGCTTCCAAGCAATAACAGGACTATGACATCACAGGATGGGCTCAGGGTAGAGCTCTATCCTCTCTCTGCTCTCTGTCTCTGTTCCCTGGATGCCCACTACACTAAGTCACTGTCACTCCCTGGCCACTTATTTCTCCAAAATGCCCTTCCCCCACTACTACCCCCACACCTTGTCAAACCTTCTCCTCCATCAAGACCCTACTCAAAGTTACTTCCATTGGGAGGCTTTTCCAGTTTCTATTTAACTGCATACTTGGGGTTATCACAGTATTGTTGGGTATTTTAACTTTGGCTTGATTTGGTCCTATTCTTCATTTTATGGTACATGATCATTATTGATCCATTCTTAAGTTTATACATAGCATAAATAACCCTACAATAAGCATCTTCAGTATGACATATTTTTACTGGGTTAATTCCTAATGCAGAAGTTCCAGGTCCGAGTTTGCATATTCTAAGGCTTGTGGTATGGGCTCAATAAATGATAGCTATGATTATAATTATTATCTTATAAATAATTGCACTCATTCTGTCTTTTCCTATCATTCCCCAAGGGATCATTCATATTTATAGCTCTAGAATTTCCCTTATGTTTCCTGCCTCAGTAGCCCCCTGGTGAGAGGGAGCTGGGAGTTCACTTTCTGGCTTGACTGTCAACTCCAGGCTTTAAGGAGAGAAGGACAAAAGATATTTCTTGAAGTCTTCTAAGAAAAATTAGGGCCTAAGGGACCAAGGAATATGTATCTGATTGAAGTGTGCCCCTACCAAACTCTCTTCTAGAAAGTTTACATCAACTTCAACTCCACCCACTGTACATGAAAGTATCTCTTACCCCCATATTCTCACTAGCACTAGGTATCATTATTCTCTTTTTCTTCTTTGCCACTCCCATAGCCAGAAAATATTCTTTTAATTTTCATTACTTTGATTCCTAATAATAGTAATCGTATTTTATATGGTTATTAATCATTCATACTCTTCCTTTGTGAATTGTTTGCTTATGACCTCAACCGATTTAATAATTGTCACAATCATCTTTTTCAGATGATTTCTAAAATTTTTTTATATATTAAAGATAGTAAGACTTTTCTGCCATACTTATTGCAAATATTTTTCTTTTTGCACCTTTCCATTTTTTAAGCATTTTCCGCTATACAGATCATGTATATTTTAAACTTTTTAGATAGACAAAGCTATCATTCCTTTTCTTTGTGATTTCTGCATTTGGTATTATACTTAAAAAGTCTTTCTCCTACCTTGAGAAACATACCCTAAACAATGCTCATACATGTACACAAGGAAACCTGTATAGGAACATCCCCCGAAATTCTTTCATAATAGTAAAAGTTAGGTGCTGGGGTGGGGTGGGTAACTAAGTGTCCATCATAAAAAAACAGGTAAATATATTAGATACACACTAGAATTACTTACAGCATCTATGCCTAGCAACATAAATATTTCTCAAAAATAAAATGTTGAAAGGGGGTAAATATTAAATAAATAATACATGCAGTATCCTACCATGTGTGTAAATGTAAAATACACCAGGTAACTCTCTATGTTGTTTATAGATGCATCAATTTACAGTAAAAGCAAAAATATATTGTGAAGGAATACACATAAAATTCATGATAGTTGCTGCCTCTAGGAACATGAGGAAATAAATAAAACTTTGAAAGGGTAAAAAGAGGTCTTTACCCAGTCTGAAAGATCTACACTTCTTATCTTAAACAAACATGACAAAGCATTAATATTAACCACTCTTGTTGCGTAGAGGGTGCGTTTTCTGTCATACTCTACTTTTCTGCATTTTTTCCCCAAATTAAAAGGAAGGTTCCCCACCCTCCATGAATATTTAGAAACTCGTTTTTATTTTACTCTAGAACTTTTGCAATGTATCTTAAATATAAGTATACGGTATGAAGTAGGACTCTGAATGACTAAATGAGTGAAGAAAATGAGTAAATGAAGAAAATGATGAAAGATTGACGCATCTAAATAACTAAATAATTCTCTGTCACTGCCAAGAGTGTCATCATTTAGATTATGTAAACATGCTCAGTAAATCAGAAAGAGCTTGGCAGTCAAGCTGGTACTCAAGTAATCATGGCCATAAACTAGACCTGTGCTGGTCAACAGGGTGGCCACCTGCCACGTGTGGCTATCAAGCACTTGAAATGTGGATAGTCTGAATTAATATATGCTGTAAGTATAAAATACATATCAGATTATTATAGACTTAGTATTTTAAAATGTAAAATAACACATCGGTAACTTTCATAATTCATTTCATGCTGAGATGACATTACTTTGGATAAATTGGGTTAATATATATTTACTATTAAAATAATTTCACCCAATTCTTTTTACCTTGTTATTGTGACTACTAGAAAATTTATAATTACAGATGTGGCTTACATTATATTTTTGTTGGACAATGCTTAAAGAGAGCAACAATGTTGTTTTAGATCTGAATTTGTAGAAGGAAAAAATGTCCAGTTTTCACAATCACCTAATCTGAATGCAAACTAACCATTTTTTTCTATAAATAATGGCATGAAACTAGATGAAAAAATATGAAGTCATTATACTGCACAGCCAACAACTTGGAAATTAGACCTTATACAAATTATGCCACAAAGCACTTGACAAAATTTTAGGGAAGTGGAAAATTTTCTATTAAACTCTGTAATACAAAATGGATTCATCCCTGAAAGATGACCATGAGGACAGAGGGTAACATGAAAAACAAAAACCCTAGAGAAGTGGCATTTTCGTCGTCAGTCTCCCAATGTCTCTGGCGCCCCACGGAGCATTGCTACGTCAGCTCCTGTTATCTCAATGGGCATGGTGTTACTGGTCTCTTTAATGCAATCTACTCTTGATGGAAAAGTGATGATTCTGTTACCGAACAGAGGTCCAAGTGGGGGCAGGATATTTGGCCCACCTAGAGACACCAAAAACTGCTACAGAACAACAGCCCCCCCGGCCCCAGGATGGTATACTAATACCTACTGGGCTCGTCTGTCCGCCGCCAGAGGAAAGACATCTCTCAATGCCAGAGATTAGTGAAAAGGAAAGGAAAGGTTTATTTAAAGCTATACAGACTTAAAGCAGAGACCCGATGTCCCCATTAAAATATCAAAGTCCTGACTTCCGCCAAGATGGAGGCATAGGTGGAAACACTGTGCCTTCTCCCACAACCAAGTTTGGATAGAACAAAAGTTTTGGAGAACTAACACACACCCAGAGGCCAGAAAACCAAATTATACAGAAGCCCGACAGCTACGAACTGTTCAACGAGGACGGTAAGAGGTGGAGCCAGCAGCAGAGCTGGGTCCGGCAGGACAGACCTAGGAGCGCAGGCAGCCCGGACCTAGTCGGAGTGCGGGGCAGACTGACCAAGGTCGCACATTTGCGCGCAGTGAGACGGACCACACAGGCCCCAGGGGGCAAACCCAGTGGTGGAGGGCTGACAGCGGTGGCACACTCGCGTGCCGTGGAGCGGGGCGCGTGGCCCTGGTGATGGTGGTGGCTGCGGTGCTGGTGGGGGTCGCGCCGCGGCGGGCGCCGGAGTGAAGCCATTGTCCCTCTTTGACCCCGCCCCCACATACAACATCACAACCCAGCGACTTAGTTGCCCTGCTCTGGTGAAAACCTAGGGCTCCGTTCCTGCTACTTAACAGGTGCGAACAGCCCAAAGGATGGCTCAAGAAGAACTCAAAGTACCAGAGCCAATAACTCTAAGCGACCAACAGATTGCCAGCCTCTCAGAAGCACAATTTAAAACACTATTTATCAAGATGCTCACAGAATTGGTAGAGTACAGTCACAAATTGGAGGAACATATGAAGGCTAAACTAATTGAAATGAAGGGAGATGTCCAGGAAACCAATAGTGATGGAAAGGAAACTGGGACTCAAATCAATGGAATGGACCAGAAGCAAGAACAAAACATCCCACCAGAAAGGAATGAAGAAATGAGAATTCAAAAAAATGAGGAGAGGCTTAGGAACCTCCAGGACATCTTTAAACGTTCCAACATCCGGATTATAGGGGTACCAGAAGGGGGAAGGAAACAGCCACGAGTGGAAAATGTATTTGAACAAATAATAAAGGAGAACTTCCCCAGTCTGGCAAAGGAAATAGACTTCCAGGAAATCCAGGAAGCTCAGAGAGTCCCAAAGAAGTTGGACCCAAGAAGGAACACACCAAGGCACATCAGAATTACATTAGCCAAGACCAAAATGAAGGAGAGAATCCTAGAAGCAGCAAGGGATAAGGGGACAGTCACCTACAAAGGAGTACCCATCAGACTGTCAGCGGATTTCTCAAAAGAGACCTTACAGGCAAGAAGGGGCTGGAAAGAAGTATTCCAAGTCATGAAATCCAAAGACCTACAGCCAAGATTGCTTTATCCAGCAAAACTTTCATTTAGAATGGAAGGACAGATAAAGTGCTTCTCAGATAAGGTCAAGTTCAAGGAGTTCATCATTACCAAGCCCTTATTATATGAAATGCTAAAGGGACTTATATAAGAAAAAGAAGATGAAAAATATGAACAGTGAAAGGACAGCAAACACACAGTTATTAACAACCACACCTAAAACAAAAGCAAACCAAGAGGACAGCTAGATCAGGAGTGGAACCATAGAAATGAAGAACACATGGAGGGTTAGAAACAGGGGGGTGGGAGGAGGAGAAGGGGGGAGAAGGCACAGAAAATAGCATAGATGGTAGGTAGAAAATAGATAGGGGGGAGGGTGAGAATAGAGGGGGAAATACAGAACCTAAAGAACCTAAAGAACCTAAAGAACCTAAAGAACCTACAGAACCTAAAGAACTTTATAACGTGGTTATAAACTAAGGGGGGGAGAATGGTTGGGGAGGGAGTGTGAGGGTGGAGGGGAATGAAGGGGGGGAATAGAACAACTGTAATGGTATAATCAATAAAATATATTTTAAAAAAAAATATCAAAGTCCTTTAGGATAACCACATACGCCCACAGTGCTTCCTTCCCCCCTGCCCTAATTCGGGGTACCCTAACTCAGGAAAAGAAGCACACGTCCGTGTTTCAGGCCACTGCCACCGTCAGCTGTGTCACCGTCCAGGCAGGATCTCTAATTACTCCAAAGCCATGTGGCACCTTCTCATGGTCTACTGGCAAAAAGTTCTTTTTACCTATTTTTCCAGGCAAAGTCTCTCCTGCTTCCCAGGCCACTTGGCCAAAGGGAGCACCCCAAGGCCACGTGGTTCTCTTCTACCAGAGCTGCAGGGATCCGTATTTTGGCCAAAACTGCGTGGTTCTTCTCTCCACCAGAGCTGCAGAGAGGGTAGGGTTGCCACTCTGGCAAAGCCGAGTGGCGGTTCTCTGCTAAAGCCGCGTGGTGATTCCTCACATGGCTGCGGGAGTCCCCATTCTGGCCGAAAGTGTGCGGCTCTCTCCTTCACCTGGGCAAGAGGGGGCCCTCACTCTGCCCCAAACCGCATTGCTCTCTCCTCAATGGCTGCCACGTCTGCGTTTAAATCCCCACGCCAGTCCTCTTTTGCAGCCCCATTTCCGACTCCTCCCACAATCGGTTACACCTGCCAGGACTCCCGTACCCTCCCAGCTTTACTGGGCTGCCATAGTGAGTCTCGGCAGGTGTGGCCCCATGGTGTGGAGCGGATCAATTGATCAATTCCAAGCTCTCACGCAGGCACTGTAACTCAGGGGACCAGCCCCCAGTTACATCACTCCCCAGGGTAGAAGCCACTCCCTTCTCCCTGGCTCAAAGCATGGCCACAGCTATTTAACATATCTATGAAACCAGTCAAAGGTTATAGATATGTTAAATGACCATTCCAGAGGTTAGCTGCAAAACTGTTGCTATGCAAAACAGCTCTCAATGGCCCTGCTCCATTTGTCCCTTCCCCAAACTGACACCTGGGGGAGCGGGGAACGGGCAGTGAGGACATCTTAATATTTCCTGGACACCTTGAGTTCTGGACCCCACTCAAAATCCTTTTGGGGGGCCCCCTCCTGCCTGCGCCCTGTTACAATTTTAGGGTAGCTCTGTTGACACGAAGACCTATCTTGCCCTGTCATGGACAAAGTGAACTACCAAAAAGTAATTGCAGTCTAACTTTAGAACGTCCTTGGTGTCACGTACTATGAAGGGAGTATATCATCGACATCAGTACTTAAAATTCCCCTTCTCTCGTGACATGCAGCTACTCTCACCCCCGACTTCGCAATTTCTAAAACACTCTTTTCTTGTGTCACCTTTCTACCCATCCCTCACTGTAACCAGGATTAGGTATCTTAAAAGCCCAGAGAACCACTCTGGCAAGGACGGGCCCCTCCCCCACTCCAAGGGGAGGTGTGGGCTGGGGGCTGACAGGACAAGGACTAAGCCAGAACTTCTCAAGGAGGCAGAAGAGGAGGAAAGGCTGTGAAACAAATAAGTATATATTTTGAGTCCTGCCCAAACCAGCCAAAGCCAGGAGTTATAAGTCCATGCATAGCTAAGAGGTCAACACGGGTAATTCAACAGAGTAAAAGATCTGATTTCATAACAGAAAAGCAAGGGATGACACAAAAGTGTACCTTTAGTCATTTTTTATTTAGGAGAAATTCAAGTTGTATCAGATCTTGCAGAATGAGAGGATCTCACAAGCCTGTGTGTAATCATTGATTTCAAAGAGGAATTAAGACCCTTGAAGAGGTGCCACTTGATTTTCAGAAAAGACACTACTAAGGCACCCTTAAATAACAAGGAAATTATGGTAACCAAATTTGGGGAATAGGATCTGAAAGACCACAACGGGCAGGTGCCTGAAACCACAGTCAGTTTCAAATGAATGTCATTAATTCAAGATATTACAAAAAATTACAAAGGGCTTTTAACTGCTCTAAACTCCTCATTTCCTGACTCTGAATGCAGGCTCCTAGCTATGTCTCTCCCCGTTCACTCTCTGCCCTTCCCACTCCACCCAGCCCATTAGCCTCCCCCTGGCTTTATCTTTCTGCTCCCCCACCTCTACCCTAGAGTGGAGACTTCTGAGTGCCCTCTACATTCTCAACTTCCTCATCCTGCCCTTCTGTCCTGCCTGCCATGCACCATCCCAGGACTATCTTTCTCCTTCTGTCTAATTCCTCCGCTCCGAGGGCACCACAGAACTTACAGAGTGGGCCATTACAAATCAAGCTAGAACACTGATCCCTTCCCCCTCCTCAACAATTCTCATTTTTGTTGCTGTGAACACCCAGACATCACCTCCTCAGCAGCCTCCTCAGATCCTCGCTTCAGGACCCCTGTGCCAGCGTGGTCACACATTCTCAGCAGTTGATCTGGTCTGAACAGGCAGAAGGTGGCTCAAGAGACCCTGACCTTCTTCAAAGCCATCAGCACTATATAAATCCTCTCTTCCTTCCCATCCGTTATCAAATGAGAGCTGGTTGCCTTCATCCTCTCCCTGTATGCGTGTGAATAAACATGTGGACATATACCCATGCCCACAAAACCACACATACTAAACCCTAAACACACAAACATACATGTCCACCTTAAATCTCCTCCCCTTCTTCTGGGCTTACTCTCTGCACTCATACCTGACACCAACGGAATCTCATGCTCTGTCTAAAATAATTACCAAGAATTAGAAGAGTAAGTATCACTCCATTATACATGCTTTATTCTGTGTGTTCCTAAACTCTTTGAATCTTTTATAACAAGAATGTATTTGTATTTTATATGTGTGTTTTTAAATCTATTTCCTCAATCTTTCATAGCCATGTGTCTTATACAAATAATATAAGTCTACTGCCTCCAGCCTCTCACCACCCCCTCCCTTCTGAGCCCCTGGCAGCCAGGCTTCTACGCCCAACGACCTCCCAGAACTGGACTCTCCAAGGACACCAGTGGGCAACTTCCTTGTGGCCACATCCTTCCCTCAGTTCACTCCTCTCGGCAGATGCCAACATTGATGACCTCTTGGAATTCTCTCCTCCCTTGGCCTCTGTGAGACTGCCCTCTGAGTTCCAGGGTAAAAATGAACCCCTTTCACCGAAGGACCCCGAAAACAGCCACATGAGCTTTCCTTTTTCTTCTCCTAAAATCAAGACAAGTGAGAAGAGCTGCAGGACGCAGAGCGTCTGTTTGCACACCAGTGTCATCCTTGACACACCCTTGCACCACCACCTTCCTTCGCCACTGTCTCCGCTTTGGGAAAAAGCCAAAGATGATAAAGCCACACTAAAGTTTCCATAACCCTCAGTGTTGCCAAGAAGACTCCTGGTCAACCATCCTCTATGTATACTCAGCCCCCATCAAGGGCCACAGAGCTGGGTCCTGCCTTCTTAAGCTAGTTTACTCAGCTTCTCTCCTCTAAACCTCTGTCTTTTACTTCCCTCTTGTGAGGAAGGGGCAAAACTAATGTCCTAAATACAAAGGATTTTGAAAAATAAAGAGAAGTCCAACGCCTAGACTAGGCAAGGATGAACATTTTATGTGGGGAATTTCATTTTAAAAAACAGAAAAGGAAATCTGTGTTTAGAGAACCACAATCAGATAAACCTTTTGAGAGTATGTTAAAATCAATGAGTGTGGGCATTAAGTGAGATAGTATAGGTTTGAGTGCTTTGCAAAATATAACTTGTCAGACAAACATTAGATACTTCTGCTGTCAACTATCTCACAGAGTTGTTGAAGACCAAATCAGACAATATACGTAAAATTGCTTTGTCACCTGGAAAGAACATTTATAAATTGTAATTATTATGTGATATCTTGCCTCGAGGGAGATTAAGAGTCAGACCATGGAAATTCTGAAGAAAATTAAGAGACCTGCTAATTTCTTTTAAATCCACATTCCCGGAACCCTTTATAAACTAAGAATTCTAATCAATTCTATCTTCTCACCTCTTTTCAGATGAACTGATTGCAATAAGCTTCAAAATCAATTACCAACAGAGGTAAGTTGCTGGTAGCTATCAACCAGACCACCAGACTTTGGATTCGAGGTCTGAAAGTCATCTTTTGTGCCCGTCCCACAGTAGGTAGGCCAGGCCATTTTCTCCTGTGGCTATTTCAATTTCCCTCAGCCTCATAACATCATAATTCTTCTGCAGTAGCTTCCTGGCCTTTCACTCTGTCTTCAGCCTCTCTAAATTCCCATCCAACCTTCCTCCAGCTGATGAAAACACCAACATCATTTTCATTGTTCCAACTAACTTTTGAAGTAACTCATTTTATAAACAAAGTGATAAGTCAAGAAGTGTTAAAAGATGAATAATCACTGGAAAGAAAGAAAATCATCACTTCTTTGAGAAGGTAGATGATACACCTAGAATCCCCAGAAAATCAACTGAGAAGCTATTTAATGTGATAGGTTGGACACAATAAATATGTAAAAATTAACAACTTTCCAATAATCCAGCAGTAACCAACTGAGACACACAACAGAAAAAAAATGCCTTTGCCCCGCACTGCCAACCCCCATCAGAGGCACAACTGGGAAGAGAGAAAGTGGATCAAAAAGATTGCTGGCATCTCTAGTTTTTCTGTGATAGTAACTGCTTGCATGCAGCCTTTGTGCAGCATGGGTTTTCTTTCCTGTTTTGTTTTCTTTTTGCCTTCTGTTCAAGATTTAAAGAGTCTCATGGTCAAGTTTCAGCCTGGACAGCTGTGGAGGTGGAGGGAGAGGGAACCACGGGCTGAAGAGGAGCAGGAGAAGGCAGGTGGTGTGGTCAATGGGCCCAGAGGCAGTGGGTCAGCTGCATCAACCTGGGAGTTATCACTGACCTGGATGAAACACTGAAAGCCACCTTTGACTCTTGCCCCTTGACCTTCACAGATCTTCAACTGCTAAATCCTAGAAGTTGTACTTTTTAAAGATCTCATAGATTTATTCCTTTGTCCTCATCCCCTGTACCTGTCCCTTACCAATATCCTCAATGCCTTGAATGACTTTTTTAAAGGAAGCAGAAAACCATTATTTCTTTGAGAAGGTATAATTATAGACCTTGATACTCTTTCAAACCGATTAATATTCTGCAGAATGCAGACCTATAGGCCAACCAATCTGGGCTGGCATACGCAGTTCACCCACCACCATAGACTGCATGGGTTTGAGCTCCAAATCTGCCACTAGTTAGCTCTGTGAACTTGACCATGTTGCTCAACTACTCTGAGCTTTGGTTTCTTCATTTGTAAAATTGGCTCAGTGCATAAATAATAAAAATTACTGTGAGGACTAAGAATGATACATAAAATACGGCACTGTCACAAAACTGGGAACATGATAACACAATAGGTATAGGAAGGCCATGACTGCTGCCATAGGAGTTGTCATCT
Source organism: Sturnira hondurensis (assembly GCF_014824575.4). NCBI lineage: Eukaryota > Metazoa > Chordata > Mammalia > Chiroptera > Phyllostomidae > Sturnira > Sturnira hondurensis. Next base: position 8,999,989 of record NW_028087485.1, read on the forward strand.
TTATCACAATTAGAGTCCAGAGTCACCTACTGGAGCAAGTTCAATGCCTATCCTTGGTCTATAAGACTATATAACTGGTGTCCACCTAATATATGCGAAGGTTCTCCTCAACATAAAACAGCCACTCGACCCTACCTCCACGTCCCAAATGTACATACGCCACTTCAGAGCTTTGAGTCTTCATCCACCCTCAGCCCTGAAATACACTTTTCACTTGTTTCCAAATGCACAACCTTCGAGGAAACTCCACTACCCCGTCCACGTGCCTCCACAGTGCCTTTCCTATACCAACACCACCACTTTCAGATGCAGTTAGCTCTGGCCACCCTGCCTGCCTAGCTCTGTCGAGGCAGTTAAAATGAATGATCTCTCTTGGTCCTCACAGGAACCCGATGAAGCAGGTACTGTTACTCTTGCCGCTTTACAGCTGAAGTCACTGGGGCTCTGAGAGGGGAGTTGCTTGCCCAAGGTCACAAAGTTGCCCAAGCGTTCAAAACTAGGTCTGAGCTCTCTACTGCTATCCCATCCTTCTTCAACACATGTTTTTAGGCAATGGCTGGAGGAGCCATGTTAACACATCAAAGTCCAGCCCAGTCACATCTTCTTTGTCCTCGAGAGGCCAATTCTTATTCACCTCCCCTGCTCTTACCCTTTTGGCTCTTCCAGCTGTTTTAAACAACAAACAGCATGTTATTAACTATCCTAGACAGCATCTCTACTGCATAATTGGGCACTCACTGTTGTCAGTATCCAGTATAACGTGATTATGCATAATTGGGTCTTGTTTATTAAGTAGAACCATAAAGTAATGGTCTGCATTTCCATGCACTGCTCATAGAGACCAGTCTTATTTCTTCCCAGATACACGTCAGGAATCTTTCTCAAAGAGACTACAAATTCCTCACACATAAGGACCACGTCTGATATTCCTTTGTGTCTCACCAACTTCTGCAGACATGAGAAATACCCTAAAATACCTTTTAGTTCAGAACTGGCCTTTAAGCAGGCTTTCTTAACTGGAGGGAAGGCAGGTCCCTGGAGATACGCAGGACAAAAGGATTTAAGAGGGAACAATCTTCTATTATTTCAGAACAGACAGCACACTGGGTCCCTTACATACATTGGGAAAACATGTTTCCAATTGTCAGAAGCCAAAAGCAAACAGGGTTTGATGGTGTCAATATAATGCTTAATAGGCTACGTATTTGGCATCTGTTCCCGAGGAGACTGCATGTCAGGAACTCAGAAAAGGTCTCCCAGGCATATGGGCAGCTCTCAGTCTGCCTCCTACACATTAAATACACTCGCAGTAGGGAATATGCATCTTTAAATGCATGAAACATGAGCCAGACTTGACACCCATCTATCAGCACTGCTTTAAGGATAATAAAATCAGTGCTGCCATTATAAGGAGAGAGAACTTGATGACCCACTGGAGATTTCCTCCAATTTAAACGATTCTATAAATTCCCCTAAAATCATAAAAAAGCAGATTAGAGATTCATGTAGGTGTTTGGACTATAAATACAAATTAATTTCTGCTCCAGCTGCAATGTTTCTCATCCTTGTAAGAAGCACCCCCATCTCTGAGATATTTCTGGGTGAAACGCCAAGAGAGCAGCGAACGACAGGACTCTCTCAGGTTCTTGTTGGCAACCACGTTCTTCTAATTTCACAAATAAATCTGCATCTCAAAATGAACTGAATTGAATCCTGCTACTGTCCAAAAACATTTATCACTGAAAACCTATTTTGTTTGGGGAGTGAGATATAATTGTGTACAGATTCAGTAAGACCCTAAATGTTCCACTGAGAAATTCTTTACTGAAAAGGTTTTGCTTGGACTCTAAGTAATCTATTTATTTCCATTCTCAGTTACTAGTCATATAATCCAATTTGTTTTTACTTTAAAAAATGTGTTTAAATAACTCTCTTATTTTTAAAAAACTGGGATAGTTGGTAATATCAGAAACTTATAGTATTTTCATCTACGGCCATACCACCCTGAATGTGCCCAATCTCATCAGAAACTCACAGTATTCTTAGTCTCACTTGGTTTTGTGAAACTTAACTCAAACTGACCCTTATAAAAGAAAGAAAATTAATTATTTTTAACATTCCTTCACCTACTAGAGCTCAATGGAAATCAAAAGAAAAATAGTAAATAGCATTTTTAAAGATTAATTATCAACTAATGCATTTTGTTTCACATATTTGCTCTGGTTCAATATGAAGTCAGAGACCAAAAGAGAAATAAACAAATGGACTGGGGATCATGTCCCCAAATGCACGAGGATAAATGCACAGCCCTAAGAAAGTGTGCTCAATTATGACATCACAGCTGTTTTCCCTATGAAAAGAACTATGTCCTGCAGCAAACTATAATTTCCCAAATAAAGGGAATAAAAGATTAAAGAAAAACATGTCAGCAATAAAATCCAAGGATAACAACCAGATGCCAGGCATATTAAAATACCATATCTTACAAAGGATTAAAAAAAGAAATCTTATACCACTTGAATGTTTAAAAGCAAACAAAGTATTTCCACTCAAACTCAGCAAAGAAAGGAGATTGTGGTTGATTGTTTCAATAATGCTACACGTATCCATGATCTTGGGCTGTCCTGTCCTACATTAATTCTGGCTTTGGCCATGTGATCTGCTTTGGCCAATGGAAGTTAGCAAGCACAACACAAATAGAGGCTCAAAAAAGTGCTTGCACGGCCCTGGCCAGTGTAGCTCAGTTGGTTAGGGATCATCCTGCAAAGCAAAGGTCGGTCAGTTTGATTCCTAGTCAGGGCACATGCCTGGGTTGTTGGTTCAGTCCCATGTGGGGCACATACGATGAGGCAACCAATGATGTCTTTCTCCCTCTCTTTCTCCCTTCCTTCCTCTCTCTCTAATAAATAAATAAATATGTATATTTTTAAAAGTGCTTGTACATTGAGGCTTGTCTTTTCCTCCTGATTTTGGAACTCCTTAGACCAACATGAGAATAAACCTGGGCTAGCCTAGTGGAGGCATGTAGTTCAGCTACTCCCCTTGCCCCAGCCAACTGCCAGCACCAGCCACTGTACCTGTGAATGATGCTATTTAGATCAACCAGCTCCTAGCAACCTGCCAACTGCCTGCACAAACATGAGTGAGTCAGGGCAAGCCCAACAGAACTGGCCATCTGAACCCAGCCTAAATTGCCAACCACTAGAACCATGATCTAATGACTATAGTTTTAAGCAACCAAGTTTTGGACTGGTTTGTTATACTGCAAAGGCTAACTTACACTGAGCTCATCACAGACCCTACTTCATGAGGACACCCATTAATGAACCAGTCACCACAGAGGAGGAATGTCAAACTCTTTTCCACCAGGGGCCACATCAGCCTTGCGGTTGGCTTCAAAGGGCCAAAATAATTTTAGGACTGTATACATGTCACTATGCCTTAACTGTTAAAGGAGTTGAAATTACATTCAGCCCTTCAAAGGCAACCACAAGGCTGATGTGGCCCCTGGTGAACATGAGTTTGACATCCTGCCCTAGAGGGAAAGAGAGAGGCGGCCCCAAGGATGGGTGGGTTTAGCAATTATTCCTGAAAGTGACTTCACGTATGAAATGCTGAGCGGTTATACTGCATCCAAAGAGTAATAGCACAACGACAGCAGCTAACACTTATAAATGCAAACACTGGGCTATATGCTTGATAAAGATGATCTCATTTAAGGCACACAAAGCCTCATATGAAAGGCATTACAATTATCTGCATTTTACAAATCAAGAACTGAGGCTTCAGAAAATTAAGTAACTTGCTCAGGGTCACACAGTGTTATAAGTAAAGTTGAACTCAAATCTGATTTGCTGAAGAGTCAGAATTCTTAATCACTATGCTTTTTTTTTAACCTGATACCATCTCCCACCCCACCATGAATGGCTTCTCCAGACCATTGGGCTGGGGAAGTCTGTACCAAAAAAACCTGGTCTCTCTTTCTTGAACCCTAGATAGCCAGGCAGAGCAGACTCAATGGCATTTATCCCCCTAGTTGAAGATATAGAGGCAATGGGAAGGACAGTGAACTTGGTCGGTCTTGCCTGGCCTGCTGACCTCTGACACAGAGACCAGAGCAAGAGGGCTTCAGTGTATGGGCAGGGGGCCATTGAACACATAATGGGCTGGCCCACCAGCAATGTGTGGCCCGAGACTCCAGTGATCATGTGCTAATCAGATTAGCAATGCCTCCCTTTCAGTCTGGGATGGGAGCATAAAGGAGTCTTAGATGGGGCTGGAAAAAATAGGTAGAAAGTTGGACAAAAGCTCCTTTCTTCTCATGGGCATAGAAAGTGTTCACATGACGAAAGGGAAGAGGTTCAATATCCACTTAATATTGAAACCTCTGGAATCAGACATGCTGTTTCCTGGATTTCTGACAGTTTAGAATGCCTCAACCCTAACTCTCCATGAGATTAAAACAAGGGTAAGGAGAAGGAAGTCAATCAAGATAGCCCCTTTGGAAACCTATTTGACTCAAGATACATAACAGGAACGAAACCTATCTAACCAAGCCCCAGACTGAGCCCCCCAGTTAGCTATGTGTCTCCCTGGGTTGGCTGAAATGCAAGTATGTAAGGTATGGTTGAAAGTATAAAATGGTTTTGAACTTCTATCTGCCTAATCAGGCCTGCAGGGCCAATCTCTTTTTAAGAAATTCTTAATGCTTCCTGTTGCTACAGGAAGTTATTCTTGGCACATTTAGAGAGAACTAGTGAGAGGGAATAGGAGAAGGCATGAGATAATTGAGCCCATTGAGTATACCTAGGCAAGTGTGAAGGGACACAGTTTGGGAAACTCATTCACCTTAAATGAAGTCGGACATGATTTTAAACCCAAAATATCTGCATATTAAAAGCTGCTTCTGGGAAAGAAACCAGAATGTCCTAGACAACCCTGCACAATCACCCTTTTTCTTAGGGCGGCCAGCAATGGCACAGGCATTTTCTGAGGGCCCATCAATCTCTCCAGTCCTCTGTTTGCTGCTCTGTTAAATGGGGTTGTTGCAAAGATTAAGAGAGAAAGTAGTAAAGAGTTCCTTGATTTTGGATTTCTTGGACCTCAATAATTCTCCCCCAAATCATGGAGGCACCAGCATAGTCATGCTAATTTCTTCCTTTGCTAAGTTTTAACACAAAAAAGGAAAAAGACTAACAGATAATATTAAGGTAGGGCCAAGGCAGTACTCTGTGCAGGAACTATTCTAAATGTTTCCCATATGTTGTGAGAATTTTCCTGACAACCCTACGAGATGGGAAGGATTACTCCCACCTGACAAATGAGAAAACTGAGTTACCATGGACAGGTTAAGCAACCTACCCAGGGTTTGGGAGCTAATGGCAGAGCCAAGATTCAAACTCCAGTAATCTTGCTGCAAGGTATGTACCCTCAGCAAATAGGAGATTGTCTGGAGTTCTTTCCAAATGTTTCACAAAAAAAAAAAAAAGGAATGCACAAAAAAAAAATTAGAGAATACCATTTCCAAAAATAAATAATATTTTACATCTCCAAAAGAAAGAACAAACAGAAACACAAGTAGTCCCCAAAACTGAAAAGTAAAGTTGGTTTTATGCAACACTGTTGTTGTGTTCATTTTACTACAAACCAACGGATATTTATGTTCGGGAACACAGATTTGCCCAGTCTCCAGATCAGCCTTTGAGAACCACTGAGCGATACTGGTTGCTGAGGAGCTAAAAGATTGCTGGTTGCTGTGAACCTAAAGATGACGAGCAAGTTGCCCCAGAGCCCACACTATGGCAGCGCTCACATTGAGGCTGTTTTAGCTGAACCAGGTAGACAGAGGTATGCACAGTGCCTCACGGGCCAGCCACATGGATGTATGCACAGCTTGGTTTATGGCCAGCATTAGGTTTCTGTTTTTTGAACAACCCATCCCCAATTGCTCCTTCTGTCCTCTGTGACACACGAAGAGCAGGCGCTGGAGAGCAGGCGTCCCCCAGGAAGTCCCAGGAAGACATGTCAGCAGAGAAGCAGCCTGCGAGGAGCAATGCGCTGGGGAAAGAGCCTCTTCAACCACTCCCCACACTGCAGACAGTCTTTGGTAAGAACAGCAAGACTCTGCAGAAAGTATTTCCCCCCCTCACCTTATTCTTATTCCCCTGGATTTTAGAACAGAAAAATAAGCCCTACAGATGGGCTTCTAGTCAGCAGCTTCAGCTTACACTGTGCCTTTCAGTCCATAGGTCTCTCTATTGAGCGCACACCTTCAACAATGTCAGCTGAACTTTGGGGAGAATGATCATTTAGTTATCTGCTAACAGAGTGGCCAAGAATTACTTTAGTGTAGGCTACCCCACAAGCAACTGGGACATATAAGAATTCTGTCTTCCGTATGTTAAAGCAGTTCTTTAATAATTGAACAATTCCTTTGGGGTTTTTTTGGTGGGGGGAAGACTAGTCAAGAAAATGAAACGTTTCATTGTTTTACTGGGAGGCACCGAAGAACAGCGGCGAGTGGCTCTGTTCCGGATCCCAGTGACTAGGGTTTACGAGAGGGGTCGGTAAATCTGCCCTGCGGTGGGCCAGACGGTAACTACTGCGGACCTGGCGGGCCAGAGTCTCTGTCACAACTACTCAACTCTGCTATTGCAGCATGAAAGGAGCCACAGATAGTCCTCGAGTGGATGGGTGTGGCTGTGTACCCCCAAAACTTGACTTGTGGACACTAAAATTTGAATTCGGATCGCTTTTACATGTCAAGAGATTGTATTCCTTTTTTGATTTTTCCTAACCACTTACATAAATAAATACCATCCTTGGTGTGGGCCAAATACAAACAGGTGGTAGGGGAGATACGGCCAGTGCACCGTGGGCCAGAGTGCACCACACCTTGGTTTATAATTGCAGCTTTGGTGTCTCTTAAGCTATAAACTCTTAGTCAAGCTTAATTTTGAAGCCTCAGGTTCCTTGTCTGTAGAATAGACAGAATTATAGCATTGACCTCATCCGGGTTCCCTGGGGGTACAGAAAAAGCCAAATGCTTCATTCAGCACAGGGTGGCTGGGCAGGCACTCAGCATACAGCAAATGTGAACTGTTACTGCATTTTCCTCCTCGCGTCAAATCGCTCTGCAGCTTCTGCCAAATCCATCCAGGCTGCCATCCAACAGGATCAAGGATCTTCATATCTCTATCAACCAAGAAACATTCTAGAATTTTCATACTAGCATCAGCAGCCTCGGAGAGTTTGTAAGCCCTAAAACATGCCTCGAACCCTGGATGTTCTCATTTACCCGCTTTTCCTGGATCTCAGTTCCTGCAGGTCAAGAGCTGAGGACCCTAATGTGAGGTTATCATGCTCCCAACCAGAAATAATGATTTTTTTCCAGAAGTAATATTTCTGAGCACCGGCCAATGCTCATGACCGCTGGCATTCTGCCAAGTGTCTTACGCAGTTCTTCCCCTCCATCTTCACAACAACTGAAGGGTGTGCAGAGGAGATGATGAGTTCCAGTTTTCAGAAAAGGAAACCAAGATATAGGAAGTTTGGGTAACTAGGCAAGGTCACATGCCAGGTAAGCAGAAGTTCTGGGGTTCCTTCCTGACCATGGCTCTTACTTTGCAGCAAAAAAAAGGGTGAACACCTTTTAGGGACCCTGTGCTCCTCTGACTAAACCTGTATTCTGAACCCCTAGGGATCCTGTTAAAATTCAGGTTCTGGGTCATTAGGCCTCAGGAGGGTCCTGAGGTTCTGCATTTCTAGAAAGTTCTCAGGTGGTGCCAATGCCACTGGTTCTAGAACCACTTTGAGTTGCAAGGCTCTAGATGACGTAAAAAATGTGAATCTCCCCCATTCATGACCAAGATGGTCTATACAAAATGAATCAATGACCATGGGTTTCCCAGGGCAAAGAGTCTTCAGGGACCGACTGCAGACGTTGTAGGCATGACTCTACCAGGGGCCAGGTGTGTGCCCTTGGGGGCAAGTCTCTCAACCTATCTGTGCCTTATGTGTCCTACCTATAAATGAGAAAGGTAATAACTCTTATCTCATAGGGCTATGACAATGTTTCAATAAGATTACATATATATATATATATATATATATATATATATATATATATATATCAGTTAGAGTAGTGTCACACCTTGTAAATGATCAATAAGTGAAAGATAACCAGAAGATCAGGAGAACTGCAGATCCTTACCAAAAAAGTATCTAAAAATGTGCCACGTGAGGTTTGCCCCCTGCACAGCTAATAGCTTGTGCACACCCACTCAGATCCGCCTATCAGTCAAGCCATTTTACAGTTAAGCAAACCAGACTTGCAGCCAGTCAGTCATAAAATTAAATGAGAGATAAAGTTCACCCTGAAAGGGCAGGACCCAGAAGCTAATGAAGAAGCAGCCCTTTCCATCTCCTTCGTTACTTATTTATCGGAGGGCCATGCCCATTCCCCACACTGCCTCGGGTCTGTGGGTGGGCAAAGCAGAGTGCCAGGCCCATGAGAAGCACTTAATTAACAAAGGAGACTGTGGTTAGAACAAAAGCAGGGGCCATCTTTTAAGTAACCACAGTATGACCCGATTCCTGGAGGAATCCGGTTCCTGGAGAGCAACTAAAATGGCAGTGGGCGGGTGCAGTGGGCATGGCCGAACAGGAACTTGGTTGAGCAAGTCGTCACTGCCTTTTCTAAAGTTAGGTTGGCAATGTACCAGTCAGGTGAAAAGCTAAGTGAGAAAGAAGAAGGGGGCCTACAGGTTGGAGGTCTTCAGGACCCACCGAAACCTCATCTCCTATAGCGGGCACTTTTGTGCCCCGAGCGTCATCCTCCCAGTTCATCTCTGGGATGGCCATCAGTCCCTGGAACACTCCGGCCGCTTCCATCTCAAGGGCATGCAGAACCAGCTTTGCTGCTGAGGCCAAGGCTTCCTCAGAGGTGGGAGCAGAAACAAGTTAAAGCACCCTCTGATTTAAGGAGCAGCCGAATGGCCCCAGTGCAACTTGCAGCCAGGAGGCAGCGGGAGTCAATGAAGTGTCCCAGCCTCCCTACCTTTGACAGGACAATTCTGCAATAGTTTCAATGTGGTTCCTCCGAGGAGCTCCAGTGACATTGGGATTCGTGTGCTCACAGCTGTGACTCACTCTCTCTCTCTCTCCTTTTTTTTTTCTCTCTCTCTCCTGGCTTTCCTCCCCTACCTCACTCTCCTGCTCCCTGCCCCAACTTCCTGAGTTTACCTCCCAAACTACTGGCACCCAAGCCCTTGTCTCAGTCTCCGATTTGGGGCACCAAAACTGAGACCCCTGACCACTCCAAAGGATACTGCTCACAGTCCTTCTGTACAGAATCACAGCCCTTGTCACACCACTCTGAGGTTGCAGAACCAGGAGGTCCCCCAAGTCCAGGATCAGTCCAACCCATCCACTGTGGAACCCCCAGGTATCCTGGCATGTAGAAAGCACTCAGCAACTGTTAGTTCAGAAGATGCCAGTAATACATCTCCTGCCTGGGCATCAGAGGGTCAGGAGTCAACCACTGGTCTTTTCAACGATTCAGGAAAGACCTTTTCTGTTTTAGAAAAGCATGTGAATGAATTAAGACAGAGTCATTAGCAGCAAGGGAAAGACATCCAAAGAAGGTCCGTGTTCCATTAAGCTCACCCACCACTGCCCCACAAAATGTACCCCAGGCCTCTCTGCTCTTTGTTCTCTTCTCGCCTCCTCTTTGGAACCCAGCCTCATCCACCTCTGACTGTCCATCCCTACACACCACCTGCAGCCTTGTCCTTCTTCTCCTTCCCCATTTCCTCTTTCCCTTTTTATTCTTGTGCTCCATATTCTACCAATGACAAAGGACTAGGTCAGAGAAAAGTAATCCAAACAAGTAAAGCTGATTATGCTGCTGCTAGTCCTTTAAATCTCTGCCCCCCACCTCTGACCCTCAGGCCTTGAAGCTAGAGGTTGCAAACTAGCCTCCTGTGGGTCAAGGCGGGTTGGCAGATATGTTTCTGGGAAACCCATGCAATGTTCTTAAAGTTACATACACAAAATTCCACATTCACAGCTATTCTTGAAAAATTAAAAGATTTGGCAACATGAGCCCACACTTAGCTGGGGTCTGATTCACTGCTTCCCAGAGACAGGACTTGCAGCCCCCGTGTGCTGCAGACCCCACCACTCCCTCTTGCCTCTGACTCTGAGACCACTGTCGGTTGCCATTGATGATTGTGATGTGCCAAGTTCACTTTGCTCTTTCTTGTTAGCTGCCTAGCCCTGAGGAACAGTGAATGCGAGCTTGCTACCCCATATTTAAACACTTGGGAAAAAGTCCCAGCTGCTATGATTGTTCCTTATGTTTTTTAGTGCCTCAGGCAAGAGGTTAGAGCTTCCAACTCTAATGCACGCCTTATGCCGCTTTGGCACCCCATCTTAATGATGGTGATGGTGATGACGATGATGACGTAATGACACCTGGGTAACGGATAGCAGTTACTCTTGGCACGTATGTCTGCCCGATTCTTCTACAGGTGCTTTCTTTTTTCCAAGAAATCATTAATATTGAGGGATTCAGAAGAGATGAGGAATAAAATAGGGCAAAAACAGAAAGAAGAAGCCGGCAGGAGGCACATCTTAAATATGCTTGCATTGCCCTTGCTTACTTCAAAGGGAGAGGAGACTGGTGGGCCAAAGAAAAGAAATTCTTCTCCTCTGCACCTTAGATTCTAATTCTGGCAAGAATACAGACTTCTTCGTCTCACTTCTGAAGCTGTAAAATCAAGCTCAAGCACCATTTCACGTTAACCCTGAGCAAGGGGAGGACTTTGGGAGCATCAGTGAATCAGTCTGTCTCAGCAGGCAAAATGGACACAGTCTGAATCAAGTCTATAGATCTACAAACGAACCCACAGTTATTTCCAGACTCCTGCAGAGCTAGAAGTTGATGACAAAATAAAATGCAAAGGCAACCAGAGGAATAATTTCCATAACCTCTCAGAGCTCAAAGACCGAACGTAAATGACTGTAGGACAGATCACTTACAGGGGGACCAGCATTAACGCTCTTCCAACATTTAATCAGCCACTAAACAAATATTCACCTGTGTGCAAGGAACTAGGAATGAGGTGATCATTAAGGCAGACACCAGAACTGCCTTCGTGGATGGTCTATCAGGAAAGAGTAATTAAACACATAATTATAATTATTTCACTAATTACAAGTGGGATCAGTGATAGAAAAGAGAAGTCAAGTATGGGAACATTTACCAAGAGACCTAACCAAGGAAGAAGGCCCCAACCGCCCGCCCCAAGGAAAAAGCATTTAAGCTAAGACCTCAAGGGTGAGTCAAAGTTGCCTGGGCACAGAGTCTGTCCATCTTTACTGAGCACTTACTGTGTGCCTGGTACCGTACCAGGCATTGGAGTTAAAGAGAGAAATTGTCACAAAGACCTCACAATCTACTGGGGGTAAAAAGGCTTCCATCATATCTGCTGCTGGGAAATGATGGGATCTCTTCATCACCATAAAACAGATTAAATAATCATTAAAAAATGTCCTGATACTCAGAAGAATTCAACCAAGAATTTTCCTACATGCAAAATGTTCTATTGTGAGTGCAGAGAAATTCTCTAATAATTTAGTAAAACAGATGAAAATGAGGAACTGTCAAATTCTGTGGAGCACCAGGGGCTTCACCAAGATAAGTTTTGTTCTCTGGGGCTATACAAGCCACCCAACCAAACAAGAGAAAGGACTTTAATAAAGGGAATGAGGCAGGATACTAAACTTTGGCAGTCTGTACAAACAGATCGCTGGCTAATTCAATACTATTAATAACCATCATAGTAATGTTAATGATAACTAAACACTGACAAACCTTGATGTGTACTTAATGAACATATTTAACTCTGTGGGTAAGTACAATGATTTTCCCCATTTTATGGATGAGAAAACTAGCAATTAGAGCAAACAAGAAACTTCTGGTTTGGCAGTATGGCAGACTAAACAGCCTAAAAACTGAAGTCTACAGAGCATTAGACATGCTGAATAGAACAACACATCTGTTTAATTGCAAAATGGAGTTCACAAGTAATCTGATCCTCAAGTGTCAAAATCAAAGAGTGAACTGCTTATTAGATCAGTGAACAGACACCGCAGCTATCCCTTGGGGGCTGGTTGGGGCAAGATGATGGACTCACGGAACAAAAAACTTGGACTTCAATGTCCACAGGAGAAAAACAGATGAGGTGCTGGCCCGTGTGGAGTAGGCAGTTGGTACCAAGACTCCTCCACATAAAGTTGGGGGATTACAAGGGTTACAGCCTCAGTGAAAAAGAGATGATAGACTGAAATCCACCCACTGGACAGGAAGACCACAGGAAACCTAAATCTCTCTCCTGGGCTCCAGTGGAAAAAATTGGCTACCCAACGAATTTGTATTTATGGATCTTTCATCACTAGAGTTTGGGGTTCTAATATTCATTTACTGAGTGTTAGTGGAAGCCCCAAAGTGAGAATTTAATCTAAAAAATGTATCCTAAGCAAGAGATATCACCTCACAAAAATAGATGAAAAGACATACCATGAGCCTAGACCAGTTTGAGTCCCATAAATAGAGACTTTCTGAAAATAAGTTCACAACCCAAAATCACAACATAATAGGAAGAATGTCTATCCTAAATAAAAAATCACCAATTGCAATAAACAATTGGAAAAACCTCCAAGACCTTCAAGTAATAGAATAATCAGATGAAAACTATAATATTTAAATTAATTCATTGAAGACATAAAGGAAGAAATACAGCATAAGCTGAAGACACTATCAACAAAGACTTGTGGGAAAGAAGCATTAGAAAATAAAAATGAGAGTACTGAACATAAAATCTTGATGGATTGGCTGTTAACAGGTAAATACACCTAAAGAAAGATTTAGTGGATAAGATGTTCAAGCTGAGAAAAATACAACACAAGAGATAAAGAGAAAAAAATATCAAAGATTTGCAGAAGGAGAGAACAGACAAAAAAAGGAAAGACTATTCAAAGACATAGCAATCTTCAGATTCAGGAAATACAGTGTGAGTCCTAAGCACAGTATGTAAAACTAAGTTCACACTAAATGTGTTGTGCTGAAACTCCAGAACATCCAAGACAAAGAAAAGTCCTAGTACTCAATAGAAGAAAAGGCAGGATACTTTTCAAAGGGGCAATAATAATTAGGCTAACAGCAGACTTCTCAATAGCATCAGTGGAAGCTTATAAAAGAACTAACATCTTCAAAGTGTAACTAAAAAATAGGATTTCAACTTATCTCAGACAAGCTAAGGAGAGTGTTAGCTACTGAAAACTTTATCACTGAAAGAACAATGAAAGGATATACTTCAAAGAGGAGATGGACCTAGAAGTGAAAAAAATAGAAGTATGAACAAAATAGAAAACAAAAGAACTGGAAGACGTCTTGTCAAATCTGAATAAATATTTATTGACTGTATAAAATAATGATGATGATGACAAATACTGGGGGAGCTGCTTCCCAGAGACGGGACCTGCAGCCCTCATGTGCTGCAGTCCCCACCACTCCCTCTCGCCTCCGACTCTGAGATCCCCCCACCTTAGTTGCTATTTATGAGCATGATGTACAAAGTCCACTTTGCTCGTCTTTGTTACCAGGAGTCTTCATGGTGTTTGTAGGAAGGATAAAGATACTGATCAACCTTAGGTTTGTCCAGACTGGATGTTAACTATGCATGTTAAATGTTTAAGGAAATCCATGAGAGGGTGGGAGAATGAATGAATAAATAACAGTGAGTGATGGTAACAATTCAAAAAGAAATAAATAAATAAATCAGAGAAAAGGGGATAGGGAGTAGTGAGAAGAAAGATATGACAGCTGATGGGGGAAGAAAAAAATTTTTTAAACACATGCAATCTAACAGGAAGCAACAACAGACATCTACACTACAAAAAATGTCAGGATAAATAATTGAAAATGAGAAAATAGAAATAAACCTAAAATTATGACTAAATATAAATAGATTAAACATACCAGTCAAAAGACAAAGATACTACATTAAACTTTTTTTTTATTATAAGAGACTCACCTAAAATATAAGGACACCAAAAGTTTTTTTTTAATTATAGAAAAATTAGGTTTAAAAAAACCTGGGCTATATTATTTTCAGGCAATTTTATAAGTAAAAGCATTAAGAATTAAGAGGATTCTTACATTATATTAGAGAAACAATTCCCAAGAAAAAATAAAAATCATACATACCTTTTACTAAGCTTATAAACATAACCTAAAATGTACTTAAGAGAAAAAAAAAGACTACAGAGAGAAACAGACAAATCTCCAAACTACTTTTCAGTGATAGGGAGACAAAAAAATTAGGAAAGTAAGAAAGATACAGATTTAGACAATACGATTAGCAAGGCTGATCTGGTGAACACCATACAGACACCTGAATGTTGAACACGCAGAGAGTAACATCCTTCGCAAGCACACGGGCATCACTTATAACACCAGCCCACTCGGTCAGTCACAAAGCAAGTCCCCACAAACTCCACAAATCAATACAATACAGGTCACAATGCAAAAAAGTGAGATCTCGACAATAAAAAATAACTTTTAATAATAAAATAATAAAAAGTAACATATATATATGTGGAAATTTAAAATTGTGTTGTTTTAACTACCATAGGAGAAATAGTGGGTATTTTTTAAGACTGACTCAAACGAGAAACAACTCTGAAAAAGAAATACTTAGAACAAAATGAAAATACCACATTTCAGAACATATGGGAAGGAACTAAAGAAATTATTTAAAGGAGATTATTTGGCTATAAATGCTTGCATTAGAAAGGTAGATGGAACACTAGTAGCTGAGCATCGATCTTAGGAAATTAGAAAAAGAACAGAATAAACCCAAAGTACATACAAGAAAGAAAACAATAAAGTTAGAGTTGTCAAGGAAATATGAAACAAACTTACAGTAGAGGAGTTTGGCAAAACATAAAATGTGGGGTTTTTTTAAAGATTTTTTTTTATTTTTAGATAGAGCGGAAGGGAGGGAGAAAGAGAAGGAAAGGAACATCAATGTGTGGCTGCCTCCTGCAAGCCCTGCACCAGGGAATCCGGCCTGCAACCCAGGCATGTGCTCTGAATGGGAATCAAACCGGCAAACCTTTGGTTCGCAGGCCAGTGCTCAATCCACTGAACCACACTAGCCAGGGCCAAAACGTGGTTCTTTCTGAAACTAACAAGGTGATACTAACTGGAGAGGCAGGATACGATGACGTGGTAGAAAGTGTGGGCTCTGGAGTGGACTGCCTTGTTCGAGTGCCCACTCTGCCACTTACCGTGGCCTTGGGGGTGGGGCACATGGCTGGCAATGGTGGAACCACAGCTCCAACCCTGGGCTGCTGGACCTCAGGGCCCATGCATTAATCCGTTACTCTTACGACGGGAATTCAAAGTCATGTACTCTGGCAGGAGTACCTTCCTCCCATAATGAAACTGAGTATTATTATACCAATTTAACAGAGGGAGTAAAGGAAGTTTGGAGAATTTAGGTAATTCTGCCCAAGTGATGAAATATAAAGAAATGGAGTTGATTCAAGACCAGATCTGACTCTCCAGATGGTCCTCTTAACTGCCATGTTCATCTATCCCAGGAACATCCCTGTTGGCTGGCCACTCAGCATAGTGACACTCTGGAAAGGTACTTACTGCATATCCAACTTCAGGGAAGATGTCTTCTTTAAGGCAGAATGTAAAGAGAAGGAGCAAAACCCTCTTGCTCCTATACAGAATTTCTTCCTCTTACTTATGGTAGCCCAGTGGTTAAGACGCCATGCTTTGGAATTAGAAACAATAAGGGTAATTTGTCCCCTGACCAATGTGGCTGAGTTGCCTGGGCATCGTCCCACAAAGAAAAAGGTCACCAGTCCATTCTGTCAGGGCACATGCCTGGGTTACAGGTTCAGTCCCCAGTCAGGGCAGGTACGAAAGGCAACTGATCAATGTTTCTCTCTTGCACCCATGATTCTCTCCCTCTGTTGTCTGCTCCCTTACCCTCTTTTAAAATAAATAAAATAAATAGACATTTTAAAAAGAAAATAATAAGGATAATTGCTAATATTTCTTAGACGCTTACTACATCTAAGAATCCTAAACTCTTTCAATCTTTACAACATCCCTTCTCACACCTATTAGCACCCCACAATACAGACTAAGAACCTCGGGGACAGAGACGTTAACCTCACACAACTGTGAATTGGCTGAGGCGGGATTCCAGCCCAGGCCATCGAACACCAGAGCTTACATTCCTTCCCACATTAAACTCCTGGGACCCAGCTTCTTCATCCACTGACTGGGGATGGCAACTCCCGCCTGTCCTGAACTGTGAAGAGGAACTGAAACAGGGCAGGTAAAGCCACCAGCACAGTATCTGGCAGGGGGATGCTCGTGGAGGGGACACAGGCCTAAAACGAAGGTACTTTACCCAACTGCTCCAGAACAACGAACGGCCTAAAACCCTCTAAAAGAAATATTTCCTTCCATTTCACTCTCACAAATCTTCAAAAGGACATGTTGTACTTTATGGGAAAGCTAATTTTCAAAATCAAAATCATTAGTCATTTCACATTATGTGAAGCCATGGAGAAAAGTATTTCAAAGAATCTGACAAATAGAACTGTAGCGAAGCTGGGGTCGGGGGAAGCTCACATTTCCCAACGCGGTAACTCTAGCCTTGAACTTATTATCCAGAATTCTTGAAATCTCAGTAATGGCGGCATAAAAAGCCAATTAATCAGGTTGTTTGTTCTCTGTGTGTGAGTCACTGTTGCCATCTACAGTTAACAATGGGGCATGCAACACTGCCAAATGCCTTAATTCTAAAACACACAGACCTGGGGACGGCGGAGCCAAGAAAACATGCCTGTTCAGTCAGTACAGAAAACGAAAACGCTACCTGAAGGAGCAGCTCTTTCTCAACCACCTCTTCCGTCTTGCTGATGAGACGCTTCTGCAGGATATGAATTTTCTGTATCAGCTCGTAGGTACTGGGGTCACTGGCCTATGTAAGGGGAACAAAATAAAGCAGCTTAGAGACACCGTCAGTTTCAAAGCATCGTGGTCCCTATGCAAAAGAATTATTGTTTTATTGAAATCTACTGCACACCTGCAGACCCAGTACAGAGAGATTTAAAACCAAAACATACTGAGTTGGCCAAAAAGTTTGTTTGTTTGTTTTCTGTAAGATGGTTCTAGTAGCACTTAGTTATCTTTAACTTCATTCTAAATAATTTTGTTTGATTGTATTGTGATAGCTGTCAGTCAGCCTGCATTTAAAAAACACTCATCAAAATGGGTGAATTTTTCTGTATTCATTTTAATATTGAAGATGGAAGAATATACACAACATCTTCATCATATTCTGATTTATTATTTCAAGAACGTGATAAAAAGCAACTGAAAAACACACACACAAAAAAGATTTGTGCAGTGTATGGAGAAGGTGCTGTCATGGATCGAATGTGTCAGAAGTGGTTTGTGAAGTTTCCTGCTGGAGATTTCTCGCTGGATGGTGCTCCGTGACAGTTGGGTGGACCAGCTGAAGTAGACAGTGATCAAATCGAGACGTTAACTGAGACCCATCAACGTTATTCTGTCATACTGCACAGGAAATAGCCAACATACTCAAAATATCCAAATCAATAAAGTCATTGGTGAAAATGAAAATGTGTTTTTTATTATACGGAAAAAGTCATACAGACTTTTTGGCCACCCCAGTAGGAAAATAGAGGAGGTGATCATCAAAACAGACTGATGTTTGGCTAATGTCTTACCTATTGGCTGTGGTTGGCCAATAAATGGGAAGTGATTTGTGTTTATTACACCAAGGGAAATAATACTACTGACAACACAATATTGATAGCTGCTATGCATGATGTCTGATTCTTGGCCACCATCCAGACACCATGCCAAGAATTTTTCATACATTAAGTGATTTTAGCCACACAACAGCCTTATGTGACAGCATGCACCGTCCCCTTTTACAGAAAAGACAACTGAGGCTCGGAGGATTAAGTTATTTATCCACACAGGGAAGGGTCAGAGCTGGATTTAAGCCCAAACATGCCAGGCTCTAATTACTCTGCCCTGGGGCTCCCCTCCCATCATCACTGTTTCTATGGGAAGGAGACAGCGTTCCCTAATTCATTCTGCCTCAGGATTCTCCTCTGATAATTGCAACAAGAGAATTCATTACAGCCTATAATGGGGACGGTTTCTAGGACGTGGACTTCTGCTAATAACATGTTCTGACAACAGAACATGACCGTGGCATTTAGCTCTCAGCTCTCAAAGGGTGTCATTAATCCATAACGCTCTGGTGCACCTTCAATAGCTAGCTGTGTACAAATCAAACAAGATCTACACTTATAAATTGATATTCTGTCCTCCAGACTTTGAGCCCAAGCGTCACTTCCAACTGTATTGACATTTTGAATTAATCTAGAAGCTAAATATTGTCAACTGCTTCCCAGAATCTCTATTTTCTAATTTTTACAATAAAAATTGACATGCAATTGGAAACTTTAAATATCTGCTTGAAACCACGTGGAATAAACTAATGTGACAGGAAATGGATTTTAAATTGTCAGCTCCACTTCCCCAGACACCCGTATTATTGTTAGTTTAGTAAACTAACTGCACCACTCTTGGCATTTGAAAAGGAATAACTGAGGATCCAAAAGAATGAGGAGAAAGGTATTCTATGAACTGTGACTTTGCTTGAGAAATATCAAGCGGTGCCAAGTGATACCCACACACTGGGCCTAGCTTTGGCACGTATATCCTCTTGGCAAGACTGGATGTTGTTAAAATTCAGGCCTCATGTTTAGATAATAATTTATAATGCATTATCTGTAATGCCTTCTTCATTAAAAGGGGAAAAAAACACACTCTCCCAAATCCTAGCTGTTCATCGACTCGAAGCCCCTGCAGGTACCCATATTGCTGGGTACAACTGGAGGAGGAGATCACCACGTTTCTCTGGAATATGCAGAGGTTCTTTTTAACTGTTATCTGCAGTGCTGGTGATAATGTCTATCAGGAAGTCATCGAGTAAAATAGAAGGTTTACGGGCATACCTCGGAGATATTGCAGATTCTGTTTCAGACCACCATAACAAAACGTATATTGCAAATAAAGCAAGCAAGCCTTAATCTTTTAGCTGGTGGAGGGTCTTGCCTTCGGTTTATTTTTTAAAAAGGGAAAGAAAGAAAGAAAGGAAAAGCAACACCCATGAAGCGCAATAAAACGAGGTATGCCTCTACTACCCATCACCTACCAATGGGACTTCGGCTGTGTTCCCAGGTTCCTAAGAGAAAGGGTTTGGCTAACACAGTCCTTCAAAAAGAGGGCCAGTTCACAAAAGCCATATTTTTTATTCCTGCATGAAATAAAAAGATGCAAAGACCAATGGAAAGATGTTGGAAGATACTGGTTGAAGAAGAGAAGCAATTCACTATCTAAGACTAACCAGCAGGCCCAGGATGGCTGTTTGAACAAAAACTACCCAAAGGGGGAAAATCCCAATTGGTGAAGCCAGTTCACAGTTTCCACCAGACTCTTTAGGCAGAAAGGATTCTGTCCAAGACTTTTTAAACAAACCCCAAGTGAACCATCTGGTTCTAGGCACTCATTCTACATTTGATCCAGCCTTACATTTCAGGGAACAATTTGCATAGCATTGAATAAAACCATGCTTTCCATCATGCTGTAGGTGTGGAGCCACATGGGGCAGAAGAAGAGATTTGGGGGTGAGAGGAAGGCTCTGCCACACGGTACCTCGAGCTTCCTCCATCTGTGCACATTCATGGGGTTCTCCAGTTCCTCCTCCAGGGCTCGGCATCGCGTCCTCTCCTTCAGAAATTCTCTTTGCATGTGAAAAAGCTCCTGCCTGAACAAGAGATGCTTCCTTTTGCAAAGGAATTCTCCACCCATTTCAACATCATATCTTTCTGTGGTTTTACATACACACTAACATCTCATAGAAAAAGTTGGAATTAAGGAGACTTCTGCGAACACTGAGACCAGCCACCTGATCCAAGCCAGACACAGATGATACCAGTTATCGCAGAGCTCAAAATTCAGCCTTAGCTTTTGGAAGGAGGGAAGGAGAGAATGAAGGGGAAAAAAAGGAAGGAAAGAAGGGAGGGAGGGAGAGAAGGAAGGAAGGAAGGAAGGAAGGAAGGAAGGAAGGAAGGAAGGAAGGAAGGAAGGGAGGAAATAAGGAAGAGTACCAGAACTTCAGAATCATGATTCTGGATATCCAGGAATTTAGAAGCACATGAAAAAAACAGAGAAGGTGAGTTACAAGAATTTCAATACATTTTTAAATGTTTCTAAATGGCTCTACAGCAGCAGCAAAGGAACCTACAACATCCTACCACTAAGTATGGCACCTGACTTCAAGATACTGAGGCTTGGGTGACAACCTGACACCAATTAGGCCAGGGTATCGGCCACCCTAACTGCCCATTGGAATCACTGGGGAAGCTTTGAAAACATGCTTTTGCCTGGCCCTTACCCCCAGAGAGATTCCGCTGTGATCAGTCTTACATGTGGCTTGGATTTTGGAGGTTCTTAAGTCCTAGTGGTAACTTCTAATGTGCAGCCAGCATTGAGAAACGCCGAATTAGGAGTGATATGTTATCTGGTACTCTGCAACTACACAGATGGTTGAAAAAGTCCTAAAGGACTAGCTCTGGCTCAAATGCACTTCTAAAGTCTGCAGGAATCTCTAATTAGTAGGTAATGTGCTACAGCCATCCACAGTACCTCATGATCTGGCTGCCACCCTGTGGAGCAAGAGGCTTTGTTAGTGGGTAGAGAAGAGGCAAGCCCTGGCACTGACAAGGGCAATAAGGAATTCCTTTCTGTCCTCATTTGCTGTGAGTGTGCAGATTACCAATACGAAGCCATCTCTTCTGCTTAATTGCTTCATTTAAACCAATCATACAACTTCCCCTCATTAGCAAGACAAGCCATTAGAATTAACTGCATGGTGTTCACTCCTCAGGGAGCTCAAAACAAGCTGCTTAGGATTAAAAACATATTTTTAACACTTCTGTTTTCTAGAGTGCCATCAGAAGAGGAAGGCAAGAGTATTAGCTACTGTGACTGATGGCTTATCTTGTACTACACCCTCTGGGAGGCACATTATGTTTGTTTTCATATTTAATTTTAACCACAAGTCTAAAGCTCAGAGAAGTGAAGTGATTTTCCCAAGGTCACACAGCTTGTAGGTAGCAAGGCTGAAGTTGGAATTCATGCCAGCTTACCTCCAATGTCTTTATTAAGTTTTCCCATTGAAAAGAAAAATAAAATCTACTATCAACAAACCAGCAATATTGACAAGGAATGGACAGAATTTGGTCCTCTGTATAGGTAATAAAAATAACTCATGGCTGGCAAGTTTAGTGATGGTCTTGGAGATCATTCAATAACTACTTAAGAATGAATCTATTTGTCTCCAAAATGCCAATGGTGGTACATATCTCTGGGTAGCAAACTTATGAGCAATTTTTCTAATCCCTTCTTTGTATTTTTCTTCATTTCCCACATTTTCTACAATAAATTTGTATTACTTCCATCATCTGAAATACAAGCAACTCTTAGAAAAAAGAGTATTGATCCATCCTTGGTAATGGCAACTTCCTTTGATATTCCTTAGGATATTCACTGCACCTAAATATCAAAACTAATTTCTAATTTGATGAATTTAAGAAAGCAATCCAAACTATGTCCTTGTCCCAAGGTTGTTAAGGATATTGTTCATCCACAAGCCAGTGGGGAATAAAGACAGTTACTAAGAAAACACCAAGCCTCTTATTTGTTTCCTGCAATTGCCTATATAAAACACAGCGATGTTTTCCCAAAGGGAAAGTACATCTCGTATAATGTAAGATTTAAAGCAAGAAGAAGGCGCACTAAGCTGACGTGAAAGCTGAAGAAGATAAATCAAGAGTGAGATATAAAATGTGGCTGCCGTCTAAGGAAACAGAGTTTTCAAATAGTGATAAAATTAAATCCCCCCTTCATTCTGTATATAATTCCAAGAAAAAATGTGCAAATGTTACCAGAATTAAATTTAAATATTGATGCTCCATGCCTTGCGTACTGTCTTATTAAAGAAAGTCTAAAGAGTTTATGGGAACTTTTTTTCTGAATTATAACTAGTGATTTGACTTGAAATTTTTTTTTAAATCCAGAATAAAGTTTTTAAAAAATCTTTTTGCACTCCCTTATGTCCCCCTGAGAGAGAACCATTTCACTTTTTGTGGCATAGAAAGGGCAAAATGTAGATTCTAAAATATGAAAAAGTGGTTATTATTTGCTAATAATTTCAACATATAAAAAATTATTTTAGGCCAAGATGGAGGTGTAGGTGGAAACACTGTGCCTCCTCGCACAATCAAGTTTAAAGACAACAAAGTTTTAATAACAAAAACGCAACCAAAACACAGAAAATTGAACTATACGGAAGTCCGACAACAACGAACTGTTCAGCCAGACAAGTAAGGGGGCAGAGCCAGCAGCTGAGCTGGGGTCAGGCAGGAAAGATCCCCCTGACCGACCCAGGTGCACAGGCAGCTGTTGCAGGATCCCAGATGTGGACTAGCAACGGGCAGACCCAGTGAGGTGCAAGGCAGCAGGCTGACCGCAGTCACACATTCACGCACAGATAAACCAAGCAAAGGAGCGAGCAGTGAGATGGAGCAAGCAGTCTCCAGCAGCGGGAAGCAGCAAAGGGGACCGTCATTGTCCTTCTTTGACCCCGCCCCCACATACAGTGTCACAACCCAGCAACTGAGTTGCCCTGCCCTGGTGAAAACCTAGGGCTCTGCCCCTCATAGGTAACAGGCATGAACAAACCAAAACATCATGGCTCAAGAAGAACTCAAAGCCCCAGAGCCAACAACTCTAAGTGACCAAGAATTAGCCAACCTATCAGATGCACAGTTCAAAATACTGGCGATCAGGATGCTCACAGAATTGGTTGATTTTAGTCACAAATCAGAGGAACAAATGAAGGCTAAACTAATTGAAATGAAGGGAAATACACAGGAAACCAATAGTGATGGAAAGGAAACTGGGACTCAAATCAAGGGAGTGGACAAGAAGGAAGAAAAAAATGACCAAACAGAAAAGAATGAAGAAACAAGAATTCAAAAAAAAACCAAGGAGAGGCTTAGGAACCTCCAGGACATCTTTAAACGCTCCAACATCTGAATTATAGGGGTACCAGAAGGGGAAGAGGAACAGCAACAAGTAGAAAACTTATTTCAACAAATAATAAAGGAGAACTTCTCCAATCTGGCAAAGGAAATAGACTTCCAGGAAGTCCAGGAAGCTCAGAGAGTCCCAAAGAAGTTGGGACCAAGAAGCAACACACCAAGGCACATCATAATTACATTAGCCAAAATTAAAATGAAGGAGAGAATCCTAGAAGCAGCAAGAGATAAGGGGACAGTCACCTACAAAGGAGTACCTATCAGACTGTCAGCGGATTTCTCAAAAGAGACCTTACAGGCAAGAAGGGGCTGGAAAGAAGTATTCCAAGTCATGAAATCCAAAGACCTACAGCCAAGATTGCTCTATCCAGCAAAGCTTTCATTTAGAATAGAAGGGCAGATAAAGTGCTTCTCAGATAAGATCAAATACAAGGAGTTCATCATCACCAAGCCCTTATTATATGAAATGTTAAAGGGACTTCTCTAAGAAAAAGAAGATTAAAAATGAACATTGAAAGGACAGCAAACACACAGTTATTAACAACCACACCTAAAACAAAAGCAAACTAAGAGGACAGCTAGATCAGAAGCAGAACCATAGAAATGAAGATCATGTGGAGGGTTAGGACCAGGAGAGTGGGAGGAGGAGAAGAGGGGAGAAGGTACAGAGTAGCATAGACGGTAGGTAGAAAATAGATAGGGGGGAGGGCAAGAATAGTATGGGAAATATAGAATCTAAAGAACTTGAGACACATGTACATAAACTAAAGGGGGGAATGGTGGGGGAGGGGTGTGCAGGGTGGAGGAAAATGAAGGGGCAAAATAGGACAACTGTAATGGCATAATCAATAAAATACATTTTTAAAAAAACTAAAAAGAGAAAAAAATTATTTCATACAACTTGATAAGGACCTCAATGATCAACAAAAGGAACACAAGGTCATTTCCGAGACTCCCCACAGACTGCTGTGCTCAGTTTGGAGGTGTCTCCCATTACCTGAGTTCGCTGACATTAGCCACACTCTTGGCCAGAATGACCTTTTCCCGGCGAAGCTTCTTGATCTCAAGCTTGAGGATCCTCATGTCCTCCACCCTCTGACTGTACTGTCTCTCGCCTTTATTCAGTATGGACTGTTGGATCTTGATCTTCTCGTAGAGCAAAGCCAACTCGTCATTGCGCCGAATGAGCTGCGACCCGAGGATATCTCTCTCACTGATGACCTAGAAAGGCAGAGAAGGATATGGCCCCCGGGGACGAAAGGTCGCCCTTTTCATGATGGCATCAGCGTTCATTCAGTTGATGAAAATCTAGCCAATGCCCACATGTGCTAGGCACCCAGCGGGTGGGGCGCCAGAAACAGCTGGCTAGACCATCAGTACTGCACTTCTTTCAGGAGGGTTTGCAGTCTTGTTAAATTTTAGTTTCTCCCAAAACTAAAATCACCTTTGAAAGGGAAGAGATTTCAGACTGTCAATGAGATTCAGGAAAATATGACAGTCATTCACACCCTGGCTGATGTGGCTCAGTGGATTAGTGTTGGCCTGCGAACCAAAGGGTCACTGGTTCAACTCCCAGTGAGGGCACATGCCTGGGTTGCAGACCAGGTCAGGTCCCCAGTAGCAGGAGCACGAGAGGCAACCACACATTGATGTTTCTCTCCTTCTATTTCTCTCTCCCTTCCCCTCTATCTAAAATAAATAAATAAAATCTTTTTTTTTTTAGATTTTTATTTATTTATTTATCTTTAGAGGGGAAGGAGAGAGGGAGAGAAACATCAATGTATGGTTGCCTTTTGTGCATCCTCTGCTGGTAGTTAGCCTGCAAGGAACTGGCCTGCAACCCAGGCACGTGCCCTGACTGGGAATCGAACCGCGATCGTCTGGTTCGCAGGCCCGCACTCAATCCATTGAGCTACGCCAGCCAGGGCCTAATAAAATCTTTTTTAAAAAAAAGAAAATAAAATACAATGGGGCAGCTGATGGCAACTGAGAGAACTATGTGAGGTCCCAAGGTGCCTACCTCGAAGGGGACTGAGGTGTCATTGTCCTATGTACAATGTTTTTCGTATCTTATATCTTTTTCAATAAATGTCTCTACTTTTCAGTTTAAAAATGAAAGAGAAATAGTACAACAAATAATCCGTAGTAATAATAATCCAATAACCCTTGGCCCGTAGGTGTTTGGTTGTTTATTTCCCAGCCCACTGGTTCATAAATGCTTAAATGTGAATGACTTATAGTGGGCTAGCTCTTGCCAAGTTCCACCACTCCTTACTGTCTTACACTGGCTACTTCTTTTTTTAACTTGCCAGATCTCTGAAAAGCATATAAGTTCCTAACCCCCAAATTATGTAATTATTCATTGCAATTATACATGAGCAATTATATTATACTAGAATATAAACTCCCTGAGGACAGGATCTTATGTTCTTATTGGTCCATGTATTCCCAGTGCCTACAGGAGTGACTGACACATAGTAAGTGTTCATAAATATGACTTGAATAAATAAATATTTCATAATTAATTAACAGAAGATGAGCCTTTGCTACTGTTCTTCCTCCAATAAACTGAACGGAAAAGCTTAGAGAAGAACAAGGATTTGTGAAGAGTTGAATCAAACAGCTGTGTTGACTGATGAGCTACAGGCCCAATGTTCCTACCTGGTCTAATTCTTTCTTATGTCGCAGCCTCTCCCCATCAGCCTCAGCAATAATTCGCAAGAGTTTTCTCTCTTCAGCTTCCTGATTTTCAATGAAGTGTTTGGTCTCCAGGGCTTGCTGTCTCAGCTTTTGCAGCTCAGCCTGACAAAAAATGAAAGATATGGACAAATTTCACTCTGCAACAGCACAAACCAGGACTGCGGGGCCCAGAATTAGATGTACAGCGTGCTTCTCACACTTTCCTCTGATGTTTTGTTTAACATGGTTTGATCACTCTCACAAGCAAAACAAGCTGTACACATGCACATACACACAGCCTGTAAAGAAGAGCAATACATATTATAGTGATCATGTTTACTCCATGAGTTGTGCCCTTGGGGGATTTCCATCATTTTTCTATATGTGTATAACAGGGCTTCATTGGTATTCAGCAGCACTTCTCTTACGAGCTAAACATGAGAAGTCACAAAGGATAGTGCAGGGGAAAATGTGGGGGTAGCGTGGGGAGGGGATCCTTGTATGTACCAGCTCCTGTAATGGTCCTAATACTATCAGCACACCAATGGGCACAAGAAATAAAGCCCATTTCAAGCAAAAATTAAATTAGTAAAGATAACAGCCAATTGTCTAGCTTCCAAAACATCTTGATGGAACAGAAGAGATGTCATGGTATTAAAAGATATATAGATCCTACTGCTAAGGTACTTCCAATATAGATAAGAAAATAAGATATACAAGAATTGTGCAAATATTAACAGGTCTAGGCAATAATGTTTCCATATCTTTATTGTCACAAAGACAATGAGTTGATGTTACAGGTCAGAGGACTTGGGTTGTCAGGGAAACATCCTGGGAGAGGTCAGCTCATGATACTCTTGAGGTTACATGAAAGATATAAGAGTGATGGAGAAAGGATACTATGGTCTGTTAAGTTTCAGAAGGAAAATTGCTCTCATCAAAAAATGTGTTGACTTCATTTCCACAAGCATATTTGTGACCTACATACTGTAGGCAAGATATTAGGTATTTTGCCTATCTACTCTTATCTCCATTTTACAAATGCAATTACAGAGACAAAGAAAAATAAATTAACTCACCCAAAGTTACACAGCTGGTAAGTAACAGAGTTGAAATTCCAATCTAGTTCGTTTGATTCTGAAGCTATCATCACACAATAGCTCCAAGTCAAATACAGAAGATGAGTAAGACGTGAGGGATTCCCCATCCATGGGCGACATAACCAACCACACTACAGTGTGGAAATGCTACGTACAGTGTGGAAAAGGACGTACGAGTCCACAGGAACAAGTTGCTATTTCTGCCTGGTGTTTACATGGAAGAGCCCATCAGGGCCTTGACAGTTGACAAATATTCTGAAAGTGGACAGGTATGTTTTATGGAGAGAGCAGTCAATAGTCAGGCCCGTGGGAACAAGAGTACATGCAGACTGCAAAGTACCCGATACGTTCACCAGTCAGCAAAGCATCCCCTGTGGCTGGATGAGAGTGCTAGGTAGAGAACAGCAGGAGATAAGGCTGATAAACAGCTGAGCCAGCCTGGAAAGCGCCTGGGAAACCAAATACCATAGAGTATAGGCAAGAGGGAGCCACAGAGGTATCCATATTAGAGGAAAGAAGAATATGTCTTTAGAGGGTCCAAGCCCAGATTGAAAAGACAGGTGGTATCACACACCAGGTGAGCACAAGAAGAAACAGATTGGAGGAGAGGTCTGCTTTCGCCCATGCAAGGAATCACGAGGGAGTTGACAAGGTATTACCAAGGTTTCAGCCTTTCAATGGCTTGCAGATCAGCAGATGACAGTGAAAAAGTAATAATTTTTTCCTTCCAAGAAGTATTGGGAACCACCCCCCACTCTCACCCACCCAAAAACATCATGGGGTTGCTAAAAATCCCGATATTTACAAGCACCTGAGAGCCAACCCAACTCTCTTTTAGGTCTGCCTCTAATCCATGAAGACCAAGACTTATTAACTCCTTGCCTCAAACTTATCCAAACAGCACAAGACACTGCACCTGGTAATGTGTGATATCACAGACTAAATGCAGTCAGCTACTATAAAACTAAGGGCTTCTCTTATGACATTTTGTTTGTTCATTCATGAAATATATTTTGGTCCCAGGATAAGCAAAAGGAAATACTTATTGAGAAAAGATCTGGTCTAGTATTTACCACTTTGGGGATTGCCTATTAGGAAAGCAATTGAAGAAGCAGCCTTTCTATTCCTACAATCACTTAAGGTAACAGCGAAGACAGCAATAAATACCTGCTTGGCTCATGCTTTCTTTAATAAAACTTTTATTTTCCCAGATGTGCAACATTCACTTCTCTGTTCCTGAGTGCCAGGAGCTGATCAGAATCCATCAGCAGAACAAAATGAAACCCCTGTTATATTAAAATGCAATCAATGGTGTGTAAAACTATCTGTCTAGAATGTAAAACCATTCATGCGTCTGGCATTGCTTTTTTTTTTTCATAATATATCAAAATTCTGAACGGTCTCCTTATGTCACAAATTTATGGGCTGTAAACAAAATGTGGCATTAGACGTTGGCAGCAAATGTTAACATCAACAAAATACCTTGGGTCTAATGCATTTAGCAGCTACAAATCTGAGCTGTCTCGCCCAGGAAAGATGGTAGCAACTGCACTGCACCCAAACGCCCATCAAGCAATGTTCTACGTGTGTTGGCATTTCTCAAAGTGTTTCTGGTGGTGCGAGGTTGTAACACAATGGCTGGACACCCTTTCAGTCACTGCCTCCATAATTAGACTGTTCTGTGGTTGGTGTTTATGGAACAGTTATCATCTAATTTGGTTACAGACACAAGTCATATCTACAGAACCACACTTGTGGGAGTTTCACCCATTCATACATGATCCCAACATTCACTGGGTTTCACAGAAGTCATCTCTTAATATCTAACATGACAAAGAGGATCACATGAAGCCATCTAGCCATGAGAATAATTAGGCTTTTTTTCCTCTCTCTCTTTGTGACAGTGCCCATCTATGTCATTCTTAGAGTCCACTAAGTAAAAGGATGTGGTGCCCTAAAGCTAGTCGCTAATGGGATACTGAGCTCTGGATACAGAGACTTCACCATTGAATTATTCACCAAGAATCAAAGTGCTGTCAGATTGACATGGGATGATTGGGAGGTACAGAGACAGACTCAGGGGCTTGTTAGGACTAGAAGGCAGACTCTCCAATGAGATGGCTCCTTTGGTGCTAATGAAACAAGGCTGGGACAGAATGGGCAGGTGCAGCCACGTCTACAGAGAACTACTGACATTTTGTCATAACCATAATGTGCTGACAATGGCTAGAATCCTGAGGAGTTGGTAGAGCCTGGTAGCAACTGAAAAGGGAAAAGAAACATGAAAGGAGCAAGATTTTGTTTTTCCTTTGAGGGGGATAAATGAGAACAGGGATGACCTAGTATAGACAATTGCTTGTCTATTGGCCTGGAGAAGTAATAAATTGGGTTATCCTGTCAAAGGCATCTCCTGGTCTACCAAACAGGCGAGAGGGTTATGTATCCACATAGCATCACAGAAGTCACAATAATAAGCTAAATGTCTCTTGGAGCAAAGTTACCAGAAAACATGCCATTTCTTCCAGGGTTTTGGTTTGCAAATTTCAGATGCAAAAAATCCAGACCCCTGTGTGGAACATGAGTCACATGTGAGGCTAACAAAATCAAGAGGCTCAACCTCAACATCTGAGCTGTCAGATTTTCCTGCGGAACGTCAAATGGGCTCCAGGACAGGCCAGAACTATCCAGTCCAAGCACCCCTGCGAGTCACCCTTGGATAACCCCAAATAATAAATCAGGCTGGCATCCTTTCTCTTTGACTCAATTTTGCCTTAATGGGAAATGCTGAGGGAAAAGGTATCCTAGTTCCATAGCAAGTCCGAGGCAATCATCTTCCTATAACGGATGACCCAAAGCTACCCAGACCCAGGATCCCCCATTCAGAGCAGACTCTCTGAAGCAGGAGCTTTTGATCATCTTTCATGTGCACCAGCTCTCTGGACCAGGACAGATCAACAGAGACTGACTGCCCTTTTATTTTATTTTATTTTATTTTATTTATTATGATGCTTCTTTGGACCTATATTTGTAGATACCTGGTGATAGAATACATGAATGAAACAAAAGCTAACCAAAGTCAAACTCAATTAGGAATTGCTCTTTGGCATAGGCCACTGCTATTCTAAAGTAGGATTTGTAGAAGGCAGTTAGTGCCACCTCAAATCTCATTATGGGGTGATAATTAATCTTTGGAATAGAGCATTACTTGGGAGGGTTGGGTGTGAGCACAAGAACTGGACATGGGTTTTGAATGCGTAGGGACTGAAGGAGGCCTGCATGCTCCAGGACCCCTTGGGCACTCTGACCTGCTGGGTTCTCTTCCATAGATGTGACGAAAGCCAGCATCGGTGAACTGGGTGCTTGCCCATGGCCTCCTCCCCTGTTTACCTGGGAGCACCCCCTGTAAGGTGGCCTGACCTACAGGTGGCAGAGCTCATCTTCCCGCTACCTTGGTTGTCCTCCCTGCTCCTTGTTGCCTTCAGTGAGTGCAGAGCCTGCCTCAGTGGGTTGGACAGATAAACATCAGTCCACCACTTTGGGTGTAAGACCTGTACCTTCAGTGTGTCCTTCTCCTTCTCTATCCGCTGCTGTTCCAGGTGTAGTTTCACAAGTGCCGACTCTTTGGCAGAGATTTCTTCTTTCAGCTGATCTACCTGATGGGTCATAATCTGTAATTTTCTCTTCATTTTTGTGACTTCATCCTAACAAAATGAACGGAGAAAGGTTTGAAAGTGAATTAAACAGACACCACTGTCTCTATGGAAGTTCAATACACAAGAACTTCTAAGGGAGACTCTCAAAATAATGGTGTCTTGAAGAGTTACAACTGGGCTGTTCCTTTGCACCGTATTTTGCCATGTATAATGCACACCCATGTTTTTAGCCCAAACTGTCAATCAAGGAAAAAAACGTTTAATATTTTAATTCACTTTTTTATAAATAGAACTGATTATCAAATTCCAGGGTATTATTTTACATACAGATGGAGTTATTGCTTTCTAAAGTTATACTTTTAACATATAAGCATAAATAAAATAATTAAAATTTTATATGGATAAAAAATGAGTACTACCCATATATAACATGCATCCCTATTTTCCCTTCAAAAATTTGGGCAAAAATGTGCATTATACACAGCAAAATACAGACTATTGCAGCATTAACCTCAAAGTACTCTACAGCATGAACTCACAAAATATTCCTATGAGATATATGCAAAGTATGCATAATGAATATGCCACATACGTGTGCGTGCACACACACACACACATACACACACACACACTTTATTCCTAGTTTTACGAGAGGAATTGGAACCACACAACATTATAACTAAGATTACAAAGCAAAGCTCTGCAATTAAATGACAAGAGTAAGCTGCTCCCCTCTGATTCACAGCAGCTATTAGCAGTTTTAAAAATTAGAAACAGGAGAATGGCAATTCTACATAATAATTAAAAGCAGGACCACGATCTTCACATCCCATCAAGTTATATCATTTCCATTTCAAATAATATGACAGTTATGCATAAATGAATTCCATGAGATTATTTTCTTGATCTATTCTAAATTCTGCCATTAGGATAACAGAAATTGCTTTAAAGCCAGGATAGGAAGGGATCAAAATGTAAAAAAAATAAATATATTCTTTACCTGAGCTTCAACCAGATTTTTGCTATACAGGTTCCTGTCTGACCTCACAGCTTCATACAGGTTCTGTTGCTGTTTCAATTTAGTCTCTGATTCAGCGATTTTCTTTTTGTAGTCAAAAATCTGCATTTCACGGACTTTTATGTCTTCCATGTTCATGAGGACCTGGTGGAGAAAATATTTGAAGATGGCCAAACAGCCCATCTGTGATTATCAGTTCAGGACACACAGAGATTTTTATTGTAGGGTGGTAGCTAGTAGAAATGCCAGCAATCAGCCAATCTGGCTGATACTCACTGAGCTACAACACAGAAATTGAACCCAAGCCGATTAGGGGCAAACATACATTTTTTTCTACTCCGGAGTTCTGCTCAAGCATGAAAGCTTAGCACAGTTATTTTGTAATCACAAGGGGAGTGGGGGATAAAGCCATTCTTTCAATTCTGAAAACCTCCCCTGATCATCCTAACTACCAAAAAAGAAAGGGAAAGAAGGCAGAGGTTTAATCAGATCTTAACGCAGAGCACTTAGAAAGATAAGAGATAACGTAGCTGTTTGGCCGCACGTGCATCTTTATAAAGTTAAACACGAAAAAGGAAAGTGGCCTTGAACACCCACAGCAATCATAGCACTGTCTCGCCAACGTCGCTCTCACCACTCCATCGGGGAAACCGGAAGGGCTCTATAGAAACCCGTCCCCTTGCGCGCACAACACTTGCAGGAAAGATGAGATTCAAGCACAGCTGCCTCCTGCTGTAAGTGCGGAAAAGCTGGCGCGAATTTCCACCGGGAGCCAGGGCCTCTCAACAAGCAATCCACACAGGAGGAATTACAAAATCATGACTCTCGGCTGCAATGTCCACAGAAACCGATTTTTTCATGGACAAACTCCTTCAAAAATGTCTTAAGTAGAAAAAGGATAGTGAGGAAAGACTGATTCAATCAAGGGAACTCTGGTCTAAACAACACACAGAACTAGAACACATAAGGAGACCATTCTTAAGATGTCACTGTGTTTCCATGAAG
The DNA here is from genome assembly GCF_014824575.4 of Sturnira hondurensis. Taxonomy (NCBI): domain Eukaryota; kingdom Metazoa; phylum Chordata; class Mammalia; order Chiroptera; family Phyllostomidae; genus Sturnira; species Sturnira hondurensis. The sequence goes on from NW_028087485.1 coordinate 9,032,748, forward strand.
TTCTCCTAATTATTGGGTACAGTGGGAGAGAATAAACAGAGCAGTGTGACAGAGAATGACAGGGAGGGGATGAATTTGAAAGAACATGGCCAAGGGAAGGTTCTTCTGAAAAAGAGGTATTTTACCTAGAACCTCAAGGTTGAAAAAGTACTTAGATTTTGCCATGCTGACATTCCATGGTTCAGGCGCGGGGTGCCTATGAGCAACATGTTCCCAAATCATGGCGGTGCCGACTTTTCTTATTTCACTTGTGAAATTGGTCCTCTGGAAAGTGCACTTGGAGAAATCCTCTGGTAACATTTTTCCTTCAGCATCTGTGATGACTGGTGTTTAACCTATTTATCCTTTATATCTTAAACACCTTTCCAAGTTTTCTTGGATTTACAATGAAGGAGAGATAGGCTTAAATTTTAGAAAGCAACTTTTCAGCATATATTATTTTGTGGCATTTTTTTTCTTTTTGGGCCTATTGGTTTGATATGCTTGTATTCCTTTTAAAATTAATTATATCTCTTTGTACATAATTCCATGTGCCACCATTTAAAATAAGTATATACATGTGAAACATACATTTATGTTCTTTTCCTTGTTTATTTGGACCTTCCTACTCCAACTCCGATCAGCCCTCATCAGTACATACAGTGACCAGGCTAACAATGTAGTATGTGTTCTTCCACAGTTTTCTTTGAATTCAGCATGTTTTATTCAGGTCTAGTAACATCATAATCATAACAATAACTAGCGTTTCTCAGGTACTTTCTATGTACCAGGCATGTTACACATATGTATTAATTCATTTAATCTTCACAAAAACCCTGTAAGATAGACATGGTCATCACCCCAATTTTACAAACAAAACTGAAGTCAAAGAAGTAATATCACTCACAGCTATTCAACTAGTACATATACAGATACAGGAATGTGTTTGCTTTCCTTTGGCTTGCTTTTGGTGTTTTGGTTTTATTTTTTATTTCTCTTTATGCAAAATGGGATCTTTTGATACATACTAATAGTTGTATGCACCTTGCTTTTTATCACTGAATAATACTTTGTGGAAGCCACGTGGAGTAGCTCTAATACCCTACTGTGCGGGTACACCATTGTATACTCAGCTCTTCCCCTCTGGTGGGCATTAACTCAGTTCCCAACTTTTTGCCACTCTGAACCATGCTGCAATAAACATTTTTGCACATATGTCCTTTTACTTCCTTCACTTATGCTTTTACTTCTGTTGGGATGGATTCCCAGGAGTGGCATATCTGGCTCAAAGATATAGATCTTTTTAAACTTTAATAGATATTGCTAGATTGCTTTCCAAAATGGCCGCACACTTTACATTTCCATATTGCCAGCAATAGTTTTCTTAATAGAAACCCTCCTTGCGGTTTCAGGAAAACTCTCTTCGGTAATACTGGGTGATTCTTTCAATGTGCTGTTGCATTTGGTTTGCTAGAATTTCACTTGGAATTCTGCATACATATTCATAAATGATCTAAGTCTATTGCTTTCTTTTTTATTCTATTTTAAAATCACGACTTCTGCTAGTTTCAAAAAATGCATAGAGTCCCTTTCTGTTCACTTACTTACTCATTCACTCAACCATCTATTCACTCACTCGATGAACATGTATTAAGGACTTATCAATGGCAGGCACTGTAAAAGCACTAGTGATGTAAGGAAGAATAAGGCTCCTTTCCTACCCTCAAGTTCACCTCTAGTGACTGACTCAAGTATAAAATGGATAACCGAGGAGTGGATAAATCCAGGAAACTGAGATATGCACAGAGTGTTATGAGAGACTCAAACACTGGAAGGTTGTTGAATCTGAAGATAGTCCTACCCCTCTTATCCAAGCAGTTAATATTTGGCATTTACATAATTTGTGGGAACTGCCTCTGCCTTCTGATTCCTCAACCATTCCAACCTCAGACCCCAAGTTCTCTCCTAGGCCTGGACTCTGTTCATTATCATTGCAGAAGGCATGGGTCATATTAGTAGAATACTACATAGCAGGAAAAAAAAAAGGAATTCCTACGTTTTGTGACAGCATGGATGGAACTGGAGACTATTATGCTAAGTAGAATAAGCCAGTTGGTAAAAGACAAATACCACATAATCTCACTTAAAAATGGAATCTAATGAACAAAATAAACTAATGAGCAAAACAGAACCAGAGGCATACAATCATGGAACAGACTGACAGCTAGCTATAAGAGGGGAGGAGGAGACTTCTGGCCAAGATGGAGATGTAGGTAGACATACTGTGCCTCCTCTCACAACCAAAATAAAGACAATAACAATTTAGAAATAAAAAACAACCAGTTTAACCAGACCAGTAGGAGGGGTGGAGTCAGGCAGCCTGATGGAGAGAGGTCATGGCAAAGCAGTGACTGGTAGATCTGGGCACACAGGTGGTGGCTGGCGGACCAGGAAGCTCAGAGAGTCCCAAAGAAGTTGAACCCAAGAGGAACATACCAAGGCACATCATAATTACATTAGCCAAGATTAAAATGAAGGAGAGAATCCTAGAAGCAGCAAGAGATAAGGAGGCAGTTACCTACAAAGGAGTTCCCATCAGACTGTCAGCTGATTTCTCAAAAGAGACCTTACAGGCAAGAAGGAGCTAGAAGGAAGTATTCCAAATCATGAAAGGTAAGGACCTACATCCAAGATTGCTCTATCCAGCAAAGCTTTCATTTAGAATGGAAGGGCAGATAAAGTGTTTCTCAGATAAGGTCAAGTTAAAGGAGTTCATCATCACTAAGCCCTTATTTTATGAAATGTTAAAGGGACTTCTCTAAGAAAAAAAGATTAAAACATGTACAGTAAAATGACAGCAAACTCACAGCTATTAACAACCACACCTAAAACAAAAACAAAAACAAAAGCAAACAACTAGAACAGGAACAGAACCACAGAAATAGAGATCAAATGGAGGGTTAGAAACAGGGGAGTGGGAGGAGGAGAGAGGAGGAAAAGGTACATAGGATAAGTAGCATAGATGGTAGGTAGAAAATAGAAAGGGGGAGGGTAAGAATAGTATGGGAAATACAGAAGCTAAAGAACTTATATGCATGACACATGGACATGAACTAAAGGGGGGAAATGTGGGGGGAGGGGTATGCAGGGTAAAAGGAAGTGAAGGGAAAAAATGGGACAACAGGAATAGCATAATGAATGAAATATATTGTAAAAAAGAGGGCAGGAGGAAGGTGGGGACTGCTTTAAAGAAGGTGAAGGAATTAGTCAAAAAACATACATGAAGGACCCATGGACACAGACAATGGTGTGGGGAACGACTATGGTAGTGGGGGAAGGCTGGGTGGAGAGGGAAAAGGGGGGAAATGAGGACAACTGTGACAGCATAAACAAAAAAAAAGAAATGCCAATCAATATTATCTCAAAGAATACAAAGTTGATAAATAGCACTTTTTCTAAATTTACCAAAAATATATTTTAAAGCCTGAGAATTATCTGATTCTTAAAATTTTGAAGAAGCTCAATTTTATAATCATTAGGCCCTCAGTGCAATGTTGGAGCTAATTTTCTCTCAACTTTTCTGTGGCACCCACAGTTATTGATCTTTCTACATTTTCTACTTCTTCTTAGCCAAACCTTAATAGATACACATATTTTTGAGAAAATAAGAATGATCTATTTCAACCAATTTCTTAAATCTATGTACAACATATTTCGTTTCTACTGTTTTATTATTATTTGCTATCACCACTTTGTGTGGAAAGAAAATGGCCCAAGGTAAGAATATATACAGATATAGATGTATTCTCAACACGGAGATGTGGTGAATGGCATGGAAGGTTGGTCCAGGGTCCGAAATGAACAAAATTAGAAGATCTGAGACAAGGAGGTCTAGAGAAGAAGCATGTGGGTAGATCTGAAATGAAAAGAAATCCCTTTCCTTACTCATCATTTCTTTGATCCATACCTTTAGATTCACAATGAGATACCACTTCACACCAGTCAGAATGGCCATTATAAACAAATCAGCAAACAAGTGCTGACGAGGGTGTGGGGGAAAGAGAACCCTAATGCACTGTTGGTGGGAATGTAGACTGGTGCAGCCACTGTGGAAAACAGTATGGAGTTCCTCAGAAAACTAAAAATTGAACTGCCTTTTGACCCAGTCATTCCACTGCTAGAATTATACCCTAGGAATCCTGAAACACCAATTCAAAAGAACCTGTGTATCCCAATGATCATAGCAGCACAATTTACAACAGCCAAGTGCTGGAAGCAGCCTAGGTGCCCAACAGTAAATGATTGGATCAAAAACCTATGGTACATTTACACAATGGAATACTACGCAACAAAAACAAAGAAGGAGCTCCTACCCTTCATGACAGCAGGATGAAACTGAAGAGCATTACACTAAGTGAAATAAACGAGGAGGTAAAAGACAAATACCATATGATCTAACCTATAAGTAGAACCTAATCAACAAAGCAAACAAGCAAGCAAAATACAACCAGAGACAAGGAAATAACGAACAAAATGGCAGTAACCAGAGAGGAGCGGGGAGGGGATGATGGGGAGAACAAAGGGAAGGGTCAACTCAAGGAACAAACATATAAAGGACCCATGGAAAAGACAAGAGGGGATGCAGAGGATTGAATGTGGGATGAGGTGTGAGGAGGGCAAGAGAGAGCAGTGGGGGGAAATGAGGACCACTATAATTGAACAACAATAAAAATTTTGTTTAAATTAGTAGCAGGTGGCCTTTTGACATTACCACCACTAGTGACTAAAATGGAATAAATGTGAAACCTGAATAAGGTACATGTGACTGGATCAGTTATGTGGTTTATTTTTTTTAAAGAAAGATGCTCTCTTGGCCTATAATGCAATCTTTTTATGAATATGATGGCCTTTTGGGGGGCCATTGAAATGAACAGATTGAAGACACTTTGAACAACATGATCGGCATTCAGAATATCAAGCAGCACACCCGAGAAGAGAAAAAAGCCTTCTTCAGTCACTCCGAGGGACGTAATAGCAAGCGTAACCCTTTGCACAGACAGAACAATGCTCCAGAGAAAGGATGCAGTCAAGAGCATTTCTTTTCTGGGCATCCAGCTAACAGGATCCATCTCTCTGCAGCACAGTGCACAAAATCACAATCTTGCTTCTGCCTTCTTAAAGCTGCAAGTAGTAGGAACCCAACACGATGTCAAAAAGATCAAAGGCATTTAAGTTAAATGACAATAGATGTGGGGAAAAGTATTAATACTAAAGAAAAAAGACAGTTTACAAAGTCATTTAGTTCTACGTGTTGGGAACCAATTTGTTTTGATGGAAATCATTCAAAGCAATGCCACACAGAAGTTCCAGTCCTGAAAATTCATAAAATGTGTGGGATGTTACTTAACTACTTAGGAGCAACACTTTTAGTCAGCAAAATGCCCCATGTTAAAAACCGTTTATCAGAGAATATGGGATGCCAGTGGTGGGGCTGGAGATTAATTAACTGATTACATTTTAGGTACCTCAAACCAACGCATGAGATAAATCACACCCAAATATAGAAAGTTTTATTACAGCCAGGGAGTTGGAGCTCCCAGTATTTGTAGGCCTGCTTCAGAGGAGCCCAGAAAATGCTTATGGTGCACTATCAGGGTGCAGTCCCAGTTTATAACCTACTCCTACCTTTTCTTTTCCTGTTAAAACAACCTGCCAATAGAAATAAGACTGAGATAAAAATCAATAACGCATTATGGAAAGCTGCAACGTAGTCAAAACATTATATAGACGAAGGCAGGGTAAGAAAGTAGGTCACTGAATTTGGAACCCTTTAACTGGCATTTGATGAAATATCAGGGCAATAATCTTCTCAAATAAGTTTTTCTGACTCAGTGTCAATGGTCTGAATGCTGACAATGCCTTTACCTTCATAATGAAACTGAAAAACTCACTCTCTGAAAAAAAGGACCTATGTGCCCAGACATGTGAAATTTTCAGCCTTAATTTTCTTGCTTTCTCGTTTTAGCCTCTATGTTAAATGTATAGCAGCTTATCTATGTTTCTGTCTTTTAATGATATATTATATTATATATTATATAACGATGGATATAATCATGCAATAGCCACCTCAAGAGGGCCTTTATGAGGATCTGAGTGGAAGAAATGCATATTTGTACCAGTATAAAGGTACCTAGCATAACAAAATTTAATCATTTTATAAATGCTAATAGGTTATCATGATGGGTTAGCATTATGCCATATTGTTTTATCAGGACTTAAATAAATCAGTTCGATTTTCCTATGGATCATATTCTGTTCTGCAGGAAAATAGTGATCCATAACACACTTCTTTCATTATAATACAAAAAGCTTCTAGTTGGTGTATGTCCCCTTGAAGTTCCTCTCCGGGGTTCTAGCCTATTAAAGATGCTCCATGTAAAACTTCAAATAAATATCAAAGAAACAGGAGCTTCATTTCATTCTGAACTGTCTATTCAGTGAACAATATTTCTTTGATCTTTTGCATTCCTCACTTACTTCCAAGCCCTTGAAAGCACATTATTATTCATTTCTTGGAACCTCGGTCTAGAAGAGCTTTGCTTGACACTGTTTAGGCAAATAAGCAGAGAGTGAAGAAACCTGTAAGCAGGGATGCATCGTGAAAGACTGCTTTGGGGCATGTAAAATGTCTGGGGGGCAAAGGCCAGAAGGTTCATACTTAGCATGAATACGGACGGGTCCTAAAGGGAGCCGAGTACATCATGTGCAAAAGGCTCCTCGGACTTAATAATTCACTACAAACGGTTTTACCTAGAATTTGTTAACAGTTCAGAAAAAGAGTAAATATGGTGGGCCACACTTGTAACACCACACCAGTGCCTCTCAATTCCTCTGAACGGTAAAATTTAGAGTGTAGCAGAGGAAAAACCACGAGGATTTTTTAAAAAGTGCTGAAACATTCTAATAGATTAGTTTATGGTTCCACGAATATTCACTCCCTCTCACTGCCCCATCCCCTTTGTGGAAGGAGTCTATTTGCCCTTGCTGTTGAGGTTGGGCCTGGACATGTGACTTGCCAGAGCCAATGGGATGTCAGGAATCGTAGGGCAGCTAGAGGGCCATAAAATGTCCTTGTGCAGTTAGATTTGTCCTCTGCATTCCTTCCTTTCTCCAAGAGAATACCATGCATCCTGGAGGATGAGAAACATGTAGAGCAAAACTGGACCCATCCGCCTGCCCTGGGTCAAGCCCAGACAAGCCCAGCCTAGATCCCCTGACCACCAGCCAACTGCAAGTTGCAACTTTGATTAATAAAATGTAATGTAGGGCTTTCAGCCTCTTAAATTTCACCATTTATCTCTATAAAGAAAAAACAGAAGGCAAATTTGATACTGTTTTTGCATCCCAGGAAAAAAAGAGAGAGAGAGACCTTTCCAGAAGCCACACACACCTAAAATTGCCAAGGATAATCCAGATTACATTGTCCTCTGTGACACGTTTCAGATGAATTTAAAGGGAGGGTAGATCATAGGGATACAATTATCACTGGAGAATTTACTATAGACACCTAAAAGTAAGTCTTTGGCTAGTTAATTCAGACATCTTATCAGGCTTCCATTAATTCTTTCAAAAAAATATTTGCATGCATACCTATTTAGTGACCAAGTAACAGGAGGAGTTCAGAATCGAGTAAGCCTTGTCCTCGGGGAGCCTGTAAGTAGAGCGAGGCAAACGCACGTAACAGTAAGTTAACGGGATTTCCTCACCTACCAGGCAGGGGAACCAAGCACAGAGAGGTGACAGGGGTGACTTTTAGTGGAGCTCTTTGGGAAGAGTGGGATTTGATCTGTTCCTTGAATGAAGGGCAAGGTTTTATTAATGGTTTTTTCCCTTTGAGGGAATAGGATACTAAAGTAATGCATAATCATTTTAGAAAAATTTAAAAATATAAAAGCACAAGACAAAGAAATTAAAGCAATCTGTATCTACACATACCGCCCAGATATAACCACAATTCATATGTTGGCACATGTCCTTCTACTCCTTTTCCTATGAAAACACAAAGGCAGCTAGGCCTCTGCTTTGTCTTCCTGCCTAATTCTCAGAGGGAGCTGTTCTTTATCACTGTAGGTAAACAGCAAACACACACACACACACTCACACTCACTCACACAGCTTTCTTCCAGGGCAAGTCTCTATCAGACTCCCCTGTCACTGACTGCACAGCGCTCCCTTCATCTCCAGAAAATATCTTCCCACCACATCTCTGATGTGGGGCTCAGTTTCACCATCAGGGACCAGCTGTCAATATGTTGGTTTCTATTTCCTGACTTCCTATCTCCTATCGTCTCTTTGATAATTTTCCTCTTTCATTTTTTTTCCCCTTTGCGTTCCAGGAGAACCACTCAGGTTTGCCCTCCACTGATTCCCTTTCTACAACATCAGTTCTGTTCTTCACTAACTTCAATGTGGATTTTAAATCCGCCATTGTTTTCATTTTGTCTGGGTTTTTGTTCATTTGTTTCTCAGTCTCTTTAGAAGTGCTCCTTATCTTAGCCATCTCTTTCATTTGATTTTATCTTTGCTTTACCCTCGAGGTCACGTCATCTTGGACTTACCCACAGATCGTCACATATCCTTCTGGGATCACCCCGCCCTTAACAACAACAACAAAAAGCCAAGAATCCCCCATCTGTAGAGCAGGAATTGGGGACAGAATCATATTTCTCATATTTATTATGGCTTTAATTTTCTGTTTTCATAGAATTCTAGATTGTCCTTCAGCCCCTTGTCTCCTGCACGTACTGACCCCCTTCTAGGATGTGTGCCCTCACTTCCGCCAGCACCCTATGCCCTCCCCGCTGCACAGTGCAATCCAGACACGGGGTTGATGCATCAGGAGATGTGAGGCACAGAGCAAATTAAAACCAAACAGTGTGGGGCATGCCCCTGGGTGCTCCCCACTGGCCCCCTCTTCCAGGGGAACCCAACCCACTGCTTTTATGTTAGTGTTGTCTGCACTCATCTCTCATTCTCTCACATCTCCTCTACATTTCCCTCCTTTCTCCAATTTCTTTTACTTTTCTTACTTTCCTCTGGTTCACTCTGGTTCATTGGAGCTCACCTTTCAGACCAGTGCAAGGATCAAGGTATTTCACTAAACAAACACTCTTCTTTACGTTAGACAAATCCTGACACTATTTTTTTGTATATTTACACTCTTTGGAGGAAGCGGAACATTTTGTCAGCATTTTCTTCCACTAGGCTGAGCCTTAGGAAATCACTGAGCATCAACTGCTTTTCACTTACAAAAATGGCCATTTCAGAGGGTTCAACCTAAGTATCTTCCCACAGAGGAATTTTCAAAGCCAGGCTTTTACCCTGGGGCTTCCCAAGGCCATTTTCCTTCTCTGCTTCAAAGGCGTATTTTTTTCCATAGGCCCCATTAAGCTGCTTTTTTCTTTATTCATCCTTGAGCAAGGTAGGATTTATTATACCCAAGGAGCAGCTCTATTAAGGTATCACAGGATGGTGACGGAATGCACTTTCAAAACTACAGGTGGAAACACAGCGGTGTGGAGAGCCCTGTCTGCTACCCGACCTCTAGTATTCTTTGACTTAGTGACACTGGAGGACCCCAGGCCTCCATGCCTATTCCTTACCCCCTGATGTAGCCGATGGAAGACCATAACTCCTAGTATGCCCCACTTTCAGGGGTGATGCTCTCTGCCCTACCACATCCCGAAGCCACCATCTTCCGAGTGCACTGGGAGAGCACCAGTTCCACACTGCCTTCCCACTTGTTCTTTGGGTTCACCGTAATTGGCCCAAAAGCCAGGCACAAACAGTTGATGAGCAGGAAGGTGGAGTGACCTGGTCAGTAGAGACGCTGAGTCAGGGTAGAGAGGGTAGGAGAGTCCTAACGCATCTTTCTAGCTCTTCACAAGTGGTCTCTTTTCTAAGTAAATTCAAGGAACCATGGGTTGAGGTCCAGGTAGATCTCCGCTCACCTTTGTGGGCTTTAAGATTCTCGTCCGTTCTCTCTTCTACTCCAGCATCAGGCTTTATGTCAGCCTTACCGTTTGATGCTGTTAAAAAGTTTTTGTCTATGGCTGCACCTTACTGGCATTTAACAATAAGCTGGGAAGAGCTATATTCAAATGCCACTTTAAAAATACTGCTGGGCTATTTATCAACAAGTTTATTGATTTACTTATTTGCTTCTGTATTTATGAAATGTTTACTAACATTTACTATGTGCCAAAGGATTATTCGAACCAATAACAGTAAATACTACCTCATTTAATCCTCACAACCACTCCAATCCATTTCCTATACACACAGATGAAACTTTTGTCTTACCCCAAGTAAGACAAAAGTAGGTTTACAGTTGTGAGTATACAAAACAGTTTATTCTTGTATTATTATTTATTAATTACTGTATTATTGTCCATTCAAATAACCGTGAACCCACTTTTGCTCCACCCTGTATAACTTTGCATTTTGTTTTTATCAGATTCATATTGTCAACATGTCACCCATCTTTAGAAATATGTTTCCAACATGTGATTTTAATGGTATATAATATTGTACCACACGAATATAGCACCACTTATTTTAAAGACTGTTCTTTCGTAAAAATCACTGCCTTTCTTATTTTTCCATAGATTCAGTTTTAAAAGAAATTGCTGGATGAAAGGGTAAACTTGGAACAAGGTGCGCTCCAGAAGTAAATGGAAGTATCAGCTTCATGACATCCTCCCCGGTCCTTGATATTATTCCTTAAAACCCTGTAAACAGAATGCACGGAAGATAACTTTCTGCTTGTAGAAATAAGGAATAGTTGTGTGTGTGTGTGTGTGTGTGTGACGAAGGAGGGGGTTAAGGAAAGAGAGACAAAAATATGAAGAGGAGCAAAATGACACTTATAGCCTTCATAGGAAGCCCAGAGATGACAGGAGTTGCTATAGCAACTGATATATGCTGTCAGGGTTAAGAGAGAGAAAAATTATAACTGATAAATATATTTTAAGGACTTCTGTTTAAATTATTCAGGTGTGATATTATATAATCTTGTACAGTTAAACATCAGAAAACTTGTGAAAATACAGTTGCCAGCAAAACTTGGTACTAGTATCTCTCCTTCACGAGGAAACAGAAAAATATACAATCCCATATTAAAACCACTGCCAGCACTCTCTCATTCATCACCTGTTTATTTGTTTAACAAGCATTTTTTTGGTGCCTAATATTTAGCAGCACGCTAGGAATGAGAAAATGAGTAAGAGAAAGGCCTTGCTCCCAAGAGCTCACTGTAAATTAGGAAAAGCAAATGCACAAATAAATAATCATGCTAGAAGATAATAAGTGCCATTCCAAAGACATAAAAAAAAGATCTAAATTGAGAAGTGACAAGCTCTGCCTAGGGAGTCAGAGTGGGCTTAATCTTAGAGATGAACATGAGCTGGGTAGTGAAGAATGAATAAGAGTTTTCCATGCAGAGAAAGGGAAAAAAGACCTTCCAGGGAGAACAAAGAGCTTGGACTTGGTCTTTTAAGTCCGTGCATACCAACTGTTGTATCTTGCATGGGTGACAGGTATACACAAATATACTGATTCACTCTAGTCACGAGATAGCCAGGTGAGGTGGGACCCAGGCAGCTAGCATCCTTAGGTTGGTCCCCTTCAGCCCTGAACAGTCTCATCCACATCCCCACATGCTGCAGACGTGTTACTGTCTACAAGTGCTGTGATGCAAAAAATGTTAGGAAGCACTGCCCCAGGTGGCAGACAGGTAACAAAGGTTGGTAAGGCTGGAGTAATTTTAAGAGCACATTAGAATGTTTAACAGTTAGCTCTGATAGTGTAATGGCAGCCAGGAATGGAGAGCCTGATTATCAGTAAGGAGAAGTGGGAGGCTGCAACAGATCGTGTGTTCAGGTATATTCAGTGCCTCGCCATACAGGTCCCTCCTTTAGGAGGATCATACTCCTACCCAGGGCATATGATCAGACTTCACCATGTGACTTGCTTTGGCCAATGGAATATGAGTGAACAAGCCCTGTGCCCTTCCCTTGCTGGGAGAATCTCTGAGAGCATCATGAAGGTCCATTGTTATGCTGCTTTCCCTCTGAAGAGGCCAGTACATCCCAGAAGAGTCCATTGGAGTGAAGAGGACATGAAGCAGGGCTGCAGCTGACCCTCAAGGGCCATTAATGTGAGCAAAAACAGGACTTTGTTGCTACAAACCCTTGAGATTTGAGGGTTATTTGTTACAAACTTAGCTGACTAATTTCAGAGGCTAACGGATTAGCACGAGCCAGAGAATATGAATGCCTGAACTGACAACTAGCCCTCTTAGGGTCAGTAAATCAATCATGGGATTGATCCTCAGATGATTAAGTCAGAAGAGAAATGCTGATTTTCCATGGCTCCCAATTGGAAGTATAAGATTCATCTAGGGCTGGACGGATTATATGCCTTGTACTTCTCTAAACTCACAGTCTGTGAATGCCTGCTCAGCATTTATTTCGCCCAAATGGGAAGAAGACATAAAACGTGTTTCCCACTTTCTTTATGTTTATAACAAATATTTGTTGTGCCCCTCATCGTCTTTGAGATTCCACTCCAAATAACAAAACAAAAGCACACAAGAGCATCAGGAGACACTGTGGGATTTACTGCAGATTTCACTGAAGAGATGGAAGAGCCAGGTCTGCAGTCACAGCAGACAGCACTTTGCTAGGGGCAGGAAATCTCATTATGTGCGTCTTTTCTCACAGACTCTCTTCTCAGCCTCATAGCTAAAACTTTTCTCCATTCCCCGGCCCCCACCCCCGCCCTGAAACCGTAGCTCATTGCCATCTGTGAATGCACCAAAAACAATACCAGTCTAACCACTCACGCTTCACGCAGGCAATGCGCTCAGACAACTCCCTGAGGTCATTCTTAAAGAGACTGCCTGGGCCTTCTCCCTCGTTAGCAGTTGATGAGAAGTGGAGTCTGAAACTTGGCTACACAGTGGAAGGATTTCCATCACTGGTGAAGTTTTAGGCCCGCACTATTTTTAAAATAAAAATGCTCCTTGAATGTGTGACACAGTTCGCTGATGCCAGTATTCACTCACCTCTTGATCTGAGGTCCTTTAAAAAGATGATTCTTCTCAGTAGGGCAACAGGGAGGAGGAGGAACCCAGGAAGTAGAGAAGGGGCTCAAAAAGGGGAAACTGAGATCGCCAAACACAAGCCTTGCCCATTTCTCTGTTTGGCCCAGCATCACCCCAGGGCAGCTTTTACACAGTCAGCTCCATTCCTCTCACATATTCACACGAACCACAGGCTGAAATGTGAATGAACCGTCTTCGTGACAGTGCGGCGATCAGAAATGTGACGATCAGAAGGACTGTGCACGTGCTCCCTCCGCCCATGTCACCGAGGAGTGCCCTACCTTTCGGGTGAGATCACTGGCTTCTGTGATGTACCGATCTCTCTCCTTTTCCAGTTGAAAGATGATCTTTCTCTGCTTCTGAGCCTCATTTCTGTAGTTCTGGATCTCTTCCTCCAGGTTCCTCTTGGCCTGTTCGTGGAGCTTTACCAGCTCTGTCTGTTTCTGGGTCGAATTGATGGCCTTGAGAATATTCTAAAAATAACAACAGGAGAGCAACCTCATTACTTGAAATGTTTGGGGATTTGGGATTAAGCGTACCCCGCCTCAACCCTAAAACAATTAGATCTGTTGTTTTTGAGATGAGTAAAGACAATCGTATTCTCTATAGCTTATTAAGAGTTGCTGTGTTAATTTTGCACGAGATACTTTAAACACTCCTATAAAGGCACTAAGCAACCACAACATCCCTAGGAAGTAAGCACTATATTGCTCCCAGGAAATAGACTGAGAAGCTACACTACTTGAGAAGTTTGTATAACAGAGGAATGGGGAGCCAAGATCTGAACCAAGGGCTGGCTGACTCCAAAGGCGACCTCCATTCCAGCTCGAGTCTTTTTCTTGTGAGCTTAGAACAACTAAACTAATCATGTAACAAGCTTTGACTACAAAGTAAACTAAAACCACCTCATTAAAAATGAAGATACCTAGAGTTAACATATAATCCAACAATTTCATTCCTGCTTATGTACCCAACAGAATCAAAAACAGGTATTCAAACTAAAAAACTGCACTTGAGTCTTCATAGTAGCACTATCCACAAAAGCCCAAAGATGGAAAAAAACCAAATGTCCATCCACTGATGAAGAGACCATGGAAATGTGGTATATCCACACAGTGGACTAGTACTCAGTTATAAAAAGGAACACAGCATGACTGAAGACTAGAAAGAGTATGCTGAGTGAACGGCCACATAGAATATGACTCCAGTTACATAAATATCCAGAATAGTCAAATCCACAGACACAGAAAGCAAATTAGTGGTTTCCAGGCTGTGGGAGGAGGCAGAAGTAGGGAGTAAATGCATAACTAGGGCTCCTTTTGGAATAATGAGAATATTCTGGAACTAGATAGCAGCGAATGTAGTAAATGAAACTAATGGTAAATTTTGTCTTATGTGTATTTTAACACAGTAAAAAATAATTAGCCCAGTTTTTTAAAATGTACATGCCTGTAACTGAACTCCAGAGATTGTGAATAGATTTGGAATGGATAGGCACTTATATTGAAAAAAAAAAAAAACTGCCCTGGTGATCTCTGATGCTGACATGGAAAGACTTTGGCTTGGCTGTGCAAGAAGCCAGGTTATTTTCTGAAACACGGAGTTAACAGCACTCAAGTCTGGCAGCTGTGCTCACGTAACAGAGTCTGCTTCTCTAGCCATAGTTGAGTGGACCAAACGATACTTCTTCACAACTTCTGAAATAGTGCTCTTCATTCAGTGTTTGCAACTCAGTAGAAGATGTAAACCTGGGAACTACTGACAATAGCTATTTTCCTGTCATATCGACTGGGAAACAGCACTGGGAATCTGCACTGAAAGAGCGGAATAAAGCAAAAACTCAGCCGAATTCTAGTGGTGAAGAGAGAGGGCTTTCTGTGTATCTCAAGAATGCCAGGCCAGGTTCCCATCAGTTCCTGGGTTCCGCGAGACACCTCGTAGTCCTTTCCCAATCTAAGCAATCAGACCTGCGGCCAGGTCTGAAAAGCAATGAAATAGAAGCAGGTAAAATGCACATTAAACCTTGCTTATGTGATGACATAGAAAACAGAAAAGGTTAACTCGATTTTCAAATATTAACTAAACACTGGCTCTGTAAAAGACAAAGCCACTTCAATAGGACACTGAAAGAACCAAAATATATCAACATCGCTGCCTATCAAAACTATGTCAGCCATCCAGTCAGTGGAGGTGGCATTTCAAGTCAGTGGGGAAAGAACGTATTGTCAACAAAAGTTGATCACATACCTACAGGAGATGGAGCGTTGTGCTAGGTAGGAACTAAGAATGCAAAGGCCAGGAAAGGAAAAAAAGAATGCCTTGTTCTAGAGGAGGAATTGTCATTAGTCAAATTGAACAAATAAATGTAAAAGTAATGTTGGAGCCCTGGCTGGTGTGGCTCAGTGGATTGAGTGCTGGCCTGAGTACCAAAAGTGTCTGGTTCGATTCCCAGTCACGGCACATGCCAGGTTGCTGGCCAGGTCCCCAGTTGGGGATGTACAAGAAGCAACTACACGTTGATGTTTCTCTCCCGCCCTTCCCCTCTGTCTAAAAAATAAAACCTTTAAAAAAATAAATAAAAAATAAAAGTAATGTTGGGCTATGTGTCCTGTTGTGGCAGAAAATCTACGGGTTCTTTACCACCATATATAAAATATAAGTGGACTAAATATAGTGCATGTTAAAAAATAAATTAAAAAATCTAAATCTAATGATATTGTTCACATGTACAAATTTATAGAAAAAGAATAAACATTTTCCAGGATTATGCCCCCCCAAATCAACAATTTTGCTAAGGAGTGCTCTGCATACAAAGATATTTAATCTACAATTTCCTGAGATTCCATGTTGCTGAGAGGAAGCCGTATTGGCCGGAAGCCATCAGGTGTTGGTTAGGAAGCAGGCTCCCACTCTCCACCCGGCCAATCGGCTCATCACTCTCTCCTCCCTGAAGGAAACCCTTGAGCAGGAAAGTTTATCCTACACCTTTAAAAGTAGTTAATCTCCTACTAATGAGTGACTCTCAATGAAAGGAATCTTCTAGGAACTAGAGGAGGGAAAAGGTGGGTGGGGGTCTTGCCTTAAAGGAAGGATCTCCAAGCCTCAAGCTCCTCCAACCCCTCCCTCAGCTTTGGACTCCATGGAGCTCAAAGACTAGGTGAAGTGAGAACTGAAACAAAACCCAAACCCTACAACAACCCGGAAAAGATGGAGGCAAAGTCAGAGACTTTATATCACCAACCAGCCATCCTGATACCTACCTAAACACCTCAAAGTTAAAATTTTACTAGTCGTCAATTGTATTTTCCAGATTAGCAAAAGTTGTAGATGATAGATATTCAATTCAGAAATTTTCATCAACTTTGGCAATCTGGGATGTTAAAAGCACACCAACAATAAAAACAGAATCCACAAAACCCTCTGAAATAACCTGCTAGTTTACATGATAATTCTCCAAAGTTCCTTTGTGCTCATAGTTGATAATGCAGTTTCAAACCCCAGCCAGTGAATGTGGTACTGCAGACAGCTGCTTAGAGGAAAACTGAGCAGCATTATTTATTCTAATCTACTTTGTTTACCTCTGAGTTTCCTTTCCCCAAACAACCTGCTATAGGCAGATATTATAGCACTAAAGAAAGACATTTACCAATGTTACCATAATAAACTCACCTTATTTAACATGTCCCTTTCTCTCATAAGCTCGTCCATTGCTTTCTTATTAAGTTCTGCTTGCTTCTTGGAAACCTCCACCTCTAAATCACCACAGAGAGAAATAACAATAAATATGAAGCCAACCTAGAAGAGAATCTGCCAAAGCCAAAGGGATACAAAAGCTGCTTTATAGGTTTGTCTATAGCTACACAACTGCAGTTTATTAACGGTTACACAAGCTTCATTGTCACCGAGTTGGGTCTCCCATGTCACAGCAAGCAGAAGTAACACGAGGCGTGGCATGACTAAGTCACTCGCCAAGGGTGTGCAGCCAGGGGGTGACAGAGCCGAGACTGGGAGCACAGATTCTCCGACTCCAGAAAGTTCTTACTCTTTTGAAATCTTTCTTATTATACAAGTCATTAGAAACACAGAAATTAGAAATAAAAATAAGCAAAAAGAAAATTTCAAATCAACTGCAATCTATTTAGATTTTGACATATATCTTCACAGATTTTTTTCTTATGCAAATTATATGTGTATAATGATAAATATACAGATTCACATATATGCCAAAGTAAGTCATATTACACATATTGTTTTATAACTTGCTTTTACAATGAACAAACATAAAATGAATGCCTCCCCATATTATAAATGTGTATCTACATCAAGATTTTTAATTACTCCATATTTCTCTATATGAAAATGTGTAATTTATTTAGCCAATCCCCATTCTCAACATTTAAGTTGCTTCCATTTTACTTATTTATCTATAACAATTATAAGCAACAATTATAAGCAACAATCCTGTAGAAGTTCTTGTTCCTTTGTTACCCTAGAAGTGGTAGTCCTGAAGCAGGGGAGATTTTTTAAAAAGACATTTCTCTCCTACTGCCAAATTTCTCTTCAGAAAATTAAGAGCAATTTAACTCTACACCCAAACTATCAAATTTGATAGATTAAAACCAGTATGCCTATATTTAATTTACTTTTCTTTGACCAGCAGTTGACTCCTTTTCATGTTTAATACCCATTTATTTGTATTTCTGTTTTTCAAATTGCTCATACTTCTCCTTTGCCCATTTTTCTCATGAATTGTTTATCCTTTCTGTGGATTTTCAAGAACTCTTTACATATAATAATAGCCTTACTAACTCTTTGACAATATTTTGGTCGATTTGCCTTTATATATAGCCTTTGGTACATTAAAAAAATAGCTTTTATTTCACTAAATCTCTCAATCTTGGCCTTATAGTTTCTGTATTTGGTGTTCATTTTTCCCCCAAAAAAGTAATTTATTGTCATGCCACCATTTTTTTAATAACCAACCCATACTGCACACTTGTATGAAACAACACCTCCATCTTAAATGATAATCTTGGGTCTTTCTGTGGCCTTTCCAATCTTTTCCACTGATCTACTTATTTAGACATCTTCGCTCTACTACTTAATTACTAAAGCTTTACAACACACTTAAACAGCTGGTCAGGCAAATGCTCCCTCATGGCTCTTTCAGAATTCTATGGCTGTTGTCACTTGATTCTTCTTCTGAAAAACTCTAGAATCAGTTTAGAGTCCCAGCAATATAACTCAGTGAAATTTTATGGGCAATGTTAAATATATAGATTAACTTAGACAGATTTATATCATTACTGCATTAAGTTTTCTCATCCAGGAACCTGGTATATCTCACCATTTTTCAAGTCTTCCTTTACATTCCTCAATAGAATTCGGTAGCACTGTTAATATATAGGTCTTGCAGGAATCTTGGTAACTTTAGTCATAGATATTTTATTACATTAGCTGCTAGTGCAAAAGGGAGTTTTCCCATCATATATTCTAACTGATTCTTTGTACGAAAGAAAGCAATTGATATCGATATATTTACTTTATAACCTGCCATCACATTCAACTCTTGTTAGCTCTGGCAGTTTTTCAGCTCATTTCTTGGGATTTGTGGTATAAAAACATATGGAGGACCCGTCGTCCTACACGGCATGCGCCATGCCACTCTTTGACGGAGCAGATGAAAAGGAAGAGATAATGGTTAGTGATGTCTACAAAATCCCGAGAAGAGTGTGCTGACTTCTGTAAATACGATTTCAGGGTGAAGAATTGGGTTCGACACTAAATATGTAATTTCTTTTTCAAAGCTTAGAACTACTGCAAGCAAAAATACAGAAGTTTAAACACGGGAGTGTTTTGAAAGTCACTCCGCCCATTACAAAACAAGGTCTAGGTGTTCCATTGTTCTTCTTAGCTGAACAGTAAACTGATGCTGGATTGTGAGCATGCTGAAGGCAGCAACCTCCATGCACCCAATGCACCCACTGTGCCTGCATATAATAGGCACTCAATTTATTGAATGAAAAGAATAAGTATGGAGAAACCATCAAGATAAAAGATTTTTCCCAGATGTCTTAGAAGAAAAAATAGCTACACTTCTCCAAGTTTACATGACAAAAGTTTCTAATAATCTCATCTGGAGATTTAGATTTTGCCTACATATATGTTTTTATGCTTTTACATATTTTGTCAGTGATTACAACTCACAGCAGCCCTCAGCGGGTGAATGCAGTGTTCCTGGCTCACGTGGTCTGGTCTAGTCAGAATTCAGCCGCCATCCTCTGTCTCCAAGTCCAGAACTTTTTCTGACACACCCAATTTAACTAGTGTAGCCTGTTTTCAATTACATTCTTTTCACAATGAGATGGTAGTCTGTCTTATTACTTATATAAATAGTAATATACCTGGATAACAATAGGTAACTTTTACTAAGCACTTACTATGTGCCAGGCACTTGTCCCCATGTGTTTTATATGTATTAGTTCGTTTTGTCCCCCAACAGCTAAATATGATAGAGGTAGGATATGAACCTAGGCAGACATGACTCCAGAGTTCGTATACGAAATGGTTTTTCTGTGCTATACAGCCTCCTGTAGCACTTCAAGTTTTCCTCGGCAGGCCAATGGGAGAGCTGGTAGAACAAGCATTTGCCCTATGGTAAAGCACTGACAGGAAATAGAAACTAGAAGCTATTTATTTTTGTTCCACTGGTCCTGGAACCACATTGCCTCAAATACTGCTAATGGGGAATGTTCACTTTAATTTATCCTCCATCCTCTGCGGGAAAAGGGACTACTACTGCTAACGGTCATGTAGAACCCAGACCTAACAGCACAGATGTTAGTGACCCCACTGACAAACACGGAGCGATACTCTGGCCTGGATTTACCACGTGCCAGTAAAGTCTGGGGAAGAATTTTTTGAGGTATTCAAAACATTTCCCCCCTGCTGCCCACACGCAAATTTGAATACCGTCTTACTGATGTCATCTGGCCTGCTTTGGGTTTGTACTCACGGAGCCCTGGGTTGCTGATTGATTTAGGCACCAATGAAATGTTTATAAACATTTTTTTTAAATGATGGACGTGGACAACTGAGTGGTGATTGCAGAGGGGAGAGAGACATAAGGGGGCTAAATGGTGATGAAAAAAGTACAATAAAAAAAGCTTTTTAAAAAAGGACAAAATGATTCTCGGTTTACCTTTCTCCAATCCCAAGATCTGATTTTTCAGAGTGTCCTTGTGCTGCTCTACTTCTGCCTTTTGATCCTCAATCTGGTGCAGTTTCTTATGGATTTGCTCTCTGACTTTGTTGAGCTTCCCGATGTCAATGCGCATCTGACTAATTTCTTCCTCTTTGGCCTGTAATTATTGAGAGGGAATTAACCAGGGACACTCAGTGAATAAAGGGTCTGTGACAGGATGACGGCAAACTCAAAGGCAATGAAAGAGAATTCTACCTGTGTCAGTGTGAAGCTGTTCTGTCAGGTTAAATCAAAACACCTATTCTTTCATTTTTAGGGAAATTGAAAAACCCTATTCTCTGAATAAAATATGTGGCTAAATAAGCTGAAAAAGACTGATTAAACCTGATGTCTCAAGGCACCCCTAAATGTTGAATCAAACAAGATAAGAATACTGAGTTGTGGGTATCATAAATGTGTGAATTTTGCGTACAGACAGTATATTCAATGAGCAGTTTTCAGACTCACAAAGTGATCTCTCTCAGAAAGCTATTAACATGCCATAAAGTATTCAAATACACTTTTGTACCCACATGGCCATTGTAGTTCAATACGCACACAAAAGGAGGGACTCTTCCTCCTCAGAGCATGTTACCCCGTGGGCGTGCATCCAGACAGGTAGACGGGACAATGTTAATGTGCAAGTCTACATAATACCCGAAGGTAACAAAACAACAATTCTAGCAAAAGGAAGCACCATATTTTTGTCTATGCACTTCAAGTGCTGCGAGTTTTTTAAAATTCAAATTAAATGCATATGTCAAAGTGTTGCCATTCTTAGAAATTACTGGGAAAGCAACCAATGACACTGCTGCAAATAAAGGTTAGCAATTATCCCCAGCTCTTGACATTGAAGAGACGGGACTTAGCTGAGCATCTTACCCTCCGATTACTGGTAGAAGCAGAATCCCATCCATTCAGGACCTGGTTACAAAAGTCTATCATTTTTCAAGGTGCCCCATTCTCGTTATCAAAGGGGAGAATTAACAGCATAAGTACTTGTACTTTAATTTCACCTCAGGGGCTAATATATTATTTTGCCTTGAGTAGACATTTCATTTCTGCTTCCATTTATAGCATTCTCATAAAAAATGGTTTCTAGCCAAACCATTCTGGACTACTTTACATGTTCCTCGGCCTCAGGTCCTATAGCGTCCATATTAATTGACCTAAAGTCCCTTTCACTTACAATAATATGTTCTGGTTCAATAATTATTAACCCAGAGCCCATGCTTAAACTCCAGAAAAATTCTGGAGACTCTGAGATGGGATGCAAAGCAAGACACAAGATGTACAATAAGTGTGTGCGCCTGTGTGTGCACATGTGCACATACTTTTGATAGATCCTCGAAAGGGCCTATGATGCAAAAACTGTACGAGTCACTACTTGAATCTAAGTATCATTCTTGATTGGCCACTCACTTTATACCCAATATTGTCACATAATCAGAATAGGGTTTACAGATTTTTTAGAATTAGTGATAAGCATAAAGTTGCTCCGTTAAGCATGTAGGCATAAACCACGTACCCATGCATAAAACTGCTGTCCAAACTTAATTTGCAAGCACGCTTCAAGGAGAAGAGGGAGAAGAATAGGGAATTTGCATTGGACAGAGCAAAAATCATGCTTCTACAATCCTGGAAATAAGTACTCAATAGAACCAGTCCATCCCTGACCCCACCCATTCCACCTTCTCCATACAAGTCATAGAACGTAATCTGACTTCTTTGCTATTCACTCATGTAAATGGCTTCTACCTCTGGGCAACCAATGACTTGCAAGGTTAAGTAAGTTACAGAGATGAACATCTGAGCTCACTTTGGAAAGCGTTTGCAAAATCATATGATCAATAATCAGGTTTGCAGTTTTGTAAGTAAGAACGGAAGCTACACACTGTCTGCTTCCAGGCACAAAGCAATCACAGTAGGCTTGCGCCTGTCTGATGTATCAAGGCTAATGCAGGTTACAGAACCAAGGGCTCAGCCGTACGGCAAGCCTGCATTAAAAGGGAATGAGAGAGAGAGAGATCTATCACTCGATGGTTACTTTGAGCTCCAGTGCCTTCTGCTGGTTTTCCTGGCAGAGCTGCTCGCAAGCCAAACTGTGCTGTTCGTTCTCCTGCTGAAGTTTAGAATTTCTCATCTGAAACTGCTCCAGTTCCTTTGCAGCTCTCTCATTCAGTATCTGGAAGAGGCAGAAAGAGCTGGTTACTGCTTTTTAATCTGATTACAAAGTCTGCGTATCCACACAGGAAGCCTCACAAACCTCCTGGGACAATCCCAGCAGCCATGCTGTTTTTGTCTTTGTAGAAATGGTTCTTTATCCCCAGTGGAAGCACTAACCCCCTCAAATACGATGAATGTTAAATGGCTGAGGCAAATGATGCCTTATAATGAGCAACACAGAGAGAATCATTGTCTTTCTGAGAGCCTTGGGAAGTCATGTTCACAGGTGGTGGATAAATATTTTAATACCTGTTTGCCATTTGGCAGGCTTTGCATACACAACGATTGCTATAATCATTGCAAATGAGTTGGAGATTCAAACGAGGTTTATCTGCCGTGGGTCTTAGAAGCTACCTCTTCAGAAGCAAATCCTGCATCAGCGTGCCTATTGCCTTCTCCGCAACACAACCATTCACTAACACCAACACAGAGACAACTCCCCTTTAACCCGACTTAAGTCAAAACCAGGCAACAGCAGTGGAATGATTTCTAGCTGCCTGAATTCAGTATCAGCCTGCTTTTCTTCTTCCATACCTTGACTATAAACATTATAGAAACAGAGGATTCGATTTTAGGGAACCATTTCTATTGGGAGAAAATTGGGGAGATGGAAGGATCTCAAATGGGCTGAAGGGAAAAGGAGAGAGAAGACAGATACATAAAGCTGACCCTTGGACAACACAAGGGTCAGGGGCACCCATCCCACACAGTCAAAAATCCGTGTATAACTTTTGAGTCCCCCAAAATTTAACTATAGTCATCCCTCAGTAACCAGGGAGGGACTGGTTTCAGGACCCCCTAAGATACCAACATCCACGGATGCTCGAGTCCCGGGTATAAAATGGCACCAAACAATGCGTACAGTCAGCCGTTTGCGAGTGTGGATCCCCAACTGCAGATACGTAATGCGGACCAAAAACACTATTTTTGATCCACGGTTTGTTGAATTGGCATATATGAAACCAGAAGATAAGGAGGTCCAGCTGTATATTTATTGAAAACCATCTGCATCTAAGTGGACCCGTGCAGTTCAAACCTGTGCAGTTCAAAGGTCAGTATAACTTTCACGTAAGCAAGAGTCAAACATGAAAAGAACCCATCCAATTTCCCACCAATTGGGACTAAATAAAATACAGCTGGCTATGCTAAAAATGGAATTGTTTGACATGAGTCCTGGATATTGCTAAACAAAGTACTATAGTTTTATCATGATGTCCAAAATTCTCTCAGCTTTCACGCTTAAAGAAGTCTCATATTTTTCTCAAGGATACTATGCACTGTATGTTATCTATTTTATTTCTGGCTCTATATAAAATAAATAAACCAACTGACAAAGAAATGTGTCCTAATATCTATTTTTTAAATAGAAAAATGCTATATGGCTTGGCAATTCTTTGGAAACTTCCTCAGAGAAAACATTTTCAAGAAATGGCTTTTTTTCAATTACATGAATTGCTTCTTTAAGAAATGAGAAATGACAGACTAGACTTATTACTAAGTTACCTTAAACCACTGTTACAGGGGAAATGTTAAAAAAAAAAAAGGGACCTTATTTAAAGTGCATAAAGACTGAGTGCAGACTTCCGCCAAGTTGGAGGCATAGGTGGAAACACTGTGCCTTCTCCCACAGCCAAGTTTGAATACAACTAAGGTTTGGAGAACAAAGACATACCCAAAGACCAGAAAATTGAATTATACAGAAGTCCGACAACTACGAACCTTCAACGGGGACGGTAAGAGAGGTGGAGCCAGCAGCGGAGCAGGGTCGGGCAGGACAGATGCCCCCGACCTAGGCGCGCAGGCAGCCCGGAACCAGTCGGGGTGTGGGGCAGACTGACTGGGGTCGCACATTTGCGCACAGTGAGACGGACCACGCAGGCCCCAGGGGGCGAGGGCTGATGGCGGTGGCACACTCGTGTGCAGTGGAACGAAACGCATGGCCCAGTGACGGTGGTGGCTGCGGCACTGGTGGGGGCCACGGCGGCAGGCGGCAGACGGGACACCATAGTTCCTCTTTGACCCCGCCCCCACATACAACATCACAACCCAGCGACTTAGTTGCCCTGCTCTGGTGAACACTTTAGGGCTCCGATCCTGCTATGGAACAGGCACAAACAGCCCAAAAGATGGCACAAGAAAAACTCAAAGTCCCAGAGCCAATAACTCTAAGCGACCAACAGATTGCCAGCCTCTCAGAAGCACAATTCAAGACACTGTTTATCAGGATGCTCACAGAACTGGCTGATTATAGTCACAAATTAGAGGAACATATGAAGGCTAAACTAATTGAAATGAAGGGAGATGTCCAGGAAACCAATAGCGATGGAAAGGAAACTGGGACTCAAATCAATGGAATGGACCAGAAGGAAGAACAAAACATCCACCCAGAAAGGAATGAAGAAATGAGAATTCAAAAAAATGAGGAGAGGCTTAGGAACCTCCAGGACATCTTTAAACGTTCCAACATCCGAATTATAGGGGTACCAGAAGGGGGAAAGAAACAGCCACGAGTGGAAAACTTATTTGAACAAATAATAAAGGAGAACTTCCCCAGTCTGGCAAAGGAAATAGACTTCCAGGAAATCCAGGAAGCTCAGAGAGTCCCAAAGAAGTTGGACCCAAGAAGGAACACACCAAGGCACATCATAATTACATTAGCCAAGACCAAAATGAAGGAGAGAATCCTAGAAGCAGCAAGGGATAAGGGGACAGTCACCTACAAAGGAGTACCCATCAGACTGTCAGCGGATTTCTCAAAAGAGACCTTACAGGCAAGAAGGGGCTGGAAAGAAGTATTCCAAGTCATGAAATCCAAAGACCTACAGCCAAGATTGCTTTATCCAGCAAAACTTTCATTTAGAATGGAAGGACAGATAAAGTGCTTCTCAGATAAGGTCAAGTTCAAGGAGTTCATCATCACCAAGCCCTTATTATATGAAATGCTAAAGGGACTTATATAAGAAAAAGAAGATGAAAAATATGAACAGTGAAAGGACAGCAAACACACAGTTATTAACAACCACACCTAAAACAAAAGCAAACCAAGAGGACAGCTATATCAGGAGTGGAACCATAGAAATGAAGAACACATGGAGGGTTAGCAACAGGGGGGTGGGAGGAGGAGAAGGGGGGAGAAGGCACAGAAAATAGCATAGATGGTAGGTAGAAAATAGATAGGGGGGAGGGCGAGAATAGTGGGGGAAATATAGAATCTAAAGAACTTGAGACACGTGGTTATAAACTAAGGGGGGGAGAAGGGTGGGGGAGGGAGTGTGCGGGTGGAGGGGAATGAAGGGGGGGGATAGAACAACTGTAATGGTATAATCAATAAAATATATTTTTAAAAAAAAGACTGAGTGCAGTTCCCTAAACTTGAAAGTTAAAAATAAACCTGTTAAGCTTCACACCACGGCTGCATCACAGCCAGTGAGGTTTATCCAAGGCAGGATTATTGCTAATTGAAAATAAGATAAAATAAAAAATAAATAAACCTGTAAAAAATAAATCATGTTATAGTCACACAATGGAATACTATACAGCTATGAGAGTGAATGCCGTATTGAGCTCTGTCCAGTAGGACTTTCGGCCATGCTATCCAATATGGTATCTGCAGGCTCATCTGGCTATTGAGCACCTTGAAATGGTACTAATGCAACCCCAAGAACTGAACGTTTTATTTTCTTTCATTTTAAATAACCAATTTCCATAGTCACATGCAGCTAGTGACTACCATGCCAGACCGTGCAGTCCCGTAACTACAGGGCAACAACATGAATGAATCTCATGGACAGAATGTGGAGCAAAGGAAAATCGACACAGAAGAGTACACCTGTGTGGTTTCACTTCTGCAAGGTACAAAAATGGGCAAAACTCACCTCCACTCAACATTCGGCACAGCAGTGACCTCTGGAGGAGAGGGCACCAGGAGGTACCTGGGGTAGTGTATCCTGGGGTGGATGCAAGTAACCAAGTGGAGAAAATTCATCAAGCTATACACTGGTGACTTACACACTTCTCTATGTCTATTATATCATATGTTAATAAAGGGTTAAAAAGAAATCAACCTGTTGGAGCCAAAATTAAAAAGGAGGGCACACATCTACCTATAAGAGCCATTCAAAGTGCTAAGTATCTTTGTTACCAACATCTAAAGCGAAGAGTGTTTGCTGCTTTCCAAAGAAAATACAACACGTGCCAGCAGACCACAAACCAAGGCATGGTTCCTATTTTTGCAGGAACCCCCAGGGCAGCCGCCACCCCACACACCTTCTGCTCCTTCAGCTGCGGCTCCAGCCTCTGAAGCTCCTCCTTGCTCTTCTGCACATACTGCTGCAGGGCCTTGATCTCCATCTGCCTGCTGTCCATGTCCGTCTGAATCTGCTTGAGCTCTTTCTCTAGCTTTTCCTTCTTTCGAGTCTCCCTCATAACTTCATTCTGAAGCTGCTGGATTTCTTGTTGGAACTGTGGGCACAGAAAGGACAAGGGGGAAAGAGATGAACCTCTCCCCAGGACGGGTCTCAACCAGCCAAGCCTCTCCCCTTGGACCCTTCATTTTCGGGACAGTCACTTTGTAGTAGCATTTCCCCCTCAAGGACAGGCCCCTTTGAGCCTCAATATAAAAACTTGTCAAGAATATTCTGTTTTGTTTTTCAGAGCTTTATCACCAAACGTCCACCCTGATGGTAGAAACAAATCCACAAAGAAGGTATAAAATCCAATGAATCCCAGAATCTAGAGAAGTTAAACATGGAGGGAACTCATCCAATTCTCCAGCCATGGGCATAAAATGAAATAGCCAACTAGCCTAAATATGAAATTGTTTTTTACATGAGTACTGCATATTGCTAGAGAAAGCACTATAGTTTTATCATGGTATCTGAATTCTATAAAAGGTCTTTCTCTTATCTCACGCTCAAAAAAGTCTCATGTTTTTCTCCTAGAGATGGGACTTACATTGCATATTCTCTATTTGACTTCTGACTTAAAATAAGTGTTTGGAAAGGTTCAGCTGGATGGCTTGCTCACAGTGGAAAAGGGTCAAGGGAACTACTTTCAGCATCCCCGGATGCCGGGCACCCTGGCCTTCACAGGGGACACCTTCTTGGGCCAGAATTGTAAGCAGAGCCCTGCCTGCCTCATTGACTTCCGAGACAGAGAATGTTGAGAAGAGAGACTCCGGTCAAACTGCCCTTGTGGGAACCAGCCAGAGAAACACGCAGAACACTGGATGCTTTTCTCGGGCAGCAGGGGTAACCGAGAGAGAGGGAGGCTGGGGAAGGACTGAACGTCCTCCTGGACAGCAACACCCCTTCATGGCACCCGCCGTGGCAGGGCTGACCTGGCTGATGGTGTGCTCGACCTCTTCTCTGCTTTGCTCCATGTCCTGCTGCTGCACAGCCGTCTGAGCTAAGGACTCTCGTAATTTCACCACTTCTGACAAGAGTTGGTCTCGCTCCTTTGTCACCTCTTCTTTGAATTTCAGTAAATCTCGGATACTAAGAAAAGCAGAACACCGGAGTCAGACTAAACAGCCGCCTGTGCAGGGGGCCTTTTTATCATCCTCTGAGCACATGGTCACGGGGAAGCCTCCAGCTCAAGGATCAATGCTCTTCAGGTGTGAAAGGGAAAGACCTTCACGCCCTGGCATGGGAGCTGTTGGTGAGTTATTAACCAAAACAAAGAACCGCCAATAACAATATGCTGAATATAATTCCCTTCTTATACTTAAGAAATTACAGCATCCATGTGTATGTGTGTGTTGCATAGAAATTTTTTATGGAAGTCCAGAAAAATACACACCAACTGGTAACTCATCTCTGAAAAGTGAAATTTAGGGTGGAAGAGTTTGGGAGATGATCTTTACTTCCTAGTTTTCACCCCTCTGTGTTATTTTGAATTTGTTACCATAAGACCGTAATTGCTATTGTCAACTTTCATAATTAACCCTAAGGAGATGTGACTTTAGAAAATTACTTATTTACAGCATCCACGAGAGAGCTATGATCGTGGCTACAAAGTCGAAAGCGAAGCATAAACACAGGCAACTGGTACACGGAGCCCCTTTTCTCTCTATCGACCACAGAGTACAGTGTCTCCCAAGGAAACACAGTCCACATCGAGTGCTTCCAACCACAAAGTCCGGAAACCATCCATGATGCCAGTTTTTAGAGAGTGTGCGATAATATTTGTTGGTTTGAATTGTATACCAGTGACTTCCGCATTTCAAAAACCATTACATATAATTTGTCATGATTTTCTGCAGAACTGGCATTTTGAAAGTAGGAACACTGTGTCTGCTATGATGTGTGCAGCAGAGTTGTCTAGAGCAAGGCGGTACTTTAGAGCTGAGAAAGCAGAGGCCTGTTCAGCTGACAGCCATCATCCTTTGTTCAAAACACAATAATTTAATAATGTTTATTTATGAACAACTTGATATAACACAAAGGGGCCTTCAAAACCGCATTAAAAGTCTTCTCCAGAAACAAACCCTCAAATTCTAAGGTTACTATGAAAAGAGAAGCTACACCTGAATATACTGTTGAAGATAAGATTCTGGATGGACATTCCTTCAGTTTTCTTCCTCAACCATGTGCCAATTCTCATTAAAAGGCCTCCTAACTGAACCAGACCCTCATGTTGCTCTTCAGTAGTCGCTCTGATTATGCTTGACTTCTCTGATAGGAAAATAGAGTCCATTATGATGAGTGCCATATCTGTCTTTCTACTCCCTCCCCTAATACCTACACTCAGAGCTATGTCTCCACATTGGATAAGTGCATCTAGAAAACGTAAGATACCTAGACAGCAGTTAGATTTGGTTAAAGATGCCTAAGGAAGCATATGTGCATTCCTGAAAAATGCAAGCTTTTGCTCGGGCTACACAGTGCTATGCTCCTGAAGGGAAAGTAAAGGTGTCTTTATTCAGGGAGTTCACAGACTAATGGGTGCAGAAGCACATCAACAAATAATTTCAATACAATGTGATTGATGTCACACATGAAGTAGGGGATGGGTCTTGCAGAAACAGAGAACGCAGTGACTCTCTGCTTGGTCATAGGGTCTGGAGGTGGGGAGGAAGTTGGAACAGAGATGCTGGTGGCAATGAGGTTAAGATAGTGTTTGACATGACTCTTGAAAGATGCATAGTTGTTTACAATATGGAGAAGGGAAGAGAAAACATTCCTGGCATAGAAAACAATGTGTTCAAAGGTATGGAGTCATGAATAAGCAGTGTTGCTGGATATGAAGCTAGCAAGGTTGACTGGGGGAGATCTAGGAAGGCTCTGAAAGACACGTTCAAGACTTCGGGCTTTATCCTCTGGGAATGGGTAGCTGTCAAAGGTGTTTATGCTGGAGACGGAAGCATGCAGGTACATGTTTCAGAATCAGAAGTCTGGTATGTGGTAGACAGTTAGGAGGGGAGATGTCTCTGTGAAGGCAGGGAGATCAGTGAGGAGTCGACTGTCAAATCCAGCGAGGATGGGAAGTCCCAACCAAGGTAGTAGCGCTGGCAATAAGGAGGAGAGAAACGCAGAAGTGAAGGCTGAATCTACAAGACAAAGTTTTAAGGGAGAAGGAGAAGCAAGGGAGAAGAGAAACTCCTTTTTCTGGCCAAGAACCTGAGAAATTAAAAGGATGGTAAGGCCACTAATTGTGGGGAGGGTCAGGGGAGGAGCTGGAAATCTCAAAAGCAATCTGCAGCCAGTTCCACTCCACACACAGTTGAGAGAAATAAACCTAAAATCTTTACTCATTTTGAAACTGCAGTACTGACTCTTACACACCCAGAAGTTTACTACAACCATAAACTAGGAATTTGGGGTGTATAGAAAGGGTATATTAAAAAGAAAAAAAGTAGCAGTAGACAGAAAACAATCACCAGGAAACTAACAGAGAAAGAGTGTCTTGTGTCACATTCACGGTGACACTGACAAACTCCAGGCTGCCTGCTGAAGGAGTTCTCTGCAAAAGCAAGTCCGACGTACACCAAGAAGGCTCCGTGACCTACTTGCTATCCTGGTCCATCGTGAGTCCAGACCCTTGTTCAACTAGTTTGGTTAGTTTCACAATTTCCTCTTTCAGGGTAAGAATCGTCTCCTTCGCCTTCTGCTCTTTATCATAGGCTGAGTCCACCATCTTCCAGGCCTTTTCAATTTCCTAGATGGGCCACAGGACATCAGTGAAAAAAAAAGACTAGGTTTCAGGACACAAGACAAACTCAGTAAACGGAATAATAAAACAACTACAATGTAGTAGTCATTTATGGAGAAAGAAGATTATATAGTATACAGTATGCATTAAATTTATATTGACTTACTGATCTGTTCAACACAAGCTAGTCAATACTGAACACCAGTCTTTAGGGGGGTATTGGAAAAGGGTATTTGTGTGTGTGTGTGTGTGTGTGTGTAGCCACAAAGCTCACATACTGCAAGGGCCGTTATAACTAGGAGGATATTTCTCAGTATACAGGAAGACTCTCCAACCAACTGAGCCACTAGGAGGATATTTCTAATAAAAATGTTACGATAGGTTTGCAAAATTAAAAGTAAAAGCTTATGTGATTTCCAAGTCCAGATATTTTTTTTAAACAAGCTTTATCACACAAAGAATGATCTTGGATCCAAGTCCTGTGAAGCTCTCGATAAGAGTCTAAATAAAAAAATATATTTTGCCCTTAGGTCCCAATTGAATTCCTGATGGCCATGTGAGCTTCAGAACAATACACAGCAAGTTGGTCTTTGCTGTTTCCTAATTGTACACAGCAGCCTCAGTCATTCCCCCTCCCAGAAACTCAAGCTCAGGCCTTCTCATCAAATGCCTACAGGGAAAAAATACCCATAGCAGGGAATGGGAACGATGCCTTCTGTAGCTTGGGCTTCCTTACTATTATGAGATGCAATGTTGAATAGTAACATAAATAGTTCAAAGTGAATTACAGCCACCAAATAAATGAACAAAGCACAGTAAATATTGCAACAGCCTTAAGTTTTACCCTGCCAATTAATCTCTTGCAAAAGTTCATCCAGTGCAAAGTAAATCCTTTATACAGGTAAGAATCTACTCACTTACAGTGAAAATATCCCACTTGCATGTTGACAAGGAATCAAATGGGGGGGATAGAGCATTTAATTTAATTAAATAAATTCATGCTATTACAATAGAGAGAGATGACTCCGGTATACTACACACACAAGTCAGCGATTCAAAACAAAATGTCAGTTTATGGGACACGTTCTTCTGTGGCAACCATACACACTCTGTGTCCACAAAACTAATGAAGGGTATTTAAGTGAAAATGTGATTGTATGGAGATTTGTCCAAATCAACTTCAGCAACTAGATTTTAATCAACTCATGACTTCCATTTTCGGTTTTTAAATTCACGACCAAAAGTGGGGGGTGGGGCTCTCATTGTAAAGTGAATTGAAGCTTCCTTTATGTCAATTTTTCAGCAAAGAGCAGAAACTGACTGCAGGAAGAAAATACCGCTTCAAGAAAAGACATTTCTAAGGAAATGTGTCTTATTTGCACTGGTCTTCGAATTTATTTGAATTGGCAGATGTGTAGTTGCATGATATCAAGGGAATGATCTTAAAAGTTTGCGATTTTTTTCTCCCCACTAGAGTTTTAATTATAAATTAAACTCTTATCGCCCTAAAATCAACATGGAATATTTATGTTTACCTCCAAAATAATGCAACATACTTGAGGTTGAAAAAATAAAGTATGAGACAAAGCCAGGTGAATCCCTGTTCTCCCCTTATAAGGAAGTGGGAGGATCAGGGCAGAAGCAAAGAGATGCTAAGAAAGAAAATAATGAAAATAATGGAAAATAATAATGAAAAGTATCTGGGTATTCCCAAGGTAATGTCTCCTAAAACAGTGGGGGGGGGAGGTAGAAATATGAAAATATCTTTAATGAGCTATCATTATGACATTTAATTACTATTCATCTTGTATCAAACAAGATATAATGACACTCCTAATATTACACTGATCCCTAAGTCTCTTTGCTAGCCCATTATTTCTTAGAAACCAAGCAAGTAAGGTTTTACATTATTTTTGATATAGTGAAATTCACCCAGTCTAATTATTTTCTTTGCAAAAGAACATTATTCTCTAGGCTTCATGAATGTATGAATCATGTAAATTTTAACTTAATAACTCATTTACGACCAGCCCAGAGCTGTCAGTGTGATGAAAGGATGATGTTTTAAATGCAGGAGGCGCTGATGGCAGCTCTCCATCGATTCCGTGTCCAGAAGCTCACTGACCTTTTTCAAGGAGGCGATGGTGGTCTGATCATCCTGGGAGAGCTTCAGGGCAGTGGCGACCTTCGCGGAATTAACCACAATCTCCGCGTTGAGCTCTCTGCACTTGGCCATCAGACGTCTTTCGTTGTCATAAGACTTTTTCATGATGGCATGAAGCTTCTCATATTCGGTCTTAAATCGCTCCAGACCTTTGTCTCCTGAGAGTTCATTGAGAACCTCCTGAAAATCCTTTTCAATTTCTTCATATGCAGTTTCTTCCAGCACTGGTTTGTCACCCTTCTCCTGTACAGAAGGACAGGGATGGGAATGAGCATTCCGACATCTGCACCATGACTATTCAGGAGTTACTGTTAACAGCCATGAATTGAAGACCTTCCGACAAGCAAAGTAAAAGCACTGGCAAGCAGAACATTTCAGACTATATGTTGGGAACCACCATATAATGTTCATGCCCGGATGCTACCTATACAGATCTACAGGGGTAGGCAAAAGTAGGTTTATATTTGTGAGTACACAAAACAGTTTATTCTTATATTATTATTTATTAATTATTTATTGTTTATTTGTATTACAACTGTAAACCTGCCTTTGCCCACTCTGTATATAATATTTTCTATCACATGATATTGTGATTAGATTAAATGGGATAATTCATGTTCAACATGTTCAGCTTAGCCAAGTGTCTGGCAAAGAGTAGGTACTCAATATAATATTGACAGCTGTGATGATTATCCCAAGCCCTCATCTATTTTCATTTGATCCTACTTCTTACTGTCCCCAGAGTTGCAGAGGAAATCCATAGCACATTGAGGGCAGACACAGGGAGATCTTGATATAAATACCATGAAATCACACATACAGTGAAACCCATAGAAAATATGGAATAATCTCCTAAAAGACATCCCATCATTTTTATCCCTTTAAGAGCATTAGGCTAGATCTTCTTCACAAGTATATTTAAATGCCCCCTGTGCAATACTCATGAGTCTTTTCTACGATCAACTGGACAAGTTATTTAAAACTATAAGCCTGGACATGCAAATGTAATTCAAGCACATCTGGCTATGACTTAGATGAGAACCCAGGTGTTAGTTATATAAGAATTTTTTTCGGACCTATATAACAGGTGCTCTGAGACCAAAAAAAAAAAATGACCCAAATGAAAGAATAGACCAAAGCTCCAGAAAAAATACAACTAAGTAATGAAGAGATAGCCAACCTATCCAATGCACAGTTCAAAATACTGGTCATCAGGATGCTCAAGAATTGGCTGAGTATGGTCACAAAATACAGGGAAAAAATGAAGGCTATGAAAAGTGAAATACAAGAAAATGTACAGGTAACCAACAGTGAAGGGAAAGAAACCAGGATTCAAATCAACAATTTGGCCCAGAAGGAAGAAATAAACATTCAACCAGAGCAGAGTGAAGAAACAAGAATTCATAAAAATGAGACGAGGCTCAGGAACCTCTGGGACAACTTTTAATGTTCCAACATCAGAATCACAGGGGTGCCAGAAGGAGAAGAGGAAGAGTAAGAAATTGAAAACTTATTTGAACAAATAATGATGAAAGAGAACTTCCCCAATCTGGCAAAGGAAATAGACTTCCAGGAAATCCAGGAAGCTCAAAGAGAGTCCCAAAGAAGTGGACCCAAGGAAGCACATACCAAGGCACATAATAATTTCATTATCCAAGATTAAAGATAAGGAATCTTACAAACAGCAAGAGAAAAGGAAACAGATAACTACAAAGGAGTTGCCTTAAGACTATCAGCTGATTTCTCAAAAGAAACCTTACAGGCAAGAAGGGGCTTGAAATAAATATTCCTAGTCATGAAAAGCAAGGACCTATATCCAAGATTACTCTATCCAGCAAAGCTATCATTTAGAATGGAAAGGCAGATAAAGTGCTTCCTAGATAAGGCCAAGTTAAAGGAGTTCATCATCACTCATCCCTTATTATATGAAATGTTAAAGAGACTTAAGAAAAAGAAGATAAAAAATGTGAACAGTAAAATGACAACAAACTCACAACTATTAACAACTGAACCTAAAAGGAACAAAAACAAACTAAGCAAACAACTAGAACAGGAACAGAAAGAATCACAGAAATGGAGATCACATGGAGGGTTATCAGCGGGGAAGGGGAGAGAGGGGGAAAAGGTACAGGGAGTAAGTAGCATAAATGGTAGGTAGAAAATAGACAGCAGGAGGTTAAGAATAGTATAGACAATGAAGCCAAAGAAGTTATATGTTTGACCCATGGACATAAACTAAAGTCGGGGAATGCGGGTGGGAGGTAGTGTGCGAGCCAGAGGGGAATAAACAGGGGAAAATGGGACACCTGTAATAGCACAATTAATTTTTAAAAAAGAATTTCTTTCTCCCTAGTGTATACGTTGAATTGTGTCCCTCGAAAAGTTACGTTGAAGCTCTAACTCCCAATTGTGAATGTGACCTTATTTGGAAGTAGAGTTCTTGCATATATAATTAGTTTAGCTGAGGTCATACAGGAGTAGGGTGTGTCCTAATCCAACATTACTGGTGCCCTCATAAAAGGAGGCGGGATTATAACTTTGTATTGTGATAGACTTTAACCAAATTTATTGTGGTAATCATTCTGCAGTATAAACATATATCAAATCATTACACAGAGTGGGCAAAAGTAGGTTTACAGTTGTGAGTCCACAAAACACAGTTTATTCTTGTATCATTATTCATTAATTATTGTACTATTTTCCATAGGAATGACTGTAAACCTACTTTTGCCCACCACTGTATTGTACACCTAAAACCAATACAATGTTACATGTCGATTAAACCTCAATAAAAAGCAGTGGGGGTGAATTTGGACACAGACACACACAGGAAAATGCCACATGAAGATGGAGTCACGGATTAGACTGAGGCAGCTTCAAGCCAAGGACAGCTAAGGATCGCTGGCTACCAGCAGAAGCTACAAAGAAGCAAAAAAGGATTTTACTGAGTGTGGAAGGAACATGGTCCTACCACCACCTTGATCTCTGATTTCTAGTCTCCAGAACTGTGAAACAATAAATTTCTGGTATTTCAACCATCCACTTTGCAGTGCTATGTTATGGCTGCCCTAGCAAACCAATACACCGACTTCTTGTTAGGTGCAGCACAATAGTTCATATATTTATTCATTTATTCAGTAAATATTTATCGAACAACTGCTATATGTAGGTTGGAATGATGGAGCCTATAGGAGAGACCAAGATAAAGAGCAAACAACCCTCCCATAGGAAATTTACACCTTAACAGTTGATGGGCTATGTTTTCCCATAATGGATGTATAGAATTTGGTACCTGGCATAAAATAGATTCAAAACTCTACGAGAACAGAGTTAGTCCCAGCAGCAAGAATGAAAGCAAATTTCATAAAGAAAATGGCATTTGATCAGGCCCAGAAGAGAAAAGGAAATCTTCGCAGGTGAATATGGAGACAGAGGGAATTCCTGGCAGATGCCAAAGCATGAGCGAAGATTCAGGGCCAAGGAAGTATCTAAAATTTGAGACTGAATAAGAAGCTCTAGTTGGATAAAGTATAAGAAGGGAGAAGGGCTTTGATATCAAAGCTTTATTGCTAATCAAAGAAAACAAATAAAACCATCTTTAATCTCAATAATATAGTAAAATTCAAATTTACCCTGCCCTGGCTGGTGTGGCTCAGTGGATTGAGCACTGGCCTGCGAACCAAAGGGTCATCGGTTCGATTTCCAGTGAGGGCACATGCCTGGGTTGCAGGCCACGTTCCCAATGGGGGGTATATGAGAGGCACCCACACATTGATGTTTCTCTCCCTCTCTTTCACCTTCCCTTCCCCTCTCTCTAAAAATAAATAAATAAAATCGTTTTTTAAAAAATTCACCCTAAAGATTCTGGGCAACTAGTCCCGTTTCCCTCCTGCTTTGACAAGCCTGACTTGGGCAACATGAAGAAAGTCTGCCTATTTTTGGTTTTCAAAAACATTAGTACTATTGATTAAATTCCTAAGGACAGCATGCAAGCAGAACAGAGCCCACAACTTAAAATAGATGTCAAGTCACAAGCATATCTAACATATCGTGTAACCATGTTAGTGCTAATGTTAAAGGCAACAGAAGTTTTCTTCCTGACTAAAAGCAGATTATTGCAAAGATCGCAATACAGCAATTTCACAAAGGAGGAAAAATCACATTAAGGAAATTCGGAGCTGCTGCCGCTGCTGCTCTGTGCTTTCCCCTTGTTGATGCTAAACATGAGCGCACTCAAAAATCTATCACGGCAATGTTCTTGGTTCCATCCCTGTACATGGTATTCATGTCAACACTTGATCACCAGCCTCATGATTTGTCGGCAGACCAGGTTTCCCTGTACAGCTGGCACTTGGCACAGGCGTGGGAAAATATCAAAGAAAGGAAAGTTTCAAAGAAATTTTTATGAACTAGAGAGATTTGTTTATATTGCTATTACTATTAAAAGCAAAGCAAAAATTATCTCTTAGCTGTGACCAACAACCAATGGGTATTAACACTGCTATGGCACATGAAGATATTTATTTTGGAAACACGGTTTCAGCATGAGTTAATCAGAGAGGAACTGTGATACTCCCTCATTCAATACCTATCTAAAGTGTTTACTACCTGCCAGGCACTGTTTTAGGTGCTAGAAATATCATTTAGTGGGGAAAAGGAAAAAGGGAAAGAGAGCAGCAGTGAAAAATGAGGCCAGAATGGAAATGAAGACTTATGAAAGCAGAGATGAGAAAAAATTGGCTGAGATTAAGTGAGAAGAAAAACAGAAGGAAGAAATAAGGGGAGATAATGAAAGGAAAGGGAGACCGGGAAATAATTATTTCATAGTATTGGTATCTGGGGCCAATATGCAGAAAGTGAAGAAGAATGAAATAAACCAAGGGGACTAGTGGGGAGGGAGGAAATACTCAAAAGCAAATAACGGGGGAAGAGAAAATTAGGAATGGGAGGGGGAGATGGGGAGAGAAGATATGAATGAGTGAGGGGGAAGATGGAGCCTACTACAGTGTGGGGGAGTGAATAAAGGCTACGAGATCATAGCAGGATGGACAGTGATAACACAGAGCTCTGGTGATGGGCTGAAGAGCTTAATGAAGCTGTGTCACAGCAGGTAATCAGTTGAATCATCCTGTGACCCGTGTTCAAGAGTCAGTGAATAGGGGTAGATATACATAGACAGTAGATATCTATGAAGACTTCTTGTAGGTCTCATGTCAGTGAGACATCAATATGTCTACGAGTATCTCTCTTGTAGATCAAAATGTAGGAGTGGGTGGGTGCCTGTCGCGAATTTCCTACTACGCTTAGCACAGAGCCAATTTAATAGTGGGGGGTGGGGAATATCCACACACTTGAAGGACGGAAAGGAGGTAATGGGGCCAGAGCCGGCTGGGACGGGGTGAGGTGAGGCTGTGGATAGGGCTAGGATGTTGATGCGGAAAATACTGGAATCAGTGGGTATGACAGGGGACAGTAGGAGAGGGACAATGGGGAGGGGTCCAGGGAGAGGCGGCACGGAGAAGGGCGCTGACTCCTGACCTCAGCCATCCTGACGCTGTCTGGCGGTGGCCTCAGAGTCTGCTGTGGACGTCGCAGAAACTGGGCAGGAGTCTGAGGAAGGGGCTGTGTACTGCCCCCAGCGTTTGAAACCGCACCACGTTACCACGTTACACGTTACCGCGTTATTTCTATTGCCAGCAAGTAGGCGCTCGGCGCGTCCTCCCGTCGCCTGGCAACGGTCACGCCCTCTAAGGGGAGCAATTGGACATTCGAATCGGGAGGAGCCCCTGAGGCCCGCCTCCGGGCGCTGTTCCTCCGAGAAATACACAAGTATTCCGAATGGGGTGGCCCAAGGAACTAAGGGGTCGGTACCTCTTATTTCTCAGAGCTACTACTAGCTCTGAGAAGCTAGTAAGAGTCCCAAGGTGTGCGCAGAAGTTAGAAATACCAAACAGAAAGGAGAGAAAGGATGGCAAGACGCGAGTAAGAAAGAGGACTGTGGAGGAGACTGGGGAGCTGGCAAAGGAGAACCGAAAGACTAACGCTTACAAAGAAATGTGGATCAGACGGTTCTGGAAGGGAAAAGACCGGCAGCCACCCTCTGCCCTCTGACAGAGAGATTCTGTCATGGGAACAAGAAGTCATCTCAATTCGAGTGAATTCCAACCCTTAGGAAGTGGTTACTGTGTGCAAGACACAGGCAGGGAAAACGAAGGTAGAGAGAAAACAGAGCTTGCCTTCAAAAGGTCTGGTCACTGGTGGTGAAAAAAACGGGACGCAGAGCTCAAGACGCCTTGGGAAAACGTACCCAGGAGCCACGTGGGGAAAATCTGCCTCGAACCTGGGGCTCCTCTCTCAAGACCCTTTCTCCCCCTACCCCCACCTCCTTCCCCTTCCCCTCCAGGCCCCTTAGACTTCAGGTACAGAGAACGGGAGAAATTAAACTTCTTGGTTCATGAATCATGCAAGATCCCTCTCCTTTTATTTGTTCCCCTTTAACCCCATCCCCACTCCCACCCCTATCCTCAGCCCCCTCAGCATTCATGCTACTGAGCTTGGATATGTATTTTTTAAAAATGTATAGCATTTCTAGTGGTGTCAGACTTCCGGGTACCATCTTATTTTCTCCTTGTTTCACTCAGCATTCTTTTTCAGTATCTATCTGTGGTTGCAGTTGGCATTGTAATCCCAGTTTACTGCCTCTGATTGCTGCATAGTATCCTGTATTGGACATCCACACATTTTACTTCCATCCGCCAAATGATGGATACCAAGGCTGCCTGCACATCTCCAGTACCACAAACCATGCGGCAGTGATCATTCTTGTCTGTGGTCCTTTACAGACCTGTATGCAACGTCCTCTGAAACACATGTGCCTAGGAGTGAGATTGCTCAAGTCGGGGAGAGTACACGGGGCACAAAGACACCCCGCCGGGAGGCCAATGGGAGCTGGGAAGCAAGCCCCACTCCCTTCCCGGTATCTTGTGCCCTAGGAGAAAGGTAAAAGCTCTGTTCCCTAGTCAAGTCATGAGCCTAGGAAGGCTGGACTACCCAGAGGTTGTGTCTCTTTTCAGATATATCGGCCCAGTGGTGAACTCCATTTTCCAATGGCACAAAGGTGAGTAGCCTGATGGACGCCTACTCACCGAGGACTGTCAGGCCGCACAGCAGAATTGCCGCCCTACACTCCACTCCAGCACTCACAGTGTGAGGCTCTCGGTCCCCCATTCCTACCCTTGCCAGTATGCGGTAGTTTATTTATTTGTAAATTCACATAATGTTTACTAAGTGCATGATACTATTCTAAGTGCCGTATAAATACTCATTTAATGAGTCAATTTTTAAAAATTTTCTGTCAATATTGAAAAGCATCAACACATTTTTTAATTAGCATTTCTCTGACTTCTAGTGAAGTTGAGCATTTATTTATATATTCATAAGCCACCTGGAGTCTCCTTTTGTGAATTGTCTATTTATAGCCTTTCCCTATTATTCTATTGGCCTTTTCCTTTTTGATCTGCAAGAGGTCTTTGTAAAGTCTGGAAAATCATCTGCTTTCAAAGATTGGAAACTTCTCCTGTGACATCCTTTGTAGAATGATAATCCTTAATTTCATATATATACATATAGTATATTTTTTATTTTTGTATACATATATTTTTATTTTTATATGTCTTTTCAGTGTGATTTGAGAAGTCCTTCTCAATCCCAAGGACATAAAGGCACTCTCTGTCATTTTCTTTTATTAGCTTCATAGTTTGACTTTTCCACACTCAGTTCCCCAATTCATCTGGAGTTCATCCTTTCATTTGTGTTTTACATGAGGATTTGATTTCATTTTTCTCAATGGAGTGAGTCAATGTGTCAACACCTGGGTTCCTCAGTATACATGGGT
This sequence comes from Sturnira hondurensis, assembly GCF_014824575.4. Lineage (NCBI taxonomy): Eukaryota > Metazoa > Chordata > Mammalia > Chiroptera > Phyllostomidae > Sturnira > Sturnira hondurensis. The sequence continues at coordinate 9,073,570 of NW_028087485.1, forward strand.
GTGCTCTGAGATATCTGATCTGTTCTTGCATCAGTGCCATGGGTTTTATCACTGCGGTTTTGTGACCAGGCATCGTGGTTAAAGGGCAGGGCCCCCACCTCCACTTCTGTCAAGGCTACATTGGCTATTCATGAAACTTTATCATCCCATACAACTTCAGGGTGTTTTTCAAGTTCCTCACAAGAAATTTGCATTGGAACGTCATTAAATTTATGAATTCACTTGTGGAAAATTCCCATTTGTGTGATGATATCTCATTCATGAGCTGAGACCCCATATCTCTGGTGGACAACAGGACAAAACCTGGCTGAGGCCCAGTGGGGGGGTGTGGCAGATGAAGCTGACGAAGCTAACAGAAACAGGGTGCAGGTGGGCAGACATCACGACTCAGGCTGCCTAGTGTGTTTACAGGAAACCTGACTCCACGTTGGGACCACAGCTGTGGGACCACCACGATCTAGAGAGACTCCATTCCTGAAGGTACGTTCCTGAAGGTATATAATATCGGAGAATGACGTAGCCATTCCTGTCTTGTGCTATTGTGAGGCTCTGTGCCTTCTCGTTCCACAGGACACTCCTAAAGGACCATTGCACAAGCAGGTGACCTGCCAAGGTGACAGTAATTCAACCCAGAAGACACTCTTTTTCAATATCTGCTACATAGCAGGTGCAGGCTGGCACAGAAACCCCAGTGGTGACGAAGGCAGAGTCACTGCCCTTTGCATTGGGGGAAAGGGAGAAAGAAAAATGTACGATTCTGACACAGTATGGTGGGATCTCTTAGAACATGGGTGCTCAGGGAGTCTAGACACTGATGCTTGAAAGCATTATTTATGAGGCAGGGAAAGAAAGACCCGAACATGGGAGATCAGGGAACCACAGGACACTAAAAGGAACTGGACATGTTAGACTCACAGGAAAGAGATGGGGGTGGTCGTAAACATGGATGAATGAATGGAGATGAGCATGGGTGGTTGGACAAATTAATTTAGGCTGACGAAAGAAAATGCTTTGCTTCTGATCTTTCAGATTACTGACACCCACCAACCTGCTCCCCTTTGTTGTTGTAATTCAAAGGGGCACTAGGTGGCATTATACCACCAAAAGTCCTCCTAGAATACTGGCCCGCCAAGATTGAGCCAGCCCCTAATTTAGACAAAGTGCTTCTATCAATCTCCTGTGTCGCATTACACCCACTTAATTTATTCACTGAGCACCTACTATATTCCCAGCCCTAGGCTGTGGAGGATGTCAAGGAGTTGAAAGGATCTCTTCCCCCAAAGAGCATGAGAAGTAAAATATGCATGCCATCCCTCCCCCACACAAAAATTTTTCAAACAGGCAGAGGCAGGATGTCCAGACTTACTATCCAGTGTAATCTGAACCTTTTGACCTTCTGGGGCCTTCCTACCACTCCTTGTCCCACTGGATTCTTCAGTTCCTCACGTGTCCTCACGTGTTCTTTCCCTCTGCTTGGAATCCACATACACTGACCTCACTGCCTAGAATACTCAGCTCCCCCTCCTCACCTGGCCACTGCCCACCTGACCTTCCTACAAATCTCACTTCCTCGGGGGAACCTTTCCTGACCAACCCCCAACACCAGACACCTTTTCAAGCACCATGTGTTCCACTTCTTGGACCAGTCCCACAATATCTCTCTTCTCTACCAGGCTGTCAAAACGACAGGAGGACAAGGACCAGATATGTCTTGTCCAGCCCTATTTCCACTGTTGTTATAGGCTGAATTGTATCCCCCTAAAATTCATATGTTGAAGCGCTAGCCCCCAAGTACATCAGAAGGTGACCGTATTTGGAGACAGGGCCCTTAAAAGGGTGATTCAGTGAAAATGAGGCCCTTTGAGTGGGTCCTGGTCCAATCTGACTGATGTCCTTGTAAGAGGAAAGTTGGACACACAAAGAGACACCAAGGAAGCACACACGGAGAAAAGACACAGATGAGAAAGGGGCCATCTGCAAGGCAGACGCAGGCCACAGGAGAAACCAAACACCTTGATCTTCGATTTCTAGCCTACAAAACTACGAGCAAATACACTTCTGTTGCTTAAGCCACCCAGCCTCTGGGACTTGATTATGGCAGCGCCAGCAAACTAATATAAATGACCATCACTCCTCTCAGTGTGTAACTATTAAGTGAACAACTATTGAATGAGTTCTAAAATAGGGAAGACCAGTGAAGGATGGCATTATTAGGAAAAGGTACATGGTAGACATAGCTCTTGGACTTGACCTTAAATGATAACATATGAATTATAGACATGGAAGAAAATAGAAGGAATTCCAGGTATGAAAATAGCCTTGGGCAGATATGAAGGCAAGAATGCAAAAATCCTGCAGCAGGGTGGGTGGGGCCCCTATCAGGTGCCGGTGGACACTGATGTGGAGGGTGTAGGTGGACAGTGGGAGCTTTGGGAGAATAGTAAACAAGCAGCTGCCAACTCCAAGACCCGGGACAGCCACAGACAGACCCACTTACTCTGCCAGATCACTTGAATGTGTGGTCATGAACTAGAATACCTCTGCAAAGCTCATTGTTTAAACCTGGATGTAAGTGCCTCCTAGAACACCCTCCTAGGACACCTAAGCTGTGTGCTGTGACTTGGTAATAGGAACAGAGTTCTGTACACAGTGCTCACCTCTTCAACAGCACCCAGGGAGGAGATAAAGCGAAACTCCGGGAAAGCAGACAGAAACTCTAATGTGCAGCCCTGCGTGGAAATCGCCAGCCTGCAATGCAAAGCCACTGTTCCCTCAAAAGAGGCTACTTCTCCAATGGATCACAGAGGTCCTAGAAGCAACCTGGGGGGCTTCTACACAGCCCACAATCCCCTAGTGAGACTACTAAAGATAATGTTACCAGTGAGGCTGGTGACTTCCACCCAGAAATATGCTTCTCCCTGAAGCCAAAGTGTTCTAGACAGCTCTCCCTGCTCCCCAGGGTCAGCTGGAAGGGTCAGGAGTGGAGACCTAACCCACATAAGGCCAATTCCATTCTTTCTCCTGGGGATTTATAGTCCGGACCCAGCCTTGCAAGTCTCTCCGTTCTGAGGCCTGGCACTATGTGAAACCCAGAGGAGTCAGAGAAGGGTGAGCTGCGTAGAGAGAAGAATAAAGCAAATGAGCAAGGAGGGGGCACCCAGAGGACCAAGGGAGGAAAGGAGAGTTGGGGGAGAGGGAACTTCCTCGGTCGCTGGTGCCCCTTCAGACTCTGGCTACGGTTCCTGAGGAGGCCCACCAACACCTGCTCACTTGCTAGATACTTTCATTCTTCCTAACAAAGTCACCTTACTTGTTTTGTCTAGAGGAAGTTAGTTTCCATGGCTTACACCTGCCTCCACTCCAAAAACAGCCCCAAAGCCCTGACCAATACGGGTCTTCTTCGTACAGTCAGTCATTCTTGTGAAATGTCTGGGTTTAGTACCGGTGAAATCTAAAACCCACACCTGCAGTCCCCCCCAAAACAGGACAAACACTGCTCAGGTCATCATATCTAACATTTCTCCTCCAGGCTGCTGGGAAGATTAAAAGCCCACGTGTGGCAGAAAATTGTTATCATTTATCAGCTGCCCCTATACTCACCTTAGATGACAGAGCAGAGTCCCAGCTGGCTTCCAGTGATTTCCAAAACTGTTCAGACCATATTTTATTTCTTTAATCTGCTCCATTTCCAGCCTGCTGCAGCGGTAACTTAACAGAACATTTGTGGAGCATCTGACATCGATTCCCAAAGGGTCTTCATACAAACTCCCCTCTTGATACCAAAGGAGGCGAGGAAGCTCGGGCAGATTTATTGGGAAGACTGAAAGGTCAGGCACGTGGAGTAAGCGGCGGGCACCCTGCCACCGCAGGAAATCATTCTTTCCGGGAGAAGGAGATGACAGTGTCACAACCACCCAGTCATCTTACCAGGCCGAAACTTTAATGGCTTAACAGCAACAGCAGTCTTCCCGTCAGATTACTGTTGGGTATGACAAGTTAGTCTCGTTCATTTAGTCCGTGCTTCTCACCCAAGAGGCCAAAGCCACAGTGACTTACACGGACCGACCTACTAACCAGATTGGTTAAAAGGACTGGCTTCACACAACCTGTGTCTACTACATATAAAGAAACAAATTGAATAAGTGAGTGAATAAGCAAATAATGAATAAATAAAATTGTTTTTAATCAAATTGATGATGGGTCATTATTTTTATCTCTACTATCCCCTGAAAACACCGTATTTTCAAGGACCTCTAGACTTCACATATGCAGGTCCCTTGTCTGAAATACCCTGTCTCCTTCTTTGTCCAGTGAGTTTTTTAAGATTCAGCTCAGTGTCACCTTCTCCAGGAAGTCTTCCCTGGTTAGGCATCCCTCTTTTGTGTTGCTAGAAAACATGAGTGGCCCTCTGTCAATATACTATATTTTAATTGTATATTTATTGCTATGTCCTTTCCATACAACCAGAAGAACCAGTCTTTTCTTTTATATATCTGTGGTGCTGATACATAAGAGGTACTCAAAATAGAAGGTCTGATGTAAAAAGGAAAGAAGGAAAGGAAGGAACTAAGGAAGAAAGAAGAAGGAATACAATTGGCTTATATACTAAGACACACAGCAATTACTCTTGGGAGTCATTAGTGATTAAGGAAAGTTAAAAGCTATGGGAACACAAACATTTAAGATTCTAAGGAAACTGAACAAAACCACCACCAAGGACACACCAAGTCCCCAAACAGAAGTAGTAAGAATAACAATTAAATGCATTGGCAAAGAACCATTTGCAAGTGGCAAAGAACCAAGTTTTTTTCTTCCTCTCCCGACCCCAGGGCCAAATGCACAGTAGGTGCTCAAAAAAGGGGAGGCCCTGCTTCTCCTGGCAGCAAAGACAGACATCTAGAAAATGAAACTCTTCGTTGTGTGAAAGGACTAGACTCTCTTTCCTGCCCTGTAGGTAGGTTGCTTTCTTTCCAATATCTGCCGCCAGATCTACTGAATAATTTCAGCAGCAGAAGATCCTGCTGAGCGTGTACTGTGAACAGGTGTTCTCCGAGGCAATTGGAGGGAGGCAAAAAGCCTGGACCAACCCCAACCCCCACCCTCAACCAAAGGAGTTTGAAGCCCAATTTAAGCTAAGCAGAATAATTCAAATCTCCAGGATGGCAGAGGCCAGTCTAAAATGCCACTATGTTTTAGAATCTAACACCAGACTCTGCAAAGGACCAGATTAAGAGACATTTTGGGCTTCACGGGGGCACGTGGTCTCTGCAGCGGCTATTCAGCTCTTCCATCATAGCACAAAAGCAGCCGCAGACAATGCTTAAATGAATGGTCATAGTTACGAGCCAATAAAACTTTATTTACAGAAGCAGGTGTTGCTCTGGAGTTGGCCTGTTGGCCATAGTTGCCAATTCCTAATTTAGCCCAAAGCCTGCCATGTAAGAGGTGATCAAATATTTATTGAACCAATGGATGGATGGATGGGTGGGTGAATAAAGGTTTTCCTAAGTTACAACATGGTGATTTGTTCTGAAGCCCCTGTGTATCATCTTTAGAATTAACTGCCGGGAGAGACAAGCTTGGTGGAAATTATCTGGCAGTCTTTCCCCCTCCAAGTGATGTGTGGATGGAAATTGAACATGTATAAACCACCAACAGCTTTCATAACAGACATGTCAGCCAGCAGGGTGATTTAAAGGAGCATTTTTTTTCAAACTGTGGATCATGACTAATTAGTAAATTGTGACCGGCACTTTTTCCCCCGTAAAATGGTAATTATAGAAATGGAAAAAAGAAGAGGGAATATACCAGGGTATATCACGATTAGTAAGCATAAGCATTGCTTTTAAAGAAATTTTCAATTATAACACACTTGTGTGTGACTATATTGGATTCTGAGGTAATACTTATTTTCAAAATAGTTTGAAAAATATTCTAACTATTGTCATCTCATTTGGGGGAAAATTCAGTGGAGTTGTACATCCGAAGGGGCTTTACTATGAGCATGACATAGAGTTATAGTTAAGGACAGGATTCTGGAGTCAAGTTTCTGGTTCAATGCCTGACTCTGCCACTTATTAGCTGTGTGACGTTGGGGAAGTTACTTAGCCTCACTGGGCCTCGTTTTTTCATCTGTGAAATGGGAATACTAATGATACCTACTCTACGGGGATATTATGAGAAATAATGAGTTGTTACTTGTAAAGTGCTTAGAGTAATACCTAGCACCTATGGTAAGCTTTAGCTATTAATATTCTGTTCTGTTTCTAAGCAAAAATGTGACCTTTAGTATGCGACCTAACTTCTCTGGGCTTCATTTTTGCTAACTAATTTCTCAAGGCCTCGCAGGCTCCCACATTCCCAGAAGAGCTGGAGGAGTCCCCGGACAGACTTGGGGGGAAAAAACAGCCAAATGCAAGTCATCCATCCTGTTCAACTGGCACCTGGGAGGTCTCCGCCAAGCCACCTGTTCCAGTGAGACGTCTGTGAGCCAACTTGTTGTTATCTCTCGACATTGCATGCAAAGGTGAATTCTGAATAGTGAGGGATTGTCCAAATCAAGGAAAATGCTCCTTTTTTCCATCCGTCAGCCCCTTTGTAATTAGCATTGGCTTCCTGTCTCTCCCATTGTCACGTATTTTATTCCATATACTGGGATAACCGCAGCTGGGGGCAAACAGGAAATCTGTCCCCATGCTTGTCTTTTGGTTTTCATTGCCAGTGTTCCTGACTGCAGAGTACAACGTGAAGCTGCCCACAGTCGGCCCAGTGTTTGGCACAACTCACCTTCCGCTGTGAATTCCAAAGCCCTATCTAACACCTGAGATTGTGAAAAACACATATGAAGAACAAGTTAACAGAAAATACATGAACGTATGGCTGAATAGTCACAAATAGAAAAATAAAAATGGCCAGTGATAATGTTCTGTTCAGCCTCACTTATAATTAAAGAAATGCAAATCAAGGCATTGAGATATCTTTTTTTTCCTTCATCTATAAAAGAAGCAAACTAAATAAACCTAGGAAATAGTCAATGCTGAAAAAGATGCAGGGAAATAGGCATTCTCATATTTTATCGATAAGTCTAAATTGGTGAAACCTCTTGGGAGGACAATTTTGCAATATATATCAAAACAATAAGTGCATATGACCTTTGACCAGCCCCAAACTATCAGAGCATTGAGTCATAGCAGCCACCATCTACAGACTTAAAAATAAAGCCCTATTTGTTTAAGCCTCTTGTAGTCTCAGACACGTATAAAATTATAATCAGGTATTCTATTACTTGCAAACAAACACATTCCTAATTATTAGGGGTTTTGTTTTGTCTTGTTTTGCTTTTTGCAAGGGGGTTGCTAAAAGAGAACGTGCTTATCTTGCACTGACCTTAACATGAAACTTTCACCCTGGCTGGTGTGGCTCAGTGGCTTGGATGCCGGCCTGTGAACCAAAGGGTTGCCTGTTCGATTCCCAGTCAGGGCACATGCCTGGGTTGCAGGCAGGGTCCCCATCAGGGGTTGCACAGCACGGAGTGCGTGAGAGGCAACCACACATTGGTATGTCTCTCCCCTTCTTTCTCCCTCCCTTCCCCTCTCTCTAAAAATGAATATATAAATTTTTTAATGAAAGTTTCTATTACTTCCCCATTAAGCATGGTATTGGCTTTAGGACTGAACTTCACCTTTTTATCAAGCTAACCAAAACAATTTATTTATATATAGACAATGAATTTTATCTCATGGCTTTTCAGCATCTATGGTGACGATCTTCCCATTTTCCATTTCATGTGGTAATGATCTTTCCATTTTCCTTTGATGTGTTGCTGGGATTCCTTGTTAACATTTTACTTAGGGTTTCTAAAGTGGTATTTATAAATGAGATTATTATGTTACTTTTCTTTATTTTCCTCTTTCTAATGAGTTATTTTTATTGAATTTTTTACTGATATTACCTCCCTGGTGAAAAAAAAGAATCCCATTCACTGAGGATTTTAAATCTAAGTGACTAAATTTTTATTTCTATATATTGTATTTGAGCTTTTACAAATTTGCTTACTCTTTTTTCATAGTGTTATATTCTGTGGTTATTTTGAACATAGCTATTTTGTCATCTCTTCCAAATTGTTCTATTGTCTCAAATTCTTAAGGGGCTAATTCCCCAGTTTACTGATTCAATTCACCCCTCGTGCAGTTCCGTTCCTACTTTGGTTTATGATTTCTTATTATAAACTCATCATCAATGGGAGTTATTCATGCTGTGAGAGATCAGAATAAATAAGTGGGTTTTGCATTTGCCTCTGACAGGACCGAAGGGATTCATCACTTTGGAACCAGCGTTTATATTGTGTTGACTTCGGAATTCCCTCAGCACATGGGGAGTGTAAACTGGGACCTCAGACCAGTGAATGGCATAGATGAGCCAATGGTTTCACTTTCGATAGCAGACTTTTTTAAAAAAATTCATCCAGAGTCCCAGACAAACCACAAACTTCCTCACTGTGGCCTTGGACCAGTGGAAGGATTTGGGGGGGGGGTTGTTTTTCTATCCTCCAGTCACTAAGAGCATTTCCAGTGTCCCAGCTTTAGGTAGAGGGACTCTCAAGTCCAGATCTCTCCCTTTCTAGAACCCAAGGCCAGAGTGGGTACTGAGCACCCATTCCTTAGCCATCGGGGCTTCCAGTCCTGTCAAACACCCCTGGGTGCCTGAGAGTTCCCTCCTCCCATCTCATACCTAGAGATTCCCTCCTTTCTTTCAACTGTTCTTTTTTTTTTAGCATTTCCGTGAAGCAGAGGTTACCTGACTTCTCGGACTCTGATGTTCCCCAAAGCTGAATCCTTTGCACTTTCCTGTCTTTTAAAAACCCCTTCTAGACTAACCACAAGGTGTTATGGAAACTACTGGGCCAGGGGGTCGGGGGAGGGATGTCTAACTCAGGCACCGATGTTCAAGGAAGACTTCCGGGAGAGAAATCGCTTAATCTGAGACCTGGAGACTGAGCACATATCAGACAGGAGAAAAAGTGTGTGTGCATTGAAGGTGACAGGTTGGAGGAAGAGGTGGGGTGAAGGTTGTTGGCAGGAGATAGAGTGCAAATACCCCAGTGGGTGGGGACAAACCAAGTGTCGCATTCTGAGAAGCACAGTTTCCAAGAACTGCAAGGAGTTTGGTGTGGAAGGTGAACTGAGATGAGGCTGGTGAGGTAAGTAGGGGCCTGTTCATGAATGGCCCATGTGCCAGGTTAGGCCAGTGGACCCCATGCTGAGAGCAGAGGGAAGCCAAGGAAGCTGACCATCAGATCACAAAGAGTGAAATCTTCAGGTTTAAAAGAAAAGCAAATCGAATAACTGTTCCTTATATAAATAAATATACACAAACCCAGGGGGCATTCAAGCACTAACCTTGGCATTCTAGCACACATAACCCTGAACTCTTACCCCCAGGGTTACAAGGCAGCCCTGGGGTGCTCAGTTCAGGGTCCTCATCTCCCAGGAATTCCCCCCACCCCCACCCAGCCTGCTTTGGGGATGAGCACCCCACTTGTCCAATTTGCAGCTATTTTGTAAATACAGCTCTTTCAAGAATATTCCCCCAGGTCACCCCTTTCCCACCCCTCCCTCCCTACCAGCTTCCAAACTCAGCCATAACTGTGCCTGGTGTAAGGAAGGAGCTGTAGGCGACAGAAGAAGAGAGAGAGAGTACTCTTCCAAGGAGAGTAACTGGGGCAAGGGCCAGGGGGTTCTATTCCTCCCGTTTGTCTTTCCACTCAGCTTCATGTCTTCCAGGCCAGTGTTACAGTTCTGTGACTGATCTAAGACCCGACAGCAGTAGCAATGGTGATAATGACTTGGGCAGTGCGTTCTAATTTCCTCAACGTGCCCTCAACGTGTCTGACTCCCCCAAAGCAACTTCATGTAGGATCAGTTCCAGCTCTTCCCTGTCCCTTCTCCTGGCTGTGGAATCTGAGCAGGTCACAAAGAGAATAGGTTATGGATTTCATAACCGGTTAAGTATCACCGGGACCGGGGTGGGGGGGTGGGGGGGTTGCTGCTACTGCTGCTGTTGCTGCTGCTGCCCTCCAGGTCTCAGTTCCCTGCAGTCCTAAAATAGAGTTCTAATTTCACAACTGTAAACAGGCTCTGGAAACTAAAGCGCCCTCTGCAGATAAAAGCGTTTAAGTCACCGTTTTCCTTTTGTGCCTGGTTTACTGGGGAGAAAGGCTAGGATGCATTCGTTTATCATTAAATTTGGTGAGTTATTTTAATCCTTTCAAGCCGAATAAAGAAGAGGGCCGGCGTCGAGTCTCGATTTATATTTCCCTCCAGGGGACAAAAGAGGTGGCCCCAGGAATCCGCCGCCAGTAAAACGCGCTTCGGGAAACAAACCGTTGACCAGCAGAGACTTAACCCCTTACAGTCAGCAGGACTGGACTGACTTTTAAGGGCGTCCTCGTTGCCTCCCTATCCACTCGCCCCAGTTTACTGTAGTGGCCAGATCCTATCTCTTGCCGTCATCCTCCAGTTCTGCTGCCCCCTCTGGAGTTCTTAGGGGTTCAATGCTCAGGCCTCCGTGGCGGACCGTGGGCCCCACTCCCCTAACTTGCACGGTCCTCCTTAAGGAGCTCTGCGGCGGAGAGTAGAGGCGGGTGTTTTGTTCTTATAAGGAGGAAAAGTTTGTGACATCCAGGAAATGAGTAACTCCGAAGCTCCTCGAGCCCGGCTGATGGAAGATAGAAGGCGGGAGCCGGTAGAGGTATCTCCGCCCCCGACTCTCTAATTGTCCAGCCGGAGGGTGCACCGCAAACGCAGCCAAACCGCGGCGCCCGGGCCCTAGGGACTAGCGAGCGCAGCCTGGGCCCGCGCGGTCCTCCCGCGACGGCGAGTGGGGACGAAGACGAAACGTAAGTGTGGGCCAGCAGCCTCGAGGCTCTGCGTCCTCCTCGTGGGTGGGAAGGTAAAAGGAGGCAGTGGACACGGGGGGCGAGGCGGAGCTGCGCCGGAGATGGCGGCGTGGGGTGGGAGCGCAGGGGCTGCAAGGGGGACGAAGGGGCCTCCTCGGGCCCCCAGGTTGGGGCTCACTCTGGAGACCCCTCCTCGGCGCCGAGGCCAAGATGGGACGCATTGTCATCTGGCATTCACGCCCGCGCTCCACGCTCAGCTCCAGCACCGGCGGCGGGTAGCTCCTCTTCCAGGCGTCCGAATTGGGACCACGTCTTTGTTCCTACTGCCCCGACGATCCGTTACTTTTCACCGTCTTAGCAGAGTACTCGGACTCAGAGACTGGCCTGAGGTAGTAGGTGGGGGGCCCACCTCTTTAGCCAGCTCCCTTCTGGCCTTCCTTCCTCTCCTGGAAGGAGGGAGGAGGAATGAAGCTTACTTCACTTACCTTAGTTTAAGGTAGTGAAGCTATGAGGTTGCTGGGGGCGAATAAAGCCCCTGCCGCTTCCTCTTTTGGAACTGTTAGTGGAAGGCACCCGACACTGTGCAAAACTTTCTCTTGGAACTGTAAATAATCTCTGCCCCTGACCCATAACTCCATCCCCAACCATTTCTCAGTGTCTCCATCTTTCTCACTGCCTGCTAAAGGGATTCGGAAGCCCCAGGGTCGGGCTTCCCATTTTAAATGTTCCTTCGCTTAAAAAAAAAATTGCTGCTGCCCAGGAAGGGAAAATATTTTACAGAGCCTCTCCGTGGTTGCATTTTGCCTTTTGCCCCCCTGCCTGTTGTGAGAAGGACCCGCCACCCCCACCCCTTCAACGCTAGAAGGGCACCAGGTACTGACAGAGCCTGGGTCTTCTGGATATGAATCAGTTTAGGAGCTGGTTCAATTTTCTTGTACCTTTTAAAACCACTTCTACCTTGGAGAGGCTGCCAGGGAACACTACGTGCCATTGGGTGCCCTGTGCAGTCACAGGCCCAGGTTACCCACAAAACGGCATGGCACACACAGGTAGGACTGCTGCCACTCGCCTCTTTACTGATAACATAATAGGCTGAGTTTTCGAGTCCTCCTTCCAGCCTACGTGCCTAAGTGGCTTTCATTGTGTGCTAATTCCATGTGTCTGCTGCTGCTCCAGGCTCTTCTGCCCTCATATTTTCCACTTGTGGGTAACCGTGAAGTGGTTATACTGACTCTCCACTCCCTGGTTGGATGGAAAGGCTTCTTTTCAAGTGCTATCCTCCAGCTCCAGGATTGTCAAAGATGCAGCAGTTTCAAGCTCTGTCTTGGCGGGGGGGATCTGAAATTTAACCTGATGCCATCATCCCAGAACTTGTCACCGTACCAGAAACACATTCTCAGCTTCTGCAGCACCCATGAGGAAAACAAAGAGGAGGGTGTGTGACCTTTTTATCTGAAGGCAAGTTCAGGGAGGAATTTCTGGGTAGAGGTGCCTGGCAAAATTGCCCACCTGAGAAGGTACTGTCTGGGAGGAACCTGGTATTGTGTTTCTCCCTCTTGAATTCCCTGAGGTCAGTACAGAGAAAGAAGGGGGAGGGGTTGTCTCTCCCTTCAGTTGTGACATGACTAAATTGTCTCTTACTGATTGGCCAGTGCCGGGGCAGGGGTCATTTAGTCATGTAGTTGGCCCTGGTGCCATCCACCTGGTTTTGCTTCTCTTCTTGGCCTGGAGCTGAAACTCAACTGAGGCCCAGATGTTGTCTCTAGGAGGTGACCTTTTGCAACTGGCCATTCTGTCTGTTTTGCTATCCCAGTTGCCAAGGAATTTTCCTAGTTTCTTACTTCCTGTCTCAACAGGGCAGCCTGTGGGGCTTTGGGGGAAGGTTCAGAAGTGTCCTAGGTGGGGGCAAGTGTCCCAGATGTACAGGGGAGCTGAGAAGCAGGACCTGTCAGGTGTGGCTGAGACCAGTCTGTCTTGGACTCCCCTCTAATCCCGTCTTGCTGGGAAGGAGGATGTGGCCATGAGAATGCTGAGAGCTGCTAAAAATAACAGCTCCAGGGCTGCTGCTAGCCTGTGCCATTCTTTGTGTGATTTAGAATAAGGTGTTCCTTCTAGCAGGAAGCTAGCACCTTGGTGCCATTTAGGAAAAGGAGTTTAACTTGGGTAGACACAGCCAAGGCACATAGCTGGGCAGACGGCATGTAACCTGGATCCATCCTCACCGCCACCCCAAGCCCATGCTCTTGACCAGTCCAGCATCTGGACAATGATACACAATAATCTTGATAGCCAACAGTGATTGAGGACTTAACATTCTCCCCAAACCACCTTCCCCGTATTAACTCATTTAATCCTCACAGGAGCTCTATGACATAGGTATTGTTATCCCCATTTTACAGACGAGGAAACTAAGGCACAGCAAAGTGTTCAGGAGCCTGGAACCTGAATCCCAACCCCTGAAAATTCCCAGCACAAGAAGCAAATTAAGCTTAAAAATGTAGTTTGCTTGGGGCCCCTCATGGGAAAGAAAAAAGAGCAGTTGCCTCTTTCTTTCTTTGTCAAGGGAAGACATACCCTCTCTCACTCTGCTCAGATGGAGGAAAAGATGGAAAACTCATCTGGCAGAGAAAGGTACAGAGAGAAAGGCAGGCCTGGCCTTGACAGCTGATGGGAGGCCTGGCCCAAGCATCAGCTGACGTTCCTTCTCAATAGCTGGGCGGTGTGAGGTGGCAAATCCAGTTTTGGGGCCTGGCATGAGGGTGATGAGTAAGTGCCACTTGGGTGTGCCCCTCACCTAGGCAGAGAACTCCCCCAGGAGTGGAACAAAGTGGGGAGTGTCTGAACATGCTCTTCTGACACTCCCCCCCCCCCACCTCCCCATCCGTGTTCAGGGCTTGTTCACCTGCAAACACCTGTCCCGAGCTCCCTCGTCACAGCTCCCTCTTCATGATCTCTTATTTCCCATGCTATACATTTCAGAGCTTCATTAGCTGGAGCGGGGCATTTTTTACTATGTACCTACATATAGACAGATAAACAGCATTTAAGACACACCAGGTTTCTTGGCCAGTGAAGAATTCTCAATGCCTTAATGTCTCCTGGAAAGGGCTGGCGGGTGCCCAGCAGATTTCCCAGACACATTGAGTTGTATTTGCATAAGTTTAACTACTAGGCAGGTGGCCCGAATGGGTCAATAGGAAGCCAAGCTCAGAAAAAAGGAACCTGGTCCCTAATCCGCATGGCTGCCTGGGGAAGTGGAAGGGCCAGGACTGGCCACCTACTGCAGCCCCTGTGAGCACAAGGGTCAGGCACTCCCTGAGGCCAGTGATTGCTTTGGCTCCCTGAGCCACATGGCCATCCTGGCTGGCCTCTTTGAATTTAAAGGGCCCTCTGTTATCTCTGTCCCTCGTGGTGGGCTTTGGAGGAGGGCAAACTTGGGTTGCATCCTGGCTCCACTGCCCAGTAGCTGGGTGTTCTCTGTATTGCAGTGAGTGCCTTGATTTTTCCAAGCCTTGGTTTCATCATCAGTAAAATGGGGAGAACTTGTCACAGGGCATGTGTAGAAAGAGCTAAATAAGCACAGGGCCTGGCACAGTCCAGCAGTCAGGCTGGTATGAGCTCTTAAAGATGGTAGAGGTCGATTGAGAGCCTACATTCTCTACCAGATTCTCTGCAGAAGGCAAGGTGGCAGGGCCCCAGACTGTCCCAGACAGTGAGAAGGTCGACAGTGTCCTTGTGTGGAGTGTGTTCTAAGTGAGGGCAAAGCTGCTTGTCCTGACATTTCAGCCGACTCTGGGAGGGGGAAGGCCAGGTTTGAGGCTTGGCCTTTCACAGGCATCCAGAGGGGAGGGACGGGGGAGAAAGGGTTCTGGGAGAGAAAGAAGGTCATTTGGGAGTGCCCAAGAGGTCTCTAGGATCTTCCCCAGAGTTTTGGGACCGGTACTGTTTTCCCGTAGAAAGCACATCCCCCTCCATTCAGGTGGCCCACCCCATGACATCAGTGGAATGGAAGCACCTTGTAGGTGACATCACTGTCGCCCAAGGCAACACCTCCACCTTAAGGTAGACAGACAGGAGCAAGAACCTCCTCAACTGTAAGACCCAAGTTGAAGGGAAGGAGCACAGAAGGCAGAACATCCACAGGTGCGTTTCTCAGAGGATGAGCAGGAAGAGGGAGGGGCTGCAGGCCCCAGGTCTGGGCCGTGAGCCTGTGGGAGACCCGGTCTTCTGGCCTCGGGTTTGGCCCCAGGGAATGTAGAGCGCAGTGCTGACAGCTGTGGCCTTGTCTTGTTCTCTGAGCCGTGACGGGGAGCAAAGAGCGTGGTTCCTTACGTGGGGCTTCTTGCAGCTCCCATGGCTCTGGGCCTCCCTTCTCTGGCCTGAATCTCAGGAGATCAGAACTGCGGCTTCCCTCTTCTTCATCCTCACTCCCGAAAGAAAGCGAGAAACAAGGATGCCCACATCTTTACTATGGGGGCCTAAGAGAAAACCTTCACTCACCCATTGTTCGAGTACGTTTCGTGAACCTACCATAGGCAAGGCGCTGTGCTAGGGGCTCGGTGGCCGGGGGAGCGTTGCGATCGAATGAATGCACACGGAGAGGAGGAAGGGCTGGGATCCACTGCCCCTGAAGCTGGAAACAGAAGCAGGATCTCAGCACTCACCGCTCACCCAGCTCTAGCGTGCCCCATGGAATCCCTGTGGTTCAGTTAAACCTGTGGAATCCCTTCCCCCGCTGTGGTTCATGCAGGAATGCAGAGGTGCCTGAGACACCACCCGAGACACTGGGAGTGGTGATAAAAGGGACAGCCGTGGGTGACTTCCGCGTCCTGCCAAAGGGATGCCCTGGGCACGGAGGGTAGTGTTTGTAAAGCCGAACCCAGGTGGCGATTCTGATGCTCTTCACTTGGTGGCTTGTGGTTCAGCCTCCTCTCACAAGGTGATGTCTCCTGTTCTCCTTAAGGTAGAAATCCCTAAGTAAGGACTGTTAGATGCCAGCACAACAAATGAAAATAGCAGGAAAGGAAGAACTACTTGTCTTAAATCAGAGGTGTCAAACTCACTTTCCCTGGGGGCCACCTCAGCCTCACAGCCCTTCAAAGGGCCGAATGTAATTTTACGTTTAGTATAAATGTAACTGCTCCTTAACAGTTAAGGGAGAGCTTGGCGCTGCCGCCAGGTAGAAACAAGGTGCAGGGCTGGATAAAACAATATGGAGGGCCGAATTGTGTTCGCCACCTTGCCTGAAAGAAAGGTAAAAAACCAGACAACATGGTAGCTCTCTAATGAGGTTTCAGAACAGGGATCTCCTTGTCTTTCAACTTGGAGGTGTTCGATTAAAGTTTCTGCCTTGTACACCTGGCCACAACTTAGGCGCTCTGACTTCAGTCTGCTCAGGCAGACTTCCAGCATATCAGTGTCTGAAGACATTATCCTAATTTTTTTGTATGAATGTAGCTTTTTCAGGGTTACAGAGGAAAATTAGAGCATCATTAGCAGAGAAAATTATTTGGGAATTGTGCTTAGGAATCTAAGCACAGATTAGATTACTTGTCACGACCTTCTGTTCACAAAACTAGAATAGCCTTTTTCAAAAAAAAATGGCTTCATCCACCGAGCGCCTGCTCTGTCTGAGCAAAGCCCCATCTTAGGGCCTTGCGTATCTTTATTCCAGTTTTATAGGTGAAGAAACGGGCTCGGAGAGGCTGTTCCTGGGCAAGCGAGCTACTGGCCCAGAGTCACAGAGTTGAAAACTGCAGAGGCGGGATTCAAACCCAGATCTCTGCTTCCCCGGGCCTTAGTTTCTTCCTGCCGCCTCAGGCCTCTGCTGGGCATGCTGGCCTGGTGAACGTGAAGGCAGCACGCAGAATCCCACAAAATCTAAGTGTCAGAGCTGAGAGGACAACGGGCAGACCCCCACCCCACTCCAGGTTCCCTCTTGCTGTGAGGTGCGCTGTGACGTTAGCTGACAGAGCGCAGTTTCCCCATCTAAGGAAGACAGTGGCAGCCAGCATCAGATAATATTCCGAGCACTTTGAAATCCTCAGATGGCAGTCCCTAGAAAAAAGATAAAGCCCACGATTTTCAAATGACTCACTTTCCAGGTAGATAAGGTGGATGATACAGTGGGACACCGGCTGCCTGGGAGGAGGGCTCCCTTTGAAGCTGCCCCGGGCTGCTCCTTTCTCCCCCGGGTCATCCCTGCAGTGGATGCAGGAGAGTCTCCTGTCAGCCTGGATCAGACCAAAGGGAGGGCGGTGTCATGATTCTGGCCCTACTTGCTGGTGCAAGACCACGTGCTCACAACAAAGTGTTCTCCTGGGAGCCGTTTCAATAGTAGCAGACAGGGGACCCGCCTGAGGTTCATGAAAGGGTCCTTTGTTTGCCGAGACTTTGTTCCAGAGTCACTGAGGAGACAGGACCACAGCGTGCCTGGGTTGGCGGGCCTCGACGGAGAATCAGGGACGCCTGACACCCCTGTGCCCCAGCTTCCCAGACGTGGCCCGCCCTGACATGCCACTTCCCTGATGGCCCACCCCAAAACGCATGCCCGGTGTCAGAAGAGCCTCACTCCTTTCTCCTAATCCACTGAGGAGAGGGTGTCCCCATCCTTTTGGCTGACATCCATTTCAAA
Source organism: Sturnira hondurensis (assembly GCF_014824575.4). Taxonomy (NCBI): domain Eukaryota; kingdom Metazoa; phylum Chordata; class Mammalia; order Chiroptera; family Phyllostomidae; genus Sturnira; species Sturnira hondurensis. The sequence continues at coordinate 9,091,101 of NW_028087485.1, forward strand.
TGCCCACTCCTACCCTCAGTGTCTCTTCATTGAGTCTGACTCCCTGCGTGATGCCTGAGTTCCACCTAAATTGTCACCTGCCTTTCCCTGAACAGCACAGGCGAGGAAAGCCCAAACGTGCATGGCTGATGTTGCATGGAAACCAAGTCACTGGGCAGCATCATGGGAAGACTGAAGACTTGAAAGTCAGAGAGTCCTGGGTTAGGATTCTGGCACAGAGATGTCGAGTGAGTGGCCTCAGTCTGCACCTCAGTTTCCTTGTCTATAAAACAGGGAGCTTTACTGTAACATAAAGAATCGTGCACAAGCTTAAATCTCAATAAATATAGCACGTTGCTCTTGCTTTATAGGAAACCCTCCCGTGGGTGACAGGGCCCTGCAGTGTGTCGGGTTTTCTCTGGAAAGGGAGAATTGCTCATCACTGTGTCTACGGTTGCCTCTCCGTTCCTTCTCTTGCCTAAATTGCATCAAACCCTGTAATCCTCCATTCACCTTCCATTTCATGGAGGTAGGTGTCGGGGAGAGGCAGCTGGGGGTCAGAAAAACTGACGCTGGGGTTCACTCCTGGGTCATTTTCTTGGTAGATGTTGGTGGCGAGTCAGTCTGCAGTCAGATGAAGGCCGTCCGGGCTGTGGTCTGTCTCTGGGGCAGCATCCGGAAGGTTTTTCACTCACATCTCCCCAGACACTTACCACGGTTGGCACTTTGCTTTTCCGACCACAGGGTGCCTCCTAGGAAAAAAAGCCTTAGAAGTTACTTCATTCAGAACTTCCCACTCTACTCCCATTTCAGATTCTCACTCCTGGGAGAAAAGACAGTAAGGTTCTTCCCCAGTCCTGCCTTCATTCATCCACTTATTCACTTATTCACTCAGCAAGCATCAACGGAGCGCCTGTGCCTTTAATGCCAGGCGTCAGAGACCAGCGCTGGTTGTCCTGCTCGGAGCACAGGAGAGGGGAAGCGGTCAGTGGATGCTGCCAGACTCGGAGTGGCAGCTGTGAACCTCCCTGGTGCCAAGCTCCTGCTCTCCGTCTATGGCAGTCCCTGGGGCCTTTAAAAGAAAACAAGGAGTGGGGGGGGGGGGCAATTTAACCATATCCTCAGACTTCTGGAGTTGCTACAGGATGTTGGTAACCCCCCTCTTTTCACGGGGTTTAACAAATTAAAAGGAGACTTGGCCTTATCGCCAAGTTCACAGCCAACAGCAATGCCCTTTATGGGGCACAACCACGTGAGTGCCGTGCAGTGAGTCAGTGCTCTTTTCATACAAGTGGGAGAGCCAGGAGTCAAACCTGGGCCTTCTGGTCCCAGGGCTTGGCCCCTTGGCTACTGCAGGCAAGCCTCGGAAAAGTGGTAAGCTCTTCTGAGCTGAAGCGCTTTGGGTGGCCTTGGGGCAGGAGTATGTGACCTGGTGAACTTGACAGCGTGGTGGCTGCTTGCTGCCCGCCCCACTGTGTACGTGTTGTTGGTTCAAGGGCACCTACTATGGGCCCCATGTCACCTCTGGCAGAAGCCAGGGCCAGGCGTGGGCATCACTCATCATCACTTCATCCCTGTGGTGGGAGAATGAGATGGTTGTAGGTCAGTGTTGTTCTGTGTAATTCTCAGGGAGCGTGACTCACTGTGGTCAGAGATGGTCCTGAGCATGAATTTGCTGACTGTACCTGGCCTCCTGGCTGAGGCCTGTGCTTTCCTGGGAGGACGGGGACTGGGCTGCTGTGACTGGTGAGGCCCTGCTGTGGGAGGGCAGGCAGATGCCGGCTCTGTCATTCAGCCCCAGGTCCCTGCAGCAGAGAACACAGCTGGGAGGCCAACCACAAGCTCTTAAGTTTTTTTACAACTGGCTTGGCCTCCCCCTTGCCTTTGTGCCTCCTGCTGTTCTCCTTTATTAAGATGAAAGGGGTTTTAGATCTTTGCAGACAAAAAGCCTGAGTGTGTGTTTGTGTGCGTGTGCATGCACGCCCATGTGCAAGCGTGCACAGGAGGCAGACATCACTTCCCTTCCTCCCCACCCCTTTCCCCCTCTCTCCAGCCCAGCTAGGGCCCAGGCATTGTGTCAGGTACCACCCAAGCCGCAGGAGATCAGGGTGGGAGAGCAGCCCAGGACTTCTCAGGGTGGGGGCCAGAATCCCTCTAAGCCAGGACGTGAGTAAGAGGTGATAGGGTGGAGGGAGTGGGTGGGGAAACTGGCTTTTCTGTGGCCACGGAAAAACCCTGGGGGCCCATCACCCCATGTTGAGAGGTCAGGTTGTCTTCCTGAGCCAGTTTCTTTGTTCTCATCTAGGGGTCACAAGGAATGGGGTTCGCCGGGTACCAGCAGTCTATTTCATTTCCTCCATCCCCAGCTCTTCTGTGAGAGGGGGGCAGTGGGGGGTGTCCAGGGGAGGGCTTTGTGTTCCCTTTGTTGCCCTTTGTATTACTCTCCACTTCCTGCGCCTCCTGCTCTGGTCTCCCCATCAAGCCAGTGCATTTGCTGTTGTCTGGAACCTGCTTTCTGCCACTGCAGCCCGCCCTCCCAGCTCCACAGAAAGAGTGTGACTAGTTCTGAGCTTCACTGTTCTGCTTGAGGCTGGGGGCGGGGGCATGCAGAGAACACAGGGTGCAGGGAGAGACAGGGCAAGTTTGGGGTGCCCTGGATGCCTGCCCTGAGATGGGTGTTAATGTTCCCTCCTGCAACCTGCAGGCTCTCTTGTGGGTGCGATGGGTCCCACAGACGGAGGGAGATTGTGAGAACTACAAGCTGAAGCCAGACCAACGTCTGACAGCATGTGACAGCTGCTTCACCACGGGAAATGGTTAGCACCGTGTTCTATTGTTAGCACACCCTTGTGATTTCAGGTCTAGAAATCTGAGATGGGTGTGGGGGGGAGGTGGTCAAGGGAGACCCTTCTTAGGAAACACTCCTCCCTCCAGTGGAGCAGTGAAGCAGGCCTTCTTTTGAGAGGGGGTGTGTCCAGCACACAGGGTGAGCATACTGGTGCGTTCCCAGGATCACATGTGTCCTTAGTGTCGTGAGCCGGCAGCCCTGCGTTAGGCCTCTGCCAGACACCCTGGGGAATGGCAAGACAAACAAGCCCTGGCCGAGGAAGGCGGCGGTGGGGCAGCACAGAACTCAACAGTTCACGCTGGTGAAATGGCAGCACCTGGAGCCTTAGTCCAGGCCTGGCTTGGCCTTCTGCTCTCTGTTCTCTTCCTGCTTGCGTTGCCTTGAGCCATGGCTCAACCTCTCAGAGCCCTGGGCTCCTGCCTGGGAAACGGGACTGCGGCAAGGGCAAGAGAGCTAACTGAGAATGAGACACGACCTACCTGGGGGGGCGGACACTGCCTACACTCAGAGGGGCTTCCCAAATATTCCATCTCCCTCTATTTGTTCTTCTGTCCCTTTCAAGAAAGATCTGTCCTGGGCATGGGGGGCGGGGGAGCAGGAGGGAGATCAGGAGGCTCCTGGAAACAGTTTCTGAGGCAGGCTTGCCGTGAGCACCACTGGTGGGGTTATGCTGCAGAGACATGAGGTGTGCACATGGCGGAGGGAATGGTGGGCAGGGGGTATCCAAGGAAAGTGGATAACCTGAAGTGGCCGGGTCAGGCTGCAAGGGAGCCAGGAGGTCCCCTGGAGCTGCCTAGGGCCAGGCCTTGAACATCAGACTTAGAGCTCAGTCCTGTGTGGGATGGAAACAGGAGCCCTCTGAAGTGGGAAGGGAGACCTCCAGAGCCAGGGAGGGTACCCAGGGTGGCTGGGACTAGGGACAGGTCGGAGAAGCGGGTTCCAAAGGTCCACGCCCACTAGGCCAATCAGTTAGTCTGGAGTCCCCAGGCTTTGGTGCAGAGCAGAGGCAGTGACAGAGAGGGCGGGGGCCCCGGAGGTGCCCGGCAGAGATGTGTGCGCTAGTGGCAGGGCCAAGGAGGGGAGTGCAGGGTGCACTGAGCCTTGAGACCCCATCAGTCCCCCTGGGCTGCTGTAACAAAATCCCACGGACTGGGCGTCGCAGAACAACAGGAATGCGTCCTCTCTCAGTCCCGGAGTTCAGATGTGAGACCAAGGCACCGGCAGTGCCGTGCTCCCTCCGGGTGCTCCAAGGAAGACGCCTCCCTTGCCTCATCCAGCTCCAGGTGGCCCTGGCCTTCCTGGGCTGGGGCAGCGCCAGCCCCACCTCTGCCCCCGTCCGCTGTCGCCTTCTCCTCTTGGTCTTTTTTCTCATTTTCTGTCTCTTTATAAGGACACATTGAACTTAGAGCCCACCTGGGTACTCCAGAATTATCTCAGCTCAAGATCCTCAATTTAATTACATCTGTAAAGGCTGTTCCTTCAAATTAAGTCACATAGATTTATCTTTTTGAGGACCACCATTCAACCTACCCCAGTGACTGCCGGATGGGAGGGGACCTGAGGGGGAACTGGGGTGCGGGCCTGGACTCCGGGCTGGCAGGGGCGCCCCTTCCGTGTCTCTGTGACCTGCAGACCTCTTCGTCATCTCGTGGCCTCTTCCCTTTTACAGCCCAGCCTAGTGAGTCTGTCAGTCAGTCAGTTAGTCGGTTTGTCTGCCCCGAGACGCTGTGATTTTCCATGATGCCCTGTGGGTCAGGACCTCTGCTGTGTGGAGTCAGCGTGGCTGGGCGGGAGGACGCCATGTCCTTCCTGGGAGATTGATGGCCTCCCTGCCTTCTGGGACATCCTCTGGGACAGGAAGGATGTGGGCTCTCCCACCCACAGTGGGGAAGTCCAGGTTGCTCTCCTTCCTGTGCCTGGACTGGGCAGCCTCATGACCCCAGCCCAGAGGATGGGACTGGCATCCTGGTGACTTTCTCTTCGTAGAGTGCATCTTGGACAGGTGTGACAGGGCACCCTCTGCTGATCTGGCCAGTGTGGCCATGTGTGGCGACAGCTGAGCTCACCTTGGTGAGAAGGCCGCTCCCCTCACAGAGCATTTCCCAAGCCCATGTCAGTTGGTCCACCTCAGCTGGGCACGAGGCGGCAGCCTCTCCTCTCTGCTCACTCCTTCCCTCCTGCTCCCCCATACTCACCAGAGCCCAGTCTTGACCCCTGGTTCCTCCTGAGCTTGGGTGTCTGCTCTGTCTGTCTGGGGCCTTCCCTGGGTTTAGAGGGGAGCGGTGGGACTCTGGTTCCCAGGTTGGGGAACCACAGACTTTAGTCTGTAATACCAAAGCTCCCTAGTACAAGGTCTCTCTTTCTTTCTAGTCCCTGGGAAGGACAGGGGAAAGCAATTGTGTAAGCCCCAAACACAGGCCTGGCACGCAGTCAGCCCTCATAAATGCTGGTTATGGTCATTCTGAGGGTGGCTGGTAGGGCTGACTCGGAAGCACTGGAAGGAGCCCCGTGGCCAGGAGGGCTGCAGGTCCGAGGAGGCTGAGCCTAGCTGGAGGCCAGGACAGAGGCCCTGCCAGGGAGAGAGGAGGAAGGTGACCGAGGGATGGGAGAAAGGTTGCAAAGATGCTGAGAAGGGACAGTGGTGGGGGCCTAAAACTGCACCCTTTCTACCCACTTTCTCAATTATTTTTGTTAGGCCTCTTCCTTCCTATTTCCCCACTTCCTTTTTGCCTGCCCCTCCCTCTCCTACCAGGGCTTGAGGCCTGCCAGGACTCAGGACCCAGTCCCCACCCCCAGTGCTGCTCAGCCCCTCTCTGCACCCCGAAATCCCCTCTTCCATCCCTATTTGGGGAGCAAGTGGAAAGAAAGCAGCCAGAGATGTCCCGGCGGTGGCTGTATGACCTTGCCTTTGCTGGGGCGTGGGCCAGCTCTGCGGGGACGGCCGTTCTGAAAGGGTGGGAGCCAGTCACGTTGAGAGCAGCATGTTCAGAGCTCCTCTGATCAAACCACCTGTGCGAGCGGAGTCTGTCTGTCCCCTGGCCTTGAGTTAGGCGAAGAGGAAGCAGTGTGTGGAGACATGCCGCTCCCACAGCCGATCATGTCCTCCCACACTCATGTCCAGCCAACCACCACTGACACACTGGGCACCTGCAGTGTGCCCAGCCCTGAGCCTGGCACCCTGTGGAGGCAAGGGCACGTCAGCCTCTGGGCCTTCCTGGACCTGCAGGTGGGAAGGCAGGGACCAACTGGTGGGTGAACTGATACAAGTAAAGAGCAGGAAGATGACCCAACCTGCTGCAGCTCAGACAAGGGCGAGGCGACGGGCACTGAGGGGCAGGCTCCCCAACGCTGGCGCCCTTGGACTCGGTGGGGAAGCTCGGGGGCGTGGGTGCCGCTACACAGAAGCATGGACTCAGGAATAAGGCAGATAGGCCAGACCACAGGAGAGCCTCACTGGGCCTTCAGACAGACCACTCCTGGGGCCCCGACTCCAAAGCCGACTCAGGGTCTAACTCTTGCTCTGCATTTAGCCTCTCCTTTCTCAGGCCTGTTTCTCCAAGTCCTGGGAAACTTGGGGGACAGCCAGCCTGGATAATTTGGATGGTCGCCACTGGCAATGGAACCAGGAATGTGCCATCGGGCAGAGGGAGGTAGCAGGGCTCTCTCGTCCCCTAGGGGGATGGAGGGAGACCACAGGGAGGGGGACAGACTACAGACAGGGACTCTTAGAAGCCACCCGGCGAATCTCCCTGACCATCAGTCTCTTCATAAGATAGGGATGTTGCCACTGGCTGATATTCTGAAAATTCAAGGACAAAATACATACAAAGTACGTAGCTTCCTACATGTGGGCTGTTGTTGAAGACATCGTCGCTTTCACGACCACCGTCTGTGCGGGAACCCCTATGAGGGCCATAGGGTGGTATCCAGCCTGCTCAGACCACCTCCACTTCCTGCCCACCCTGCCCTCCCAGTCAAGTGCATCTCTTCTCTAGGCCTCTGTTTCCTCATCTGTAAAGTGGGCTTAGATTAGTATAACTAAGTCTTGACACTAAATGTGTGTTTTTATTGCTCCCAAACAACCACGCACCTGTTTAGCTGGGACTATAAAATTTTAGCACGAGGCCAGGTGCACAGTAGGGGTCCAGCCCAGACTTACCAACAGTTGGGTCTGTCCTTGGCTCCTTCTTTCTCAGAGGGCCCAGAACCTAAGCAGTGAGAAAAGGACCCAAGTCACCCTTTGGGGCAGAAAGAGCCCACCCCTTACATCAACCCACCTCCTGGATTTCATTTCGAAGGAAACACATACGCGGCTGCTTGGGCTCAGGGTGACGCCAGGACGAGGGCTGCATCTGCTGCTGTAATTAGCAGAGCTAATTGCACCCCACGGGCTGAGTTGGGGGCAAAGCCTTGGAGAGCTCCAAAATCTGGGCCTCAGTGACGCTCAGGAGCGCCACCCTCCTCCTTCCCGGAGGCCTTCCCTGCTTGGGCACAAGCGAACTCAGACACGAGTGGGCACCACAACCACCGGGAGGGCTCGTGAACACGCACGTGCTGGGCCCCAGCCTGCAGCTTCCGATCAGCAGGTCTGCAGTTGCGCCTGAAAATTTGCATTTTTGACAAGTTCCCAGGTGACGCCAGGGCTGCTGTGCTGGGAACTACATTTTGAGAGCCACTGTCCCAAGGGGGTTGCTGGGCTGCCAAGAATGGGGTCCTGGTCACCCTTACTGTTGAGGCTACAGTCGGTCAGCCCTGGGCACGGGTAGGCGGGCCGCGGGGTAGAAGACACACTGGTGAACACAGTGGGGTGGACCCAGGCTCCCACTGCTCCGGGTTCGCTGTAGGAATTCTGTCTGGGAGGAGGCAGGGAGGTGGATATGGAGCTGAGGGGTTCACACCCTCATCTCCCCCGCAGGCAGCACAGGGAAGGGTCCTCGGTGACCAGGAATGAAACTCTTCCTCCGCCTTTTCGTGGCCTGTTGCTCACACGCCATTTATGCCCACAGCTCATTCTGTCCCGTGATTAGCCGGTGGCTGTCTGCTTCTGGATGTGGGCTGTAGTGCTTTTACTGCCGAGGATCTCTGTGGAGCATCCAGCGTGTTCCTTGCGTAGTCGGTGCTCCGTAAACAAAGCACCGTGGGAAGGACTTGGGCTTTACAAGTGGATGCAGGCAGAACAGGCTGGATCTTAGCCAGGCTGTGCCTTTTCTAGTCATGTGGCTGGAAAAGTACTTCCTGTCTTGAACTTTGGTTAACTCATCCATTAATAGGGATAACCAGCTGCCTAGAAAGCTGCAGGGGTCCCTGTGTACGGTGCCCAGCACATCCCAGTGAGGACTTGATGGATGGCACTCGTAGTGGCATGCACCGGATTAGGCTATGGTGGAGGTGCTGTAGGGTTCTGGGGGTGCAGGAGTGAGGGACCCCAGGGAGCGGGGTTGCCACTTGGGATTTCACCCCCACGGTCTGGCCAGGCTCAGAGTAACGGTCTGAGTAAATCACTGGTTCTGGCCAACCACCTGCAGGCCTCTGCCCTTGTGACCCTGGCCCTTGGCCAAGCTAAGTTTAGCCATGACCTGCACGGCTGCCATGCTCCGTGGGCAGGGGCTGGGGTGGAGAGGAACTTAGCACACTTCCTGCCAGCTTCCCGGCAAGAAGATAGACAGCCCTGGGAGTGACCCAGGTTTATTTTCAAAGCCAAGTCCACCAACTAGATATCTCAGATCACATGTGGGGCAGCCTCAGAGGTGAGAGCTCGGTGCCAAGGCGGAGGTGAACATCCTTGAATTGGGGGAAAGGGGCCCGTTGGGAAGGGGGATGAGAGAGAGAGAGAAAGTCTAACAGCCCAGATTCCCTCCCCTCGTATTTTTTACCCCGAGGCCCCCAGGGCAGTGTTCCCTGTGACTTGGTTTGTGGGCAGGTGGGGGGAGTAGTGGAGGCTTCAAACTCAGCCCCCTCTGGTATTCACTGAGCGGCCACAACCAGCCTGTTCCCTATCCCTTAGGGTGCTGGAGGCAGGGCCAGCTGTGCAGAGGATGACAAGGAACAAGGTGACCACTGGGATCCCATGTTATCCCTGGGATGGTGACGTTTTAAGTAGTGAGTCATCGGGAACTCTGCCTCCAGGAGAATCCGAGGCTGAGAAGGCCTCTCCCCTTTGCTGGGGGGCAGGGTGGGTGGAATGGTGTGCCAAGGGACAGCAATACTGAGGGAGCATTTGTGCTTTCAAAGCACTTTTGAGCGTGTGTTTCTCCACACCTCTGGGACTCGGGCAGGGCTGGGTGTGCTTAACAGATGAAAAAATAGGCCAATGAGGCTGAGATGGGGAGGCGCTGGTGTTGTGAGGGCCCTACTCTTTGCCAGGCACTGTGCTAAGCACTCGAGATAGATTATCTCTCACTTATTAACCCAATCTCCATGTAACTGAGCCATTCACATCACACCTTGGTGAGTGACCCAACAATTAATGCTGGAAGGAACAGGTCTTTATTGACAATATTCCAACCTTGCAGGGGCTCAGAGCACTTCAGCTTGGAGTCCTCTTCTCCCATGAGACCCAGCACTGCCCTTGCTCCCCAAAGGCTATAAGCCAAAAGCCCCCAAAGTTCCCCATCTCCTTATCTGAATTTAAGCCAGCTACACAGGATCACGGGGACGTTCAGGAAAGACGTACCGTATTTGGCTCTGCATACTCTGCTGCCGTGGATAATGCACACCCACGTTTCGGTGCACATTATACTTGGAATTATTATGCCTGTAGTATGTAATTATACCCATGTATAATGCACATCCTTATTTTTCCCTCAAAAATTTGGGCAAAAAAGTACTCATTATACACAGCAAAATGCGGTAAGTCCCGAGAATCCAGACAGGGTCGGGGTTTGCAAGGCTGCAGGTCAGCGTCTAGCAAGAGAGAGTCTTCGGAGTCAGCTGGGGCGGCGCGATCAGAGCAGCCTCATGTCTCCCCCGTCCCTACGCCAGGCTGCGTGGCCGGGTCCTGGCCACCAGCTCCATAGTCGCTTGCTCACTTCTCGCTCTCATCACGTGGCTGCCCCATCACTGCCCCCTCGTGGCTCTTTCCTCCCTTCCAGGCTGCACAGCCGAACCTCCCTTCCCTACCAGCGGCTCCGCCGCTCTTCCTCCTCACTCCCGGCAACATGGCTCCTCTCTTCACGGCTGCCTGCCCTTTAAATCCTGACCTGCAACCTCCTGTGTGACCTCATCTCCAACTCCTCCCACAATAAGCTACAGTTGCCCGTTCTCCTGTATCCTTTACATTTACTCAGCGGCCATTCCCAATCAGGGCAACAGGGACTCAGTGATCCAGGGGGAACCCGCCTCCCCTGGCTACTTAACAAGTCCGGATGTGCCCTTAAAGGCACACCCACCTTGCCCTGGGCAGTAGCACAGCTATTAAACTAGCCTGTTATGAAAAGTATCTTAAGCCAGTAGAGTCAGCTGCACCCATCCTCCAACCAAGGACTACGGGGCTTTTCTCCTATTTTCCCTGGGCACACCCCTCATCCTACACCCGTTACATCTCTGTGAAGGATCGGCTGTCATTAGCTCGGTCTCACAAGCAGTGGAGCCCCAGAGAAGCCATGTGACTCCCCAAGGCCACTCAGTGAGGAGCAGGCCAGTCAGCTCCTACAGCCCGGACTCCTTCCACTGTGTTCCCCTCGTGCTCCTGTCCGGGTCTCGTTTGTAACGCTGCTCGTGACCAGGGGTATTGCGGGCTGCCCGCGTCCTGCCAGTGTAGGGGCACCTGTACGGCCCACTCCATTGGTCCATTGAAACCGCCCGCAGGAAGGTTCATCTGCTGTTCCCATCCCTTCACAGCTACTCTTACAAGAAAACTTGCTCAGGGCCAAGCATTTTGCTAAGTACTTTATATGAATTCCCTCACTCAAACTTTACAAGGGAGGAATATAAATGAAGAGACTGAGGTTCTGAGAAGTTCAGTGACTTGTCCAGGGTCACATACCTAGTAGTCGCACGTGCTGGGTGCTAACCCAGTCTGCCTCCCCCAGAGTCCATCCTGTTACCCCCTCGTACACGGAGTCAGTTGTCTAGTTGGTTTGGAGTTTTGAACCTTGCTGCCCCAGGACAAGGTGGCCCTATGGCCCTCCACCCCCCTGCAGGCCCAGGGAGCCCTATGGGAGCCACCAGGTAGAGAGGACTTTGTGGTTGTAGGGCTTGGCGGTGGCGCCACTCCCCAGTTGGGGCATCCTACCCTGAGTTGGCATGGAGACTGGCCTGCTGGTTGGGAGCTGCCAAAAGCTATTACTGTGACTTGTCAGGGCCTGCTGTGCCCGGAGGGGGCTGGCTGCCCATAGTACAAAGGCCCTGAAGGGAATCAAACCCTCAAATTATCTTCTAACTGGCTGCTGCCTGGTATTCTAATATTAATACTCCTTCATCTTAAAACTCTGATCCAGCCCTGGCTGGTGTGGCTCAGGGAATTGAGCGTAGACCTCTGAACCAAAGGGTCGCCAGTTCAATTCCCAGTCGAGGGCACATTCCTGGATTGCAGGCCAGGTCCCCAGTGGGCGGCATTAATGTTTCTCTCCCTCTCTCCTTCCTTCCCCTCTCTCTGAAAATAAATAAATAAAATCTTTTTAAAAAATACTACTCTGACCCACGTTAATCAGCCAGTCCCATGGCTTGTCCTTGGACCACGGTGGCAAAACTTCCCGTTGATGGTTCTCCAAGGTCATAACCAGGGCTGACCTGTTGCTGCAATTATCTAACAAGCTGCTCCTTGTCTTGGGTAAGAAAAGCTGGCTAGCTGCCCCCCCACACACTTTTTCATCGTCCCCACCCCACTTCCAGTCCGACTTCCTTTACTTTCTCCCATCCTTTCTCCCCTCCTCAGGTGGAAATACACGCTTTCAAATTCACCTGTCTGTGAGGCCTGACCATGTCTGCACACTGAATTCTGCTCCCAATGGCCCTCCCTCCCCACCAGCCCATTTGGTTCCTGCTGACACAGCCATCTGTGTACAGGGCGGAGGGATTCACATCTGGGCAGCAGCTTGGGTCATTTACATCCTGGCACTTCCAGGTAGAAACTGCAGAGGTATCTCTACCGGGTGACAAATACCTGCTGCTTGGCACCCCTAGGGTATGACCCCAAACAGGTGGTTTTCAGGACGCAAATTCAAGATCAGGGAATGGGCTCAGGCTAAACAAGACGCTCCTGTCAGTACTGCTGGCCTGTGCCAGGGGGGTGGTGGGAGGAGCCCTCTCTATTCTCTTCGTTGTTCAACAACAATCTCATTTGGTTGTTTGCTCTCCTAACTGAGGTCTCAGGCAGGAAGGAGACAGAGCAAGTGTGGAAAAGACCCATTGTTACTCCCCAAAGTTTCTACCAAGGAGATGAGGAGGCACAATATAAGGCTTTCACTGTAAGACAATGCTTCTCAGACTTTGATGTGGACGGTATTGAAATGCAGATCATGGTTCAATAGGTCTGGGGTGGAGCTGAGATTCTGCATTTGTAACAAACTCCTAGAATATATTGCAGCTGCAAAGTGTGAATGGCAATGATTGGGTTAGCAATGGCAATGTAAAGGGTTAGCACGTCCCCAAAAGTCCCTTGAGACCTAAAAATTCATATGTTCTGGAGGAATGGAGTATCTCCCTTTACAAATAAGAAGCATTTCAAGGTCAGATGACTTGTGGTAGGAAACCAACGTTTGGTTTGTCTCCAAGATTGTCCTGGGAAAGACCCAGGAGATGAATGTCTGAACTTGGGGTGGGGTCTTCCAGATCAGGAAAGGTTTACAGTAAAGGAAGCTAAGGGCTGAAAACAGCCTCAGAAACATCATTGTTCCCTGAAAACATGCTGTGCACCGCTCACCGCGGTGTCTGCAGTCTGCACAGGTCATCACATCCATCAATACAAAGGCCCCTGGTGTGCAGTGAGGAAGCAGGCTCAGAGATGTGAGCTAGCATGCCCAACATCACAGCGAATCAACCGCCGGGCTGGCTTTGGAGCCCAGCCCTCTTATTCTTAACCACTACTAGGCTCTACTGCATTGAGAAGAGATGCATTTGCCACACATAATTGACTGGGGGAGAAGTGGATGTCTTATTCGAGACTTTTTAGGTTTCAAGTGATGGAAAAACAACTCAAACTGATTTCATCATAAAGCAGGATTTATTGATTTATATAACTAAAGAGTCCAGAGGTAATGGCTTCGGGCACAACTGAATCCACTTTCCTCTATGCTGGCATCTTAGGCAGACCCTGCTTGGAGGTAGCTAGACAACCAACAGCACGTGGAGTCCTGTTCCCATTGGTCCCAACAAATCCTACCTCTGTCTCCCATTGGACCAAATGGGGTCTTGTTCAATCCTGAACTAATCACTGTTGCCTGTTGGGGACTGGGGTTGGGGGGACTAGTCTTGAGCCTGGGTTATATGCTCCCCTAGAGCTGAGGGTGGGTTCATCTCCACCCAAGCCTTAAGGACTGGGAGTAGTAAAGGGTTGGTTCCCAGGGAAAGTGGGATGTTACTATCAGAAACTGTGAGACATCTCCCAGCTCAACAGGGCAGGGGTTGGTGGGAGGGTCCAGGAAGCAGTGGTGTTGAGGGAAGCTTGGTGTGACTGTCAGTCTCTTTGTGTTGCCAGGTCAGCTCCAACCATGGCACTGGGGCTCTTCCGTGTGTGTCTCGTGGTGGTGACAGCTATCATCAACCACCCGCTGCTGTTCCCACGGGAGAACGCCACGGTCCCTGAGAATGAGGAGGAGATCATCCTCAAGATGCAGGCACACGAGCAGAAGCTGCAGCTGGAGCAGCTGCGCCTGGAGGAGGAAGTGCGGCTGGCAGCGGAGCCGGAGGCCCTGGAGCGGGGGGCGGAGGAGGGCCAGCAGCAGATGGAGGGCCACACGGCCTGGGACCTGTGGAGCACTCTCTGCATGATCCTCTTCCTAGTGATCGAGCTGTGGCGGCAGGACCACCAGGATGGGCTATCGCCCGAGTGCCTGGGCGGGGATGAGGATGAGCTGCCTGGCCTGGAGGGCGCCCCTCTCCGAGGCCTTGCCCTGCCCAACAAGGCCACACTGGACCACTTTTATGAGCGCTGCATCCGGGGGGCCACAGCTGATGCAGCCCGCACCCGGGAGTTCGTGGAAGGCTTTGTGGATGACTTGCTGGAAGCCCTGAGGAGCCTGTGCAACCGGGACAGGGACATGGAGGTGGAGGACTTCATTGGTGTGGACAGCATGTACGAGAACTGGCAGGTGGACAAGCCGCTGCTGTGCCAACTCTTTGTGCCCTTCACCCCCCCTGAGCCCTATCACTTCCGCCCAGAGCTCTGGTGCTCCAGCCGCTCGGTGCCCTTAAATCGCCGGGGGTACGGTCAGATCAAGGTGGTCCGGGCTGACATGGATACACTGGGCTGTATCTGTGGCAAGACCAAGCTCGGGGAAGACATGCTGTGTCTCCTTCATGGCAAGAACAACTTGGTGCGGCCCAGCAGCGAGGTGGAAGACCTACTGTGTGCCAGAGGCTCCCATGACCTGGACACGATGCAGGTCATGAAGTGGTTCCAGGTGGCCCTCACCAGAGCCTGGCACCGCATTGCCCACAAGTACGAGTTCGACTTGGCCTTTGGCCAGCTGTACACCCCAGGGTCCCTCAAGATCAAGTTCCGCTCAGGGAAGTCCATGCCCTTCAACTTGATTCCTGTGATTCAGTGTGATGACTCAGACCTGTACTTTGTCTCCCACCTCCCCAGGGAGCCCTCCGGGGAGACCCCGGCATCCAGCACTGACTGGATCCTGTCCTTTGCTGTCTATGAGCGACACTTCCTCAGGATGACATCGAAGGCACTACCCGAGGGCGCCTGCCACCTCAGCTGCTTGCAGATTGCCTCCTTCCTGCTCTCCAAGCAGAGCCGCCTGACGGGCCCCAGTGGGCTGGGCGACTACCACCTGAAGACAGCGCTGCTGCACCTCCTGCTCTCCCGGGGGGCCGCCGACTGGAAGGCCGGGCAGCTGGAAGCTCGTCTGCATGAGCTGCTCTGCTTCCTGGAGAAGAGCCTACTGGAAAAGAAGCTCCATCACTTCTTCATCGGCAACCGCAAGGTGCCCGAGACCGTGGGGCTCCCCGAAGCTGTGCGCAGGGCTGAGCCTCTCAACCTCTTCCGTCCCTTCGTCCTACAGCGAAGCCTCTACCTGAAGACAGTGGACTCCTTCTATGAGATGCTCAAGAACGCCCCGGCACTCATTAGCGAGTACTCTCTACATATCCCCTCAGACCATGCCAGCCTGCCCCAAAAACCTGCCATCTTGTAGAGCAGCCGGAATCTTGAGAGCCAAGATGCAGGGCATCCCACCCGCACAAGACCATCTCAGGCCCTGTCCTGAGAAAACGGCAGGCTTTGATGGGAGCCATGGCTAGCCTGCCGGAAGCCAGGCCCTATGAAGTGGGAGCAACAGAATTCCAAGCTGGAAGGCAGCTTGCGTTCACGTGTTGGGGCCAGCCAGTGGGGCTGTTGTCTGTGTTTGGGGCCGGAGCCTTTGCGGCCTTTACCTTTGGATCATCACGAATGGCCAAGATGCTGATGGAACACTCTGTGAACACTGAGTTTGAAATAACGCAGCATCACTTGGGAGTAATTCTCTTTATGTCGCAGGTCCAGTCTTTACTTGAATATCGGCAGAGAATTGAAGGGTTGCTGACAGGGATCCATGATAAGACTGCACACCCCTATTTCCAGGAACCCTTGTCCCCAGGCATCTGCTACCAAAGCGCTAATAGGTACAGATGTGGGAATTCACAACCATCTATTCACAGCCTTCACAGTAGGGGTCCCACTGTGGCTGACATGTTTTTGTACTATTTGGAGATAAGACCTAGTAGAGATTCAAGGCCTCAAGCAGCTAATGTCTCTGTTGCACAGAACTGGGTACTTGGTGGCAGAGAGAAGTTTAAGTTGACCACTTTTTCAGCTACACGCCTCATTCAGAGTGCACCCCCTTCACCCTGCCCCTTTCCCCAGCTTGGTACTGTGTCCCTAGCACCATGGGCGCCACATACCATGCTGGGTACAAATTCAATTGCCCCTCACCCCTCCTTTTTCTCTCCACAGCTGGTCGGGGAGGGCAGAGGCCAAAGGGGAAGCTGATAGAAAAGGAGAGGCACGGGGTGACTGGGGTGAAGGGCAGCCTAGCACCTGGGGTTCAGGGGAAGTTGCAAAGCTGAGAGGTGAGGAGTGCTGTTGCCCTGAGTACTCCTCAGGGCCCCAGTTCCAGAGCAGGGCATCCTTGGAAGTGAGAGCAACTGTGGGAACCCAGCTCCTGTCTGCGAACCCAAGACCCCCCAGCTATTCACTCCAGCAGTTTCCTCACCACACAGAATGCCTGTTCTGTGTGGGCCCTGCTGGCTGCACAGAGGACCAAAACCCTAAGAGCCCAACGGCTCGGCTAACTAGAACACACAGGGACAGCATTGTGGGCACAGCTCCCAGGCCTCGGAGAGGCCATCTCACTGCTGCTGGGGCTGCGGTCACTTGGCAGGCACCAGGGCCTGCGGTTGGAGCTGGTCCCTGTCTCCAGACCTGGTTTGGGAGGGTTGGGAAGCATTTCTCCTCCACTGTGGCTTCACTGGTCCTTTGGGATTTCCTCTCAGCATTGCCTCAGTAACCCTTGCAGAGGGCCAAGGAGGAGGCAAGAACGAGTGTGCCTTCTGCAGCACCTGGGTCCTCCCTCCAGTATGAAAGCAGGTGGTGCCTCCCAGACGGCGCACCCCATTCCAGAAGCTGTTAGACTCACTGCCACCTGAAGAAGGGATATTGCCCCTACCCCAGGAGTGCTCTCACCTGGACTCAGAGCACCCAAGATGGACAGTTCGCCCAACAGGGTTAATTCAGGGTGTGGGGCTCAGCCGCAGTGGGGCACTGAAGCTTGTAGGAAGCCTTCCATGTGAGCTGGGATTAGACGGAGCAGTGCTGGGGTCTGCTGCTCCCCAGGCCCACAGTGGCTGGCCTCCCAGGGACCAGTCCTGCCCCTGTGGTCTCCAACGACAGCCTCGAGCCCCTTGTTTTGCTGGGCTTCATTTCCAGAGTCGGGATGAATTTCCTTATTTATTATCCCCCGTGCCTTTCTTTTCCCTTCTTCCTCTTTATCTTGTGGTTGGAAGAGACCCCAGCAACCAAGAACCAGCCTCCAGAGGTTGAGACCAAGCCTGGTCCTCAGCTTCTCCTTTGCTTCCAGGAGAAAGTCCACTGAAAAAATACCTTGTTTAGACAGAGAGGACAGAACTCAGCGGGGAAATGGGGAGCTTTTATGCACCGAAGTGGCTTCTGAAGCAGAAAGCAGCAAGGCTCTTGGCGTCCGTGCTGCCTTATTTATATTAAAGGAAGAATTAAATTCCTGCAAAGAGGAGAAACTGGTCTGTTTGTTTTTAATCGCCCAGGTTCCTGGGGCCGAGCTGGGAAGGGGGGTGGATTTCCTATTGACAAGCAGACGCTTTCTCCCCTTTTTATCTTATCCTTTCAGGAAACTTTTTTTTTTAAGTTAGCAAAATAGAACATTTCTAGCCCATCTTTGAGGAAGCCTGCAGAGTTCCAGAAAGGGCCTCGGAAGGGCACTGCAGGGTAGAGTCCAGCCCGAGACCTTACTTGACAGAGCTGGAGGTGTGCAGAGAAATGCAGGAGCCGGAAATACCACGACGCTTTTGGTTTTCAAGGAGAGAGGTTTTCTTGGGTGCAAGAGTTTTGGCCCTTTGGGACACGTCAGCCTGCCCACTAAGGACAGTCCCGTGGTTCTCCTCCTTCCCTTCTCCAGGATTCTTGGCTTTGCCCAGCATCTGCTCACTTACTGTGCTGGCTGCTCCCAGGATGCGTTTTGCTGAGCCTCCTCACGAGGCTAAAATGAGCGGGGTTGGCCCTAGGCCCAGAGGTTTGTTAGGCTGGGGCGGGCCCCACACCCTCCAAAGCCCCAGCCCCTCCTGTGCCCTGCTGAAGCACAGCGCAGGTTGAGAACCTGGGACCGGCACTTTGGTTCATAATTAAGTTGTCATCAGAAACACCTGGACAGTTTGGTCAGATGCCCACACCCCACCTTGAACCTACATGGTGCCCAGGTAAGGCTTAATTTCTAAAGCTCCCGCTAGTAATGATGACGCTCCTAGCTGAGGATGGCTTTTTATGTCCTTTCCAGATAGAGTGTGAAAGAAAACTCAAGGTCTGCCTTCCCCACAGAGCTATGGGAAGAGAGATCTGGGAGCAGCCAATGAGGCTACCTGGGATTTGCCACCCCAGTGGCATCAGCTAGGGCACAACTTCCCACACGTACCCCCACACTCACTACACTGATAAGAGGAGCAGAGAGGATGGGGGGGGGAAGCTGGCGGGCACTTCCTTCTAGCAGGTCATTAATAGTCTACAAGCACTTACTGGGAGCCTAACGTGCATGAGGCATTGCGGGAGACAGGAAAATAAATAGGATCAAGCCTGTGCCCTGGGAAGGACAATAAAGCCGCCCCCAAATGCTCACCTGTGGAAAGTGCTGCAGGAGAGTTGGAGGTGTGCTGCTGGTGGGGTCAGAGTTCAGGAAGCCCAGTCAGGGCTGCCTCTCCACGTGTGGCCTCGACTAACCCTGGTCACCACCTGGTGCGGGTTATCACCTGAACCCATGCCGCAGACTTTGGTGGGAGGTAGGGGTCAGGCTCAAGAATCTGCACCTTGCCAAGTTCCCCCGGTGATTCTGAAAGTTCAAGAACCAATGACAACCTGGAGGGATTAGGGCAGCCCTCAAGGTAGGGCACTGCCCAGTGCAGCTTCGGAAAGATGGGCAACACTGGTCAGGAAAAGCTTTCCAGCCCGAACCGTGGAGTGAGGGTGGGGAAGCCTACCGTTTAGGCAGCACTGAAGTAGCATCTACTGTGTGCCAGGCACACTTCCACATGCCTTTTCAAAAAGTCATTTAATTCTTATGTCGACCCTGTGATGTGAGGGCTGTTATTTTCTAGATGAGGAAACTGAGGCACTGAAGGGTGAAGTGACTTCTCCAGAGTCATGCCCTGGTAACAAAGCCAGGCTTCAAACCCAGATGGTGCTGAAGAGTGTGCTGCTATGTACTGTGAGAAATCACAGCAAATTAGTTTGAAAAATGTTGAGTGAGACTGCCCACAGCCTTGAACACCAAGGTAAATTTGAACTTGATACATTAAGTTATTTCATAATAAAATGCAGACTTAATACGATGGTGAACTAGCTATTGGTGATCTTTGAGTAAGAGAGCAACTTGATTCACCCAAAACTAGGAAGCCCTGGACTATGTGCTCGGCCCTGTTACATGGCATGGGGGTCTGTAGCTGGCTTCCAGAGGGGTTGGTGGCAGCTGTGGCAGCAGCCAGTGAATGTCCCAGAAGTCCTAACTGATGTCACTCTGCAGGATGTGACTGAGAACATTCTCATGCCCCATCCTGTCTCCACCTCATGGGACAGAGCTGGAAGGCTGTTTAGTTTGGCCAGCAGACCTCCAGCAGAGACAGCCAAGAACCACACAGTGACGGGAGTGTGCGCCTTCAACTCCTTGAACTTGCCTCGTCCCCACCCTCTTCGCCCTCCTCTGCCTTGACCCGCTCTACCTCCCGGGAGGGGCATCTTTTAGAGGTAATTTTTCTCATTGCTGTCCAAAGATAGTTTGTTTTCCTAACTATTTTTAAAATAAAAACAATAGTCATGATTAAAATTTTTTGACCACTGGCAGAAAAATAAGTAACAGGTAAGAGCCCCCGCTCCTGACTTCTCAGTCCATTTCCCAGCAATCACCAGTGTGAAGTTTCTTATCTGTATGTCCTAAATTTTTCTGTGATGTATCACATGTGTGGACACATTGCTTTTGTTCTTGTTTCCATACATTGCATCGCACCATCCAACTTTCCTTGGATTTTTTTGAACACTTGATTGTACCATATTCTTTCAAATAGCTGCTTACTATCTCTGTATGTACGGATGGATGTCCCCTAGTTCACCCAGCCTCATCTACAGAGGAACACTTAAACGTCCCACCCACTCTCGCTTTTGTTTGCTATAGTAATCAACGCTGCAGTGAACATCAAGCCTGTTCAGAGTGATCGTTCCTCTCCTGATAACTGGTACCCACTGTGTCAACAGCATACTGTCTACCGACTCACGGCCAAGCACCTGACCATAAAAATAAACTTGCCTGGGATTTAGTCCATCCTCATGACACCAGAGGGAAAGCCTGTATTTAACCAAATGTGGCTTGTGTCCCACCCTGGGTCGGGCACTATGCAAGGAACAGGAGTAAGGAGACAAGGGCTGTGTCCCCAGGCATCAGGGTCTATTGGGAAAAGCAGACCAGTGGCCACAATATACGTCCGAGAACAATGAAGGGCGATGCTGACCAAAGGTGAAACGGTGTGGCTCGGGACCCCGAGTGGCATGGGCTGAGTGGAAGCCACATCAGCTGTGGGGTTCAGTTTTAACAGCATCAGCTCCCTTAAATGTGGGAAAAGGCAAAGAACCTCCCCAAAGAATACCCACTCAACGGAGTTAGTGTTCTGTCCCCAGTCGCGCGTCCCATTCCCCGGAGCCCAGGATCAGTTTGTTGCCTCCTACACAGTGTGGGAGGAGCTGAAACGCAAGTATAGGTGAGACCCATTTTTCCATGGCCGATGTTCCTCCAAGCCCCACGGAGAAAGCAGGAAATAAAACTGTCAACAAATGATCTCCTAAGAAGGTGCAACTGCATAAACCTCAAAAATGTTCAAAGTTTTGTATTTCTACTTTTCTTGACAGGAAAATAGGTCTTAAAAGTGCAAGGTGAGATTTGTTGGGCAAGGGTGGATAGGATCCCATGGGTTTCTTTAAAGCCCACCAATCAGTGATATTTTAGGTTCTCTGAGGGTAACTATGTAATATAGAAATAGAAATTAAAGACTCACTTCCTGCCATTTCTCACAAGCCACCCTTGGGCCTGTCTTCCCAGCTGGCCAGAGATGACTCACCCAGCCCCCACGGCCTCATTGCACACTTATTCCTGCAGAGTGAACTTGCTATGCTAGACCCAAGGTCTCTTGAGACAGTGGTTGGACCCCAAAAGGCTGACAGCAGCCTTGGTTCTCAGCCAGAAGGCATGGTTAGTGCTGAGTCAGCCCCCCCAGGAATTAAACTGGCAGGCCAGCCCTGATATCTCCCAGCGAAGGACATGAGTCAGCCCATACATACCCCTACCCCAGAGAGTCGATAGCAGAAGTTGAATCAGAGCCAGATTCAGGGCCTTGGAGGTTGGTGGTGTTCATTCCCCTGATACACGCAGCCTCGTCTGGAACTATTCTTGAGAAACCCTCTGCACACATTTGTTTCCTCCTTGCAGCCTTTACAACCCTGCTAAGCAGGGAAGCTGCTGCAGCTCCGCTAACCCAGAGCAAGACAAGGCGTCAAGCAGCAGGCTTGCTCAGCGTGGGTGTTTAACGATGCAGAGGGAGGGACAAGAGTAGGTCTCGGCCCCGTCTCCACGTGCCCACGCAGAATGGAGGTCCACGGGGGAGTTTCTGCCCACTAGCCTCTCCCGTGACAAAGCCGTGCAGAGACCAGTGAGACTCAGAGTCCAGAAAGTGTACAGCCAGAGCGAGGGTACCAGGTAGGAAGGACATCACTTCTCAGGAGACATGGGTGCTTCTGGACAGCAGTGGGTAAAGAGCTGTGACAGCCACCTCACAATGGCTACCTGGAAGGGGTCCAGGCTTCTGAGTCACCTGTATGTCCATTCATTCTGTCACTCATCCAGTCCTGTCTTTGCTTATTTTCAAAACACTTACTGAGCGGCTGCTATGTGCTAGGCACTGTGTCAGGTGCTAGGAAAACAAAGTTCAAGGGAGACACTATTCCTGCCTTGAGGGAGCTCCTAGTCATGAATTGCCAAGTACCACTTAGTTTAGGGTGGAATTTTAAAAATACCTCCTGCTCTTACTATTTACAGAGTTCCCCATTATGCCTCCTGGCACCTTCTCCGAGTGGCAGAAATGCACAGAAACACACACACAAACCTTTTGAGTGTTTTTCTAAACCCCTGAGCATAACCCAAATATTCCAGGTTCTGCAAAGGCCGCTCCTGCTAAGTGACACCCATCCTCCTCTCTTCCCAGTCCCCCGGTCCTGTGCTGCTGGAAGAGGCTCCCCAGGGGTCATTTGAGATGAAATCTCAGCACATGAAGCAACCAGAAAACAACTCCAAACCATGAATCAACCTAAGTATAATGTAGTACATTTTGTTCCCAAGTGATGGGAGAATGGGAAGAGTTCAAGTCTGATCATTTTCGGAAGTCTTGTGACGGTCATAGAGTTGCCCTATGATGGAAACTGAGCATTTTCCTGGCAGACGAGAAACCCTTACCTGGATAATCCCATCATTTCTCAACAACCCTCTAAAATAGTCACTCAGTGATCCCATTTTATAGATTAAAAAAACTGAGGCTTAGCTTGGTTAAGCAACTTACACAATTGAGTGGCACAGCTAGAATTTGAACCTGGTACGTCGGAGTGCACAGCCTTGCTCTTGTTTACTGGGTACACCACCTCTACACAAAGAATTTTGGTCTGAATTTGGCAAGAGAAAAAGCTGGTTGAAAAAAAAATCCCAAAGGCTCTTCTGATGAAGAAGGTTAGAGAGTGGAGGAAACAGCATTTGCAAAGCTTCCAGAGCTCCGGTAAGCCAGATGGGAGAAAAGGGTTTGAAAAGACCAAATGTCCAGCCTTCCAGGGATTCACGAATGGGAGCCTGAAGAATGCTGCATTCACAAATGCAGACCTGAAGGGACCGATCGAGCTTATACCTGATGATTTAGCATTAATCCACTCTAACACTCACAGCCACTCTGTTGCCTGAGATCAGGGAAATTCAGAGCTAAAAGGAATTTCAGGTAACATTTAGTACCATCTCCTCCTCCTCACCACCAACCACCACCCCTGCCACCTGTCCAGGCCACCTTCACGCCACCCCCACTGTTACCGAACAAAGGGTCCGAGGGGGGGCAATACTTGGCCCACCGAGGGATGCCAAAAACTGCTGCAGAAAACANGGGAGCTCCCACAGCCTCCTGTGCTCATGGACGCAGGTGTCCGTGTCATCTACGACAACGAGGCGCCTTCCAGTGCTATCCTTGGTTGAACCTCAATTCCTTAAATTTAACACGCTTTTATAAGATATACATCAATTATTAAAGTGCTTCTCTCTGAGACATGAGCTGATGAAATACCTCCTATTCTTTTTCACTGTATTTTTATCCCCCTGATACATTATTGCTGCCGCCCCCACCTCCAGCCCCCAATAAAAGAAGTAGTATTTTCAAAAGCTCCGCATGGAGCACTATCCAATTTCCTCTTTTCTCCAGGCTAAATCCTAGATTCACCCAGAGACTGACAGCCCGGGTTTGTCTGTGGGTGGCATTGAAAAAAATGAGAAAGAGAAGGCGGAGGGCGGAAGGCAGTGCAGGTGACCCTGGCAAAATGCCGAGAGCACAGCTGTTGGGAAGGCACTCAAACCCCGAACTGGGCTGTGGGCGGCCGGCCTGCAGCCTCGCCCGCAAGCACTTCCCCCCATGCTGTATGTCCTGGCTCTTCAAGCTTCCTCAATTACCGTGTGGGGCCCCAGAAGAAAGCGCCTTTGGTTTTGGCCATCAGAGACATGCCATCACCTGCTGTGCGGATAGCGATTTTGGCCCCACGCTCAACGCTCGCCAGCACACAGGATTTATACCTGCAAGGACTGATCGGCCCCCTTGTCCTAGGAGAGGCCGCGGCAGCCAGGCAGCGATCCCAGGGAGGTGTGACACACTGACCTCACTCCGCATTGGCCTGGGCGCCATGGCAACAGGATGCCCCATCCCGAGCAGATGGCACCGCAGACTCCTCGGCCCCTGTCATGGCCCTTGTCACGCAGCGCCTGCTACAGCAGACCAGGCCACCTGACCAAGCAGGCTTGCTTCTGTCCAACTGGCACAGAGTCACCCTGGTAACTAACTACATGAGTCAAAACCCACGCAGAGCAGCAGATGGCTGGGCCAGGCTGAGACTCGGGGAGAAACGGGGCTGGTTTGGGCTGAGTCAGAGGTGGGAGCAGCAGACGGCTACTCCGCAGACACCGACAATTAAAGACATCACTCCTGTTGCTGCCTGGTCTCTCAGCCTGGCTCGGGGCTGGGAAGAGATTAGGCAGAACAAGGCCAGAAGGGTCACAGGCTTATCCCTAGACTCTGAGACAAAATGGCTTTGGAGAAGCCCGTCCCACTCCTGGGGCACCTGCCGGCACACCAGGCCTTTCTTCTGGGCCCTTTGACCCCTTCCAGGGTCGGAGGCAGCAGAGGGTCATAGGCAGCTGAAACAAGCGTTCTCACAGCAAGACAAGCAACTCCAAAACACTAGGTCTAACACTGCAACCACAGTGAGTGGAGAGAGCAGGGGCTCCTGTGTCTTGGTCATCGTTACCATCTCTGTCACACAGATGTCCCATGGCTTGGCAAACCACGGGCAACCAGAGGCACTCGCAGTGATGAACTGAAAGAGTGTGTGACGCACATCCAACGGAGTGGCCTTTGCCCGTGACTGGGTTTGGGACATGTGTGTTTTTTAAGGCAGGATGTCAACTATAGAACATTTTGTGAGCCATCCTGAGTTCCAACAGCACCGGTAAAATTCTGACATCATTGTCCAGGGTGAGAACGGGCGTTTCGTTTCCTGCTTTGGAATTCTTTGTCATGAGACCCTTGGTGTCCGCCAGGCCCACAGCCAAAGTCTGAGTGAGAAGGACATTCATGCACACTCACGCGGACTGAAGCTTTCATTTGCCAAGCAGAGAGAATGTGAACTTGGAGTGTTTTCTTCTTCCTTTTCCTCTCTAGTTTCCCTCCTACCAGGGAAGTTGTGGAGGATGCCAGTCTATAGTGGCAAATGTCAATGATGGGTGGGCCTTTGACCTCAACACCAGCATCAGTAATCTGGAGGTCAAACTGGGCCAAAGGCCAAGCAGCCAGGCAGCACGGGAGCTCCCATACTGTGCGCTCAGACGTGAGCACTGGGCACTAGATTTCTAAACAATCCTTAGAACCTGTGGGCTAGAGGAGTCATACAAATGATTATCAGAAAGAATGCCATTTCTGTCTCCTTGTTTATTGGGAACTTCAAAGAAAATGAACAAAAACTAGTTGACCCGCCCAAACAATTCCTGATGCAGAATCACAGCACGGCTGAGAGTTCTGGGTGTAAGGCTCAGCAACTGAGCCCATAGTCAAAGGCCTCGGGGTGGTTCTGAAAATAGAGATTCAAGAAGCCCAGGAAAACATTCTTGTCTATGAGAAGGGCGCACACGGCAGGGTCCCGCTTCATAGCCGCTATCCAGAGCCGAAGCGCGGGGGTGTGGTTCACGCAGCTGCAGGGCAGGAAAGAAGCGTTAGCTCACCCGAGGAGGAAGGTGGGGGGGGGGGGGAATGGCATGGCCCCACTTTTCAGATTTACAAGACACAAACAATGGGTTTCTTAGGACGATAAAGTTCTCCTAGTTACCTTCTTATCAACTGAGTATGGTCATTACTAAAGAGAAATCTTATTTTTGGAATACCTGTGTGTGCTTTTGAACTGTATGAGTCACGGTTGATCTTGACAATACGGTTAAAATACTTTCGGGCTGCTTATTCTGGGGCACTAAGGCGCCTATCCCCGCTGTCTACCAACTACACGACAGCCCTCTGAGAGAGAGATTCTTCTGTCGTTCTCAGATTTTGCTTTAAGGGGTTTGTAAAAAACAAAAACTAGTCATTTCCAAACTTTTTTAAATGAGTAAAACAATCATCAAACTTTGAAATAATGGAGATGATGAGGCATTATTTCAAAGACAGATCAGGAAATCTAGGTCTAGAATATGTCACTCGACTTGTTCAAGCTACGCAGCCGGTGAGTGGGGGTCTGAGAGCAGAGGGGAGGGCCCCCTCCCGGGCTGGGGCTCAGTGCTCTGTCCCCAGAGGAGGCGGCTCATCATGATGTTTATGTTGAGGCAGAGTTTAAAATATCTAAATACGTTAAATCGGATCTCCCCTCCGAGATAGTCACAGCGGGGAGTGCAGAGGACTCCTGAGCCGAGTGGAGCCCATACATTTTAAGGGCACAGGTGCAGCTCTGGCTGGGCAGGACCAGGTTCCCAAACGCCAGAACTTTGCAGCACCCACCAGGCAGCTGGCTGGCATTGGAGCAGGTGCCAGCTCTTGTCCTCTCAGCATCGTGACAACAAAGTATGTGTCCTGCCCAGGGCCCCTGCACAGCCTCCCGGAGTCTCCCAGGCAATTTCTTCTACTTGAAATATCCCTACACTTCCATGGCAGCCATTTCATTTGTTTGTTTTAACATCAAGCACCTGTTGCTTGTAAACTAATTTATTGGAAAAAAAATATTCCTATCGGGGAAGATTCCTCAGCACTAAGATGTGAGTAACATGTATGGTGTCCACTGGGGGCCTCAGGAGGTCCAGGTGCGTGGCCACTGAGGGAGCCGAGACAAGTCACCAAAACCCTGCGACTGGGACTTCCCAACTGCTTTCACCACTGGCCTGAGTCTGGATGGGCTGCCCAGGACAGCGACTCTGGAGCTCTACGGGAGGCTTTTGGACACAGTGTCTCACTAGCAGAAATGTGGGGGAAGTTTGGGTCCACAGACAGTGGCGGAAGAGCACAGATGCATTTTGAACAAGGAAACAGTTTAAAACCCGATTTCATTTCACAGGCATCATGAAACACGCCCAAAAGATGAGGAATGGCACACGGACCGTTTCGACCACTGTCACCCAGTCCGCCCCCAGGAACCCGTGACCACAAGGTTGAATGAATGTCTTACTCCGCTATTCCATATACATCCAGTCGCTCAAACCAGGGCCAAAAGAGGTAATCAATCATGGAAATACAGGGTCCACCAAAGAAGACGGTGTTCTGATAGCTAAGAATCTAAAAGTTGAAACAGAGCAAAAGCAAGTTAATTTACTGGCCTGCTGGACAGTCACAGACCCTAAACACAAATGTCAAATATCTCCCGTAGTTCCCACGAAGGGAGAAGAACTTAGGCTTTGATTCTCCTTCCGATTTGTTACGTGTTTGCCTCCCTTTCCTGGGGTTTCCTCCACTCCCTGTAGGGTAGCACTCCTGGCCACACTCAGTCCCCGCCCCCCTCTGAACAAGGGAGGGAAGGTGTGGGTCCCCCGAGCAGAGAATGTGGGAGGGCGCCCCAGGCAGAGGAAGCCCGCCCCTCCCTCTTAGCCGGGACCAGGGTCCTCCGGGTGCTGAGCTCTCCGTGGAGCAGCTTTGCCCCTGGAGAGGGGAGGCCCCGGCTCAGGCCAGCGCTGCCCATTACTGGGACAGAGGAGGGCCACAGTGGGACCTCTACTCCTTACAGTTGCGACCCCCATTCTCCAGGACCCGCCTTATCTGTAATGAAGGGGACGAAGTAGTCTCCAGGTGCCTCCCTCTTTTGCCTAGACCATTAAAAACAAAGGCAGGAAAGAGCAAAGTATTTAATGGACTCCCTCTAATCCCAACATTGTCTTTCTATCACATTTTCTTTTTTATTTGAGCTCTTTCACCTTCACATGTGTTGGCCACTCAACATTATCCATCTTTTTTCAATCCTCACCCAAGGATATATATTTTTATACTGATTTGAGAGAGAGAGAGAGAAGCACTGAAGTACGAGAGAAGCATCCATCAGTTGCTGCCTGTGCACACCCAAACCAGGGATCGAATCCACAACCTACATATGTGCCCTGACCGGGAATCAAACTCACAACCTTTTGGTGTATGGGATGATGCTCCGCAACCAACGAAGCTGCCCAGCCAGGGCTCAACACTATCATTAAAATAAAATTTCTCATTCTCACCTGGGACAGATCTACCCAGACAGAAAACAAACTCTTAATAGACAGACAACCAAAGGGAAAAAAAAAAACTCTTGAAAACTTAAAAAGCAAAAGTGCTTAGCAGCAATTATGGTTGGGCCAATTCTTCCCAAAGAGAAAGGTATGGTGTCAATTACCTACTCAAGTTAATCAGATGACTCTCTTTGACTCATTTAACTCAAAATCAACTAAATACTTCCCTGAAGTTGTAGATCTAGATTCCTATATCCTTAATCCAGGTTTTCAAATTCCTCTCTTTACCAGTCAGGCTGATGCTTCCTACTCTAGGCCAGCTGTTGACTCTGCGACATAGACTAGGTCTGTAGTTAAGAAGGCAAGTTCTGGAGCCAGCAGACCTGGTCCTGTGCTGGGCTCTACCTCCAATTCAACATGGAACCCAAGGCAACTTAGGTACCTCTTCCTTCAAGTCTCAGTTTTCCCATCTGCAGAATGGTGGTCACTTCAGTGAATGAACCTCATGCATGAATAAGCGTGAGCTCTTGTGATAACAAAGCACTGGAATCTCAGGAGGTTACATCTACAGAAAGTAAACCCACCCCTGATACAAAGGATCAATGGGATCCCACTGTCCTTCTCAGAGGAAAAGCCAATCTTGTGCCCTAAAGTCGAAGTCTTCATTATCTCCCAGGATAGCACAGACAAGTTCCCCTGACTGGCGTCCTGAAAGTCTAAAAAAATGTAGGGTAGCATCACTTTGTTCAAAGAAACTAATAGGATGGTCCAAAAACACCAGCATCTGGCCAATAACAACTCCAAACAGAGGCTATTTTCAGCCATGAACAAGATCTGACCTACAGGGTAAAGGAACAAAGGATTCCAGAAAGGCCCAAGCCTTCTTTACATTCAGGAATAAAAGTAATAACTACCCAAACTTTCATCACTGTCTTTGAAATGTACACCCCCAGCTTATTACTGACTTTCACGGCAGAAATCAGAACCAAATCTACAGGGATTGACTCTGGAGTTTCGTATAACTCTTCTGCTTTCCAGAGCAGAGGACCCCTGTGCTTCCAGGAAAATCCTTGTCAAAACAAGTCACACGTAGATATTTAATGGGACCCATGATGGACCCCTTGGTAAAGTAATAAGCCATTTTGAAAATGAATAACTGCTTAGTAATTGATGTGTATTATTTAGTACATGTTTTCAAAGGTTTTCATCTACTCGAAGTAGGAGTATGCCTTTAAAATATTTATGATCTTATAGATATGATCAATTTGTACATAAGCACTCATAAAGTAATTTAAGCCCTATCAAGGTACTTTGTACAATAAAAAGCCAAAATAAGCACATGGATAAAATGAAAGAGGCACTGATTCTCTTCCGCTAGCATCTACCCCACCTCCCAAATGCATACACACATTCCCTGGCACTGTTCTTAAGTGCAGGTGTGACTTGGGACCACTCACATCCGAATCCTTAGAGTTCTGGATTCAGCTGCAAGTTCTTGAACCCTGCCCCAGACAGGCATTTCTCCCCAGGCAAGTCTCAAACTCCCAACAGAACATTACCTTCCTGTAAACAAGCACAGCGCACCAGCTCCTTTGCCGACGCAGCCCAGCGTTGTAGGAGAACACACTGGCCAGGCCTCCTCAGGGTTCACTGAAGTCCTGGGACCCTCAGCAGGAGAGCTCCCTTCCAGGCAAACCTGGCAGCTTCCCAATGTGCGAAATAACCTTTTCCCCTTAAAATCAGAGCGCATCACACCACAAAGGCCTCTGGAACTCGTCCGGGGTGACCCACCCCCAGACATCCATTTTACCGTCTTTTAATGCCATGCTCCTCACACAGAAGGTCAGAGGGACAGTGTAAAAAAAGTATACAATAAAATATTAAGTGTGAAAAATAATAAGATGCTAAGATCTGGGAACATAAAAGAACAGAAGGTCAAAACCTTGCCTTGGACTGCCATTTGCACTATTGCCAAGGAAGGAAAACAGTATTGAGATATCAAGCCAGGAGTCCCGCAGGGTTCCTGCAGCTTTGAATTTGGCTTGAGTTTCCTGGCTGCCCAAGTGGAGGGGAAAAGACACTGGAGAGCTGATGCTCGTCTCTCACGTGGAAGCACAAGAGACTCTCACTTTCAAGGGAGGGAACTCAGTCCCCAGGAGGTAAAGGGACCCCCTGCCAGAGCTAAGACAAAAACACCATTCTCATTTTTAGACCAGGGGCGATGATCCTGGTGTCAGTCAGCTTCACAGACATGGATGTATGAAGACTCTAATCACAGAAGCTTCCTCAAGTCTCTTGTGAATTCTTCGCTGTTCTTTAAATTTAAGTGATAGAATAAAGCCTCTCCTGCTCTCCAGCCGAGGACTGGCCCAGCTCAGCCACCCAGTGCGGGGTTCTGCCTCACTGCTGCCCTTTCTCACCCTCTCTGAATCAAGAGCACCTCACTGACCGGGGAGGTGAGACACGCCAACAGCCTCCTGGTGAGAGAGCTTGCCAAAATTCTCTCCTTCCTGTTTTATTCCATTGGTAAGAACGTCTTCAGGCAACATTACTCAAGTAGTTCTCCTCTGTGTTCTCAGTTTAAACTAGTCCCTTCCTACAGCCCGTTAGCACCCCTGACCATTTTTAAGATAGAAGTAAAACAAACCGGCAGTCTTAATTTCTAATGTCTCATCTTTCCAACATGTTTTGTCAACAGAAAGTGAATGGGAAGCTGCTGCTGCTCTACCTGGATGTATGTGAATATCCAATGTCATTTTTATTTTTATTTTTTTATTGATTGATTTTAGAGAGAGAATAAGGGGGGAGAGAGAGAGAGAGAGATCTGTTTGTTTCACTCGTTTATGAACCTACTGGTTGCTTCTTGCATGTGCCCCGACCCGGGATCAAACCCACAGCCTTGGTGTATGGAGATGACACTCTAATCAACTGAGCTACCGGGCCAGGGCACGAAGGCCATTTTTTAAAAATTCTAGTCTAGACTTCCGCCAAGATGGAGGCATAGGTGGAAACACTGTGCCTTCTCCCACAACCAAGTTTGAATAAAACAAAGGTTTGGAGAAACAAAGACACAACCAAAGGACAGAAAATTGAATTATACGGAAGTCCGACTACATCTAACCGTTCAACGGGGACGGTAAGAGGGGCGGAGCCAGCAGCGAGCAGGGTCGGGCAGGACAGGGCCCCCGACCCAGGTGCACAGGCAGACGAGAACCAGCTGGGGTGCGGGGCAGACCGCGGGGCCATATTCGCGCACAGTGAGACAGACCACGCAGGCCCCAGGGGGCGAGGGCTGACGGCGGTGGCACACTCGCGAGCAGTGGGACAAAACGCGTGGGCCAGGTGACGGCAGCAACTGCAGCACCGGTGAGGGCCATGGCGGCAGGCGGCGGACAGGACGCCATAGTCCCTCTTTGACCCCGCCCCCACATACAGCGTCACAACCCAGCGACTTAGTTGCCCTGCAATACCGGTGAGAGCCATTGTCGCTCTTTGACTCCGCCCCCACATACAACGTCACAACCCAGCGACTTAGTTGCCCTGTTCTAGTGAACATTTTAGGGCTCTGATCCTGCTATGGAACAGGCACGAACAACCCGAAAGATGGCACAAGAAGAACTCAAAGTCCAAGAGCCAATAACTCTCAGCGACCAAGAAATTGCCAGCCTCTCAGAAGCACAATTCAGGACACTATTTATCAGGATGCTCACAGAACTGGTAGATTATAGTCACAAATTAGAGGAACAAAGTCACAAATTAGAGGAATATATGAAGGCTAAACTAATTGAAATGAAGGGAGATGCACAGGAAACCAATAGTGATGGAAAGGAAACGGGGACTCAAATCAATGGAATGGACCAGAAGGAAGAACAAAACATCCCACCAGAAAGGAATGAAGAAATGAGAATTCAAAAAAATGAGGAGAGGCTTAGGAACCTCCAGGACATCTTTAAACGTTCCAACATCCGAATTATAGGGGTACCAGAAGGGGGAAAGAAACAGCCACGAGTGGAAAACTTATTTGAACAAATAATAAAGGAGAACTTCCCCAGTCTGGCAAAGGAAATAGACTTCCAGGAAATCCAGGAAGCTCAGAGAGTGCCAAAGAAGTTGGACCCAAGAAGGAACACACCAAGGCACATCATAATTACATTAGCCAAGACCAAAATGAAGGAGAGAATCCTAGAAGCAGCAAGGGATAAGGGGACAGTCACCTACAAAGGAGTACCCATCAGACTGTCAGCGGATTTCTCAAAAGAGACCTTACAGGCAAGAAGGGGCTGGAAAGAAGTATTCCAAGTCATGAAATCCAAAGACCTACAGCCAAGATTGCTTTATCCAGCAAAACTTTCATTTAGAATGGAAGGACAGATAAAGTGCTTCTCAGATAAGGTCAAGTTCAAGGAGTTCATCATTACCAAGCCCTTATTATATGAAATGCTAAAGGGACTTATATAAGAAAAAGAAGATGAAAAATATTAACAGTGAAAGGACAGCAAACACACAGCTATTAACAACCACACCTAAAACAAAAGCAAACCAAGAGGACAGCTAGATCAGGAGTGGAACCATAGAAATGAAGAACACATGCAGGGTTAGAAACAGGGGGGTGGGAGGGGGAGAAGGGGGGAGAAGGCACAGAAAATAGCATAGATGGTAGGTAGAAAATAGATAGGGGGGAGGATGAGAATAGTGGGGGAAATATAGAATCCAAAGAACTTGAGACACGTGGTTATAAACTAAGGGGGGCAGAATGGTGGGGGAGGGAGGGTGCGGGTGGAAGGGATTGAAGGGGGGGATAGAACAACTGTAATGGTATAATCAATAAAATATATTTTTAAAAAAATTCTAGTCTAGGTTCTTCCTGTCCCCCACCCACCACATCTAATGATGTCAGCCATTCTTACTGTTGAACAGCTTCTCTCACATGGAACCCCTCACTTCCAGAGCTGTCCTCGCTGTCAGCAAACAAGGCAGGAGAGCCTGCTTAGAGAAGACTGCTCCTCCTAGGCCCCAGACGAACCGCACGAGGCCATCCCTGGGGAGGCAGCCGAGGCTCTGGCTTCTAGCCCTCTGGCTTCCCTGAAGTATTAGCACATCTTTAATTCAGGGGATAACCATTTGATGTTCTGGAATAATAGAAAGTATGTATTTTGTTAAAGTTCTGTTCAACGGTGAACTGAAAAATGACTACAAGAGGGGTCCCTTGCTTTAGGCCGTGATAAGGCATAAAGAGTGAGCAAGCAAAAGAAGATGGGACTGTTTGCGTTGACGAGGGTACACTTCCCACACCCCCTGAAAGGTGAAAACCTGGCAGGAAGGTTCCCTCATTCTCTGCAAAGGCCTCTCGGGCTCCCCCAGGGGGACAGAAAAGAGGTTCTCTCTCGGGTGCAAGTGGAAGGGAAAAAAGCACGCTGGGCTCCCCCTTGTGGCCATCTGTGGTGAGGCGCACGGACTGTGGCACCCCCAGGAGATGCACCAGGGAGGAAGAAATCTGTACGATCGTACAGATCTCCGCAAAAAGATCATAAAGAGAAGAGAATCCCAGACAAGATCATAAAGAGAAGAGCATCTCAGGCTTCCTCAAACCACGCGTTCTAAAAAGCTTCAGGCTACAGTCCTGGACTCTGATTCAGCTTTGATAATCCCCTGCCCGGCATCAAGGTCTTTTACACTATTGCCAAGAAATCCCTGGCCTCTAACAGGGACAGACAGCAGGGCGGCTCACAGCGGGCGCTGCCGCCGGGGCTGGAGGAGGAAGAAAGCGGGTTTCCTCGATGCAAAGAGCTCTTAAGAAGCTGAACCTCCACTTGCCAAAAAATCAGCAATTCAGGCCCTTATCCAAAAGCGACAGCAGAGTACTCCAGAACAGAAGTCTTTTGAGTTCATAAAGGATAAAGGGGTATTCTCAAGATTCCGAATTTCAGGTCCCGGCTACACTGGTATCAGCTGAGGCCTAATGACAGTGGACCGGTTCCCTGGAAAACAAACCAAGGGCATGGAACAAACGGAGCACAGAAACATTCATTCTGCTCCAGAAAGAAGCGTTGGAAGCAGTGTCTGGTGGAACATACGCAGCCTACCGTCCAACACTTAGGGCCTGCCGTCCCCTCGGAAGACGTATAATGCATCTTGCTGACATTTGGGGATTACAGGACTACCCTGAAATTTCTGGGATCCTTTTAATGGGCTTAATTCTTTTGTCAACACATATTTGTAAAATAGTGGGGGGCTAGTAGAGCAATGCTTGACAAGGCAAACTTCTTTAAAGTGATAGATGTTGGACAAAAAGATAAATGAATATTTACCTAATCTCTGAAGGGGGAAAGCACTTCCTGTGTATAAAAACAGTGGGAGAAATCACAACAGGAAAGACTTAGGGCACAGTATGTTTAATGTTGCATTTCCATATGTACAAAAATAATACGCCAAGTAAAAAGTTCTAACAAAAGACAACAAAAGTTAAAAACAGGCAAATATCCTTTATATATACAAAATTCTTTCAAAGGAACTTTTTCAATTGGCCTTTTCAAGTAAGACCTTGACAGACAGATGACTAACAGACCATTTTCCCAAAAAGAACACTACGAGACAACATACTTTGGGGTAAACCTCCCACTTCACTGGCAACCCAATAAATGCACATTATATCAACAATGACAAACCATTTTTTCTCTCCAAAACAGGTCACTATCAGTTTAAATGAATTTTGCTGATAGTGAAAAGGGCATAGAGCAAAGGGCATTTTTATGTACTGCTGGGGGCGGGGGGAGTGGTAGGGGGGAATGGCACAAGTCTCTGGGAAGGATGCACAGATCCGACCTCTAAGGCGTCTGTGCCCTTTGATCTGGAAATTCCATTCCTGGAACTCCCCACCTAAACACATTGTCTGCAACAGGGAAACCACTTTATGCAAAGCAGCTACCATTCCCTGCAGCATCATTCACAATGGTAAAAAGTGCTGGATAAATAACTTCATGGTTTATACACATGACAAATTATACAGAATGAAAAGTTGTGTTTTTTTCCACTAAAAACTTGCATGTATGTCCTTCCCGTAAGTGGCTTGAAGTGACCTCTAAAAATGGTTCACTGTGCACTTGACCCAGAAAACCCCACAAAATCATGCAAATCTAAAGGCTCAAATCTTCGTGTCCACTTTAAGACCACCAGTGAGGCTGCCCAGGCGTATCTGAAAAGCCGCCCAGCATCTGAAGGATGTCACTTGAGAGCAGCAGTGTGTGCCACTCCGTCGTTACAATGGTGAGCGTGCCCAGGCTAAACAGTGGGGCCAGACACAGGGTCAGCGGCCCCAAAAGAGTGCTCCGATTTGGCTGCATGTGCTTTAAAACGCAAAGAGTAATGCTGAACTGACGGGATGTACGTTCCCTGGTTGTTGAGCACACCCAGGTGGGTAAAGCTCCCGAGACCTGGCAGAACTCACAGAGCTTGTGGGCGGATTGACCCACACAGGAGCTCTCGCTGCCGCGCTGAGATGATCCTCACAGAAAAAGAGCAGATTGTTCCTAGGCCAGAAGAGGAGGTTGCACGGAAGAAAAAGTTATCTCAGAAGAAACTGAAGAAACAAAAACTTGTGGTCTGGAAGTAAATTCAGCATAAAATAAGTGCTAATAAAAGTAAAATAAAAACTTTAGGGACTTCTGGCCAAGATGGAGGTGTAAGTAGACACACCGTGCCTCTCCACATAACCAAAAAAAGAATGATGACTAATTTAAAAACAAAAACCAACCAGAACTGACAGAAAATCGAACTGTATGTAAGTCTGACAACCAAGATGTTAAAGAAGAAACATTCATCCAGACCAGTAGGAGGGGTGGACACCAGCACACAGGACTCACAGCTGGAGGACCAGGTGGTCCCACATTCACATTCAGATAAACAGGGAGGAAAAACTGGAGAGTGAGACAGACTGCGCAACCCAGGGTTCCAGTGAGGGTAAATAAAACCTCAAAGCTTCTCACTGAAAACTCTGTGAAGGATGAGGCAGCAGGAGAAACTCCCAGCCTCACAGGAGATATCATTGGAGAGACCCACAGGGTCCTAGAATGCACACAAGCCCACCCATCTGGGACTCAGCACCAGAAGGGCCCACTTTGCTTGTGGGTAGCGGGGGAAGTGACTGAAAGGCAGCTGAAAGCTGCACTGTTCTTCTCAGACCCCTCCCCCACAGACAACATCACAATGCAGCCATGTGGTTGCCCCACCCTTAGGCGTATACTTAAGGCTCCGCCCCTTACTAAGTAACAGGCATGCCAAGACCAAAAAAAAATGGTAAAAATGGAAGAACAGATCAAAGGTCTAGAAAAAATTCAACTAAGCAACAAAGAGATAACCAATCTATCAGATGCACAGTTCAAGATACTGGTAATCAGGATGCTCACAGAATTGGATGAATATGGTCACAAACTAGAGGAAAAAATGAAGGCTATGAAAAGTGAAATAAAGGAAAATGTATAGGGAACCAACAGTGACAGCAAGGAAACCAAGACTCAAATCAATAGTTTGGAGAAGAAAAAAATAAACATTCAACCAGAACAGAATGAAAAATCAAGAATTTGAAAACATGAGGAGAGGCTTAGGAACCTCCAGGACACCTTTAAATGTTCCAACATCCGAATCATAGGGCTTCCAGAAGGAGAAGAGAAAGAGCAGGAAATTGAAAGCTTATTTGAAAACATAGTGAAGGAGAACTTCCCCAATCTGGCAAAGGAAATAGACTTTCAGAAAATCCAGGAAGCTCAGACAGTCCCAAAGAAGTTGGACCCAAGGAGGAACACACCGAGGTGATGCAGTCACCAGCCCGCAGTGACCGCAGCGTCATGGATGAGACATGAGACAAATTCACAGGGACTACTGAGTCCTATGGAGGAAAAGGGATGGAGCGCTTTGACCCTTGCCTAGACAGGCTTTTATTGGGTTTAATTTGTGCAGGAATACAGGTACAGCTCATTCATCATTGTCAGACAGTAAGGATCAAATGATAGATAGCATACAAAGAACTAGTAGGGCTTCTTCTGAGTCAGGGTCTATCAGCTAAAAGGCTACAAAACTTCCGGAAACAAACTCATTTCCTGCTTGGACCTTTATCATTTAACTAAGAGCATTCTTAGTAAAGCAGGCTTCACAGGATTTACATATCCTTTCTCAGGCCTGATCACCCTTTCCAGCACAGGGCTGAACCACCCTCAGTCATTGTTTCAGGCTTAAGTCAGGGGAGGCAGAGGAGAAATGAGGACTCAGGCTTCCTCAAAACCAAGGGGCAAGGGTCCAACACACCCTTTCTCCATAGGCCCCCAAGTCCTTCCCTGGGGCCTCTACACAATCATGCCTGTCTTAGGTGGTTCCCCCCCTTGGGGAATCTTACCCGTCATTGGCTAACTGATCAAGCATTGAGAGTCAGTTACGGAAAAGGAGCAGAAGTGGCGCTCCTGCCAGGGAGATAAGCTTCATCTCCTTAGTGGCTTAGGGTCTAAAGGTCACTCACTCAGCCTTAGCCCTGGGGGGTGTTTATAGCTCCTGAAACTAGGCAGCGCAGTTCCCAACACCGAGGCGCATCATAATTACGTTAGCCAAGATTAAAGATAAGGAGAGACTCTTAAAAAGCAGCTAGAGAGCCCTGGCTGTTGTAGCTCAGTGGGTTGAGCGCAGGCCTGTGAAGCTAAGGGTCACTGGTTTGATTCCCAGTCAGGGCACATGCCTGGGTTGTAGGCCAGGTCCCCGGTAGGAGACGCATAAGAGGCAACCACACATTGATATTTCTCTTCCACTCTTTCTCCTTCCCTTCCCCTCTCTCTATAAATAAATAAATAAATAAAATATTTTAATTAAAAAAAGCAGAAAAGGAGTTAACCTACAAAGGAGTTCCCATAAGGCTGTCAGCTGATTTCTCAAAAGAGACCTTACAGGCAAGAAGGGGCCGGAAAGAAGTAGTCCAACCCATGAAATGCAAGGACCTACATCCAAGATTGCTCTCTCCAGCAAAGCTTTCATTTAGAACAGAAGGGCAGATAAAGTGCTTCCCAGATAAGGTCAAGTTAAAGGAGTTCATCATCACCAAGCCCTTATTATATGAAATGTTAAAGGGACTTATCTAACAACAACAAAAAAGAAGACCAAAAAATATGAACAGTAAAATGACAACAAACTCACAGCTATTAACAACCGCACCTAAAAAAAAAAAAAAAAACTAAGCAAACAACTAGAACAGGAACAGAATCACAGAAACGAAGATCACATAGAGAGTTACCAGTAGGTAAAAAATAGATGGTGGGGCCAGGGGTGGGGGGGCGGGTGAGACTAGTATAAAAAATGTAGAAGCCAAAGAACTTATATGTAGGACCCATGGACATGAACTAAAGGAGGGGGAATGAGCGTGGGAGGGGGTGTGCAGGGTGGAGGGGAATAAAGGGGGGGAATAAGACAACTGTAATAGCATAATCAATAAAATATATTTTTAAAGTAAAAAAATACACATGTAATAGAAAAATACACTCTCATTATTTTTTAAAAATTGAAACAGAAAACAGTATAAAAAGCCAATGAGATTTAAGTAGTCATTGGGTAAAACTTCTGGGAAAGCCCTTTAAAGGAGCATGGCCTTCTGCCATTTTTTTCCCCCATTTCTGTTCTTTCTGTAACCTGGAATTTGGATGTGATGGCTGCAGTTCCAGCAGCTATCTTGTCATTTTGAGGATGAAAATCTTGCACTAAAGATGACAGAGAAGAAAGAGTGAAGGAGTCTCAGTCCCTGGTAATTTCATAAAGAAGCCACCAAAATAGACTTGAACTGTCCCTTCCTCTGGCTTTTGTGAAACAACAAACCATTGTAAGATAAATTGATAGCAGTTAAGTCCCTTTTACTGTTGGGACTGACTGCGAGCCAGTGCATGGGTCATTTTACTAGCAGCCAAACACAATTCCTAACCAACATAGACCTTGACCTCAATGGCCAAAGCTACAGAAGCCATGTAGAGACACTTAAGGTATACGGTGATTCTGATAAAGGAAGAAATTCATCACATGCCCTCCCTGACTCCCTTACCAGATTTTCAAGAATAACTCCAGAATGAGGTAGTAGAGAGCAAGTACCTACAAGTCAAAATCATATGAGGAGTAGCTGAACTTATCAAAGTCAGGAAGAAAGAAGAAGTCTGTGAAAACAGAAGGTATCTGGGTGACCAGGTCAGGGACGCTATATCACTTCTTCCATTGGATCTAAAGAGGAGAGGGGCCCCTTTCTGTACCTCTTCGAGGTTGCAGAATTCTTCTCGGAGGGCTAGCTTCAGATTACTGCATTCCTTCCCGCATCTCAGTGCTACCAGACACTCCTTGGTCAGATGTGGGATCTAATCAGAGGACACAGGTTTCTTAGTGGAGAAGTCTGAGGGAACTCCACGTTCCTGCTCTGCCTAAAAATACAGCGGAACCTTTGTGACTGCAGCTTAACAGGCCGACAACCACACCTCGGCTCCCCAGCACCCTCTGAAAGGTGTCTCTATAGTTCCGGTAATCCAGGTGTCATAGCAGCCTGGTAAAACAAGGTGCTTTCGAAAAGGATTCTTGAGTGCTTCTTACTTGATCAACAACTTCCATGCTGTACAATCTCAGGGAGGCACTTAACCTCTCTAACTCTCAGTGTTCTCATCTGAAAAATGGGTACAGTAATAGTACCCACCTTAAAGGGCAATTGTAAGGGCTACATAAGTTAACCTGTATAAGGTAGTTAGGACAGTGCTTGGCACATCGTAAGTACTTAGTATATGTTGGTTATCACCAGGTGCCCCTCTTTCTCTCTTCCTCACATTTCCTGGACTGTTGGTGCTCTTGCTCTGCATAAAGAGCAATCTGCTTCCATGCATTAATGCATCTTTTGTACCCCAATATTTTTGTACCAGAAACCTTAGAAATATTCCCTTTAAAGCATCACCAGTTTTCAGCTCTTTCAATATCCCTATCTTAAGCCACACAGTCTTAACTATGCCATAATCATACCCCTTGAGACTGCTAGTTCAAATGGCAAAGCACCTATCAGTGAAGCCTTTAATTTTTAATATCAGAGGTGATGGCTCCTACTATAATTGCATACCAGTTATTTTCCTAATGCACATGTAGTGTCAAAAAACACAAGTTCTCCAATGGCTCGGCTTTAAAATTGAAGTGTGAGAAAGAAATACAAAGTAAAAAAGAGTGTAAGTGGCTTTTAAAAAAAAAATGAGCATACCTTATAGAATAGCTCCAATAACATCTTTTGGCGAGCTCGCTCATAAGGGTCAAATGGATATAGCTTCTTTCCGGGATAAGTGTCATCCAGGTACTCACAAGCAATCACGGATTCGTAGATCAGCTGACATTTGCTGTTTTCCAGGACTGGAATTTGGCCAAAAGGGTGCTTTGTATAGTACCAGTCAGGTTTGTTTCTCAGATTAATGTTGATAACTTCATGGCTTAAAAAGCACAGGGAAATAAATACAACAAAAATGAGAGGTTTGTACAAGTGGACTCATCTTCAAAGCAGAAGCAATCAATTCATAAGATTTAAATTTGCAATATGTTTTTTAAAGTTTAGGTCTTTTACAAAGAAAAATACATAATAACATTATTGTCTTCATTCCTACAGTAAGATGTGTTAAATGTTTTCTATGCCTTGTCTCATTTGCTCTTTGTGATTCCCAACTCCAGGAGATGAAACCTCCGGCCCAGCATCACCGATAAGTAGGACCAGCACCAAGACTGGAGCCCAGGAGTCTGACTCAGAGCTCACCACACTTAACTGTCACACTACAGAGNTAAGATTTAAATTTGCAATATGTTTTTTAAAGTTTAGGTCTTTTACAAAGAAAAATACATAATAACATTATTGTCTTCATTCCTACAGTAAGATGTGTTAAATGTTTTCTATGCCTTGTCTCATTTGCTCTTTGTGATTCCCAACTCCAGGAGATGAAACCTCCGGCCCAGCATCACCGCTAAGTAGGACCAGCACCAAGACTGGAGCCCAGGAGTCTGACTCAGAGCTCACCACACTTAACTGTCATACTACAGAGTCTCATATATTTTAAAGCTTGAAAATACGAATCTGCTATGAACAGGTCACAACAGAATGTGGTAAATGTTAGTAGTTACAAGCACAAATTCTGCATCAGACTGTGGGGTCTGGACAGTCTAGCTTGTGACCTTGACTGAATTCCTTAACCTCTCTATGCTTAGTGTCCTTCAGTGTAACATGGGGGTGATTCATATGCTCATTTCTTGGCATCATTGTGAGAGTCAGATAAATAAATGTGTATAAAAGGAAACAAACGAGATTATTCTTTGCTCAGTCAAGCAGATTGTCTTAAACCCTAAAGCAGTGGTTCTCAGCTGGGAGTAACCTTGCCCCATTCCCCAGGGGCACATGGTAATGTCTGGGGACTTTCTTGGTTGTCACACTGGGGGAGAGATGATCGCCATCTAATGGGCAGAGGCCAGGGACACTGCTAAATATTCATTCATAAACTTATAGTTTGTCACCATGGGCAAACCATCAGGCTATTGTTTCAAATGGGCAAACTAGCAATAGGGCGGATTAGAACTGAGAAAGAGGGAAGAGTCTGGAAATAAATGCTATCTAGCCTCCTGAACAAAGCAGAATTACATAATTTTATTGAAAATGTCCCTATCTTAGTCTCTGCATTTCTCTGACGTAAAGCTGAAACTC
This sequence comes from Sturnira hondurensis, assembly GCF_014824575.4. Taxonomy (NCBI): domain Eukaryota; kingdom Metazoa; phylum Chordata; class Mammalia; order Chiroptera; family Phyllostomidae; genus Sturnira; species Sturnira hondurensis. The sequence goes on from NW_028087485.1 coordinate 9,132,532, forward strand.
TGAAGTCACCCCTAATGATGGATTCTCCAAGAGGAGAGTCAGAACTCTCGGAGTAACACATGCCACACATTTCCTCGTAGCTGAGAGGCCGGTTGCACCCTGCAGTCCCCATTCCAGCGGAGGTGCTCTGCCTTCCAAACCCAGATCCGCAAGATTGAGTCTTGCAAAGCTCCTCCTGGGGAGATCTGTGCTTGTTTCCTCAGGTATGTTGGAACATTTGAGACATCTCTTGATAGCAGTTCCTTCAATTTCATTGTTTAGAACGATTTGTTCATTCATACAAAAAACATTTTTAAGCACCTACTATGTGCCAGGCTCTCTCTAGCCCAGGAGTGAAAAAGACAAAGAACCTACCCCTCCACAACATACATTTGGGGGGAAAGGGTGGAGGAAAGAGGGATAAGAAGATGTTGGATGCACTGTGAGCACAACGAAAACAGAGAACAGAGTTGATTTGAAGGGGGCGTGGGGGGTGGGGCTGCAGTCAGCTCAGGCGGGCACTGTGCCCTTCCTTCTCCCGCGTTACTGGAGGGAACCAGCTCACTGGGGCCCTCATTCTGTTTACTCCGAGTTATCCTATGGTTCCTGCACGGACCCTACTCTGCATTCCAGGGCCGCCTGCTGGCCTCCACTAACCACGTATTGACTTTGCCTCAGAAGAAAAGGATAGGGAACTCCAGGTTTTAAACACCACCACTACCCCCCAACCCCCCGCCCCCTGCCCGGCCCTGGGGGGCCTGTAAGGTGCTGACCTTCCATTTCTCACCTGATGCCTTTGGCCTGGAGGACCAAGCGCGTTCTGTGTGCATAAGGACAGAACCTCATGCTGTAGATTCGGATCAGGCCCTCTGGGACTGGTCCTGGGGGGTGACTTCCTGCAGGGGAGAGCGGGTACCAAGAGGTGGATTAGCCCAGTGGGATGAGGGACTCACGCACCACCCTGAGACCCCAAGAGGATCGCACGCGCTCTGCCTCTAGAACACCAGACCAGACTTTTGCACGTGGCTTTCGTGCAGAGAAACCCTTCAAGTTCCACCCACCCACCGCGCTGGTCTGGAGGCCAAGGCCCCGCGTCTCCAGCCCACGGACAGCTGTTGAGAAGACTCACCTTTCCCCAAGGCCCTGCTCGCATCTTCAGCCATGGTTTCCAGGTGTCCTCGCAGCGCCCAGTGCTCTCAGACCTCGGCTCTGGGCCTCGCCGCTGCAGCAGGCTCCAACCAACCACAGCGATGCTCCCGCGGAATGAGTTTTTGAGTGCCTGGGCTCTGGTAAGGCAGAGGGGGAAGTGATCTGGGACTGGAGCTAGGCAGGACACCTTAATCTAGAGAAGCATCGCCCCAGATTTGGAAACCGAAGTAGGAGCGAACAAAAGAAACAAAACACCTGGGAAGTAAGTACCCTCGCTTTTAACACATGGATACAGCATTCAGTGGGTATCTTCCTCCCACCAAGAACCTGGGAAGAATGAACATTAGATTCCAGCATGTGTTTCAAGGGAGTTCAATAAAAATTGACCGGAGTAACCAACAAAGTTTTCTTTCCCGTTCTAAGCCTTCCCTCCTGCATCTCTAAGACCATTGCCTGTATAATGAGCACTTTAAAAAATAAAGCCAAACTTTTTCATGCTATAGCGGAGAAGAAGAAAAACTTGTTAGTGTTGAGATGTTGCATGTCCCTGAGAGTGTCTCCTTCAATTTTGTGCCCTAGACACCTGACTAGCCTCACCCTAGTCCCAGACCTATTTGTGACATTGTACCCAAGCTATGAAAGATTGGTAATGAGTCAGACACTAGAGGCAAAGAAAAACCTGTGAGCTCTCCCAGACCCCAGCATGAATTCCAGAGCAGAACCTTCACAACCGTGGCGAAGACTTTGTCAACAGCCGGGCAAAACAGGAGCCACCTGGATAGCTCTGGCTCTTTCATCTACACGAGACAGAGGAGGCAGCTAGACTTGGCTCTGCCCTACAAAGCTGAGATCCTGAGATTTAGCAGGTAGAAAGCTAATTCCTTTGACTTTACAGGACTAAGCTGAAATAGGAATTACTTAGATACGCATTTTATGGGGCTCACAGGTAGAGAAGGAAAGAAAAGTATCATACACCTCACACCGACTAAATGATTTCCGTGGATCGATCACCTTACTTGATTCCTGCAACTACTCAGGTAGGTAACTGTTATTCTCTCATTTTACAACATAGAAAATATCTTCTGGAAAATGAAATTATTTGCTCAGAGTGACCAGCTAGCAGGGTTGAACTTTAAAAGTCCAAAGCCTGACTCATTGTCTTGGCCTCAAAAGCTGGTAGCCACATGGAAGAAAAAGAATATAAATCCTGGGGAAAATCTAGTGCGTAATGGCGGGTCAACAAATGTTAGCTGAGTCTCAATATGTTTTACTAAGAGACCGAACCTAATTATATAGCTTATGAACAGTCACTTTTGCCCTTTGGAATTCCAATCTATCCAGAAATTCTTGGTTCATAATGTTCACATTTTTTTTTCCTACTCAGCAGGAATCTTTGAAATTCTTCCGAATAGTGACGCAACTACACTTTTTGCTAAGTCATTCAGAGTGATCTCATGTGAGACGTGACAAGTTGCTGTTGATTGATAAGAATTGGGGAGTGGCAAAAAATGTTTTAATAAATTTCCTTTGAAAAGAAAATGCATGTATGTCAGCAATTTTACATGTTGCAAGATAAAGAGGAACACCACTGGTCTGAAACTAACTTTAAGCAAGAAGGACAAACTGAATGGGAATAAAAGCAATGAACATAAGCATGATGTGTGAGAGCTTCTCACGGACAAGGAGATGACTCGTGGGCATGAAACATATCCCTCATGAAAGAATGCAGATGTCGAATAACTGCGTGAAAATGTATCCAGATTCTAAAAGAATATGAAATTCTCAGAATCACAGTCACAACCAGTCCTTACTAACATGTATTTTGTGCTTTATGTGTGTTCACTCATTTAATATGTGAAGTTGTCCCATGAAGGTTCTATTATTATTTTATTTTAAAAAATGAGTAAACTGAGACTAACTGGCAAGGTTAAGTGACTTGTCAAAAGTCTCACAACTTGTAAGGGGAGGAGAAAGAATTATGACTTCTGACCCCTGGGTGAGCACTCCAAACAGGATCTTAGTCTACACCAGACACAGGCAAGCTCTTTGTGAAAAAGTCAAAATAGTAAATATCTTAGGCTTTCTGAGTCATCTTGTCTCAACCGCTCAACTCGACCCTTACAGGATAAAAACAGCAATAAATAATACATAGATGAATGGGTTTGGCTGTGTTCCAAGAAAACATTATTTATGGAGTCTAAATTTGAATTTTGTATATATACATAGATATATTCACAATTGTAATTCAAATGAATAATACAATACATAATATATAATAACACAAGAATTATTCTGTGTTTTGTGTACTCACAACTATAATCTACTTTTTCCAACCCCTGAATTTTAACAGACTTTATTGTTTGAGCAGTTTTATGTTCACAATAAAACCTAACACAAGATAGATTTTTCTACCACCACAAACGCACAGCCTCCTTCACCATCCACATCCTGCATCAGAGTTACATTCTTACAATTGATGGGCCTACGCTGACACTTCATCATCAAAGTCCACAGTTTAAATTAAGGTTTACTCTTGGTGAATTTCATATAATTTTCATGTATCACAAATCATGATTCTTCTCTTGATTTTTTTCAACCATTTAAAAACGTGAAAATTATCCTTAGCTCTTACACCATACAAAAACCAGCAGAGGCCTGGGTTTGGTTCTCTGGCCTGAGTTTCCTCATTGCTGGAGTGCTGATAATGAATTATTAACGGCCACACCGGGAACTCCATTTGTAAAGTAAAAGTCCCATCTTTCACTATGCTAAAGAGAACACATTTCCAAGTTGTTGTTTTTTTCCCTCATTCCCACCTTTTAAGGGAAATCAGCTCTGAGTGTTGGGAATAGCTGTTTATGATGCTGTTTAGTATATCTGTGTAGGGGAAGCCACACTCTGGAATGCAAGTCTCTTTGGTGTAGTTAGAGAATAGCAGACAGTTCTTCCTTTGAAGGAAAGCAATACAATGTCAAGGTCCTCACTTGGCATTATAGTCAAACCCTGGCTTTGGCACTTAGACAGCTGACTCTCACCTCGTTGACCCTCATCTTCTTCACCTGTAAAATGAGACTACAAATAGTACCTTCCTGATGGGTTTTAAATAATGAATGAAGTCAGGCCATCCTCAGTACAGTAAGTAGTCAAAATTAATGACTAATACTAGTAAATAAGAACACATTCTAAATAGCACAATGCATTCCGATTTTGTATTCGTAAAAATGAAATGCATGCAGTTCAGCTTTGCGAAACATATTGGAATTAGAATTCAACTCAGAATATTTATTTCACCAGTTACCAGTTAAATGCCAGCTGAATAGGGGTTGAAGGCTGCAGGCTACATTTCAGTAATGCGGTTTTTAATCTTATCACTGAACACTATGTTTTCCCTGGAGAGATTTGCATTACGACCTTTGAGCTTATCCCTACTTCCTTTCTAAAGTACCTCTGAAATAGGTACCTCTGCAGATACAACAGGTACCTCTCTGAAATCCTCTTTGCAAATTTTCCTTCCATGTTATTATATTATGTTTACACCTCTATTATACTGACTCACTCAAGCAAGAGACAAATGGTAACAAAGCCATATTAAACCTACTCCAAACTGGTTTTCAGTTACCTGAAATAGAATCGGATCTATTTGAAAAGGTGAGGACTTTCAGTCACGGGTAATAATAGCTTAAGCTTTCTAGGGAGAGAATGCCACCACAGAAATAATGTCTTCGCTCTACTTTTAAATGAGTCTCTGTTTTGAGAATTGAAGTGGACTTTGCATTTTTCAGTGTTTCAAAATTTTTCTCTCATACCTGCCTCTGGTAGTGGCAGAAACTGGAGGACATTCCTCTTAATACAAATGAAGCCTGCTTAATTCACACGAAAGATTACTGAGTGTTCAGACACTGTTTGCCAAGTTCAGAGAGTGAGATTAAGTCAGGGAAAAGGCTCTATTTTTCAAATGGACTCAGAATCAGGGGCCTGTTTCCAGGAAGTTAGGGTCATAGGGAATCTTATGTTCTCATGTGTTTGGGACATTTTTTTTCTCAGTTTTGAGATATAATTAATTGACATACAGCTCTGTATGAGTTTAATATGCACCACATAGTGATTTGACACACATATATTGTGAAATGATTACCACACTAACTTTAGTTAATATTCATCTTCACAGAGTTACAAAAAAAATTTTTTTCTCGTGAGGAGAACTTTTAGGACCTACTCTCTAAGCAACTCTCAAACACCAGACGGCAGTGTTAATTATGGTCAGCTTGTGCATTAGCTCCGTAGGACTTACTTTATAACTGGAAGTTTGTACTTTTTGACCACCTTCATTCAACTCCCTCCCCACGCCTGACCCACCCACAATTCTGAAACAGATGAAGGAAAGATTATCGCCAACTAAAGTTGCCAGAGGAGAAACTCCATCTTCCCACAGGGGAAAGCAGAGGCGGAAGGAGACTCTTTTTTAAGTACTTGATTCTGCTTTCCTATCTCTTACCTCTTTACAGCTTAAGGGATCAAAGAAAAAGTATTCTAAAAATATTTTGATATAGTTACATTTGAATGGAAAAAGGGAGATTTGCAAGATCCTGAAGTCAGCCAAACATTTGCAAAATCAAACAGAACAGACTGAGATAGGAAAAGAACAGCGACACTCCCTGTTAAATCTCAGGTATGATAGCGGTGTGCCAAAATGGTCCTTGCTATCCTCTCCTGGCTCAACCTCTCTCAATGCTAGGAGCTGATAAAGAGACTGGGCAGAAGTTTACTTAAGCTCTTATCTTGAGGGTGGTGTAAATGACTAAGAGTTCAGGCTGGATGTGAATCTCTTCGGCATTTACTAGCTGGATGACCTTGGGCAAATCACAGCAACTTTCTATGCCCTAGGGTTCTCACTGGTAACTCCTAGTTAATGATACCAATACATCAACATGGTGTTTTGGGAAAGACTCGTTCAGGTGCTGGACGAAAAATGCTTACTACTTAGCACTCATCTGTTGCCTAGTAGGCATTCAACATCAGCTATTACCTTTATGATTCTTGGAATACAGCAGGGTCACAAAGACACCCCCTGAGACCAAAATCCCCTGGGGCGGTGCCCTCCAACGCAGCTGAACTAGTGGTGCCCAACTGCAGGACTAGAATCGGTGATTTGGGGCTCTCTTTACCTGTCTCCAGGCAAATCAGAAAAATAAACAGGGTTATTTAGTGAGGGTTTTTTCCCCCTTTGAGTTAAAGGTGTTCACTTTAAAGACCTGTTCTCTAATCTGGGATTATATAGCCCTTGTACTTTTTTGAGGTTAATTCTTTGATGAAACTTTTGTGAACATAAGTAATCGGGCTTCCTTTCAACAGTATTAGGCAACATAAAACACTGGTCCTAATCTAAGACCTGAAATTCGTGGAAAATCCTCAAGTTCAGAATTGATTAACCTTACACCCACGCCTCTTCCCTTCAAACGCCCAAACTGCCCGAACCAACCCGGTGGAGGTGGCAGGAGACGCCCCCAGGAATCTCCCAACGCACCCCAAACGAACAGGAGGTGGAATGAAGGTGGAACCCGCCCCCCAGAATGAGATCCTACCCGCCAACTGGCCGCGGTGCCCAGAGCTCCAGCCAATCCCAAGAGCCTTCGGAGGCTCTCCGGCCAATCAGTGCCGAGCTGAGCCAAAGGGCAGCCGCCTTACAGGCTTCGCAGTACCCAATTCCCCACGAGTGTCAGGGACAGGTAGCGACTGGCCGTGGCACTGCTGCGCCCGGGTCTACGTCCGCCTGAAGCCGTCCCGCAGCCGACCTGAACCTGGAAGGGTGTGGCGGACCGACGACAGCAGAGATGGGTGTGCACGGAGCTTGGGCATTGGTGGCCAAGAGTGGCCGGCCAGAGGTCGTTTGTGAAGTCAACAGTGGTCGCCTGCATCACCACGCGGGTGGGGGCCGGGTGGAGGGGGCTCACTTCAAATGTGGACCACCTGGCCCACCCGGGACCTACTTACTGAATCACAAATGGAGCAGTGAGCCTTCGGTGATTATTAGGTGCTTTTACGTTTAAGAATGAGTGAGTACAGGAAACCAGGCTGTATTGAAGGCACGCCCCATAATCTTGATAGTAGTAACAGGGTGCTGGGTGTTTCCAGGTATTAACCTTGGGATCTTAGTCGAATCATCTGTGCAATGAAACGATACTCTATGATCTAGGTTTTCATGGAGCTGATGTGATGATAAAAATTAGTGAGAAACCCAATGGGCTATGGAAATGTGTAGAGGATGGCATTGATATTTTTGAATGCGAATATTACCTATTATTCATTCAGCCTTATATGCTGCACTGAGGGGTGTGTATTTACATGGTGTGTGTGCCCAGCATGGGATTTGGTAACAAGCAATTGAAGGGGAGAGAGATTGGATATTGAAGACCAAGTAACAGGTCTAGTCACCTACTTGGCTTTGAGGTGATGGAGGTCTGGTCTTCATTGGTCAGAACAAGAATAAAAGAGGGCATGATTTCAGTTAAAGATGGAAAGAATGAGGAATTGTAAATTCTCAATTCAGAACCTCAAAGACAAACTTGAAAGGGCATCACTTGAAATGACAACAGGGTATCCAAGTGGAAATGTCTGTGGGCAGTTAGAAATCTAGATTGAAGTCTAATCTCACTAGAGAAGATTTGAGCGTAACGAACAGGAAGTGTGTTTACATTTCTGCAGGAGGGCCTTGAGGAAATACCCGTTGTGCCACGATGTCAACTCAGGGAAGGGGATCCAAAGAGACATGACAGCACTTGGCAAAATAAAAAGCATGTTATTTTTTGTATTAGTGAAGGAAAATATCAGACAGTATCTTCATTGTTTTTTAAAATATTTTATTTATTTATTTTTAGAGAGGGGGGAGGGGAGGGAGAAAGGGAGAGAAACATCAATATATGGCTGCCTCTCACGGTCCCTCTATTGGAGACCTGGCCCTCAACCCAGGAATGTTCCCTGACTGGGGATCGAACTGGCGACCCTTTGGTTTGCAGGCTGGCACTCAGTCCACTGAGCCACACCAGCCAGGGCCACATCTTCACTGACTTGTGCCCCCATCAAAGCCCATAGTCACAGGCCTCCAGGCTATTCTGCAAGTAGACATTTAAGAAGCCTTGGAAGGTCTTCACATCAGTGAGGAGGGCCGATACAGAGGGATCTTTCTTCATGGCTGCCATCCAAAGCTTAAGTTTTGGAGTGCGGTCTAAACACCTGTGGGAGATGGAAAGCATGAAGATGTGAGCAGGAAGGCATTGCCAAGTCTCCCAAATGTCATCGTCATCACTCTGCAGTTTCGTTTTGTACTCCTCTAAGCTTTAAAGTAGTTCATTAAAGATATTTCTTTAAAATGCATGTTAATTACAGAACAAGACATTCCTCTTTTTGTTCTGCTTCTCGGATACTGCATTTTCTACAAACTGAAGGAAGGTTTGTGGTAACCCCGCATTGAGCAAGGCTAACCATGCACTTTCCCCAAGANATTTTATTTATTTATTTTTAGAGAGGGGGGAGGGGAGGGAGAAAGGGAGAGAAACATCAATATATGGCTGCCTCTCACGGTCCCTCTATTGGAGACCTGGCCCTCAACCCAGGAATGTTCCCTGACTGGGGATCGAACTGGCGACCCTTTGGTTTGCAGGCTGGCACTCAGTCCACTGAGCCACACCAGCCAGGGCCACATCTTCACTGACTTGTGCCCCCATCAAAGCCCATAGTCACAGGCCTCCAGGCTATTCTGCAAGTAGACATTTAAGAAGCCTTGGAAGGTCTTCACATCAGTGAGGAGGGCCGATACAGAGGGATCTTTCTTCATGGCTGCCATCCAAAGCTTAAGTTTTGGAGTGTGGTCTACACACCTGCGGGAGATGGAAAGCATGAAGATGTGAGCAGGAAGGCATTGCCAAGTCTCCCAAATGTCATCGCCATCACTCTGCAGTTTCGTTTTGTACTCCTCTAAGCTTTAAAGTAGTTCATTAAAGATATTTCTTTAAAATGCATGTAATTACAGAACAAGACATGCCTCTTTTTGTTGTGCTTCTCGGATACTGCATTTTTTACAAACTGAAGGAAGGTTTGTGGTAACCCCGCATTGAGCAAGACTAACCATGCACTTTCCCCAAGAGCATTTGCTTGACTTTGTGTCTCTGTGCCACATTTTGATAATTCTTAGAATATTTCATACTCTGGCCATTATTTTTATATTTGTTATGGAGATCTATGATCACTGACCTTTGATGTTACTAGGGCAAACTTTTGACCAGCGAAAAGATTACTGAAGGCTCAGATAATGGTTAGTGTTTCTTTACGCAAAAAAGCATTTTAAATTAAGGGGTTTGCATTGTTCTTTTTTAGACATAATGCTTTTGAACACTTAACGGACTAAGGTATAGTGTAAACATAATTTTTATATACACTGGGAAATCACAGTATTCATGTGACTCGCTTTATTGTGGTATTTGCTTTATTGCAGTGGTCTGAAACTGAACCTGCAATATCTCTGAGGTATGACTGTATTAGTTTTGGAGTATATTGTAGAAGTCTTTGTTTTATGGAACAGGAATCTTCCAAAAGGAAATGACTTGCTCATTTGGTGTGAGACTATTCCAAATTGAGAGAGTGATAACTTTTTTAAATGAGAACATGAAAAACAACCCATCTATGTTCAGATTGTGCTAAAAAGTGATTAAATGTACACCTTGCCAACTCTAAAAGCAGTCACAGGGATGTAAAGTACAGCACAGGGAATAAAGTTAGCAATGTAGTAACTATGTGTGGGATCAGATGGATACTGCTAGACTTATTGGGATATTCACTTCATACATTATATAAATGTATAATCACTGTGTTGTATATAATATTGTATGTCAACTGTAACTGATACATTTTTTTAAAAAAGAAAAAGAGATCAAACCAATGGACGCCAGAGGGGAAGGGGTGAGGATGGGTGACAGGGACTATAGTCCATAATGTTGTGACTACGTTTGCACGGTGACAGATGATTAGCACACTAATTGTGTCAATCACATGGAAAGGTATATTAATGTCAAATCATACTGTACACCTGAAACCTAATATTGCATACTCTAAGCATAATAATACATTCAAATCTGTAGAAAATTTTTATGAGTTCATTTGAGCCAAACCGACAACTGCCAGGAAGCAAAACCTCAGCAGGTTGAGAAAATGCTCCAGAAAATGGCAGTTTTGTACCCTACTTTATACGTTATAATCAAAAGAGAAGATGTAGGTGGGCTGCATGAAATCCACAGGTGAAAGACAATGGAGGTGGGAGACAGCAAAGTGAGGAAACTTCTGGGACTGGATAAAACTTAAAATGGTAGACACATGCTTCTTTTACAAAACAGGTGAGTATAGGGTAGTTAACAGTCAGCAATTAACATGACGACAATGACAGTGAGAGGACTTTGGTCTCTGGGTGTGATGCCCATGCTTTGAGGGACCCGGTAAAAAGGAAATTACTTTGTTTTTGCAAAGGTATGTTTATCAGGTATGTTATCCTTGATGCAAAAGGTCAACAGACAGGCTTAGTTAAGATGAAGATGACCTTTGTCAGGGAACATTCTAGCATAGGACAGACATGACTACTTACCATAAACTGCTTTTTGTTAAAAACCTTTAATTTCAGACCATTCTAAGTGGTTATTTTCGGTCTCTATGAGTTTTTAAGGCCATAACACAGGCCCTCCCTGAGTTTGTCAGGTTGAGTGTGTGGCCTTTTTTTGTCCACAATACCAACTATACTTAAATTTTATTTTATTTATTTTTTAAATTTTATTTACTTATTTTTAGAGAGAGAAGAAGGGAGGGAGAAAGAGGTAAAAATCAGTGTGTGGCTGCCTCTCATGCGCCCCCTACTGGGAACCTGGCCCCAAATCCACACATGTATGTGCCCTTAGAATCAAACCAGCAACCCTTTGGTTTGCAGGCCTGCACTCAATCCACTTAGCCACACCAGCCAGGGCTATACTTAATTTTTTTAAATGTTTGAATAAGTTTTTTAAAATTTACAGAGTTGTTTTAAAAGAATATTTTTTAAAAAGTAACCCTGAATAGCTCTAAGCTTTAATAGCTCTAAGCTTTGGTGGCTGCCAAACTTCAAAGTGTGGAGCTTGGAAACTAGTATGGGAGTCTTACTGGTCAATAAGAGGCAGCATTGACCATAACAATCCTGCATGACAGCCTTATAAACAGGGGGCGGGAGGGAGAGGCTTATCCTCATGGCTTTACAATTTTTTCAGTTGCACTTGGCATTCAACATTATATTCATTTAAGGTGCAGAGCATAGTGCTGAGGCAGTATATAACACACAAAGGGATCCCCAGGAAGTCTAGCAGCCATCCAACGCCACAGAGTCATTACGACTTTACTGTCTTCCCTATGCTGTACTTTGCAGCCCTGTGACTATTTTGTGACTGCCAACTGTACTTCTTCACACCTTCCTTAGGAATTTTTATCCAGGAGGGAAGGAGTAAATTACTTTTAAAACTTTCTACTGCATGTCACAGAACTGCCACCTGTCCCCCAGGGTGGGAAGCAGTGAGGACGGACGTATGACATGCCCAAGCCTTTCCTTCCTGCCCACTTTTTTCCATTCATAACAGTTGTATAAAATATTTTAATTTTTGTTCAGAAATAAGGTCAACATATGCTATTCCAATGATCATTCTCCTAAATTATTTACATAATATTCAAAACTCTTACTCAGTTAACTCCAGGGCTTCCAGCCGTTCAAACCAGGGCCACATGAGGTAATCAACCATAGACAGTGAACTGCCACCAAAGAAGGTTGTCTTCTTGTTGGTCAGAACCTGAACATAAAACAGCATAACAGTACTTCTTATTCGTGCATCTCCGAAGACTCATCATCAGAGATGCAGGTGAGTTCAGCAGAATGGTCAGCACAGCCCTGTTTGCTTGACATATCCAAGTTCGATTTTTGTCTATTTGATCAGTTTAAGCTTTAGAATCTATTGGGTTCAGATGAAGCAAAACAATCAGCAAGAGAAACTAGAACGTGATGAAAAATAAAATAAGCAACAGAAAAATAAATAAGCAATAATTACAAGATCTTTGTAATACAACAAAGGTCCGGTATTCAGAATATAGAAAGAACTCTTGGGAATCAAGAAAAAAAGGCAAACAACCCATTGGAAAATTGCGTGAGACGTGCGCTTCACAAAAAAGGATGTCCAAATGGACGGTAACCCTTTGAAAAGGCACCCAACTACATCAGGGACCAAGAAATGCAAATCAGAGCTAAAATGGAGGACACTACGCATCCATAATGGCTCAAATGAGCCAGACAAAGTTAGCTAGGGTGTGGGACCGCTGCGGGCACGAATGGCAATGGGTACTGCGATGTTTTACAGCTGGGAGCATGCATACTTCATACCCAGTAATTGTACTTGGAAACGTGAACGTATATTCACCAAAAGATACATGCAAGAATGTTCACTGCAGTGCTATTTCTAATAGCCCCAAAGTGGAAATGTCTACTGTCCACCAGGAGTAAAGGGAGAAAAAAAACCTGTGATACATTCGCGGGAACACTATACAAAGATAGAAATGAACTACACACAACACTGATGTTGTGCGAACTACTTCACAACCTAATACTGTATAAAAGAAGCCAGGCCTGAAAGTGAGTTTAATGTTATTCCATTTGTATAGAGTATAAAAAGCAGCTAAAACTAATACTCATTTTTTGATATGGGTACTGGTTCTATGGCTATGTTCACTCTAAAAATTCATCAAGCTTTGTATACTCTTATTCTTTGGGTACTTTGCAGATAATCCTCCAATAAAACAATTTACCTAAAATATACTGGAAATAACTAGAATAACTATTAAATGAAATTATTTGAAAACAAAGCACAAATAGTACGTTTCTAAAGTTTAAGACGAATTGGTATGATTTTTGTCAAGGGGGGAACTGAGAATATTATTTGATTAATCAACACCAAACCAACTTACCTTTATAAAACTTCTAGAGTTTTTGTCAGGGCCCATATAACATTCTGCATTGTACACTGATTGTTTAAATCTCGCTGAGTGTTTGGAATGTCTCCAGCCCAAGAGGAGGCTCAGTCTAAAGACACAAAATGGCAGCTACCCCTCAAAGGAAGCAAAGCACATCCGGGCTTTGCCGAGTGTCTGTATGATTTGAGGCAAATTCTTTGTGGTGAGAAATGCTTATTACCTAATATTAAGTAGAAAAAAGAACACAAAATGGTATCCATGCTCTGATTAGTTATGGTAATCATTTTTTAGAAATATATGGACAAGGACTGGAAACAGCATGGAAAAACAACAGGGAACAGAAATGTTGGTGAATTTCTTTTTTCCCATGTTATTTTTAACATCAGTGCAACAAAATGTTTTAAGAGCAAGCTCATGACAAAATATGTTGAGGTGTTTTGGTTTATATGTTAAACAGACCGCTCACGGAAATCTGTTACAAACTAAAATTTCTTATTTGGTATCATCACTAATTGCTGTGAAACCATTTGGGAAATGGGAATGTGAACCAACGAGTAGAAGGAAGAAAGTCGATGCAGTGTATCATGGAATCGGATAAAAGCTAAGAGACACGACTGGTTACCTCCTCAAGCTTGCTGAATTCTTTACGAAGTTCGTCTTTCAGGCCAGAGCAGTCTTTCTTATTTTCACTTCTAATAAAGCTTCCTATCAAAGATGGTACCTAGACAGAGAATAATGTCTTAGTTTATCAGTGGAAGGCTGAGTACACCAGCCTCCCATAAGAACATGATAGAACCTTCCAGTCCCAGTGTCAGTGGTCTAGAAACTTACAGGGCACACCCACTCCTGTGTTCACAGAGGTCATAGGCTGATCCTCAAAACACTTTTGTGGCCCCAAATCCTATTAAACAGGATTTTATAAGTTGCACATAACAGAGCCCACCTTGGCAAGTTGGAGCCAAAAATACCTTTAAAGGACACTGAGTGTCCCAGAATTGCTGCAGGGGGCTGAACAAACAGGCTTGGAACTAAGCTGGAACATTCCAAAACTGCGCTCAGACAGACCTGCTGGAAAGCATCACTGTGACCAGTGAGCTCAAACTACAGGTTTGTGCCACTACCAGGAATGACTCTGAGGTAACTAATGCCCCTATCACCAAAGCCCCTGCTACTCTGAAGTTTAATTTGGCAACCACCAGGGCTCCTGAAAGCCTGATGCTGTACCATCAGCCACTCTCACCGACAGGACCACACCAAGCCTGTTGCCTCCCATTGACCGTTTCTGAACTGAACTCTACCACGTGTGTATCTGACAGGGAGAGCCTGGGTTGCGGGCCTGGGCCCCAGCTGCAGAGGGACCTGGGGAAGAGAAGTTTTCCTGATCTCTGCCTTGCGGAGGACCTGAGGAGACTGTTCAGAGGGGAGTGAGGGCCTGAAGACCTGACGGGCGCAGCGTCACATGCTTTACTGCTCGTGGTGGAGGCGTGTGTGCGATTGGTGTCATCTCACTGCACGAGACAGAAGTCCACTCACGCCAGTTTAAGTAAACAGGCATTCTCTCTGAAAATACAGGAGAAGCCCCTGAAACCCCATGGATGTCAGAACAGCTTGTGCTCATTGGAACTGAAGGTTTGCAGGCTGCCCTTCCATCCACATTTCCTGCCTGGTCATCTTTGCTTCTCTTTACATGTCTGTTCTATATTATTTTCCACATATAGGTCCCTTTGCAGTGTTCATTTCCACTTCCCTATGTGGCTTTGGCTGGTCAAGTCTCTAATTTTATACGTATATATATTTTTTCATTCAAAACTTCCCCACTTTTACTGTCTCAGTTCCAAGTTTCTAGGCGAGAAGATGATTGGGCGGGGGATGCACGTGGGGGCATGTCTAGTTTGCTGAGCTGTGGCCAGGAGGGTGGGGCCACATGCTACTACCTAAGACCTCCGCTTTCCCGAGTGTGAGCAGAAAAGTAACAGTGGGCAACTCTAGCTTTTAGGCTCATTCTCTTTCTAAACAGTACGATGAATCTCTTGTTACTTTTTAAAAATTCTCCACCACCTTTCTTGTAAATTTGCCCCATTCTCTGTTCATCAACGTTGATAGCAGCCATCTCTACTCTTCTTGCCCCCTCATCCTGCTAAGCCAGACAAGTCCTTCTGCCTTCTCCAGTGGCTTCCCTTTGCACAGTCTCCTTAAACAACAGGTCTTCCCTGTAAGTCCTATCTTCACGGTATTTCTTTAACCATTTCTTTGTCTAGAGACAAGATATTTCTGTGTATGCTGACCCATGCTGACAGGATAACAGGATTACAGACATATAACCTCCTCTTGCTATTCTTGTCTACTATTGGTCATGTCCTTGTTAATGCTAACTGCTTGAACGAATTTACACATTGATTTGATAAGGTGGTGAGTTTGGGAAGACTGAAAACATTCGGTGTGGCGGGAACATAACATGTCAGAAGAGTGAACAGGGCTAACTTTGGAGAGGTAAACAGGAACCGATCAAGAAAGGGCTCGTAGGACACGTCAGGGCAGATGAGGATAATCCTGTTTTGTTTTCCTTTCCCAGATTAGTGAACCATAAATGACCACTGATACAGCTTTATAAAAACATTTTTTAAATAGGAACTGACATTTCTTATACACATACCTTAGAAAACAACTCAAAGACCATCTTTTGGCGTGCTTTCTCATAGGGGTCCTCTGGCAACAGCTTCTTCCCTGGATACATTTCATCCAGGTACTCACAGGTGATGGGAGACTCATAGATCAGTTGACCCTGACTGTTCTCCAGAACTGGCACCAGACCAGAGGGATTCTTCTTAAAGAACCACTCAGGCTTATTTTTCAGGTTGATGTTGATAACTTCATACCTGAAAGGCAAATAGAAGACAATGAAGAGAATGAAACATATTTTGTAACTTCTTTTTTTTTTAATTTAATTTATTTATCTTTAGAGGGGAAGGGAGGGGGAGAGAGAGAGAGAAATAGCAATGTATGGTTGACTCTGGTGTGTCCCCTGCTGGGAACTGGCCTGCAACCCAGGCATGTGCCCTGACTGGGAATCGAACCGCGATCGTGTGGTTCGCAGGCCCGCCCTCAATCCACTGAGCTACACCAGCCAGGGCTTTTGTAACTTCTGAATGAATGAATCCTCACTGGTCCTCCTACCATCCACTTAGATGATCAGACCCCACCACTTAGGAGTCAACTCAGCCTCGATTCCTGCCCCTTACACCCTCTTCCTCAAGTCAAATGGAACAGCAAGACCTGTCAGCTAGCCCTTCAAATCATATTGACCTTATTCACTTCTCAGCTTTATCATTACTACCTCATCCAAAACATCACCTGCCACCTGGACCCCTACAACAGTCCCCACCAGCCTCTCAGCTCCCTCTGTGGCCTCCCTACAGTCCATTCTGCACGCATGGCCGGGTGGAGCTTTGACAAAAGTAAATTAGATTAGGTCACTCTCCTGCTTACCCAATTCTTGCTCACTGCAAAAAGGATAAACTCTAAGTCACGGTTCAGGATACACAAGGCACATTTGACTTGTCACATGTGTTTTCTGCAACTTTCCTTTTGGTCATTATGATCTGGCCACACTGGCTTTTCTTATATTCCTTGAATTTGCCATATGTGTTCCCACCTTGGAACATTTACCCTTATTAGTCCTCTGCCTTCTCTGCCTGTCTTCCCAGGTCAAACACCAGATGCTCAGAGAGGCCTTCCCTGACCACCTGTTCTGAGGCTGCTGAGGGCCTCCATTATGTGACCATCTTCTTTTACTCTTGTCATTGAACTGATTCGTATCTGAAATTACTTAGATCACTATCCATCTGTTTATTATGTCGACTCCCTCGAAAGTAAGCTCCATGAAATCAGGGATCTTATGTGCCTTGTTCATTTTAATAAACACATAAAAGCAAATTTGAAATAGTTTTGAATGCTATGAAGAAAATATAGACAGTGTCAGAAAGGCACTCAGTAAATGTCTGTTGAATAAACCAGTGTTCTAGGCACTAGACATACAACAATGAACATACAATAAAGAAGTATTCAAAGTGATAAAAAGCAAGGACATATAGCCTAGATCACTATATGCAGCAAACTATCATTTACACTGGAAGGGGAGATAAAGTGCTTCCCAGATAAGGTCAAATTAAAGGAGTTCACTGACACCAACTCCTTATTATATGAAATTATTAAAGGGACTTATCTAAGAAAAAGATCAAAAATACACACAGTAAAATGACAACAAACACAACTATCAACAACTGAACATAAAAACACAAAAAAAACACACACACAAAAAAACCAAAAACAAACTAAGCAAACAACTAGAACAGGAATAGAATCACAGAAATAGAGATCATATGGAGGGTTATCAGCAAGGAGGGGGAGGGGGGAACATGGGGGACAAGGTACAGGGAATAAGTAGCACAAATGGTAGGTACAAGATAGGAGGAGGTTAAGAACAATATAGGAAATTTAGAAGCCAAAGAACTTATATGTACAGGCTGTGGACATGAACTGGGGCGGGGCCAGTGGGGGGAATGCAGATGGGAAGAGGGGTGCAGGGCAGAGAGAAATAAAGGGAGGGCCTAGTATAAAGGACACATGGAGAACAACTAAGGGGGGTGGAAATGGGAGAGAGGTGGGGAGCACGGGGTGGGGGTGAGCTGGGATGGGAGTGGGGGACGGAAAACTGTACTTGAACAATAATCAAAAATTTTTTTTAAAAATAAAGGGAGGGAAATGGGACAACTAATAGTATAATCAATTAAATACATTTAAAGAACAAAAGGTAGATCATTTGGGATAAAGAAGGTTTTCAGAACAAAAGCATTTGGTGGTAACCTGACATTGTGAGTCACCAAGTCAACACACCTGCCACAAGTTGGAACATGTACCTTTTAAAGAAAACCGTGCTTTGTTAGGTTATAACACATGGTAAACACCTAGATGACGAGGGCACCAGCTCTCGGTGCCCGCAGCATCATGGATGAGACATGAGACAAAGTCACACGGACTACCAAGTTCTGTGGAGGAAAAGGGACGGCACAGCTACTCCCTCAAGGGGAGAGTGCCTCAGAACGGTCTGGCTACTCTCTCAAGGGGAAAGTGCCCCGACTTTTGCCTAGACAGAGCTTTTACTGGGCTTTCTTGCTCAAGTGCTTAGGTACAACTTATTAATCATTGTCAGGCAGTAAGGATCAAACAGTACATTGCATACAAAGAACTAGTAGGGCTTCTTCTGAGTCAGGGTCTATCAGCTAAGGAGCTACAAAACTTCCGGAAACAAACTCATTTCCTGCTTGAGCCTTTATCACTTAACTAAGAGCATTCTTAGCAAAGCAGGCTTCACAGGATTTCACATATCCTTTCTCAGGCCTGATCACCCTTTCCAGCACAGGGCTGCACCACCCTCAGTCATTGTTTCAGGCTTAAGTCAGGGGAGGCAGACAGCCCAGGAATTCTCAGAGACTTCTCAAAGACAGACTGAGGACTCAGGCCTCGTGAAAGCCGAGGGATGAGGAGGGTCCATCACCCCTCTTCTCCATAGGCCCCAAGTCCTTCCCTGGGGCCTCCATGTGATCATGCCTGTCTTAGGTCAATCCTCCCATGAGGAATTTTACCCGTCATTGGCTAACCAACCAAGCACTGGAGGCCAATTAGGGAATAAGGAGCAGAAGCGCTGCTCCTGCCAGGGAGGTAAGCTTTGTCTCCTTGGAGGCTTAAGGTCAGAAGGTCGTTCACTCAGCCTTAGCCTTGGGGGTGGTTACAGCTCCGGAAACCAGTCAGGGCTGTTCCCAACATCTAGTGGTATAGGGTGTGGCAAAAAAAAAAAAAACTTCTCTGATGAAAGTCTCCTGGCAAAACAAATCCAAAACTGTTAATACACCCCTGCTGCTTGCATTACCTGGCAACCGTCACCACCCTTCACCCCCGACACGTACAGTAATAAGGTGAAGAATCATTTCAATCTTCCTTTGGAAAACTCCCAGTCAGGTAGAGTCGTTTTCAAACTTGAGTTGCAGAGGGCACATAACCCAGGCCTTTGTGCCCTGATTTCAGCTGCATCTTCTTCTTGTACATGTCAGTTACACCAGCACAACGTATGTCTTTTTTCAGCCTGAATTACACTTCCCTTACTTGCAATAAAAGAATTCTGACTAATATAGCAAACATTATAGTATTTGGATAAAATAGTGTTTGGGAAAAATGTTACTAAATGTTGAGTATTTTGCTATATATTCAGATCAACTCATCCAAATAAGATGCCAATCTTAGTGATGAGGTAAGGGCTAATCCATAAATTTTTTTCTTCTTCTTTAGAATACATCTTATACGACTTTTAGGCAGGGATTGCCTGCCTAATTCTCTCCCTAGAAGACTAAAATACACTTATAAACCTTAAACACATAGATGGAAAATTTCTTAGAATGGGGGGCTACATTTTAAACTTCCACACCACAGGTATCGAATGTCTGTTTCACCTATTCCAAAAGTCATTGGAAAGGGGGCAGTTCCAATGGGTATTTGACGTCTGCAGAGAAAAACCAAGACACTACTGCATGATTCCGATGGCTAACCCATGTTAATAACCATGCAACTTTCAGTAAGGCTCCACAAAGGACTGAATTTTTAGGCATAGACCCTTTGACTCACCCAACAATCCAACCTGTAGGGTCAACTGAACAATGTAGTCAACAGCACACACTGCCAGGAGAGTCAAAGTATAAACTATAAGTCAAAGTATAAGTCAATACTTAACTCTGTACTGAGTTAAGTATTGACTATTTGATGAGAAACGATACACTCGGAATAACAGCAAACAGTATGTCAGATAAACCAGACGGAAGTCAGGTGAAAGGGAAAGGGCAGTGCACCAGGAATTAGGGGTCCACAAGAGCTAAAAGAGCTGATGCCAGCCATTACCTTGGAGCCCATTCTTCTAATCCATAAAATGGTTAGGTTAATCTAAATGGAGTGTCCTAGGCTTCCGGAGTCTATGGCATTTCCCCTCATCTCCCTCCTCAGGGAGAGGCTTCATAACTTGCTAAGTCCTCCCTAAAAGGCTCAGAATAGTCCTTTGTTTTGCAGCAAAGGAAGCCCCAGGGTCCCTATTCGAGATTCCCAACCCTCGCCTCCTGCAGCAGCTGGCGCGGGGAGCTGCCCCCGGCCTGGGTTCTCACTTGATTCCCTTGGCTTCCAGGACTAGGCGCGTCCTCTGGGCGAACGGGCAGAACCTCATGCTGTAGACGCGAATCAGGCCTTCCGGGACGGGCCCTGGGGGCGCGCTTCCTGCGGAGGAGAAGCGGAGGCGGTTACGGTCCCGAGAGAGGCCAGGATCCCCAGCCTCCAGCCGCCCCGGGGACCGGCGCGGAGAGGTCTGGGGAGCTGCCGCCCCAGCCCGTTCCCTGTTTCCCACCGGAGGAGGCCCTGTAGAGAGGCTCGGCTCCAAAGCAGCCCCATCGCGACCTGCGGCCAGGGGTCGCCGAGATCACCCCCACCTCTCGCGGCGGACTGGCCTTACCCTTCCCCAGACTCTTCAATGATCCTCCAGACATCTTGGTGCTGTGTCGGCCTAGCTCGCACGCTGGGTTTCCAAGGCTTTCAGAAAGTAGTCGCCCCTCCCTTCCTCCTTTCTCAGAAGGGCGAACTGGGAGCGGCTGCCCGCCCCGCCTGCGCTGTGTTTCCAGGACCCGACGCACCCTTGAGCGCTTAGAGCGAGCTCACGCCCAGCGTGACCCTGGAGGGACCCCAAAGGCCGAGGCAGGCGCTATTTCCCAACCTCTACAAGAAGGAATGCGCCGCCGTGGTAGCCCTAGCGCTTCGGGAAAAATCGTCGCCCCGAGGTCCCTCCGTTGCGTCCAGACCCGGACCTGGTCTTCCTGGTTTTGTGGTGACACTGCATAAAACCCTGCAGCTGTAGGTTGCGCCGACATGTATCCTGAGGACCATGAGATGCATCCACCTCCAGATGCGCGCCCACACACATGCGCGCGCGCGCGCGCACACACACACACACACACACACACACACACACACACTAAATAAAACTGGAGCCATTTCCTAACCCCCGATGATGATGGTTTCTGGTCTGCCCTCTACGCGGGTCCACGCTGACCCTGACCTCCGATATTCCCTGGCCCTGCTGGGAAACCCACTCCGGCCTCAGTCATGAGGCAGAGACCTGCTTGCAGTTTTCCCTCTGCTTCAAGGTTTCTGCAACTTCAGGACCTGTGGCCAGGGCCCAGCTTTCGCTCAGGGTTCCAGAACATGCTCTCCAAAGGTTCCTGTCCATGGCGCAGTGACAGATCGCCCAGCCACTTGGACAGCCTTTTTCTCCTGCCAGTACTAACTTAATATGACTACTGGGAGGGTCACTGTTCCTACTGTACCCACAGGACACATCCTTTTAATTTTAACCCAAAGGAAACAGCCCAAATCTGGGTATACTAACCTCAGGTGGTGCTGCTTCCAACAATTTGTTAAACATGTGGATTTTGAAGCTCTAGTGAGTCTCAGAGTCATGCAGGCAGGCAGAGTAAATTTAGTCCCATTGTTACAGGGTGCAGCCAAGAGGAGGGCCCCAAAAAGGGATTTGGAATGGGATCCAGAACTCAAGGTATCTAGGAAATATTGGAGAGACATGTAAGATGTCCTCACCCCTTCCCCCACAGGTGTGAGCTGGGGGAAGGGACACAGGGAGCAGGAACATGCAGGGCTGTTTCATACAGCCACAGCTTTGCAGCGAATCCATGGCATGGTCAGTTAACATATCTATAGCCTCTGGCAGGTTGCTTAGATGTGTTAAATAGCTGTGGCAAGGCTTGGAGACAGGGGGATGGAAGTCACTCCCCCCAAGTTGTAACTGGGGGGCAGGTCCCCCAAGTTACAGCGCCTGCGTGGGAGCTTGGAAAAGATTGGTTCCATGACATGGGCCATTCCTGCCCAGACTCATAATGGCAGCCCAGTAAACTTGGAATAATACAGGAATGCTGGCAGGTAAAACTGATTGTAGGAGGAGTCGGAAATGGGGGTACAGAGGAAGATTGGCACGAGGATTTAAACCCAGACATGGCAGCCATTGGAGTGAGTAGCACTGGGCTTTGCCAGAGTGGTGACCTGACCCTCTCCACAGCTTTGCAGAGAGATCCACATGGTTTTGGCCAGAGTGCAGACCCCTGCAGCTTTGGTAGAAGAGGACCACGTGGCTTTGGGGTACTCCCTTTGGCCACATGGCCTGGGAAGCAGGAGAGACTTTGCCTAGAAGAAAATGGGTACAAAGAACTCTTTGCCAGTAGACCATGAGAAGGTGCCACACGGCTTTGGAATAAGTAGAGATCCTGCCTGGATGGTGACACAGGTGACGGTGCCAGCGGCCTGAAACACACATATTTGCTTCTTCTCCTGAGTTACGGTACCTCCAATTAGGGCAGGTGGATAAGGAAGCACTACGTGTGTCTGTGGGTATCCTAAAGGACTTTGATATTTTAAATGAAAATGTTAGGTCACTACTTTAAGTCTGTAGAGCATTAAATAAACTTTCCTTTTCACAAATCTCTGGCATTGAGAGATGTCTTTCCAATGGGGCGGCGAACATAATGAACCTAGGGCCCCCTGTTCTGTAACACCATAGGTCTCTCAAAAATATCTGGGTTGAGCGGCTGCTCAAACAACCCCACTTTAACTTAGGGGTTAGGAAAAAGGGATTCCAGGGCACAAGGTACAGCTGTGGGAAAAGGGTAGTGAATGTTTTTCTAGTCTGCCTAGATTTGAGAGCTGGTGATGGCTGTTGTGTCATTTACTTGAAAGACAGAAAGAGGGGCTGGTCTGTTTTTCTTTTGATCAGCTCTATTATGGGAGAGACAGAAAGTGCATGACAAGCACACCTGTCCCAGAGCCTTCCTGCCTGGGTTTGAGCCTTACCCTATCCGTGTATTTATGAATTGGCCAGGGCCAGGGCAACTAAGTACCACAAACTGAGTGGCTTAAACAACAGAAATCTATTGTCACAGTTCTGGAGGCAAGAAATATCAAGGAGTAGGCAGAGTGGGTGTGTTGCCACCGTTTAAGGCCAGGCAGGTTCATGGTATTCATGCAGAGGCAGAAATATTCACGGAGCCGTTGGATGTCTGGCATGCCTTTATTCATGGAGCTGCAAGCTCCATGTCTCTCTGCATGTCTCATGTGTGGCACCTGTGCCCTTGCATGTCACTCATCATCATCACCCCCAGCAGGGAGTCCCTACCTATTGAAGTGCTAGAGGGGAACAAAGCCAGAAAGGTGCCAGAAATTATATAGCAGAACGTAATTCTGCGCATGCGAGCTCACTTCATGTTATGGGAACAGTTTACCAGACCCAGTCTCAGGGCTATGAGAACACTAGTTATCAGGCGCCTCCTGGGTTATGGGAACACTGCCTCCCTTAGCTCCCCAGACACCTGGATGAGGAAGCCAGACTGCCTCCACTTACCCTGTACACAATAAAGTCATTTTATCAAACGTTTTATAAACTCTGCTGTTTCCCCTGTTCGACAGCACCTACAAAGTTGTCCTTCTACATTATTTATCCTTTCCCTAGTGCATAGTTTGTCAGACATGTGACACAGTGCCACCCACAGCTGTGGTCGTTTGTGCCCTTTCTATGTGCCCCACCCCTCATGTCTACCCTCTATCACATGGGGATGGAGCTCAACACCCCCCCCCCCGCCAGCGCCACTGCAACCCTACAGATCTATGGCTGTGACCAATCTCCTTTCCCGCCTAAAAGAAACACTTCTCCACTTTTGCCCCATATCCCTGAAATGAAAGACTGCCTAGGGTCTGAAGAACGTGAGGTTTGTGTGTTACGCCTCTACATAGCCCAAAATGCCAGTAGTGCTTTAGGTCACCTTGTTAGGACCATGAAACTGACTCCTAATAGATCTTGTTATTTCTATTCTTCCTACTGTCTTAATTGATAATGCTTCTGTAGCCAGAATACTCTTTTATAAACAAATCTGATCATCATTCTCCTGTTCAAAACCATGTAATGTCTTTCCATGGTTCTGAGGATAAAGACCAGAATTCTCAACTTGACCTTTACCTAGCCCTTGGCTTCTTCTCCAGCCATTTCTTCAGTATTTTCTACTCATCTCCCTCTGTTCCAATCACACTGCCCTTCCCAGTTCATCCAATCTGTTGTCCTGCTTTGATACCTTTCCAAAAACTGCACTATGCCCACTCACCCCCCAACCTCCCAGCAATCACTCCTCCTCCTTTGACTCTCAGTGAAAACAGCACAGGCTCACACAGAAACCATCTCTGACATCCCCCATCCAACTAGGTGAGGACCCCAACATAAGCTCTCATATATCATGTTCCTTTTCTTCTTAATTCAAACTATAATTTTCATTTGTGCCCTGGCTGGTGTAGCTCAGTGGATTGAGCGCGGGCCTGCGAACCACAAGATCGCGGTTCCATTCCCAGTTAGGGCACATGCCTGGGTTGCAGGCCAGTTCCCGGCAGGGGAAACACCAGAGGTAACCATACATTGATCTTTCTCTCCCTCTCTCCTTCCCTTCCCCTCTAAGCATAAATAAATAAAATGTTAAAAAACAAAAAAACAAAACCAAAAAAAAAACAACTATAATTTTACATTTGTGTAATGAAATGGATGTCTACGCCACCCACCCCTCACACCCACCAGTTTCTAAGTTCCAAGAAGGAAGGAATTTTACCTGTTTTGCTGATTATTTTGTTCCAAGTGAGTAGCACCATGCAAGGGAGATTCTCAGTAAATATTTGTGCATGAAATGAAGGAGAGAGGGTGGCCAGACGGGAAGGAGGGACTTAAATAAGCGAAGGAGAGGGCATGGAAAAACGGAAGGACTGGAGGGAAGGGAAGGCAAAGAGCAGGAAGGGTCTGAAAGGGAAGAAGCAAGGACAAGCTGCTGACCTTCTGATCAGGCTATTTTCAGAAGCCATCTGCCTCCTTTAAGTAGCAGAGGGTACATGTGAAAGTGTAATATAACAATGAAAGTCTTGGAACTGTAGATTTAGATTAGAACTTGCTTCAAATCCTACTAAATTGTGTAGCCTTAGGCAAGTTACTTTTCTTATCCCCACTCTCTTTAGCTGTAACATGGGGTCCATGAGGAGTTTGAAGATTAAATAAAACAATGCCTGCATGGAGGTTGTAGCAACGTCTGGCTCGGCCAGCACTCAATATTAGTTTCAGCTATCGCCATTTATTAATATTGTAATTATTTGCCAGGTGCTCGGTAAGGACACTCCAGCACATATTCCGAGGGACCCGCCCTTCGCTTCCCTGGTCGCTCACCCATTGGATGATACGCTGCAGGGCTCCCACCAATCTGCTCGCTTTAGAGGGAGGAGGCTAGAGGATCAGAGCCTATGGGCGCAGGGATTACTGTCTCCAGACTACCGTGCAAACAGTGGAGATCTCCACCGGCGGACAGCTGGGGGTTCGGAGTAACCGCTGCAAACAGGAACTCGGGTCTAGCGATTGCTGCCCAGGGTCCGGCTTTGAGATACACGGGCCATGGCTCAAGGCCGGGAGGTAGACGACAGCTCCTACCCCGCCGTCGCCAGCACCGCGTCCCTGTCCGTGAGGTGTGGCATCGCTATCGGCGACTGACTTCGGTCTCGCGGAAACTTTCTCTGACTTTCATCCCTTTCCTACGCTATTCTGTCTCCCTTTCTGTGGCCCCCGAAACTTTGACCTCGTCAAACGATTATTTAATGACCCCATCTCCATCTCTTTCCCTGTCCCACCCCTTTTATTATCCCCTCCCTTGCTCGTTTGCCCAGCATCCCTCTCCCGGACTTTCCATTTCTGCCTCCTTTTCCTGGCCCAGTGTTACCTTCAGGGATGCTTATCCCTTCTTTTCATAAATAACCCCCACCCCCTCCATTCCAATGAGAGCCCCCCTTCCATACCTGTAGTCTTTGGTGACGTCCCTCCAAACTCAGGGCCGTCCTTCTCTTCCTCCTAATTCCTAACCACTAATTTTGAATTTATTTGCATTTATAGTGGCCTTTGAAAAGCATAAACTGCGGCACAGATGAAAGGGGTATTTCCTTCCACATTGCAGAGTGTCCGTTACCTGGAGTCTGTTCCACACAGCATACTCCCCTGGTCCTGCCTCTTCTCTCCAATCTCTTGAAATTTCTGACCAACCCAGTTCCTTCTCTTACCTTCACCATCTGTCTTTAAGCATATCCTTAATATTTAAATAAAACTAGACTCTCCCTTCATCTCAGACTCCCCTTACTTTAGCATATTCTCGCCAGCACTCCGTACTTAAAAGTATATTCCTTTTGTGTTGTAACCTTTCACTCATGTTGGCTTAATTCCTTTTATTTTCTACATTTATCTGTATTTTTAGACCTAAATATGGCTACACATTTCTAAAGAAGAACATTTCCTATTCTGCTTGCAACCACAAAGCAGGATGTCCTATTTAGAGTTGTTTTTTTTTATAAAGTTTATTTTTGAAATCAAAGGTAATCCTAAAACACTCACCCAGGATACACCCTGTTTTCTATTAGGATCAAGCTTTTTTTCTCTCTGTTGTTTTCACTAGTTCTTTTTCAAGTATACAAGACTCCAAAAATCCTTCTGAGACTTTCTCAGGCTTAGTCAGAGGATTTGCTTCACTGAAAAAGTTCTCTGAAGAAGGCTCTATGGAATTTTAGGTTTACATTTAAATTTCTGTAGTACTTGGACTTAACCTGGCCTCTCAGCCTGCACCAATGTTCTTTTGTCTTAGAGACTGTATAGGGCAGAAAGTGGGTGAAAATAGAATAGATGTGTTTCAAGGATTTTGGTGACCTTTTGTTTGCTTTTTCAAATAGAAGAAAGTATTTGGTATGTATTATATTGATGGTGATGTATCTTTTCCCTAAAGATGGGTGCAAGGATTCCCTAAGCAGGATGTTCATTTTGTCAACGACAGCACCATTTGCTACCCTAGTGGCAATTTCATAATATTTATTAATATTGCAACCAAGAAAAAAACTGTACTCCAGTGTATGAATGGAATTGTGGGCGTCGTGGCAACTAATGTTCCTTATGAAGTTGTGGCTTTTTCTGACCGGAAACTAAAACCTCTCATCTACATATACAGTTTTCCAGGACTGACCAAGAGGACCAAATTAAAAGGTATCCTGCAAGACCCTTTCTGTGCCGTAACGGAAGGATTTTGTTATAAGGTGTAACTAAACCTAGTTCTTATAAATGAAGCATTTTTGGAAGTTTTTTTAACTTTTTTTTTGTAGTACACATTTTAAAAGAAGGAGTCAGGCTGATCAAGAGGACTTTTAATTAATTAGGCTAGAGCCTTGCTGCTCCTAGTGTGGCCTGCTTACCTTCAACATGGTCATCACCTAGGGTATTGTCATAAATGCAGAAACTCTGCTCCCAACCCACACTTAACTTAATTAGAATCTGCAGTTTAACAATATTCCCCAGGTGATTCATGTGCACATGAGCTAGAAGAGTCACAGTACTAAATGCAGTTTGAAAAAAACCTTTTTCAGAACAATTTTTTAAAAGATTTTATTTATTTATTTTTAGACAGAAGGGAAGGGAGGAAGAGAGGGAAAGAAACGTCAACATGTGGTTGCCTCTCACGCACTCCCTACTGGGGACCTGACCTGGATTCCAGGCATGTGCCCTGACTGGGAAATGAACCAGCAACCCTTTAGTTCACAGGCCAGCACTCAGTCCACTGAGCTACATCAGCTAGGGCTTCTTTTTCTTTCCTGATAGCTTATTGAAAATCCAGGTGAATTGATGTAGTATGACTTTTTTTCTCTCTGTTGTTTTCACTGGTTCTTTTTCAAGTATACAAGACTCCAAAAATCCTTCTGAGACTTTTGAAATCATGCAAATAGCAGAAATCAGTCTCTGAGCCTCAGTTTCCTTTTCTGTGAAATGGGGATGATGGTAATATATCCTTAAATATAATTAAGGCTGTGGTGATAATAAGTGAGATTATATGTTATTATAATATGATGTGTCATATAGGACATATTTTGCATGTATGTCAATCAATGTTGTCTACCATTTAAGTTATTCCTGACTCATTCTTAGACCCAGCTGACCCACACCAGGCCGCGGCACATCTATTGGAGCCCATCTAATGGGTCCCTCATTTAACACTCCATGGACAGAAATCTCAGGAGAGATGAGGGCTGGTCTTAGTTTAATAGCCTTTGGGGTCAAATCCATGTTTGAGTCAAGCCAGGGAACTTCACTGTAATTTGACATTTTATTTGAGGGGAAATTTGTGTTCTCACAGATTAAAACAACTTTTAAAACATAACCCATCATACACTGGGAATTGTCTATGTGAACTGTAACTACCTTTCATCTTCGAGTTTTCCCCAGCATGGTGATTTGGTTCTAGCCTGTCTACGAAATTAAAAATGAATTCAAACCAATAGCCATCATTCATATTGATTAACAAAACTCCAAAGGTACTCTCAACAAAATTAGGAGTAAGTCATCAGAGATACCAGTTGTTACTGTTATTATTTCATATCCACCTAGAAGTTCTAGTCAATGCAACAAAATAGGAAATAGAAGAATTATAGCTGTGGGAAAGGAGATACTAGGTAATGCAGTATCTAGGTCTACTAGGGCCAGTAAAAGAGGGCTCAATAAGATGCTGATTTCAAAATAGATACCCACGCAATTAGAAGATTTGGATGCTTAGGAAAAATCCAAAGAAGAAATGTGATTGACCTCAGTGAAAAAACTACAAAGGTCACTGATTTAATATATTAAAAGATACAGAGACATTCCTAGATGGAAAGTTTGGTTATGATAAATATATTTTTTATATTTTTCATAGAAAGTAATTCATAGGTTTATCATCTCTTTTAGAGAGGCAGGAGTACTTAAATGAAATGATTCCAAAATGCATCAGAAAGAAGGAAAAGAGAATGGAAATTGAAAAAGAATGATGGCAGAGCAGAGGGCCCCTTTAACATCATAGTGCTCCAGTAATTAAGGGTGTGGTATGGGTGCGGAGAACACCAGATGAATGAAATGGTTGAAATCTGGGGTCGGATCATAGAGTATATAAAGCTAAGTATATGATGAAAGACACTCACCCCCCACACACGCACTAGATAATGTGGGCTGCCCAACATGGTGTTAAGGAACTATTTGAACAGAAGTGTCCAGTTAGGTACTTACGTTCTACTGGACATCAAAATATGTATCAGATGAAAATAAGAGTTCAATATAAACAATAAATCCATTAAAAAGTAGAAGAAAATATGGTTGAAAATTAGAATGATTTCAAGATGAGGAAGAACTTTTCACAATGGAAAAATTAAAAATAGAAAGATTGACATACTTGATTATATACAAATTTTCAATTTAAGAATATCAAAATTGCTATGGAAAATCAAAAGATGAATAATAAACTGAGGAAAATATTTGGAACAAATATATTCAGGGCATTAGGAAACAATAAGAAAAAAAAGATATATATCCCATTAGAACTAATGGAAAAGGGACTTGCCCTCACCATGAACCACAAAGGATCAAAAACATCAAAAAATGTTTCATTCATTTAAAAAATGCCGTTTAAGTCAAGATGAGATTTTCTTTTGCTTATCAAGTTCAGTTTTTAAAAAGCTTTTATTTCTTTATTTTTAGAGAGGGGAAGGGAGAGAGGGGAAACATCTGTGTGTGGTTGCCTCTTGTGTGCCCCCTACTGGGGACATGGCCCAAAACCTAGGTATGTGCCCTGACTGGGAATTGAACCAGCAACCCTTTAGTTTACAGGTTGGCACTCAATCCACTGAGCCACTCCAACCAAGGCACAATTTTATTTTATTTTATTTTATGTTATGTTATTTTTGAAGAATGTTACTTGTGCAAGTCAGAATCTGATACCAGTTACGTGGTGACAGCTTTGCCAATACACAAGAATATGCTCTTCCATGTCTAGGAAGGGAGACCATTTTATTTTTTAAACCCTATAACTGCTAGGCAGAGTGCAGTGAAATTGGTAGCACTCTTTTTTGCTGAAGGCGGGAGAATAAATTGCTAACAATCTTCCTGGGAGGTAAATATTAATCTGACTCAGTTAAACACACTTCAAGAACTAGAATTCACTTTTAATAAAATAATCAGAACTATGGTCAAAGATTTGTCAAATATGGTGCAAAACATTGTCATAGCAAAAGACTAGAGATAACTTACATCTCTGATGACATGAATGTGGTGGAATAAGTTAAAACATCCCACAAAGGGATATTATGTGGACATTAAAATTCACATTATTAATTATAAAATGCTCAATATAAGGTAAACAACAAACCAATAGGAATAACATAATGTATAGTTCAAGTTTCCTTGTAAAAATGAAGTCTTATGTATAATATTTAACCCATGCTTATTGCAGCTCTAAAAAACAAAATTATATTTAAAGAAAAAATGTCTATTTTTATAAGTTTTACACAGAAGAAAATAGCAGAAAGAAATATACCAAATTTGGTAATAGGATTACTAAGGATATATTTTTCCCGTTATGCATTTTTTTCAAAAATCTTGGGGAGGGGTGGGGGGAGGTAGAAAACTGTACTTGAACAACAATAAAATTCAAAAGTATTTAATTTTAAAAAATGCATTTTTAAAAATTTCAAATAAGTGTAAAGGAAATATAAAATTAATAAGCTTCATTTTGGGGAGGAAATGTCTGTATATAGCAAGGATAGAAAGTTATTCTAGTAAGGCCTCTTTCCCACGGAAAAATTACTTTTATTTTTGTATTGAGTGTTTAAAAAATATAAGCTGTTTTCTTTGTTAATTAGAGTAGGCTAAATAAATTCAATAAATGACAGAGTTTAGCATCATGTTCTGGTCAGTTGAAGTGAGACAGGTGAAAAACAGCGGAACCATTAAAAATGCGCAGCAGTAGCCATTGAGACGTGAATGTAACAAACGAAAAAAGGCAGGCACAGGAAAAGGTAAAGCTTTCACGGAGGGAGCCGCGCTGAAGCACAGCCGAGAGAGGAGGAAGACCAGAGCCGGGTACAGAGAGGCAGAAGCAGGCGCTCCTCGCTTTAGCGTCCTCACGATGTACATTCTAACACATTGTGGCTAAGACTTTGAAAGTCAGTTTTTCATTGCTTCAACTGTAGATGCAAAGGAGAATATAAATTTTTATAGTAGTTGGAAGAACTGGATGATATCAAGCTAAGGCTGGATACGGCCTAAGGTATGGAGCCACAGAAGTAAGCTGGAACTAGTTCACTTCCGCAAGGTATATAAAGTTGTTTGAATAATGTTTTTAATGACAGTATTTCATATAGTTATGGAATATTTTATGGCTCTTGGGTCATTTCAAATCGCACTGGGATGTGCGTGCTGCAGTATGCTCAGTTGGACATTGAGCTCTAGGGGCAGTGAGCTAACAGTCTTCATTCACTCTAACATCTTTTAAAAATGGATCTTAACTTTACTATTAACTTTTTGTTTATTGCGTTAGAAATCATCCAGGAGACTCTTATGCCAAGGGTTAAATGTTTTTGAATTATATGAAGTTTATTAGAAGGGGAGAGTTAATTGTAGAGTGTAGTTAATCCCAGAATATGATAACGAAATCCTTGTAATGGATTTTATATTTTAGGCAATGTCCTTCTGGACTATACTTTACTTGCGTTCAGTTACTGTGGCAGCTACCTGGCCAGCTACTCTTCCCTCCCAGAATTTGAACTGGCTCTCTGGTAAGTTCCAGCATCCTACAGAATCCCTTTCATTTAACTTGTTAAAGGAATCTACGGACTTCCCTGCAAGTTAGGCTACTCGTCCTTCTGGATTTTCTCACAAGACATAAACATGAAAAAATCTGAAACAAGGAAAAATGGAAGAAGTGAAAGTCCAAATCATACTACTTTGGGGCATAAAATTTGGTAGGGGAAAAGCCCTCTGAGAGCTTATTGATTAATTATCATATTTAATTGTCACATTTCTCTTTCATTTATGTGTTATAATAGTTTCTTTGTCAGGTAAAGCATACATTTATAAATGCATAAACTTTCATCTTGTTAATTTTTACACAAAAATTAATTACAAATTAATTTTAACAGAAAAATAAATAGTACCTTTGAGTTGTTTGCATATTTCCCACTGATGTTGAAATTAAGATGGTCTTTACATTAGAGTTCAGTTTGAAGTAATAGTTTTTAGAGACAGTAGAACAGTTATATGCTCAGAGAGTGGAACTTTATGACACGTTTGCCAGTGGCACAGCGAATACCTTTGAATAAGACATATCTGTGGTTCTTGCTGGGTCAGGCCTTGTGGCCAGCTTCAGAGCTGCATTTACTCTTGCATCCTTGATATAAACTCCTTCAGGGAAGTCTTATTAAGGGGAAGTGCAAAATATTCCAGAAATGACTGAGGATGCTCCTTACGCATTAGTATTTCTTGTATAAAAATGTAATATATAGGTTCAGTGAGCCACATGTAGTTTACGCAGTTTCTTTTTTTAATGAAAAAAAGTTCTATTAAGGTATAGTTGGCATAAAAGAAACTACATATACCTATATACAATTTGGTGTTTTAACTTATGAATAAACCCATGAAACCATCACCATAATCAAGATAATAAATGTATCCATCACCCCAGAGGTTTCCATGTGACATTCAGGCCCTGCCTTATTGGCTGCTGCCACATGCACCCTTACCCCACTGCTGCCCTGCCCTCTGCCCCCCAGTTCACCACTGATACGCTTTCTGTTACTCTTAATTAGTGTTTTCTAGAATTTCATAAACAGGAAGTCATACATTATATGTACTCCGTTTTTGGTGTGGCATCTTTCATGCAACATAATTATTTTAGATGATCTCATTTTGAAACTCTATGCTATGTGTATGAATAGTTCACTCCTTTCTATTCTGTGGTATGGGTATACCCCAGTTTGTTTACCCACTCACTTGTCGATGGATGTGTTTGCTTGCCAGGACTGCCATTGACCAAGTACCACCAACTGAGAGGCTTAAGTAGCAGAAATTCATTGTCTCGTAGTTCTGGAGGCTAGAAGTCTGAGATCAGGGGGTCAGCAGCATCGGTGCCTCCTGAGGGCTGCAAGAGAGAATCTGTTTCAGGCTCCTCCCCGTGGCTTGTAGATAACTTTCTTCATGTTCAAGTATTCTCCTTGTACTTGTATCTGTCTCCAGATTTCCCCTTTTTACAAGAATACTACTCATTGGAGTCGGTCCACACTAAATGGCCCCATTTAACTGTAGTGAAGATCCTATTGCCCAAGAAGGTCATATTCCAAGAACCTGAGGGTTAGGATACCAACACATGAATTTGGGGGGACACAATTCAACCCAGAGCAATATTTAAAGGATGACTGGGGAACAGTCTTGTGAGGAGAGAAGGAAGAACATTCTAGGCAGAGGAATGGCATGTGCAAAGATCACGAGGTCAGAGCAAAATGAGGCAGGTGTAAGGATTTAATTAAGTTCTTAAGAGAACATAATGATGAGGAAAAGATATTAGCCATAAGAGGTAAGCCTCAAGGCACAGTCTTCTGAGGGCAGCTCATGAGTAGCCTTGTAAATAAGTGACCACAGAGTTTATGATCCAAATCAGGACAGTTTCAGGAGTGAAAGGGGATGTTATTAATAAATCATATAGAACAACAGGCCTAACCTGGGTTTGTCCTAGGCATCCTGGGAAGGTTACTAACCCTATGTATTGCATAAGCCATGCTAATGGACAGGCACATCTTTTACCCTAAAACCAGGGGGAGGATATTAAAGAGTTTTAAGCAGAGATGTAACATGATCAAATCTGCACATAGGAAGACTCCTTCCAGTCGTAACATGGAAGGTATATTGGAGGGAAATAAGACAAGCGTCAATTAGTCAGCTGTGGCCGTCTGAGTGAGATGATTGCGGCGTGGACCAGGGCGGGGGGAGCAGGAACGAAGGGAAGTGGAGATACGTGGGAGGTGTTTAGAAGGCAATTCCATGGGGCTTGGTGGCTGGCTGGATATTGGACATGTTGCGGAGAAAGTGTGACAGTCCAGAGTTCTACCCAGAGTTGTGACCTGGTCACCTTGGGGACATTACAGTATTATTCTGAAAGATGTCAAGGTCATAGGAGGAGGGGAGATGAGTTGGGAGAAGCTGAGTCGAGGGTGCCTGAGATAAATGGTCTTGTTTAGTTGGCACTTGATATATCAGTTAGGATTTAAGTTCAGCTGCTGTCACAGAAGCCCAAGTTACCCTTAAAAATGGCTTAAATAAGACAGAAGTGACTGCCTCTCGCATGCAGTAGTCTGGGTGCGAGAGCTCAGACTGGTATGGTGGCTCCCCAGAGTACGGGGCCAGCCTGGCGCTATCTTGCTCTTCCATTCCTAGGGTGTTGCCCTCATCTCTAGTCTGAAGTGGGGGCACCACCTGTGTATTTTTGAGAGCCAGTGAAAAGGCGAAAGTTTAAGGGAAAAGCACAAACGCTTGATGGAATGCATAGCCTAGAAGTTGTACACATCACTGACACTTAGATCCCATTGGCCAGCTTAGTCACAAGCGATGTTGAGCTGCAAGGGAGGCTGGGGAATGTCCTCATGGTGGGTGACTGTGTGCCTGGCTAAAAACCAGGGGTTCTGTGACTCGGAGGGAGATGTAGAAACTAGATATTGAGGGACACAACATGTCACTGCCACAGATATCCGGGACGGGAGCTCAGGGTAGGGGGCTGGAAATAAACATTTGGAAGTTGTTAAATCAGAATAGTAATCAAAGTGCTAAATGAGTAAGCATACCTAAAGAGGAGCTTTGGACAGAACTTAGAGCAACATGAATAAAAAGGGACTTCAAGAGGAAGAGGAGCCTCATTGGAGACCCAGAAGGAGCAGACCCAGGAGGAAGGACGGTTCCTCAGAAGTCAGAGCCCGTGTCAGAAGCCCACCAGCCACTTCAGTAGGGAGTGAAATCTCAGGAAAGAGGCCTGCAGGGAAAGGGGAGGAAAGCAGGGAAGGCGGAGAGCCCTTGTGAGTGCACATTGCTCTGCTGGCCACCACTTGGTGCCCAGTACAGTGCTCTGTCTCCCAGGTAGTCTGTTGAGAGGCTGTATGAGCAGTGGGCTGGGAAGGGGAGAGGAAGAGATGAGACGTTGTTCACCAACTCCTATTATCCCATCAATCAGAGGTCCACTGCACAAGGTATTAACTTCACCACACCTTTCAGTTTATTGTGACCTCCTGCATGTCATGCCCGGGGGCTTAGGGAAGCCTCTGGGCCTGTGGAGCAGACCTGAGGTGAGGCACAGGTGGGTTGTACCCACAGGAAGTTACACCTACAGAGTTGGACAGCCACCAAGTAAGCTAGTGAGAACAGGTGACCAAGGCCTGTGACCTAGGCCTTAGAAACAGTGGGAGCCTGAGCGGTATGGGGTATCCATAATAGGTATGTCGCAGAGTCGAAGGGTCACTCCAGAAGGTCGTCATGACAGGCAGAGTCAAATCCTGCAGAAGGAAAGTTAGATGGGCCTGAGAAGTGCCTGTCAGATTTCGGAGGAAGGTGGGTATCAGTGAGTCTGGGAGACAGCTGTGTCTTTGAAGCATTGGTGATGGATGCTGATGTCCTGGGATGAGGAACGAGCAGGAGTGAGGAAGAGGAGACAGTAAGTTAAGAACAACTCCCTTGAGCAGTTTGGCTTGAAGGGGGCAGGAGAGATAGACATGAATGGGTGAGACTGAGGGAGGGCTTAAAAAAAAAAAGAGAAGGAATCAGGAGAGACTGATGGTCCTAAGAATGCAAGACTGGTAGGATCCGGAGCACAGGCTGGTAAGCTGGCCTTCGGCAGGAGGGACGTGCTCTCCACGGTAGCAGGAAAGAAGGAAAGAATGGCACAGATCCTGACGGGTTGTTCGGCTCAGTGGCAGGAATTTGGCAAGATTCTCAGCTCGTGTCCTCTATTTTCTTCATTGAAAACAAGGCCATTTACCAAGAGTAAGGTGGAGAGGTGAGAGGCTTCAGGAAAACAGGATATTAAAAATGACAATAGGGGAGGAGCACCACCAGGGGAACAGTAGGGTCTGAGGTTACACTGAAGCTCCAGTGGGGGTGGTACCCAGGAATTTTTAATGTCCTTGACACATGTAGTCCTGTGATCTTTGTTCCTACGTCTCCAGCAGCCCGGGCTTGCAGTTGTATGCATCCAGGCATGACAGTTTTTGCCGGGCACCTGAGGCAGAAAGTCAAAAGATCCAAAGAACCAGCAATAGAATGGTGGACATGATGGACAGGATGTTTGTGACAAGGATGAAAGGAGGGGAGAGCAGGAGGAACCCAAATGACCAAGTGAGCTTAATACGTATCAGTTCCACTTTCCCAGTCACAGCTCTGAATGGAGTGCTGGCTCCTTGTATGAGGGGATAGCTCGCATTAATATTTTTCTCTTTATTTCCTCTAGCAAGGGACCTTGCTCATGGTAGGCATTCAAGTAATTCTCTTGAATAAATAAGTGAATAAATGAATTAATCAATTTTGAAGAATTAGTACTATGATTTAAAAAGCTCAGTGAATGATTGCCCAGACTGGAATGTGGCTCAGCTGGTTAGACGTCGTCCTACAAAATGAAAGGTCACCCACTGATCCCTGGTCAGGGCACAAGCCTGGGCTACAAATTCAGTCCCCGGCTGGGGTGCATATGAGAGGCGACTGATCAATGTTTCTCTCCCTCTCTTTCTCTCTCCCTTCCCCTCTCCCTAAAAATAAATAAAGTCTTCAAATACCCTCAGTAAATGATCAATCAGCATCAGTATATACAGTATACCAAGAATCATGGAGTACTCATATGTAATATAGAGATTTGGACACCGACACTTATTTTTTGGCAAACGTGATGATATATTTTATTTTCTAGATTTGGATGAGTTAAATTCAAATTTAATGAAAAAGATAAAACAGTCTTGGTAGCATATGAGTAATATTTTAAAAATAGTTATTTTGCTTTCTTTTTAAAAAAAATTTATTTTTATCTTTATAGAGAGGGGAAGGGAAAGAGAGAGGGAGAGAAACATCAATGTGTGGTTGTGTCTCATACGTCCCCTACTGGGGACCTGGTCCACAACCCAGGCATGTGCCCTGACTGGGGATTAAACCAGCAACCTTTTGGTTCACAGGCCCACTCTCAATCACTGAGTTATACCAGCCAGGGCTTACTTTGCTTTCTTTAACAAATATAGTAATGGTAAGCATAGTTAGTAAAAAAAAATTGATATTGTCATAGATTATATAAATTATATAAATTATCTCAATTTATATAAATTATATTCAAATAATTAGATAAATGTTCTCAAGATATGAGATTCAAACTAATTATTTTTTACCAAATGCAATTTTTCTCTAAGGGACTGGGAATCGAGTGTCATTTTGTGTAAGAAGTCACAACCTGGTGTTGATGTGAGCCAGATGTCTTTTAACCCCATGAACTGGCGCCAGCTGTGCTTGTCAAGTCCAAGTTCAGTGACCGTGTGGACCATTGAAAGAAGTAACCAGCAGCATTATCTCAAAGCAAAGTGAGAGACTTCATTACAATACAATATAGTGGTAGTCTGTGTTTGCATTCATGTAATGTGATCAGATCAATTTGATGAATTGCACTTTATTTTTTAAGGTTTTATTTATTTATCTTTAGCGAGGAGAAGGGAGAAAGAGAGGGAGAGAAATATCAATGTGTGGTTGGCTCTTACACACCCCGTACTGGAGACTGGGACCGCAATTCAGGCATGTGCCCTAGACTGGGAATTGAACTGGCGACACTTTGATTTACAGGCCAGCATTCAATTCACTGAGCCACACCAGAGAAGGCTGATGAATTAAACTTTATATCTTAAGTTATAACATCTTTCTACATATATAATGATCTTGGAGTGGTTCTTTGCATTTTAAAAATATTCTCTGTGATTTGATTTTCCAATGAAGTTCTTTTGGGTATCAAGTCCTCCTAGTGCTTTATCCAACATCATTTAATTTTCCAAAACTTTATTTGCTCTTACTATTTCCAAACACAGTTTTTTGCTCCTATTACTTTGATACCCAACTGAAATCCCCAAAATAAGAAACTTTTAAGTATGAAAATTTTATATAGATTATACCTTCAGCCACATTATCTATAATTAAAAGGGTAGTTGCTTATAGTAGATCATTGGAGTTACTGTTTATTAATAAATAGAATGGGCCAAAGAGAAATTCTATGACCAATGAATGCCCTGGTGATAGTTGATGAGAATGGCGTCTTGGGTGAAAAGTGCTTGAAGACTCAGTCGCCCCCGTGCTGATCATACTCTCCCAAGTCAAAGACATTAATGGGAGACATTAATGTTTTAATGTTGGCCATTGCATCCTTGAAGTCGCAATTTTTGAAAACTACTTTCTTCAGAGAAATGTAAACCTGGTAAATAAAGTTTTCTAAGTGGAAAGCCCTAAGAGAGACACTTCTCTCCACTTAGTGCTGTTCACATCACAGTTTCGTTTTCACGAGGACCCACCAGGTAGCCAGCTCTGTCCCCAGACAGAGTTGGCAACACGAACTTTTCATAAAATGGGTGATGTCTCCAGCGGGTCCTTGCCAGGGTAGGCAAGTAATTTATTATACCCTTCTCTCTTTTTGCTTCCCTTGAGTATTCTCTTTTAAATGCTGAGTTGTGATTTTTCTATAAACAAAGGGGGAGGCAAAGTGTGTGTACTTTCCAGTTCAGAAAGGAAGCAGGATTTTAAAATACTTAAGCTTTACCTTTGAATAGTAGGTACTAATTTTGCATGACCATTTTACAAAACTATCCATCATTCATAAAATATAACCAAGGAATTTTTTATGTAGTGTGTAAAGCCATGAATTCTCCAAATTTATCTTGATAGCTATATTATGAGTTAAAAGTAGGTATAT
This sequence comes from Sturnira hondurensis, assembly GCF_014824575.4. Lineage (NCBI taxonomy): Eukaryota > Metazoa > Chordata > Mammalia > Chiroptera > Phyllostomidae > Sturnira > Sturnira hondurensis. Next base: position 9,171,630 of record NW_028087485.1, read on the forward strand.
GGTAAATTTGAAATGAATTCTTGATATCACAGGTCACAGAAGCAGCTTAATACAACCTATACATATGTTTGTTTTGACCCAGTGTTTTTTATTTGAATTGGTTGCCAGCACTTAAAATTTGGGAGATTTCTCATGAGTATCCAGATTAGGTACATTCTCTCGAAATTTCGGGACCAGAATTCTCACATGTCACCAAGCCCTGTTGGCTGGAACTGCGTGGCGCCTGCTCCCTGTAGGAGGGAAAACAATTGCCCACTTGTCACGGTGGCCACCTTGCCACATGGAACCTGCCTGACCCCACCAACATTCAGATTTACGATCCTACTTGGATGTTAACTTTGAAAATTTTTGGAAATCCCTGTTATTTCATTTGTAGCTGAACATTACCTATCTTTTTATGATTTATATTTTAAAGTCTAATATTGGCCCTTAACTGTTTTATTTTATTGGTTTTTTGTGTTATAACAGCTCCCCGCCAGTAAGCAGCAATTACATCAATGACTAGTTTCTGTTAATATGATTATTCTGATGTTTCTTCTACAGGTCAGCGAAACTACCTATGGAAGATGGGTCATTTTTTGATGAAAAAGACTTAATTTTCCCCAACTCGTTGCCCAGGGATCTCATCTATGGACCTGTCCTCCCACTGTCAGCCATTGCCAGGCTAGTAGGTGAAGAGGCTGAGACTTTCCGGGTAATTGCCTGGCATGTCCTCTGGTTTGCCTTCACACAGTCACCCCATGAGGCGTGCAGGGTAGGGAGAACCATCCTGGGTTTTGACACCAATTAGCCTGGAGACCCTGAGAGATGAAGATGCTGGAGTTTTGAGTTTTGGGGTGACTGGGAAGACAATGGCACTGCTAACTAAAACAGGGAGTGCAGATGTGATTTCAGTTTGGGAATATACTGAATTTGGGGTGCTGGGAAGGCCTCCGGGTGGAGACGTGGGGTACCAGTTGGCAAAGTGACTCACTTAGGGAAAAGTCAGAGCTGCAGACACGGACTGTCAGAGTCATTCCCACAGACACGGGGCAGTGGAAGCCCCGAGGGGAGGGGTGTGATGAAAAGGAGAGAAGGGGTGTCAGGGAAGACAGCCAAAGGGGAGACCCAGTGGTGGGGGGGATGCAGTGGGGGAAGATGGGTGTGAGAAGGAACAGACACAGCGTAGGAGCAGGTCCAGGGAAGAGACAGAGGGTGGAAAACAACAGAAGTTCCAAAAGGGAGTTTGTCAGCAGTTGCACTCTCATTCATTCATTCATTCATGTATTCACTCAGCAAATCTGTCAAGCTCCTCCCATGTAGCAGGCACTGTTTTAGGCAATGGGGTCACATGGTGACCAAAGGGGCATCATAATCCCTGCCTGTTGGAGTTTACACTCTATCAGGAAGACAGAGCAACAATACCCAAAGTCAGGAAATGTGTTACGTCGTTGCAAAATAAGATAATTGTTTGAACAGGCTAAATGGGGGATGGAGGTAAGGACAAGACTGACATATGCTGGTCTGGCCTTTGGGGAGATGACACGTAAGGTGAGACTTTAAGGCCCAAGAGGCCATGCTACCAGCAGGGTAAAGAGTGTTAGGAAGAGGGGGAAGTGCACATACAAAGATCCTAGGGGAAGGAGGTAATTCAGTGTGTTTGAGGAGCTGAGAAAAAGCCCATATAGCTGGAGCGCAGTCAATGAGGAGAGCCCGAAAAGCAGGGGATGATGTTTGAGAGGGAGGAAAAGAGCAGACAGCACAGGCCGTGCCTTTGGGGTGAAGGTGAGGAGGAGTTTGATGCCAAGCCTCTCCAGCCTGCGTCACGCTAGTGCTAAAAACAATTCAGTGTGGTGGGTTATTAAAAATAAGTTCTGGCAAGCAAGAAGAAAGATTGTATGCTCTTTCTGCTTCTTCTAAAGGATGACAATGACTCACCTTTAGACTACAGAAGATGACTGATTCCTTTTAATAGCACAGATCTGAGCCTTGGGAATGCAACCACACTAACCACAGTAGGGCAGCAAGTAAACACAAACAGATCAGCCATCAGGGTTTACAGCTTTCAAAATAGTTTCTGTGTTTAGTATTTGATTCCAGGACTCCAAACTGTGAACTATCTCAAATCTTTGTTTTCTGGAGGAGGCCTCATCTTTCACATTGTGCACCAACATGACAAACCCTACCTAAAACATTTACATTTCAGGCAATTGTCCTTGTCATTTGAAAAATGCTATAGGAATGCCTTCCTTCAATATTTAAATGTGGACTTACAATTTTAAAAATGCTCATAGTTATGCAGACACCTTTGTATCCTAGGACTTTTGTACTCAGCACATTTTTACCTTTTCCTGAGAACAGAAATTTAATGTTAAAGTTTGACAAATCATACAGGGAATAGTAATAAAGTCATGTACTTTGCATGTAAATAGGAAGATAATTTTCCCAGTATTTATTTCTTTATTTTATAGATAAAGAAGGTGAGAAAATGGCTAAAACATTAATTAATGTCTATACAATGAGTGAAAGCATAAAATAGAGCTCAGATGTCTTGATTCTATTCATTCCTTTGAGTGGCATTTTTTTGCAACCTGGGTACCAGTGGCAAAGAAATCAGTAATGACTCAGTCTATATAAGAGTCTTAGAAATTGACAAGCTGTGTATTTTTACAAAATTACAAACACTGAATGCTCTCGTTATATCTCTTGTAGCTAATAATAGAAGGGCCCATTATAGGCCCTTAAATAGGCCTGCATCATGTTTCACAGCCTATTTAGGGCATTAGAAACGTACCTAGTAGTAGCATGGGGCAATCCAAGGCAGATGTTATCTGGCTAGAAACTGGATCCCAAATAATTAATTTAATCTCAAGTGTCCAGTTCCCTTTTCCCACCTACCTTAAGAAAATAAGTTGCTAAATACGAATCTCTTTTATAAACTCAAGTATTCTGAAACCTACTCAGGTGCTTACATTTTGTAAAGCAAGATTAAGTTGGACTCAAGTTTTTCATGTTTGGTCTTCAAGTGACCAAAATGTTTGAATCATGATTCCAGAGGATTAAACAAGGAGGTGGTGTTGTCAACAAACATTTTAAAATACTATCTATACCTTTTCTTTTACAAGTCTCAAAATTTCCAGAATTAAAAATGATCTTTTCTACTCACATAATCCATATAATATCGCATTTACTTTTTAAATGGCACACTGTTCTCTGGCAGATGTGTCTCAGTCGGTTGGAGCATCGTCCACACACAAAGGTCACGGGTTCAATTTATTCAGTACTTAGGTTGTGGGTCCAATCCCTGATCATGGCGCATATGGGGACAACCCATCAATGTTCCTCTCTCACACTGATGTTTCTCTCTCTTTCTTTCTCTGTCTCTCTCCCTCCTCCCCTCTCTCTGAAATCAATCAATAAAAAACTATGTTTGGCACAGAAAACATTTTTTAATGGAAGGAAGTAACAGGAAAACAAGGCAGGATTTATCTTAAAGTAAGAAAAGTCACACATCATACTAGTTTAACATACCCACCCAGGAGATTGCAGGTTTTAACCCCTACCTTCTGTTGCGTGTGCACAGATTCACTGGTTCTGTGAGGACCAGACACGTGTGTTCTTAAGATTTTAAGCCCATTGTGGTACCAGGTAGAGTCTGTCTTTTTGTGATTTATAGTCTAAGGTTATATGTCATCAAGACAACCAAAAAGACTTAAATAGTAGTGGTTGGTGAGTAATTCTTTTCTGTGAGTCAAATCTCAGGCACCACACAAATGTCATTAATGAGTAGCAGTTCAACCCATTTGGTTTTGTCCCTTTGTCCCACTGGATGGCCAGATTGTTATTCAAGTTTTATTTTCTAACAATCTACGAGCATGAGGGCATGAGATAGACCAATTATACAACCAGAGTCAATCTATTCTTTTAAAAATTATCGTAATTGTTTTTATATATGATTTCTGCCTTGCTCACGTCTCAAAGTCCATCCCAAATGAGAATTCTCTTTCCCTACACTTCCTTCACCCCGCCGAGATCCAATTGCTTTCTCTTTTTTTAAGATTTTATTTATTTATCTTTAGAGGGGAAGGGAAGGAGAGAGGGAAATATCAATGTATGGTTGCCTTTCGTGTGTTCCCTGCTGGGAACTGGCCTGCAACCCAGGCACGTGCCCTGACTGGGAATTGAACCGCGATCATGTGGTTCGCAGGCCTGCACTCAGTCCACTGAGCTACACCAGCCAGGGCCCAATTGCTTTCTTATGGATGCCCATGCAATACAGGGGTGGGCAGAAATAGGTTTACAGTTGTTTGTATGGAAAACAATATAAGAATTAATTTAAAATAACACAAGAATAAACTGTTTCATGTATTCACACCCTAACTCTACTTTTGCCCACCCTGTGGTTACACACACTCCTCTCCCATAACCCACCATATTTTCTGAGTCTCGTATTTGTTAATACCTGTTCCTCCCTCAATAGGCAGCTCTCCTCTTGAGCAGAGCGATTCCTTACATCTTGGTGCAATGCCTGGTATGTAACCAAAAGCCAACAGATGTCTGTTGAATATCAATTATAGAACAAATTTATATAAGTTGAGAATTTAGGAGAAATAGTTACTTTGACAATGTCACACCTGCTTTACCTTAAAATGACAAGCCTTTCCTCAATTAAAAGAGCAACATATGATATTTTATTCCATTAATTGAGTATTTATTAGAAAGGTGACTTGTATACACTGGGGAGTTCTGAGTAGAAGAATCACTGTGTGGGTGTGAAGTGTCCCCAACTGTGGAGCCAGGTCCAACTCACCCACAGCCCTTTGCAACACATAGCCGTCCGTATATTGAACTTACTTATTTCACTCTGTTCCCCCTCACCAGGATGTATGACTGCAGGGACTTTTCTGTGTTTTGCGCATTGCCGCATTCCTGTGCTTGGGGTGCCATGAGTATCCAATAAATATTTGTTAGATGAATGAATAAATGAATGAAATAAACATGGAACTCTCAAGGAATTTAGCATCCTGGTAATTTGGCTAATGGCTCATTAAAAATGTTTTCTATTCCTGTGGGTGTAAGGATGTTTAAAGAAAACAAAGATATGTTGTAGCTAATGCAATTCCAAATAATAGTATAGCAAAACAAAAAGCTCAGAAAAATATTAAACCTTCTGATCTCCATACAAATGAAAACAAACAAGTTTAAGGTCCCTATGTTTGATTTGTTTAAATAGAAAGGAAGGAATGCCGTGTTGTGATATCCTGAGTTCACAATCTCAATTAGTCCTGGGACGGGGGAGGCGGGGGGATGTGCCCAAAACTGCTGTTACAACTACCTTGACCTCCAGGAAAGAGAGCAGGTGGTCCTAGGCTAACAAGGAGACCTGCTCTGTCCATACAAAAAGGTGGGGGTGCACCCTCTGCTCTGCTGGTCACAAGTATTTAAGGCTGCAGGAGGCATAATACTGAGGTATTACTGTGTACGCAGCAATCAACAGACTATGATGTGCTTTTTTGTGGCCCCGAGCTACGAATGTTTTTCATACTTTTTTAAGGGTTGTTTTAAAAAGGGGGGGGTGGGTATGTGGTGATACAGAGAGCAATGCAGTCCACAAAGCCTAAAACATTCCTTTATAGGCAAAATTTTATTTTACATCCTTGGCCCATATTATTTTTTAGTCTCCAAAGCCAGCTTTTTTTCTAGGTACATCCCATAGATCCTGTGCATTTTACTTTACATTTTCCATAAAATCAAGTCATGTAGGGTGTTTCACAAACCGAATTGGACAGGCCACCAGAATCATACAAGGAGTCCTCTCCTCATTTGCCACGAAAGCTAACTAAACAGGGGACCCTCTCAAGGGGACCCATCTAGGTAGACCTCTCCATTGCTGCCCAGGAAAATCATATCCATGCCCCCTGCAGAAGCAGGATGGAGAAACGTTATAAAAATCTTCCTCAAAAAGAGGTTGTAGATAGGCGATGACTTTTCTAGATTCGAGATACAAAAAATGTCCACCAGGAAACAGTATAGATGTTATTAATGAAAACTCATGGACCCCGGCTGGTGTAGCTCAGTGGATTGATCGAGAGCCTGCGAACCAAACAACCGGGGTTCGATTCCCAGTCAGGGCACATGCCTGGGTTGCAGGCCAGTTCCCAGCAAGGGACTCACGAAAGACAACCAGACATTGATATTTCCCTCTCTCCTTCCCTTCCCCTCTAAAGATAAATAAATAAAATCTTTAAAAAACCTCATGGAAACCTGTGACACTAGAACCCTGAATGCGTTGGCAAGAATGGCTTATTTTTTCTAGTGAATTAAAATGTAGAGAAGTGGAGAAAGAAAGGAGTTCAGTTAGATCTTAGCAATTGGTGGAGCCAATGAGTGTACGTATGTACATACTTATTTCCTCTTGGAAATTGTTTCAGTAGGTATTTCTCTGGTTTTTAGGCCATAGTTGTTACCATAATACAAGGTTTCTAATCTTTCCCTGAAGCCGAAAGATGACCTGTACCCTTCGCTGCACCCAACTATGCACTGCTGGACTCCAACAAGTGACCTCTATGTTGGCTGTGAAGAGGGTCATCTTCTAGTGATTAGTGGAGAAACCTTGAAAGTGACTGTGCTTGATAAGACAGAAGACACACCGTCAATGGGTGAGAAACGACTGTGCTTTACATTCCCAGAAGTGCACAACCATTGGTGATGGTTTTGCGCTTGAAGATGAATGTTTTATTTTCTATGTTTCTCTCTTTTTTTTTGTTTCTCTTTCTTAGAGACATCTTTGATTCCTTCTTCTCCTTTATCCTGTAGTCCTAGACCTTCTAGCTACCTCATGTTTCTTAAATGTTACATGCTCCAGACATTCTGCTAACACTCTGTAATGCAGTAATCCTATAACCTATAGGATTCCTAGTAGATTATATAAATCCTAATCTAAAATTCATGTAATCCTCAAAACAGCTTTACAAGGAGATACATTTTCATCTCCATGACGTAGAGGAGGAAATGGAGGCACTGAGAAGTTAACAAACGTGCCTGAATTCCTGTAACTAGCAACCTGTGGAGCTGAAACCTGAGCCAGGCTATGAAACTGCAGAGTCCAAATTCTTAGCTACTACGCTGTATCCTCTCCCACACATATGCCCGTTCTGTTTATAAGCTAATATGTTCTTTCCTGTCCTCTGTCCTCTCAACCCCTTTTCTGTGATGGTCTTCTAAGTCCAACTGCCATCTTGAAAATTACCTTTATGTTAAATGGCTAGAATTTCCAAGAGAACATGGTCAGTATTCTCTTTAGATCTGGTGTCCTTTCCTAGTCCCATCAGCTCTGGCCACAGTTGGGCCTGTGACGCAGGAGGGGCTAGGAATAGACCCTCTGAGAAGGGAACTTTGCCACGGCACATCCCAAACCTGCCCATTGCACTCTCCATTCCTGTTGCTCTTATCACTTCACACCTTGACTTTGGCAGCAACCTTAAGACCAACTTCACTGACCTTCACCAACAGCTGGCTCAAACCAGGCAGCTCTTTCCTGCCGAACTGCCCTTCTTGAGGACTGTTTTTAACTTGTAACTCAAGGATTACTCCACCTTGCTTTCAAGCCCTCTCTATTCTGGTCTTACCTCTTCTATTTAGTGTTAGTTCCTGCTACTCCCCAGTACAAGTCCCCTGTCTGGACATCGGTCCTTCCCATCGTTCCACAGGCGTGCCTTCCAGCTCACTCCCTTGCCACTCTGCTCTCTGAACTCGCCAGTACCCAGCTCAAACACTACTGCCTACAGCAAGTGACCACCAGTGGCAGTGTCCCTCCCCCACACCCTCTCCCATCCTCTGACTCTCACCCCACTGACACAACTGAGACGGTTAGATGCAACTTCCCTTTACTTTCCCCTATGCCCTCCAGGCTTTGTTCACTCTCCAATCTCACATCCACGATGCCATCTGCAGCTTTCCAAAGAGTAAACCCTTTTTTCTGGCCTGCATTTCCAATGTCACTTACTCCCACTTGAGACTTTTTAGTTTTTCTCATTCTTGCCCTCTGCCTAACTTCTGCCTTCTGCTGTTTGCAGTTACTTTTGTCTGGGATGTCCCTCTCTTCCTTATGTACCTGTGAAATTGTCCTCTGTGGAGTCTTCCGCGCTCTCATCCCCACCTTCAGGCACAGCTAGGTGCCTGGTCTGGAGTTCCTTTAGACTGAGTGCTTTCTCAGAGCCGCACCCTGTGCCATCGTGGTACCTCGTGTGTGTGTGTCTGTCTTCCCCACTAGTCACCAACTCTCTGAAGTCAGGAAGTGTGTGTCACTTAGCCTTTGGCTCCAAAATTTAATCCCAGAGATTTCTACACAGTAAATTCATGCCTGCATGTATGTGTAAAATGAATTATAAAACAATGTTTCTCATTTCCAAACTCCTGTCACACTTGGAGTATATTATACCCAATCTAGGGCCTAATCATGTGTAGTTGGACATGTAAGCTATTTCCTGCTGTACACTATTTCTAATAGTTTTCATAATACTTCCAAAATAGATGTTTATCTAATCACATATGTAAGACTAAGCACTAAGCATGAAGCAAAATGCTTCAGAGTTGACATAGACAGCAAATATTTAATCTCATAATCTCTACTTTCACGTGATTTCTGTTTTTTAAAAAAAATATATTTTATTGATTATACCATTACAGTTGTTCTATTCTCCCCTCTTCATTCCCCTCCACCCGCACACTCCCTCCCCCACCATTCTCCCCCCCTTAGTTTATAACCACGTATCTCAAGTTCTTTAGATTCTATATTTCCCCCACTATCCTTGCCCTCCCCTGTATCTATTTTCTACCTACTGTCTATGCTATTTTCTGTGCCTTCTCCCCCTTCTCCTCCTCCAACTCCCCTATTGCTAACCCTCCATGTGTTCTTCATTTCTATGGTTCCACTCCTGATCTAGCTGTCCTCTTGGTTTGCTTTTATTTTAGGTGTGGTTGTTAATAACTGTGAGTTTGCTGTCCTTTCACGGTTCATATTTTTCATCTTTTTCTTATATAAGTCCCTTTAGCATTTCATTTAATAAGGGCTTGGTGATGATGAACTCCTTGAACTTGCCCTTATCTGAGAAGCACTTTATCTGTCCTTCCATTCTAAATGAAAGTTTTGCTGGATAGAGCAATCTTGGCTGTAGGTCTTTGGATTTCATGACTTGGAATACTTCTTTCCAGCCCCTTCTTGCCTGTAAGCTCTCTTTTGAGAAATCTGCTGACAGTCTGATGGGTACTCCTTTGTAGGTGACTGTCCCCTTATCTCTTGCTGCTTCTGGGATTCTCTCCTTCATTTTAGTCTTGGCTAATGTAATTATGATGTGCCTTGGTGTGTTCCTTCCTGGGTCCAACTTCTTTGGGACTCTCTGAGCTTCCTGGATTTCCTGGAAGTCTATTTCCTTTGCCAGACTGGGGAAGTTCTCCTTTATTATTTGTTCAAATAAGTTTTCCACTCGTGGCTGTTTCTTTCCCCCTTCTGGTACCCCTATAATCCAGATGTTGGAACATTTAAAGATGTCCTGGAGGTTCCTAAGCTTCTCCTCATTTTTTTGAATTCTCATTTCTTCATTCCTTTCTGGTGGGATGTTTTGTTCTTGCTTCTGGTCCATTCCATTGATTTGAGTCCCAGTTTCCTTTCCATCACTATTGGTTTCCTCGACATTTCCCTTCATTTCAATTAGTTTAGCCTTCATATGTTCCTCTAATTTGTGACTATGATCAACCAGTTCTGTGAGCATCCTGATAAATAGTGTCTTGAATTGTGCTTCTGAGAGGCTGGCAATTTCTCGGTCGCTGAGAGTTATCGGCTCTGGAACTTGGAGTTCTTCTTGTGCCATCTTTTGGGCTGTTTGTGCCTGTTCCATAGCAGGATCGGAGCCCTAAGGTGTTCACCAGAGCAGGGCAACTAAGTCCCTGGGTTGTGATGCTGTATGTGGGGGCGGGGTCAAAGAGGAACTATGGCGTCCCCCCTGTGCCTGCCGCCGCAGCCCCCACTGGTGCTGCAGCTGCCACTGTCACCGGGCCCACTGCACACGAGTGTGCCACCGCCGCCAGCCCTCACCCCCCGGGTCCCGCGGGGTCCATCCCACAGTGGGTGAATGTGCGACCGAGGTCAGTCTATCCCGCACCCCAACTGGTTCCGGGCTGCCTGCGCACCTAGGTCGGGGGATCTGTCCTGCCTGACCCTGCTCGCTGCTGGCTCCGCCCCTCTTACCGTCCAGGTTGAAAGGTTAGATGTAGTCGGACTTCTGTATAATTCAATTTTCTGTCCTTTGGCTGTGCCTTTGTTTCTCCAAACCTTAGTTGTATTCAAACTTGGTTGTGGGAGAAGGCACAGTGTTTCCACCTATGCCTCCATCTTGGCGGAAGTCGATTTCTGTTTTATTAAAGAGAATATGACAACTAGTCATTTAATTACAATCAGGTAGAATAGGATGATTTCACTAAGGGAGGACTTCACCAAGTCTGTGGGAATTCGAAGGAGGAAACAGACCAAGTTAGGTTACTTTGAAGGTGGCATTTGAAATGACCTTTGAAGGATGGGTTCACAGACAGCGATAAGAGTAGGTAGACTTTTTGGCAATGGTATCTATATAGGGAAAAAAGCATGGGGTAGGTGGAGATACAAAAAGTGGTACAGTTTGTATGGAGCATCAGGTTTTACACAGGGACAGAGGGGAACAAAAAGTCATGTAGACCGCATTTGCCTTCAATGTAAGCTAACATGTTTATAGTTCGTTCAACTGACAGGGGACAGGCATCAAACATTCCTGGATGGGGCTGGACCACATCTGGGTTTGTGCTTGAGGAGGTTAATTCAGCCTTTGTTCAAGAAAAGAAGATCCTGGAAGCGGGTGGCTGTCAGCAGCAGGCCCCTAGACTAGGGGAGGAGTCAAAAGAAGCTGGACTCTCCTAGCAGCTGGACTGGGAAAGAAGAGGCTGCTGGGAGGCGAACAGTCCTTAAAGGAAAGGACAGTATCCTTCTTAGTATCTGGAAAAATGCCAAGCACCTAATTATGCAGTAAACAAATAATTTGATGGATGCCATCTGAACTTTTGATCTTGAAGTTCTCATGGTTTTTCTACATAACAAGTGATAAATGCTTTTGTTGTTTTCCTTCAAGGACAATATATTTTTATTGACATATAATTAGCATATACTATTATATTAGTTTCAAGTATACAACATCCAAGGCCAATATTTTATTAATAAGTGACGAGAAGGGAGGGGAGAGGGAAAACAGGGGAAAGAGGGGGAAGAGTCTAGTCAAGGAACGTGTATAAAGGAGCCATGGTAATGGGCAGCGGGGTGGGGATTGACTGAGGGAGGGGGAATGGAGGGCAGGGCAGGGGAGAGCAATGGGGGACACATCGGGACTACTGTGGTTAAACAACAATGAACGATGCTCTTATAGAACTTTTTCTTCCTTTTATCCACTGTGTTTTATTTACTGAGGCATAAATTTATATACCATAAAATGTTCAGATCTTAAGTATACAGCTTGATGATAATAATACAGGTTTTTCCCTTGGCATCTTAAAATCTCTCACAATCTTTTTCTAAAAATTATTTATACATAATTTTACATATATAAAATATATTATTAAACATGTATTGACATATTATATATAATATATTATATATCAAATGTATAATATAGTAAATAATATTAATCAGTGCACGGCATATTGTTATATATAATATTTAATAATATGTTATTAAATATATATTACACTTAATTTATATTTTATGTATTTGCATTTTATATTTACTATATATTATATACCAAATATGTTACATTTAAATATAAATATATAAGAGTGTATATAAAATACATATATAAGTATATTTTCATATATATATTTGCTAACTGTTACTACAATGTTAGTTACACAGATCTGATGATACTGACCTTAAAAAGACTTGTGTGATTTACATCAGTAATCATTGCTAAGCAGCTTTTACTAGTCATGCTTGGGAGGCACCATGGCACATGTTCTAATATAGAGTTGGTTTTTAGAAAAAAAGGATTACGAAGAAATGAACAGTGCTCAGAAATCAAATGAGATGAAGTACTTTGTATTGCACTTTTGTGTCATTGATTTCACATCCTTTTTCTTTTCCAGAAGAGGGACGACATCTTATCAGTCCGATCACCTTGGCGTATCAGAAGGGAGGTGTGCTTGCTTCTGGAATAGTAATGTATTTTTTTTCTTCAAAATTAATTGCTTTCAAGAAAATATACAATTGCCATTTGCTGTCATTTATTGTTATGAGCCATAATTTGTGATGTCAATTTATGTCAGATTATTAATTAAAATTGTTTCCTTCTTGGATGCTATTATAAAACTTTTAATGAGAATTTCAAATATATACAAAAATAGTGATCACAGTATCATGAACTACCATCTATCTATTTTATGGCAAATAAGCAAAAATAAAAATTTAAAAATCCGTGCTTCCTCCAAACACCTCATGTCCATCACGCAGTTTCATTCTTTTTCATGCAGTTAATGTATTGAGTTTTTAGACACAAATGGGACCTTTCATCCAAGCTTTAGCTTAGCCTCTTCTGTGTGCCCATTTAGTTCACCTGTGTCATATTGTTATTATTGATAAAATTTATATTAATAGCCACTATTTACTTGGTGCTTATTTTGTGCCAGGCACCATTCTAAGTGTTTTCCTTGTATTATCTTATTATTTCTTTTTTAAAAATTTCCTTTTTTATTGTATTTTTATTACCATTTATCTGCCCTCCACCTTTACAATGACCCTATTGAGTAGAAACTATTGATGAAGGAACCAAGTCTTTCTGAGTTCCCTCAGCCTCAGCAGGTCTGCTAAGGGGTCAGACCATGTTACTTTTCCATACTGTGGTGATCAGAGCTGACAAGGTTTGGAGCTGACCTCCACTAAGATCTCAGGTCTATTGGTCACTGTCCTGAGACTGCTGTTGGCTTTGTGTCTTCTGTTGCCACAGATCCCATCTCCAGGACCCTGAGGTAGCGAGTCAGTGTTGCCAGGATAAGAGATGTAGCTCCACCAGTGAGAAACAATCTGGATTTGCAGTGGACTACCCCTACCTCCTACATGTAGTCTGCCTTTGTGGCCTTGGTGTTTTCTCAAAACTAAGTTAAAGAAAGGATTGGAGCATCTGCTCCAGTGAGCGGTAGAGAATGATGATAAGAATGATGAAATCACCTTGCATGTCCCTCCCAGTGCCTGAACCTAGCCTTCTCACAAACGCTTATTCTTAGTTATAATGGAGTCTGCTCTAGAAATTATGGGTGAATTTGACCAAAGCCTCTTCACTATTGTAGAAATAACTCAAATTCCTCTTGAGAGGAAACTAAAATAAATCTGTTCATAATCAACCAACTAACCAACTCGCTCATTTTATTGGATACTTACTTGGAAGAATAGAAAGAAAACAAACAGCACACTCCCTCCATTTGAGCCATTTAGGAAGATGAGAAATTCTACATAACAATGATCAAAGGCCATACGTTAAGACTGGTGTCCTTTGAAGTAAGGAGACCGCTATATATACAAACCACACAATTAACTCTCCCTCATTTTCCCCACCTCCTTAGAGTAAAGAAGGTAATAAGAAGAGAGATGCTAGAAAAGTTCCAAGAAAGGAGAGTTCAGTAAAATTTTAGGGAATTGAAAAATGTGTCACAAAAGATAAAAATGAGATAAAAAATTGAATCTTGACCAGGAAATATGGCTAAAAGTTTTCTAAATAAAGATAAGAAGACAGGGCATTCTTGATCATATAAATATTGGTAAAGATTCCAAAAAGTAAGCAGTAGGGGGTAATCAATAATTCTTAGCTTGTCTGATAAGGAAAGTATACTATGCATTGATCAGACTGATTTTCTGCATTTATCTTGTTTTTGGTCTTTAGGATGGCTTTGTGTATTCTTTTATTATTAAAGATTCAACTTACAGAATAGAGGATTTTCTTCAGGTGGAAGACCCTGTGGAATGTTTGACATTTTCTCCCAGTTACAAAATGTTGTTGATTCAAACAGACAAGGTATGCTAGATGGTGATTTCTTGGTATGCAATTTTCAGATATTGTTATCATCATTGCATCACAGGAATGAAGGGCAGGGTAGGTTGTGTAATGATACTCTCCAAGTCAGGACTCTTTTAAGTTGCAAATGGAAAAAAAAAACATTTAAAAGGCTTTACTAACAAAGGGAGTTTTGTTTGTTTTTGTGCATGTTACTGAAAGGGCAAGTTCATCTGAGTCTAAGAGCTCCCCTAAAGCCACTGGCCTTGCTTTTCTGCCATCTCTTGGCTCTGCTTCCTCTCTGCTGTCTCCCTTTCCATGCAGACTCACCACTATAACGTCAAAAGAGCCTCCTATAACTCTAGTTTCTGTTTCTATCTTTTTCGTTGACCAGGGTGGAAAGATACCAAATAGAAAACAATGCCCTTGAATCTAGACTCATTGTACTAATTTGGGTCACCTCTCCCACCATGTGTCAATTCCTATGTCCAGGTGGATTTTCAGCACTGATTGGCCAGGCCTGCCCTTGGACCCTGGGTAGAGTCAACCCACCCAAAAATAAACTGAGATGGAGGTGATGCATGGTTCTCTAAGGAAAAGATGGGTTCTGTAAGAAAAGAAGGGAAAGGAATAAATACAGGGCAACATCAAATGTCCACCTCAGTTATACTATTAGAAAGACTCCTAATTAATGGAATGACCTTCAGAGCCCAGGATTAGCGGCAGCTTATACTGTTCGGCAATAATTTTAAATGAATTACAGACAGAGTTCAATGATTTTCTGCCTAAAAGGAATTTAAATGTAAATATGGAAAGACTGCAGTTTCTGGTAATTATCAGAAGTTAAAACAACTATTCTAACTATATTTTAATAAATGACAAGTAAATGACAAACTTAAAATATTTAGAACAGGAAATAATGATAATATAAAGGTAGTATAACAGAAGGTAGAAAGACCCAAATAGAACTTCTAAAGAAGAAAAATACACTAAAAAAGTAAAAATTAAATGAATATGTCTAACAGAAATTGGACACAACTAAAGAGAGAATTAATAAACTGGAAAATTAATTCAGATTAGAGGAGGTTTTCCAGGATGTAGCCCAGAGCCACAAGAGGTAGGAAATGCAGAAGAGGGGGTATGATACATGAGTGATACCATGAAAAGATCTACTATATGTTTGATTGAAATCCCAGAGAGAAGGAAAGAATGGGACAGAGGCAATACTTAGAGAGATATTTTTCAGAACCGATTAAAGACATGAATTTACAGATTCAAGAGACGCAGGGAATCCCATGCAGGAGACATAAAAAGATACCCACACTGAGATTTAACATAGTGAAATTGTTGAAAAATAAAGACAGAGAAAAATCTTAAAAGAAGTCAGAAAAACAGATTGTTTTGAAGGAATTTCAGTTAGACAAACAGCTGGCTTCTATGTGCTAATATTCTAAGTAGGAAATAGTGAATGTATCTTCCATGTGCTGCTGGGGTCAGCAAACTGTGAATCGTCTAGTAGAACGTAAGCTCCATGAGGACGGGGGCTTTTTGTCTGTTCTGTCCTCTGATGTAGCCCCAGCATCCAGACCAGTGTCCCGCACAGTGTACCCTCATAATACAGGGTCCGGCAGAAGTAACGCCTGCTTGAGTGTGCTTGGTAAGGTAATAATGTATAGTTTTAATTTGAACATTTTACCTAAAATGTCATATGATGTGCTTGAGGGTGTTATTGTTGTTACAGAATTACATGCTTATGATTTTGTAATAAAAACTTTTATGATAAAAAGGGGCCATTATTTGTACTGGACCCTGAATTTCTTAAAATAATGAATGAAAGGTAAAATCAGTAAATATCTACCAGATTTTAGAGTCTACAAAGAAGTATTTTTTATATAAATAAGAACAAAAATATTCATGTTTAACTGAATTTGCAGGACTTGTGATTAGTAGACAGGAGACTTTTTATTGTGAGTTAAGTGACCACACCATATTACAGTTACTTGGCAGAGATGCATAATTTAAAGGCTATGTTTTGGGTTGGTTTTTTTTTTTTTTGAGAAGTGAATTTTGGAGCTGAGAATGATGAAGTTGTAAAGTGACAGCTTTGGCCCCATCTTCGCAATTTCCACAGAGACTTATTAAAAGTTTTCGTTAGCATCCTCCGTGATCTAATACGTGATTATTCTTAGTTCATCTTAACAACTTTCCTGGCTTTCCACATATTTCAAATTTTCTGCATCAGTAGTTAGAAAACAATTTTTATTACATTTTATAACCTAAAATACGAATGCCTGGAGTTGAAGAAAAGAATACCCCATTTATTGCTTATTACAAAAGATGAATGAATTAATAAATAAACATTAAGCATTTAAATTTTTAAGTTCCTCAAGGTCAGGGCCTTAAGGAGTTGATCTTTAATATCCCATCACCTAGTCCCATTAGTGCCTTGCTCACAGAAGGCATTTAATACATGTTTGTTGAATTGCTCACATAACAATTGCATTAATTTTCCTTCTTTTTTTTTTCTTTTGGTATATTTAAAGGGATCTGTGTATATTTACACTTTTGGTGAGGAGCCAACTTTGGATAAAGTCCTAGAGGCTTGTGATGGGCAATTTCAGGCGATTGACTTGATCACACCTGGAAACGAATACTGCATAGTAAGGAATATTTTGTTGTGTCACAATAGGGTTTAAAGATGAGATTTTGGGAAGTTCACGTGCAACCTGATACAAAGGAGATAGAGGTTCTTCTTGAAGATGAGGTAGAAATGCCAACCACTTTCATCATCAAATGTACTCCCTAATTAGAATGACATTATCATACTGAAACTCCATAATAGTAATCCCCTGTCAGTGGCCAAGGCAGTTGAAATTTTAGGAGACATTTTGTTTATATTCACCATACAGATTTCCCAAGCCAGACCTTTGAACACACTCACTGCTAATGAGTCATCAACACCCGTGAAACTGTTGGCACTCACCACCTTTCAGAGTGTGGTCAACACCCGTGAAACTGTTGGCACTCACCACCTCTCAGAGTGATGTGGTCCCACATGAGGATGAAAATGAAGAAGTTGCCACGCACGAAATATGAATTCAGTCTAGTTAGAAATAAAAGGATCTACTCTTTACATTTAGAAGAGAATCTTTTTTCCAGGTGTTTTACTATTTACCTATTGTTTATCTCAAGAAACATATTTCACTTTTCCTATGATTTATCAGCAAATACATTAGGACTTTGGGAGTTCTAGCAAATAAAAAAATACATAGATTGTGGAATGGTTACACTTGGGTTTTCTTCTAATCTTGAAATTCTGATTATGTGATTTTTCATCCAGATATCCTCTGATAAGCATTATGTGTATTCTTAGGGTTGTTTCAACTCAGTTAAAAATTCCATGCAAGACTTTCACATTTAGGGTTTAGATACTTGATCCACATTTTCATGTTACCCACTCCCTAGTAGTCAAAAAAACAGAACTTAAATTGTACCATATTGTAGTTACTTTAAGCTGCTTTCAGTCTGGATTCTGTGAAAGAGTAAAAATTATTTGTTAAAATGAACCCTACAAACTGCAGGTTTCCAGTCCAGCACATAAGGAGACTTACAACAAGAAAAAAGCTGAATGGATTTAAAATCAGCGATTCTTCTTAGATCCGTCAGAGAATTGAGGTCACAGGGAAGACCACTGTCCCCCAGATTATAGACAGACAGGCAGATCCACAGTTTAGGGAGCAGATGCCCAGAAGCAGAAACCAATGGAGCCAGTACCTGGGAGCGGGAGGACTGCAACTGAAAAATATGCACATCTCAGGTCTTGGTTAGGAAATATCATGAAAATTCAAAGAGAGCAGGAGGAAACAAAAACAGGAGCCCCAGGGGAAGCAACCCAGAAGTCCTTCAACAGGAGAGTGAACAAACAAATTGGGGTGCCTCCGTACAGTGGAATAAGTATCACTAAAAAGAAGTAAGCCATTAAGCTGTGAAAAGACAGAGGAAACTTAAATGCATATCGTTAAGTGCAAGAAGCCACTTTGGTAAGGCTGTGTGATTTCCTCCATATGACATTCTGGAAAAGACAAAACTGTGGAGAGCGTAAAATGATCAGTGGTTTCCAGGGGTCCAGTGGGGAGAGAGGGAGGGAAGGACGAGGTACAGTAGAGGATCTGCAGGTTGGCAAATGTACCACCTCAATACAAGATGTCAGTAATACGGAAATTGTATGTATGGGAGAGGAGGTAGGTCTTTGTGCTTTCTGTTCACATTTGCTTTCATCCGCACGTGACTGTGCAGGCACCTCTGTGGCAGGACTGTCCCCCAGGCAGCATCTCTGGCTTCTCACATGACGGATTTTTTTTAAAGATTTTATTTGTTTATTTATCTTTAGAGGGGAAGGAGAGGGAGAGAAACATCAATGTATGGTTGCCTTTCGTGCATCCCCTGCTGGGAGTTGGCCTGCAAGGAACCAGCCTGCAACCCAGGCATATGCCCTGACTGGGAATCGAACCGCGATCCTCTGGTTCGCAGGCCCGCGCTCAATCCACTGAGCTACACCAGCCAGGGCTCTAAAATTACTCTTAAAAACAAAGTCTACTAATCAGATAAACAACTATGTATAATTTCCTATTTCTAGGTTTATTCTCTAGGAAATAATGTACTCGATTTTCAAATAATTTTTATTTCAATTATGTTACTAAGAAAATAATCTTTGTTTCACATTTGTAAGCTTAAGTAGTTTTTATGTTACTTAAGTCACATTAAAAATAGAAGTTAATATGTATTAAAATCAAAAGTATTGATGCTGAGATTGGGAAATAATTATAAGGCACATAAAAAGAATAAAATTTTATACTAACTAATCAGAGTAATGTACTAGAAAGGGACTTAGAACATCCCTCCAAGCAGAGTCCTGTTTTCCATTCAGAGTTCTGTGCCTCTTGCTTTCACAGACGCTCACGTATTCAGGGGAAGCTTGTGTTTGGTGTTTAGAGGATGGTGCTTTTGTCAGCAGGATTAATCTGAACACCCCAGTAAGTATGCCTTATAAATGAATTTCAAAAAATATTGAATTTTAATCTATTTTACTTTCGCATATTCACCTGTCAATAGTCTGAGGCAATACTTATTACGGTGGCTTTATTGCTTTTTTCCCTTGTATATTTAGAGTAATTCTTGTGCATAAAGTACCTTCCACAGCCCAGAGGATGGGACTTCAGGTACTACACCGTGTGAAGGAAAGGACAGGTTTTTCTGTGCTTGCAGTTATTTCTGAAATTCTAGCGGCTTAGCTCTCATTCATGCTGCACTTTCACTGTGGACTGGCAGCGTCTCTGCTCCACGAAGTCTCTCAGGGAGACAGGCTGCTGGAGGCTCTACCAGCTAACGACTCCACAGCGCCAGGGTTATGGAAAGAGAGTGCTAGAGGGTCTTGAAGTAGCAATTAAGTGCTTTTACTCAGAAATAAAATATCCCCTTGGTAATAGCTAGTTAAATAGCCCCATCTAACCTCAATGGGATTAGCAATGAAAGAAAATTGCCATTGTAAGCAGCTTGAGCCAAAAATTAAAAAGTAGAGTTATTGGGTCAATCAGCTATAATGTGTAGAACTTGTCTGGCCTCAGGTGAGGCTCAGTCCACCTGTGCACTGTGTTGAGTTTCATCTTTAGTTTCATTTAGTGGTACGCAAGTGCCACAGGTGCCATGCTCACATCAGGCCATCAGGAAAGAGTACCTACTACAGTGGGAGGAGGAAGGGGAAAGAAGTTTCTCCTGTTTAGAAGTCTCATTAAATATCTCCTAATGTCTTAATAACACCCCTGAACTATAGACAAGGGGATGAGAAATGCTAATTGGCTCAAATTCAGCCCTGGAATGGGAGTCAGGTCTGTTTCACTCAACCCTGAAAAATAGGAGAGAGATGGATTCTCAATGGATATCAAAAACTACCCTAGTAGTTACTGGAAGGTAAAGTATAGTATAGGGTATATATTTAAAAATATTGTAATCACTATGTATGGTGCCAGGTAGATACTTGAAGTTTTAGGGGAACACACTGTAAGATATATGAGTTTCTAACCACTATGCTTTATACCTAAAACTAATACAAAATAATGTTGACTGTAGACTGTAATTGAAAAATAAAATTTAAAAAATTTTAGAAGGAGGGAGGCTATGTGAATCATGATTGGCAAACCATATTTCTCATAACACCTGCCATAAGGTGATACCATTTTTTCTATGTTCACAGTTCACTGTGCATTTTACATAATAGAATTTTAAAAAACATAAAAGAACCAAGGAACAATGATAATTATCTCTTCTTAAATTATCATCATTTGCTGTATTATATCATTTTAGATGAGATATGGATCTTGGCAGTGGGTAGGAAAATTATGGTGTTTCCCATTGTAAAATTAAAATCTCAATTATAAAACAAGATGAAGCATTATACTGCACATAAGAAGATTATAAAATAAAAAGACACATAATTCAATGGGATAAATAAAACTTGCCCCAAATGGTAAAGATAAAAATTCTTACCTAAAAGACTGAAATATGAGTAGACTCCGTAATCTGTGACAATGGATTTATTTATTTGTTTCTATTAGAATTACTAGAACTAAAAAAGATCTTAAAATTCATCCAATCACATCTCCTTTTACAGAAGAGAGACACACAGATTTGACAACCCAGCCAAGGGGCTGCATAATCAGGACGTACCTTCTTCTTGACTAAGGAGGGGTACAGGCAGCATCAGATGGCCTGCTTTCCACTTCGGACAGCTTCCCTTCACCTTCACCTGACCAGAGGGGAGGGATTTGGACACCTTTCACAGTGAATTCATCAAATCTTCATTGAGCTTCAGACCAGGCACAGTACACACATATAGTTCAACGCTCCCTGGGGAGAGTTGGCAGTTTTTCCCTGGAGGGAGATAGTGCTGCCCAGTGGGGAATGGATAGGTTGGGGCCAGACCTCCCTGCCTATGCCCACGACTGTGTTCCCGTGACCGTTTCAGGCAGTGATCCTCAGAAAACCCCACCCAGCACCAAGCTAGCAGGATTCAGGGCACTACCAGTAGCTTCCCTTGATGTCACCTGCAAGGGTGCGTAAGACCCCTCTAGATATTGCTGCACCTTTTTAGCCTAGGCCACTATTGCCCTAGAATGGAGAATAATTTCAACTGATTATGCTGAGAACTCACACCACCCATGCATGTACACACACACACACACACACACTCACTCACACACACACACATTGAGAGCTCCCATAAAGTCTTTCAGTTGAAAAAGTGAAGAAGAAACTTCACTATTTTGTTTCTGGTTTCACACTTAGATACCACTGTAGACTCAACCAGAATCAACTAGAAAGTTCACTTTTAAAACTAGAATTAAAACCTGCGTATTTGAGAAACTGTGTATTTAAATGGGTCAGGGCACCCGAGTTCTCATCTGAGCTTTGTCACCAGCTATGAGATCCCAGGGCAAATTGCTGCCCTTTTCTTGGCCTCTATTTTCTGTTCTGCAAAAGTGATTATCTCCTAAGATCTTTTCTACTTCTAATATTCTATCATTGTATTCAAAACAACCTACGAAGTTTAATATGTAGAGAAATGGATCTGATCTTTTGAGGGTCACAAAAGCACATTTTTTCTCTTGGACATTCTGTAAATTATCGTGAGGAACGCAGGGCTCTGTGCTGCGTTCTCCGGTGACTGGACACACAACGCACAGTGATAATGGTCACCTTCCAGAGCTGTCTTCAGCCAGCCCAGCACCCCGGGACCTGTCGTTACCCACCAGATGAATGGTGATTTTGAGAACTCTCTAACGTTCTATAAAGATGTCCAAAAGGTGCTCGAAATTTATTTTAATTTCTTATTTTATTTTTCAGAACTATTGGTGTAATTTTATAATCATTTAGGAGTAACAGTAGAGCCATGGCTTAAAGTTCAGTAAATGTCTTTAACTTTTATCATCTTAATGTCAGGATAAAAAATTCCCTTAACTTATTATGTAACCGATAAGCTCCGGCATGTCAAATGTGTGGCTTGTCATACCACACAACACTGGCCACTCTCCTCGAATTCTGCAGGCTTTTCGAATCAACTGTAGAAATCTGGTGTGTAGGAGAGTCAGCTTCACGTGTGTGTCTGTCTGTCTGTCTGTCTGTTTGCTTTTGGCACAGTGAAGTGAAGCATCTGGGGGTTTCTTTTTAACAGACGACAGTTCTGGCTTGTTCTCCCTCCTCCCTGTCTGTGGCAGTGGGGACTGTGGCTGGCTCTGTCCACTTCTTTGACATCCGGGATGCCAAGTCCCCTCAGGAGGTCCACAAGGCCTTTCTCTCGGAATCCTCAGTCCAGCTTCTCGTGTACGTACCACCTGCTTCTGACAGCAGCTCTGTCGGACCTGTCTGTTGGGAATTCCAGTGAAGCCATAATGCCTTTACATTTTAAGTTTTACATGTTTTGTTTTGGAAGTTAATATAGTGACTTGGCTCAGTGTTCAAAAGGTACAAAAGGGCCGTAGTGACAGGTGTTCTACCCTTGTCCCTGAACACTCAGTTCTTCTTCCCAGAAGCAGCCTGTTACCAACTTCTCATGTCGTTTTTCAGAGGTATTTATCCATAAACGAGCAAAAGGATAAGTATTTCCTTTTATTTACACAAATAATTATCAAGCACTCAGAGTGTACCAGGCAATTCTATTGTATTAACTTTGTGAGATAGAGATTTGTATTGTCTCTACTTTACAGATGGGACACAAAGAGCTTAAATAACTTGCTTAANTGTCTGTCTGTCTGTCTGTTTGCTTTTGGCACAGTGAAGTGAAGCATCTGGGGGTTTCTTTTTAACAGACGACAGTTCTGGCTTGTTCTCCCTCCTCCCTGTCTGTGGCAGTGGGGACTGTGGCTGGCTCTGTCCACTTCTTTGACATCCGGGATGCCAAGTCCCCTCAGGAGGTCCACAAGGCCTTTCTCTCGGAATCCTCAGTCCAGCTTCTCGTGTACGTACCACCTGCTTCTGACAGCAGCTCTGTCGGACCTGTCTGTTGGGAATTCCAGTGAAGCCATAATGCCTTTACATTTTAAATTTTACATGTTTTGTTTTGGAAGTTAATATAGTGACTTGGCTCAATGTTCAAAAGGTACAAAAGGGCCGTAGTGACAGGTGTTCTACCCTTGTCCCTGAACATTCAGTTCTTCTCCCCAGAAGCAGCCTGTTACCAACTTCTCATGTCATTTTTCAGAGGTATTTATCCATAAACGAGCAAAAGGATAAGTATTTCCTTTTATTTACACAAATAATTATCAAACACTCAGAGTGTGCCAGGCAATTCTATTGTATTAACTTTGTGAGATAGAGATTTGTATTGTCTCTACTTTACAGATGGGACACAAAGAGCTTAAATAACTTGCTTAATATCACACGGGTGTAAATGGGAAATGCAAGGATTTGAACCTGGGCAGTTGGGCTCCAGAGTCAGTGCCTTTGCTCTGGAGGGAGCTAACCATATACAGTATTCTGCATCTCATTTTTTTCACTTAATAATGTATCTGAGAGGATGTTTTCTATCCATACATGAAAATCTTCCTCATTCTTTTTTACAGCTATGTAGTATTTTTTAAAAGACAGTGTGTTAGTGGGCATTTAGATGATTTTAAATGTTTTGAAGCTAGACTTTTAAGAAGGCAGCATAGAGTCATTGAGTTTGGACTCATGTGTTACTGTCTTTTCTTTTGTTAATGTATCATAATCATAGGTATTAATAAGAACTGACCTTTGAAATGGGAGGGAGGTGGGGAGCACTGGGTGGGGCAGGGCTGGGAATACAAGACAGAAAATTGTACTTGAACAAGAATTAAATTAAAAAAATGGTCAAGAACTCCCCCCAAAAAAACCCCTAACCTTTGTGTCCTGTCACACACTGTGGCTCATTGAATGTGGTCCTCGCCCCACCGATCGGGAAGGCGTTATGCTTGTACCTGTTCCGCAGACGAGGGAGTTCAGGCTCAGAGGGGTTAAGAGCCCTGCTTGTGGGGCAATGACCCAGCCAGCGCCTGGAGGAGCTGGCTCCCCACCAGTGCTGTTGTGGCCGCCTCTGCTGTCCCCGGCTCAGTGGGGAAGGTCCTGTAACCTCCCTCCAGTCACACCCAGCTCCTCTGTGCCATAGCTTTGGGTGGTACGTAGCTTCTTTCTCAGATCCTTTTCACTTATCCTGATTTGCATTTCCCTACTTTTTCTAATTTGATGAAGGTGTAGAAGCATTTCACCACATTTTTCTTCCTCCAGCCAGGTACTGATCCTGAAGGGGACTGAAATGTACTCAGTGCTAATTTGAGAATTGCTTATTTCCACTGGAAATATTTAGAAAGCTCTACTGTCATCTTTCATTCACTTACAATGAAATAGTTGCCCATCTTTAGTAAATCTTGACTGCTTTGCAATTTGGAAATAACATTAGCCTAGAATATAATGAGTACATTTATATGTAATCACTTGGCTTTTATAAGGTCAGATAATATTGAAAATCACAGACCGTAAGAATGACTGGTTTTGAATGGACCTCAGTGCTGTTATTGAATAAATGTTTCCCATTTTAACGGTGGAACAAGTAAAACCAGACTTCTTCTTTTCCAGTTACGACCAGCGAGGGATGTATCTGTTAGCTGGAACCCCCGAAGGATACGTCTTTGTTATCAACGCCAAACCCTCAAGCTCATTTGAGGTTCTTGGATTCGTAGGTACTACACAAAATGCTTACTAATTTCAAATATTGGCCACTTTATTCCAAAGAGTTTAAGGTGATAAAAGTGGGGAGATAATAAATGTGATCACTTTTGTGATCAAAAAGAAACGTTTAAATAACTCTTAACAGTTACTTTGGAGAATTCCCATACCGGGCAGAGCTGGGCAAAGGGGGTAAAATTGAGACAACTGCAATGGCCTGATCAATAAAATATATTTTTATAAAAAAAGAGGATTCCCGTATCATATTTAGAAGTTTTTGGTGCATCTGCTTGGTGCATAGCTGATACTAATACATTTTCTCAAGTCAGTCATGAATGAATCAACGAAGTGGCTAAATAGACCTGATATTATCACAAAGAGAAGTTGGGTGGTTTATCCCTGAGATATTTTTAAAGGTAATATTTGATCTCTGTTTAAATTTATCTAAAGTTTTGTGATGTGAATCTTTCCTCTTTAAACAAAATGATATCTAGCTTTTCGGTACTGTTTACTTAAATGCCCAGGTAAACTATAGATCTGGTGGGTGAGATGGCACTTTTATGGTAAATAAGAAGAGCTAACACATTTCTCTCTGACTATAAGTACTAAATGTGCGTGTCTATTTACCCCAAATATATATATATTTTTTAAATATATTATTGATTTTTAAAAGTTACTGAGTACCTACTAGGTGTAAAATGCTGAGTCTAGGCCCTGTGGGGCACGGAGAGGTCAAGGACACAATTTAGTGGAGGAGGACTAAGCAGAGTGCTGAGCAGGCTCAAAGGAAGAAGGAATTAATCCTGCCAGGTATGAGCAAAGGAGTGGAGGTAAAAGGGGCATTAATAGAGGGGTGCAGAGGATAGGGAAGAGTTTTCTGAGGATTTAAAGCACTGGAGGATGGGCCATGTTAGTATTTCATCTTGAGATAAAAGTTGGAGCAAAAGCCCTTGGAATGGTAAGAAGTCTGGTGCAATAGGTAAACAGAAGGGTTCACTAGATGACGATTATGGTGGTGAAGTCTGGAAGAAGACAAAGGGTCTGGAGTACCATTCCAAGGAGTCCAGACTTGGTTCTGTGGTTAAAGCAATAGCCTCAGGTTTTCAGATGGGACTAGTGATTGCACTTGGTTTTTCTGAGGACAACTCTGGCACAAGTGTGAAGGGTGGGAAGAGAGGCAAGAGAATGGAATAAAAGAGATGAGTGAGGGAACTATTCTCGTAGTCCAGGCATAAGGCGATATTAATCATGACAAAAGCTAACGTTTACTGAGGGATTTCAATGTTCTTAAGCACTGGCCTGTGTTAATTTGTTTAATTCATTTTTTTCAAGATTTTATTTATTCATTTTTGGAGAAGGGGAAGGGAGGGAGAAAGAGAGGGGGAAAAACTGGTGTGAGTGAGAGAGAAGCATCAGTTGGTTGCTTTTCCCATGCACCGTAACCAGGGACCAAACCCATAACCCAGCCATGTGCCCTAACCAGGGACTGAACTGGCAACCTCTCGCTTTGCAGGACATCACCCAGCCATCTGAGCCACACCAGCCTGGGCAATTTATTTAATTCCTACTGACAACTTTTATGAGGTGGGGACCGTTGTTACACTCATTCACAGGTGAGGCAGTGGAGGCAGAGTGAGGTTAAGTCCTGCTCAGAGTCATGCAGCTACAGGCCATGGTGGGGCTCGGGCTCAGCAAGCCTGGCTCAGGCTCTCCTGCTCTCACTCAGCATGCACAGGCTCTTGCAGCAGTCACCGAGAAAAGGGAGGGAACAGTCGTGAGTGACAGAATTGGTAGGATTCGGTATTGGGAGGCAGGAATGACTCTAACATTTCTAGCCTGGATGGTGGAAGTTTTTGAGCTCATCAACTGAAGTGAAAACTCAAGAAAAAAGGAAGTTATGAAGGTGGAGGAATAGGGTGAGCTGAGGAGCTTGGTACATTTGAAGCCAGTAAGTTCTTCATTTGGGGATCTTCAGTGTAAGTTTGGAGATAGAGATCTGTAGTTCACAGCTTAAGGATAGAATTCTGATCTTGAAATCATGGGAGCTATTGAGAAGGCTTTAGAAAACAGAGTGGATGCAAACCCAACTGTTTACTAAGACCAAACAGGTAACCTTAACATGTAAATTACATGACATAGAATGTGATAGGACCTATGGCTAACCTCAGAGTGGATGCAAGTTCTGCCTAAATATTCCATTTTTTAACCTATCCGGTCAGTCGGAGTATGGGATGGGAAAAACTATTTCCACTGAAGTGTGGACAGAGAAAGACAAGGCAGTGAAGAAAACTGAGGACAGGCCAGAGTAAGAAGAAAACTGGGAGTTGCCTGCCCTAGAAAGAGCTTGGAGGAGAAGGCTGGATGAGAGGTGTACTGTGGCAGAAGCATGAGTGGGGCGAGTCCCGCGAGGAGGCCCTTGTGTATTTGCCGATCAGGAGATACCCCTGGGAGAGTTACTTTTGGGGGGTGGAGAGGCAAAGTGTCAGGGAGGGATGAGAGGTTGGAAAATGAAGTCGGTAAATGGCAATTCTTATTTTAAAAAGTTTAGCCCTGGCTGGTTTGGCTCAGTGGATGGAGTACCGGCCTGCAAACTGAAAGGTCACCAGTTTGATTCCCAGTCAGGGGTCATGTCTGGGTTTCTGGCTAGGTCCCCCATGGGGGGTGTTTGAGAAGCAACCAATCAATGTATCTCTCACACATCAATGTTTCTCTCCCTGTCTTTCTCCCTCCCTTCCTTTCTCTCTAAAGATAAGTAAATGAAAAAAAATCTTTAAAAAATTTTAAAAAGAACTTTGCAATAGAGAAAAGAGAATTGGATGGTAACTGTGATGAGGAAACAGGATTGAAGGAAGACCCTGCTTTGAAAATAGGGGGTTCTTGAGGGCTGAATAGAAGAAACCCTAAAAGACACAAGAAAACAAAAAGAAATAACTGATAGCACATGGTCTAACAGGACATTGGAGGCATGAGCTCAAAATCACAGATGGAAAGGTTTTACATTTTGTTCTACAAAAATGTCAGGAAGATGGGAACAATGTAAAATTTTGTAAGGTTGAGGTCAAGTTCATATCAAATGTTCTCAGTCTGATTCGCTAAGAGGAAAGGTCATCCACTGAACATCTGAGGGGAGGGGCTGATGTTGGGGCCCTGAGAAAGTGGGCACATGCAAAACAGCCCCTGTGGACACTAAGAGCAGTGGATCTGGAGAGAACCCATGGTGAGTCCCAGGCACAATCTCGCAGGGGTCGGATTACTTAGCTTCTTGGAAGGCAAACTCGGGTCCTGCATATTTGCACCACACCCTCAATGCCTCGACCACAGGTGCAAAAAACACTAAAGGCTGAGTTTGCCTGATATTAGGAATGGGCAAACCAGCTTGAGTGGGTATTCAAGGGGCCAGAGCAGGCAGGCGATGCTAAGAGGAATGGGCATGGAGGCCTCCCCACGTGGGAAAGAGACCGAGTCCCTCCAAGCTGTGTTGAAAAGACCAACAGACATCTTACCAGGAGACTCCTTTATCTGTGCACCAAAAATGGCCCTGTTGAAAGGTCCCTTTAACTATCTAGTCAATAAATTTGGATCTAAAGATTCAGTGAAGGCAATTCTATAATGTGATATCTTGCTTGGGGAGATAACAAGATTCTTTAAACTTATCGATGACCACTAATGGTATGGTGTTGATTTCCGTTTTCTTTCAGAGGTGCAAAAAGGCATTTTACAAATATCAACAGTGTCTCTTTTGGAAACAGACATAGTGGAAGTGATGGTACTTTCCTCACTTCCAGAAACAGGAAGAAGCCGTATGGAAATATTTACTCTGCCTGTAATACTACCTCAAGGTAAAAAAAAAGACAAGCAAACAATTCTGTCCTGGGCTCAGACAAGTATTTGCTATAACTTTTTTCCCCCCTGGTGATAGCATGTTTCTTTCTCTTAACATGTGAAGAGGTAAAATGGCCATCTTAGTATGTGTTACAAACTGAAACTTAATGAGGCTGCTAAATAATGTGAAACTAGTGAACTTTCTTATAGGCCTTGTCATTCATGTGACTCTGTCCACTTACCAGAGGAAAGAAACAGGATCGACTAGCGCTTTTGTCAAATTGATTTGTCATTTTGTAATGCCTGTTTTTTATACTTTTAGATATACATAGTCAAACTCATAGGTTATTATGTAGTTACCTTCACTCATAAAATTCTGAAGAAAGCTTTCTGGCTAGAGGTCTGATAAAATACACACTCTGTTTTAGGTAACTAATAATCTGGGTAGCTATTTTGCAAATACATCATTGTAGAGTATAAGATAGCCAAAGCCTCAAAGTACTTTTATATTTTATTAACCATGTTTTAATTAAAGGCCATCATGAGTTTATTTTAATATGTCCCTAGTTAATTGATGTAATTAACCAAAGCCTTATAAAAGACTTTATTCGGTATCAATTATTTAATATTCAAGTAATTCCAATGGAGCCCAGTTGTTTTTAAGTCGTTTTTATCACCCACTAGCCTCTGCATTATTAATAGAGCATTTAACATTTTTATTTCACTTTTCATAGTTGTTCATAACAATTAAAAAATAAAATCAATGTATGGTGGAAGTGATCTCTCTTCTCCCTGAAATCTTGCAGTTTCTGCAACCTTTGCTGATGAGAGAGGGAGGCTGAGGAACGAATTCATCCACAAGTTCCTGTATGAGGTGGAGCACAGCCTGTCCTCGGCAGTGCTGAACTTCCAGAGCAACCGCGTGTACGGCTTCTGTAACGAGATGCCCTACCTCTGTGCCTATCTCCTTCCTGCGAAAGTAGGCCAAAACTCAAGCTTGCTGTCATTTAGCTTAGCAGTCAAGATGGACACATCGTATTAATCAGACATGACCCATTCTTTAACATCACAGCCCAGTTAACAAGTGGTTTTACTGTTGTAACATGATTTCCTTGGATTAGATATGTGTTCATCCATCGTACTGTGTTTGAGGAACCTCACACTGGTGCTACATCTGTCACGATTGACAGATAAACATGCAGATGACCCAATATTAGTTTAGTGCCCTGGAAAAACAAGCGAACACTAGAAAATCTATCCCACAGGTGTGAGGAGCTACAGGGCTGATGATTTTCAGTGGAAATTTGCCCTTAAACCCTAAGCAAAATTGCACAAAGTAGTTCAACTGTGTTTCTGGCATCCTTTCATTACACTCTTTTCAAACTTCTCCCATGTTGTGTCACCTCCAGACACACACTCTGACCCAGATCGTCTGCCACCCTCCCTCCCTAAACCCTTCAGTCAAAGCCCTTCTCTCCCCGAGTAACCAATGTCAGCAAAGTATGAGACCAAGAAATTCAGAGAAGGAAGAAATGGCGAGTGATAGATAGGGAGGATTCCCAAAAGCTTCGTGGAGGAAGTAACATTTGAACTGAACTTTGAAGAATGGGTTAGATTAAGACTTGGAGAAATTTTGTAGACGATCTTGGTGGGGGTGGGGTTGCTGAGGTAGGGAGGAAGCAGGACTGGGGGGGATGAGGAGGGGAAGGGCATGCCAGACATAGCATGTGCCGGGACTTGGAGGTGGAAGTGCATGAAACACATAGGGGCGTGTTGAGTAATTTACTTGGACTTGAGCGTGCGGATGTATGAAAAGGATTAGTGAGGAAGATTGTCAGTATAGTCTAGGGTCTTTAATGATAACAAGTATATAAAGACTTTCTCACTTAGCCAATCAGACTTTTATTTTCAAACAAAGATGAAACGATGTGACACAAATGTAGGTGTGCACTTTATCATGTATTGGTTTATTTCCAGTGACAGTTTGCAAACTTGAGTCTGACTGTATATGCACGACAGTCCCCTGATCTTCTCTGTGATGCAGTCGTTTTCTTTGGTTGGCAGGAACATAACGGCGTTTGCGTTCTTCAGCCCTACCACAAAGTGCAGAGCAAACAGTATGGACCTGGAGTGCTCTCCCTATCTGCGCATGGATTGTGGCTCATAACGAAAGCTAAATGTGGGACTGTGTGTATACGAGACGTTCACACTTTGGTAAACTGTTTTTTTAAAAATCATGGGATGTATATCTTAATTTCATTTAAGGAGCAAAAGCAGCTAGGAAAGAAATTGGAATTCTTTGTTAGGTAAATTGAGTCGTAACTTATTTGCCACTGATGGTGTCATTGACTTTAACATTAGGCGTATTTATGTGCCTCAGAGATTTGAGTCTCTGAGGGAGGAAACACCAACCAGGGAAGAGATCTGCACCGAAAAAGCCTGGGCAGAGCTGCCATCAGTGAGCTCCAGCCCAGCTCTTCCACCACTTACGTGTGTGTGCCTTGGAAACGCACTGAGCTTCAGATGCTCCCCTGGAGTATTTGGGAAGCCCTGCTTGCTCTCATCCTGTGGGATTCTGGCAAGAGCCGATGAGAGGGTAGATGCCAAACTGCTTTGGAAATAGTGAACTGCTGTGCAGACCTAGGGATTATTGCTGCCATCCACCTGGCCTGGAGGGCTTCTGGGCTGGTTGCTGCTGTCCCCAGCTGGCTCTTTATGTGATGCTGGACCCAAGCTGTACTGGTCATCAATATAGTTTAATGCAGTCAGTGACTCTTACCCAGCATTCAGATACCCCATATCTGAATCGTTGCAGTGACCCACATGACACATGCCTGCAGGTCTGCGTCAGCTGGGCCCTGTTTCTGCCCATCCAGCTCTCCTTGCTCACATCTGCAAGAAAGCATATTTGGAACACAGTTGGGCAAAAGTGATATTATTATTATACAGAAAAAAACTTAAATCCCTTGAGATTTTTTGTGAGTGAACAATTTGTAGACTGCCTCTTATTTAAATTATTTGTAATGTATGCTACAACTGATAGTGGTGAGGTATGGCAAGAGGTCAAAGTTTGGGGGGCAGAGTTAGTCTATGCAAAACACCTAATGTAGGAGTTGTCTGTGGCAGCACTGTTTGTAAAGCAACCTGCTGCCCGTCAACAGAGGACTGGGTAAATAAATAATGGCACATAAAATACATACAAGTAAAATACCGAATATTGTGCAGCTGCAATGCAGAATGAGGAGACCTTTATGCAGCAATATGGAAGGAACCCCAAGACACTATTAGGGAGGAAAGGCAAGGTGCATAATATCAGTATTATTACCACACTACAATTTATGTTGAAATTTGTGTAAACATTTATTTATATGCATAAAAATGTCTGACAGGACATTGAAGGATATTGAGAGGTGGTTGGGGAATGGTGATAGGAAGATTTCACTGCATTCAATTCTATAATTTCTTTTAATTTTGAACCATTTAAATGTAGTACCTATTCAAAGTTTTTTAAAAATTTAAGGTATCAAGGTGGAGAACCTGTGTGACACAGAAATCCCAGTGTTTAGTTAAGGGGCAGAAACTATCACCCTGTGTACCAAATTAGTGGTCTTATCTGGGTTCCAATTAAATGGCTTTAATTAACATTCTTCATGTGGGGCACATTCTCATCGCCCTCAGCCTCTTCACCCATAGGTGGAACCTGCCTGCCTCTTGAGGTCATCTGAATTTGCCCCCTCTGCTTATTCAAGGCCCCTCACTTAACTTCAGAGCCTTCAGCAAGTTCATTCACTTCTCTGTGCCTGGTATTCCTGTTACAGATTGATGATGATAATCCCGCTCCTTCCACACTACCGCAGACGGGGGAATGAATCAGTACTGGTGCAATGGTTTCAGCTAGGGATTTTCGGTGCTCCGTATTACCCAAAGGCTACTTCCATACCAACTAAAATGCTATTGAAAAATAGAAAAACATTTGTCAACAAGTAGAGTGTATGTATCCCCCTTCGAAAAACCATGTGATAGAATCGTGTTTGTAATTTTTGCACTTTGTTCCTAAAACTATGGAGGAAACGTTTGTTCGGTGTCGGAGTCATTCTCATCAGGGGCACGGAATCCAGTCGGTGAGCATTTCAGTGGATGGACAAAACATCCTGGTGAACGGGAAAGGTGATGGCACCCTTGTCTGCCTAAAATGGAGGTGTGTATAGTAAAAAGTAAGCAGTTTCACATGGTGTGGTGTTTTAAAATACAGATTTTGTTATTATTAGGCACGGTGAGGCCAACATAACAGGAGACAACTGTCATTGAGAAGACTGTTATACTCACAGATCCCAAGAGAAGGGGGCCTGCCCTGCTACTGGGGGCCACATGGGGAAGAACCAGGGTGGGCAAAGGAGCAGAGTGGGCAGGAAAACCATGGGCAAGAGCCTTCATTGTGGTTTCCATGCAAAGGAGCAGGTAGATTTAGAATTGGCTCGTTTAAGCTCAGTGGAGGAAATGGTTGGGTGTAGGTTCTGGATTAGTTGGTGGGCATTTGAAAGATGGTCTCCAAAGTGAGTCATTTACTGTTTCTAGGAATTGGCCGTGGGAGAGGAGTCCCTCCAGAGTGAGCATGACCCCAGATGACAAAGCATCAAAAATACAAAACCAAAAAGGACATATTTAACACATATGAGATGATCAGTCCTCCTGTTCATAACACCTGTAGGAGAAGTACAAGAAATGAGGACAATTCTGAGTAGGAGATATCTTTAAAAACTCCTGTTTGTCCCTAAAAATCCTTACACAGAAATGTATGTATGTATGTATGCATACAGACTGACTTGCCTAATTGAACTTTGCTTAAATGATATTAATTTATTTAGACTTTGCTTATACTAAAAGTAAAATTCTAGATATGCAAACACTACTAAACATACAGATGATGACCAGGGGGCAGAGAGCATGAAGGTGACAACCAGGACTTTGTTCCTTCTTTGATCTGCCAGTGGACATCACTAGTTAATGTGCAGTTCATTACCACAAAAATAGTATCTCACAATGCCTCATGTGATCAAAAGCATCATAAAACATGGCCTTTCTCAGCAAATTTGAAAATGTTAAATATTGCAGAGATTTTGTGTCCTAACAATTTTGGTAGCCATTTCGTTCAGACTCTTTGAAGACTGCACCATTGTGCCCATTTTATACACGAACTCTTAATGAACTTGTACTTCACATATGTCTTCACCGGTTCTTTATAGTCAGTGAACAAACAGCATCCTAGGTAACCACAAGCACGTGCTGAAGCCCTGTTTTGGGAAGTAAAGGCATTTTCACCCATAGCAGTTAATCATGTGGACCTGTGACTCCAGACAAAGTCGACTTATAACCCGAGTCCAGGACTTACCAGCTTGTGCCCTCCGGCCCAGGACAACCCTCCCAAATCCTCTATAACAGATTGTTCAAGGTGGGGCCTGCGGCACCTGTGAGCTCGTTAGGCGGGCGTGTCCTTGGGCCCCACCCCGACTTTCTGAGTCAGAGTCTCTGTGGGTGAGGTCCCAGAATTTGTTCTAATCATTCTGCCAGGTTTATCAGACGTTCCCAGAGTTCTGAGACGTTCTGGTGTGTTGAGTGCTGATGGGGCCTACGAGGGTTGAACGGGATACGTAGGTAAAGCAGCGCAGCACCTAGGACACCTGAAGGGCTTAACCAGAGTAGTTAGTGGCTCTCCTGTGCCATGGCCAAGGCAGGCGTAGAGCACGCAGGGTAGGGGTATGGGGACGGCATGAGGATAGGGTCACCCAAACAGGTGAAGGGGCTTGTGGTACCCTGGAGCCCATGGACAGGCCCTCCTCTAAGAAGCAGAGCCCTCATAACTACAGGGCAGTGCAGAGACTTGTCCACACATTTCTTTCTGTAGAAGTGGTTGCATATCTGGAAATAATGCCACTGAAGGTGACTTCTTAAAATTGTGGTTCTATAGCCTGTGTGTTTTCTCTTTTTAATATAGGAAGTTTGGAGGAAGCTTAGCCAGTGACATTCTTGAATATAGCCAGCAACTTTTAACTTCCCTGAGCAACACCATGGAGGAGGAGAATGATTCTTTAAGAACAAAACGAAGCAATTTCTCAGGATCAGAACCTGAACACACAGTTGAGTTCCAATATAGTTTTTTTCTCCTTATGTCGACATAAGAAATATCCAAATCTGTAAAGAATCTTTATTAGAATTCATCTGAGCCAAATGGACAATTGCCAGGACTCAATCTCAAACGCTCCTCCACCGATGACGGTTTCACAGTTTGTTTTATGCGTTGTGAGTTAGGGAGGGAACTAAGGAAGGTTACTTGAAAGTAAGAGAGTGCAAGGCGGGGACTGGATTACAGGATAGTTGACAAGGCTATGTGCTCTGTTGAGGGTGGTTACTCGTATTTCAAAAGTGTGTTGACCCAGACTCATAAAAACTACGAACAGGGCTTGCTTAAGACAAAGATAATTTTTTTTACTAAGAAAGTTACCTGCCTGGGGCATGCCTGCCCACCATAACCCGCCCGTTTAGGAATTTAGGATCATGTCCCCCTGTGAGGTTACTTTCCACGGAACTCCTGTTTTTATCCCACTTCCTTTTTTTCTTTTTGAAGCAGCTATCAGTTTGCACTTTTCTTTAAGTGGATGTTCAATAATTTCTCAAAAAAGAGCATGAGCTCCACCTGAGAGAAGATATTCAGCCTTTCTCTGAGCAATGGCAAATATTATACTTCAGATCTTATTTAAACCATAATACAAGATTTGGGCTTGCCTGGGGAAAACATCTTACTACCAATTGCGGTGCTTGGTCAAAGTAGTCTCTCTTCTATACTTTTATGTCACATGCACTATTTAGGAAGTGCCTAGCCAGAGAATAGCATTCATTCATTCAATCACTTAACAAACATTTATCAAGGACCTACAAATGCTAGGCTGTGGGGAGAATAGAAATGAACAAGATAGAAAAAGTTTCTGCTTTCATGAAGCTTGCATTCTAATTGAGGGCCGTCAGTGAGCAGAGAGAGAGCTAAATAAGCAAATAAATAAGAAAAATAGAGAGTAACAAGATCTAGTCAGTGAATAAAAATGGCTTGGTAAGATAGTGTGTGTGTCTGGAATAGCCTCTACAAGGAGGTGATGTTTAAGCTGAGGCCTGAATTAAAAGAGGGTGCCAACACGCACCATGGGGCAGAGGTACTCAGGGCAGGGGGAGAAAAGAGCTTCACGTGTCTGAGGACCTAAAAAAGGCTTGTGCAGTGAAAGGAAGCGAGAGAGAGACGAGGTCCTCAAGGTGGGAGAAGGGGTCCTCAAGGTGGGAGAAGACTTTGTAAACCGGGAAGAGTTTAGACTTGATTTTACATCTAATGGGAACCTATTAAAGTGTTGTGAAGAGAGAATTTACAGGATCTTATTTACATGTGTGAAACGATTATTCCTGGTGCGTGGAGAATGCTTCTGTGGGGGATAAGAGCGGAAGCAGGGAGCTTGGCTACAAGGCTATGGCAGAGGTCCAGGCAACGAGGGTGGAGGTGGAGGAGTGCTGCAGAGAGGAGGTGGTAGACTCCAGGGAGGTTTTCCAGTCTGAGTTAACAGAGCTCCCTGGTGGATTAGAGGGAGAGGGACTTCTAGAGTTTTTGCTTGAACAACTGTGCAGGAGATGGTAGTGTTCGTGAAGATGGGGAAGACTGGGCTGGGGAGCCACTGTGGGGAGAAAGAAGAGAACCTGAGATCGGTTACTCATGCCAACCTTGAGAAGCCACGAGAAGGTACCAGGTAGGCCACTGGATAGATGAGCCTTGGTTTCTGGGAGAGGCCAGGACTGGAAATGCTGATTTGAGAGTCAGGGCATGTGAATGGAGTTTAAGGCCATAAAGCCAGGGGAAGTCATCATGGAAAAGTGAATGGTAAGAAAGAGAAGGGACCAGGACAGAGCATCTTCTAGAGATCCAGGAGAAGAATTTGGGGAAGCAGAGGAGACTGAGAAGGGGTGGCCCATGAGGCTATGGGGGGCCAGGAGAGTGTGATATCCCAAATTCTCAAGACATTTTGCTGCAAAGAGGGAACAGGAAAAGGGTAGTAGGTAAGGGGATGCGGTAGTCAGTGGAGAGTCGCTTTCCTAGGACAGCAGGTACCACACATATTTGGGAAAGACTGGGTGGAAGGGAGGAATGGATGCTGCAGAAAGGCGGTGGGATTGTGTTTTTAAGTGTAAAGGCCACGAGTAGGTAGAAAAAATTAAGATCCTAAGTACAGGCCTTGATAGGCAGGAGTTTTCGATCTATAGCAACAGGAAGATGGCAGAGTGTGATGTGGTGAACATACAGCCTATCTGATCATTTTTTTCTCAGTGAAAAGTGTAGCTGATGTAAGGACAGACTGGTAGAAATTAAATTAATGAAATATTACATCTTAGGCAAAATGTTTGGTATTATTTTTTTAAAATACAAGAAGTTCAAAGGGATTCAAAACAACTATGTAAAGTAGCATGGGAGAGAAACCTGATGAATCTTAAATTTCAGAAGTATCTGTCTTTTTCTAAGATAAATGAGAATATGAGGTTAAGCGTTGACTCATCGCAAGAGGAATTAGTCCAAGCCAATAATATGAAGGAAATTCCCTGGATACAACAAAAAAGCCAAGAGGTATTTATAAAACATGGGGGAGGTTTGAAATACGGCTGTGTAGGTGTGCCAAGTAGATTAGTTTCCTGTGAAACCTGTTGGAAAGTTGGAAAGTAGAACGAGATACTACTTGGCAGAGCATTCCATTGTACGAGTGTAGTTTTCCTGAAAGCAAACAAACACCCTAAATATAGCCCAGTCTTTTAGATTAAGTTCTAAGAAAGTTATATGATCTTCAAGAACTATACTTAAGCTAATGTGAAACCCAGCAAAGCTGTTCACATAAGCTAAAGCAAAGAACAAATTTCGATACCTCGTGTTGGAGGGAGTTTGCGACGGGCTGCTGTTGATGGAAGAAAAGGTGGGCCAGGGGAAGGGACATCCTGGCTCTGATGTGTAGAAAGGTGACAAAGGTAGTGTTGTAAGTAGCTCATGCAGTCTCACTCAGGTCCCCAGTAAAACAGCAGACTGATTTTCCCTTGTCCACTATTCTCTATTTAATGTTGTACTACCTAGTTATTTTCATTCCACTGGCCTTACACCTGATTACAACTGTTATGTCGCCTCAGTCAACCCAATAGCAATTAAGTAAGGTATTGCAGTGTTAGAAAATTTTGTTTCTAGAGAAGCGCTTTCTGTTATGTGTCTGTCTATGTGTATATGTGCGTGTATGGGTGTAGGTATGTATGTGTCTGTCATAGGCCTCGCTATCATTTCTCCAGCCTATTTAAATGAAATGCTTGTCCCATTTCAGGCCATCAAAAAGGAGGTTAAACTGTTTTCCAACAAAAGGAAAGAGATAAAAAGAGAAATCAGAGCACTTGCTAAAACTGTAAGTGTTATGATATCATATACTAATACACTTGACCCTCCATTTAAAATTACTTTTTGAACTTTACTTTGTTCAATATAGCATGAAGAGCTACACCCATTTTTCTCCTGCCTGTATGTCAGCTCAGTTGTCTGGGTTACTTCAACAAGGTAGAATTGTTACCGCATCCCACTACATATAAATAAGCCATCTTCTCTGTCTTCTCCAAATACTGTCTTATTTTTTTAAATAATTATTTTAATTAAAGTTATATGTTTACAGTTTTACAAATCAAATGGTGAGTTACATAATTAAAAATAATGTGTTAAAGCAGCACCTCCCCTACTTTTTTTTCATTATGATTCCTGTACTCTGAAGGTAGCTGTTTCCAATTCTTTTAGTTTTTCTGTGCGGCCATTTACTTCCACCTTTCTAAATAGTTTTCTTTTTTTTTTAAGAAATATATGCTTGTTTTTTTATATTTTATTTATTTATCCTTAGAGGGGAAGGGAAGGAGAGAAGGAGAGAAAGAAATATCAATGTGTGGTTGCCTCTTGTGAGTCCCCCGCTGGGAACTGGCCTGCAACCCAGGCATGTGCCCTGACTGGGAATCGAACCTCGATCATGTGGTTCACAGGCCCGCGCTCAATCCACTGAGCTACACCAGCCAGGTCTAAATAGTTTTCTTGATACTGCTATCTCTTGGTATTTCTGTTTTGACACTAACTATGGGCTTCCAACTATTGAAGATGAGTATTTAGGTTCTTTGACATGCCCACCCCATCACTACAGCATATACATAAATTCATACTTAATATGCACAGTACTGTAGTTATCTAAATATTCTTCAAAGCTGAGTCACATGGTATATTATCATTCCATTTCCATTTTTACAATTTTATTTTTCCTGGAATTAATGATTACCTTTGTTTTGTATTGCCTAGTCAAACTGAAAATACTTTTTAAAAAAACCTTCTCAATCCAAATATCTGAGGAAATCAGACTGTCAGAACTTTAAAAAAAATTTACGTTGTGACCTCTCTTTTAAAATTTTCCACCTGCCAGCTGCAGTCTAAGCACCCTGCTCTCTAGACCAGGCACACCGTTGCTGTCCCAGGGACTCCTCTTGTCCATCTTTCCAGGAAATCTTCTCCCCTGCCTCCTGAGTTGGACCTCCTGGTTTGGGGGTCTCATGGATTTTCCTCTGTTTTCTTGGTGTGTACTTCCAGCAGCTCCCCGAGAAGGACTGCTGTGCTGTCCCATGTTTGGGAGCCATCGTTTATCACTGGGCCGTGCTTCCGGCCTATCATTTAAAGGTAATACAGGGTGAATGACACCTGCCCCCTAGAGTTGTACATTGCTTTGGTTCTTGAGAAAGAGTACACAGGAACTACAGTTTTTGAGACTCGGTTTTTCTTAAAATATCTTTGTCCCACTCACACACTCATTTGAGAGTTTGCTCCAATGTTTTCTAGCTTTCAGTATTTGCTTTAAAGAATGTAGTCCTTTTTGACTCCAAGTTTTTTGTAGATAACCAGATTTTTCTCTCTGGAAACTTATAGGATCCTTTTGTAATTCCTGCTGTTCCAGAATTTCACAATCACACACCTTTAGATGTCCGATGGATATTTTTGGTTTGCTGGTACAGACATGTTCTCCACCCTTTTCCCCCCCTGTTCTGAGCCCGGCCTTTGTGGGTGGCATCGGTGAACTCTCTGGCCTCTGGCTTCTGTTTGGGTTTAGCCACTGAGTGATACCAGAGGATATCAGAGGGCAGGAGCTGAGTAGGGTCAGGGTTTTTATTCCTCCGAGTGCTCTCTGTGGTGCTCTGAGTTTGCAGCGACTGCCAGCCCTCTCCTATAGCTACAGACCCCTTTAGGTTTCAGTAGCCACTCCCCACCCTTGCCCTTCAGACCTGGGAGCGGTATCAGTTTCCTGTGTTTGCAAGCCTGAGATGCTTTACCATGCCTTGCAGTTTCCCTTACCCTGCCAAATCTCCTTTTTTGAAGTCTCTCTCCCCAGTTACCTGGTTTGAGTATGCTGTTTCCTACCAGGACCCTAATTCTTAAAAATTTATTTATTTTGAGAGACAGAGAGAGAAACATCAATTTGTTGTCTTAGTTATTTATGCTTCATAGGTTGCTTCTTATATGTGTCCTGAATGGGGATTGAGCCTGCAACTTGGTACATAAGGGCAACACTCTAAGCAACCAAGCTACCCAGCGAGGCCAAGGACCCCTGTTTGCATGTTTGGGTTTTTTCCCTCTTGTATGTGCTGGGCATTGGTGAGCACGTTCATTAAGAAATCTGTCTTTCAGTTCTGGTTGTTCTTAAATTTTTCTTTGTTAATTTCTTCCCCTTTGTTTTATTTTTCTAATCATTAATGAGGTTGAGCATCTTTTTATAACTCTAAAGGCTATTTATATTTCCTTTTCTGTGAATTCTCTGTTCATATCCTCTGCCTATTTTTTCTGTTGTTAGTCCTTTTCTTTTTTCTTGTTGGAGTTCTTTATTTTCATTATTAACATATTGACTTTTGATCATTAGGGTTAGCTAAGCTGCGATAATAACTAAACTCCAAAAAACATAATGGCAGAGAGATGAGAAATGTATTTTTTTTTCTCAAAAAACAGTCCTGAGTGGATGTTCAAGTCAGCAGCTGCACTGTTCCATGCAGTCATTCAGAGACCTAGGCTGCTGGCAACCGTGCTAACTTCCCCGCGTGGCTGCTAAGGTTGTGTTGCTTGTCTCGTCCCAGGTAACTAGAAGAGGAGAAGAGCAGGGAGGGGCGGGGGGGGGGTGCCTCAGACAAATCTAGAGGTGGCCCTTATCACTTGATTGAATCACATGAAATTGCTGTTTTATATGGGTCAGCCTAATATACTACAAATACTTTGTCTTCTCTCAGCTTTTATAATATGCCTTTTTAAATGCAGACTTTAACACTTATGACCCAAGTGTATTGATCATTTTATTTATAGCTTTTGTTTTTGTGTCTGATTTTAAAAGAGCTTTCAAAGTCTTGCATATTTTTTTCTACTACTCCTTTATTTCACCTGTAATTCATTTTCATGAATGGTATGAGGTGTGGATCTAATGTCATTTTTTTTCATTTCTTCAGTGTTTTCTATTGAATATGCATCCTTTCCCCACTGATTTGTAGCTCCTCCTCTCTCAGCCCCTGGAATCCCATGTATACAGATCGTTTCTGGACTCTCTGCTCTGAAATTGAGTATTGATCTCCTGAGCTAATTCCAAACTATTTTGATTGTTATAGCTTTATAAAATATTTTTATATTTTGAAACTAATTCTCTCTTTGCTCTTCTTTTACAAAAAAAGTTGGATTTTTATGCATGGTTTTTCATTTGAATTTTAAAGTCAGCTTGTCATGCTTCATGAAAAACTCTGATTTGATTTTAATTGAGAATATATTATTTATAATATGATTGGATGAATTTATATAATGTATATTTATATATTATATTTATTTATAATATAAATTTTATACAACATGTATTATATAAATATGTAAACATATATCTTTAATTTAAATATATATTTTTCAGTAAAGTTTTATAATCTAAAAGTGACTATAATTTTAGGTTATTTTAGGTATCTTGTAGTTTGTTTTACTTTTG
The DNA here is from genome assembly GCF_014824575.4 of Sturnira hondurensis. Lineage (NCBI taxonomy): Eukaryota > Metazoa > Chordata > Mammalia > Chiroptera > Phyllostomidae > Sturnira > Sturnira hondurensis. The sequence continues at coordinate 9,213,301 of NW_028087485.1, forward strand.
TGAAAGGAATATTTTTCTATTACATTTTCTAATTGGTTACTACTGGTATATATGAATATTACTCATTTTATATAAGATCACCTTGCTGAATTCTATTTTTAGTTCTATTTTATCAGTTGATTTTCTTGGATTGTCTAGGTACATTGTTGTACCTTCTGAAAATCACATGCCTCTTCCTTATCAATCTTTATACTTTATTTCTTTTTCTTGTCATATGGCAAGGGCTTCTAATATAATAGTGGTCGTGGCAGTGGCCATATTTGTCTTCCTCCTAACCTTCATAGGAATGCTACTAACTGTTAAGTGTGATGCTTGCTGCAGCATCTGAGCCTTGTGACTTAAGAGTTTTTCTTGTGGATTTTATTTTGAAATTGGTCAGATGCCTTGTATTCCTCAGATGAACATTTGTCATTTTAAGCAGTACACCAGATACCATTTGCTAATATTTTATTTAGGACGTTTGTATCTCTATTTATAAGTAATATTGGTCTAATTTCCTTATACTTTGTTTGTCTAATTGTGGTATCGGGATTATACTAGCCTTATCGAGTGATTTGAGTAGTTTTCTACATTTTTCCCCATTCTCTGGTACAGTGTGTGTAAAATGGGAATTCTGCTTTCTTTAATATTTGGTTAAAAGATAAATGACCCATAATCCCCCCTACACACATATAAAACCATCTGGGCCTAATATCTATGCAGGAGTTGATTCTTTCCTATTGTTTTAAGTTCTTCTGTGTTCATTAGTCTTACTAGGTTTTCTATTTTTTTCAAGTATAAATTTTATCAATTATATTTTCTTAGAAAAGTATCCATCTTATCTAGATTTCTAAATATATGACATAAAATTTTATAATCTAATTTCAAGTCTCCTAATTTTTGTTATAGTTTTCTTTTTATTCCCAATGTTGTATATGTATACCTTTTATGTTTTTCTTGATCATACTTTCCAATAGCATTTTAATTTTATTAATATTGTATGGTTTTTATTTATTTGACTCTAATAGTATAAGAACATTATGTATAACTTATACATTTAATTAATTTAGGATTTTACCAATTTGGAATTTTATTCATTTTTTCCCTACATTATTCAGGTTTATTTGTCCTCATTTTGTTATTTTTTATTGAAAACTTGGTTAATTTACTATTGTTTTTTATTAGACATGTCAGGCCATAAATATTCCTCTGGGTACCACTTTGACTACATTGCATTGATTTTTATATACAATTTTCTCATTATTGCTTTTCTCATAAGCTTGTTGAGGTTGTCTTGAGTCTAGTCAATTTTGGTTACTGTTCCATGTGTGTTTGTAAAGAATGATATCTTATACACCTAAATATCAATAATTACTCTATATCATTCCATGAAGTGATGAATTTATACATTTTGTTATTGCTTATAGATGAATGAACTTTTAAGGAGTAAGCCTTAAAACTTAAGTAATCACTATAAGCACATAACCTAATTCTTTATTGTGTATATTTAAATAAGCACATCTTTTTTTTATTGATTTCTGTCTAAGAGTTGGAAAACCATGTCTTTAAAGTTTAAGTCTTCACATGTGAGCATCCTTTCCTATTTTAAAATTCAGGTTCTGAATATGATGGCAGAAAATGAAACAGTAGATAACATCGCAAAACTGGAGCAACGGGAGTTTGGCCTGGATCTTGAGGACCTGGAGAGGCTTCAAAGTGAAAGTGAGGAAGAAGTGGCAAAGGTGTGGAAAGGTCTGATTTAAGCACCGTGATGAAGGAAGTGAAGAGGAAATAGGAAGAGAAACTTTTCCAGAATTATGCAAATAAAACCAAAACTTTCCCAGCACAATGTGAACCAAGCAAACCCAGTGTGTACGAGTGGAGTGAGTCTGAGAATTGCTGAGTCAGGGGTTCGAGGAAAGAAGAGCATCCAGGCCAGCCAGACCTCTGATGTTCGTCTTTCCTGCACCATGTTTATACCAAACATCTCCCACCGCGCGTTCGAACATTTTTTTTCTAATATAATTTTTTAATTTAATTCTTGTTCAAGTACAGGTTTCTGTCTTATATTCCCAACCCTGCCCGCCCCCCGCCCCATGTGTTTGAACATTTTTAGAAGTCCCCTCAGCCACCTCATGTCAACTGGGGACACTCTGGTTTAATAATCTCTTAATTAGAGTAGAAATTGTTCTCCCTCTACTCGCTGATTATTCTGTTCTTTGAGCACGGTCTACCCTGTGGCCACTCTGGAAAGGGTTAGAGAAGATCAGCAACTACCATGTGTATCCTCTCCTGTCTCAGCTAACTTTCCCAGCTCCTATGACCGTCATGTAATGTGGTTTCAATAGCTTCATCATCGTCGCACAGCTTTTTTTATATTTGAGTCTGGCACCCACAGCAGAGTCCCAATTATTATCTGTCCAGTTTAGAGAAAAGCATAAACTGAAACCTCTCATTAATAGAGACTATACATGTACTAATTCAGCCTTTGCATCTTTTGGTGGCAGACACATCACATTGTGTACTCATATTGATTTTATTTTTGCTAAAAGCCCTAATTGTGTTTTATACAGGAGGTTCTTAAGCTACCTCTTTCTCCACATGCATAGTACATTGAGTTTTTGAGAGTACGTGTATAAACACATTCTTCCTCGCTGAACAAGAAAATGAAGTGTAGCTGCATTCAAAGACAATTAAGTGAATGATAGTTGGTTAAACAACTACACAGAAGGAGACTATTTGACATCTCTAGGAGAGAAGGTTCCAGTGATACGCATCAGGACCCTGTCCTGTTAAATATGTTCATTAACAACTGGAGTGAAGAGGTAGAAATGAGGCACATTTGTTGTCTAACTGGTGATATAAGCCTGAGACTAAAAGGAAATACCTTGGTTAATAGAATCAGGACCCAAAGGACCTCAACAGGCTGACTCAAGGAGATAAAACTTACCTGAATTATCATTCACCTATCCATCAATTCATTCTGCAACAGTTATTGCATACCTATGACATGTCAGACACTATCATAGGTGCTGGGAATACAGCAAATAAAATAGATAGGACCTGCCCTGGCTGGTGTGGCTCACTTAGTGAGGGCATCATCCTGTAAAGCAAAAGGTTGCAGGTTTAATTTCTGGTCAGGGCATATATCTAGGTTTCAGGTTCATCCCTTGTTACGGAGCATGTGAGAGGCATCTGATGGATGCTTCTCTCTCACATCAATGCTTCTTTCCCCCTCTTTCTCCCTCTGTTCCCCTCTCTCTAAAAGCAATAAGCGTGTCCGTGAGTGAGGATTAAAAAGAAAAAAAAATAGGACTCACATACATGGTGCTAATCAGGTGGAGAAGACAGATCATAAATAAACAAATCTCTCTATACTATGTGATTGAAACCAATTGGATGCTGTGATAGATGTGGAAGATCAATTTCGGTGGTCAAAGAAGATCACTTTCAAGGGTGCCCCTTCAGTTGAGAACTAAAAGAAGAGACGGAGCTGGCTATGTAAAGTTCTGGGGAAGAGAACACTGGGGCAATGGGAACAGCAAGAGCAAAGGCCCTGAGGCAGAGGTGGCTTCAAGTGTTGCAGGAAGAGAAAGGCCAGAAAGGCTGTAACCCAGTGGGCAGGAGAGAGCCTCACCAAATGGTGTGGGAGAGGTAGGCGGAGGCCAGCTCTCAAGTCCTTGTTATGTCATAGTGAAGAAGTTGGCTTTTGTTATGAAAATGCAATGTGAAGCTATAAAAACATGGTCCTGTTTTTATTGTAACAAATAAGCAGCAATGTAGGGGCTTTTAAAATGATATTTGTTGTTGTAACAATCCAAAAGGTAGGATTTTTTTTTCACCACTGGTAGAAACTGAGGCTTCAGACCTAGCGCCCCTTGGCTAAGATCCCACAGCTTGGATCTGAGTCCAGAAGTGCCAGTCTGCCCAGCAGGCTTCACTCAGGCCTGGAATGCCCCTTCCTGTTCTGGCACCAGATTCTCCCGGACCTTGCAGCTGGACCACTCCGCACTGAGTCTGGGGTGGGTGCCTGGTTCCATCCTCACTCTAGCGTTGCTTCTGTCTCCAAACTCACATCTGGCAACTTGGCCCCACGAACCTGATCCTCTGGCCTGCTGACCTACTGACCACTGATGAACCCACCCTGCTCACCTAACCCTGTGCCTCTGCAGCATGTTCCTGCCACCACCACCCCCGCCCCTTCCTTGCTGCTTATCAAATCCCTGCACATCTCTCATGAAGCCTCCTGACCCTCTGGGGCAGGCTTTGGTGCAGAGAAAGGCTCTCCACATGCTTATTTCCCTCACGTTGTTTCTTTCTCCTGAGCAATGGGGTTTTGAAGAGATATCAACTCCCAAATGGATGTGAGCACAGAACCAGATGGCTCAGCACAGAACAGTGTTAGCAGATGGCACCATAAACCCAGCTGGCTTTTAGCACATTTGGGAGCAGAATACTGGTCTACAGGAAGAGTTAGTGGCACCTACCAGTCAGGGATCCCAGGTCTAAAGGGACCAGGCTACTAGCCATCCTAGGCCATGATCGCAACAACATGGGAAGCACCAAAGCCCAGGCAGTGGACAGCTTGGACACAGTTCTGGGGACGGAGTCAGAGGGGTAGGTCCAGGAGTCTCGGCGGTGGAGAGGGGAGGGCTGGGAATCAGGCAGGATATGCCAAAACAGCTGTGTATTGAAAACTTATTGCTTAAAATAATGTAAAACAGTATGAGTTATTATCAATGGACAAAAATGAAGTGAAATGCAAATTAAGCAAAGTATTTGTTCAGGCAGTGAATAAGTTAAACATAAATCAATAAGTGAATGAATAAAATAATAAGACATTTTCTAATCTGGTGGTGGGAGAGAAGTATTAGTTTCAGCTAGTTTGCTAATAATTCTGCCAAAAAGGTGAAATACACAAAAGGCTCTGAAGGGAATACTAAGGACTGAAGATTGTCCAGCTCTTTTGGCGAATTCTATTAAAATAACAGTATTTAATCACTTAAATATTAACTAATAGGGTTACTTAAAGCAGATAAAACTAATTGAGGTAACACATATGTTTCTAAACAGGAAAAAGTAAATTACATGGTCCCCAAGAATAGTAGAGTTAAATGGTAGAATTAAATGCAGTAAAGACCCCTGAGACAGAGGTCACAAACCAGCACTTTAAATATGCATTGACAAAAATTTAACCAACATTTAGATATCCGGCAGGTTCATAACATTACAAATTTCATACTTTTTTAAAAGACTCTCTTTATTTTTAGACAGAAGTGAAGGGAAGGAGAAAGAGAGGGAGCAAAACACCAATGTGTGGTTATCTCTCATTCACCCCCGCACCGGGGACCTGGCCTGAAACTCAGGCATGTGCCCTGACTGGGAATCGAACCAGCAACCTTTTGGTTCACAGGCCAACACTCATCCCACTGAGCCACACCAGCCAGGGCTCACACTTTTCTAATAAATCAGGGAGACTTAACACAGTGTGTTTTCTTCCCCACGCTACACCAACTGGCCAGATTCTGTGACAACATCCATGTGAGCTATTCAACCCACCACAGCTGTACAACTGTCCACACACCCACCTGGGCTCGTGTAGGGCCTGTTTGCCTTCAGAGGTGTTGCGTCTACACCTTTGTCCTCAAGAAAGGGAATCCTAGGCCTCCAGGCTGAATTTAGGAAGGTTTTCCAAGACAGGAAAGTGTTCCCACCAAAGTGCATCTCAGTGCAGAGCAGCACTGTGTGTTGGGGAAGATCCAATTCGTACCACGACATGTGCAGACTGGTTAGGGAATTTAGAAATGAGCTCTTTGTAAGAGGGCACATTTTCATTTTTATTTTTCTCTTCATCTATGTTCTTCAAGATAAGGAAAGACGTGGAGATGCATAACCTAGCCAAGGCGTATTTGACTGCCATTATTAAAGAAGAATGCTGGAATTCAATGGCTGTGAAAGGACGCTCTCTTAAGGTAACAGATACAACTCCTGAAATAAGGCACCACACCTGAACTTAGCCAATGAGACTTTTCGTTGAAAGGCTCAGAGCAGAAAAGGTTTTTCTGATATTTTAAAGAAAATAAGATATACAAAAAGGCCTTCAAAGCATGCCTTGCCCCTTTCTGTGCTGAATTCTACCTAAATGTGTCACTTTTTCTTGTCTCATCCTTCCCTCTCTGCTCAGTCCCTGTGTCCTTCTAAGCTAGCATCTCTCAAGATTTGTTGGCATACCACATAGGTGGCGTGTTTGGGGTTGGATAATTCTTTGTTGCGGGGGCTGCCCCATGGAGTGTAGGATGTTTTGCAATATCCCTGGCCTCTATCTACTAGACCCAGTTGCCTCCAATATCCCCATTAGGAAAACTCAAAAATATCTCTAGGCATTGCCAAATGTTCCTGAGGACCTGGGGGGGGGGGGGCAGAGAAGAGGGCAAGCAAAATCACTCCTAGTTGAGAACCACTGCATTAGAAGTAAATTCTTCACAAAAGCACAGCATTTTTGTACAAAGTTTACACCAGTGCTAACAGAATACGCTGTTTTGTTTTAAAGAAAGATTCCATCATCAATTTTACACATTCATGATAATCGATGAATATTCATTGTAGTCAGGAAAAACATCCCCCAGCTCATTCCAGATACACACATTCATACTAAAAATGCACCTATTTTGTGTTTTTCCCAACAAGGGCTTTCACATCCCCTATGTGGTTGAGAACTTCCCACTGAAAGAACGCCCGGATGAAGAGCTGAGAGAAGTGAACAGAGTTGTGCAGCAAAAGAAGATCGAAACAGAGTGTCTGAAGGTGCAATTTTCAATTAGAAACAGAGTTATATAAGTGATGTGCTTTGTTTCAAGGTCTCCTTCACACACATTTGAGTTGAGATACAATTTAGGACAACTTTAGATGTTGTTTGTCTCTACATTTTCATTGCTTGTTCATCTGCAGGACATATCCTAACGAGTATGGAAACCAAACCCACACAGTCAAGGAGCCTGTGCCCTACACAGCAGTCGCTGGCCTTTATTATGAGGATATGCTTTTAAAAATGAGTTCTGGAGTTTTGTTCTTGTCCTACCCAGAAGTTGTCTTCTTCCACTGCTACTCTTTTTATCTTCTCTTAACTCTTGAGAGATTGTATTTTAAGATAATTGGCTGAAGATGAAGTAGTGTCTGTTTTGATGCAATTACTCTTTGGTGGAATTTCCTAAAGAAATTCCAGCTTTTTCAAAAGCAGCCATCTCTCTCAAACCGCTGACAAAAACACTGTCCCACTGGTGTGGTTTTGTTGTGACCAGAACCCTGCATCCACTCTTTTTCCGAAACACACCATGAAGGCACACTCTATCCTTCCTAACCTATACCCACCAATTCGATGTGGACAAGTTTCTTTGTAAAATATGAAGACAAGGTGTGTGTTTTTAATGCTTAAGTTCCAACAAAGACTCAATATACTTATCAACAGCTGTCATCCTAACGGCCAAATACTAACCAGGACAATTTTTACCCTTCTGACTTATTCACAGTTTATTGGTTTCTGAGGCTTTTAATCTCTTCTGCAGCAGTTTCAAGATTTATTCATCCCTTTGAATTCTGTTGTTGACAAGACAGTTTATCACTTTAAAGTGATTGTTGTAATAATTAAGTTGTCACAAAATCATCCTTTAGAGAATTCTTATTATTGCATAACTTCCATGTCATCTTTTTCTTATTTAGCTGCGGAAAGAAATTATAGAGGTTCAGTCTGCTATTACCTTGGTTAAAAAGCGTCATGAAGAGGAAGAGGAAGAGGAGGAAGAAGATGTGGCAGTAAGAGACACCAACTTGCCCAATTACCTGCTTGGCAGTCTGAGTACTGATTTTGGGGTACCCACCTCCTTGTTGTCAAGCCAATTGGAACTTCATTCCAGAGAGGAGAAAATCAACCAAATAATATTACTGAAAGTGGGTGAATTTTTCTTCTTTATCCCCGAAAATCTCTAAAAATCCCCAGGAGGTGTGTTACAAAGGCTCAAACTGAATCTCCTGCCAATCAAATGATGCCTTTGTAGTACACAGAGAAACACCTGGAGGGCTGGCATCCCTGTTGTTTGAGCAGAGCTTGTGCACAAGGGTTGCTTTTGTCCGTTTGGATCGGGTTCCGTCATAATGGGCTTTCTAAACACCCTGCACTGGCTGACACCCCAAACAAACCGTTCTTCTACTTGGATCTTCAGTGAGCTCAACGATAAAAGAAACCCTTGAATGCCATCTTTCAGGAAACCCAGATGTCGGTTAGGACCTCTGTGTACAATGAGGCATGATTGCTTGTCCATGCCCTTAACCCAGATTTGTGTAACTTCTGAGGCTCAGGGGTACGGGGCAGCACCCCCCAGGCTCTAAGCTCGTACTCCTTGTTTTCCACCACACAAGCCACTCTCAGAACACACCTGTGCGTGCCTGCTGAAGGTTTTTGAAAGCGCAGTGACAGGGACTACACCAGTACCAAAGGTCTGAGTTTCCTGTTGGTCATCCCTGATCCTGAACGTCCTCCGGCCATGTCTGCAATTTGAGAGCTAGCCTCCTGCCACATTGCTCCACTCTCTCTTCCTCTCTTGTTCTCTTGTTCTCCTCCGACTCCTGAAACTCCTGTGCATGTACACTAAGAACTGTTTGGTTACCACCTTTGTTGCTCAGCTTCTGCTGAACTATGCCCTCAAGGTCTCACTTGCCTGCTGCTTTATTAACCCATCTTCCTGCAAAAAGGTAATTTTAGCCCGAGAAATTCTGGTGCCCGTAGTTAAGGGCATTATCCTGCCTTGTTTTAATGGTTTCATCTTCTGTAGGACAGATAAATAGACTGAACTCTGGTGGTAAAATAAAGGCCACTTAGAATTGACCCCCTGTCCCCAGCAGAGATGGAAACACTCCATTCTGACCCGCTGCCACCTTAGTCATTAGCCAGCTCACACCCCCTTCCTACCTGAGAATAACCTGACTGGATATAGGAACAATATTGTGTGTGGTTGTACCTTCTGGTAGATTCTTCAAACGATCTCTGAAAGCCACTGTTCATTACCCACCTCAGCATTTACCAACATAACTGCTTGCTGAGTTATAACTTTCATTTGGGGAAGGAGGTTGTGATATAACAGTTGTTGCCTTATTCCTACATATGGCAGAATGGCACTGGAGGTTACAGAACCAAGAAGTAGCTTCATATAAACAGTATTTTAGAAAGATTAATTTACTGAATCTTGTAAAATGGTTTTGGAGGGAAAGTAAAACTGTGGGATCATGTTGCCAGCTAAGATACGTGTTGTGTATTCCATAACATATTAATATTTCAGGATATCATTTACAAGGTAAAAGTTGTTTTCAATAATGAGTTTGATGCTGCCTATAAACAAAAAGAATTTGAAATTGCACGTGTGAAGGAAAGAAATGTAAGAATTCAAGAAATTATTTTGGATCTGGAATTGGAAGAATCAGTCTGGCAACCAGAATTTGAGGACTCTGAGAAGCCAGAGAAAACCCTTGTGGTGGAAGACAGTGAGGTACGGGCGGGCGACATTACCCTCATTTCTCATGGCATTTTCCCACCCTTTTATTTACTCGTCGTGTTTGCACTGCTGGAAGTGACTGTATTTGGTAGCATTCTCGGTTACAAGTATCAAACACCGTTGACATACCCTCAGCAATAACCAGAATTTCTTTTATGAATCCCAAAGAGTTCAGGGAAGATTTGGATACCAAGCCTAGAAAGAAGCAAGATCGTCAGATTGGAGCCTTGGGGCGGGGGGTGGGGCCTAGACCTTGTTCTTCACCTCTCAGCTCACTTCTCTCCGCATTCCAGCTTCCTCTAGCACTTTCTACCTTGTATCTCCTACACTCAAGAGAATAGCTGGTCTGAACTGGAATCTTCGTCCCAATTCCCCGAGGGGAGGGGCTCCACTCCAGTGCCCGCCCACAGGGAGGCTGGGCCACACGGTGGGAGGGTGGCTGACAGAACCCCCGTAATTATCTAGGCCGTGGGGGCAGCATGGGTCGCAGAGAAAGGGGGCTTGCTGGGCAGCCTCCTTACGAGGTATTTAGCACAGAGGCAGTTACAAGGAAACGAATGCTTAGAGAAAACAATCCAAATATAACCATATTTCTTTTCTAAAAAGTAAAAACTGCTACAGAATACTCAAAGAAAACCCCTTGCTCACAGGAAACCAGCTAGATTACTGAGGGGGTGGCAGGGGGCTGGGGCGGGGAGGTAACAGTGGTGCTTGAAAGTAACGACAAACACAGTCCTGGTTGAAGGCCAGGCACCTTTCTAAGTGTCCTAGATAGACTGAGACTAATCTGTCATTGTAAGGCCTTATGACGTAGGTACCAGTGTTACCTCCATTTTGCAGAAGAGGAAACTAAGGCACAGAGAGGTTAAGCAGCTTGACCGCAGTTTCAAAGCTAGTAAGTAAGAGTTGGGTCTGAACGCAGTCATTGCACTTCAGGGTGCTTCCTCTTAACCTCTACACTCTGCTCTATTTGTTTGAGGAAGTTGTTTCTTCCAGAGCCAGACTCTTGCCATAGGACCTGAGACTTAAGGACCCCACTCCGCTGCTCTCACCCAGGCTCTGCTCTGTGGGCATAGAGTCGCTTTGTGTGCATAACTAACTCCGCCCACTCACTTCCTCTCATTTGCTAATCACCTCCACATTTCAGAGAGTGATCTTATAAACCAAACATTTTGTCCTTCTCCTGCTTAACCCCCTCGGTGGCTGCTCATTTCACTCTGGGTAACACCCACAGACCCTTTCTGACTGCCTGTCCCGGGCCCCCTTCACCCCAGCTACGCTCCCAGCCTTGTTCTGTTGTGGCCACGCCGACGTTCTTGCAATTCCTTGAATGTTGTGAACTTCAACCTCTCAGACCTCCATCCCGCAGGATTTGGCTTAGATGACACTTCTTGGGGCCCTTTCCCTTCCAGTATAAATTAGGTCCCCTATTATCATTTCTTTAGGGACAGATGGATTTAGAGAAGTAATAGAGAAATAACAATCTATTTTTTTCCAACCTTCTCTTTGAAAAATAGGAAACTGTAAAATCTGGCCATACCCTTTATCCCCCTGAGACCTTCTGACCTTTTCTTGGTGTGTGGAAGGGAAGGTTGGTTGAATTTTGTAAGAATAGCATCAGGAAACTGTGTATTTTCTTTCAGATTACAGCTCAGAAACATCTTAAACCATGGCAAAAAGCCAAAACAGAATTGATTACGTCCCAGAAAAAGGACCAATGGCTTCAATTACAGGTATGCAGTTTTGCTCAGAACCTCTTTCCTTTAGGGATACCTGTTCATAATGTGGCTTAACAGTCCTGTACTTGGACTCCACCATGGAAACACATCGACACATTGGTCACGGTCAGAGGTCACTGGAATCTCAGTGGCCTCTCTCCCCTCTCCCCTCCCCTGTTGCAGGCCACTGTTCACCCTCCCTGACCTAAGTGCAGTCGTTCTAACACCGAGTGGGAGGCTGCCCACGGCGCCGCCAGAGCGCCCCGTGTCTGAGTCAGCTACCCTCACTGACCCCCACTCTTTCCCAGGCCTCTGAAACCAGACGCCGGGCCCTGATGGACATGATGGGAGGAGTCCTGGAAGTCAAGAAAGAAGACATTTTGAGGATGGTGAGATTTCCGAACATCCTTATGGAAGGTGGAATGGGGTGAAAAGAACTACTTAAATTTGACCATTTTTGTCTTTGTGAATTCAAGTTTCAGAAATTCTGCAGCAACAAAAACACAACCTCCAGTACCTTATAAACATACCACATAAGGCAAATAAGGACTTGGAAACCCCAGGCATGCCTTCCGAATGAAAACAAGCAACCGCAGTGGTTTTGGTCTCTACCGAAAGCAGGGATAACCCCGCACCTGTTATTCTCCCGAGAAACATTCCCTTCAATACCTGACACAGGTGTCCCCCGAGCTCGTGTGTAGTTCTAGCTACGAAGATATCAACACAAACCTCCAAACCTGTCACCTAAGAGTCTGGGTACATCCCGAACTGCCCAATGTCACTTAAGTTACAGGAGAACAGCTGTTACATTTTTTCTTGTATGTTGGTCAAAGTGTCAGGCCAGTCTTGCCAATGTGAAGAAGGACACCATGTTAAAGGGCTCTTGTTTTTAAGTGTAACGGGAACAGTGAGCTTTTCTATTGCACGGCTACGTGTAGGTTTGCGCTGCAGTACGCGCTTTGCTTTGTATCTTCAGGTGATCCCTCGGCCTGCTTTCACGGCAAAACCTGACGCTTTGTGGACCGAAGAGGAAAAGAGACAATTCAGAGACTATGAGAAAAAAGTCAAGGAGTTAAATGAAGAAAGAGATAAGTACAGAAAGGTCAGAAGAGCAAGGAATTAATATACCCTACCATATCCAAGGTTGTGTTTCAATGTATTTTCAAATGGCGTGTTCTTGGTTTTCTCATTGTCTTTAGTAGTTTAAGGATAGTGTTTCAAATGAAATTTGCAAGAGAATTTGGGAAAGTGAGTGGAGATAAAGTTAAAAAGTTAGAATAATTTTTGAAAGAATGTATTTGAATGTCTCTTAAAGTTCTTATTGATATCAGCGCTCCCCTCAGCATTGCAAGGTTCGGTGAGCAGCAGTCATGGTGTGGGCAAGGCACTGATCTGTGTCGTCTGTGTCATCTTCATCCACTTGGGTTCCGGAGTGTTCTGCATGATGTGTTCTCAGTCACAAGGAAAGGACTTGAGAGAACACAGCCAGCGTGGCACACGCGCCACAGTTCTAATTTGAGATTTTTACAAAGCACTTCTCCTACCTTTATCTTCTTTCATCACAAAGAAACATTCCGACAGCCCTGGCTGGTGTAGCTCAGTGGATTGAGTGTGGGCTGCGAACTAAGGGGTCGCTGGTTTGATTCCCAGTCAGACCACATGCATGGGTTGCGGGCCAGGTTCCCAGTGGGGGCCACATGAGAAGCAACTACACACTGATGTTTCTCTCCCTCTCTTTCTCCCTCCCTTCCTTCTCTCTAAAAATAAATAAATAAAATCTTTAAAAAAAAGAAACATTCCCACATTAAAATCACTCACAACTATGATAGAAATATAAAAACAGATGGTATACAACCAAATAAACAATGTTTATTCCTCTGTGATGAAAGTAAAGTCATAACATCACTTGTGGCAGGACAGTGGGTCAGCTTCACAGCAGCGCATCTCGTGAACAGATGCGGGAACTTCTGGTGAACCTGTCCTGTTTTCATTCACTGCCATTCTCTAACAGTGTCCATGCGTTTTACCCTAAGACAGTGCTTACCTGAAAGCCGAAATGAAGAGTTTCGAATGCAGTAAAGATTTCAGGGAGTTGGGGGACGTGCATAGGGGGCGGCATTTACTCCATGGCCTTACGCTCTGAGGCAGTGCGCAGCCCGCATCCTTAACCTCTCTGTTCCTGGGCCGTACCGACCTGGTAAACCCCACCTTGTTTAAGCCCAGTACTTGGCCTTCTCTGCGCGTGCACCTGCAGTGGGTAAAGAATAAAACACTGACTGGCTTCACCCTCGTGGCCTTAATCTTTTTTTTCCTATTTTTTCATTAGTTATTTTTATTGAATTTATGGGGGTTATACTGGTTACCAAAATTATACAGGTTTCAGGTGCACAATTCCACAAAACATTCTCTGCGCACTGTATTGTGTGTTCACCACCAAGTCTCCTTCCATCACCACTTACCCCTCCCCCCCATACCTTCCTCCACCTCCCTTTAATCTTTATTAGGTCCTGAGAGCTGCTCAGAGGTACTATTCAATTTCGCAGCTAGCTTGGTCCTCGGCACCTTGGGGATCTCGTTAAAAATGCAGATTTGGGTTCCATCATTCTGAGGAGATGGGAGCATCCTCAGATTTCTAACCATCAACAGGTGGTTAAGTGATGCCAGTGAGCCGACCCCCCTCGAGTAGCCAGATCCTAGAGGACCACTTCACACATCCTCTGTCCTCGAACTTCCAACACCACACCCCCTGTAACCTTATATTCTGTTTCACTTGGAGAAGAGAAGCAACTAAAAAATTTTCTTACTCTTCTATCACCACTATGTCCGGCGCCCTGCTCCGAATCCATAAAATCTCCCTGCCTTGCTGTGTCTTACGGATGGAATGGCCTTGCACCCACTTGGGCCCTGTCCTCCACTTGAGCACTAATACCATCCCGTCTCACCCACTCGGCATCGTTGCTACAGCAGTTTGCCCCCATTTTCCTGTCGCATCAGTTTTTCCCACAAACATAAACACATGGTGTAATCTTTTACATTGTGTACATCTCTCATCTTATACAAGAGAAAAGGAAACAGGATTCCCTTGAAGGGGATTCTGGAGTTCTCTCTACTCTTCCTGTTACTTTTATATTAGTCTGAATTATTTCAAAATAAAAGTTGAAGGAAAACAACTCCCTGAATCCCACTTTCCTCTCGATCCACTAGTCAGTGTCTCCTGAAAACACTCCAGAAGCAATCTGTGTTCAGTCCAATCTCCCTGTCCTCAGTCTTTAAAAAGAAGGGAGGGCGAGGGGCGGGGAATAGATGCTGAGCAGGTGATAAAGTAAATCAGGCCGAGAGTTATACGATGAAATTGATCAAAAGTTTATGAGACTTGCTTGTATTATTCTTGTAACTTTTCTGTAAATTTGAAGTCATATCAAAACTTAAAAGCTACCGACATTTTAAAGATAAAAATTATTTGTAAATATGTCTAGAATTGATCTGCAGATGTTGTTTTCTTTGAAAATATAAATTTATAGCTGTTCACTTACCTACTGTGTGCTTAGCTCTCTATCCTGGTGGAATTTTTTTATAAAAAAGAGGTGGAAATTTTTTCTCCTGATAAGGCTAAAGCATACAAAACAAAGCCAAGAGAGAATGTATACACACACACACACACACACACACACACACACTTCTTATTTCTTTAAAATCGAAAACATTACATGAAGAAGTATTTACAGCTTTTAGAAAAGCCACAATTTCTTTCCAGGCCTGATTGTGTGCCTGGCAATTTCTGTCCCATATAGTCGGAATTTTCTGGAAAGATTTGCTGCAGTTTGTTTCACTAGGCCTACTGCCACCTGCTTCATTAGTAACAATCAGTGATTTCACCTTCTTCTTTTCCACTGTAATCTTTTTTAAGCAAAAATCTCAGACCACAATATATTGAGTAAATCCAGGTGGAACACCTCTGACTGAAGGGGGCCGGGAGGCCAGGACACCTCACGGGACCTGCCCACCACCTGCCCTTCCCTGCGGCAAAATGTGAACACCACTTGTAGGAGCCTTCGATGTTTCTAAACGTTGACCTGCTGTTGCCTTCCTTTCAGTCCCTAGAAGCAGAATTGAAGAAACTTCAAAACTCAATTCAAGAAAGCACACAGAATTTTGATGAGCATTTGAAAAGACTCTTTGAAAGGAGAGTGAAAGCAGAGATGGTTGTCAACCAGGTAAATAAAAGTTTCCTTATATAACTTTCTTTTTTAAGGAGCTTCCAGGTCCTCTCAGTGTTCTTGGGATAAAGACCAACACCCTTTCCGGCACCAGTGTCCAGCAGGCTCGGGCCTCACCTGTGCCACCCTCTCCCTCATCTGCCACACTCTCTCCTCTGGTGTCTTGAACACACCACCCTGTCCTTCCTTCCAGCTCTGCCAGCTATTTTGCATCCTGGCCTACATCTATTCATCTGTCAGATCCCAGCATAAAGGCCAATTCCTCAAGCTATGTAAGCTCTTCTGTTGTATACTTTGTCAACAGTATACTTTGTATACTTTACTTTCTATCACTTATACAATTGAGTTTTAATTTATGTGAGATTACTTTTTAATGCTTCCAAGACTGTAATCTCCATGAGGGTAGTGTCTGAGTCTTTCTTGTCCATCCCTGTATCTCCATCAGCTGACAAAGGGCTAGGCTCATCTATATGCTAAATGAATGAATATTCCACATGCCCAAAAGATCAGGTGGAGAATCTGGCTAAATTTGATTCAGCAGTAACAATATCAGTGACATGTGTAACTAGGAGCAAGAAGATGAATGAATGAAACCTTCAAGTTCTGAGGGAAAATTATTCCTGACTTTGGACTCATGTGTAAGAGAAGAAGATTTTGAGAAATACAAGGTCTCAAAAATTTATATGCATCTCTTCTCAGGGAGAAATTGGAAGATGTGTCTCACCAAAGCAAGGGGACCAACCAAAAAAGTTGAGGGTAGTTAAAGGAACCTTCAGGAGGATGTCCGCATCCTCGGCATCCCAACAGTATACTGAAAGTATTTCCTTTAAGAGAGTTTGATTCAGGGATCCTTTACTGAGGTTTAGACAGGGTTAAGGGAAACAGCAAGGACTGGTGAAACACTCAGAGACAGAAACTATTGGAAACCATTATCATCTCTAGAGCTAGAGAGGCAGAGGAAGGAAGCTATGACCAGGACCCAGCAAGACCTGTAGACCTGGGAGAGGGCCGCTCCGCAGCAGTCCTGGCCATAGACAGAGCACAGTGACTTCCCAGCAGGAAGGGAGTGTATGTATATGGTAGTTAGGTGGGGGGAGACCGGAAGTGAATACCGCAGCATTAGTCATAAGAGTAGTATTAGTCATAATGGCCGAAAAAGTAAAAATAATCTGAATACCCAACAATTATGACTGGGTAAATAAAATATGCCTTAGCCATGTAATAGAATACTATTCAGCAATAAAAATGGTACATGCTACAACATGGATGAACCTTGAAAACCTGCCAAGTGAAAGAAGTTAGACACCCAAGGCCACATATCGAATTATTCGATTGATAGGAAATGTCCAGAATTGGCAAATCCGTAGAGACTGAAAGTTAACAAGTGGTTGCCTTGGGGCGGGGAGGCCTCTTGGGGATGAGCTGTGGGAAGAGAAGGGAAATGACTGCTGAAGGATTTCTTTTCAGAGGGGTGAAATATTCAAAATGATTGTGGTGATGGTTGTACAACTCTGTGAATATACAAAATGCCATGGGATTACACACTTTAAATAAGTGAATTGTATGGATTGGGAAGTGCGTCTTTAAAAAGCTGTAATTTTTAAAGAGATATGCTTAGAATATCTTTCATACATGATAATGAGGAAACTATCAAGGACTACTATCAGGAGCCAACTTTAAAAGCTCCCCTAAATGGATCTGGCCAAGTAGCTCAGTTGGTTGGAGCATCGTCCCAATGCACCAAGGTTGCAAATTTGATCTCTGGTCAGGGCACATACAAGAATCAACTGATGAATGCATAAGTAAGTGGAACAATAAATTGGTCCCTCTCTCTAGCTCTTTAAAATCAGTAAATAAAAATTAATATAGATAAAATTTCCAGCAGAAAACTGTACTTGAACAATAATTAATTTTTTTTAAAAAAAAATAAATAAATAAAAATATTTCTAAAAAAAGATAAAATTTCCCATAAATGGAAAAATTTATGATTCAACAATAATAATCATTGTAATTGACCAAAACCCATCAAATTTGCTTAAAGTTATGAATTTGTGATGTTTTTTTAAAATGCCAGTTGTCAGGGGGGTGGGACGGGATGGGAGTAATAGACAGAAAACTGTACTTGAAAAATAATTAAATAAAAAAATTTAAAAAAAAAAAATGCCAGTTGTTCACTTTCAGAGGATAACAGCTAATTTGTTATATAAAAATTGATAAACTATCAAGTATTTGTTCTGCCTTTCTATGTGAACTGTACCATTAGTAATGAAAAATAGATAAGGAAAAACATCTCTTTATAAAATAACTTCAACTAGTAAGAAAGGAGTAACGGCAATAGACCATTACCCTTTTGTGACTCCGAATGCATTAACGGGCCTGGGCACCGAGTACTCATAGCCACTGATCTTGTGAGAAGAAAAACAACCTGATACCGCGGGTGTTGTATCTCTCCTGGTCAGACAGTGTCCTCTGCTGTCTTGCCAATGGGACCAGACGTGGGTGTCAGCAGGCCTCTGATCCAGCTGCCGATTTTCAGGAAATACATGGGATGAAGGAGCCTGATAAATTCCCATAAATATGCAGTCGTTGAACCCAGACTAGGTGAAACTGCAGATAACTACAACTAAATGTAAGGAAAAGAAAGGGATGGAAGGGAACCTATAGGGTATAAGAGGCTTTGAAAAGGTGACAATTTCGTAAATGAACAAGTCTTGCTCTAGTGCTTGGAGATACATACTTGAGCAATAAAGAACTACAAGGACACACAGGAAAGAGATTACTCTAAATTGGGACAGTGGTCACTGGGATTGAGGCTATGCTGGGGACACGTGGAAGGGGCTCTGGGCAGTGGCGAGGTTCTGTTTCTGGGTCTGGGTGGTGACTACAGGAGTTTCTGCCTTTCTAATAACTTGTCCAACTCCACATTTGTTTTATATGTTTTTCTGTAAATATGTTTTATCTTACAATGAAACGATGAAAAGTGCAAAACCAATGAGTAGTTATTGTAGCAGTTTATATTCCCGTTTTCTTAAAAGGCATTTCTCTTACTTGTATGTCATGAACTTGCTGGTAAGTGCCAAGTCTCCGACACTCCCTTTTTGTAAAAGAAGTAAAAAATCCTTTTTTGGGTAGTAGTGTTGACCACCACTCCCCTTTTCAATGTTTCTACAGGAGGAATTGAAAATAAATAACCTCCTTTTTTCTTTGCTGTTGGATGAAGAAATAAGCTCCAGAGAAACATTCCTAAACAACTATCTTGTAAGAAAGCAGGAAGAGAGAGTAAGTATAGGATAGGATATCCGAGTACAGCGCTTTGATAGACATGGTCCTAGCTAACAAGAGTGCACACACACCTCCCTCCCTCCCGTATTCCTAACTCCACTGTGTGCGTTCCCTGGCTCCTTGGCTGGGACTTTGCTCAGGGCTGGTGAAAGCATGCGATTTGTTAGTAAAGTTATGTGATTCTGCATTTGCCGCCATTTAGTCAAAGGAAACGTATACTTTTTTATATGGCATACGGTTTCTAAATGAGGCCATATATCTTCATGACTGAAAAGAGCTGCTTTCAATCCCTGACTGGCTATGGGGCCTTGGGCAAGACTTTTAGCCTTTTAAGCTATTTGCAAGCTCTTCCCTAGGGAATATTGTTCTGTCTGGACCATTTGGCATCCTAAGTTTTACTAACCATGTAAGCAATGGATTATCTTACAGAATTGAAAGATGGCATAGTCTGAAAAACTCTACCAAAATTGAAGCACAAATAGATACGTTTCATTAAAGAAACAATGGAAGAAAAATGCTTGTCACTTAATTTTCAAAATGTCAGCTTTTATTGATAATGTTAATATAAAACATTTATGAACGAATAAGTTGTCATATGTGGTATATGTACTTACTTTTTGCTCAGAGTCTGTTAAGCAGCGTACGCAAGGCCCCTTCTAAATACAGCCCTACTCCCAACACTCCGGGGTTTGGGAGCCCCCTCACAGACGTGGAGGCTGCCTCAGAGAGACTGGCAACATGCCTCAGTCCCCCAGTAATATGCAATGTAGCGGGAGCTGGAACTGGGGAAACAAACGAAGACCACCCCAGTGAGAATGCGTGAGCTATATAGTCACGTGTATATACAAAGGAATAGAAAGGGAATCAGCCACCATCATTCGTTTGGAGCAGACACTCAAAGACAGGCTAGAGGATGGGAAAGCGTTGTTATGAGTGAAAGAGAGGCCTTCAGATGCCCTCTGATCTGACGTTTTTGGCATGAGGAATCTGGGGGCAAGTTAATTAGAAAGCTGGCCATCTGGGTGATTAGCTTGGGGAGTATATTGACTTTCTCTAGTTAATTTCAAATTGGAAATTGTGGCAAAAATTAAGAAATCTGAACGTTACTCTCTGAGTCTTGGCAGTTTGGGGCCAATTGCTGCACAGGTTGTGAGTCGGAGTTCTATTTTCACATGCGGTCTGGCTGTGTTGTCCTTCTATCTAGTCTGTCTCTCAGAAACCAGGTCCAGGCGACTCCCGAGCCTGTGAGATTTTATCATCCATATGCCCTGCCAAGAACGTAGCTAGGTCTGCAGTGACCTCCATACTCCCACACAGAGCTAGCTGTACTCAGACACATGCGATTGGATGTTTGTTCTTTCAAAGTCTCCAGTTGGTTTATTTTCCTCTATAAATGTTGTCTGCAAGGAATATTTCCCTGACACAGTTATCTTGTAGGAGGAAATTCCTTGTTCTTTTTAGTACCTCCAGTGTTTTTGTTTCTTCTGAAAAAAATATGCAATTACAACAGGCCATTCCCAATGTTATTACAGAGCCAGACTTCAGAGGCCGTCCGGAAATCTAAAGAAGACCTCGACATGTACAAGGAACACTATGACAACTTACTGGCAGAAGACAAGGTGAGAGCCGCTGTCTTGCCCACTCGCCAGTGCCGTAAAGCGTGGCTGCCAGGAGTTGAGGGGAGATTAGGAGGAGTATGATTTAATTTCCTCATAGATTTTTCTCCTACTATAATTCTCAGTTATGGATGAACTTCATTCTGTGCCGGTATAGATTTCTAAGAATCACTGTGTAGAATAAATTTTTGTAAGCATCTCTGGTTTAAGCTTGTCAAAAATGAGAAAGATTATCTGCACTTCAGGGCTTTTCAGACTTCAGGTCGCGGGCCCCATTGGGTGGTCATGCTGTCAGTGTGGTAGACTATAATCAGACTATAATGAAAGCTGAAAGTGTATAAAGAAGAATGGAATGGAATAGAAGAATAGATTAGAGCACCTGGAATGTTTTACGGGTAAATATCATTTTGTGAAATTCTAGCTCTGAATGATTTCTAAAACCTCTTATATGAAATAATATTTTTAATTCACTGATGTGCTTCCTATCCAAAGTAAATATTTAAGAAATCCTTGTGCAGCGAGTAGTCACTCCCTACCAAGCCTACTTTATAATCCCAGTTTACATGGATTTTAAAATCAAAGTGACATAACCCTGTGTTTTAAAGGGTATTGTCAACACATAAAATGTTTCTGAAAAGTTGCAGTTCTGGCAGTGATCTGTCTGTGCCTAGGTTCTCGATCGCAGCTTTAAAAAGGAGTTTTCTGAGGTC
Source organism: Sturnira hondurensis (assembly GCF_014824575.4). Classification (NCBI taxonomy): domain Eukaryota; kingdom Metazoa; phylum Chordata; class Mammalia; order Chiroptera; family Phyllostomidae; genus Sturnira; species Sturnira hondurensis. Next base: position 9,234,365 of record NW_028087485.1, read on the forward strand.
CCCAGCCATCAGGTGGACGTGCTCTACAGACTTTTTAAACGCCGACCAAGGTTTGTTTCTGCTTTGCTGTCACGTTTCTGAGGAATGGTTTGTAAATGGACAGGAATATTACTCGACTCCAGCTTCTTCTCCTAATTAGATGGAAATATTCAGTCTAATATGGTTTACATGAAAATGTTCATGTCTGTATTAGAACTCTGTTTTTTATATTATTCTTATATCTTAAGGTAGGCCATGAAGGATAATCATTTCTTTTAATTATTTAAAAATTGTTAAGTAGGTAAGCATAGTAAAATTATAGGTTCTATTTTATACAAGAAAGTAGTTCCTCTTAAGTCATAGATGGTATACAGATTTATAAATAGGCTTTCCTAAGAGGTGTCCCAGGAAAAATTAGTCCTTTGTGGTGTGAAATGGGGTTATGTAAGGCTTCCAAGACAAAATAAATTTGGGGAAAACACCAGGTTAAAAAAAAAAAGGTTAAGCAGTTTTCTTTACAAGAACTTCTCAGAACTTGTTTCTAGCCTTTGGGTCTCCAAGTACAAGAAATAGAGTGTGTGGCATTTTCCAAACTTATTTGACCACAAATCACTTTTTCTCAGAGCATCTCATGTGACTGTGTTCAAGAGTCACATTTGAAAAATGCTAGTATAAATGCTTGAAAAGAACTTATCAGAAGAGTTCCACCCCTGACGGTCACGTGTTCGATCCCCGGTCAGGGCACACCAAGGTTGCAGTTTCAGTCCCCAGTCAGAGAGCGCGCAGGAGGCAACCAGTCAGTGTTTCCATCTCACAGTGATGTCCATCTCTCTCTCTTTCCCTCCCAGTCTCTCTGTCCCCCTTGCTCGCTCTCTAAAAGCAATCAAAAGATGTACTCTGGTGAGAATTTTTTAAAAGTTCTAAAATACCTGATTTTTATACTGAGATTAGCATTAGAATCACATTCCTGCATATTCCCCAATTTTTATAAATTCATATTTTCATGATTTTTCAATGTCATCTAGAAATGTCACAAAGGTATAGGCTCATTTGTGTCTGGGATACAAACTCACTCTCTCACCTTTAAGAGGTTACATGCAACCTGAAAACTCAACTTAGAACATACCTTATATCTTGGTTTCCCTATTGTTAAAGTAATGAGTTGTAATAAGCCTTGTTAAGAAAGTAGCGAGACCTCTCATATGTTGGGAGGCAGCCGTGGAAAAGGCGTAAGTTTTACTGTCAAACACAATTAGCCTTAAACCCTAACTTCACCATCAGACCTGTGACCTTGGACCAATAGCTTCTCTCAGAGCCTCACTTTCCTCACCTACAGAAAGAGGATGACGAGTCCCTTCACTGTGTGTTGTAAAGCATTTGACCATGAATTCCCTTTCCAGCCACAGCCCAGGGAAACAAAACTGACGTATTAAAGCAGATAAAGAGGCACTTCCTCAGGTCGCGTGTGTATCTGAATATAGTCAAAGCCACTCGCCTGCTAAAAGGATACCAGCAGGGGATGTAGGACAGGACAAGGAAGCATCACTCTTGTCTCGGGCATGTACTTGCTACCTTAAAATACACAGAAGGGTGTATTTTTAAATTCTTATATGTTCTTATTTTTGGTCATGGTGTTTCCTTTACTGCTTAAAGAAGATTCTTTAACATTTCTTTCTTGTAAAGCTGGTTTAATGGTGATGAACTCCTGTGGTTTGGTTTTGTTTTCGTTTTTGTTTTGCTCATCTGGGAAACTCTTTATCTCTCCTTTAAGAAGGGAGACATTTTCTCATCCAGGTAAATCTGTCAGTGCTGACAGTAGTTAGGGACATCTTCTAGTCCAGCCAAGGACACATCTGGGGACCCAGAGACTGTAGAAGCAAGTCAGAGTAGCTGCTTTTCCCTCAAGGGCCCTCAAGTGCCCCCGGAAAGTGCTGCACAATGTCATACCTATGCTAAGGGTTGTATTATTTAACATCGATTTTGTTCTGTGTATGAGAATATGCAATGTTGATGGGCTGTTATCGATAATACCAGGATCCACAAACAGAAACCGCACGCAGATATGACTAGTATGGTGCCTTTTGGAGAGCGGCCAGCATCTGGGAAACTGAATGCAGATGCCTTTGCCCAGTTAATGAAAGCCATGGACGACCTGGACAACATTAACAACATGCCAGAAGGCTTGACTCCCTTGGTCTGGAATCATTTCTGTACGATCAGACGTGTGAAAGTGGAAAACGAACAAAAAGTATGTAGTAACATTTTATTTCATTTAATTTCATTTAATGTACTAATATAAAATATATGGCTTATGGTGATCAACACTTACAGAAAATCTAATTTATTTCCAGTTTCCTGCTAGAGTAAGATTTAGTAATATTAAGAATAATGATGACATAAAATATTAACATTAGTGCTACTGAGGTGAAGTGTAGGTCTCTGCTTGTGTACGCCCACACTGTCCAAAAGGGGGGTCACTCGCTCCATGAGCTACTGCTCACTTGAAAGAGATACAGCTTGTCCTAATTGAGACATGCCGTAAGGGAAAATACACAAGATTGAGAAGACTTCAAAAATAGTGAAAAAATAATAGAAAATGTCTCAACATTTTTATACTTATTACAAGTTGGAATGATGATGTTTTAGACATACTGTGCTAAATAAAATATATTAGTAAAATTAATTTCACCTGTTTAATTGCACTTTTTATAATGTGCCTACTACAAAATTTAAAATCACTTGTGTGGCTGCTGTTTATGGTTCACATTACATTTCTCTTAGTTGTACACATAACTCCCCTTTCCTGTCTGCCTTGGCCTTGAGTAGTCTCCGCCTCCTTTTGCGTAGATTAGAATTGTGTTTCACCAGAAACAACTTTATAGATTTGCTGTAATATTTTTTAAATGTAGCAAAGGATAACAAGTTGAGAGTGTGTTCAATTAGATAGAGAATCCTTCCTCTTATTGCCTCTTGACCACCCCTGCCTCCCCTCCCCCAAATTCCCAAAATTCAGTGCCACAGACATTAGGTTTGCATATTTTTGATAAGGTATATATGATTTTATAATTTTGATAATATGATTTATAATTTTATAATATGATTTTAAGATTTTATAATTTTGTCTAACATGAAGAGAACAAATTTTAAAATAAGATATAAGAAAAATTCTAGTTGCTTGCATATTTGATTTTCAGCAAGAAGAAAATTTGATACTTTTCAAATTATTCATGGGAGATAACATGTAAGTTTTAGATATCTTGTATTATTACATAATGGCAGGGATTTAAATTTGTATTAATCTCTTAGAAAGATGAGGTTGTTAAGGTTTTCTAACAAAGTTAAGAAAAGTGTGTTTTCTAAAGTTCTTTTAAAATTAGTTTGCTTTTCTTTCTAAAGCTCTGTGTGCTCTGAGATGTTTGTGGTTTGGTTTCTTCAGGTAAAGCAGAAAGCAGCTGGCTTGATGGAAGTGGTGGCCTTCCACCGGAGGAGAGGTGACGAGGATGAGAAGGTGCAACAGGACATTGAAAGAGTGTCCCGTGAACTCATTCTGTAAATCGAACCTTTCATTCATGTTCATTTATTCAAAGTCTAAGCAAGGGCTAGGTTAGCTTGTATTACCATGGGGGAAGAACGCCTACACACCGACTTACAGTTACCAGAGACCTATCTATCTCTCTGGACTTTCAAGTGCCCCTTGTTACAGAATACCTTATTTCCAAATGGAACATGCCTACATATTCCGTTGCTACTAGAGCAAATAGGTAACTTTTGGAAAAATCTTAGTATTTTTTTCATCTGCTTCTTCTGCATAAAACTATTCTATATAGAGAATTTGTTTCTGCTAGTCAGTACTTTTGGTCTCAAGCCATATGAACCACTGTGTGGAAAATTAAGCAGGTATCCAAGAAATTTCCATTTAGACACATAACCAGCCAATATCTTTTTCTTTTGGGGAGCTTGTTGTATTTTGCTGGCTGATGGGGATCCTGTTTTGTCCTTGCTTTTCTTTGGGCTATATTTGTTGCCACATTGATACATATTTTCCTGATGTTTCCAAACTCAACATTATACATCATTTTCAGATCTAGGCTATTCAGAGATATATGAATTACCCAGAAATAGATTTGATAAGTAGCATATCAAATATTGTTAATATAATGTCAAAAGTCAATACACAGGACTTCAATAAATTTGTTTTTTGGTAGCATCTTTATTTTCTTCCACTTAATGATCACAATTATATTAATATTTTTAAATCATAAAGTGAAAGTTTATAAATGTATTTTTATCCCTTCCATTCTTTGAGCAGCCCAATAAGAACAGGTATCATGGAGATCTCTGGGAAAGCTCATCATTGGGAAAATATTTTCCACACTAATTTCCAGCAACTTTTCCTTCTACTAAAAGAAATTTAAGTTTGGATTTATATTCTCGGATAATAGGTGAAATTTAAAATATAAGTATATTACAACTACTGACTTGGAAGTCTTTTTCAATTTAGGTTACAGGAAGAGAAAGTGAAATTCCAATTGAATTTGACAATCCAAGTTCTCCTTAAACAAGGACAAGTAGAAGTGGAAAATTTCCAGTTATTGCTGGATTATTCTGATGCAATTCTCATCAACAGGAACATAATTGAAGACCTGAATTCTGTGATTCGGGTAATTATCACTTTTTAAAGAGAAAAAACAACCACATACTACTTGCTGTATCAAATATTTTTTATTCTTTCATTTTCGTGACAAAGTTGTCCATTTTCTTCTGGCTTACAGAGTTTCTGACATGATGGCCATTGCATTTTTTAAAAAAAACCTTGTTCCCCTTAATGTAATGTGTCTGCCTTTGGGGCTTTTGGCTAACGTTTTTCTAGAGTGCCAGGCAGCAGGGCTGCAAATGCATGTAGATTGGAAGACAGGTGACTGGTCTGCCGAATCACTGGCATGTCAATTGGCCGTGCCATTCACATTTATCTTATAATTCCTTCTGTTCAGCAAGTATCATGCTTTACAGTGATCAGATTTTCCCCAAGAAGTAATTTTAAAATATTTGCTATATTCTTAAGCAAAAAAATTTATCTCTGTGATCTGAGGGTTTTCTAATTATAGGATACAGCTTCAGATATTCTCTGTTCTTTGTTCAGAATCATGTTATGGAAATATCAGAATGTACCTTTATTTTTAAGGCTCAAGGACAAAAGAAAGTTACTAGCATGATGGAAACGAAAGATATCCACAAAGGAATATTCCAGATTGAATGGGAACATAAGAAAATGGAGATGGAAATGGAAGATCTAAATCAAAAGGCTTGGGATATTCAGATGCTGTTTTTTTCGAGAGAACGTCAGAAAGTAAGTTCTCCCTGCTCCACTATATAATTTTAATTTTATTCATTAATGCATTTATTTATTTCACCAGTATTTAATAAGAAGCCTCCGTGATATTAAGCATATTCTAAGCCAGTAGTATTTCATAGTGTGTCTACGAACTCTGTCTTTTTCTTCCAGTAATTTACATTTGCTGCCTTGGATTCTTCATGACCCATTCAGTTCTATAGTTCTATTTTGCAGTTCACAAAGGATTTCCTGATTGTCAGATCCAGTAGTCACTTTCTCGGTCGTCACCATCCTTCAACTCTCTGTAGCATCTGACCATCTTAATTGACCATTCCTTTAGCTTTTTTTTTAAAGATGTTATTTATTTATTTTTAGAGAGAGAAGAAGAGAGGCAGAAAGAGAGGGAGAGAAACATCAGTATGTGGTTGCTTTTCACACAGCCCTACCTGGGGACCTGGCCTGCAACCCAGGCCTGTGCCCTGACTGGGAATTGAACCAGCAACCCTTTGGTTCCACAGGCCAGCGCCCAATCCACTGAGCCACAACAGCCAGGGCCATTCCTTTAGCTTTTATCATCCCTGTTTTCCTCATTTTTTCTTCCAACGTGTCATAGCACTCTGCCTCTATTACTGATTTCTCTTTTGCTTCTAATTCTTAAATATACTTATTTTTGAGACTCTACCCTTAACTCTGCTTTTGTTTCTTTCCATGCCCTCTGCTTTTATAATCTCTATTTTTCTAACTTCAATGATTACTTTTAAAAGACTAATCCAAACTCTTTGGATTCCAAGTGAATTTTAATTCCAGTCCAAGCACTCTGGCCCTGACTTCCAGAGCCCTATTTCTATATCCCCCACTTGCCAATAGCAAATCTTCTTAATTTGCTTATTTCTGTTCTTTTCAGTCACACACCCAGGCTTAAAGTTGTGGTCATCTGTGACTACCCTCTTTGTCTTGCCTTCCATGTCTTGCCTCGTTTATCTCTGAATTCCCTCGTTCTCTATCCCCACTGCCTTTACCCTCACTCAGGACTTCCTTTCCAATTATTTAGATTATTTTATAATAATCTCCTAACTGGTCTCTTGACTTTGGCTCTTTCTCTTATCTAGCTATACTATATACTATTGCCAGATTAATATTCACATTTGGCTTTAATAGCATTACTGCTCTACTCAAACATTTAAAATTTCTGCTTCTTACCTGGCAAATGAATTATGAAATCCTTAAGTGGACGTTCAGCATTCCTCGAGCTAACTTTTCAAATTCATTCTCACTGTTCCTCTCTTCCACTGATCCCACATCAGTATTCTCAAACCCAGCTGACTACTGTTATCTCGGATTCTCTCTGTGCCTTTGCTCATGACCAGTTCTTCTCCATAAAATATCTTTCCTCATTTTTTTCACATCCCAAATCTGTCTATTTTTCAAAGTCTAGCTAAAATACCATCTCCTACATAAACCTTTTGATTTCCCCCAATCCAGAGAAACCACATCCCATCTCAACCTTTGAAGTTGCATGTCATTTTACATATTTTCTGGCAACTAATCAATTCTATATGTTCTCTCTTTTTGACAGTGGGTCATGTGACTTATCCTTGTGTCTTCTTCAGTGTCTGTAACTGGCGCGTTGTTAACATGGGACTCGAATGGGACGGGAAATATTTGGTGACTAGAGTGAATGAATGGGAAAATAAACTCTAGGAATTTGTACTTATTAGCATATAGGTGAGCATTTCAGTGGCTAAATACAATATAGCACAAAAGTCAGATAAATCTTAGATGTATAGTTTTTATGAAAATAGGATTATGAAAATTTTTTATCTTATCAAAACTAAGATAATCTTTATAAAGTTTTATATTGAAAGTAATAGCGAAAATGTTCTTACATATATTGAAATTTTTTCTTCTCTCAAAGTTCCTAAATGAACCAAACTATGAGACTCTGATTGCTGTTCAGATTGGAATAATGGAGCAAACCATCGCTGTTTTAGATAAGGTAGGCCTCATAGGTATTGGGCATTGTAATGCCAACATTTGTGATCATTTATACAAAGTAATGGTGTTCCAAATCACGAACTCGACCAGAATCTAACAAAGTTGAGATCCTTATTGATCTTCAGGATGTAATTAGAGGTCCCTAAATAGTGTTTGCAACCATAACAAGTGTGGTAGCCTGGAGCACCTCTTTGAATATTAGGATTAACCCCTTGGGAGATATCCGAGTGTACATGAATTTCCTGTTTCACATTAGGTTATAATTTGTACATTCAAAATGTTGATAGTCTTTCCTTGGCATTGTAAAGGCTTTTTATTTTTTATAGCTGCTTAACAAATGCTCAGATCTGATTGTGTAGTATATGTAAAGTGAAAACAAAGTAATCTCAAGGCTATGTATGTGTTTTAATCTTCTCCTGTGTTTAAGAATATACGAGATTTTTTTCTGAAATGTGGTGTTATCATACCATTCCATCTTTCAATAAATAATTTAGGTACCTACTATGTGCAGGCATTATGCTAGGCACTAGGGTTATGGTGATTAGATGATTTCTTAACGATGATAATAAATTTAAAAATAATGTCTTTATAAAATATATTTTTTCAAAATTATTTTTGTGGGTTGTCACGGGAACAAACATTTCAGACCCACAAAAAGAATGTGGAAAACTGCAAAAAACTACTTAAAAAACTGGAAAAGGTCAGCAATCAAAAAGATGTAGCAAATTATACTCTAAGCTGCAATTTACGAGAAGAGTTGGTGGCTGTCTCAGAGAGAAAAGACATCTGTAATGCCATAGGTAAGCTTTTTTTCCCCCTTTACTCCACTGTAGATTCTTTAAATTCTTTAGATTTCAGTATTCCTGAAATCTGTACAGTTGTTATAAAGCTACCAGCATGTCATCCCCATGTTTCATTTATTCTGAATGCTATTTCTATATTGAAAAGTTTAGAAAATAATCCAAGTAATTCCTTTCTTCTTCACTTTTGGGATAGGGTCTATATTGACTTGTGAAAAAATTGCAAAAGAACGATATGAGAACATGATGCAACAACAAAAGTTAAGAAATACTTCAAAAGAACAAGCCAAACAGATTTCAATCCTGGAGGCTGAAGTTGAAAGATTAAAGATGAAAACGTTTCCTGCTCTTGTTCCATTGTAAAAACACTGGTGGGAAACACAAAGCCAAATCGATCCTTTAAAAAACAATTTGATTAAAGTGATTTTTTGGTTTTTCACATAAGGAAATTTAAGTAGAACAACTTCTCAGTTGCATATTTTAACAACAAATTATTTAATTTTAGCTTTAATAATTATAACAATATTTATCCTGCATAAATAAGTGTATAAAATATCATGAATTGTTGTTTTCAAGAATGAACAAGACTTTAACTCAGAAAGTATTCAAAATTTATTTTATTTCATCTTAATTTGATTAAAAATTATTTTCACAGTAATAGTATAGAAAGTTAAGGGCAAAAAGAAATTATTTTTCACCTCAAGTGACATTTCCAATTTTATAAATTACTTGAAGTTATGAGACAATGGATGATTTTTTTACTTTTCTATATTTCCTAAATTTTCTTCAAGAAACATTGATTCTATTGTATAATCAGGAGAAAAATTACCAAAACATTTAAGAATATTCCTTGTTCAGCCCTGGCTGGTGTAGCTCAGTGGATTGAGTGCGGGCCTGCGAAGCAGACGATCGCGGTTCGATTCCCAGTCAGGGCACATGCCTGGGTTGCAGGCCAGTTCCTGGCAGGGGCCAGTTCCCAGCAGGGGATGCACGAGAAGCAACCATACATTGATGTTTCTCTTCCTCTCTCTTTCCCTTCCCCTCTAAAGATAAATAAATAAAATATTTTTAAAAATATTCCTTGTTCTAACAATGAGAATATGGTAAACTCAAATATGCTTGGAAGGGCACATGGATCATGCACCCTGACCTACTTCTCATACTGTCCATGGTGCTGACTGCTCTCACCTTCTGCTGAACTAACAGCAAGTATATTTGTGTTATATACCCCTTTAAAATATTATCTGTATTATTTAAAAGTAATATAACTAAGTGAGGCAAACATAGCATAGCCCTTAAGAGTAGGGCTCTGAAGCTGGGGTGCCTGGTTCCATTTGACTGGAAGTCTAGTTTTTAAATACTTTATCTCAAGTTTCCTCATCTTGAAAATTGTGATGTTGATCATTGTAATACTCAAATGAGTTAACATACTTTTAAAATACAAAGCAAGTGCTAAGTGGAGCTTCTATTTTTAAGAATAAGAACTTTATGGTTTCTGATGCAACATACCTTATTTTATTGCACTTTGCTCTATTGTGCTTCAGACACTGTTTTTCACAGAGTGAAGGTTTGTGGCAACACTGCTTCTAGCAAGTCTGTAGGCACTGTGTGTCCAACAGCATTTGCTCAGGTCCCATCTCTGTCTCACATTTTGGTAATTCTCATATTTCAAACTTTCTCATTATAATATACTACTTATTATGATATGTGATCAGTGATCTTTGATGATACTGTTGTAATTAACTGGGGGGTGCCACAAACCATGCCCATAGGAGATGAAGAACTTAATGGATAAATGTTGTGTGTGTTCTGAGTGTTCCACCCTTTGCCATTCCTCTCCTTGGGCCTCCCTATTCCCTGAAACACAGCATTTAAAGTAGACCAACTTATAACCCTACAATGGCCTCTAAGTGGTGTTAAGTGAAGTCACAAAACTCTCACTTTAAGTCAAAAGCTAGAAATGATTAAGTTTAGCAAGAAAGGCACGTCAAAAGCTGAGATGGGCCCAAAACTAGGCCTCTTGGACTAAAATTAGCTAAGTTGCACTGGGAAACCAAAAAGTTCATGTGACTCCCCTTATTGCAGTGTTCTGGAACTGAACTCTGCAATACCTCTGAGGTATACCTGTAAATCTATCCTATTAAATGGAGGTACAACTCAACAGAAATGTCTTTAAGGGACCACCTCATGGGCATCCCTATGCCCCACTCTCCCATATGCCTGATCCATATTCCATGACCTTACCTCCTATTGCCGGAGTACCCACTATGCAATTGGAGCTCTCAGCACCCAGACATTCCTGTGACCCCTCTGCTCTCACCAACTGGCCCAGAACCAGACTCCCACCGATACTATAGTTCCCCCCAAGTATTATGTAAGGGTGACTCCAGGGGATGTTAAGTCAGCAGTGGGCAGCTGCAGCCAAATGCCAGCACCCTCAGCACCTAGACCACTTCCCTTGCAGTATTTAGGCCCTCTGGCTTAGTAGTTGATGGAGGATGGTAGGCACAAAATAGCAGTCACAGGGGCAGCCCAGTAGGAATCCCAGGCCCAGGGGAGGCCCATGTGAGGCCAGTCCTCTGGGGTTCACAGAAGCCAATCACAATGGCAGTGTCTAAAAGGCAGGAATTTGTGTGTGGCAGCGACTGTGGGTGGTGCGGTAGGTAGGTGACAGTTTACTGTCATGGCCACTAACAAGTAGAATGGATGCCAAGAGTAGAGTCCTTGGGTTTCCTGCTATGCCAAATATTTTTATTTACTGATTTTTCTTAAGAGAGAAGGGAGAGAAACATTGATGTGTGAGAGAAACATCCATCAGTTGCCTCTCCCATGCCGCCAACCAAGGATCTGGCCCACAATCCAGGCATGTGCTTTGACTGGGAATCAAACCAGCAACCTTTCAGTTTGCTGGCCTGCACTCTTCCCACTAAGCCACATCAGCCAGGGTACCAAATATTAACAGTTTGTTAGAACATGAGGAGGAAAGTGGGCTCAAAGTGGGGTACACTTGGAGGAGGGGGGCCTATGAGTAGGGAGGTACTTTTTTGTTTTTAAAGAAAAACTAAGTAAAGCTGTTTTTGCCCTTAAAAGGATTTAAAAGCAGAAATCCAGAAAGCCCTCAGGAAGCATTTCTGGAAGTACACCAGCTCTTCTGCTTCCAAGTTTACATACAACAGTTTCAGCCACAAAGAGATGGGCTTTCCTCTCCCCGAGCACAATTCCAAATTCTCAGAGACTGGGCCAGCTTGGGTCACACTTCTGTATATGGCCAGGACAGGTAACATTGTACAACAGGGCAGCCAGAAACACAATTGTATGAAGGTGGGTTTCTGGCTGAAAAGTAACTGTGAACTTAGTGAACACTCTATGCCTACTTATTTCACAATGAAGCTACAACAGTAGATGGATATGAAAGACCCCATAGGCCATGATGTCTTGGAGTAGGAAAAGAGAATATGCAGTTTTCTAAGAGAAAGACGGTCATTTCACCAAATGAGATGAGGAATACAAGAAACAAATTTGAAGAGACAGGAAGAATATAATTTTGGACCTATGAGTTTAATTACCCAAGAGACCATCCAGATAGAAATATGTGGTAAATGGATGGAAACAAAGTTCATAAACTTAGGAGAAAGGCAGGCATTTTTAGACCAATTTAGGTTTAGACATTCACCTGATTAGCTTTTTTTTTTAACATTTAATAAAAAAAACTTCTTTTACCATAATAAACAAAATAATGTATTACAACTAACTGACTTCCAGAACTACCCAAATTATGTTTTAAAATATGAGTAAATTTTTTCACATTTCTTTAAATGTCAAATTTTCTTTGGCAGATTTATCCAATACTAAATCTTCATTTTAAAACTCCTATTTTATCTAACAGAGTACTTTAAATTGATATTCACTAAATACCTTTCTTTAAGCCCTAATGGTTCATATCTTCTCTTTAAAATGTACAAGTATTTTTTAAGATGTAAGTGTCAAAGATATCCTGGAGAAGAAACTATGAATTAAACACGTATAAATTCTTCTTCGTTTCTGTTATAGTGTAGCAATTTATCATCCAACCCATAGTGGTCTATCAACTGAGTAAGGCTGAGTTGCTTGTTCTCCTCACACATAGCTGACTGCAACTCATAAAGCAACAGTTGGCTACAGCTTCTCCACTTCTTTATTAACAGCTGTAACTGAGACAGGTCATTCTGCAAAAGAAAAAACATAAGTGTATGTTAATAGGTAGGCATCCTATTTTAACTTACTTAATGAAAGTTGTTACATCAGTCAAGGGTAGGTTTAAAGGGCACTAACATATCTGGGCACAAATGAACCTTCCACCCAAGATAAAAGACAGGTGGTTTCTACGATGACATGGAATTTGAATTTTATGGCATTTTGTTTGGTATGAGTATTGGGTCTTCCTTACCCTCAGGAAAAAAATAAAATCATTAAATAGGGCAATGTAGAGAAGCAACAATATAGGTTTATAAAAATCTACTTTTTCTATTACAGCTATACTTTTAAAAACGAGAATATTCAAATTTAAAATATTTTTCAGCATTCACTATCTTACAAAACTCAGTTATAGTTTTAAAAAATCCTAAAAATTCAAGAGAGCAAGTAAGATATACTATTCCATCATTTATTCCACATTGTTAGGGAGCAATGGCATATACAGGGAATGATCCAGGGAAATAAAGGTTATCTTCTTCGGCATGCCCAAGTTCTTTTTAATTCCATCTATCTGGGTTGAAATACAAAACCTAATATATATTTGTTGTTTTTTTCAAATAAAATGCCTGGACATTTTAATAATTTGGGTTTTTAGATCACTACTAAAAATACTTTTTATTATATCTGTGGCCATGTTTAACTTTTTTAATCAGCCACTATCAGCTATCACTTCTGTTTTCATTGTCCCTGCATCTAACATTTGACACTTCTAATACTGCTACATGCCGGTTCAACGACATATTAAACAAGAGCTGGGACTTTTAAAAAGTTGAATCTTGATATTTGAAGCTTATTCTACTCCACCCTCAATCTGACATATTTGAGTTAAAAAGTTGTTGGAAGCCAGGTTTCTGGATACTGGGTTTATTGCTTATTTTGCTAAAAATAATTTTCTCTTTTTCGATGACTTTCCTATCAGTTACCTAAAAATAAAAAATGAACCATTTAAAAAATGCAGTGATTCTGAAATCATTCTCACCTTTGATCTATACATTTTAACTAGTTTTAGCCTCCGAAGAAGGTCTTCTTTCTCCTGAATCTGCCTCACCAATTTGGCCTTTTCTTCATTTAATCCTTTTTTGGGAAGATTCTCATCAAAATCATTTTGCAGACAACTGCAAGAGTCAGTATCAAGTGACTTAGATTCACATGCATTGATATTCTTGAAGGTATTTCTCAAATATGAATTTTCTTCAAGTTCACTGTCTATGTGTTTAAAATTATCTTGAAATTCCAAACAGCTTGCTTCTGTTGAAGATGGTCTCTCTGAAAAGGTCTGCTCGTTTTCCTCAGCCTCTACTTTAAGACGTTTTACCACACTGTAGCAGGAATTAAATGAAGATCTAGTTTTCCTTAACCGTTCTCTAAGTGTTGCACTCATAGGCTGTAAAAGGCATAAACATTAATAATGTTAATCAAGAAAAACATTCTTGATGCCAATAAACCTACTGGAAATAAAGATACACACCACTAGATGGCTTTCTGTCTCCATATATCTTAAGTAGCCATCGCAAAATGTCTTCAATTCCTAGAAGCTCCATTAGTTTCATTTTATTTTAGCAACATCAGCACTCTTCTCAGCAGTGTTGAGACACTTACCCCAGTAATCACACACATTTATTTGTTCAGCAACTTAGCACGTGCCTGACGCTGCTCTAGGTGCTTCAGTGACAAATTTTGGAAAAAACCTAGACCCTGCCACCAAAGACCTTCACAACACTGCAGACTCTAACTGCTTCCATTTGCAATGTTATAAATACCTGATGTGAAACTAAATAAATTGATACACAATGAAATTTGGGGGGTTGGGGGAAAGTCAAATACATCATCATAGGAGATCTAAAATTATTTAATACATTTAACTAATACTACACATTATGTTCATTAACAATCTTCAACAGATTTAAAACCACCACTGCTACAATAGCCAGAAATACAGAATTGACCCATTGAAAGAAATAAGATTTTCATACTTTTCTTGAACTACTTGTGTGGGGAGATGGCACACGGGCACAGCCTTGTGGGGTGCCAGGTAAAATCACAGCTGAGTCTGAAGGACTTTCCATCTTGCATGTGAAGTCTTGGTTTACCTCTAAAAAACATAATCACAACATGGAAATCGAAATTAACCCACACCTCTATATATCCCTCAGTTTTTATTAGAGGTGTTTTTTTTTTTATTGCAGGTAACATCAACAAGCCAGCATCTTCCCCTTTCATTTAGCTGTGATTCATTCTTGCTTTCTGCTGGTAACATCAACAAGCCAGCATCTTCCCCTTTCATTTAGCTGTGATTCATTCTTGCTTTCTGCTGTCGTTTCCCATTTACCCTCCTAAATAAGGCTCTGTTGGCCCACATGGTAACTACTAGTTTTTCCATGGCAGATTAGCTGGCCTCTCATACAAAGACCCTCCATGGGTGTTATCCACCTAAGCCACCGGTCTAAGTCTGTACTTTTAATTCTGCCTTTACTCATCCATTGGCATCAGTTGTTCCCATGTTTTCATCAAGATACCTTCAAAACCTGCCGTAGGGGGGTCGAGGAGGAGAAAAACGTTGGATAGTTAAGAACGCTTTCATTTCGTTTCGCCAGCTTCATAATGAGAGGAAATATAACTGAAATATTGACGCGTAGGACGTGATCAGACCTTTTTCACACTGCCCTACACCGTAAAGGCTGAGAAATTAGAACCAATGACCCTCCAGGCCTGAGGGATAAGGAACACAACTGCGGCTAAATGTTAGTCTGTCCGCAGACTTTTAAGTAGCGAAAAACCCCTGAAAAGCAGAGTCGACTAAAGTTTGTTTCCTGAAACAAAGGCATCAACTTTCCCGGGGGGGGGGGGGCGGGGGAAGCCCTCCCTCCCCTCCGACCACTGCAGAAAACCGCACTCGCCCTGGAGACCCCAGGCCTGCGGGGCAGTTGGGAGGCCCCTTGACCACGGAAAGGGAGCGGTATTCAACTGCACCGCAGACCCCGAAGCAATTCAGCTCTCACACACCCAGTAGCCAGCCCGAACACTACCTCCCTCCGCCATCCCCAGAGCGCAGAACCCCGCCCCGCCGCTCCCGTTCCAGGGGCAGAGCTTCGGAAGAGACGGAAGAAGCTCGCGATTGGCCGGATTGACTGACGCGCGGATCCCGCTTCACCCAGCGCCCCAAAGCGGCGGGGGTGCGCGCGCGCGGCCTGGTGCCTCGTGAACGAGCCCGGCGGGGCGGGGCAACGTAGACGACGGTAGTAGAGGCCTGTGATTGGCCAGATTGAGTACGCGCTACGCGCGCGTCTCTGGGGCGCCGGGCGCTCTAGAGCCGCGGGGCTCAGCGTGCGCGGCCGCGAGCCTGCGGTCTGGCTCGTCTTCCCGGAGATTGATTCCTAGGGAGCGCGCTTTTCTTTACAGCTTCCCCTCCCTCCTCTTTCCCTGCAAAACCTTTCTCCCTGCTTCTTTGTTTTTGTGTTGATGAAGGGTGTCCGAGGATGCCCCTCCCTTTCTCGTAGCTCCCGTTGGCTCACCTCTTCTCTCGTCACAGCCAAGGACTTGCCTCAGAATTGATAGCGCCAGGAGTCGCTGTGCAATGGCTGTGCGTTAAAGTTACAGCTTGTACACTCTCCAAAGGCAGAGGCCACAAAAGAGCAGCGCTGGGTTAAATGGCCTGTTGAGGATGCAACTCGGTGGCGATCTCCCGGAGAGTCCCGGCGAATGCAGTTGAGCTAATTTCTAGCCTCGGCTGCCGCAATGGCGGCGGCCCAGTCGCAGGCGTTCACATTTCCTCAGCTTGGCTTCAGGTCTGAGAGGAAATGTAGACCGAGGAAACTGCCATACAGGAGGCAGAACAATCCCTAAGGAAGACGAGATTGTTCCCGAATGCAGGCGTTTGAAGCAGGCATGGTCCTTGCAGAATACCGGGCAGCGACATCCTCGGTCCGAAGTGTCCCCTTGGGTTCCTGTGCGGTGATGTCCTGTTGCTGTGCCAACAAAGTTGCCCAAACTGGGTGGGGCACTGCGTTTAGGGCCAGACGGCGAGAGTCATTTCTGAGTCACGAGGAAGGTGGGCATGTTACGGGTCCAGTGTTTTCTGTGCTAATGAGTGGCCATTTTAAATGTTGACTCTTTACCAAAATCTTTATGACCTTGGCTTAGAAGTAGCCGAGACTCAGGAGGGTTTAACTCTGCCCTAAGCAGTTGGATATGAATGTAAACCCAGAATCTGAAGCCCTGGCCCCTTTCAGCAGCCGAGGCTAGCTCAGTTGGTGGGATCTCAGTTGTCCTGTGTGTGCACCAAAGGGTTGTGGGTGTGATTCTGGGCACCGCAAACAATCCGTGAGTGTGTGTGTGTGTGATGAAAAAATGTCCTTGGGTGAGGATAAAAATAAAGCAGAACCTTAAGACAACCTAACACAGTGACAAAACACTTAAATGTACGAGGCAAATGGCGAAGGTTCGAATCCCGGCACCATTACTTGATGTGCTTTGTCTCAGTGCCTTGGCTAAAATGGGATTATGATATCGACCTCCTAGGTATTGGAAGACTAAATGAGAATTCATTGCAGGCAATATCTAGAAAGCACTCAATAGTTGTTATTTTATATACCAACTATATTCACCATTCCAATTGATTTAAAGAAATGTGCCATAATTCTTTCATCCCTTCAGTTACCGTTCCAAAAAAGGCCACAGGTTTTTTTTTTTTTAATGGGGCTGTGATCTGCGAGATCTCTCACAATTTAAGCCATAAATAGCAGAAAACTTAGAGCCTCCCCCCAATTGTTAAAACGTATTCTCTCTGTATGTTTTTCAAAGATTATATAAATTAACCTCAAGGAATTTACAAAATGAAAGAGTGAACTCATGATTTTGTGGTGTGGGTGTTACCCACCTAAGCCACAGGCCTAAGTCTGTACTTTTAATTCTCCCTTTACTCATCCATTGGCATCAGTTGCCTCCACTGAAAAAAAAAATGAATGATTTGTTCCGAAACTAGAAGTACAATGCAGACTCAGCATATTCTTTACACTTTGGGGCATAAGGTTGGGTTGTTTTTATGATCCCTAAAATCAGCTGCTCCAAAATCCTTTTATCTTTACAACCTAAGCTTACTTAGAGCTGTTTTTACTGGCTGCATGAAGGAAAACATCTTGCCTTGCAAATGTTCTGACTTGCTTATTATGTGAACTGCTATATTAAAATGGAATTGTTTTGGGCCAGACTTTTAAAGAACTCCAGAATAAGCACTCAGAAAAACCTGTTCTTCAGAAATGAGCATTTGTTGACCTACATCTCTGACTTACATGTGTTGTTAGAATTGAATGATTGCCCCATATATGTTTGTATTTTATTGTACTTACTCCCATCACATAACAAAATGGAAGCATACAATGCACTCTCAATTTAGTGGAAGGGATCTGGGCTATAGCCCCTATGGTTTTACTGTACTTTTGTAGATAAAGTCTAGCAAACATTTTCATGTCTGTAGGACCCTGAAATCTATTAACTTTTAGGGAGTTTGACTTTTCCTATTAAATTTTCAGGCAGGGAAAAAGACTACCCCAGAGAGCCAGAAGGCAAAGCCTCCTTACCCTACCATGGAAAACAATTTGAGCAGCGGAATTTGATGATAATAGTAATTAATACCAACGTAAGGCAGCCTTTCTCACTTACATTTCCTCAATACCCAAGGCTACTGTAAGTCACTTTATTATTCATCAAGGAGTGGTAAAAAGTGTCTTCTGTTCTTCTCTGTGATTATTGTTGGTGGGATGATGACATAGACCTAAAACATCTTTATGAGGTTTTCTATTCTGTTTTAACAGCAGAAGAGAATAGTAAATAGTGTCTCCCTCTCCCCCCACCCTTTCTTTTTCTCTATGCAAACCCACACACACACACTTTTAAGCCACAATTTAAAGTTTCATTTCAGTATGTAAATTTTAAAAATGTTTTGCTTTAGCATTATTTTAAAAATCTTAATAGTGATCTCAGGATGAGTTAAATTCCATTTCATTGACTTTTCTCTGTTGACAAAAAAAATTATGTCATGTAGACATAGCTAGCATTCATAGGTATTTTTCAAACAAAAATATACATTTTAAAAACCAGATTTAAATCCACTTAGGTGAGGAATTATGCAGAATACAGACAATAGAGCTGATTTATAATGCCCATTAAACAACCTAAATGTAATACAGATTTTATAACAAGAAAATCTACTAAATTCTCTTAATTGGCTTTCAATATTTATTATGACACTTGTATATAACTTGAAAATTGCCCTCAAAAACTCTCCTCTAAATTTCTCTTGCCATGAATTCCAGTATCATCTTATTAGACCTATCCATGGCAAAGAAGAGTGTTTTATTTAATACACTATTATGTCATAAATTTCCCTTTCAGAATATTTGACAAGCTATTTCTATTTCTTTTTTCTATTACCTAAAGACCTCATATGAACTTTTATAATGTATAACGATTCACTTGTAGAAACCATTGCAAATTTTGTTATCAAAGTCTTGTGGGCAAATGTTTGGTATTCTTTAGGCAAGTTAAGAAAGATGAAAGAGGCTTTGACTTAGCTATAGGCGTGCCTGAGAGGTTGCTTCATTGAGTAGGATGCCTACTGAGAGCCTGGAAATATGGGGATGGTCAATTTTATTATTATTTTTTAAAAAATCAAAACCTGTCCACCACCAGGCAACTAGACAATTTATCTGGTAAATAATATTGAGGGTAACACTGAACAAGAACCTAAAGAGCTCCTTTCACCTGAAGTTCCTTTCCTTTTATTCTCTCAGATATGGCATTTTGTCAAGTCCTTTAAAGACCAGAGAAGCAGTGTCTATGATTCACTGCTATTACTGGGGTGTGTTCTCTTGGAGAAGAATAGAGTGATTCAAGGTAGATTAATAACAGTGAGGAAGGGGGTAGGGTGTGTGTGTGGGTGGGAGGGTCGTGACAGAGGAGTTAGAATGTGGAAAAGTAATGTTAATAAAAGTATTGCTCAGGGCCGTGTCTTTCTCACATCCTTTATTAACTCAGAAATGTCACCACTTTGTGTGTTTGAAGAAAAAAATGGAATTAGATGTCAGTTAATGCTTAAGCAACAGAACATACCTTTTAATCATTTTTAACTACCTGGAGTTTGAGGGGTAACTCTCAAGATAATTTCACAGTATTGATATCTGTTGGAAGTGCCAGCAAAGAGATCAACTCAGTTTTCTACCCTGGCCTCTCATTTTTGTTCCAGTCTTGAGAGTATAAAAGGTTTCTTCACAGTGATGTTTTTTAGATGGGGAGCAAGAGGATCAATGGTACCAGGAAAAGAAGGAATTAGGAGACCATTCTACCGTGTTTTATGACCCTTTTGATATTTTTGCTTCTGCTTTTCCACCCCTTAGCAAACTTTTGTGGTAAGTATAGTAGTAGAGAAAATCTGTGAATTCACCAGAGCCAGGAATTTTCTGATCCAATTCAGGACCCGGGAGTTAGACTGAAACTTAATCCCTTTCCACCACTCCCAAAGGTAACCTAAAATGTCTTCCATTTTCATCATGGACCTTTATGAGCAGTACCAAACCCACTGAACGCAGAGCCCCTGACCAGCAGCTGACACACCAGGGAGTTTCCCGGTGTGAAAAGATGGGGGAGATGGCGTGAGCAAAGGCATCTCTTCCTCGATCCTCTCCCTTCCACCTTCGCGGTTGTGCCCAGGGCCTGTGTCCCCCACATCACGTTTAAATCACACAGTTCATCAGTGACATCGACATACCCAGAGATCTACCTTTATAGCTACCAAAAAAAATCTGTGAAGTTTAATAATCATGCTGGTGACCTTAAATTGGCAAATGATATTACTATTTTTATGGTGAAAATATAACTTTCCCACAGATAAGATCTTGGAAAAGAGGCAGAGACTACAGCTATGTTCACCCTGACATGGTCCTCCAAGAGTTCACCGAGCTATTTAGCCTGTCTTAATCTCAACACAAGATTAAGACAGATAATACTTTTCCTTCAAGTCAAACTCTTCCCAACCCTCCCACCTCCCCGAATTTCCCCTGTGTGCCACTCAGGTTATTATGATAGCAGCTATCACTTGATATAAGTGGCCCTGAATCAAATTATCCTTTTCTTACTTTTCTCACTTTTTAATCGTGAAGTTAATTGTTTTCCAGTGCTCCATAGTACATGGGAATGATGCCTTAGTCTATCTCCAATGAATTGTTTACTCTCTTCCTTAACTCTATTGTAACTTGTGAATCTATGCCTTTCTATGAGTGTTGGACGTTGAAAATTCAAAGATCTGCTGTGAGTGAAATTCATATCAGATGCAGGGATAACACACCCACCAGCAAAGATGGTCTCAGATTTTTTAAAGCCTGTCATTTGGCAGATACCATCCCATGACCCCAAAGTACAAAGGTTTAGGTTTTGGGGGGCAGGTAACTAATCATGACTAAATTTATTAAGGAAATTCTTTTGAACTATAGATTATAAGCTGCCCGTAGGATTTTTTAAAGGAAGAAGAAATAACAAGCATTACTACAGGTAATTATCTTGCCTGAAATGCTCTCCTAGCCTAACTCTGAGCCACTGAAATAAGGTATTTTGAACCTGTACATACAAGTTTAAGATTTTTGTGAAGCTCCCAAATCTTTAATATAACAATAATTAGCATAAAGCTTGTGCAATCGAGCTGCTGAGAGGAATGAGTTTGAGTCTTTGGCAAGATGTTCCTCTTTTTGAAAAAGCAGTTTTGTCAGTACATATTATTTTCCCTCAGAGCTGTTTTCTTCAAGTTTGGAAGGTATTTAAAGCTGACTTTCATTCCAATAATTGCCCAGAGAGATAGTGATTTATTTCCAGTCACTAGTTACCAGGACGACTGAATCAACTACTTTTAGCCACCAATATACCCCGTCCGCTGCGAAAGCTTTCCATTTTTATAGTCGGAAAGAACCAGACTTACTGCTCCCTTTAACCTAGAGAGAATTCTTCTGTGCTCAGAATGGGAGAAAGTTCTCAAAATAAACTCTGGGAAGGAAATCTGTTCAGAAAAATAAATCCATGGATATCAAACAGTAAATGCAGTGAGTCAGTACCTGAAACGACTTGACTTTAAGGAGTGAAAATAGCATGTTATCACAAGTTTGAAAGATCACAGATAAGTGGACTAATAAGGGTATTTAGGACGCTGAAATTGAACATTTGAATACTAATTAGTAGCTCTCAAGGCTAGCTTTACAAACCCATTGCCTCCCAATCAATAACTGCTTAAGCTAAGACCACCAGAGGCTTTCCTGGACCACTGCGTGCATAACAGAAGTTGTCCTCAAGAGTTCAGAGTTCAATGCGAAGAGTTTTGTAGGAGAAGAGTAAAGGAAGGGGAAAGGGAGGGAGGGTACCAAACGGGGAGGAAAAGGGAGGGGAGGAGAGGGAGACGTCTTTACTACGTTACTTCTTGTCCTTAACCAGATCAAAACTCCTGCTTAAAACACTATTTGTTATCAAAGAATACTGATGACTAGGCTTGTTTACTTCCTACTATAAATTATTCTGAAGATTTAACCTAGGTTTTAAGGTCCAAATAGTAGATCAAACACCTCAAAACCTGGGCATATTTAATTGAGGCCAAATTCTGTGAACTGAGAAAGCATACTTTTTATTATCAAGGACTTTTGATAAAGTTGAATAAAAAGAATTAGGGAAGTCCAAGATTTTATAATTAATGAATATGTAAACATGCATTATAGTTATGCATGTACTTTCATAGGACTGATGGCATATTATAATAGGTTAAACCAGATTATATATTGTAAATTACATAAACCACATTTTGCAGTGGGTGAAATTTTAAATGAGTAAGGCTGTAAGCCACAGACCTTACTCACTTGTGTCTTCTTTAGCATTCGAAAACTTTTCTTTGTTGATTTTGTTGCTGGATGGGGTGAATTGGGGATGAAATGGGCTGTGGTCACAAACTGTGAAGGTGAGGTTGCTTAAAATTGTACTGAACACAACATAATCATGGGTTTTCCCTTTAAATTGGGGAAAACGGGGAAGCCACTTGGGATTTGTGTTTGAATACAAGTTTTGGTGAAGGAAATGACACAATTGATGTTTACAACTCTTTTTCTCTGATTCATTCACTCTGATGGAAATATGGCCGCACCAGGGGTTAGAGCTTAATCAGAACAGTTGAGTTCTTTACCGGCCCTGCAGCTAACAGCTATCTAGCTATGTGACTTTGGCAGATTCAGTGATGTTCTGTGGTCTCAGTTTTCTCACCTATGAGTTGTAGAAAGAAAGCTGATCTTTCCCAGCTCTGGGTTTCTCAGATTTTAGTTTCGGTGTATTTTGGTAAACCTGAAGTTACCAGTTTCCACTATTACCTAGTTCACAGAGACATAAAGTTACAGACAAAATTCCCTATAGAAACAACCGTTATGATGGTTATGAAAGTACATTATGGAAGATGTTCTAAGTGCTGAAGGTGGAAAGGTATTTTTTTATCCCATAGATTCAATCAACACCAGCCCTGGGGGAATAATTCATTATATAGATGATTTTTTTCTTCCTCTTTAGGGACTCTCCCACAACATCTGAGTCCCAGTGTCCTAAGCCCAGGGCTTCAGGCTAAGTCCCATCACCCAGCATTTGCCATTACAGGAATGCTCCTGGTTACTCTGGTTATGGTCACTTTTACTGACACCTTCTGGAATCCATGCCTGTGCCTGTATTAACACTTGATGCTTACCACAGGACTCAATAAATGTGTTTTGAATGCATAAATGTAAGAATGAACAAATTAGTTACTTAATCACTGACTCAAAAGGTGAGAATTCCAAAGAGGTAAGGAGAGAACGAGAGTGTAGCAGTCTAATAGGAGAAGGGACAGGGGGAATATTAGTGGCAGCTAGAAGTTTCACTGTGCCCTTCAAATTACTGATAAATCACTCACTCTATCCATCTTTAAACAAAAAATAAATGATAAATGTAAACTAAATATAGTCAATACAAGCAAATAGTCTAGTGAATTTAATGGCATGGTGAATAAAGAGTGAATTTGGGGAGAGCAGTTCTAACCCCGACTCCCTCCAGGCAAAATCCCATTTTTAAAAATCTCTTGCATTGCTGGTGGGAGTATAAAATACTATAGTCACTAAAATAGTACAAGAAAACAGTATGATGGTTCTTCAAAAAAACTAAACAAAATTACCATATTGTGAGTCAATAACCTATACACATATATACATGTATATGTGTATATATGTATGTGTGTGTATATATGTGTATACACACACACAAGTACATTTGTCTCTGCCTTCTCCCACCCGCCCAGTTCCTGGAACAGTGCTCCTGAGACCCTTGCAAGTTCCTAGCTGATAAGAGCACCAGGACTGACCATCCTTAGTTTAAAATTCCAGCTTTGATCCTAGTGTCTGACACAGGGCTCCTAAATCCCTTGGAATTTTCTGGGTGATGAGAGTGTCTTTCCTTCTAATGAGGTGCCCCCTGGATGGGGACTGCTCAGCAGGAAAACCAAGCTTGGAATTTTCAGCCACACTCCTACCACCCCCGCTTCTCTGGAGAGTGGCTGAAAATACAGTAAATAATTGAAAATGCCTACCTGAGGAAACCTCCATAAAACCCCAATGGTATGGGAACTGGAGAGCTTCCAGGATGGTGACCACGTGCACAGACTGGGAGGGTGATTCACCTCATCTCCATGGGGACAGAAGCTCTTGGGCTCAGGACCCTCCCAGACCTTGCCCTCTGTATCCCTTCATCTGGCTGAGCATCTGTGTCTTTCATCACATCCTTTGATAAACTGGTAAATGTGTTTCCTGGAGTTCTGTTAGCTGCTCTAGCAAATACATCCAAGGGGAAGAGGGTCGTGGGAACCTTCAATTTGCAGCCAAACTGGACAGAAGTTGTGGATAACCTGGGGGCCTACTGCTTGTGATTGGTATCTGAAGTAGAGGCCAGTCTCATGGGAGCAGGCCTTAACCTGTCAGATCTGATGCTACCTGGATAGATGATGTCAGAATTGAGTTAAACCGTAGGACAGCCAGCTGATGTCACAGAATTGCCTGGTGTGGGGGAAAAAATGCATACATTTGCTGACCAAAAGTGTCAGAAGTAGTGTGAAAGTAAAGGAGAGACACACAGGGGCAAAAAGTGTTTCTTTTCCTAATACACATGATCCAGCAATTCCACTTCTTAGCATACACCCAAAAGAATTGAAATCAGGGACTCAGATATGTGTACACCAAAGCTCATAGCAACATTATTCACATAACCAAAAGGTGGAAACAACCCAAATATCTAGCAATAGATTAAGAGATAACAAAATGTTGTAACATATCTATAATGGGATGCTATTCATCCTTAAAAGGTGTAAATTCAGATATATGTTACAATATGGATGAATCTTGAAAACATCATGATTAGTGAAATAAGTAAACTGGGCACAAAAGGATAAATACTGTCTGACTCCACTTATATGAGGTACCTAGAGTAGTTAAATTATTAGAAATAGAATAGCAGTTACCAGGTGCCAGGGAAAGAGGAGACTAGAGAGTTTTTTCTTAATGGGCAGATTTTTGGCTTGGGGTGATAAAAACGTTCTGGAGTTGGATGCTGGTGTGGTGACAGTTATTACTTCATGCTACAGAAATGTACGCTTAAAGTGGTTAAAATAGTTGAGATACTACCAACATCTCAAAAAAATCTCCAGGGAAGAATATCCTTTGTCATAGCTGATATCAATACTGAGCAGCTTCTCTGAGGGGGAAACTGTTCCTCGAATCTGATCTAAACCTTTCAGCTGTATGTCTTACCTTATGGTTGCTTCTGTTACTGGACCAAGGAATTGTAGGAATATTCATGAAAGATATGCTTCCTTTCTGGGTGACGCGACCAGCTCCTAGAAGTGGCGCCTTTTAAGTTGCTTTGTTCACAATGGTATGAGTTTTAACAAGTTTATCTTCTTTTCTGCCCCTTACCCAGTCCTCTTGTGAGAGGCAGCATGATTTGCAGTCTGTGTAGCCAGGGAAGGGAGTAAAAGCAAGGCCAGTGCATGAAAATCAGCCATGACTTCAGTTTGAGGAAAACAAAGCAGATGGTGCATCAAGAAGTAAATATACATTGGGCTTCATGCAAATAACATTAATTCAATTAATACTGCTAACTGTGCTATAAATCAGTAGTACAAACTCAGGAAAAGATAGAGAAATGTGAATCTTTTCAGGAATAATAGAAAAAGGTAAATAAGTTGCATTTATCTGAAAAGCCAAGATCAATGTTTTATTTTGCCCACGTATTCATTTGATTCGCCTGCATGTGTCTTGCCTCTCACCCCTCTTCAGCATCACGGCTGCTGCCTGAGCTCAGGTCTGGCTGGTTGCCTGCCTGCAGGAGCTTCCCGACTGGTCTCCCAGCTTCTGGACTCGCACACCACTTTCCCTATGCCGGCTCATTTCCCACACCCTTCCACTCTCCACATGGCTGCCAGGATGATCTTTCTAAAGATTTTAAGATCTTTCAGTGACACCCGATCCTTGTCGGGATGAAATCCAAATTCTTCACCAAATCACTTATACATACCTTCCCAGCTTCGTCTTGTGCCATTTCTCAGCCGACACCCCACATACAAGCCTTTTCACATTATGTACCTTCAGTTCCCATGACAGGCCAGACTGCTCTCCTTATCATCTTGCTCGTGGCTTTTGCCTACAAAAACACACCCGTGCTTGTGCACACACATTAACACACATACACACCTTCTCCATCTGCCTAAATTCTGCTCCCAGCCTCAGGCTGGGACTGAGGGTCAAAATCCCCACTCCCTCACCCCACTGGTCCACATACTCCTTTCCTCCTAGGTCTTATATAGCTAGAGTTAGATGCCTCTCCTTTTCCAAAGCACCCTGTAGGTACCACCTGGAGCTATTTGAGAGCAGGGACTGGGTCTTTGATCTTTGTATTCCCAGCAACCACACAAAAGGCTTAGCAGATTTTCAGAGGGTTCAGTCAGAGGTAACACGCTAAGGAAAGCACTAAAGAAGTTCTGAGAAGGTTGAGTCAAGGAAAATTTTATGGGAGAAAAGAAGTGGTGTTTGAGCTATATTTTATTGTCTTTCCAACAATCTTGATAGAATCTTCTTTCTTGCTTTTCAATCAACAGCTAATTTCGTAAAAAATATTCTGACTACAGGAGACAGGTAGTCTATGAGTAATTTAGTGATAAATTTATGATTGAGAAATTTTTAAACACCTGATTAAAGGGGCTTCTTGACAGACTTCCAAAACACGAGTTTTTTCCAATCTTGTTGCTGTGCACTGAGTCATAAAGAAGGAAGTATAAGGCAGCAGTTAAGAGAATGGACAATGGAGTCAGATATACCAGGATTTAAATCTCAACTCTGCCCTTCTAAGCTATATTAATGACAATTGTACTAAGTTTCCTCATATGTAAAATGGGACAGTAAGACCTACCCCTTCAATGTGACGACACGAATAAAGTGTCTGCTGTGGAATTCGGCAGATAGTCACACTTGGCAGAGTGGGAGTGAAGAGGCTGATGCTGGTGCTGATGACTTAAAGCCGAGGATGGAAGCAGGTGGCAGGGACAGAACAAGGAAACTGCTTGGTGAGGGAACTTGACACGTATCTTTCATTTAGCCCTATTTCCTCAAATTTTGCTCCAGTGGAACAATGGTATTCTGTGAGCTGCTCTAAGGTATTTCACAGGTAAAATTAAAATTAAGGTGATCTTTTCAAAATTTATAGGAAAAAAATAAAATAAGAAGTAGAGTGCTTTCAATTATAATTTTTTCCTATATACTTATCCTTCCTAAAAGTATCTTAATGGATGACAGATGGAATGAATAGGTAGCAAATGAATATTATGAGAAAACATCAGTAAACTGATGAATTTAAATGTTTATTCAATATTTAACAATAATTTGTTTTTATTAAAAGGGATATTTTTGGTAAAGACTTGCAAACATGTAGTTTGGTCACTTTCTTGCTAGTATTATTGTTCCTAGTTCATATGACAAAATTAAACATGGCTTGATTTTGTGCTGTTCTGCAAAAAGCACCAGGTTTTTACTACCCATGCTCAGCCACATGCAGAAGCACACAGCCTGTTACTGCCAGCATCCTACTGCCTGAAGCTTCAGAGTCCTAGTTACGAGGGCCCTTTAAGACTCTACTGAAATATTCATAAGTGTCCAACCATTCATCTCCTAATCCACTTTTTAAAAATTTTTTTAAATATTTTATTCATTTTTCTTTAGAGGGGAAGGGAAGGAGAGAGGGAGAGAAATCAGTGTATGGTTGCCTCTCATGTGTCCCCTGCTGGGAACTGGCCTGCAACCCAGGCATGTGCCCTGACTGGGAATTGAACCACGATCCTCTGATTCATAGGCCTGCGCTCAATCCACTGAGCTACATGAGCCAGGGCTTCTAATCCGCTTTTACATCAGAAGAGAACTGCCTTACAAACACAGAATTTTTTTAAAGCCAAAATCTTGGTTGCTACGCACTTGTTCTTTATGGTACATACTCTGAATAAATTAGTACATCTATACCCCCTGGAGTTACTATATATGAGGATGATCCCAAAGAGTGGGAGGTAGAAGACATGGAAAATATGTCCTGCTTAGCCTACGTTCAACACAAGTCATCCTCAAGAAGGGAGAACCGTGCTGTTCACAGCTAAGGCTTAAACAGGCAGCACCTCAAACTTTGAAAAACACAAATGGTTAAGTCTTAATTCATCTCAGAAATCCTCTGAGGCTCAGAACAACTTACCTCTTGCTTGTTCTTGATAAGTAGACGAGTCTAGCACATTTCCGGGTGTTGACTGGCACAGCCGATCCCTGAGGACTGCAAGAAGCCAATCTGCCGAATAGCTGTAGGCTCACGGTGTGGCTCAGTATTACTTAGTCCATGTTTATTCTAGTAAGTCTTCTACGTTTATTCCCTAGCATGGTAGAAAAGGATTTGGAAACCACCTTACCCAGACACAAAAAACTGACTCAGAGAACATGGCATGATTTTGGAGACTCAAGTCCAGCTTTTCCAGGTGGTCTCAGACTACTGAGGGCTGAGTCAAGTTTGATTTTTGCAACCAATGCTTCACATTCAAAGACCTACCATAATCATACATTTAATTATTTGTATTTTTGTTAATTGCTTGTCTTGAGTGTTGGCTTTATTGATCTGAAGTGAATCTAACCTGTTAACAAAAATTAGGAATAACAATCTCTCATCCTGAGGCTTCTACAAATCCAGACCATAGTTGCATTTATAAGGAAATGTTGGTGGTTAGCTTTAGTTTAAAAAAAGGGAAATTCAAAACCCTCTTGGAACAATTTCCTAGGAAACTCTTTCTTATTATAGCTATGTGAGCCCTGATATTGCTAAATATACCATAAACAAATCCTTACCTCCATAAACTTTTTTCTACACTGCTAAAAGCATTTCATAAAGTTCAACATTGATTTATACTAAAAAAGTAAATCACTAGCTAAAAAGAAACTGCTTTACCTAGTAGAGGATTTAATTTTTAAAACTGTAATACATACAAGGTGAAATGTTAAAAACTTTTTCTTTAAAATGGCTGCGTGCTATTATCACTTCTAATCATTTTTGTACTGAATGATGATGTGATTCTTGTTACAAAGTGTAATAAGGCAAAATAGAGAAAATGTATAAGGATTGGAAAGAAAAAATTAAACATTGTGCAGATGATATGATTGTGTGTGCAGAAAATCCCCCCAAAATGTACAAATAAATTATTCAAAATTATATGTGAATATAGCAAGATAACTACCCATAAGGTCAATATATAGAAATAATTTATTAAACTCCCATTAGAAAATGAAATTTTAGAAGACACTTCCAATGGAATAAAAAACCTAGGAGAGACATAAAACCTCTACACAGAAAACTAAGAAATGTATAAACTATAAAAATATGGGATACATAAACCATGTGTGTATTAAACATAAAAGCATATAAAGTATAAACATTAAAGCATAATAGCAGTATGTTTATAAAGCATATAAACTATAAAATACATGCAACTATAAAACATTCCAAGAAATTACAGACCTAAATACATGGAGGCATAGACAGGGCTCATGAATTGGAAAACTACATTTTAAAGGTGTTGATTTCCCTCAAATTGGTATGTAGATTTTGTCTCAATTTCAATTTTTAAAAAATTCTGGGTTTATGTGTGTGTGTGTGTGTGTGTGTGTGTGTGTGTTGTTTGACAGGCTGATTCTGCAGTTTACCTAGAAATGTAAAGATCCAAGATCCACCAAGATGTGTTGGTAAAAGAAGAACAAAAAGGAACAACTTTCTCTGTTAAATAGCTTGATATCTAGGTAGTGCAGAATTGGAAGAAGGATAGACAAATACCAGTGGAACAGAGCCCAGCAGCTACCCATGCATAGATGAAGGCCTGATTTATGACAAAGATATCACTACAGAGAAATGGTGGAAAGAACTATCTTTTTACTAAGTGGTACTTGATCAGCTGGGTAGCCAAATGGGGAAAAAATGGAACAACCCCTAACTCAAACCATCCACAAAAATCAGTTTGAGGATGCAGAGCCAAACGTGAAAGTTTAAAAAAACGACAACTTAGGAGACTTACAGGAGAGAATGTCTTCATGGCCTTGGGAAATGGAAAGGTTTCTCAGATAAGACATAAAACACACTGACCATTAAGGAAAAGAGTAAATGTTCTGTTTATAAAACACATTTAAGAGAGTTGAAGGGGGTGCCACAGACTGAGAGAAGGTATTTACAACAGATACAACTAACAAGGGAAATGAATAAAGAAAAGAAAAACAATCCTAATTTATTTTTTTCTCCTTTTTCCTTCCATTTTCCCACCATCACTTCCACCCATGCCACCCACCCCCACCTCCCACCTTCAATCACAATCCTAATTTTCAAATGGTCATGAAACTTGAACAAATATTTCCCAAAGGGTATATCCAAATGGCCATTAATATATAAAAAGGTAGAAAACCTCATTAGACAAGGGAGATTCAAATTAAAGCCACCATGAGATACCAATACAGACCCACCAAATTGGGAAAAGTGAAAAAGATTGACCACACCAAATGTTAGTGTGGATATAGGGCTTATACACTGCCAATGGAAGTGTAAATTTGTGTAACTCCTGTGGAATATCTGGCATTAGCTACTAAAGTTAAATGTGTACATACTTGTTACTCAGAAAGTACACTCCTAGGTACAGACCCAGCAGGAATTTTGTGCACGTGTTCAACAAAAGACACATACAAGAATGTTTGTAACAGCATTTTTCATAATAGGCAAAGTCTGAAAATATTGAAATGCCAACAAACATACATAAATAACATGTAATATATTCATACAATGGAAAACTGTATAGTCATAAAAATGAATTACACACAATAAGAATAAATTTAATAAGCATAATGTTGAACAAAAGAAGCCAGACACAAAAGATCACATGATTTATAATTCCATTTTATTAATTTTGAAAACAAACAAAATTAATTTATGGCACTAAGAGCTCCCCAAAAGTGGAGTTTCTGAGGTGCTGGTGATGTTCTGTTCCTTGCCCGAGACGTTGGTCCTGTGGGCATGTTCATTTCGTGGTTATGTATCACGCTGTATATTGATGATTGGTGCACCTTTCTGTGTGCGTATGTTTTTTCAAAAAGCAATAAAAATCAAGGGCAAGCAGCCCATGAATCAAGAACTTTTTCTACATGTTTCAAGTTTTGCTCCATTTTTGAGTTTAGGAGTTTTGAGGCAGCATCAGGCATTTGTACATATTAGCTACATTTCTGAATTTTAAAAATCTTTTTATTAATAGAATTTTTATAGCATTTGTAGGCTTACAGAAAAATTGAACAGAAAGTACAAAGAGTTCCCATGTACCCTCTCACTCCCTCTCTCCACCAACCAGTTTCCTCTATTAGTGTGTCACGATTGGTGAGCCGATATTGGTACGTTAGCATTAACTAAAGTCCACAGTTTACACTAGAGTTGGTACATATTTGATCTCTTAGCTTCATACAGTTTCCATAAAAATTACTATTTCCCATTGCTGATTGATTTTGTCTTCTTTATAACTATAACTATAAGTATTTCCCAGAGAGGATGTAAATTTCTTTTTCACCATCAGTCAATGGTTTAAGTTCAATACTATCAAGTTAAGGATTTAGGGCCAAGTGTCAGGGTAAAAGAATTGGCCCTTCAGGCCTAAAACGTCAGGGTTAGCCTACATTTGGTGGTTAGAAGATGTATCAACATTCTGGTAAAAGATTCTATTATAGTGTTTCAGGAAGGATTTGCCATGGGCCATTCTACCCTCAGCAGCAACACTGACGATTTGCTGAGTCAAGCTCTGAATCAACACAAGACTCAGGACAGGATGTGGAAGCTCTTACTCCTGGTGCAGTCATGGCAAAAGGCTCAGTACACCTTAAAACGTGAATGTGGACCACACTCAGCCCGGAGGAGAGTCTGAACAACAGATTTCTTCTCAGTGCCTCCCTTGGCATTCCTCAGCCAGCATCTCAGAAATGACTAACCTCATGACAGGGTGGGAAGATAGCTGTGCTCACCTGCCTTAGCTTACGAAGAGCAAGCAGGTAGTGGGGGCCTCTATAAGGACTCAGGACTGACAGGGAAAATCCAACTGCATTTGAGTCTTAGTCTCTAACTCTGTTGGATTTGTCATTTTGAGCACTGGATTAAAGATAAATCACTTTTTAGTCATTGGAAAGAACTGCATACTGGGAGTGTTGAATGAATATATGTATATTCATTCATATATGTTCATATATATTCACATATATACATATGAAGATAAAACAGATATACTCAAATGTGTTCAAAAACAACCTCCAAACTTGTCTTATAAACACAACCCATAAAGAGAACCAACAAATCCAAAGTCAAGAATCACATCAAAGACAGCTCAAAGTTTTCATGAGGCAGGGTGGGTTTACCAACATGTGAAGTCAGATAATATCAATATTACCACTAATAAAGTCTCATTATAATACTAATTTTACTAAATCAAAACATTGGGAAGGATTAGATTGACATCGAATGACCCTAGGCTTAATGAACTTATTCTTCATGGAAAGCATTAATAATATTTGGGGGAATTATTTAGAACTCCAAGACTGTTAAAACTTTAATATCTATTTGTGTACCTCCAATCATGACAATATTTACCTAGTCAATGAAACAGTGCTTTCAACAGTTACACCAAACAGTAAGTGACCTGACTTTGAGTTACTACAAAGTGAGAAGTGAACTCATTACATTCATTAATTCGGGTTTTCTCCTATATCATACTCCTTTGCATGAAGACTATGGAAATTCCCAGACTAGCCTGAAATATATTTTCTTTTTTTAAATATATTTTATTGATTATACCATTACAGTTGTTCTATTCTCCCCTCTTCATTCCCCTCCACCCGCACACTCCCTCCCCCACCATTCTCCCCCCCTTAGTTTATAACCACGTATCTCAAGTTCTTTAGATTCTATATTTCCCCCACTATTCTTGCCCCCCCTATCTATTTTCTACCTACATCTATGCTATTTTCTGTACCTTCTCCCCCCTTCTCCTCCTCCCACCCCCCTGTTTCTAACCCTCCATGTGTTCTTCATTTCTATGGTTCCACTCCTGATCTAGCTGTCCTCATGGTTTGCTTTTGTTTTAGGTGTGGTTGTTAATAACTGTGAGTTTGCTGTCCTTTCACTGTTAATATTTTCATCTTCTTTTTCTTATATAAGTCCCTTTAGCATTTCATTTAATAAGGGCTTGGTGATGATGAACTCCTTGAACTTGACCTTATCTGAGAAGCACTTTATCTGTCCTTCCATTCTAAATGAAAGTTTTGCTGGATAAAGCAATCTTGGCTGTAGGTCTTTGGATTTCATGACTTGGAATACTTCTTTCCAGCCCCTTCTTGCCTGTAAGGTCTCTTTTGAGAAATCCGCTGACAGTCTGATGGGTACTCCTTTGTAGGTGACTGTCCCCTTATCCCTTGCTGCTTCTAGGATTCTCTCCTTCATTTTGGTCTTGGCTAATGTAATTATGATGTGCCTTGGTGTGTTCCTTCTTGGGTCCAACTTCTTTGGCACTCTCTGAGCTTCCTGGATTTCCTGGAAGTCTATTTCCTTTGCCAGACTGGGGAAGTTCTCCTTTATTATTTGTTCAAATACGTTTTCCACTCGTGGCTGTTTCTTTCCCCCTTCTGGTACCCCTATAATCCGGATGTTGGAACGTTTAAAGATGTCCTGGAGGTTCCTAAGCCTCTCCTCATTTTTTTGAATTCTCATTTCTTCATTCCTTTCTGGTGGGATGTTTTGTTCTTCCTTCTGGTCCATTCCATTGATTTGAGTCCCCGTTTCCTTTCCATCGCTATTGGTTTCCTGGACATCTCCCTTCATTTCAATTAGTTTAGCCTTCATATGTTCCTCTAATTTGTGACTATAATCAACCAGTTCTGTGAGCATCCTGGTAAACAGTGTCTTGAATTGTGCTTCTGAGAGGCTGGCAATTTCTTGGTCGCTGAGAGTTATTGGCTCTGGAACTTTGAGTTCTTCTTGTGCCATCGTTTGGGCTGTTCGTGCCTGTTACATAGCAGGATCGGAGGCCTAGGTGTTCACCAGAGCAGGGCAACTAAGTTGCTGGGTTGTGACGTTGTATGTGGGAGCAGGGTCAAAGAGGAGCAATGGCGTCCCGTCTGCCGCCTCCCCCCCACCCACGGCCCCCACAGGTGCGGCAGCTGCCACCGTCACCGGGGCCCACGCATTTTGTCCCACTGCACACAAGTGTGCCACCACCGTCAGCCCTCGCCCCCTGGGTCCTGCATGGTCCGTCTCACTGTGTGCGAATGTGGGACCGCGGTCAGTCTGCCCCACACCCTGACTGGGTCTGGGCCACTTGCGCGCCTAGGTCTGGGGATCTTTTCTGCAGTACCCTGCTCCCCTGCTGGCTCCGCCCCTCTTACCGCCCCGGTTGAACGGTTAGTTGTAGTCGGACTTCTGTATAATTCAATTTTTCTGTTCTTTGGCTGTGTCTTTGTTCTCCAAACCTTTGTTGTATTCAAACTTGGTTGTGGGAGAAGGCACAGTGTTTCCACCTATGCCTCCATCTTGATGGAAGTCTGAAATATATTTTCTTTACCACCCATCTTTGTTGTTACTTAGAAATTTTCATCCACTAGATCATAAATCTTGTTTACAAATAACAAACATATAGACTTCTTTCTGATAATATTCTTACCCAAAGAAACATCGTGACCTGTGATACTGGTGCAGCTGCAAAGCTCTCTGAGACACCAGTAGGCGTCCTCATTGTGAGGCCAAGTCTGCCCCCTGACAAATGCCATTAGCTGCTTTCTGAGGGCACAAGGTTCTCAGATGTGTCTAGGTAACCATACCTGCACAGATATAAATAGTGGTGGTGGAATGCAGAGTTCATCCAAGGTTTAGTAACCTGTGGAATATGGGGACCCATCGAAAATGAGCTGCGCTCACTTCATTTGCTGTGTGGTGGATGCCATTCACCTAATCAAGAATGAATGTGCTGTTATTCTTACATGAAAATTATCCTTGCCCATGAACTTCAATTGTTTAGAACA
Organism: Sturnira hondurensis; assembly: GCF_014824575.4. Lineage (NCBI taxonomy): Eukaryota > Metazoa > Chordata > Mammalia > Chiroptera > Phyllostomidae > Sturnira > Sturnira hondurensis. The sequence goes on from NW_028087485.1 coordinate 9,269,389, forward strand.
ACCATTTCAGTTGTATGGTGGTTGTACTGAGCCCTAATCTATACCATTGCCCAATTTCCTGGTGAACACCATGCTTGAAGACAACAGGCTGACTTGTGTTTTCAATATTCACTTACATTACAAACCTACAGAAAACCCTTATTGGAGTTTGTGCCATGTAAATAATTTATATCTATGAGTATTGGTACTGTTTTGTTTAAAAGCTGGCAAAAAAAGAATATGCTTCAAATCTCTAGGTCAGGGACTTCAGCAGAAAGAGACCTCCTATTTTTGGTTTTCCCATCCTGCCTCATGTTCTGACTAAAGGAGTTGGTTCACACGCTCCTGCCCATTTAAATTTCAGTACAATTCTCCATTCCAATGGAAAACCCTTTCTCAAGGATGCCAGGAATCTGGGATGCACAGGTTTCTACTCAGCATGTGAGGACAGCTGCCTTAGGAATAGGAGGTGCTTTTACCTGTTTTTTTAAAAAAAGCACAAGAGTCCTTTAAGCTTCTTTTTTGGAATAAGTGTTGAAAAAGCAATATATCTAGAAAATGCTCTGTTCATAGATCTAAGCACCCTTGAAAACTTCCAGATGTCAGCATGATTTTATCAAGTTCCTTAAAATGACGGAATGTATCTTACCCATTTCCCTGTGGGCTATAATGTACCTCCCACAAATAAAATCAAGGTGTGCCTGTATCTTGTCTTTACCTGAAAATGTCTTGGGGTTACAGTTATGACATGCCATCACTTAAAGAGATTAGTACACCTGACTTAAAATAATCTGGCAACAGAACCCCAAAAAGAAAATAGACAATAAGTTACAAGACTGTAAAACCTTCAGGACCAGGAGAACAAGCAAGATCTTGTCCCTTTATCTACTTAAGGCAAAATAGGGAATCATTCCCCATGAGGAAAATAAATGAACCTCAACCCCAGATCTGCATTTCACCTAGTTCATCCTGAGAACTATGGGGTTTAAAAGTGAGGAGTCTAATCACACCGTTAACATTTGCCAACTGTTACATGTAAACATGCTCCACAGTGGAAAGTAGCCGGGCTTCTGATGCCTGCGTATGCAGGAATGGCAGCAGAGGTGGAGACATGCCCTCGAGTCCCTTCTTTCATCGCACTCATAAACACTGAGAGTCCAGCCCAAACTGGAAGCCGTTAAGAAAACACTGGAAGGGGAGTGAAAAGCATGGGAAAGTGTTCTAGCTCTTCTTTCAAGGGCTCTATGTGCACTCTATGTCCCCTGAGTTGAGAAAAACAACTTAAAATATCTTTCTCGCCCTCCTTCTCTTTTCCTCCTTCTTTTCTCTTTATTGCCTAATAAGTCCCTCCTTTATTTTACTATTTTTTCACACCTCTTTTCTGTTCTCTTTTTCCTCACTTCTCATTCCACTTTGAGTGAATATTTTCTGAATACTTGCTATGAGCCTGACACAGACCAGGCCCTGCAGACGTGCAGCTGGGTACAACACCAGGAACATGGATGAGGAGCAGGGAAAGGGGAGGAGAGGAACGAGTCTGGTTTTTACTATGTTGAGTTTGAGGTGCCAGCAGGATGTCCGAGGGAGTAGATGGTAATAGTTGGAAACACCAATCAGGATCTCGGGAGAGAGGACGTTTTACTGAATACGTCTTATACTAGAGGCACTGTGTTTAGCGTTGGGCATATGGTGAAAAGATAAAACCCAGCCCATTTCTCCAAAGACTTTAAGAACACAAAAAAGTGTATTCAAGGGTTAGAGGCACAGAGGAAACAGGTGCTGAGGAGATGCAAAGGACAAGTGCTCAGATGTATCCCAGAGAGGGGCATGGGGTGGTCAGCCCCTCAGTTTCATCGAGCAGATCAGCCAGGGTGGTCTCCATAAGCATGAAATTTGGGGTTGGCTCTTGAAGCTCTATCGATACGGAATTGTTCCAGCCGCTCTCACCTCTGGCCTGTTTCTATCTTGATACTGGTCTCCCAGCCCCAGAACAGTCTCCACCTCTCCACGGGAAGGGAAATCTATGGTACCTGGAAAGGATTCTTCCCAAGCTGTTATAAGAAGCCTGAACTTTTTAGCTTTATCGTTAGGCTTAACACTATGGTGAAGCTCAAAACAGTGAGTGATCTCTCACATTTCTTCCAATGTATTTCCTGGATCTCTCACATTTCTTCCAATGTATTTCCTGGGCCCTTGAACAAGCCCGAGGGTATTCCGGGATGAGCGCACAGACTAATAAACCTGCTAGTCTGATGGGCTGCAAGAACTTCCTGGAGCTTCTCTGTCTATGAGATCTGATGAAATTAGCTTTCTATTTCTGAAACCTTCCCAGCTTTCATGATAAAATCCCTTTGGCGAGCTACTTCACAGATCTTACGACTAACGGAAATCCCCTCCCATCCCACACTACCCTACCCCCACCCCATTTGTGACCAACAGGAAAAACCCTCTACTCTCATTAGTCACTCATCGTGTCTATCTCTCCTAACCTAAAAAATTTTTGTAGGCTGATTAAATAAGTTAAGGTTTACATAAGCAACTTAATTCTCCCAGTCTTTTCCCAGATGCCTAAGTTAACCCAGACAAACCAAAAGTGGAAACCCAAAGGTCACATACCTGCTTTATTTTTATCTCTTTAAAGGAAAGGTCTCTTTTTGTGCTTTTCCTGTGCCAAGAACATTGCTGTCTAGCCACAATTCATCGCTAAGGAAACAGGCAGCCTGGACCACTGGTGGGGGGTTCTGTATATGGTAACTCAACATGGCTGCCATCAACTTGGAAATTTCTTCTCAGTGATGTCTGGGTTTGTTTTCCCAGGTTTTCAATTCAGATTGTTGACTTCCTTCCAAAATTACCTATTGAAATGTTATGTAAATCATGATGACATATTATTAACTAATGATTTCTTGAAACTTATTTATGATACTCTTGTAAGTTATACAGAATTATTATGAAATACTTATATTGAAAATAAAGCTGCTCCTTGTTAGTTTTGGGAAAAGGGAAGGGCTGCTTATAGACTCTATGTGTCAAAGAAGGAAGCCACAAGGGAAATGAGAAGATATCTTAAATCAAGTGAAAGTTAAAATGCAATGTATCAAAGTTTATGGGATGCAGCTAAAGCAATGCTTAGGAAGAAATTTATGGCAGTAAATTTGTTAGAAAAATTTACAGCAATAAATTTGTTAAAATTGTTAGAAAGGAAGAAAGATTTAAAGTCAATTTTCTAATCTTCCATCTTAAGAAATAATAAACTAAGTTAGAAACAAGCAGAAGGGGAACATAATAAAGTTAAAAACAGAAATCAATGAAATCGAAAACATGAAAACAACAGTGACTTCCAGCTTCCGGTTCCACAAGTAAGAAGCTTGGAAGTTGTCACTCCATCGTAACAAGTAAAAACATAAACAGACCAAAAAGGCAATCGCTCTCCTTGGGTCCCTCAGACAGGGGAAAACAAAGGGCAAACCACTGTCCCCAAGGCTAGAGGCCAATGCCAATTCAGGGAACCGAGACTTAAGGGGCCAGAGACTCACCAGTAGAAACCACGCACGAGCCAGTGCTGGGAAGGAAGACTCGAACTGCACCTGACAAATTGCTGGAGGCTCACAGGGGACAATTCTGAGGCTTAAAAATTCCAGGTGACCCAGTCATAGGGGACCCCACAATACTGTGAGATTTACCTCCAAGAGTTTTACCACATTCCCACAGAAAATACTGGGGGGAAAATCCTTCCTGCTTCTGGCAGAAGGAGGAGAAAAGGAGTCTGTTGAAGTACAATAGAGCACTTTGTTCTTCACAAGGTCTGCACTTAGGGAAAATTTGGTGACTAGATAACCAGCTGGAGCGTTATTGTGGGCCTAACTAACCTTGGGAAGGAAAATACCCAATTCTAGCTATCCTTTCCCACCTACGGAGGGGAGAGAAAACTGAGAAGCATTTTGGGCACTCAGAGTGCAGAGACACAGGCTCACTAAGACAGGCTCACTAGACAGATGTGAACACAGCACCGTGGAAGGCTTCCCTCTCCCACACCTCACCACCACATTACTAAAGGCCTACCGACAGGTGTTCCTTTTCACCAAGAAATCATGTCCACCTATCAAGAAGAAATTACAACGCATAGTGAAAGGCCAAAAACACAGTTGAATACCATCGGAGCAAGAGATATTAGCATTCTCAACTGGGAATTTAAAACAAGTATCCAAGTATAAGTATGTAAGAACAGAATTTAAAACAACTCTAATGGATAAAGTAGACAATACATAAGAACAGGTGGGCAATGTAGGCAGAGAGATGAAAATCCTAGGAAAGAACCAAAAAGAAATTCTAAAGATAAAGCAAATGGAACAGAAGTGAAGAATGCCTTTGATGGACCCAGATGAAGAAAAAAAATCTCTGAACTAGAGGATATGTCCATAGACTCCTCCAAACTTGGAAAGCAGATCAGCATCTCTCATGAACATAGATGCAAAAAATCCTTAACAAGTACTAGCAAATCAAATTCAACCGTGTTCACCAAAAAGAATTGTATGTGATGACTGAGTGGGATTTATCCCAGGTATGCAAGGCTGGCACAACACTGAAAATCATTAATGTAATCCATCACATCGATAGGCTAAAAAAAAAAAAGAAAAATCACATGATCATGTAAATAAATGCAAACTCATGGGCTGAGGGAACATAACAGAGAGCTTAGAAATGGACCCATACTTTCACAAGTAGGTGATTTTTGACAAATTTATGAAGCTAACTCATGAAGAAAGGATGATCTTTTCAACAAATGGTGTTGGAACAACTGAACATCTTTATGTCAAAAAAAGGAACTTAATCCATACCTTTCACCTTATACAAAATTAACTCAAAATGATTTGTAGTTATAAATGTAAAGCTGAAAAATAATAAAATATTTAGAAAAAATATGAGATAATATAAAGAAATTTGATAATTCAATAATAAGAATCAACCCAACTTGTAAATGAGCAAAGATTTAAACAGACACTTTACCAAAGAAGATACGTGAATGGCAAACAAATGCATGAAAAGATCATCTCCTTCATTAGTCGCCAGACAAATGCAAATTAAAGCCATAAGGTAATACTATTCCACGCTTACTAGAATGGCTAAAATCAGACAAACGGACGATGCCAGTAGCTGAGGAGGATGCAGAACAATGCACTCTCGCACATCGCTGGTCTGAATGCAAAATGGTATAAACATGTTAAAAAGTAGTTTTCCAGTACTTTATTTAATTAAATGTATGTTTACCTAGGCCAGCATTCCCCTCCTAGGTATTCACCCAAGAGAAATAAAAACTTAAGTTCATACAAAATCAACATCATGTACACGATGTTTATAGCACCTTTATTCATAATTGACAAAAACTGGACACCATCCAAATGTTCACCAGCATTTGAATGCATACAATTGTATGTCCAAACAATGGAATATTACTTTGTAATAAAAAGGGACAAACTAATGGTACACATAATGACATGGCAGAACCTCAAACATTAAGTCAGAGAGGCCAAATTCAAGGGACTATCTACAGTATAATTCTCTTACGTGACATTCAGGAAAAGGGGAAACTAGAGGGATTGAAAACAGATTAGTAGCTGCCGGGGTCTGGAGTTGGGGTGGGATACAACAGAGGGAATGTGGGGACACGATGGGATTGTTCCAGATCTCGAGGAGTGGTGGTGGTGACTTGGCAATATGCGTTTGTCAAAACTCACACTTAAAAAAAGCAAATTTTACAGATTGTAAACTATCTGATTTACATGTGATTCTGGCAAATGGTTGTCCAGGCATAGCCATAGTTGAGAAATTCTTAGATGAGTGATCCTCGGTGGAATGTTGAGTCAATGAGGATGTCAGGCCACAAGACCTGATTTTCGCCGTGAGTCTGGGCACTGGAGATGTACTTGTGAGGAAAACAGTGCTAACCACAAACCATGTAATAGGGTGCGGTCTTCATCTTAACGAAGATCGTCCTTGTGTGGACACGTTTTGTGAGAACCAAGCCTGTCTTCTGAATCATGGCCTACAGCACAGGAGAATGCTTACCACCTGACACACACTTTTCAGATCTTTGGGCTAACACCATTAAAACCCCGTAAGAAAACCATCTGTCATATAGCTTCCTACGGTTCTGTTGAATTGTTTTTCCTTGCTCCCCAGTAAGGATCAAGCTTTAAACACATTTTAAACAACTGGTCTATTTCTATTAAATAATTCACTTTTGAGAGCACATCTGTTTTCTGTGAGCAGTATTTAACTGTTCGTCTCTAATGCTTCTGACATCCTTCCCCTGTCATTTCTAAGCAAATAAAGGGCAAATAACTCCGCTCACCCCTGTTCTTAAAACTAACACTGCTGGGGTGGGCAGGTAAACACTGCCAGACAGGGGGCTAGGAATGGCTTCCTTCTCAGACAGGAGGATTTGCATTTCTTCCATGAATGGGGAATCTTTTGGAATCCAAGGGAAATTTGTTCTCTGATTATAAAAGAGTAGAAACTGGTAAGACGAACACTTCACATATCATTCTGTGGCTCACGGCTGTTTTTTGATGAAACTAATCTATAAATGTTAAATGGTTAGGAACAAGTTACAGATCATTTAAGTAGGGCACAAGTTAGGAAACAGTGGTTTTAAACTAATAAATGTATCACCTACAGATGATATATCCTAATATTATCCTATTGTCTTCATGTCTAAATTCCCCAAGACATCAAATAAACCATTTTCTAAACCTCACATGTGTAGCATGTTAGGTAAAGAACAGGACAAGAGGGAGTGGGGAACGCAGGTGGCGCGATGGTCCCAGGTGTCAGACAGGTGGTGTCAGGCCAGACCTTGGTTCAGCAACCTTGGTACTTGAGTTCTAGCTAAGAAAAAATTCAGAGGCAAGACTCAAACCACGAGAGAAAGTGTATTCAGCTAGCAAAGTGAAAGTGCACACAAAAGAGGATTTCAGGCAGGCAGCCCAGAGAGCCACTGGAGGTGTTAGCAAGGGTTGCTTTGACCCCCTGGAGTCTGTTAACTGCTCCCTTCTCCAAGGTGACCTACCAGGACCTGTCCTGCCACCTCTTGTCCTCGTATGGAAATCACATGGGGCTTTTCTCCAGCCCTTTGTTTCTTCTCTAGGTGGGGGTCTACCACGTGACTAGCTACGCACCAGGGGAGAAAAGTCAGGGAAAGGTCTGACCTGTATGACCAGAGACAAGCTGGAGGAGGAAGGGGTGACTCGGGGGCAAGGTCCTAACTTACAACACGTATTGCCAATACTTGCTCTCCCAGTTCTGCCTGTTGCTAGGTGCCCTGGACTTTCTTCCCTGGTAATACTCCATACCCGACCTATTGTCCTGCTCTGCTCATGTTTGTCTGTCCACCACAGCGATGAGTTCAAACCAAGAGGATTTAAACCTCCACAGAAATGTAAGCTCTAACAGGTGGACTGTTGAGGAAGTTAACTTGGCAGAAAAGAGGCTAGTTGAGGAAGTTGTAGTCAGGGGCTGGCTCAGAAAATCTCCCTGCAAGCCTTGGGCCCTGCACGCTCTCTCGTCGCTGAGTGCCTTGTCTCTGCCCAGCCTCACTGATATTGCCCCTCGATTCCTTTCCTTTTTCATTCTTGCCTTGGTGAACTTTGGGCCTGTGTTATCTTGTACCAGAACTACTGCCATGGGTCCTGATCAGTCTCACTCTCTCATTTCTTCTCTTCTGGTCCACTCTCTCCATTGTCACCCAATTAGTCTTTGTCCAGCCCAGCTCTCATCATTTCACTTTTTTCCATCTTCCCATGAATCCCCCACACCCACAGAGCGACACAGACACGTGTCAGGCTGGCATTTCCGACTCCCATTCGACACTTCCAGCCCCCAAACCCAGATCTAATCCGTGTTCACTGTGTTTCTCCATTCTCCACCTGAGCCTTACTTTTTCCTGTATCTGTGCCTCTCATGTTGGACTCCCTGCTTCAAAGTCCAGCTCCACCCCCGGCTTCTTACTACCACCCGTCTTTCAAAGTACAGCTCAAATGACACTGCTTTCATGAGGCATTGGCCGATGCCCACAGCTGGAAGTGGGTCTCCATGGTTCCTAAGTCTCTAACGGTTTACATGTTTCTTTAAATTGTAATTATTTGTATATGTGGTGAATAAACCCGTGTATCATTTTTTTACATTGTTAACTCCTTAAAGGCATAATTTTACTTCTCATCCTTACTTGTATTTATATACCCAGTGTCTCGTTCATGGTAGGCCCTCAAGAGGTATTTGTTTACTCATTCAACCAATATGTATGAGTTTTGAGTGGATAAATGAATAGATTTGAAACTAGAAATGGAAGAAAGGAAACCAGGTGCTTTGTTATTATAATAAAGGCAGCAGGAACAATTCAAGAGCCATTATAGACAAGAAAAGTAGATGCAGACCTGAAGCCCATGTATAAAGCCCGTGTATGAAGTTTAGGGTTTGATACTGTTTCTCAACTTCAGCCTTTCAAAGGCCAAATGCTCCATAACCTGTGACATTTGCTTTTGTCATAATCGTTTACAGGGAAACCTTATTATCCAGGAGTACATGCTACCCAAAGAAAAAGCTAGGCAGAAATATGGTCTTCTAGTCTTAGAAATGTAGCAGCAACCAGCAACAAATAATCATATTGTCTTTATTTTAATATATACGAATTCAATTTTTAAAAATCAGTGGATTTACTGTTCAACAAAAAAAGTTGAGTCAATTATTACAAATAGTGGAATTACCTCACTAAATATGACATTATTTTTCTTTTTTAGTGATAAGAACTTCACTTCTTATCCTCTCTTGAGAATGGAAAGCAAATGTGTCTCAAAGCTTTAGGATCCCTGGATGAAAATATGATAACAACTTGTCACTGTCATGTGGTACTCTGTGTGGTAGGAGGGTCACAGAATAGGTAGAAATGCACCTTCAGGGTACATTCCTTTAAACCAAACAAATACAGAAAAATCTGTGTTTACAACACCCACCCTAGTCACCCCAAACTGGATTTACATGTCACTTTTCAGAGTAACATGTAAATTAGCCACAGAAAATGGGGTACACCTGTACTCATTCACATTGCTCAGCAAGCAATGAGAGTCTGGTCGCCAGGTGCCAGTCTGGGCTACATGTAAACAGACACCTTTTTCCCCCGAAGTGATTAAAAGTCAGTAGATGATTTTGGGAGGATGAGTATTTCTCTGGTTGCCACTTAAGGAAATTTTCTTTCTGGTTCATCAAAAATTGGCTTAATGTGACTCATTGAACATTGAACACAGCTCCAAATGGAGCAGGGAACAAAAAAACACCTTTCCGGTGTCTTAGTCACTGCTATCTCCTAAATCTGACACTGTTCCTTAATTTTAGCAAGAATTTTGTTGCTTTCTGGCTAATTTGAAACATTGAAAAGGCAATTCCCTTAGTACCAGGATATGGTAAGAAGTTAACATATGAATGTTGAAAGAACACAAGGTTTCTTTCACTCCATGTACCAAGACAAGTCATATTATTATAAGTAGTTTTGCCAAGCACAATAAACTATGCACCTTGAGTAACTAGAATATAAACTCTTAGTCTTCTAATTTTCTTCATCCCCAAAGGGCCTAATAATACAGGACGCTTAAACAGTACTCACATGCACATAGAAATACGTGGGCGTGTGCACACACACACACAGACTTACTAGCTATTGAGTTGTCTTAGACGATCCTGGATTAATTACTTTAGGGTTTATCTATTTTGGGCCTGAGTTTTCCCTTGTCCCTGGAGAATACCTGTTATCACAAGACCCTAACAGGAGGAAAAGACCAACCACGCTGATTCCAATGGTTGGTTAGCATGCCTGGCTTTATGTAGTAAATGTATAAACTGAATAATATGGTTGCCAACTCCTAATATGGATTTTTCTTTTAAATCATCAGTAAATTATACCAACACCATAATGCTGTTGACTGAAAAAAATATCTCCACTGTTCAGATGGTTTTTGTTCTTATTTAAGTTGTCTTTTGCCCTCATCCTGTTCTGTTTTGTTATTGCCTGTTTCCTTTCAGTTCAAAGCTATGGACATACTTAAATCTTCATAATACACAGGCAGTGGCAAAGGAGGGTTGGAGAGTCAACTGGAATATAGGCTCTGCACTGTGTAAAAAAACATCCCCAGTCCTCCTCTTGTGTCTTTTTTTGCTTTCACACTACTGCCACACTCACAACACTTCTGACACCAGATATGGGGGAGGGGCGTTCCACAGTGTGATGCCAAGCAATTCTCTGTGACACTAGCTAGGCGTCCTTTAATTTAGCTTAATTCTGACACTCTCTACCTGGAGACAGCATCAGATCCCACAGATTTAGGGCTCAGCCCCATAAGACTGCTCTCTCCCCTACTTCAGGGGCCAATCACAGCAGTAGGTCCCTAGGTTACCCACAACTTCTGTCCAATTTGGCTGTAAATTGGAGCCGCCCATGACCCTCTATCCCTTGGATTCAACTATTTGCTAGAACAGCTCATAGAACTCAGGAAAACACTTACTTACATTTAGCAATTTATTAAAGCATATGATAAAGGATGCAGATGAACAGCCAGGTGAAAAGCTACAGAGGTCCCGAGTGCAGAGCTTCGATCCTCATGGAGTGGGGGGTGTCACCCTCTCCGCGTGCGGATGTGTTCACCAACCTGGGAGCTCTCTGAATCACATACTGTTGGGACTTTTATGGAGGCTTCGTTGTGTAGGAGCGACCAGTGATCTAACTCCTTCCCAGTCCCTCTCCCCTCTCTGGAGCCACCTACTAGATGTCAGATCTTGTCCTCGTTACTCAGTTTCTCCGAATTCCACTTTTCTCACCTATAAAATAAAGATAATGCACACCTCTTAGAGCTTCTCTGGGGATTAAATAAGATAATGTATTATGCAAAATATCTGACACATTGTAGACTTTAGAAAACCTTAGTTCCGGTCTCTCTTCTTTTTTAATGATCCAAACATTCCTGCAATGCCTACATAGAGTTGTTCCCAAATGTTAATTTACGAACATTTGCCAAGTGCCGGAAACCACCTCCCCACCAGGGCTTACGAGACCTTGTGTGATCCAGCCCCTGCCTATCACCAGCTTTTCTTCCAACACCCCGCCCCCCCTCGTTTGGTGCACTTCAATGTGTGGGCATCACTGTCCTTCAAACTCACCATGCTTCTTCCCCTTCAGAACCTCCTCAAATATTCTCTTCCCTGTCTAGACTCTAGAATACACGTGACCCCTCCTTTCACCTTTGTACTCTCTGTTCAACCTTCACCTACCTTTTTAAATGTCACTTTCTTAGCAGAACTTTCCCTTACATACCTCCTCAAGATTATGTCTCCTCTCCTGCTCTCTCATAGTATTCAGAATTTATTCTCCATAAGAGTTATCCCATTCTTAATTGCATATTGATACATAATTATTTATTGTGTACATAATTTGTTATAAATTGTGTCCCCTCCAAAATTCAAATGTTGAAGCCCAACCCCCATTATGATAGAATGTGACAGTATTTGGAGATATGGCCCTTAAAGAAATAATTAAGTTACTGGGAGGCTGTTAAAATGGGCCCTAATCTAATCTGACTAGTGTCCTTATAAAAAGAGGAGATTAGGATTTGTAGAGAGAGAGACACCAGGGGTGCACACAGACACCAGAAAAGGCCAGGTGAGGCCCTGGCTGGTATGGCTCAGCTGGTTGGGTGTTGTTGTCCTGCAAAGCAAAAGGTCACTCGTTCAATTCCTGGTCAGGCACGTGCCTGGGTTGCAGATCAGGTCCCCAGAGGGGGTCATGAGAGAGGCAACCAATCGATGTTCCAGAACACTGATGTTTCTCTCTCCCTCTCTTTCTGCTTCCCTTCCCCTCTCTCTAAAAATAAATTAATAAATAATCTTACAGAAAGAGAGAGAGAGAGAGGAAAGAAAGAAAGAAAGAAAGAAAGAAAGAAAGAAAGAAAGAAAGAAAGAAAGAAAGAAAGAAAGAAAGAAAGAAAGAAAGAAAGAAAGCCATGTGAGGATTCAGTAAGAAAATAGCCATCTGTAAGCCGAAGAGAGAGACCTGGAGAGAAATGAAGCCTGTTGACAGCTTGACCGTGGACTTCCAACCTCCAGAACTGTGAGAAAAGTAATTTCTGTTGTTTAAGCCACCAGAATTTGTTATGGCAGTCCTAGCAGAGTATTACATTGTTTAGGGCCTATCTTACTCCACTAGACTGCGAACTCCCTAAGGACAGAGGATGTGTCTATATTTCACCACTGAACTCTCAGCTTATAGTTCAATGTCTGGGTCTGAGCAAGAGCTAATATATCTTTGTTTCATTTATGAATTAGTGAATGATGCACATTTGTGTCAATTTCATGTTATCTGTCTTCCAGGTTTTTCAATGCTCTTCTCCTAGGAGACAGACAGCAGACACGTTGATGAGTATTTATTTGGGGAAGGCAGGAATCCCAGAAAACAAGAATCCAACAACATCACATTCTAGGACAGTAAGAGAGTTCTGAAATGTGTGACCCCAAAGCGGAATATCAGGAGCTTTGGCCTGAGAACCCCATAGCTGCTGCTCAAATCCTTCCATGCAGTTTGAGTACCCACAAGAGCAACTTGCAGACATTGGTGCTGTCTTACAGGAACTCCCTGGCTCCCTCTGGGGTCTTGGAATAATGCCTCAGAACTGGGAATCCAAAGCTGAGAATGGCTCCAAAGAACCACCTGAGTGAGTTCTAAATTCAGACTTCCCACAATACCTACACCAAGAATCTCAAGCTAATTTTTTAAAATTATACTTTATTGATTATGCTACTACAGTTGTCCTGATCTTTGACTCTTTGCCCCCCTCCACCCAGTGCCCCCTACTCCCTTAGGGCATTCTCCCCACCATTATTCTTGTCCATGGGTCTTGAGTATAAGTTCTTTGGCTATTCTATTTCCTATACTGTAGTTTACATCCCCATGGCTATTCTGTAACTACCTATTTGTACTTCTTAATCCCCTTACCTCTTCACCCATTCTCCCCAACTCCCCTCCTATCTGGCAACCTTGCCGTAACTAACTTCTCTTAAGAGTCTCTATCTTTAACCTTTTGGTCTTTTAATAAAGATGTGTCTTAGCCCTGGCTGGTGTAGCTCAGAAGATTGAGCATGGGCCTGTGAAGCAAAGGGTTGCTGGTTCAATTCCCAGTCAGGGCACATGCCTGGGTTGCAGGCCAGGTCCCCAGTAGGGGACACATGAGAGGCAACCACACATTAATGTTTCTCTCCCACTCTTTCTCCTTCCCTTCCCTTCTCTCTAAAAATAAATAAATGAAATCTTTATTTAAAAAAAAAGATGTGTCTTAGAGTGGGCCTCTTTGCATCCACCATAATTGGGACTTTCTGTACTTCCTGGACTTGCATGTCTGTTTCCTTCACCAAATTAGGAAAGTTTTCTTTCACTGTTTGTTCAGATAGATTTCCATTTTCTTGCTCTTTCTGGCACCTCTATGAGGCAAATGTTGGACCTCTTAAAGTTGTCCCAGAGGCTGTTAAAGCTATCCTCATTTTTTGGATTCTTTTTTCTTCTTGTTCTGTGTGGTTGTTTTTTGCTTCCTTATGTCCCAAATCATTGGTTTGATTGTTGGCTTCATCAATTCTGCTGTTGTGCCCCTGTAAATTGTTCTTTATTTCAATTAGTGTATCTTTCATTTCTGACTGGGTCTTTTTCATGCTGCTGAGGTCCTCACTAAGTTCCTTGAGCATCCTTATGACCAGAGTTTTGAACTCTGCATCTGACAGATTGCTTATGTCCATTTCATTTAGCTCTTTTTCTGGACTTTTGATCTGTTCTTTCATTTGGGCCATGTTCCTTTGTCTCCTTGTTTTGGCAGCCTCCCTATGTTTGTTTATATGAATTAGGTAGAGCTGCTTTGACTCTATGTCTTGGTAGTGTGGCCTAATGTAGTAGGTGTCCTGTAGGGTCCAGTGGCACAACCTCCCCTATCACCCAAGCTGGGTACTCAAGGTGTGCCCTTTGTGGGGGTTGAGTACACCCTCCTCTCATAGTTGATCCTTGGTTGCTGTTGGCAGATCAATAGGAGGGATTACCCAGGCCAGTCGGGTGCAAGGACAGGCTCTGATCACTGACCACCAACCTCCACCCTTTGTGGAGGATCAGCCTCCATGTGTAGGGCAGGGTGGTGGTGCTCCAACATGGTCTGTAGCTGTTACCTGAGTGCATTGGCCCTGGGGTTTCCCGGGGGGGATAGGCCAAGGTCAGCCCTCGCCTGTGTTTTGCCTGGGCCACCTTGTCTGAGCTGTAAAGCAATCTGAGATGGCTGCTACTTATGCTGGGTTCGGAGACTCCCAGCTGAAGTCAAGTTATGACTCTAATATGGCCACTCTAGGACTCACTGAAGCCAGCTGTTGCTTGTTTGACAGGATTTAGGAGCCAAGACCAGCCATTTATATGGGAAAGCAGCTTGGGTGGGCCCATAAATTGGGAGGGGTAGAGCCTCTGTGGATCTCCAAGGTGGGTCACACATTGTTAGGCAGGTTGATGGAGTTTCATGGGCACCAGCCTACCAGCTCTGTGGGAGAAAGGGCTCAGCAAAGGGACAATGGCTCCTGCTCGCCCTGTTACCAGACACTTCAGCCTCTTCCTATATACCACTGGTGCCTTTCAAGCTGCTTCCCGGGTGCTGGAGCTCAGCGGGAGTGAGTGTGCATGGGTGAGTTTCCCAAAAGGAACTGCTTAGGGCTCCAGCAGCCTCCTCCACTGACTCAATCCCTGCTGGTTTTCACAGCAGAAATTGTTGGGACTTATTTCCTGGCACTGGAATGCTGGGCTGGGGGGGTCCGGTGTGGGTCTGTGACTCCTCACTCCCTAGATATCCTTCCCAAATCTTTATCCATGTGGGTTTGGGGCCAGCTCATTCTGCATCTGCACCCCTCCTACCAGTCTGGATGGATGTGGCTTCTTCAATTCTACAGCTATCAGACTTCCATTCAACTCAATTTCTGACCTTCCTGAGTGATGATTGTTCCATATTTTAGTTGCAATTTTGATGTGATTGTATGAAGAGGTGGGCCATGTCTGCCTACATTGCCATCTTGACTGGAAGCCCACAGCTAGTCTTTAGGGGTCCTGGAAAGCCCGTTGTTTCCCAAGTCTTCATAAAAATTATCTAGACTGGTGCAAATTGACCTTCTAGGGAAGTCCAATGGTCCCATGGACACACCTGGAGTAATAGGGGAGTCCATGGGACCACTGGACCATTGGACTCCCCTGGGAGTTCACGCATGTATGCAGAGATCATGTGGTTGCTGATCTGAAGGGCAAGAAGGTTCTTAACCCTCCCCAACAATGTCTCGCTCCATTTTTTAGGTGACTACATGCCTCAAATCCTGCCACTAACAGGTCACTTTTGGGAGTCAGCATTAATATATCTGGTTACCTTATTTAAAAAATGAATCCCTACCCCAACGATTACTCCACATTTTCAGTCATTAAGACCTTACTCTGAAGTTAGTTCGCCCACTGTTCCTCCCAGGTGGATTTGATGACCTGGCTTGGGTCAGAATGGGAGAGAGAGGGCAGAATCCCAGCTTTTCTAGACTTCAGACCATTTGACCACACGCCCCCACACGCCCAGCTGCACCACAAAACATACACATTGGAATTTTGACTATTCCATGGCAGCAAGGAAGAGGAATACCAAGTTGTGGCAGTTTTCTGGCTATAGAGGGTAATAGAAGATAAGAAGTAATAAAAGGGAACTTCTGCCCTGGCTGGTGTAGCTCACCACGACTATAACCACGAAGCCACCCCTGAGAACTATAGGTGGCCCAGTGGATTAAGTGCTGACCTATGAACTGAAAGGTCAAGTGGTTCGAGTCCTAGTCAGGGCACATGCCTGGATCACAGGCCAGATCCCTGGTTGAGGGGGTGTGAGAGGCAACCAGCTGCTGTTTTTCTCACACATTAATGTTGTCTCTCCCTCTCTTTCTCACTCCCCTCCCCTGAAAACAAGTAAATAAAACCTTTAACCCCTCCCCCCAAAAGGACTTATTTTACAATGACCTTTGTTCCATTCCCCATGGGCCCAGAAATGGTTAATCCTCCTAAACAGGTAGGAGAAAATTTCTGCCTCCTATAAAGTTTGATTCCTGGAGGCAGATTTTTTTTTTTTTGTAATCCAGCAAGTGTCAGATAATTGGAAGGGTGGAGTAACGCAGTAAACCATGACACACCTTTGTCAGGACTTGTCTGGAAGCAAAGAACCCAAAGAAACAAGGGGGAGAGAAGACGTGCACATTTCTGAAAGATCACTCAGATTTAACACATCTTGGCTGGGGCTGGATAAAGAAAGTGGGAACTGCAAACCTCTAGAAGAAAACACCAGGGAAAGAGAGAGGGGAGATTTATTCAGAGTTATTTCCTACTCCTTCAAAATCTCTAACGAGGTAAGTAACAGGAAAAACTTGACCTTTCTCCCTTGTTTTGAGACTTTGATTTGGGGCTGGCCGTGTAGAACTGAAATGTTTGTTGGAGAAAATAAGATAAAGGTGTTGAATTTCCAGGGTTCCAGTGAAGTGGTTAATTGATCATAAATGATTACTCTGGTTTGTGCATTCTGCTTAGGATAGATAGGCCTTTTAAAGGAATAAGAGGAAAGATGCATCAATGGGAAAGAGAAGAAAAAGGTTAAGTAAGATAAACTGAGCTCTAGTGACCAGAGTTTATGTATTATTTTCAGTATTATAAAATGGTAATTTCAGTATGGTAAAATTGTGTTATGGTATTTCATTTAGAATATAATAAGAGTTTATAATGTCTCATCTCTCTCCCTCCAAGCCACCCCCCTCTCTCTCTCTCCCCCTCTCAGTGCTCCCACTTTCTCTGTGTCCCTCTCTCCTCTTGACAGCACAGTGAGGTGTAGGTAAGGGGGGGCCTTCTAAAAGCAGCCCCTGAGCACTAAGTGTTGATGTGCTACCTAGACCTCAGTGCTTGCAGTTTCTGATTATGCTCAAGAGGCTGGGTGAACACTGTTGTTTAGCACGCTCTAAAATTACTGCTTTCTGATCTAAAGTAAAGTGAAATATCTGGAATGATATAATTAATCCAGGAGTTTTCTGGAGGCAAATGTAGAACAATGAAAGAAAAAAAATAAAACAAGAAAAGAAATTCTGCATGTGTCCACACTTTACCTGGCCAATTTGGCCCCACAGAATCATTTTGGGGTGAGAATTACCAGCTTAGGCGTCCCACTGTACCACATTAACTACTGACAAATTACCACTTCACTTTTTAAGTTACACGCAAAGCCACTGGCACATGGCTTCTCTTGAGAAGCAGTTAATCAGTAGCCAAACACTTGGATTCATTGTGCCCACAAAATGTAGTGAGAGTTTATGAAGAGTTTCCTTTGGAAAGCAGAGTTGCTCCTTCCACCTCTGCATGCTCTCGCTCAGAGCTCAGCCTCAGAGCGCTGAGTCAGAACCAGACGAAAGCAGGCGTCAGCCCCTTCAGAGCACGGAGGAGCCTGCCGTGGCCTCAGGCCCTTCAAAGCACTCCTGAGATTCTGAGCATGGAAAAAGCTAAAGTGGACAGTTCTGACTTCAGCTTACACAGAAAATCCTTATTTTAGTCAAACTGATCAGGTCCTGAGAACTGACCTCATTCTCAGATGATACCTGACCAAAAGAAATTTGTGTCTGCGTGATTTGGCTCACTTGTTGTTATTAACAGCAGTAGGATTTCATCAAACACAGCTGCCAGCAAGTGGCATAAATCACAAAACTGATGCTCAAGCTTCCCCCATCCCAAGCTACAAAAACCGAGGATGCCAAATACTGCAGGTGGGCAAGCCCATTGCCAGGGTGGAGACAAAATCTTCTGAGATGATCAACCCCAGGGCACTGGTTTTCTTTGCTGTCAAACTGCTTGGTCCTCCCGTGCTCACGAATCAATAGCTGGTAGAGGGGAGGGGGTTTTTGCACTTTGGCCGTTTTGTTGTTATTTTGTTTTAAATGTAAAGTGTGCAGAGATTGGAGTAATAGAAGCTGTAAAAATACTTACGACGCCTTAGCAGGGTATAGGGACATTTATTTTTAAAATAGAAAATACAAAGACACTTATCTTCTCTAGTCCCTTCTTTGTATCAGAGACTGAGTGTTTAACGAGGCGTTAGACCGAGATTAGGTCTCTGCCATGGTTTACTGCCGCCATCCTCGCTGGTGCGTGTGGTACACCCTGTCACCATTGGGCCACTTTTAGGTGGATGTCACATCATTTCAATGAAGTGTAAAGGAAAAACTCATAAAAAGTAGAAAAATGATTTTGAATTGCATTTTCTTGCATCAGAAAAATGACACATGGGATCATTTTTAACATCTTCAATGGAGCATTAACTAGGAAATAACCACGAAGCCGCCACTGAGAACCATGGATGGAAATTAGCATACTTTTGAAATTGAGAACTTGACTTATCTGCTCATCCTTAGTGCTAGCGAAGTGGCCCAAACACCCAAGAAGTTAAAAATTATTCTACTTGACTGTGCTTCCATTAAGTAGTATTTTCAGAGGACAGCGCACTGCTGAACACTGCTGGGAAAGCCAGGATCCGGCTTGTGCCTGGGCATGTAATTTCCTTTCCCTAATGTTAGTTATACGTTTTAAAACTATCAGCACTTAAAATGTTTTTAAAAAGAAGTCTTATGGGAATGCTGTAGGTCCCACAGGGTAATTCCAGCCTAGGTTTATGCCTCCGCCCCTCATTTTCCATTTGATAACCCACTTACAGAAAGTTTCCTTTCATATTGGTTTAAAGAAATTGACCTCCCAACACATTCCTGCCTCTTCACACTATCAGTCTGGGAGAGAACTTCAGCAAAGTCAACAGAGCTTCATCCTGTACTTTTCAGGCCCAAGAAAGCACCCAGCTTGGTCATGAGACACATTTGAGGGTCTTCAGGTTGAGGGAGAGGCAAGGGGCTATCTACTTACACCCATTAGGGCATGTTCTATCCCAGGGTACCCTCCAGTAAGGGGCCCCCAGTCCCTGGACAAGGGCATCTGATTTCTTAGCAAGCTGTCTCTCTGTGCCCTCTGGAAAGCAGGAAATGCTTGGCTTTTTGTTACAGATCTCAAGGCTCCATAATTAGGGTTTAAGAAAAAGATGGAGGGGTTCAGGAATGTCTGTTATTTTTCTGGGTATAGAAGAACAAGAAAACACTTGCCAGTTTTGCTGCTGGGGCACTTCGACTCTCCCCAAAGGGAGCCGTCATCAGCCTGCCTTGATGGCTACAAGTAGAATAAACTCATCCGATCCCAAATGTATAGCTGCCAGCAGCAACTTTCATTAAAGGATCAAAATAAGCAATAAGTTGTGGGGAGTAAAAGTTTCCATGGATTGTTATAAACAGTTCCTGTCAGGATACTATTTTATGTCCATTCAGGTGCCATCCTAGGCGCACCTACAGGCAACCAGGTGCATTTGAATGTTTACTCTCTAAGATGCCTCCTAGTTCACAGTTAATGACCAATTAAAAAAGAATGGGGAGGGACTTCAGAGGTACCAAGGCAATTAATGCTTCAACAAAAAATTTCAAAGAGGGTGTCCGGTTGAGTGTAGGCTGGCACGGCATCAACCATGCAGGTTGTTGCTGGAACACAGACCGTCCCAGGCCACATTTAGCCTTCCAGTGAGGCTGGACTCCCTTATTNCAGTTCCTGTCAGGATACTATTTTATGTCCATTCAGGTGCCATCCTAGGCGCACCTACAGGCAACCAGGTGCATTTGAATGTTTACTCTCTAAGATGCCTCCTAGTTCACAGTTAATGACCAATTAAAAAAGAATGGGGAGGGACTTCAGAGGTACCAAGGCAATTAATGCTTCAACAAAAAATTTCAAAGAGGGTGTCCGGTTGTGTGTAGGCTGGCACGGCATCAACCATGCAGGTTGTTGCTGGAACACAGACCGACCCAGGCCACATTTAGCCTTCCAGTGAGGCTGGACTCCCTTATTAAACTGTTTACGGAGCTCTCCTCTTGGCTTTGAAACACATGCCTGCAAAAAGGCCTTCTGTGGTTTCTGAGATCCACCTAAGAGTTTTTCCACGACGCCTCATTCCTTGCCTAGAGCTGGGTTAAAAAAACTTCAACAACCAGGAAGTTGGCACGTTCAACCAGGCTCTGAAGCTAACCGTGCCAGCTTTGGTTAATTCTACTGGGTATTTGACCAGCTGGTCTTATGTAGTCTTGCTTTTCAAGCAGGGAAGTTACTCGGGACTGACTATATTATGACTTTCATGGGCCCTCAACACTGTTGCCTTTGGGATCCCCTTTCTCCATTAAAAAAAAAGAAACTTTAAAAAATTGTATTTATTTTATAACTGCATTCAAAGAAGGTAATCCAGGTTGGATTGTGTCCATTTTTCCTCCTGATTTTACTTTTTTGGACACCTGAAAGTATGATGACTATGGTTTTCCCCATACTCACCCATACTTTTTCCAGGCAAGAAAAAAAGCTTGAAAGAAGAGATTTTCAACTATGGGTTGTCCTGAGCAGAAGTAGCTTGCCCCAGAGTTCTAGAACCCAATTTGAACTTCATCCCAAAAATAACCTCAGAGGAAGGGAAGGTTGGGGGGCGGGGCAGTGGGAGGAAGAGGACTAAAAAGAAAATCAGATTTCAAGTCCTTCCAGAACCTGAGACAGGCGCCTATAGTCAAAAGAGCCCAGTTGGGCTGTATAATCCTGTGTGTTTGGGCCTGGCGCCCATCTGTAGCCACCCTGTGGTGTCAGCCCTGCCTCACCCCGTCCACACTCCAGGACACAGTGGACAAGATCTCAATGACTTTCCTTCCCAGAAGCACAGTTAAGCATGAGGGGAGGACACAGCTAGCATCTATGAATATGTGTTTCCTACATATTTCAATAGATTTTACACATATTTTCTTCATCTATTTTTTCCATTTATGTCTGCAAAGGAGCACTCTAGGGCTGGTTTGCTATGAAAAGAAAGGTTTGTATTGTTAAAAAGGTAAAGTTCCATACAAGCATGACCACTGTAATGATTTTTATCCTGATTTCAACCCACTAAACACCACTCTCATGCCTGAACTCTAAATAATACAGCATAAGTGGCGTATATTCAAAGAGCTCCATCCAGAAGACTGAACGTCCTGGGGTACATCAAAATTTGTTAGCTGAAAGCACCAAGTGCTTTGACATCCTTCAGCCATTTGTTACTTTGGCAAAGAATGGAGGTTTTATGGTCAAGGTTAGGGCAGCACCTCTTCTATGTGAGCCCTTCAATGCCCAGCAGAGGGCAGGGAGCCTGCTCACATAGATCCTGAAAAATAAGATCTCAGTACAAGGAATAGAATCTAAATTGGAACTATGACATTATTCTCTATTTTAACTAATACAAGTGGTAGGGTGACTCATAAAGAATATGCACATGAAAGAATTGTGCTTTGAATTCCAGGAATCAAGTTTCAGGTTCTCAGCTTGAATAGTAGGAATCTAGGCTTTTGAAAAGTGAAGGCAAGAAGCATAGTTGTTTATGGTTTCCGGCTGTTTCCACAGGTGGCTATGGTATGGATGTGACCAAGAAAAACAAACGAGAAGGCACTGAAGTCACCGAAAGAAGTAAGAACATGATATATATGTCATTATCAAAGTAATAAAGATATGGAAAGAGTAAATAATTTGTCCCTAATTCCACCATAACTACTGTATCATTTTTTCTGTTTCTTAATTTTTTTGTTTTTGGGGTTTTTTTGGGGGGGTCTTGCTTTTTAAAGGACTGTATCATTTTAAAGGTATTCCTAAAAAGACTTTATTCCTTCCCATAGGGTGACTTCTGTTGACTTTTATTTTAATATACTCATAATCAAAATGTATTGTGCTTTTTCTTCAAAGGTGAAAACTGCCACAATAGCATAAACAATAAAATACTTAAAAAGATGAAAACTGCCACTTAGATATATAGTTTTTATAACCAGCATTTTTAATGGTTGGTATAACATTCTCTTGAACAAATTTTCTATCATGTACTTAACCATTTCCTTCTTTAGGTATATAGTGCAACAGCAAACCAAAAAATTAATACCCCTGTTATTGAAGGGACAAAGTTGGAATAACGATAGTGTCGCAGTTGCGATCTACACTGAACATTGAAAATAGACACATTTCTTTCATGGAACTGCCTAAATAACTTCGAAGACATTTGAACTGTCCTCTTAACAGCTCTAACTCTCACTCATCCTGGGACTTTCATACACCTTCAACAAAAAAATTCTGGCTCCACAGACTTAGAACTTTAGGTTAAGTAATAATTTCTCCTATGTGTCGAAGAATCCCAAAGGTCCGCACACTGAGAGTTTAGTGAAAGCTCAAAGCTGTTATTCGAATCAAACTACCACTGCAGTCTGAAAAACCACCTCCCTTTGTGCGTGCTGTGCTGATTCTGCTGTATTCCTCACCTGTGCTCCTGCAGCACATCCAAGCTCGTTGGGGAAATGTGGCGTGAAGACAGGAAGGGCAAGGGACTGCCAGTGGGACTGGCACGGGCTCAGCAGTTGCGAGCAGCACAGCTTTGAGTGGCACGGAAAGATCCCTCCCCATCTTCCATCTTTTCCCCTTCACCCCCTCCCATAGCCACATGCACACCACACACACAGGCATGGGCTTGCACACACTGTGCATGGCACACACTGTGCATGACACACACATGGAAAGCTAGATGGGTGTTCCTTTAGGTCCATCACAGAGGTAGGTAGTGGTGAGGTCATGGTCAGGGTCAGAGTACAAAATTGGCCCCACTATGGTTTGGGGACTCTATGCCCTTTCCCATGTAGCCACAGGGGAGAGGGTGACTCAGGAAGGCATGATTTTTCTTCTGTTGTTTAAAAATAACAACAGCAGCAGCTCCATTGGCTTCTGTGACCACCATAGACTCACCATCCCTTGGAGTCTTGAGAAACTCGGGTTCAGGAGGCAAAGGGACTGTTCCTTCAAGTCTGTCTTTGATGTTCATCTATCCCCGATTTCACCAAACACCAAGTGTGACTTCCCACCCTGTTCCTTCCTATAACTCCTCACGCTCAGAAATGGCCCTGCAGATTTTAGAATGAATTATGATCCCCTTGAAACACTCCCAGATTCATTTTAAAAAGTCAAGGTAATTATCCACTTCACAGTGAAACCAGCCAGGATGATGCCCTGGCCCCAGCTGAACTGGGTGACTGTTTGGAAGGGGCGGTGCAGAGGGAGAGTGTGACATGAGGCACTTGAGAATGACTGCGGGTCCTGGTCCTTCTTCAGAGGCAAATCCTGGCCTGGATTGGATCTAGTTGTTAAGGGAGTGACGTTGACGCCAAGACAACTTATTTTTCAATCTGGTAGCTGCCTCCTTTGGGTTCCAAAGGGATATAAACTTATTTTCTAGGCCCATTGAACCCCACTGTTATCGCACATATTCCCATGTGCTGTGAGGCAGATCACACACCTGACTGCACAGTATACAAAAATCTCCGTCGAAGCTAATTTACTGCGCCTATGACAGATATGAGACTTTGCCAAGATACAGGACTTTCAGTGCATTACATGAGATCTCATCTTTTCCTTGTCTTTTTTTAGTTGTCACCGAAACAGTAACTACAAGACTTACATCCTTACCGCCAAGTAAGTGACAATCTCGAGAGCTTTCTTCTCAGGGAGTCATGTGTGAAGGACACTGCATGCAACCTTTCCCGGGGCCCCTACGCTCCAGTAGAACAAACCTAAAATATCTGAAATCTCTTTCTTCTTGACAGTGAAGATGACATCAATTTATATACCATAAAACCTACCGGTTTGATGTGTGTAATTCAATGGTTGTTAGTTTATTTGCAGAGTTGTGAAGCCTTCACAACAAATCGAATTTGAAAACAAGTAGTCACTCCCCAGTCTCCCCTCTGCCCCAGCCCCTGAGAGCCTCAAATCTACTTTCAGTCTCTATAGATTTGCCTGATCTGGACACTAAAATGTTGATCTTCTCATGCAACCTGAGCATGGGATGGGAGCAGGGGACCACCAGGGAAGGAGGCTTCTGTTTGAGTCCACTTTTCCCTCAAGAGGTCCTTGTGTTTAGTGGATTCGATAACGGAGATCTGAGCCCTGAAGTAGGTCCTGCCCCTCCCATGAAGCCCAGCACACAGAGGGGGGTGTGGAAATCCCACCCATCAGCACCTAAGGCTGGAGCATGATAGGCTGCCAGACAGAACACCAGCGGCACAGAGCTGTCACTCATTTCTCCAAAACTTGTAGGAGCTGCCAGAGCTGGGGCACCGACCAGGCCTTTGAAAACAGCCAGCCCAACCCAGGCCCCGGGCTCAGGGAGCTTTTCATTACTCATCACCTTTTTTAATACTTAAAATTTCCCAATAAACAACCTGCTATACTTCCCCCAGAAGATGTTCCTTTTAAATTGGTGGGAGAGTTGCTGTAGACATTCGTAACAGAAGCAAACAAAATGGGAGCCTGGCAGCTTGCTCCGTGGAAGGGAAAGGGAGCCCCACCAAGGGGATCGTGGTTGAGAAGCCAGGGAAGGCTTCCTGGGGCAAGGGGTGAGGGGGCCCTCTGGACTGACTCCCCCCATAAGTTGTCACCTCCTCTTTGTTTCCGCAGAAGGGGGGACCAGCAATGGCTATGCTAAAACGGGCTCTCTCGGTGGAGGGAGCAGCAGGCTGGAGAAGCAGAGCCTGACCCATGGCAGTAGCGGCTACTTGAACTCCAGTAAGTGCCTGCAGGTGGGAAGGTCTGGGGACCAGCAGACAGGGGGACAGAGAGTCCAGCAAGGAGAGGGACAAAGCTGTCATCCGTCCACATGACCCAAAGGGCCATGTAAATGACACAGAACCCAGGAAAGGTGAGACCTTCCAATCACCTGCATTCGATACCGACTTAAAGTGGGATCAGTTTTCCCTGGTTCCCTAATATAAGTACCATAATTAATTAAGGAGGGCTTCGTGAGGAGGTGCCTCCTTTCCCACTGAAACACTCCTGTTAAGCTATCTCTTTTAGAGAAGGGTGTGCACATCGCAGGGTTTACGATTTCAGTGAACAATAACTGAAGAAACTGAAGGGTTGGCTCACTGTGTGCAGGGAATCTGATCCCACACTGCGCGAGTTTCCACTGGGCAAGCATCCAACACAGGGCCATTGTTCCCCATGAAACGCTCTTTGATGTTAGCTTGCACACTGAAATAAAACAAAGCAAGGCAAGGGGGAAACACAAGCACACACATAACCCATGAAGTCATGTAAAAAAGAAAAGAAGAAGAACCAAGCCTGGCCAATAGTCAGGTTGACCAAGAGAAGCGCCTGTCCTCATCTGTTGAGGAACCTTCACACTGGATTCTGCTCTAGTCTCTCCAGCAGCGCGCTCCCATTAAAAGCCAGGTCCTTGAGAACAATCCTACTGGAGTCCCTCCGTTCACGGCAGATCAGGGCATCAAGGACCCCTGCCTTCCAGTGGTCAGCCTGGGGAGGAAGGGCGGGAACAGTAATGCCACAGCCATGCCTGAGCAGCCAAGGAAATGCTCAGGTGAACCCTTTCCGTGCTGACCCCCTCGGGACCCTCCATAGGCCCCCTTTCATTACAAGCGGCCTGGTGTACTCAGTTAACATAAGAGATAGCAATGTGCTCCAGGGCTGTGAGGACTGACGTTTCTCTCCACTTGCAGCTGGAAGCACCCGGGGCAATGCCACCACCTCCAGTTACAGGAGGGCTCATTCCCCTGCCTCCACTCTGCCCAACTCACCAGGCTCAACCTTCGAAAGGAAAACTCGCATCACCCGCCATGGAACATACGAAGGTATCAGTCCCACAGACTTTGCCCCCTCACACTTCTCTCTGCTCTTCCTTTGTGTCTTGTAAGGACTCCCATTACTTGGCGATTGAGATGAGCTGCCCAGCCCTTCCTTCATTCACTCACGTAGCCACTTTCTCGTGTGGGTATTGGATGTGTTTGACACCACACAGAATGCCTTCACGGACGCCTGAATGAATCAGACAGGGAGCGTGCCTTCAGGGAGCCTGCAGTCGAAATAGAGAAGCTAAAACAACAGATAAAACTGTCCTGCAAAATCTAAGGGGGTTATCATCTCTGGCTGAGTCTCCAGGGAAGAGTCCAGGGGGAGGTGTCCTCTGAGCTGGGCCTTCACGGTGTGTAAGATTTTGATACCCAGGGGTGGAGAGGTGGGGCGCTCCAGGCTGTGGGGGTAGCAGCACAGCAAAAACAGGCAGGAGAGGCGGGGCCTAAGTACCAGGCAGCAGTGGTGCTTAGGTAAGAGGGCTTGAGGGACTCGACATCAGTGCTAGGCTGAGATGTTTGGACTTGATCCGGCATATAGTGAGAAGCCACAGCGATTTTTGACCAAAAGAGTCGATCATATTTGAGGTCCAGGACTAGCACTCTGGGCAGCCATGTGCAGGAAGAGGTTGGAGGTGATGACCAGTTAGACTGTGCTCCGTTGTCCAGGAAGGGAGAACTTGGCTGGGGCGAGGATGGTGGCAGTGGGAGAGGGCTGGAGGAGTTGGAGGGAAGAGGGATTGCAGAGGGGGAATTGGCAGGTTTGATGATGGATTAAATGTTTGATGATTGATTAAATGTTCAGAACTAAAACCAATGAATCACTAAAACAGTAACTAGTCCAAGTTTATTGTGTGTGCACCACAAAGACAGTTTGCAGACTAGGAGAACGCAAAAAAAAACCAAAACACAGAATGAGGTTCCAGAATATATTGTTACATAGCAGCTCAGGTATTCTTCATGGTGACTGGTTATATTATTAGACTTTTCTTCAGTGATAGGGAACTGGCCAGTGGTTACCTCATATTAACCTTGGGCAACAGTTTAAGTTTTGCTTATGATTTTCAGAGGCATAAGCCAGAAGCAACTCAAGTTATCTTACAAAATCAGTTAAATTAAGCTTTGCTTGAATGACTCAACTGGTTATGTCTGCTCAGGGAACTTTTAAGGCTGGTCTCCATTTGTTTTTTATTTTTAGGGGAGAAAAAGGAGTTAGCGATTCTGCTGAGATTTGAAACATGGGTGATTGGGTTCGTGTTGGCACCAACCATCACGGCAGGAAGCCCGTGTGCATGAGCTCAGTTATTTGGTCCTTAAATACAGCTGCTGGTGTGGTTTTGGGTGGGAGAACCAAGTGGGCATTGGGACTCATAGGACCTGAGCTCAGGGAAGAAATTGAGGCCAGATACTCCATCTGGAGTCATTAGTAGAAGGTGGAAAACTGAAGGAGCTGGCCTAGGAAGAGAGTATAAAAAGCAGGAGAGAGCAAAGCAAGATAAATTGGGGGAAGAAGGAGAAAAAGAGCCAGAGGACACGGAGGAAGAAGAGTCTTTGAGGGGAGCGGGAGCCCAGGAATAGGCTGTGTCATTGAAGTCAACGCAAGAACAGGCTCAGGGTCACCAGGAGAAGGCAGGAGGCAGGTTACGGGAGCTGCTGGTGATCTGAACAGGAGGCAGTTTTAGTGTGAAACAGACTAGCCAGGCAGCAAGTGGGGCCAATAGTGACTGGAGAAGTAGGATTAGGGATGGGTACCCCCAGTAAGTGATTTAAGACCCAGAACAGCCAGGCAGCTTTGGGGAGCCCCAAACCCAGGTGAGGAGGGTGGTATCACCAAAACACTTTCTGATGTTAGGTCTGCGTGAGGACTCGTACCTCCATGACAACAGGGTCCACACTCGGGATGGGCCTTCGCAAGATCAGAGACACCCTAGTGCAAACAGCATATTCACTCAACCAGGGCCAGTCCACCTGCACCAGCACTTACACAGGGCAAGCAGTTGAGGAAGTAAAAACAAAAAAGAAACAAACCCTGCCCCTGCCTTCCTTTGTGCAAACCTTGCCCCACTGAAGTAGATCAGGGACCAGACCGAAGTGCCACAGCCACGCCCAATAGGCAAAGAGGATTTCAATGGGGAGCCTGCTGAAGAGCACCTGTCATCCTCAGAAAGGAGGGAGCCAGCACCACCCTCTCGAAAGCTGTTTGGCTTCAAGTGATCATTGGTACAGGCAGACCTCAGAGATGTTGCGGGTTCAGTTCCAGGCCACTGCAATAAAGCCAGAATTGCAATAAAAAGAGTTGTGGTCTTTTCACTGGTGGAGGATCTTGCCTTCAGTTTGTAGAAAATGCAACAAAGCAAGGTGTTCTGACACTGAGTGCTTTATCCTCTTTCCAGGGAGCTCCAGTGGCAACTCTTCTCCGGAGTACCCTCGGAAGGAATTAGGTATGTGCTTTCCTTATTTTCTAAGGAGCCAGTCAAAGGAGGCCCTGGGGAAGTGCCTGGGGTGCGGGAGGAGGGGGCGTTGTGAATTAAATGGATTCTTCTAAAAGAGTTTAACCTCTGCTGACCTGTTTTTCTTTTGCTTTTCATCCTGAAACATTTAAGGGGACTGTCAACCACATTAACTTGCCATTATAGCCTTTGCTCACGAGGCTTCTGAAACAGCAAGCTATTCATTCGAGGCTCAGGCTTAGATAGACAAGCCCTAAGGCCAAGTGACCTTCACCATAGGGCTTCAAAGGGGCATGTGTTATGCCGAGTGAAACCCAAGTATCTTCCCTTGGCCTTAAGTTTTCTGTCCGTGTTCTTAGATGCTCACTGTGCATATGGCATGATCATGGAGTCGCACTCTGCGACTGCAGAGTGCTTGATGACATGATCATGGCCTGTACAGTGGTTATAGTTTTATTTATTTACTTTCAGAGGGAAAACCACAGCAATCTCTGATAACAACAACAACAAAAAAAAAACTACAGGAAAGATCTGGCTGTCTTTTGATACATTTAATGAACGTGTAGTCAGCCAGTCCAAATGGATCATGCTCCCAAAGGGATTGCCTTAGCTAACTTAACACTCTAAGCATGAGCTAACTTAACATTCATTTATCTACCTGGACACCCTAAATGCACTGGGGCCTTGCAAAGCTTTCTCTGCCTTTTGCCTATGTGGTCATCATTTATTAAGTATCCGCTAGCCATAAGGAATCCCACTTGAAAAAAATACACTGTGAAAACAAACTGCTCCCCCCACCCAAATAGATCTACCCCCATCTCAAAAATATTTAGCAGGCCACCTCTTATATGTGCTCAAGATAACTTTTCTTTGTTTCTCAGCATCCTCTTCAACCAGAGGACGAAGCCAAACACGAGGTGAGCTCTATCTGTGGGTTTGATTCAGTTCCTTCAACAAGTATTTTCTGAGCATCTAATGTGTGTCCAACCTTGAGCCAGGAAATGGGAATGAATGCAGATGAATAAATAAGGCAAAGTTCTGCCCTCGAGGAGCCCACAGCCTCCTGGGAATCTTCTGCTGGCTCTACCAAGATGGGAAGGGTAGATTTGAGGGCAGTCTAACAAACACATGAGGCAGAAACGAGGATGCGTGGTAACCGTCCAGGCAGTGGTTGGTTCCGCTGTGGGTTGTCTGACGATGCTGGCGCTCCATCTTGACTCACTTCTAATCTCCTGGTTGACTCTGACAAGATGAGCTATGGTTGCCTTTGTGCATCCAAACTGAGCAAAAGCTCTGCTCTTTCCAGTTATTCCAGGGGACAAAGGGCTCTGTGACAGTTTTGCACTCTCCATGTCTGCTGATGGGTAAGCCTGTAGGAGACAAACGTGGTCCCAGGGAAAGCTGCCCTTGATGGATCTGATGAGGAGCAGGTGTCGGGCCCGTGCAAAAGGCAAAATACTTCCCAGGCCCAAGGAGTTCTCCGTGACCAGCCTAGACTTCCTATGGGCCTTACTGCCCCAGTGACTTGAAAGTTAGGAACATACAAGCCACCCGCAGCTTTAGGCTGATGGTTGAAAGATGACAGTCTTCCATCTGAAACTAATAACATTAAACTACCTACACTCTGCCCTCCTGATTTCTGAAGAGGCCAAAATGGCTAAGGAAACACTACAGGTTTTAGAATTCTCTCACTACTACCTGAGAAACCCTGGAGGCAGGAAGCAGCCCGGTCCTGGCAATTAGGAAATGAGTGATTGGAAAGGGGCCTGCCATCGGCGATTGTGATGGAGCCCCCTGTCTGGCCTGGGGTTTGCATCAGGACATCTCCAGGCGGCT
The DNA here is from genome assembly GCF_014824575.4 of Sturnira hondurensis. Lineage (NCBI taxonomy): Eukaryota > Metazoa > Chordata > Mammalia > Chiroptera > Phyllostomidae > Sturnira > Sturnira hondurensis. The sequence continues at coordinate 9,299,526 of NW_028087485.1, forward strand.
GGGGGTGTGCAGTGGGCAGGTTAGGGTGCAGGGAGAGGACATCTGCTTTTGAGCAGGACTCATCCTGCGTACACCTAGGTTTCCCGCTCCCAGGAAACAGAGATCTTAGAGCTCAGTGTCAGGCACTGTGACCCGAGTTCCTTCGCTCACAGCCTTCTCCGTGTCTCCCCTTGTGCAGAGAGTGAAATCCGAGTGCGACTGCAGAGTGCATCCCCATCTACCCGATGTAAGTGGTCACTGTCTTGCTGAAAAGAAAGGATCCGGGAACCCGGGGCTCTGTGTGTGTGCATGCAGTCAGCCAATCAGTAAATGTCTCTAAGGGCCTTTGGTGAGAGGCACCCTGGGCTGGGTGAGGGGATGAGGAGCTGAGGAAGTCACCATCCCTTCTATTTCCTCATTCACAGACTTAAGGGGGACAGAGTCAACAACCAACCATAACAGCTCAGGGAGCGGAGGGAGCCAGGGTCCTGGGAAGCCTTCCTGGGTTGGTGTCTGAAGGGCGGGTCAGTCAGGCTCCATGGGATGAGCCAGCAGAGACGTATGAGGAACCCATGCTGAGACCCTGGAGAAACGCTACATGTGGCTAAAGGAAAAGCAGTAGGTGGAGACCTAATGGGATCGTTAAGATTAGGAAAGGTCAGAAGTAGAGTGAGAGAGTTTTAACTCGACCTCAAATGTCAGGGATTCCCCGGCCTCGGTCTGCTGACTGTGTTAGACTTCTGTTGTTCTTGTTGAAGGTTACATGACATTTTGAAATGAGCCCAACTGCTAGGAAGGAAGCCAAGGACAAAGAGTAGGAGGAGAAAGAGCTGGGTGGGTGGCTCAGGAATCAGAGACGGCACTGGCCCAAAGAGCTCGCTCAGTGCCTGGGATCGTGGGGTCTCACCCCAGGCCAAGGATGCTGTCTCCCTTGAGCACTTCCAGGCTTAGGGTTGCTCAGTCCAAAGAATGGGGATCTCAGGGAAAGGGGTCCCGGGCAGTCCTCAGCACTAATCGGCTGTGAATCTCTTGGTCTCCTCTTATGCGTTGCCCTTGCACCATGCTTCCCTCCCTCCCTCCCTCCCTCCTGTCCTGTTTGCCAGGTGGGAGGCACAGGGAGTCTGCTCCTCTATGTCACCTCGTTACAAATAGTATCGGCCAGACAGACTTGAAATTAACTCACACAAAGCAGCATACTGTTTAGGAGTGGGCCACAGATTCCTCTGACGCGACAGAGCATACGAGGTCAGGGACCCAACACCCGAGGTGTCCCGTGCAGGGGTTGAGATCATGATTGAACCATTTGTTTCAAGGGGCCTGGTCCTCTCACTGCCCTGGGTGTAGATTTCCCTTGATCCAGGATGACAGTGTCTTCCAGTCACAGAGTCATCCCTGGGGTGTCTGATGAGGTATAATTATAAAATGTCTACCGATGACTTTGACCTCCTTGTAGAGACACTAGATTTATGAGGCCATTAGTGTTACAAAGTGCCAGGTTACTAAGTGCTATACATTGACAAGATGTGGAAGTCATAAGGCTAACCAAAACTGTCCCAGTGTGTGAAGCAGATGCCACCCCCCGCCCCTCACATTCAGAAGGCCGGAAGTGAAACTCCCACCGCACTTGGACTCTGGAAAAAGTCCTGGGCCCGATGAAAAATGTGAGGATTCTTTTACAGGGACAGAACTGGATGAAGTTAAACGTTTGCTCAAGGGGAGCCGATCGGCAAGCGTGAGCCCCACCCGGAATGCCTCCAGCACACTCCCCATCCCTAAGAAAGGCACTGTGGAGACCAAAACCGTGACAGCGAGCTCCCATTCAGGTAAGCCCAGGGCTGCCATCGAGGGAAGGGAGTAAGGTGGCAGCTCTGTCCTGGCCCAGGAACTCAGCTGCACCCTGGCAGGCCCTCCCGGCTGTGGCGGAACGCTGCCCGTTATGCAGCACGAAAATGTGGGCTGTGCCCTGCTTACGCCCGCCGGTCGGCCATCCCATGTGCAGGCTGGCATCGGGCTCTACACCCTAGAGTCTCTCCCGGAGGTTCTTGACCTCTCCGGGGAATGTGCTGGCCAGGTTCCCCAAGTGATGACTGTTGGGAAGACTTGTCGTGTTTTCACTCATTCATTCAGCGAATGTTGTTATGGGCCTCCTCCATGCCAAGCACCAGGCACTGAGGAAAGGCAATGAACAAGGCAGACACGGCCACTGCCCTCGTGGAGGTGAGGGCCTCTGGAGGGAGTCAGACAACCCAGAGATCGCAGTGAGGTCAGAGGAGTGTTCAAAGCTCATCCATCATGTGCCTACCAGCTGTAAGGAGGGCTCGGTGGGAGGCACAAAGAGGAATAAGAAGATTCTTGGGGGGAGGCGAGGAGAGAAGCTTTCCTGTCGTTTGCTACTGCAAACAGACCCTGAGATTATGATCTTCCTTTGGTTTTTGAAGACAAAACCATAACCTCAGGGCACATTATGAACCCGTGTGGCTAGCCCCATCTTGTATAAGGAGTAGGCAGAATTGGCCTCAGATTTGAAGAAGCACCGAAACCTTCCCTTGGGGGCAGAGTGCCCCTCGGGTCTCATTGGCAAGGAGAGCAGGGGCAGAGAAGGCTGCCACCTGTGTGGTGTGGCCCTGGAAGTGATGTCTCCCTATCGGTGCCAGCTGTGTGCCTGGGATTTTACTGCTGGCATTCGCTGTGGGGCCTCATTGGCTGCGCGGTCTCATTCGCTGCCCCCTTGTATCTTTGAAGATGGAGACAAGAACAGATAGAGAGTGAGAGCCCTGGTAGGGACAGCATCCCAGGAGGTGGGCGGCGGGGGGGGGGGGGCTTAGAAGGAGAAATGTGTGACCCCATAGCAAAAGTACCTACTTTAGATTTCATCAAGAGCCAACAAGAATTTCTAAACCAAGAGATCAAGTTTGTACCAGCTCTGAGGTTCCAGATAGACGTGGGGTGGCGAAGGGCCCTGGTTTGGCCCGGATGTTGCCTGGATACGGGACCTTCGGGGCTAAACCAGGAAAGTCCCAGCAAACCTAGCCAACTGGGTCGCCCCAGCACACAGTGCTGCTTTGTCTCTCACTGGGGGGGGGTGTGTCTGTCTGTTTCCAGTGTCTGGCACCTACGACACAACCATCCTGGACGCCAACCTTCCCCCCCACATGTGGTCCTCCACCTTACCGGCGGGGTCCTCCATGGGGACCTATCACAACAATATGACAGCCCACAGCTCGTCCCTCCTCAACACCAACGCCTATTCCACAGGATCGGGTATGTGACACACAGCGCGCACCCTCCCACCTCGGAGCCCACCACTCTCTCCCCCGAGCCGAGTGACCTGCTGGCACACGCCGTCCCCACGGCTTCCCAGGGAGGCTTTCTGTGGCCACACATCGCAAGGTGTTTCCACTGGAACTTCAGTTCAGTTCAATCACTAAGGTGTTCCTTTTGGTGGTCCCCCCCTCCCCCAATACAAGTGCATCAGGAGAAAAAGAATGGGAAAGAACATGAAAATAGATGCAAGGAACCTACTTTTACTTCATGTAAATTAGCTGTGATCTTGAGCAAGTTATTTAACTTCTCTGGGTTTCAAGTTTCTTTTCCATAAAATGGTCACTCATAAGGAAGGCTTTGGCCAGAGCCAGTGTCCACGCGAGACCTGACCAGCCCATGGCCATCCCTTGGCTACAGTCAAAGGCACCACAGAGAGAACCTAAGATTTTCCCAACAACGAATTTAACAAAATACAAAAATGCAATCCTGGTGTTTCTTCCGGAGCACCTGTGGCCCCCCTGACCTGGACCGGACGTCCCTCTCACCAGCCTTCCTCTTCCCCTGCAGTCTTTGGAGTCCCCAACAACATGGCGTCCTGCTCCCCGACTCTGCACCCTGGAATCAGCACTGGCTCCTCAGGTCAGTGCTCGCCCACTTCAGCCGCCTGTTCCCAGTGTCTGCTTTAAAAAATGCCCAAATGGAGGTGTCTAATGGTTTCTAGAGAAGACGTCCTTTCTGCCCAGAGCATGAGGACGTTCCTGCGTGTGCCATATGCCAGGCAGTGGCCCAGGGGCTGCGGTAGAAGGCACAGAGCCCTACCCCTCCATCAGAGACCCAGCTCAGTCCCCAGAGGAGAGGCCTAGGGGGGGGGGGGGGGGACAGAGGTTTCACATGTTTTCTCTGTGAGGGTTGGCTTAGGACATTCCAGGTAAAGAGCATTGTTAAGTCAGAAGGTTCTTACTTCAGGTCTTTTAATAAACACAGTAGTTCACCGAAAGCTCAAATTTATTCACTCTATTTCCACATACATTGCAACTGCCTGGGTATAAGTTAACAGCCGCATCTTTTTTTTTTTTTTTTTTTTTGAGGAATGTGCCTTCTCCTTGCGATATCATGACTAGTAAATGTACTCATGTGAGCCTCCTTATTTACTTGGCTGGCATATTTCCAAGGGCAAATTAAGCGTTCTGATTTTCAGCGCCTCTAATTGACTAGCATCCCACCAAACCCCGAAGACATCTGGTTCATCTTCATTTCTTCTGCCTCTGCTACTCTGCAGAGTCCTGACTGAGGATGTTGGATCATGACCTTGCACCCTAAACACTAGATGGGGTAGACTAAGAGAAGCCTCTGACCGGGGAGCAGTGAGTCTGTGCACGTTGTTAGAAAGAGCCAGTCTCTGGAATCAGAATGGGGCTGAGGAGAGCGTGATGCGTTGAGTCAGAAGGAAGGGTTCGAGGGCAAACGAGGGCTCCGCCGAGTCTGTACCTCTTAGCCCATTCGTGTCTGTGTCCTGTGCCCACAGTTCCCACGCTGCACACCAAGGCACCCTAGGGTGCCAGAGGGAACGGGGAACTCTGTGCTATTTTTAAATTTCAAGGGTATTTTTAAATACACTGAAATCAGTCAGACCCTATGCAAACTACCACGACAAGTTGCGTGGACATAACTATTCAAAAAATGGAACTGTTGGTAACATTTGGCCTGGGGTGGGGAGGCGGGGAATAGAAATAATTGCTGTGTCACCTAGAACGTGAGAAGGAGACAGTTTGGGAATTTGTCATATGTAAAGGCACCTATCATGAAAGTGGTGTTAGGGACTGGTGGGGGCAGGGGGTTCCTTCAGCTGAGGACCCTCCTCTCAGCACCTGTGCTCAGCTGCCTTCAATTCCTCTCGCAGTGTTTGGCATGCAGAACAATCTGGCCCCCAGCTCTGCCACCCTGTCCCATGGCACGGCCACCACCTCCACAGGTCGGTAGCTAAGGTTTGGAGCTTAGGGCTGGGAAGTAACTCCTCTGGGCAGCTATAACTCGCAATATTCCTTTTCAACAACTGAATCCCAGGGACAAAGATGTCCCTAAAAATCAATCGACCTTTCCTACCAAAGAAACAACCCCCGCCCCCACCCTGGAGATGCTAACCTCTATCATTTGCTGGCTCAGACGTGTGAAACCACAGGAGAGCATTGCTGTGTGTGTCACCTGTGTGTCCCCATGACTCCCTGCTGTCTGATGGCTGCTGTCGCTGCAAGTCAGCCATCTTGCTGACTGCATGGGTCACTCCCTGTGCACACGTGGGGGAGGGTGGACAGCAGAGGCATGAGGTCAGCCCTGGCCCTCCACTTCCTTACCATTTAGTTGGCGTGAAAAGTACAATAAACGTGAAATGGGTGGGGGATTCTGCAAGACCACATGAATGACACTGCGCAGAGCAGGTGTGAGGGCTGCAGGGCTCAGAAGGGAAGGTGATGTGGGAGGGTCTAGGAAGAGTTCATGGAGGAGGTGACCTTGAGACCTGCCCTAGAAGGACGAGAATGATACCAAAGAGAGTTCCCTATAGCTCAAGAGAGTGGATTTTATTACTCATTCTTCTTCATTTCATTGTTCTTCATTATTATTGTCTTCCTCCCACATGGGGAGGCTGTCTGTCTGCCAGGACCAGTCAGGCTGCTTCCAAGTCGTATGGAGCTGCCCTCCCACCCTGGTCCCACCTACTCAGTGGTTCCTCTCTTGCAGCGTATGGTGTGAAGAAAAACATACCCCAGGGCCCTGCCACGGTGAGCACTGGCGTGTCCACCTCTGCCGGTGAGTGCTGTCCCCAGCCGCCAAGAATTGCTGTGTGGTGACAAGTCAGGCAGGAGGGGGGATATTACCTACTGTATTCTAAGGTCCGAAAATGGGCCTCTCTGTTATTTCCAGAAGTGAGCAGAGATGAGCATCTCCCTAACTTTGCCTTGACCTTTCTATCCAAGGGTGTCAGGAAGCTCCACACACCTGCCTAGAGTCAGACATTTACACCCCAGCTTCCACCTTCGTCTGGGAGCCCCTGTCCTGTTCCTGTTACATGTCACCACTGCAAGGAGCAGAGAGCCAGTCAACGCTGCCATACCCTTCCTACTTTCTGTAGAATTTTTAGCAACTTGGGCTCACAGCACAGGGTCGGCTATTTCCTCCATTGCTCTGCTGACCCCAGCGTGTTTCCCTCCAAACACTGTTCTAAGGGCATGGATCACAGACATGAGCAGAGCAGGCCAGGTTCCTGCCCTCTCCGGGCTGACAGTTGCCATGGAGGCAGATAAACATGTAGACAAAGGACACAAAAGCAATTTGAAGGAAAGAATATGTGAGGTGGTAGAAAAGGTGATGTGTGTATATTAGATGGGGTAGTCAAAAAAAATAGGATGCTAACATGAGACCTGAAGGATAGACATGAACCCACCAAGTTTGAGAAGGACCTGTCTGAGAAAGAGACATTTGTCCACTCACTAAAGATCCTGTAACATCCAGGTGAAAGGCAGCCATAAGCCAGCTACCCAGTACTTCTCACATGAACCCAACCTCCTCATCACTAGGCCCAGCCAAGCAGGGGAGGTTGTCTTTGGTCCCCAAAATGCTTCTTAGCAGCCACTGTCAGAGAGACCAAGACCCTTGGACTTGGCAGGCATGTTTTGGGGACCAAAACGTGTGTACCCTAATCTCTTTTCCTCCCGCTCCTTCCTCTTCTGGTCATTTCTTCCCCTGGCCTTCTCCTGGCACCTTTTCCTTCCTCCTCATCCACCCCTTCCCTCTCTAGCCTGTACCACAAGTGTCCAGAACGATGACCTTTTGCACAAGGACTGTAAATTCCTGATCCTCGAGAAGGAAAACGTGCCTGCCAAGAAGGAGGTGGAGCTGCTGATCATGAACAAGGACAGCGGGAAGGTCTTCACCGCCTCCCCTGCCAGCATCGCTGCAAGTACGTGGGAGCCCTAGTGACTCAGGTTTCAGAAGCGTGGCAGGCAGTGCAGGAGACCAAATGTCCAAGCAAGGTGGTCTGAGATGTTTTGATGGTGAAAGCACAGTCGTTCATTCAAATTAAAAAAAAAAAGGGTCTGTCTCGATAGGGTATTCCCAGGGTCCGCCTTGAATGCAGACAGGCCAGGAAGGTTCTGGAAAAGAGCTCCCAGAGGGGTCTTTGGGCAACAGCAAGGCTCCCACTCACAAACACAGAAGGGGAACTGACCCCAGGAAAGCTGGATCCTCTGCCTATCAGGCCAACTGCTACCTCAAAGGGGACGGGATGCGGAATGTGGCTGGAGAGTGGGGAGAGAATACCCCAGATTGTCATGGGTTGGGTGCACAGCTTCCTTTTCAGAGGACACCCTGAAAAAGGAAAAGCAAGCTGCCTACACCGTTGACACCAACCTGATCTCGGAAACTAATGGTAAGATCAAATCTGATCACTGTCCACCCTGCCTTCAGCCGATCCACATTTCATTTATTCATCTGTCTCCTGAGACCTCACTCCTCAGAGTGTGATTCCTGGACCAGCAGCCATGGCAACACCTGGGAGCATGTTGGAGATGCAGACTCATAGGCCTTAGCCCTGACCTGCTGAGTGAGAGGCTGCATTTTAACAAGCTTCCAGTCGACTTGTATGTGCTCAATATTGAATCAAAAGTTTTCCCATGATACGAGTAAGGTCGGCAGTGGTATTTTTTTCTCAGTATACTCATCCTCCCCTAATTTTCAGAACTAATAGAAAAATGCTTTGCAAAGCACTTGCTAGCTTTATTTTTTTTTTCTTCCCAAATATTTGGACCCTCTCCTAGTTAAACACAATGCTTCACTGTTCTGTGTCCTGAACGATCTCTCCAAATACCTCATTTCAGAGGGGTCAGTAAAGGAAGGAAAAGTATGCTATAGAACATTTTTAAAAGAATTTTTAAAATTTATTTTTAGAGAGAGGGAGACATGGGAGAAAGAGAAACATCAATGTGTGGTTGCCTCTTGAGCGCCACCCACTGGGAACCTGGCCCGCATCCCAAGCACGTGCCCTGACTGGGAATCGAACCAGTGACCCTTTGGTTCACAGGCCAGAACTCAATCCACTGAGCCACACCAGCCAGGGCCCATAGAACATTTTTAGACAAATGCAAATGAAATCAGCTACCGTCCTTACAATGCCTAACTCTAAGTCTTCCAAGTTTGCATTTCCTTACATTTTAGGGGTGAAAATAGGGCAGTGGAGCCAAAAGACCCTTTTAGAATCTGATGAAAGCTATACAAAATCTTCCAGAAAATTCTACACATGCCCACAACACGCAATGGTCAAATAACATCAGGAACTCGTGAACAGCCCTCCTCCAACCCTACCCTTTCTGTCGGGTTGCTTCCACTGCAGGTTAAGAACTTGTATTCAAAGTCCCTTAACCAAAAGAAAAAAAAATTAAGAGTCAGTTCTCACAAGCACTTCTATTGTTTGAAAGCAAGGTCACCTAACATGATCTTCTGAATATGTCCTGGGCTTTAAAGGTTTTGGGTTACAACAGGGTTATGACACTGCCTTCCCCACCATGGGAGGTCTGCCAAGCTGCCTCTGCATCAGTGTAATTACTGTAATTACTCGAGGTGCCAGGGGTAGGGATGGGGGCGTATCTATCTAAAACCCTGCCCAAACTCTACACAGAGGCTGTCTTGTGGGCTGCTCACATTTAAACGCTCAGGTCAAAACCTCTGTTCTCGGTGTTTGTCTTTCAGGAGACTTGAAGACAGTGTCCACCAAGGGCAAGACGGCCTCTGCAGGTAGGTGATACCGGAGGGCCCTGCAGTGACAGAAGCCCGTGAGGCCGGTTATAGTGAATGAAACAGATGAGGCCCCCTAGCCTGGAACCAGTGCACACCTGAGTGACCCAACTCTGAAGAGTGTCCCGAAGGCTGCAGGGGAGCAAAGTGGAGGGCAGTGGAGAGGGCTGCTTAGAGCTGGCTGCAGAATCTTAGTTCAGGGGCTGTTGCTCACAGCACACCCACTGTCACCTCCAGGCACCAGCTATCTGCCCTCAGGTGCAGGGTCTCCCCACAGGACAAGAGCAACACAGCAGGCCCGCTGCTGTCTTACTCCCCCAACTCCCCAACACACACACACACACAGGCTTCAAGGCAACACTAATTCACATATGTCTACAATCTTTACACTCTCCTCTCTTCCTCCTGTAGCCTCGTAAGAAAGGCAGAGCAAGGCTTAGCACCCCATTTTAGATACTAAAAACCAAAACAGTTTTGTAAAAAGACAAAAGAAGATGTACTGGACACCCTGTAAGTACTGAGTATAATTCTAGGCACTTGGGAATTACAAAGAAAGAGTGGTGAATCCTGAGACGTGGAGACAGGAACGCCTCTGATTTGGGCCTAATAAAATGCAGGAGGTGGCAGCAGATCAAAGTTCATAATCAAGATTTTTTTTAAGATTTTATTTCTTTTTAGAGAGAGAGGAAGGGAAGGAGAAAGCAGAGAGAAACAACAGTGTTGGTTGCCTCTTGTGCACCCCCTACTGGGGACCTAGCCTGCAACCCACGCATGTGCCCTGACTGGGAATCGAACCAGAGACCCTTTGGTTCACAGGCCCATGCTTAATCCACTGAGCTACACCAGCCAAGGCCATAATCAAGATTTTTAAATCTTGATTATTTTCAAATCTGGCTGTCTGTTTTATATCCTCTGCTAATCACCCCCATACCTCTCATTTCATTCCACAACTCAAGGCCAGGATTGTCAGACTTCTGCTCTCCACCACCCATGGCCCAGTGTTCACTCCTGGGCCCAGCCTCATTCTTCACTGAGCTGCATAGGAACCTGAGAGACCCACTTACACTCACTCGGGCCCAAAAGTCACCAAAAGCCAGACAATTTAGAGGGAATAGAGCAAGAGCCACCCACATTCATCCTACCCTTTCCCCTCTCTTCCACAGAAATCTATGGCTATGACCGACAGAACGGTGTCAGTGGCGTTAAAGGTGGCAGCGGCAGAGGAGGCGTGGGCGGAGGCGTTGGCGGAGGCCCGCTGGGGGCGGCACCAGCCTGGTGCCCCTGCGGCTCCTGCTGCAGCTGGTGGAAGTGGCTGCTGGGCCTGCTGCTCACCTGGCTGCTGCTCCTGGGGCTGCTCTTCGGCCTCATTGCTCTGGGTATGTGGCCCGGCTGCCCATTCAATGGGCAAGGATTGGGGCTAAGGGGTCACGCACTGTCGCGCAGATGAGAAAAATGAGGCTCCAGGAGACACCTGGCCAAGGTCCCAGGGCCACCTAGTGGCAGAGCTGGGATTCTAATGCCGCTGTCTATCCTCCCACCCCACCCCAACCCCAGGGCTCTGTTTCTTCAGTGCCTCACTAAGCTCCCCGCTGCCCTGAGTCATCATCAGGCCATGCCTCCTCCTAGCATTCCTGCCCTCCAGGCCCTGTTGGGCTCACCCCAGCTCCCAGGGAGAGTGAGGGCCAGCACTTTCACCATCACAGATGAGAAGACTGACCCCTGGGCCGGGTTTCGATAAGGCTCTGTGACAACTCTGAGTGGCTAAACCCTCTGGTAGCCATAAGCATTCCAGCAAAATGTCCCAGGGCCAGCGGCATGAAGCTGCCACAGACCCCAGAGCACCCAGCTGAGGCTCCCAGTGGGGAGTGAGTGTGCACTGGGCAGGCGCTGGCCCTGCCCCCGGGGCTGACGCTCCCCGATGTGGTCCAGGGGAGGAGGTGAGGAAGCTGAAAGCTCGCGTGGAAGAGCTGGAGCGAATGCGGAGCAGAATGCAGCTGTACGAGAAGATGGAGAGGGGGAACACAGGCCAGCTGCAGGGGGAGGCGCCCAGCACGGGCACAGGCGTGGACACGTCTGGCCTGAACGGCTACGGTCAGGAGGAGCTGTGGCATTTCATGAGGAAAAAGCTGATGATGGAACAGGAAAACGGTGAGCTCAGGGGCTGACACGTTCCCTCCAGTCTCAGTCCTCTCCATAGTCCTGGGAGGGAGGAAGGGAGGGAGAACCAGTACCTTGAACCCTTTTACTGCTGGGAAAACTGACACCTGGAGGGAACTGCCCAACATCACACAGCTGGCACATTTTAGAATCTGATCACTAGTCCTAGCTTCGGTCTCTGCCCCCTGCACCCCACAGATCCTGCACACGTGTGCGTGGCACAGGAGATGTGTGGCTAACTCGGGGTTTTCTGTCTCCCACAGGCAACCTCCTAGGAAGCCCTGGCCCTAAAGGTACTGCGGTGGACTGAGCCCTTTCCCTCTCATTTCTTGAACTTGGAGTTGTGTTTTCTGGGTGGATTGGAGAACTTTTTCTCCAAACTCTGAAGGATGAACAGTAGAAAAATCTTACGGTATCTGTTGGGAAGGTTGAGAATTGGCTTTGCGGTCAGACTATCTCAGAACGGGAAGGGACGGAAGGCCTCCTCCAAGAGGGGCCCAGTGGTGTGCCAAGGAACCCACACCCCAAGCCAGCTCCCCTTGAAGTGCCGCTCCCCTGCTGTCAGCTGGCCTTAAACACTATCCTTGGGTTCTCACCGCATTCACAGTCTTCTCGTCTTTCTTATTTTAGGTGACATGGGAAGCCAAGGCCCTAAAGGTAACTTTTACTGTGAATATTAGTGAGGTCGATGGTGTGAAGCAATCAGCGAGTGTCAGCGAGCCCACCTCTCACTCTCCTGGCCACCTGCCCCATCCTGACCCCATGGTGGTAGGACCGAGAATTGCAGAGCAGCCTGCAGACCCTGGTGCTCTCTGGGGCAGGGGCTTCATGCCAGAGCAGGGTCTACATCCCTGTCCTTCACCCCCTCTCAGGGGACTCCCGGAACACAGGCCTCAGGTGGCCTGTGTCAAGAGCCTGCCTCTCCCCCAGCTCTACAAGGCAGCCTGAGGGCCTACCAATACACACACCCCAGGACCCCTTAGAGATTTCTAGAAATCCAGATTCCTGGGCCCTGCCAAAAATCAGAAGTTCCTGAGGCAGAGCTCTGGGGCTAAACTCCCCCATCCCCCCAGGTTTTAATCCTGATGAGTCAGGTCAGGAATGACCATTCCAGGTGAGCCACCTGCTCCCTGGGTCTTAAGCCGAGGGAAGCTGGGAATAAGACCCAGCAGCCAGGGACTGAGCTCCATGGGGGGACCCAGTAGGAACACCTGCCTTCAGGGGGTGTGCAGGGCATAGCCACAGGAGCAGGTGCCCCATAGTTGGGGGATGATCACATGCTAATGTGTGTGGTGCACACTTATGTGCTGTAAGATATTGATGTATTTCTTTAGAAAAGTGGTTTGACAACCAATGGGACAGGCCCTTGGGTGGGCGGAAGAGGTCCCAGGGACCCTTGATGGAGCCATGTGGGTGTCACAAACTTTAATGTGTGTGAGAATTGACAGAAGAGTCTGGGCCCCCCTTCCAGAGCCGCTGATTTGGCAGGTTAGGTGGGTGGGGCCAGGGGCCTGCAGTCTTGATCACCCCAGGTGGCTCTGAGGCCAGGGGTGCAGTTTATTCTGAGAATCACTGTTTAAGGTGACAGGGCTGCCTCTGACCTCTACCTCTATTCCCAAGAGGCCCCTGTGCAGTAATCAGGGTTCCTCCACGCAGTGGTCCTTTTCACTTCAGGATCGCCTGCCCCCATCCGTGCACCCTGGGTCACCACCCCAGCCCCCTTCCCCACACCCTCCTGACCATGCTGGGGTGGGACTGATGGCCCTGGGGACCCTGAGGCAGCAGGTGTGGTAAAATGCAGGCTGCCCAGTGAAATTCAAATTACAGGCCAACTACAGATAATATTTCACTGTATGTCCCAAGTATCACATGTAACATACTTATACTAAAAATATATTTGATGTTTTTCTGCAATTCAGACCTACCTGAGCACCCTGCATTTTTATTTGCTCCATTTGGCAACCCTACCTGAATCCCTACCTGAATCCCTACCTGAATCCCACCTGAATCCCACCTGAATCCCACCTGAATCCCACCTGAATCCCACCTGGTGGCTCCTTTAGGTAGTAGCGGCCCAGGCCTTGTGGCTGACCTCTCTCTCTCATCTCTGTCCCCACAGGAGACCGAGGGCTCCCTGGGACCCCAGGTATGTAACCTCTGATGGCGTGGCTGGTATTGTGGGCTGCTCAGTCCCAGCTCCCAGGTTCTGGGAGGAAAACGGGGCTGAGGGACTTTCATGCATCCACAGGTATCCCTGGGCTCCTGGGACACCCAGGTCCAGAAGGACCAAAGGGACAAAAAGGCAGCATGGGTAAGAGCCACTGTTTTCCTTTCTTTCTTCCTTCCAAAAACATTTATTAAGTGCCTGCTATGTGCCAGGCCATTTTCAGCACTGGGGAGACATCAGTAAACAAAACAGATAAACACCTGCTCATGTTCCGGTGGGGGAGAAAGACAACAGGATGTTTAATAAGTAAAGTAATAGCAGAGTAGGAGGTGGTTCGGAAATAGGAAAGAGAGAGGCTGGCAGGACGCTGGGAGTCCCGAGGGACCGTCAGGAAAGGCCTCTCACCATGAAGGTGCTGTTTGAGCGAAGACTTGAAGCGGGTGAGGGAGCCTGGCTGGAGGAGATCTTGGGGAAGACATTCCAGGCAAAGGGAGCAACCACAGGCCCAGGGGAGAGGGTGTGCCCGCTGGTCAAGGAGCAATGAGGACAAGGAGGAGGGAGTGGAGGCCTCAGCCGGAACCCAGGAGGGAGGCAGAGGGTCAGAGGGAGGGCAAGGTGCAAGGCTGACCAGGCCCTGGGGGCCTTTGTAAAGACTTCTCCTCCCAGTGAGGTGAGAAGCCACTTGCTGCTTTGGGGCAGGGGTGGGACTCAATGATCCTCTCCACCCTCTCCCATTTTCAAAGGGGTTTCTGGGCTCTGGTTTCTGGGTTGAGCCTGGACATCAGGAGGCCGGGGGACGTGCAGCACAGAGACTCCAGGCAGGTCTCCTGCCAGGGAGACGCTGCCTGTGGAGCCCGCAGCTGTGGCTCAGGGTCCCAACTCTGATACGGCCATTCCTGTTTCTAGGAGAGCCTGGCTTGGAGGGACCTGTGGGCCAGAGAGGGCGTGAAGGCCCCATGGGACCTCGTGGTGAACCAGGGCCACCTGGGTTTGGAGAGAAAGGGGAGAGAGGTAAGAGGGGACCCCTTCCCCAGGAGGATCAGCTATGTCCACGTTTCCTTCTTCCATCTCCCTCCCTCACCCTCCTCCTCTTACAAGCATTTGCTGGGTACCTTGAGCCAGGGTCTGCGCCAGCCTGGTGGGGACGGGCTGGCTGGTCCAGGCTTCAGACTAAGAAGTTTACAGAGCTCAGAATGCATGGAGAACATGGTCACTGGGAGAAAGGGGTCTCCCCACATGGGGCAGGGAGGAGTCAGGGCTGAGACGAAGTTTGTGGCAGGCCCTGATGGAAGGTGAACTGGGACTCAGGCTCTCGGGCCTGTCTTGGCTGGAACTAGTCAGGAAAGGGAGCATGGAAAACCCCAGGCACAGGCCCAGCCCTGGAAGGGTCTGGGGAGATTTTGCAATTAAATTTTTTACATGAATCTGTTTTTATCAAGAAAAATAGAGTACAAACACCAGAAATCTTCTCGACGCCAACAGATTATGAGCAAGACGCTTTATTTTTAGCTTCCCTTTCCTTTAAAAATATTACTGAAGAAGGCAACAAGTGTTTATCGAGTACCTCAGGTGCCAGACACGAAGCACAGAGGTTTTGAGGGTGGAATCTGAAGGTGTTCTGCTGATCTGTGGTCTCAGGGAGGCACCAAGTGGATCAGAGGTCACTGGCAGGCTAGGAGCCATCCCCTAAATGACATTGCCAGCCTGGGCGGGCAACCACACTGGGGGACTCAGAGCACTCATTTTTCCCCAGGGCTTGCTGGTGAGGCGGGTATTCCAGGCCCACCTGGTGTCCCAGGTTTCGTGGGTCCCAAAGGTAAGTCAAGGTCCCAGGATGGTCCCCAAGTTTACTATGCCCAGAATGGACCACAGAGGTCCAGGTGCTGAGATCCCAGGTGGCCGCCACCCCCTATCCCAGGCCTGTGAAGGGACAATGGGCCCTGAGAGGGTCACCATAAAGGAGTGCCTGGGGGTCAGGATGGGGGCTAGTTTGGGCTGCAGGGTGGATTTGGGGCTGAGTTTTCATCTGTTTTCAATGGTGCCATTATGTGGCCCCTAAGTGAATAGATGGATCAGGAACTCAGAAGTCAGACAATTTCCTCACCTGTCCGCACGCATCAGGGCCCAGGTGCACACATTCTAAAGCAACCTGTCTGAATGACCCAGGAGAATGGGCCTTCTCCATCTGATGCCTCTCCTTCCCCTGCTCCAGCCCAGATGTTTTCCTCTGACTAGGAAGGAGCAGGGGTCTCATGATCCCACCAGCCTCAGCTTCCTCCCTGAGGAAGACCCGGCACTGGACTTGGGTTGTCTTGGACCCACCGGCTCTGGGATCCTGACAAGAACCCATACCTTGCGGGGGCAGATGTCCCTGGCCTGCACCCAACCCTTCTGATTACTGTCGTTTTGTCATCCTTCCCAGGTGCCAATGGTTCTCCTGGCCCACAGGGCCCACCAGGTCAGTGCACTGCTTCTTCCTATTAATACAAGCTATTTCTGGGGAAAGAAAGGGACGCTAAAAAGAAAAACAAACTCTTCTTAAGCAAAAAAAGTAATTATAAAGGGAGCCTGGGGGCACAAAAGGCACACCCACACTGTGCCCCCGCTGCTGAGGTTGGGTGCTGGTGGGCCCGGTGGAGCCACTCTGGCCAGGTGGGGCCTCTGGCTCCCCAGCCGCCCAGCAGTGCGCTGCTCCACCCTGCCCTGCAATGCCTGCCTCCGCCTCATCCCTGGGGCCAGGGATCGTCCTGCTATCTTGGGAATCTGGAGCTGCAGCCCACGTTGTAATGCAGGCCAGGGTCCCAGAGTTGTCCTTATGACCAGGGCCTGCTAATCACAGGAGCAAAGGACCTGCACCAGGACAACATATAGGGGACATGGGGAGGAGTCTGCAGAGAGCAGCCCTTGATTTTTACTCCTGGGTGTGTGTGTGTGTGTGCACACACGTGGGCATGTACCTGGGTATGTGCCTGCGTGTGTCTCTGTGTGCATGTGTTCATCCCTTCCAAAGCCACAGCACTCACCTGCCTACATGGTCTCCTCTACCTGCAGGCCCTATAGGTCTCCAAGGGCTCCGAGGTGAAACGGGGAGCCCCGGGGTCAAAGGTAAGCTTGTGGGGAACAGCCGGGAGAGGTGTCACCCTGTAGGTGCTGGTCACTCAAGAGGAAGGTCTTGGGGGGGCAGAGGGTCAGATGGACATGGACAACAGCCTGTGCAGGCTGACGGAAACATGAGGAGAAGAGGAAGTCAGTGTGGTGGGGTGGGGGTGCCTGTCTTCACACACAGACACTACCCTTCTTGGTCCTCCTCACCCAGGCTCTTCATACCAACTTGTCCATTACTTTTTCAGGTGACAGAGGACCTGCAGGACCAGCAGGGCCCAAAGGTATGTTGCTCCTACTCCTGCTCAGACATCACCAGAGCCTGCCTGACTCCCAGGAACCCAAATGTGACTCAGGCCCCAGTACCCAGGAGCACACTTGGCTCCAGCTCCTGGACCCTGGGGCTGGGAGGGATGTGCCTGCCAGACAGGGACACTGAGGCACAATGGGGGGCTACAAAGCACCACCATCATGGCACTGTGATTGGGTGGCCCTCAGGGTGGTGGGGGCACAGCATGGAGGACCTCCTGCGCCCACAGTGCTCACTGTATGACAGCAGAGGCTGGACTCAGTTTGCGAGGGGCATCAAAGCACCCCTTGGGCTTCGCCAGGGACGTGTTCCTTGCAAAGATTCTGCTGCCAGTAGCTCCCAGGCACAATGAGAACCATTCCGCAGCCAGGCTCCCTCCACCTAGGTGGGAATGTTTTCCTCGTTACTTACTGATGCTTCCTGTGCCCACCCCACCCCCCTCATGTTTTGTTTTAGGTGACCAGGGTGAGAAAGGACCCCGAGGCCTCACAGGTCAGTCCTACATGGGAATCCATGTTGATTATTTAAAGACTTTCTATAATCTGTTAGGCACTGGGGGGGCGGCGGGGGAACACACGGAAGTATGAGACAGAATCTCCATCTACTTCAGAAAACTTGCAGTCTAGCAAAACGCAGACGAGATAAAGCCCAGACCGCAGTGTAAGCCAGCACCAAGACGTAGAGTCCAGAGAGTGTATGTTTGGAGCAGAAAAGGGAGTTATGATTGTCACTGATTCTTTTGGGGAAGCGGTTGAGAAAATTAAGCTCTTTCCAGAGTAGCAGAAAGTTGGCGCTACTTGTCCCCCTTCATCCACTCACCTCCTGCCAACTTGCATGATTTAAAAGGAAATTAGTAGTAATGGTACTTTGGCTACAAGGGGTAACTCTGTTGCCAAGGAAATAAGACTCATACACGTGCAACTTCAGCCCAGGTGTGGCTCCAGACAGTCTATGCCTGCTGCCCAGGTGGCCCTTACCATAGAATCTAAGCAGACACTGTGTCCCAAATCTGTTCAGCACCCCAAGCTCGTCTGGTTGGGAAGTAGCAGGCTTGGGGATGGGCAGGGAGGGTGCCACATTCTACCACCGTTAAGGATGCAAAGCTGGAAAGCTTCCGACCAGCTAGTCCACTTCCTTTGCAGGTGAACCGGGCTTGAAAGGTCTGCCTGGTGCTATGGGCGAGCCTGGAGCTAAAGGAGCAATGGGTGAGTGCCCCAGGGGAGTGAATGCAGCAAGTCTGCCCCACTCTGGTGTCATCGTGGCTGTAGAGCTGAGATCCTTCTAGAACCACCTCTCCCGGTCTCTGACCTGCCCATCCCTTCCAGAAGCTCTAGTCACAGGCTGTCAGGGCCCTGCACATCCCTCCTGGGGGTCAGAGAGCAGCAGTCGCCTATCTGGGTTTCTCACTGCTCTGGGGGAGACTTGGCAAGCCTTGGCCTCCACCCTGGTTCCTGCCCCCAAGCCACTTGGGCCCCTGGGGTGGCAGGTAGTGTGGGAGTCCTCTGGGATCTGAAGTATTCCAGACATACCCGTGACATCCCAGGGCCGGTCTCACAGTCAGATCCAGGGTTCATCCTAGTGCTGACCCTCACCAAGGGGCCTGTCAGCCGGGACATGGGGCCAGCCCACAGAGCCTCAGAGGGCCAGGCATGTAGCACCGAGTCCCAGAAGCACTTACGCCCTTCCAATGGGGGATGGGACTTACTCGCTTTCTCATTCATTTAACAACTTGTTAGGAAGTACTCTCTCTGTGCTGGGCAAATAAGATGCTTCACCTCCCTCAAGGGGACATAAAGCCCATACAAAGTGACAAGGGCCATGAAAGGTACCGAGTGCAAGGAGGATAGAGTGGAGAGAGAGCTTTCTTCCAGCCAGGAAGGTGAAGGAGGTGGCATCTCAGATTGTCCTAAAAAGTAGGGAAGTTGTTGATCGTGATCGATTTGGAAAATCCCATGAGAAACAACAACATAAGAAAGAAAAGGCAGAGAGGTAGGGAAAAGCAATCCATAGTCCCAGAAGGACCTCGGAAAAGGTTGGATCATTGGAGCAGAGGAAACAAGAACTTGTGAGACCCTGACTTCTAGGCCTTGAGTACCGGCATTTGTTGGGCATCCGGTGTGTGCGGAGTCCTGCCAAAGGCACTGGAGGTCAACAGGGAGCCAGGGAGCCAGGGAGTGGTTCTTAACAGGAGAGTGGATGGCTCCTGGTTCCAGAGGAGAGGGCAGGGAGAAAGCTGCATGCAGGGGGTATAACAGAGACTGGGCTCTTTCCGCTTTTGCTGGCCATGGGAAGGGCCCATGGGCTCCCCACCTGGGAGACAACATGATGTGAACCTGACAGGCAGCAGAGGGGGGCGTCCAGGAATAGCTCTGAGAGTTGCTGATGAGCTGTGGTTGTTTTCCTAGGACCCGCGGGCCCCGATGGACACCAAGGCCCAAGAGGTTGGTCATTGGTCGGCTCTCCTCACCCTCACTGCCTCCCCCGCCTGCTAAGTGCTGACCTGCCCATGTCCCTGAGTCACAGTGCGGGAGGGGGGGCATGTGTCGTGTAGAAACATGTAAAGTGGGGTCTTATTAGCCTTCTCCTCCTCACCTGCCTGCGAGTTACTCAGTAAAACCCCAAGAAAGCCTCAGCAGAAGGCTGGTTCAGCTTTCCCAGAAGGAAGACATTCGCACATTGGTCATATTCTCTCCAGGTGAACAAGGTCTCACAGGGATGCCCGGAACCCGAGGCCCCCCAGGACCTTCTGGAGACCCAGGAAAGCCAGGTAACAGCCAAAAGAGGGAGCCAGGGCCCTGCTCTGTGTGTGTGTGTGCAGGTGTGTGCGGGTGTGTGCGGGTGTGTAGGCGTGTGTGTAGGCCTTTATCCCATTCTCCTCCAGCAGCTCAGCGGGGAACTACAACGGGTGGCTTGTGCTATGTGCACGGGCAGAGTGTGCTGATTCCTGAGTCCCCACGTCCGGCAACTGGGAAGAAAGAGCTTAATGGTTGAAAGCAAGGAGCTGTAGAAAGGGGCAGGGACTCTTCTTTAAAACCGCAGAGTTTAACACCACTTCAATGCCCTGCTCCTCTGAGCCTCCCCTCTGGTCAACCTCCCCTCGGGCTGAGCCTGGACCCTCACTAATTCCCGCCAGTCTGATGAGAGAGGCCATTGGTAGCATCTCCATCGAAGGCCCAACAGGAGCAAGATCCTCAGGGCTGCAGCAGAAACAAATCAGGACACGCCAAGGAAGCTGGGAGGGGCGAGGCCTTCTTCGGTGGGCAGGGATGAGCAGGGTCCTCCTGGCTCCTTCGTTGGGTGCGCAGTTGGGGAGCACCACGGAGGAAGTTTGGGGGCAGCCTGAGGGCTCAGTGAGGGTGTGAGTTTTCTGGGTTCATGGCTCTCAGGTGCCAGAGGGTCTGTGACCCCAAGAGGCCGAGGAACCATCGCCCGACGGAGCAGTGGGTCACTTCACTGCTAAGTCCAGGAACGGCTCTTGGTCCAGTGCTGGGAAGACCCTGGAGTCTGGCTGTCCCAGACTCCGAGTTGGTCCTCCTGCCACACCAATCCCACCTGCTCCTGCAGCTGAGGGTGTGGCTTCTCAACCCCTCAACTCTCCTCTCCTGTTTTGTTTCCTGTAGGCCTCACAGGACCCCCAGGACCTCCAGGTGAGTCACTGGGTCACCCCCACTTCCAAACACCACCCGCAAAGCCCCCCATCCCAGCCTCCCAGCCTCCCAGCACTCCGCAAATGCCTGTCCTCCAATCACCTTGAGTTTCCTCATCCCCTCCTCTCAATCTCCCAGCAGACATGGGTTTGGATCCTTTTACTGTGAGTCTTGAGAAGTTTAAGGAAGGAAAAACATGCACAGAACAACCTAGAAAGCCATTCTGGTAGAAATGAAGTTAGCTCCTGTGCCAGTTCTGCCCGCCTGAGCCCTGCTCCCCTCGGCCCAGGGTGCAGGAGCTGCCCTGGCCCCACAGTGGCCCCCGGCCCCATCGGCGTGGGAGGGAGTGGGGGCTTGCCTCACGCCGAGGGGCCCAGGTTCTCTGGGACAGCCCAGGGGTCAGAGTCTGTCATGTGGTTGGGCCTGTGTGCACTGTCGCCTCACCCGGCCCCAACTACTAAAGCAAACTAAGCAAAGAGGTACAATGAAGTCGAGCAGCATATTCCCCCCCCCACCCGAGACGAGGGCACAGGGACCCCTGCAGGGGCTCCCTGGTGGAGTTGAGCAGACAAAAGCGTCAGCTGCAGGAAGCCCACCACTACCCCCCAACTCTGCAGGGTCAGATGGGGGTAGCAGCAGCTTTGCAGGCTGGAGGGCAGGGATCCCCTAAAGCTGAGTCCCTGGGCCTCTGTCTCCCTCAAGCCCCACTGTTGCCCTGTTTCCCAGAGAAGCAAAAGGGCTCAGAGCAAGAGGCTCCCCTAGAGGTACCTCCACTAGAGCAGAAGGCAAAGCCAGGCAGGTCTCCAGGTTGCCACCAGTGATAGTGGCTCTGCTGGGTGACAGGGAAGAGCGTTAGTCACTATCAGAGGGTGTCTGGACTTGCTGGGCTGGAATTGTCCTGACTGCCCTGTTTTCAATCATGTCAGGACTTCCTGGAAACCCCGGCCAACCAGGGACTAAAGGTAAGTGATTTTCCAAATTTCATTTTCTTTCATTTCACAAGTCATTTTTTTTTTTTTGAGGGAAGGGAAGGATTGGCTGGAGGGAAGCCCCCCTCTGGGCAGAGCCTGGATCAACAGTGGCATCTAGTGGCTTCAGTGGAAGGCTGGAGGCTGGGGAGTCGGATCAGTGCTAAGCCCTGAACCCTGCCCCTCACACCTCCCTGGAGCCTCACCGTGGTGCCTGCAGGCCTCCAGGCCGTTGTTATTGGAGGAGGAGCTGGAGGCTGCTGCTCCTGCCCCCAGAAGCTCTTCCATCCCCTGACCTCCCACTAGTGCTCAACCCCCTCGCTTAAGCTTGGTGCCCTGTGACGTGGCTCTCCCGGGCCAGGAACCACCTTCCTTATCAGTCACATGGGGGCTTTAATGCAGGCAGTGAGAAGAGTCCAAGAGGCTGCTGGGAGGCACCAACCCTCATCAGGTTGACAGGAGCCAGCCAAGTGAACCCCATGTGTAGATGGAACTCTCCAGTTCCGCACCATCAGGCCCCAACCCTGACCAGTCCAGGGGTAACCGTGCTCAGGGACAGTCTTCCTCCTCCCGCCCCTGCGACCGCACATCCTTGAACTCTGACGGGCGGTGCAGCCATGCTCTATCGTGACCAGCCACTGTCACCTTGTGAGGACCCGAGGAACAAAATTAATACTTTTTAAAGACTATTTCCAATGACTGGTCAGGCCAAGGTGTTCTTTTAGGACAAGTGAATGTAATTCAGAATAACAACTGAGTTCACACATCGCAGACAGAACTCTGGGCCCACAGGTGGTAGATCGCTGGCACCTCTAGCGAGATGTGCAGGTTTAGAGATTCCCAAGAACACCTGGCACCCTGCCCTCCCAGGGCCCGTGACTCCCTGTCCACAGGGACTTGGGGCCCTCCCGGGACAAAGTGCACAAAAGGTGGACATTTTACCTAATACCAGGCTGCACTCAAGTACTTTCTCCTTTGACCTTGACCACCAGGGGCTGGTGGATGAGAAGCGGAGACCAGCCCTCCACTTGCCCTGACAGGGGCTCATGCCGCTGCCCTCTGACCTCTTAGTACTTCTCCCACCTGAGCCTGTCCCCAGGAAGATCCCAAGCCACCGGCTGTGGGAGTGTTGGAGTGGGAACGAGTCTCTAGTCAGCCTCACCCTGGCCCCACCGGAAGGCAAACGCTTTGACATTCACCTTCGGGGAGTCCCAGCTTCTTCCCAAAGCTAATGTGAGCCAAGAAGATTGATGCTCCAGCCTCCAGGGTCTCCAGTGCAGAGACTGGTGCTTAATGCATCCCGAACGCACCCCTGAGTTCATTAAAATGCCGTTAGCCTGCAGGTTAGAGGCCCAGGAGTGGGTCTCAAATGTAATCAGAAGCCTCGGAAACAACTTACTGGGCCACTAATTGATCCTGGGAACAACCACTCTCCTTTTCCTCCCCTCCAGGTGAACCAGGAGCTGCAGGCAAGATCATCACTGCAGGTAGGCAGGCCCTGTGCTGTGTGCTCTCAGTCCCGGGCATCTGCCCTGGCTCTGCCTTCACACCCTCGGGAAGCACCGACCCATGGACACGGTGCTGTGGGCAGGACGCAGTGCGGGGCTCTTCGCGTTGGCAGCAAGGTTGGGGGGGGCAGTTTTGAAGCAACGAGAGCAAGAGGCGCTGACTCGGCCTGGGCTGAGGTCCCAGTGCCTCTGAGCCAGAAGAGTGGGGTTCAGTGCTCCGTGTGTCTTCATTTTTCAGAGGGGTCATCGACTCTCACTGTCCCGGGTCCTCCAGGACCTCCTGGACCCATGGGACCCCCGGGACCTCCAGGTATCCCAGGTCAGTCTGTTTTCTTGCTTTGCTCCCAAATCAGCGGCAGGCCTAGGTTGCATTTGACTAGGCCAGTGTTGGCTCAAATCCTGAAACCCAGGGCAGGACCTGAGGGGTGGGGGCAGGGAGAGTAAGCCCACTCCCAGGCAGCCCTGCACAGGCCTCGCTCCTCCGCTTCTCGGGCCCCACAGCACTGTGAGGGGCTCCAGCTTGTAAATGACTCGCCCCAGGAGGCTCAGCAAAGACGCAGCAGAGCCAGGATTCGGCCCAAGCCCTTCTGCCTCCAGAGCCAGTGTTTGACTGGTTAGAGCCCTTGGCTTCTCAGTCTTTTCCTCTTGGAAAACAACTGGATAACAGGCGTCCAGGGCAACAAAAATGCTGGGGATCTATTTGAAGAAAATATCCCCAAATTGTCCAACAAAAATGAAATTGTTACAAAGATATGAGGACTTAAAAGAAAGTTGTTAGTAGATAATAATGTTATTTAAAAGAGCAGAATGCTCATTAAGTGTGCTCTGTGGTTACAACAATATTTTTACAAGATGCAAGAAGTGCTGATAAGAAATAAAATGTTACAAGTTAAAGAATTATGGGTGATACTTTTCCCCTGTTTTTCCAAAAGGCCTTATTTTGCTGCCCAGATGGGTTTGAACAGCGCAGGTTCAAATGTTACGTCTACGCAACATTTCCCAATGAATGTATTGGACCTTTTTGGGGAGATTTGTGGCCACCTGAAAAAACTCACAAACAAACCTTGAGCTTTTCTTAATAACATTTTCTTTCCTCTAGCTTGCTTTATTGT
This sequence comes from Sturnira hondurensis, assembly GCF_014824575.4. Taxonomy (NCBI): domain Eukaryota; kingdom Metazoa; phylum Chordata; class Mammalia; order Chiroptera; family Phyllostomidae; genus Sturnira; species Sturnira hondurensis. Next base: position 9,323,524 of record NW_028087485.1, read on the forward strand.
ATGAATATAGTGTAGAATACATATGACATATAAAGTATGTGTTAATTGACTGTTACTGGTAAGGCTTCCAGTCAACAGCAGGCTCTTAGTATAGGTTTTTGGAAAGTCAAAAGTTATACGCAAATTTTCAACTACACAGAGGGTCAGAGCCCCTAACCCCCATGTTGTTCAAGAGTCAACTGTGTCTATTCTTTAATTATTAAAAAATGTTCACATGTGAATGAAACACATGGTTTAGCATGACCACTGCGAGTGCGGACCAGCCCTTCCTGATAAGCGCTAGTGAGTCGGGGACAATGGGAGTGTTCAGAAGTCCCTCGTCATTGAAGGGCCACGTCCGAGAGGCCAGTCGGGCCCCTCCCAGGGGCCCCGCACCTGGCAGGGGAACCGTCGCCTGAATGGGCCTGCAGGCTGGCCTCCAACTGCGCACTGCTCTCCAGTGAGCAAGCTGACCTCTGGGCTACTGTTCCGTGGCTCACGAGGAAGCTACGTGTGCGTCCTGGACTTGCATTTCCCTCGGCACTTTCTAGAACTGTGACCCTAGAGATGTGACAAAGCCCTTTCTTCCCCAACCCCATTTCCAGGCCCCATCGGCCCAGCTGGTCTCCCAGGACAGCAAGGTATGTCATGCCTGAAAGGACGCACAACTGTGGCCTCAGTCAGGAGGGCTTCCTTCTGGGGCGGGACTTGGGCCCCAGTCTGTAAATGAAGGGAGAGATGTACCTTTGGGGTGTTGGGAGTGGGGAGGGGGTGACAGTTCTGCATCAAGGGCTTTGTGAAGCCTCAGCTGCAAGAGGAGACACCTGTTCTCACCCCCTTCCTTGTCTCTGAGAAAGCAGGGGTCCACCAGATGGGGGATTGAAGCTCTGTGGCCACTGGGTCAAGATCAAGCTCAGCTATGTTCACAGGTCTCAGGCCTCTTGTGACCAGACCCTAATAATTGTGCCACCACTTGGAGATCTAGCCAAATACAAAAAAACAAAAAACAACCAGTCAGGTTTAGGGAAAGCCCAAGCGATCCTCCTGGGGTGAGTCTCCCCAGCAGGAAAGTTTGCAGTCACTCTCTGGCCTGCCATGCCCCAGGCACCTGGGCTGCTGGGGCATCCACTCTAACTCCGTGTCTCCCCACAGGCCCGCGAGGGGAGCGAGGGCTCGCTGGGGAATCGTTGGTCAGCAGCACCTCCATCTCCGAGATCCTCTCTGCTCGTGAGTGCCCCATGTTCTCCAGGGCAGGTGATGGACGGGTGGGAGTGGGAGAGGTCAACGCCCCGGGGCCTGTGGTAACTACACCGGTGAGTCATCCGGAGCCCCAGATGTGGGTGAGGATGGCCAGTTCCTCTGCAATACAGTGCCAGCTGAGACCAAACAGCAAGGGCTTTTTCAGCTGCAGGGGGTGGTTCACTGGGGACGGGGCAGCTGTCAGAGAGGTTCTCGGACTCCAGGGGGACCGGGGGACCCAGACACTGTTACTGTCACTGGCAAGAGGACTGCCTGCCCCACCTGCTGGGAGCAGTGACAAGGGTCTGTGGGTTCTCAGCCTCAGGCTCGACCAGGGAGGACGGATTCCCGGATCCTTGTCCTTTAAAGAGCCTGGGCAGAGAGGATGCTGGGTCTTTACCTGAGCACCTGGCCAGCCCTGGTCCAGCGGTCACATGCGCCAGACATGATGCCATGGCATCTCACTGAGTCTTCACAAGGCCCCTGTGACACAGGTCTTATGCCTCTGGTTTACAGAGGAGGAAGCTGTTGCTGACAAAGGTTGAGAACTGGCCAAAGTCATCAGCCAGAGGTGGTGGAGCAGGGATTTGAACTCAGGCTCTCTGACACTGAAGCCATGTTCTTACCCATCACTCAACACACCCGTATTAGCTCTCGGGGAGTTTGACTTTAGCCCTGCCCTGCCTCTGAGCAAGGGCACTCCTAGCAGACGGGGTGCTTGAGGGTCATGACATGACCCAGGGCCTGATGTGTGGGGTGTAAGTACAGCCTGTGGTGCTTGGCACTGAGGATCTCAGCAAAGGGAGAAGGTGGCGGAAAGCAGCCCCATGTCAGCTTTTGCTCATTTCTGTTTTCTTCTCTCTACAGAGGGTGTTGATTTACGAGGTCCTCCAGGTCCACCTGGACCACCTGGGCCACCAGGTGAGCATCTCAGGGATCTTTGGAAGGAGGGGAACTGTGGGGCACAGGAGACTCAAGGACTTAGTAAGGAAACCAGGTCCTGCTCCAAGGTTTGGCGTTACTCCTCCCTCACTCTCTTCTGCAGGACCTTCCACTTCAGGTCCACCACGGCCCCAAGGCCCAGCCGGGGTTGGGGGGACACGAGACAGTGGGTCCAGAGCTCAGGCTTCTTCTGGGCGGGCTCTTAGGGAAGGGCTTTCCCACCACTTCTCCTGGGCAGAGGGCTCTTGGCCCAGCCCTTGGCATTAATTAATCTTGTGGGTTCTCTTCTCTAGGGAAAGGCTTGCCGGGCCCACCAGGCCCACCAGGATCTCTCCAGGCCAGCTCAGGTAATGTTGTGGAATCAAGCCACACCTGTCCTCCACCTCCGCCCTCTCCCCAGTACCTTCTGTGGTCACAGGCATTTGGTCTTCCTGACCTACTACCTTGCTTCCCCCTCACTTTCCCCCAGAGCGTGGTCACATAAGCTCCATGCCACCTGCTGCGTGTACAGAGGGTAAATGATGCTAACCCAGCCACCCGATGCCCTAGCCTGAGGGAGGGAGCCAGCTCTGCCCTCGGGGAGGGCTGGGCTGACTGGGGCGCCGGGCTCCTGTCCGTGGGGAGGCCGGCTCTCATGGAGCAGGCAGGGCACACGGGCATGAAATGAGTGCTGACAGGGCAACACAGAAACATGGCAATAGCTTTAGAGCAAGTAGCCCAGAACTACCCCCTTGTGGAAAGCTCATCCATCCATCCATCTGTTCATTTATCCAACCATTCGTTCGTCGAACCCTCCATGTACCCACCCACCCATCCATCCATTTAGCCATTCATCTAACCAGTTATCCTCCCTCCATCCCTCCCTCCAAGCATCCACCTATCTACGTCTATCTATTCACTCATTATATAACCAACCACTTGATGAATATTGATCAAGAATCTGCAGTGTGACGAATGCTGTGTTAGGTGCTACTCCCTCACAGAATCATTGTGTCCACACTCAAAACTATTTCTTTCCTCTGCAGAGAACTTCTTCACCGGCCCTCCAGGCCCACCTGGTCCCCAAGGCCCTAAAGGTGACAGAGGTCAGTGAGAGAGTGGCCATGAAGGCAGTGAGGAGGAGGAGTAATGCTGGCTCCCAAAGCCTAAGAGCAACATGCACTTATTGGTGCTAAGGCCTGTGGGGGAGAGGGAAGAGAGGAGCAGCTGGAGGGAGGAAGGGGCGGGGATGCAGGGACAACCCTGCCCAAAGGGAGCTCGTGATGTCACTGCAGAGACAGAGACAGGAAGCCACTGTTGAGCCGCGTGCAGATAAGCGAACAGCGCTTCTCGTTTTGGATTCCAGGTGATCCCGGACTCCCTGGCCTTCCTAGTGGTTCCTCTCAAGGTAAGTACCATAGGTGACCAAAGTTCCTCTCCCCTTCTTCAAGCAAGTCTGATCATGCTAATGAGAACAAGGATTCATTCACTTATTCATCCATTTCTCCATGATTCAGTGTTGATTAGGTACTTTCCACATGCTAGGATCTCTGAGGGGCCTTAAGGAGTTTCCATGTTAGTGGGGGCAGGAGGGAAGAACCCCCACATGTAAAGATGACTAAAACTGCCCGTGACAGAAGGTGGAGACGGAGCAGGCCCTGGGAGCCGGGGCTGGGGGGTGGCGCGGGGGGAGGTGCAGAGATGAGGGAGACCCAGGGCAGTGAGCCAGCTGCCGAAGGAGGGGAGGGGGGTCTGGCCTGGAGAGCTCCCATCTCTGTGCCCCTTGCAGACAGCAGCTGCTATAGGCACTCCTGTCCTCTTTTGGAAGGGCCCCTTCTCTTTGCCACTTTGTTCCACTGAGGAAGACCCCCATCCCCAGGCCGTGGGAGCAGTGCCTGGGCCCCTCGTTTGGACCCTAGGGAGGAGAAACTGCTCAGAGGCCTTCCTTTCTTCCAGGGGGATCATCGTCCAGCACCATGTTCGTGCCGGGCCCGCCGGGCCCACCAGGGCCCCCTGGGCGTCCGGGCTCCATCAGCAGCTCGGGCCTGGAGATTCAGCAGTACATCTCCGAGTACATGCAGAGTGAGTGTGGGGTCCGGCGGGCTGTGTGTGTGCACGTCTGTGCGTGTACACATCTGTGCTGGGGGTCAGTGTCTGTAGGGCCAGGCCCAGGTCTTCCTCCCCTGGAGCCGAGACAGCAGGTCTGTGAGCTCCTGCCTTCCAGCTGCCCGCACGGATGACTTCAGCCTCGGCCCAGTGGAGACTCACACACCCACACACTTGTCCACATGCATACGCAGCTACACACTCTCATGTGTACACTCTCCCGACCCCATTCCTGTGCTCCTCACGGACATGTGTGATTCCCACAAATGTGGGCACCAGAACTTTGTCCAATGGTGGCTGACTAGAGTCTTCTTGTTGGTCCACAGCCCTCCAGTACTTCCTGACCCAGCGTTGCTTTCCCCATCCGTAACAAGACATCTAGGCCCCCCTGCTGGCCCTGCCTTGGGCCTGTGTGGGGTCGGGGCAGGCGCTTCATCAAGTACTTCAGGTCCCCTCCATGAGGAGGACATGCCCACTTGGGGACAGGCTTGACCTTGCTTTATTTCTGTTGGCAGGTGACAGTGTTAGGTCTTATCTCTCTGGAGTTCAGGGTCCCCCAGGCCCTCCTGGTCCTCCCGGGCCTGTCACCACCATCGGGGGTGAGACTTTCAACTACGCAGAGCTGGCAAGCCTCGTCGTGAGCTACCTACAGAGTAAGCCTCTCCTGCAGCCGAAATGGCCCTTCTGCCCAGGCTGCACTTTTGTTCCTGGAACCTCGTCTCTTTGTTTGCTATTGGCTTTTCCTTCTTCTCAGTGTGATGTTCAAGTCTGAACTCCTGGTAATCGGGCCTCAAAAAGGGCTTGCTCAGATGAAGGGACACACTGCAGAGGCATGTTTAGTGTGGGACAAATGCGTCCTAGATAAGGGTAGTGGGATCCTTTGGGCTGGCAAGGTCTCTGAGGACGTAGACTAAAGAGTGCTTCCAAAAACACACTCATTTCTTATCAAACAAAAGCAAAAATAACCCTTGACATTTTCATGCTTTAAAAATAGCTTCCTAACGCTCCTTTCATTCATCTCCCTGAATGGAAGCAGCCAGTCCCCCAGGTCTTTGTGACTCTGGGGCAACGGGGGGTTGCTTCAGTGCAATAGGCAGGTAACCCGGGTTTCCCTCCTGACAGCTTCAGGGCACAGCATCAGCTCCTCCGTCACTTCCGAAGACATCTTGGCTGCACTACAGCGTGAGTCTCCCACAGCGGGCTGGCAGCGGCCCGTTTGCCTTCCCCCAACTGCCCTTGTCAGGCTCACCTTGTCCCTCGGAGCTTCCTGAGGGCTGCACAGGGGAGGGAGTCCTTCAGGGCAAGGAGCCACTCCCTGGCTGCTCCCAGCCACTGACTGGAACCCGCCCAGTGTCAGCCAACCAGGCAGGCGCCCCTCCAGAGACCGATGAGATGGCTGGATCCCCTGTGGGCCTGAGAACTAGAGCCACACATGTCACTCACCAGCCAGTCTGTGTGGGGAGACCAGGCTGTGGCTGTCCCGGAGTCTGGGCGGATCCATGCTAATGCACCCTTGTCTTTTCAGGGGATGACGTGCGTCAGTATCTACGTCAGTACCTCATGGGCCCCCGAGGTCCCCCAGGGCCACCAGGAGCCGGTGGAGATTGGTCCCTCCAGTCTTTGGACTACGCAGAGCTGAGCACTCGCATCCTCAGCTACATGTCGAGTGAGTGTCTGTCACTCACCGAGTGCAGGCGAGGGTGGTCAGGAGGGCCCGGGATGAGGACATGGGGGCTGAACCTCCCCAAACGGCCCACAGACCCTCTCCTGCCAGGCTCCACCAGACCCAGAAGGGGTGAGCTGCCTGCAGAGCTATTCAAACCCATGGCCCCAGAGCAGGTCAAGAAGCCGGGCCAGGGAAGCCAGAATGTCTTACGCACCATCCTGCACAGAACTAGCACACACCTCAAACACACTTCCCTATACACACACTCACACATACACACTTCCTCACACACACATTTGTACAGACAAAACACATGCACACTTCTCTATGCACTCTATACACACATGCACACCTCTATACACACGTCTCTACATACACAACTCACACACTTCTCTATACACACATGCATGCTTCTCTACACACAACACACACACTGCTCTGTACACACACTTCACACACACACACAATACACACGTACACAGACTCCACTCTGTACATACAAGCACACCCAGCAGGATGAAGGGTGTGGGCCCTTTTTGGACCTCTGCTTTTCCCAGGACCCGCGGCCCCCACTCCTTGGCGCGGTTACCCAGGATTGTCTGTTCCCTTCTGCCGGTCCTTTCCTGCTGCCTCTTTTCCCCTTCTTGCCCCCACTTCCATTCGCATTGCTTCTGTCTGGCTTCCTCTTCCGGGCAGTTTCCCGCTGCCTTTCCCTATCTGGTCTAAATCTATCACAATTCGAGATTTTGTTCCTCAGGTTCTGGAATCAGCATTGGTCTTCCTGGCCCCCCAGGGCCCCCTGGCTTGCCAGGAACATCCTATGAGGACCTCCTCTCCTTGCTCCAAGGTAAGGCTGAGCAGGGAACACCCGTGCAAGTGATTTGAGATTGAAGGCAGATCCCCTCGTCCCGGACACAACCAACTCCCTGCTTTTCCTTGCTATGTCAGGATCTGAATTCAGAGGCATCGTTGGGCCCCCAGGCCCCCCGGGGCCCCCAGGGGTCCCTGGCAACGCGTGGTCCAGCATCAGTATGGAGGACCTCTCATCTTACTTGCATAGTAAGGCACGGGGCGTGGGGGTGAGGGCAGAGGACTGCAGCCCGGGCTTGAGAGCGCCAGGGTTTTAGTAAGGGCGGCTGTGGCGTCAAATCGGTTTACCTGTTCCCCGGCCTCCTGCTGCTTGAACAGGGCTGGGCCCTGGGACCCTGGGGAGGGATGTGCGAGCTCTGAGGTGCTTTGAGCCCAACAACAGTGGGGGGAGAGACAGTGCGCCCAGATGCGGCCCTCAGAGAACTCACGAGCCAGTGAGTGTGGCACCAGTGTGATCAGGAGCCAAGGCGGGGTTCCCACTCTCAGAGGCAGAGGGGACATGACCTGGGTTGAACAGGGCTCACAAAGTCATTCCCGGGGGAGCTCTGGGTGTCAGCTGCTCCCTCCTCATCCCCTCCCCTGCAAGAAGGCACCACCTGGGGCCCTGGGTGGGAAATTCAGTGTTCTCAACAGGGCCATCTCTGATCTTTCTTTCTCTTGCCTCCCACTCAGCTGCTGGCTTGTCCTCCATCCCAGGCCCCCCGGGCCCTCCAGGCCCCCCAGGCCCTCGAGGGCCTCCGGGTGTCTCAGGAGCACTGGCAACCCACGCGGCTGAGAACACTGACAGCTTCCGGAGTGAACTGATTAGCTACCTGACAAGTAGGTGCCCCTAACATGGCTGTTGCTCATAGGCCCTTTTCCCCGGCCTTGCTCCTCTCTGGGAGGGGAGCAGAAGGCAAAGGACCCTGCAAGACCAGTATGTGAGTGCCACCAGCCAGGGAAAGCCCAGGGGCTTCCCAGCCAGTGCAATCCTGCTCATGGACAAGTGCCCTGAAGTTCATTACATATCTGGCTTAGGAGTGTGGAGACCCTGAGACCCCTTAACTCCCACTTCTTCCTCTCCACCCAGACCTGAGCTCCCACTCATGCAGCTTCCCCTCCATAGGTCCTGATGTGCGTAGCTTCATCGTGGGCCCCCCAGGCCCTCCTGGGCCCCAGGGACCGCCCGGAGACAGCCGTCTGGGGTCCATGGACGGCTCCTACAGCCGGAGCAGCAGCTCCTCCCAGAGCTCGTCTGTCAGCCGGGACACGTCCTACAGCTCTTCCATGGGCACAGGGGGGTCCAGCGGAGGCTCCCTGGGTGAAGGGGGAGGCTTTGGCGCAGACCTTCGCCTGGGCCAGGGCTACGGGACAGGAGGTGGCATGTATGGCGGCGAAGGCGGACTGTTCGGGAATGGCCTTGCCGGAGGTCTGGATTACAATGAGCTGGCTGTCCGGGTGTCCGAGAGCTTGCAGCGTAAGTCGGGAGACATGGGCCACAGGGATGGGGGGTGGGGGGTGGGAGCACGTGAGCACCTCCACATCGGGCCTGGAAACTTCCCCTCTCGTTTTCGGGGTGCCCAGGCTGCGAGCCCAGGCTGCGAGCCCTGCAGCACTGCAGTCAGGACCTTCAGGGACTGAGGACAGGCCGCCCCAACCTGATTTTCTCCCTGCTTGGCTCAAGAGGCCCCCAGGCAGCCTGGAACCTCTGCTGCTGGGGGCAGAGAATGCCGGGGTCCCTGTACTTCGCTTTCCACTAACTGGTGTGGGTCTCGGAAGTCTCTGTGACTGCGACAGTTTCTGCTGGGACTGAGGGGAGGTTGCTGGCTAAGAAGCCCTCCCTGCAGCTTATCAGCCGGTTATGCAGGCAGTGCCTCTGATGAAAACCTCTGTGGCAAAGCCGGGGGGGGGTGGGCACCACCCCCCCAGGGCAAGACCAGGACGCTGCGGGGCTTCCTGACCCCCACCCTAGTCTCAGTGCACTGGGCGCTGGCTCCCCACGGCGAAGTGTGTGCCCACACTTCCATGTTTCACAGGTCAGGGCCTGCTGAGGGACATGGCCTACACCGTCCAGGGCCCACCGGGCCACCCTGGGCCTCAGGGCCCCCCCGGCATCAGCAAGGTCTTCTCTGCCTACAGCAACGTGACTGAGGACCTCATGGACTTCTTCCGAAGTAAGGGCCTCCCCAGATCTCTTTCCCAGCACGTAACTTGCCACACGGTCTCCCACGGAGCCTGCTCCACAGACCTGTCTCCTAAAAAACCTCATTGTTAACACTTGAGATGCTTCAAATCCAACAGTCTGAACTCTGGTTTCCTCTTCCAAGCCCAAACTCTACCACTGCCTTACCTGTGTTACTTTGAACACATCACTGTATCTCCCAGCTTCGGGGGCACTGCCAGTCTAAGGCCAGTTTTTCCCCTTGCAGCTTACGGAGCCATTCCGGGACCCCCTGGGCAGAAGGGAGACATGGGCTTCCCAGGACTCAAAGGTAGGTGGTGGCAGGCGACCGGGATCCTGCATAACAAGCTCGTGCCGAAAAGCAGCCCCGTGCCACTGCTGTGCCGGGCACTGTGCCCCTCCTCCAGGCCCCACACTCCGGGCATATGCTGCATCTCTCTCTCCTCCTAGGTCAGAGGGGCCCCGCTGGGCCACCTGGCCAACCTGGGCCACCCGGCCCTCGAGGGCACAAGGGAGAAAAAGGAGACAAAGGTAAGCCTCCACTGCCACAGTTTCTGGAGTGCTGAGAGGCAGCAGATTTGTTCCATAGAAAGCCTGAAAAATTAAGGCAAATGCCAATTACTAAAGGCAGAGCCTGCCAACGATGTGATTAGCACAACAATCAGACAGCTGGGGAGAAAGGCAGGCTAGTGCACATGCAGGGAGGAAAAGGGGGTCTGGTAATCAAATAGGGTAAACAATTTAAATAAACTGACAGTCTTACAAGGGTTTGTCTTTCAAGCCGGTTCAAGGACCCACAGGCCACAAGATATTTTTTGACTTCCTAACTTTCATTTTCTAACTTTCAGGCGACCAAGTCTACGTCGGGCGGAGAAAGAGAAGTATCGCCACCAAGCCATGAGCCTCCCTTGGCGGACCAGCCTTCAGACCAGTTCTTCCCATGGCTTATGGTGCCCTTCGGTCACGACCTCTCTGAAGGGTGAAAGCTGGAGTCCCAACATCCTACTGACAACAGCATGGCCGAACAGTCAACTAGAACACTTACTGTAGTCTGAAACAACACACGCACACATAAATAATCCAAAGGCACACGATCGAACAGCCTCGCTGGGCAGCCCTGAGCAGTTGCAGCGCTGTGGCGTGAGACTGACTCCTCTGCTTTCTGGCCCAGTCCTCTGGGCTGCTTCAGCGCTTAGTTCAAGTCTTAACCTAGCGAAGCCAGGTACATAGAAGTTGGCTTGGGAGTCCTTGAGCTTTGCCTAAAAATGAGCTCAGAAAAATGGCAGATGGGGTGGGGGATGGGAGCGGGGCACCTTCCTGGGGGTAACACTTGGTGGGGGTGTGTGCCAGCTAATGCTTTAAAGCTGTGCTCCCGGCTCCTTCCTCCCCTGTTCACCCCACATTCTCTAGTCACAGAAGAGTTGGCCAACAAGCAACTCTTGCAACTGAAAAGTTAGGAAATTCACTTCCTCTGAAGGTGGCGACAAGGTTTCTTTCTAATAGTTATTTCTCTCTACATATCATATTCCCACTTGCTTAGAAAATTTGTCTGACTGTCACTATGACCTGTATCCACAGGACAGCAGCAAATAGAAAAGGGAGGGCAAGGGGCAAGGGAGAGGACAGGGAAATGGCAACCCTGCTGCTGGGACAGATGTCACCTCTGTTCTGCACTTAGGAAACGGCACTGGGTACTGGGCACAGTTGGTTTTTAAAGCACTTTTCAATGTCTAAAAACATTAATGTGGTCTATCCGATGAAAAGTCATTTCAAATGTAAAATTTCCAATTAAAGGATTTTTCCCTTTTTTAATATCATGTGTAATCTGATTCATTTAACCAAAGTTAAGAAAAAAGAAAGAAAATACGTTAGGCTTGACTCTGACACTACTACAAACACAATGTTCTGGGCCAGTTTCTGGCATCTTGTTAAATCATTGAGATTGGTAAAGGCAGACCTTTATCTGTAACTAATAATTCAATTTGGGCAATTACGATCCATATACATAAGTCACTTGAAATAAGCATATATACAACAGATGAGCAACAGAATTGTTCTCAATGTAGTGATTTACCCTGGGACAAAGTAATTATAATTACAGAGCAAGTAATATGGAAGACCAAAGTGCCTATGAGGGAACAACGCACAAATATCAAATACCCCACAGAAATGCAGAGTAAAATCAGACGTGCAAATTCAAAAGAGGCTAACTTTTGAATTTGTTACAAACTGTGACAATTGCTGGATAATTTAAAGTGGAGTTAAATGAAATCTTCTGTACCTGTTCTTCTACAAGACTGGATCGCTTATTTCTCAGGTGGCCTCTCCCAGCTATCTCACACACTATCCTGGGGAAAAAACACAGCGCTTAATTCCACACCACCGAGTGACAGCTGGCAGCAACAACCACACGTTCCCCACGGTCTGTTTGCCTCCTCTGTCGTATCCCGTTAGTACCTGCTCTGAATCAATGTAGGAATTCTAAAAAATGAGTCCAAAAGGCTTTCAGAATTTCGAACAACTTCTTACTTCCTAATAAAAACTCACTGCATATAATAAATGACTACACTGGGCCTTGTTAATGTTTTAGTTTTACCTAAAGTCTGAGTCTCTTCAGTGTTGTAACAGTTTCAAGGGCTCAAATATTCTATTCCCTCTGATGGTACTCAATTGACTAATCAGACAGGAGTTTCGCCTCCTTACCTTTCTAAGCTACCCAAAAGTCTCCAGAGTTCTAAGGCCACGGGAAAGGACAGAACCCAGGGGGGGAAATGGGCAGATACGTCCTCAGCTGGATGGCAATGACTTGGAGCCTCTTTTATTTCTATTGAAACAAAAAAGATGTTGGGGTTAAGAATGAGCTCGACAGTGTACAGTGGTCCTGGATTAGAAAGTGACACACTCTGCCTCTCTCCAGCCAAGAGCACGTGCAAAGGGTCTGCCTAGTGTCTACTAAAGTGTGTATGAACATTATGAATGAGGCTACTTTTAGCAAAAGTGAGGTCATGTGTTTCGTGAAATGTTTGGTGAGAATAATATATCCCAAGGGGGGAAAAGAAATAAAAAACATATACATACATATGTTGGTGGAAATATGTAAAGCACCGCTAGTTAAGTCTGAAACGGTCAGCAGACCTGGGGGACTGCAATTGTCAAAATGGAACCAGGACCAAAAAAGCTGCAAGATGTTCTCATGCATGACAATTCAGTTCCAATGGTTCTCAATGAAAGACGGCTTCTCAACACAGATTAAGAAATAACTTTATTGTTCATTTGTCAATCCCATGATTGAAAAGACACGTTGCTCCCAAGTAGACAAGAGGCATAATCCGAAACAAAGTTCTTTCTGAAAATGTAGCTTGTGAAGTTATTACACTGCAAGTCAGAGGGTCACAGAAAGCTGCAGCCAACATTAACACTGGTGTAACGTTCCATCTGAAGCTTAGAAGCAGAAATTTTAAAGCTGTATCAAAACCATGTCCGCCACAGAAAAGCAACAATAGAGGCATTAACTGTTGTGCCCTCAACTTAAGAAAAGCATTTAAAATATCCCATTTCCTATAAAAGATCATTTCCCAGAAAAGAACTGATTTATTTCATCAGAAGACTATTTGAACTAGAACTAACTCTCCTCTTTCACCTCAGTTCTAGGTTTTCCCTTAATCAACACTATCTCTAACTAATCATTTGACAGAATTTGGCTTCTCAGAAGAGACGTTGTCATTTAAGCACAGTGTGGAATGGGAAAGAGTGTGTAGTGACAAAGGAACTGAAAAGAGTACAAAAGACAGTCACTTCTGAAACTCGCTGATGCTCGAGAAATCAGAGACCCTCCATCAGAGTGGATCTCATCCGCCTGAGAGCTTTGTGCTTGAGGAAACACTACTTCGAGGTAGCTCTGGTTCTGGTTTATATTTAATTACAATTTGCTGTATCCTGTCAGAGGAAAGTTCTAATATCTCCACCCAAGTATAAGCACTCAATTTCTTCCTTACCCACCCTATAGCTTCCCCATAGAAAAAGGTAAGAAAAAGCTTAACTGTGACTCTATACAGAATAGCAGCGAATTCAGCAATTCACTCCCAACTACGGATTGACAGGACGAGGAAAGGCACCCTGGTGCAACGAGCTCCGTGAGCTCGACCTGCGGAAGTGTGGCGGTCTGGCACAGTCGCGGCACGCAGGGAGAAGGGGGGTGAGTAATCAGGGTACACGCGTGACGATTTCTTTCACGCATTTCGTAGCACATTCTGCCACAGCAACAAGGTCCAAATCAGGAATGGGTTTGACTATTCTTTGATTTGAAAGACGTCTGCGCCCCTCCCCCACTCCCCACCTACGCTTCGTGCAAGCAAGATCACTGTCACCGACTGGAATAGAGGGCCTAAGAAGAAGTGTGTAGGGACGGGTACAAACAGCACATCCTGTAACAAAACACTTTCTCAAAGTATTTATGTAACTTTAAGTATTGAAATACTTGTTTCACCTCTGTACATTATCATTTTGTAGTCCTGCGCCCACCAGAACACGTCATATTTGAAAGAGGACTCAAGCATAAACACTGAATCCGAAGGGCAGTTTTTAGGGAGACGAAGCAATTGAAGAACTAATCAGAGTGTCAACCGTTCTACTCTGAGCCTCTTTCCTTTACTCAATACTCTGGATGTCAAGTTGAAAGAAGTAAAAAGACTCGAATATTCAGATCAAATAAGATTATGTGCCACAAACTAGCACTCAAAATATCATTAAAATGATACTGAAAAAAGTCACTGCCTAAAGTATTAAGTTTTTAAAAGCCAATAACCTGAAAATTTCAAAGAAAGTGGTTTGAGAACCTTCCTCTCCCCTCCCTCTTAAAATAAATCATTAAATACACTAGGTAACTTTATACTGTCATTTTATCATAATATAATTTCCATCATCGTCCTGAATATTACTTTATAAAGATATACTTTTAAAAGGCTTTCAAAACATTTTTCAACCCAGCATTTGAGAATAAAGCATTAAAGGAGTTTTGTATACAGTAACACATTCATGTGATAAGTGTATGAATTTACAACCATACATAATATATGTATATATATATATTTATATTTATATTTATATAAAAAACAAACTTGGCCAGAAGTTAAGGCTACCTACAAAGTGTCCAAGTAAATTATGCTTGTGAAAACAATCACAAAATGAAAATCACACATGCATTTAAATCATCTAAACCATGATGAAATAAGGTTCAGTACTCAAAGTTTGCAAATTAACTGCAAGAAAGTGCTACAGATATTTACATTTTCTTAATATGACAAGTGTTCCCACAGTTACATTTAAATTTTTCACCAGCATCAAATGTAACATAACAAAAACTGAAACTTGTATGATTCGGTACCTAGTACTCTTAAAAGAGAATAGGTTGATGGCAGACAGCAAGCGTCCCTCACAAATGTGCCGTCTCACAGGCCACAGTGCAGTTCGTCACACTGTCCGACCAACACATACCTGCAATTCTAAGCCTCAAAAAGGACTAAGAGTGAGCATTTCATTAATAATTACACGTATCAGCAACCACATGATAAAGGATTCAGGCTTTTCCCACTCAAATCAAAGTAAATAATTTAAACATAGAACAAAATAAAACCAAAATATAAATGACTTTATTTCAAAACAACTAAGTCATTTCCAACATTTGCCTATTTTAATTTTTTTTAAGTATTCTGAACAAAAGCCTCTTTTAAGATCTACTTCAGAAAATACATTTATAAATACAACTCAGAGCCAGCAGGCCTCTGACAGTTTTCAACGGACAGAATTTGCAAAGATGGGAGAAGTCATTTAACCTGCTCATGTATTATTTTAAAAAATAAGTTGGGCTAGTTAACTCTCTATTTCTTTGAATTTGTTGAGTTTTACGTTTCCAATTAGAACATCTAAAAGCTACTTTTTTCCCATTATTCCCAATTTTGTACAACATATGTTTTAGAATGAAAATTTCTATCAAATGGTAATAGAAGCAAGATTTAAAAAACGATAATACTTAATGCTAAGGATGTTTTGCTGAGTCAAACACGGAAACCCTTTTTTAAACTCAATGAAAATTTAGTGTTTTAGGCACTGTCTTAATAAAACTAGCACCCTTGAGTATCAGCTCATGCCTAAACAGGTAATTATTTTAGACAGATTACTGAAATAATTTTTCTCTTTTAAAAGAATTTGTTGCTATTTGAAGATAAAATAGATGTATTTAATAAATCAGCATCATATTTTGAGCAACTCCTAGCTTTCTCATGAGAGCTGATTTACAGAGAAAGTTACTCCAACTCTCCACAGCAGAGTTTCAACTACAGAATTCAGGCATCATTGAGAAAAACCAGTATTTACTAATATTCAGTGACATAACAGGTTTTTTAAAAAATAACTTTAATCATTATATCTTTAAGAATTTTTTAGGTAAGTGTCTAAAGAACACAATTTTTAAGATTAATATACAAAATCACCTTAGGGAATTACTGCAAGATGCTATACGCCAGCACGGCCCAGCATCTGTCTCAGTTCCGTCCCCTTCACCTTTGCTAAACAAACACGACAAACACACAAGAACCACCTAGAAGGTGAGGCAGATGACTGTCTCCGTGCACCTTCTAATGCAGACTGTGGCAGAAGATGGAGAGAACAAAATGACCTATTTTAAAAGCCAAACCAGACCACAGGACGCTTCCCACTGTTACGATCCAGTGGAATGCAAGCTAGGAATGGGATAGAATTTGGAAATTCGACTCTGTGTTGACGGGTTAAGGCATTCAGACTCCCCGGTCATTTTAAAGAACACTTCCTGTTCCTGCAGTTTCCTGGCAAATTCTTCTTCCAGTGTCTTAAATAAAAGAAAGAAAAGAGAAAATCATGTACTGGTATTACAAACAGAATTTATTCTGACAGCAAGATAAAGCTCTTTTCCCCAAACACTTACCCTGTATATTATCCTACAGGGTAATGGAAGACCAGACCGCTCAATAGCTAAGATCAAAGGCTGTGCAGAGCCCTGGGTTCAAGTCCTGGTTCAGCCATAACAATGTGTCTAACTTTGGACAACCACTTCACTGTTCTGTATTACAGAAATTATTTCACTCTGCTGCTATAAATAGGGATAACACCACCTACTGCCCTGGGTTGCTATGTGAGGGTTAATGTGAGGATGACGTACTTAACACATATTAAGTACTCAACAGTTGCACCTACTACTCACTATTATCTGTTGCTCCCACTGGAAATTACCATTTTCTGTGTTTTATTCTGACTATTGATGTGCATGTCTTTTGTCCCATGCTGGACTATATGCCGTCTGAAGGTAAAACCTAAACCAGATTCAACTTTATATCCCCACAATACAGAGCAAATATAAAGGCTTGACAAACATCTGAAGTACCGATGGCTCTGGGGACAAGTGGTTCCGGGAAAAGAGAGGCTAGAGAGGTACAAGCAAAGTCTAGAAGAAGGTGGAAGGATACAAGGTTTCCCAGGAGAAATGAAGCATGAGGTTGGTCTTGAAGGAGAGAGAAAAAGATGAGACAGGACAGGGAAGGCACGCCAGACAAAGGAAGCCGAAACAGTGCAGAGGCGGGAACCTGCAGAGCTGGTGCGAGCAACGATGATCAGACCCAATACTGGAACATGACCGGGGGTACAGAGGTTAGTGGGGGGTGAACTGGAGAGGTGGGCTGTGGCTGATGTGTGGCACTATGAAGGTTTGAAAGTCAGATAGAGCCCTGCCTTGTGTAGCTCAGTGGATTGAGCACGGACTGCGAACCAAAGGGTCGCTGGTTCAATTTCCAGCCAGGGCACATGCCTGGGATGCAGGCCAGGTCCCCAGTGGGGGCCACTGAGAAGCAACCACACACTGTTGTTTATCTCCCTCTCTTTCTCCCTCCCTTCCCCATCTCTAAAAACAAATAAATAAAATCTTTAAAAAAAGCACATAACATTTTTTTAAAAACTCACATAGAGGCATTCATACTTTTTTCCCTGATAAAACTAAGGATTTATCTATGAGGGGACCCCCCAAAATGAAAAAATCTTTATAAAAATTTGTGTATCCTTACATATTTAAACATCAGTCACCTTTACTCTCCATTGATGCAATATACCTATTGAGACATTTTTTCCACTGCTCAAAAAGTTTTTTTTTTAAGATTTTATTTATTTATTTATCTTTAGAGGGGAAGGAGAGAGGGAGAGAAACGTCAATGTATGGTTGCCTTTCGTGCGTCCCCGGCTGGGAGTTGGCCTGCAGGGAACCTGCCTGCTACCCAGGCATGTGCCCTGACTAGGAATCGAACCGTGATCCTCTGGTTCACAAGCCTGTACTCAATCCACTGAGCTATACCAGCCAGGGCTTTCAAAAAGTTTTTTAAGCCATCAATTTTCATGCCTTTTAGTGCTTCTGCCATTTTTTGCTTCACCTCTTCCACATCAGCAAAACGCTTTCCTCTTAGGACTTTTCTCACCCAAGGAAACAAAAAAAAGTTGCTCGGGCGAGATCAGGTAAATAGGGAGGGTGGGGCTCAGGGGTCATGCCATTCTGGATAAAAAACTGGTGAACACGCAGCACAGTGTGGGCAGATGCACTCGTAACCACCAGTCAGGAAATGAGCAAATGCGCTGGGAGTCGTCCTAAACAAAACTACCTTTCGTGACAGCACAGATGGAACTGGAGACTATTATGTTAAGTGAAATAAGCCAGTGAAAGGCAAATGCCCTATGATCTCACTTATAAGAGGACTCTCATGAACAAAATAAACTAATGAGTAAAAGAGATCCAGAGGCCTAGAATCATGGAACAGACTGTAACAGGGAAGGAGGGAGGTGGGGACTGACTGAAGGAAGGTGAAGGGATTAGTCAAAGAACATGTATGAAGGACTCATGGACCTGGACAATGGTGTGGGAACTGACTATGGAAGTGGGGGGCAGGCTGGGTGGAGGGGGGCACAGGGGAAGAAAGTGGGACAACTGATTTATCATAAACAATAAAAATTTTTTTTACTAAAAAATTTCAGCGAAGCCAAATGCAGCCTCTCACAACAATGCCAGCTGGTACTCTGGTACAGGTGGGCTCCTAGAACACTCACCTAGCAGGGGAAGCCTGTACTACAAGGCGCCCGCCCCCGAGAAGATAATTCCAGTGTTCTTCTGGGGGACCCCCCATATACCACTGTGACAACACCAGAAATGTTCTTAAAGACAAGTGGTCTGGTGGTGGCAGGCAAGTGGGGACAAGGAGAGGGAACTGAAGACCAGAGGCCCATTAGGACATCACTGAACAGTTTTAAGCAAGTAGCAGGATGACAATATGGAAAAGTGAAACACGTGACTGTGGGTTATCATGGAAATGAAAAGTCAGTCGGGTTTCTAGCCTAGATGTCAAGAGAACAGCAATGTGAGAACATCTGCTGGTGGAGGGAACTGGAGAGGAAAGAGGTGAGATGGAGACGAGAAAAGGACTTACGCACTCCTCCTCCTTTGCCTGCACATCACACTCCGCTCCTCTGTATCTTATTTTTAGATTTTTAAATTTACTCTTTTCCATTACCATTTAACCTCCTATCCCCAGTATCTTGAACTTAACTCCTTCAGAGCAATAATCCTGCTGATCTATAATTACCACTAAATTCTGAACTTTTTGGGCACAGGGACTTTGTCTCCCTACCTATGAATTTCCTGTACCTGACACATAGTAGGTAAAGAGCCAATAGCTGGGAGGTTGGGTGGATGAATGGATGGACAGATGGATGGAGAGACAGATGGATGGAGAGACAGATGGATGGACGAACAGACACAAACATTTGAATTAAAGTTTTTAAAATTACCTTTTTCCTAGGTCTCAATTTCTCTCTCCATTCCTTTAATTCCTGGCTGTGTTCTTCATCTAACTCCTTTAGTTTCTGAGTCTCGTGTTCAACCAGTAAGTGACATTTTTCATTCTGAAAATAAAGTTTGGGTTAAAACACTTCAGATCAACAAAGCAATTTTCACAAATACAATTAATTATCTTCCAAAATAATAAATTACTCATCAAACACTAGGCTATTACTGAGGTTCAAATTCTCTAAAAACAAGGGCCAGAAATTATGAAATGGGTCACAGCTTCAATTTTTTTTACAAAAAAGATTTAGAGAGACAGGAAGGAGAGGTAGAGGGGAGGGAGAGAGAAATATCAATGTGAGAAACATCACTTGGTTGCCTTCCATACACGCCCTGACTGGGGATCGAACCCACAACATAGGTATGTGCCCTGACCAGAAACCAAACTCACAACACCTTTCAGTGTACACCACAGGGGCGCACAGCCTGCGGGCTGCATGCAGCTCAGGATGGCTATGAATGCGGCCCAACACAAAACTGTAAATTTA
This sequence comes from Sturnira hondurensis, assembly GCF_014824575.4. NCBI lineage: Eukaryota > Metazoa > Chordata > Mammalia > Chiroptera > Phyllostomidae > Sturnira > Sturnira hondurensis. The sequence continues at coordinate 9,342,861 of NW_028087485.1, forward strand.
CGTAAAACAGAATATGCAGCTCAGGAAGGCTATGAATGCGGCCCAACACAAAACTGTAAATTTACTTAAAACAGAATGAGATTTTTCTGTGATTATGTGTCACAACGTATTTAATGTGTGGCCCAAGACAACTCCTCTTCTTCCAGCGTGTCCCAGCGACGCAAAAGGCCGGACACCCCTGGTTATGGGATGATGCTCCAACCAACTGAACCACACCGGCCAGGGCTGCCTACATCATTTTGAAAACGTTGTTCATCTTCTTTGAAAAATATACTTAAAATAGTCAATACTGCTTTTAAAAGACTCAACTTCTTAAACTATAATCTGGCTTATATTATATTACCCACAGTTATAAAAAATCCAAACGAGTGCCTATGATATGTCAGTTGGTTTACACAGGAAACAAAAACCGGCATTTCTGCAAGTAAAGGGCAGTTCACGGGTCTTCAGAGACTCTGGTTAACTACGCATTCCCCCAACTCCGTGCTGCGTCTACTGCCAGCTCGGTCTCCGTGCTTCGGGCCTAACCTGCAGCTGGTGCAGCTCCCGGACGTTGGCTTCGCACTGCAGCTGAAGATCCCGCATCTGGTTTTCGTGTTTCTGATGCTGAGCCATTCTCTCATTTTTCTGCCTCTTTTCTTCCTGAGCAGCAAACTATAAATAGGAAAGACAAAGGTAAATACGGTTAACGAGCAATGTAATTTCTGCATCTTCCAACAGTACAATTAAGGAATTTAACAAAACTTAAAGTACAATAAATTAAAGCTGCAAGGAATAATATACTGTGACTCAAAGCTGGAGTTTGTATCACGGGGAAGGGAGGGCCTCTGATTAAAACCCTGTCCTTCCTATCTGCTAAGTAACCTCAGTTCATGTGTGTGTGGGACCTGTGATTCTGGAAATCCAGTGAGACCATGTGTGTTCACTTAAAGGTCTGCCCAAGTCACCTTATTCCCAGAGTTGGTATTAAGACCAGTCTAGCCCAAGATCTGGGGTGGGCACTGGGAGGGAGGGTGCTGCCCCCTGCAGCTGCCCCCCCTCGGAAGACTAAGTTGGTACAGGCCGTATATCTAGCCCCAGCCCACTGAGCTGAAGTGACCATCCCAGGTGCAAAGCGGCTTTAAATAATTACATCACAATTATGTGGCACTCCGAAAGATCGTTCAAATTTGTTTAACCTTAAAGAGAATAATTTGCTTATTTACCTGTTTAATTTTTTCACGGTCCTGATCTGGAGTGGCTGTTGAGTTAATTCTCAAACTTTTCTTAAACATGGCCATTCGAGTCTTGGCTTCACCACGCTGAATCTTAGGTAGCCTTGCTCTCTCTTGAGTCTGTCTGTTTTTCAGCTCCTCAATAAGTCGTTGATTGTAACGATGCATTTGTTCCATTTCCTGAGAAAGTTTCACACAGAGTTTCATGCAGATATAACAGTACCCACACAGGTGTTCAAACACGCCATTTGGTTGTTGCTGTTTCCCCAAACTACTCTCTCCCTTACTGCATACAAACCAGCAAAATATTAGGCAAAAAATAATTTGTAAGAAAAATAGAAAGCTATTAGTAATAAGTATTACGTTGAAATTCCCAATAAGTACAAGGAGTCCCCAGGCAGATACCTGAACCATAAATGGACCCACAACAGCTACCTTTCAGAGACCAAGACGGACCTTATCACAGGCCACTGAGCACTGTGATGAGTACTTTCCTCGGAATGTGAAAAAGAAGTCTGCAATCATGACCAACATAGAATTAATTACTCCAAATTTTATCAGAGGCACTTTAGGGTCAAATAAGGAAATCTGAATGCATTCTCTAAGAAATATGAGTTTCAAAAATGAAATTCTCACTCTGCAAACTTTAAAATGAACCAAAAAAATTTCTTTCATTAACCTTCTCATGGCGCTTGAGTAACTGGTGTCTCTGCATGAAATACTGATCTTTAAGTTGCTGTTTGAGCAGCTGGTGTTTTTCTTGTAAGTGTCGCTCCTCAAGCTCCCAAATTGCAGCTTCTCGAGCTGGAAGAAGAAAGCAATTTTCAAAATGCCACTTTGATCTTCTTACTGATGCATCTTGGTCTTCATTTTAATATTTACATAAATGTGTTCTATATACACTAACTTTTACACACTGACACTCTGAACTATAAATGAAACATTGCCAATGTAAAGGTAACATCTATGATAATAGATAACACTTTCACTTCTGTTCTAGTGTTCCATAACAGAATACCCCACCCCCAATACCAGAAGTCCACTTTGTCATCTTCATGGAAATTTTTTTAAAAATCTGAGCTATTTCTTAGGGCAAATAAGTGCTCAAACTCCCATTCTATCATGTAGCCATTAACTATACTGACAATTATGAGAAATAATCAGTATACAAAATTATTCAGATATATTTCTAGCATCATCTAGACGAGATATTTTAAGAAGTATGTATCTACGTTCACTTCTACTGTCAAAAAAAATTCTGTATCTCACAGTATTTCTTAATTTTATAATTTTTTTCTTCTTATTTACCTCAACTTTATCTTCCCTTCTATCACTCTAGCAAAGGAAAGCATTCCAATAATTTTCCAAGTACATCTCAGCAATGTTTCTGAGATACCATTTTACATAGTCTGCATAATTCCGTATACCTCGCATGAGCTGCTGTTTGTTATTCAGGCACTCTCTTTCGATATTGGCTAACTCTGCCTTCTGCTGTTGGATGATCTTTTTCAGGGAGCCATCTAATTCTTGTTGTTGCTTCTGAACAAACTCTTGCTCCTATCAGACATAGTTGACCATAGTTAGTAAGTATTCACTGAGCAAAACATCCATTTATCTATATGACTGCATATATTAGTGGTTAGCAAGACTTCTGAACCAAATTTCTAAAATTAGCAAAACTAAAAAATACCAAAATTATGTAGTGTACATATACATAAAAATGTATTAGGCACCCAATTCAAGCCCAGAAAAAAATATTAGGATACTTATTATTCTAAACTCTTTATTAAGAATAATATCTAATTGGTTATTATTCACTCAGAATTAAAATACCCTGTTACACTGTCAGGGGAAGTAATACATTTATATCCTCTAAAACTGACTACCTGTTCTACGGTGTGGATACCACAAGAACAAACAAGAAATGCCTTTCAGAAAGGCAATAGAGAGCAAATAAATAAAACGGTATCAGAATTTTATATTCTCTATTTTCCCAAGAAATAAAGAGTTAGGAAGAAATACCATGCCTATACTAGCAGAGAAAGATTGTTTCTGTATCAACAGCTGGTGCCTAAAAAGAACAACAGTTGAGGACTAGTAAGAAAGTGAGCTACATTTTATAAGTCTATAAACCAAATTCCTTGTAATCAGAAGACAACTACCATGTTTGGGATTTGCTCATTAATTCAATAAATACTTATTAAGCACATACTATTTGCCTAAGTGCTAAATTTATCCTTGCTTTAAAAATATCCTTCGTTACAGTGTAAGGAAGAAAATGTTAAAATGACTTATGAGCTTTATGCTAGCGCATACATTTACAGAAAAAATACTGTAGAAACAAACTGAAGAAACGTTTCCCAGGAACCGTCTGGCTTGCCATCTTCCCCTCCTCAGCTATTACAGTTTGTGATTACAAGGGGTGTTCCGATCAATTTGAGTGCGGATTTGCAAACTGACTGTTGAAGCACCACTTCACCTATAATCCCTCTTTTTGTGCACCCGAGAGAAGATACAACCCCAGATACTCAGTGGAACTATTTCATAGGCCTTGGGCAGAGTCCTGCCGGATGCAGACGCTGCCGGCCTTGTGCCTCAGGATGCTTGCCCTACCACTGCGCCTGCAGGTGAGGGGCAAGTCTTACAGTTCATGATGTCCCTTAAAGTAATTCGGAGTCACAAATGCTACTGTCTCTTCTGTATCATAATTTGTATTTTAGCATAAATACAAATATGCAGTAGCAAAAAGACCAATGAATTTGCCTCTATAAAATACAACTGCCAACTTGACTTATAGACACCTACTAACTTTATCACAGCAGAACATAAATAAAACTAAATGAATATTTAAATTCAACTCTATAGAATAAGACCTTTTGAGCTGGGCGGGGGGGGGGGGTTGAGTTTATTTAGAGACAGAAAATCTCCATGTCTACCTTTTAAGCAGTTAAAACAAAGAAAGTTGTTCAAGTTTTTCTTTGTCCTACCGTATATATCACTTATAATAAAATTGTTTTTCTAATTTCATTATAAAATCTCTATATGCAAACTTGTTATTAAATAAACTTACTATAATCTCCAGATATATCAACGGGTTTTCTTTTGCTCAACATTTTTATCATTGGTTTGCATAAAAAATGTTTTAAAAATATCTGTGTGGACAGAAACAATGGGTCGAAATTAACTAGCATAAATATAAATATTACATTTAGGCTGAAAGAAATCAAGTGCAAAAGTACAAGATGGGGTAAATAAATATTTGTGTGAAAATTAAAAAGGTGTAAGCCAGTACCACTAAAAAAGTGAATGCAATTTCTTATCAATGCAATTTTTGGTCACATTACTACATTTATGTCAAGATAAACAATGTAAGAATTCAATTCCATGAAAACCTTTATGAAGCACTTAGTACAATGCTGGGCACTGTACTAGTTACACGGTTCCTAAATCTAATAAAAGACGGTGTTGCCTTCCACGAGCTTCTACTCCATTGGTCCCAAACTGGTTTTCAGTTCACATAAAGAGCAGTGGGCCCCTTTCCTTTGTACTGGACTTCCAAAAGTTCTAAAGTCGACCACAGAAAACTCCAACCTGGGGTAAAGGGTCCAGACACCACGTTACACAGGAACGACTGAAAGAGCTGCAGCGGGCCCTGAAGTGGCTGATTAACGAACGAGGGAAAGAGGAGCTAAGACTGTTTCTAGAAGCAGGCAGAACTAGCACTGCTCTGCTCCAGGAGATGAAACGTGAATCAATAGGTAGGAGTCAAGCCAGACGACACATGGAAGTGCTTGCTAACAATCAGAGTTAGCAAAAGCACCAGCTGTCTTATAGACCTTGGACTTGAAAGGTCCCTTACATACTAATTAATATATTTTATTACCTCAAAAGAAATGAAAATTAAATGTTATAGTGCTTTCATTAAATTTCCTAACTTCAAAAGATAAGTACAATATGTTCACAATGGAAGTTTTAATTAAAAATTACTCTTAGAATAACATCTAAATGCATTATGTTGTTCAATTGAAAAAAATTACTCTTAGGATCTAAATTAAAAGTAATATTACATTCCAAGAAAGATTGTATAAGTTACATTCATCCTATAAAAAACTAACAGATTCATCTGATCACTATGAATAACAAATAACTCAAAAATGGACATATAAATTATAAAATGAGTGCCCTTTAAATGTATAAGTTTGAATTTCTATAAGTAATTTTACCATATAATCAGATAATTATGAAAATGAAAACTACAACTTTGGGTTCTAAAAAACTACATGGAAGGTTAAGATATATTGGGCTATTTGTACAGTTTTATCACTTTAACGCAAAAGAAAAGCTAAAAATGGTAATGATCAGAAAAGTGAATGTAATTCATGATTTCTCCCTCTCATTAAAAAGAATTAATGTTTTGCTTACATTTTTAGAAAACTATAGGCCCAACAGCTGCCAATGATAAAAAAGTCAGTCTAATTTCAGGAGAGGGGACAGAGGAGGCTGAAACCAAGCTGTACTCTATCTGCTCCAGTTCTGTTCTCCAACACCACAAACGGGAGTTACAGTGTTTGGTGAGCTTGTCACTTCCCGACAGAAACTGTGAGAAGAATACAGCCTTGAATTCCAGACTCAATTTAAAACTACAACAAGAAGAGCAAACTCACTATTCATCATGGACGATCTGAATAGTGAAAAAAACTAGAGTTAAATAAAACTACAATCACCACTTTTAATACGGCTTTTCTGACCATATCCATAATTAAAACATCTACATAAACATATATGCAATCAAAATGTCACTTCACACAAAGACAGAAATCTAATCACAGCATTCAATTTCTCACATGTGCAAAGCTCATAAAATACTGTTGGGAAGGTATTTCTTGAAAAATATGAACATCTCAAATTACAATTTGTGGTGGGTAGATGAAAAAGAACACTGTGTGAGAAGTGTTCTGGCTCCACCTCACCGTCAGTGCGTTTGTGACTTCAGGCAGACCAGACTCAGACCTCCGTGCCCTGACATCCTCATCTGTGAAATGCACATCCTCCACCCCCATGTAAGGGTGGTGGCAGGGGGAGCAAATGTGCAAACTCTGAAGAATACTGTACTATCATGGTCATGTCATTACTGTCATTGTCATTAATGACATTATCATTTACCAATCTTCTAAGATTTTAACAAATAAAGCTAACAATGAAAAGGCACATGTGAGCCACAGAAAAAGCAGGTAAAACAGGAGCAGGCATCCTCCTATAGGCACGCGGGACTTACGTCCTGCACTGAAGGAGCGTTGAAGACTGCACAAGATGACAACTGAAAAGACTGAATCATGACCTGAGCCACGCCCTGTGGATCAGAATACAATGCACCTCCCAGGTGAGAACATGGCTGAATATTTTTTTTAAACTCACCAAAAAGTCTAGCCATTGTTAATAAAAAAAGAATGGTTTGCATGACAAAGATGTAACCTGGCAGCCAAGGAGAGTGGATTGGAATGTGCATGTGTGAACAATGACGACTTCACTGGACTAGTCAGTGGGGGCAGTAGATGCTGAGTGAGCATGTGTACTGTGTGGCCGCCACATTCAGAATGACTGAAACAGTACAGCAACAAATCTGCATTAAATTTTGCATTAGACTTGAACATTCCTCTGTGGAAACTATTCAGATTCAGAAGCCCACAGCTATGGGCAACTGGGGATGGGCAGCTTCACCACAGCAGTGCGCCCGTTTGTGCATCATGTCTCCTGCAGAGTTTTTTGGTGAAACGTTAACCCAGCTGACTCAGCCCCACAAAGCCCAGATTTGATGCCCTGCAACTTCTGGCTTTTCCCAAAACTAAATCACCTTAGAAAGGGAAGGGATTTTAGACTGAGATTCAAGAAAATACAACGGGGCAGCTGATGGCAATCCCAACAAAGGATTACGCAGAGTGTCTTGAACAGCTGAAGAGTTGCTGGGAGAACTGCATGAGGTCCCAAGGTGCCTGCTGTGAAGGAGACTGAGGCATCTCTGTCCTATGTATAATGTTCCTTGATCTTGTACCTTCCTCAATAAATGCCTCCATTTTTCATAACGCATGGCTGGACGCTTCCTGGACAGACCTTGTATGTAACATGTATGGAGCAGATAAGAAGCGCCACTGCTTCAGTTGTGGAAGCAGGAGCGTGGAGCCCCCTCGTCCTTACTCTGAAGGACTCTCAAGGTGCTTCTTCCAAACTCAAGAGCTCCTGGAAGCACAGTCTGAACCACTGGACCAGATGATCAAACATTCTAGCTCCATGATGGTATGGCTATTATTTATAAACTCTCAAAAAAGTTTAAAACAGACTCTGTGAAGTTATCAAGTTTTATCACCTCCATTAAAAGCAGGAGCTGAAGAGGAACTCTTCATATTTGTTGGACTACTAAATTCTTCATTAAATTTACAAAAATTATTGCTTTCAGCTTTAGTTGGAAAATACAGGCTAGCACCCAAAATTATATGAATAATCACCAACAGAGTTTAAGATCACCTAATTCAATCAACAGTAAATTCTTAATTTCAACTCTATAGTCTGATATAATTACCTTTTGGAATTTAAAAAGTCTATATCCTTTTACAAAGCAAAACCATCATCACCATTAGGTGGTTTGAAATCCAAATTATCCAAAAACAGATGGACACCAGCAAGGACCTCCTTTTCGCCTACAGTAAGACATGGCCAACAAGCACGAGGCTAAGCTGGTAGGAGTTTAGATTTGGCACAGAAAGGGTAGCTTTCTCCATCTGTCTATGGAGGGACACATGGTACGATGGTCCAGTGTACGAAATGTGGAACCAAACCCACTTGGACAAGAATTCTGGTTCTACTATTAACCAGATGTGTGACCCTGGGAAAGTCACTCAACTGTCCTATGCTTTAGAGTTCCCTCACTGTAGGATGGAGGTGATAAGAGTAACTACCTCATTTATCGTAAGGTTCGTATAAACTCATTAGTTTATATACGTAAAGCATTTAAACAGTGCTTGACACTTAGTAAATGCTGTGTTTGCTATTTAGTGATCTTACAATGGCCAAGACAAAATTTTTCACTGACTCACAGCAGAAACTAAATTTGTTTAAACAGGCTAGTTTTATTAAAATTTTAAAACCTGAGATATTTTTCTTTTCCATGGTGTTAAAATAGCCTCCCCTTTGAAATGATGGTGACAAGTAAATGGCAGTTTTTAAAATATCCTTACTTGGCAAAAACAAAAAAACTTTTAATGGCAATTCATTTATCATGGTCCCCAATGTTTTTTGTTATTTTTATGTTTCTTTTCATGGGTCTACAAAACTTAAAAGTCTGGGAACCACTTTTTAAATTAAATAAAACCACATTAAAAAGATAATATAAAGCAACAGTTAATATATAATCCATGTCTATTCTTCCTTTCATGACATATGTAACTACAAATTGAGCTCACCTTTCTTTGCCTCTAGGCTGAGTGCAAACTTAATTTAAAAAAGATGATTCCTAGCATAAAAAAGCCTTGTAGAGTCATGTGAAGAAATTCTATAAGAATATGTTGAAAGTACTCATTTATCTGGTTTTACAAAGAATTCACCCATCGTAATTGGCTCAGCCTTATAATCCAGAATCAAACATATCAAACTGCTTGTTTGATATAATCCAGAATCAAACTGCTTGTTTTTACATGTGTGTGTATGTAAAAACAATCTACTTTTTAAACTGCTAGATTATGAATCAAAAAGAACAGACTTAATATTTAAAATCAGGTTTAAGTTGCTTATGTTATTGAGTTTAACAGTAATAAATGTTTGATATACCATTTAATATTACCATTGACCATTTTTCTTTTAACTGAACTTTTTAGACATGATGGCCTTTTACAGGCATTCTTTTCATACTCACCCTCCATATTTTTCTGTTCTGAAAGACTCTGATCAAACACTTGCATTACTACTTAAAAAATAAGCCTGCATCATAATTAAAATAATAATACAGTGGATTATACATTAACACACTCGTTTACTCATCTGGCACCAACTTTCCAAACATTCCACTTAACTTCATGTTAGCAACTTAAATGTCACCATTAGTGTGCATTTTATTACTATATAAAGAGTGTCCTGGGAACCTTTGTATGAGGAAAAGTCAGTATCACATAAGTACAGTTAGGAATTTACCCTTTCAACCATGGTTTATTGAGCTGTGAGAACAACGCTGCTTTCTGTTTTTAGTAGCATTAAGCTGCTGCTGTTACCTGAGCATGCTGGCTTTGTGCAAGCTCCTCTTTCCTGCGTTTCATAAGCTCTTTTCTCAGCTCTTTGGGTGCTTTCTCCACTTCATTTATAACCTACAGTGTATAAGCATGCAGGAGGTGGGGAAATAATACTTTCTCTACAGCAAGCATTTATGTGAGCAGACAAGCTACAAGTCAAATATTAAAGCTGTTAAAAAGTTTAACATGCATTAGCATAGGTGTTAGTTTGGTGAAAAAGAATGAAAGGACAGAACATGCTTAATCTCAGTGCAGAAAAAGGACCATGTTGAAGTTAATTAGTTGCTTAATTATCCCTATATATCATTCCCTCTTAAAGATCCAAAGACAATCAGTAAAGAATTACTTATAGCACCGATGCTGAACTAATTAATGGTAATAAACTCAACTAACCTTGAAAGTTCATAAAATTACAAATATATCTATTGACAATGAAATATTGGTCCTAAGGAAAGCTAATGCCACTTATAAAAACAAAACATTTTGCCCAGGCTGGTGTGGCTCAGTAGATTGAGTGCCAGACTGCAAACCAAAGGGTCACCAGTTCGATTCCCTGCCACGGCACATGCCTGGGTTGCAGGTCAGGTCCCCAGCTGGGGGCACATGAGTGGCAACCACACAATGTTGTTTCTCTTCCTCTCTTTTTCCCTCCCTCTCTCTAAAAATAAATAAATAAAATCTTTTTAAGAATGAAAAAAAGTAAAACATTTCATAACTTTATTGATTAAACAAAAAAAATTATAATTTCTGCCCTGGCTGGGTGGCTGAGTTGGTTGAAGCATTGTCCCATGCACCAAATGATCAGGGGTTCGATGCCCAATCAGAGCACAACCTACATCACGTGCTCCGTCTTGGACAGGAAGTGTACAGGAGGCAACTGAGCTATGTTTCTCACATCGATGTTTCTCCCTCCCTCTCTAAAATCAATAAAAATATCCTCAGGTGAGGATTAAAAAAACAAAAAATAATTTTAAATAAAATCTACTACATGAGACAAAAAAGAAAAAACAACAGGAAAAGTAAGCCTCAGAATACACAAAGGAGAAATAAATGGATACTACATTTTCTTTTTTCTCAAAACACACCATTTCACATTCGGCGTGATAAAAATGAACATAACTGATGATTCTGTGTCGGATTAGAATCATTCTCCTTTGCTGACAATTTAATCCAAACTTAACTGTCAAGTTTAAAATTAGTAACATAAGCACTCATAAAATAAGTTTATATGCTATGATTACACCAGATGAAGTATATTATAAAACAAAGTATTTTTAGAGCTCCCTCTTTTAAATCATTTCAGAATCCCAGATATATATTCCACCTAAAAAGAGACCAACTTTGAAGAAAGGACCATGTGTGTACAAGTAGAAGCACCAAAAGCAACCAGATTCCAAATCACCACATGCTGCTGATGGTCCGCGGAGAGACTGATTCTGATTTGACACAGCACATTTAAAATTTCCCATCAGTGATTCCTCATGAAACCAAGTCACCATTAAAAGGAAGAGACTCCCCAAATCCAAGAAGTTTAGTGGTGAGGGAAAAAATACATAATAAAATTATTTAAATATGCATATCATGATCTCAAACATATTCACTGGCTAAAACTCTCCTACCCAAAACAGTCATAACTAGAGACTTTTATATACTTAGGATTAAATCATATATTTACCTGTGAAATTTGGGTTTTTTATCTGATATTAAAAATAACCCCTCGATGAAAATTACCCATGGTCTCAAGAGAACTAACGTGTAGCCTCAGCAAGTCATACATCGCATGTAGAGCCATTCTGCATGAAGCATAACATGTGGCAACACTGTAAGTTTTAGAAATGGTAGCCACATCAAATGAGACTATATACCATTCCATCCATCTTTACCTAAAGGAGTCACAGGACACACCGTGTCAATGTACAATTCTACCCTTTTCAGAGCAGATCCCCAAGCTCAGTAATATCATGTTCAACTTTCTGCATAATTTAAATGTTAAAGTCAGTGAGGCTCGGTATTTGAAACATACAGAAGTGAAAATACATTCACTAGTCTGGCTGAGATATTCTGGTTTCAATCTAATAGAAGTAATCATAATTATTACCCCCAGGATCTTTATAATCATGAAAAGGTAAACGCTCCTCCTACACTAAAGGTACATAATAAATCATAAAATTATCTCTGAAAACTAATATAAAATGTTCTCTTAGTTTTATTTAACTTGGGGAGAAAAAGACACACTAATACAATATGTAAATCTTCTTTCTCAATCAATGACAATTCTGCATACCACAAATACAGACAGATTCTACCCCCATATGGAATGGTTTCAGGAAAAATGAAAAATTTCATTCTAGTCAAATGACTTCTCAGAAACTTTCTACCTGTGATTCTTCAAAGTATCTCACAAGCTGATGAATTTATAAATATTGTTTCAGATTTCAGGTTACTCAGATTTGGTTTTGGCACAATGACTAAGAAAGGCAATCCAGCTAATAAAAAAAGATTAAGTATGAATTAAATATTACAAATAAATAATAAGATGAATTATTATTGCCACCTGCAAACACAACGCTGTAAGTTTTCTTGAAAAAATATTTCTGTGACAGGCCTTGAATGCTGCATTAATGAAAGAGAAATGATAGTATGGGAGGAAAATGAAGACCTGCTTCAACATCTAGCTGGATATTTAATGGCAGTTCATGACTTTACACAGGCCATTAAAATCTCTTCTACTCCAGTCTCCTTGGCAGTAAAATGAGGTAACAGCTGACCTTACTACTACCCCACATGACTGCTGGGAAGACCAAAAAAAAGGAACGAATGCTATTTAACTAGTATTATTATCAAGTATTATTTCTAATCCCATTGACATTCTTACATGTGCATTAAAAATAATAGCTTTAGTAATTAAAAACAGTAGTTACACTTACCTCCTTTTTCCGGTTCTTCAACATACTCTGAAATTTGGACAACTCTTTCTCTTGTTCTCCTTTAATGCGTTTGGCTTCATCTCGCAAACGATTTGTGTGTTCTTGTTCCAGACGTTCAATAGTCTGTTTCTGCTGTTTTTCTAGATTCTCAATTTCTTGGTCATATTGTCGCTTTTTGCTCTGAAAAACAATGTAGCTCAAGATCACTTAACTTTTCTATCACTCATATTAAATCATTATAATGAAGATGCTTACTAAGAACACATAACTAGCATTTTAATTTAGTGATGTAATATATAACCTTTGTAGTACTGAACAAGTCAAATGAACTAAAATATGATAAGCACTTCATTTCTTCTAAGGTGGAAAATAAATACAATTGACGCCTGAACAGATTTGAACTGCACAGGTCCACTTATATACAGATTTTTTTCAATCAATATACAGGTTTTGCATATACGGTTCAACCAACCACAAACTGAAAACAGTATTTTTGATCTCCACAGTTGGGAATCCATGGAGGCAAAAGCCCTGTGTATTATATGCACTATTCTACACTGTACTGTACATGGGACTTGAACATCTGCAGATACTGGTACCCATGGGGAATCCTGAAACCCATCCCATGCATATGCCAAGGGACAACTGTAGTTAAGTTCTGGGAGAGTTAAAAAAATGAAATATGGATTTTCAAGTGCACGGAAAGGGGCAATGAGGGGAGGTGAACAGATGCAGGGTCATTGTCCCTAACTCCCTGCATTATTCAAGAGTAAACTGTACGTTTTTCTATTTTGCAAGTAGTAGAATGTTCAAAATTTTTACACAATCCAGAAGAATGGCCAGTTGCTATGAAGTACCAAAGTTAAGAAAAATTTCAATATTTATACAATAAAATGTTTGATAAATCAAAAAAATCTTATCTGAAGTCTGTCTTAATGATGAACCATTGTCATTTTCAGATTTACTCTTCTTCACTAAGATGCTTAAAATAAAAATCTTATTTCATTAAAACAAGTCTTTTGGAATTATAAATCCATGTTTCAACAAAAGACTGATGCTTATATAAAACTTGAATAATACTGCAATTTTGCAATTTTGGATAAAGGTAGAGTTAAATATTTGTAAAGGGTGTTTTCTTTAAACAAATTAAAATGCAAAACATTCTGAAAAATATCTGGGGTGGAGAGAAACACAGCTTTTATAAGGTTCTGGAAAATACAATGTTAGGTACCATAAAAATACTTGGTGAGGAAAAAAAACTCATTTTTTTCTTAGGAATTCTCAGTTGTGATAGAACAAATGTAATCAACAATATACTCCTCACATAAAGGAATTCTTAGCACTTAAAATTACAAGACTAGTAAAAGAACTATATTGAAAGGATAAGCACTACAACATTTCAAATCATCTTTTTTCTAACTACATTAAGCTACATGGTCAACATAAGTCATCAAAAGTTACATCACATTACTAATTCCTTTTTTAACTTTGGACACAAGGTAAAAACCAAAAATCTCAGTTCCAATTATCCTTGACCGGTTAGCACTAACTTCTCTAATAGCTGTGAATAGGGACACAGAAGTTCAACTATAGAAGCCATAGAATTAACTGTGTTTTGAAAAAGCCCCCAGTAAATTCCAATACTCAGTAAGGTTTAAAGACAACTGCTTTACACTGGTTTAAAATCTTGAGACTCCAAATCTGAGGGATCAAATTGTAACACTGAAAAATTACCCAGCAATAGGCACACGAAAGAACTTTGTAAACTGTCTACTAGCTTCATGGTTCCAGGTTTTCATGACAGATGCTAACCAAAGAAAAATGAAGACAATCATCACAGTATAAATCAGTGACAGGAAGACTGGGATGGAAGACCCTTTGGGGCAAAGGTGGGGGGGAAAGGCATCAAGAACACTAAATAGAGACAAAGGCCATCATATCATAAAATAAAATAAAAACAGTCATCAAAGAGAATACATTGTAACTGCTAGTGGGTTTTTCTTAAAGCACCAAATTTTATAACTAACAAATTGGTACAAATATCTAAGACTTTACCATCATTTCTTGCTCAAAGCGCCGGAAAATTTGTTCCCGCTGCTGCTGCAGTTTGCCATTGAGCTGTTGTTGGGCTCTTTGCTCTTCTTTTTGAAGAAATCTTAATTCCCGAAGTTCCTGGCGTCTAATAAAATATAAGAGCAATAATAGAGCAAAGTAACAAAAATTACACCTTTAAAGTATTATTTCAAAGTAATGCTTTTAAAAAAAACTTGAAAAATATTTTTTCCAAATGTATAATAAAAGAATAATCCCTAATTAGCCAAGACTTTGTTTCTCTAGTCTTCAGATTTTACATAAACTGAAAAGAAGTCACAAAACCAGTTTTAATTATGTTGTTTCTCTACTCACCTAAGAAACCTCAATTCTTCAGTTTTGGAATCACTATCTGTGACTATCTTTGATGTTGTTACACTCACTTCTACACCATCAACAACAAATTTGCGTGTTTTCTTCAATGTTTTCTTTTGTCTTCTTGTTTCCTGAGTGAGATTTTATTTTAGTTAGGCTTTACACAGACAATTATTAGAGATAGAATACATTTTCTTCTTTTAAAAAATCTGAACAGCCATGAAGACTACACACATGAAGAATATAAAGCAGTAAGGCTCACCTGTGTAACCAGTTATACCATCTTATACCTCATTTGACTTTCATATGAGTTTACAGATGAAATCAAAATTTTTTCAAGTGAAATTATGCTTTTTGATGAACATGTATAATTTTTATGATATCACACCATAATCAAGCACAATAGTAAGGAGCAATTCATATAAAAGACTAACTAGTAAATCTTTTACACACTTACCACTTTTTTCTTCCTCTTTTCACCTTGTACGTTCTCAGATGATAACTCTGCTTTTCAGTTTTAGAACCACTCACAAAGCAAAAATGAATTCCTGGGAATCATCCCATAAGGAATCTAAATCAATAGGGCTGACAGTAGCTAGGAATTTGTATTTTGAAAAGGATTCCCAGGTAACTTTTAAACACTGCCCGGACTGGGAATCCAAATCTATTTCATCAGCAACGGTATCAACAGCTCTCCTCCATGTCAAGGCCTGAGGTGAATGGGTGATTTTAGTTACTAGAAACACAGCTGTATTTGTACCTCAAAATAACCTTATTTGCCTCCTAGCTACTGCCTACAATTCTTTTTTTTTTTTAAGATTTTATTTATTTATTTATCTTTAGAGGGGAAGGAGAGAGGGAGAGAAACATCAATGTATGGTTGCCTTTCATGCATCCCCTGCTGGGAGTTGGCCTACAGGGAACTGGCCTGCAACCCAGGCATGTGCCCTGACTGGGAATCGAACCGCGATCCTCTGGTTCGCAGGCCCGCGCTCAATCCACTGAGCTACACCAGCCAGGGCCTTGCCTACAATTCTTTAAGAGCAAACTCTTCATTCCTCAACCAGTATTCAAATGCTTTTTATTTTATTTTATTTTTTATTCAAATACTTTTTAAATTTAAATAAAAAATAATAGAAGTATAACACTCTCACAAATACATTTGATAAACATAATAAGCATTGAGGGCAGATAATTACTTGGTTTTGATACGGAGGAGGAGGTTAGGAAGCAAAGGTGGAATGTGAAAACACTAAATTCAGAATTCATTAGAATTTTAAAGCTTGTCTTCAGCACTTTCTAGTCACCTTTTTCAATCTCTTATTGTTCTGTTCTCCAGGCTTCTAGTGTCCTCACACTCCTGTCCCTGAGCCCTGCACTGTGGCCCTCTATCCAGGCTTCCTCTACAATCTAAAGTGGGTATGTCCCCAAATTCTACCTCCCTGAAACCTCCAAACTTTCCATTTCTTCAGTTCCTACTAAAATATCCATAATTAACATGACCTTAATTCTTAAATTCTTAATCCTTCAAATGCAATAAGTTATTGCATTTTAAATAAATATTAGACTGTAAGTGGAGTGGCTCAGTTGGTTGAGCATCTTCCCACTAAGTGAAAGGTTGCCAGTTCAATTCTCAGTTAGGGCACGGGCCTGAGTTGCAGGCTAGGGACCGGTTGGGGGCATGCGAGATGCAACTACACATTAATGTTCCTCTCCCTTTTTTTCCCCCTCTCTTACCCTCTCTAAAAATAAATAAATAAAATCTTTTTTAAAAATTAGTATATTTTGCCCTGGCTGGTATGGCTCAATGATTGAGTGCCAGCCTGCAAACTAAAGGGTTGCCAGTTCAATTCCCAGTCAGGGCTCATGCCTGGGGTTGTGGGCCAGGTCCCCAGCAGGGGGCAGCCAGAGGCAACCACACGCCGGTGTTTCTGTCCCTCTCTTTCTCCCTCCCTTCCCCTCTCTCTAAAACTAAAATAAAATCATAAAAAATATTAGTATACTTTCATAGTGTAACGTGAAAGTTAATATATATAATTACACTACCTATTATTAAGTCAGTGAATGGATGTTACAGTTACAGAATTTCAGTCAGTGAAACAAAATAAACCAAAGATAATCAAGGCAAGACATGCAACAATTTGGGGCACACAGGCAGGCTGGTCAGTCTTGCCCTAGAGGCCTGTCCCTAAGGTCAGTTCCCCCAAGTTGTTTCTGCTTTTTACAGTCTTCTCTTCTGCTACCTGTCAATCCAAAGTCTTTAGCTGGTCCATGGCTCACCTATATCAGAATTCCATGGGATCTTTTGTTATAAACACCGATTCTCGGGATCCACCCCATACTTCTACATAGCTACACCTGCTAACTCCTAAGCACACTAATATTTGAGAATTACTCTCTAGAAACTGCAAGTGTGCTGGGTTTTAGATTTCAGCAGTGCTTGTTTTCCCACCACGGTTTTCAGGGCAGTAGTGCCAACTACAACTGAGGACGCAACGGTGGTCATCTGTATGGTCCAGTGGCAAATCGAGGGCTGTTTAGACCTTACACATGCTTTTAAAAAGATCATTATCTCACATATTACTCATTCTTGCCAAAATAGCATCTACGTATGTGCCATAAGAGAACCCAAATCAC
The DNA here is from genome assembly GCF_014824575.4 of Sturnira hondurensis. Classification (NCBI taxonomy): domain Eukaryota; kingdom Metazoa; phylum Chordata; class Mammalia; order Chiroptera; family Phyllostomidae; genus Sturnira; species Sturnira hondurensis. Next base: position 9,360,318 of record NW_028087485.1, read on the forward strand.
AATAAGCAACTATACTATACTGTTTATATCAAGTTGGCAAAAATAAGCAGTACTACCAAAAAATTTAAAGGTCACATTCAGAACCTTTCTTCTTGCTTCTTTTTAACTGATTCCTTCAAGGTCTTAAGAATTTTATAGGGAAAAAAAGAAGAGAACTTTATAGGGGTAATACTATATTGATTTAGTGCTGTTTTAGTTTCAATACATCAGTTTCAAGTAAATTCTGAATTGCCAAAATGACAAAGGAAAACTCAAACACTTACTTGTAAAGATATGGATCCACTGTCTTTAGTTTTGCTTAGGAAGCTAGAGATGGATAAATTCAAGTCAATGCTGCTATTATCAGCAGTGGAACCAGTGCCTGAATCAGTATCATTTTCCTTTTGATTCTCAGATTCTGGTAGCAACACGGTTTCAGTTTTTGATAAAGCACCTCTTTCCCCTTTCTTTTCTGCATCTTCAGAGTTGATATTAATACTAGGTATCGGAACAGGATGAGGTTCACTGGGCTGTGAAGCAGCAGCAACTTCAAGTTCTGTTTTAATTGGCACTTCACACGGAATTTCTTTTAGTTCTGTATCTGTCTGGGTAGTGGCTTCACGAACATCCTGAATTTCACTTCCTGAAGCCTTGCAGTCAGTATGAATCACTGAACTTCCGACCTCTATGTCTTCAGTGCTACTTGACTCAGTAATTTCCTTAGCTTCATTTGTCCTGGTCTCCACTATGTCCTCGGAACTGTTGATTAACTGCTTTTCACCTTTACCTTCCACAGAGTTTTGATCTACTTCGTTAGTATCAACCATTTCTCTAACAGAAACGTCCTCAGCACCACCAGCCTCAGGACCCTCCGCGGGTTTACTTGCTGATTCCTGGCCTGCTTCAACCGTTTCTTTCCCATCGTCACTCTGAGCATCCTCCGTGTCCTTTTCCACAGCCTTCTGAACAACCTCTACCGCCTCATCTGTTCCTCTCACATTGCTTGCAGCACTGATCACATCTTTTTGAGATTTCTCATCTTTTCCCAAATTCTCTTGGACGTCTTCCTCTGCTGTAAGCTCAACTTCATTGTCAACTGCCTGAATATCTGCCTCTTTTTCTCCAGTCTCTTGAGAAACTAAATCCATTGTTTGAATAGTAGTATCTTTAATTTCTTCTTCCGATTTTAGAACCTTATTTTCAAATACCTTTTGCTTTTCCTGATCTCTTTCTTCCTCGGGTTCCATATCCTGTTCCGTATTTATTTCTAAAGTTATCCTATTATGCTCTTTTCCTTCACTAACTGAATTCATGTCTACTGTTTCTTGGTCTTCTGTGTCAGGTGGATTTTCAAGCTTAGGTCTCTTCTCCTCTCTCTCACTGTCCTTTATTACTTTTTTGTTATGGAGCTCAGCCACAGCTTCTAAATGAGCATCATTAATATGTTCATCAATACCCTCCATAATTTTATCAGGCTCGCCAGTAGTGAGTTTTTCATTAATAACTCTGCTGTTGAATTTGTCTTCAGGGGTATTACATTCTGTTTTTTCTGAGACAGGTCCCAAAATGCAAGCATTCTGTGAAAGTTTATCTTCTTCAGAGCTGGCAATACTAAGGTCAGAGGAGGCACGCTTACTTGCAGGTATCGGCTAAAAAAGATTTCATACATTTTTAGTGTTAAAACAAAATGGTGGCAAAAACATTTTCTTTACTATTTATTTACTTATTTATATTTAAAATTATTTAATTCATGCATCATCTTTATTCAGTAAATCTAATGAAGTTATAAAGATAATTTATAGAACTGACAAGTCTTCACATGATAAATATGACAAAAATAGGCAGCAAGAGTAAACTTGTTATTAATCTTCACCTCTAAAATTAAAGGTTTTGTTCTGCTACTCATCAATTAATCCTTAGACATGGGTGCAATCATTCCTCAAAAACCAACTCTAAAAATTACTAAATACGACTTCCTTTCTACTACATACTGACCAGAGAATTTTCTGTTTCTTCATCATCATCATCCTCTTTTCCATCTTCAACTTCTTCTGTTACTTCAGCCTTTGCCTCTGCAATCAGCTCTCGGACCGGTCGGTTAGAATCCACAGTAACAAAGGGATGCTGTTGGATCATTAAAAAGAGCTCACTCAAGGCCTGAAACGCTTGCTTGTAAAGTAGTTTCAAGAATATAAGACATATTATTACTTGGCAAAAATACGAATATACAGGCAGGAAAAATACAGACACGTTCAGTAATGTCACACCTGGGAAAGGAAGGAGGTAAAGGAGATGACTGGAGTAGGGGCAGCCTGCCCCTATTCTACCTTTTTTTAAGAATCTGAAGGAAACATGTCAAAAATAATAACATATCTAGATAGTAGGAACATGTACTTTTATGTATGTTTTAAAATCTCATAATCTAAAATGTAAAGTAAAGCCTTGGCCAGTGTTGCTCAGCTGGTTGGAGCATCATCCAGTGGACCAAAGGGTCAAGGGTTCAATTACTGGTCAGGGCACATACCCGGGTTGCAGGTTCAAACCCCAGTCAGGGTACGCAGGCAACCAACCAACTGATGTTTCCCTCTCATATCAATGTTTCCTTCTCTCTCTCTCCCCCTGCCCCCTTAAAATAATGAAAAAATGTCCTCAGGTTAGGGTTAAAAAAATAAATTTTAAAGTAAGTTTAAAGCAAGTTTTAGTTCTACTTTACCAGTTCTGAAAAAGTAACAATACATATAAATCCGGTATAAAGCCTCGGTGGAAGAATAACAAAAACCTTTAAAGTTCTGTTAAAAGTGTCTACAAACACCTGCTTTTTTGACATGATTCTAATGTTCTTAAGAGTAAGAAGACCTTTTTTTTTTTAAGATTTTATTTATTTATCTTTAGAGGGGAAGGGAAGGGAAGGATAGAGAGAAACATCAACGTATGGTTGCCTCTTGTGCACCCCCTGCCGGGAACCGGCCTGCGACCCAGGCACGTGCCCTGACTGGGAATTGAACCGCGATCGTGTTTCACAGGCCCGCACTCAATCCACTGAGCTACACCAGCCAGGGCAGAAGACCTTTTATTTATCTCTGTATACTCAGCACTAAGCTGTGTCTGTCACAAACTAAAGTCTTCAAATGTGGGGGTAGTAAAAGAATAAAAGTGTGCCCTAGGGATATACTTGTTGCATAGGACAAGGTGATTTTTCCTGCTTTCTCTCATGTAAATACATCAACCTAAAACATTAAAATGCATGAGTTAACAAACTATAGAAACGATCCCTGAAAGTATAGTCATTATAATGCGGGAGTTAAACAGTAATTCAGCCTAACTGCCTCAAGATTTGCCTTTCTTTTTGTTCAACTATAATATTAATTATTTGATGTTTTATTTCAAATATTATAAACAGGTCCTGCTAGAAAACAAAATTATCCAATCACTTTAACACCAATCGTTAAAGTCGGCAACATTTACTAAACATTTACTCTCATGAGACACTAAAAAAAAATTAGCTTGTGCCCTTGCCCCCAAGTTGCTCGCTTTCCAGTAACTGGAGATATAAAATGGAAGCAAGTAACAAAGTGCAAGTAACTAACAAAATTAAAAGAACACAAACTAAAACAAAAAAGAACAGGAGGAATGACTTATAAGTTAAATGCCTTTTAGCAATGGCAACACCTATGTTTGTAAAGCAAATGTTTACTACTACAAAGTACTCTGAGTTGCCACAGGAAAATTCAAGTGGAAGGAGAGCACAATGAAGGAATGAGAAACTGTACTCTTCCTTGAAAGATGTTAAAACAATTATTGCTATCATATTACTCTTATCTTACCAGCAGTAGCTGAGACGTTGTCCACCTAGAATCCACATTTTTTTCCAAGCATTTCTTTAGAAAGTCCTTAAAATTTGAAGACCTTCAAAATAAAATTTTAACGACATTCTATTTTACATTATTATTAAAATCAAACAAAACTCTAATACATTGTGCTTATTTCATTATATACCCAACATTATCAATTCAACATAAGAAAACTAGTATGAGAATACTAAGATTGTGTAAGTTATTCATTTATAATTACAAGTTAGACATACATGCATGCATGTTGGTTCAATGTATTAACCACTGAGAAATAACCACATATTCACAAGCATACAAAAAAATCACAAAAATTCTTCCACAAATAAGATCAAGCAAATATATGCCTCTTTCTCGTGGTACAAAAAAAATACCTTTTTCAGTGGAACTCCAACCCCTGATATTTTCAAATTTATGAAAAAAGTTAGTTATGAGAATTTATATGGTCCTTAAATCTTAAAAATATACCAAAAATCAGTTTTCTACACCATATAGTCTTTGTACTATATATATATATACATTTAAATACCCTTGGAAAGTTGGAAGAATAAAGCATCAAGTTCTACTTCTTAAAAAGCTTTATTTAGAGTATTTTACCATTTTGATGGCTGTGCTAATGTAGGGGGTTCAGATTTGGCTATTTTCAGCAACACTCGCATTGGATTTAATTCATGATGAGGTGGTTCTATCTCGGCCATCTCTATTAAAGTGATACCCAGGGACCACACATCAGCTTTGTAGTCATAGGGTCTGTCCTTCGACGTTTCACACATGACCACCTCAGGAGCCATCCTATGAAAACAGAGAACTGAGAGTTAAGATGTTTGACCTAAGAAAACCACACAAGGGATAGTATCACCAATTATGTGCACAAATTAATGAATCTAGTAACTGCTGACATCACTAACACTATAAATCCATAAAAATGAATACATACCAATATGGCGTGCCAATAAAGGAATCTCTTCTTTGAATTGTCCTTGTGTTTTTAGCTGATACTCCAAAATCCGCTTGAAATAAATAATCATACAAAAGTGTTAATTACAGTTTTAAGCAAAGTTCACTGTGGTCCACAAAGGGGAAAGCATATCAAGCCTTTCACAAAGCCATTCTTACTAACGGGTAAGAAAAAACCTTCTCTCCCATCCTAATTTTGACCACCCTCTTTCTATCACACCCACCCTCAAAAATTGCCACAGAAAAGAGTCCATCATTAATACACTTAATACCACTATCTTTATACCCCTTCAGATCACAAATTGTCCAGAACTGAAGGAAAAATACTAACTTTAAAAGAGACCAGTCTATCCACTTCAAACAAATGCTATCTAGTGCTATGTTATAATTAAATCAATACACACATTTTTTGTAGTGTGAAAAACAGAAATTATACCAAACCAGCTTTATGACAGCATATGGCTTGCTAACTTCTTCATAAAATTATATTACAAAGAAAAAAATTCAAAAACATGTTTTCTAATTTAGATTACAGAAAAGCAATGATACGGTCTGATCAGTTGTTAAACCTCCCCCCCCCTTTAAGCTTACAGCTCAGACAACCATTAACAGCAACATGAAACTGCCTAAATTACCTCATGCCACACACACACATATCTATTAGTTTCATGTTGGACATGCAACAGTTCTCAAAATTAAATAAATACCAAAATGCAGCATTTAGTGCTTACGCCGCAAGGCCTGGCACCGAATATATACTCAATAAAGAGTAGCTACTATTTTAACCATATCTATAATTCTCACCTTTGTGATATTTTGTTTACAGAACTCTTAAAACTCATTAAACCCTGCCTTGTAGTAGTCGAACTACGTGTTTATTACACAGTTCTCTTGTTTGTTTGGTTTCTGACCATACAGCTTTCCTGCTTAAATATAAATAAGCAGCTACCTATTGCCATGGAATGAAGTTCAAGCTTCCTAATAAAATGTACAAAGTCCTTCATTAGATAATTGATGTTTTATAATTACTATAGGAATAAGCAAACAGAACATACTTTTTTGTGTGTGTATACTGTATTCCTGTGTATAACACGTACCTACATTTCTATGCACATTATACATGGTTATTATCACCCATGTGTAATGCACACCTTTAGTTTTCTCTCAAAAATTTGGGCAAAAAAAGTACATACTATACATGGCAAAATACGGTGTTACACTTGGAATATACTATTTACAGAAGATGCAACACAGATAGACTTATTCAGGACTCCTCACCCTACTGGCCGCCCCTACCTCCTCTACTTAAAAGCTTTTTATTCTCTGGAGGAAGGAGTTGAGACCACAGTATGATACTCCTGCCAGAAAAGGTTCTGTACTCAGGTGAAGTCAGCGCGGCACTTATTCTAGTGTTTTCCTAGACTGTATTACCACTATTCTTTTTAGCTTTCTCCCCTCAACACGACTGGGGAAGGAGGGCCAGAGAGAGTCCTAAACAAGAACTGCCCAGTGTCAACATTCACACTTCTCTAAGCACTCTACCAAACAGGCAGGAAACTAAAGAGGGACAACAGGCATCTTTACTTTCTGTGGAAAGGGGACAATTAAGTTTGCCTTGTGCTTTGTATTCCTACTTATACTGATGTGGCATGTACACACTGGAGCTGTCTCATTAAAGACGCGATGTAATGATGTGATCCATTTGTAATAACGTGATCCAGTAAGATAATAAACATGTTGGTATTGTAATATGGCTCTGGAAGATAGTACAGTTGTATACTTCTGTGTACATTTAACAGGGAGTGAAAGAAATTAAAAGTTCTCTATTTACAAATTAAAGATTTTATTTATTTAATTTTAGAGAAAGGGGAAGAGAGGGAGAAAGAGAAAGATCAATGTGCAAGAGAGACGTGGATGGCCCCATGTATCTCGCATGCCCCCAACTGGGGACCTGGTTCGCACCCCAGGCATGTATCCTGACCAGGAATTGAACTGGCAACCTTTTGGGAAAGGTTTGCAGACTGGCGCTCAATCCACTGAGCCACACCAGCCCAGGCTGTATTTACAAATTACAAAAACTCAGAAATGACATGGCAGAACTTGAGAAAATTAGAAATAAAAAATCATTTTAGAAAAAAGACTAAACTAGGAGGAATGCAAGAACAGATAAACACAACAAATTCATACCCACTAATTACACTTCACACCCATTAGGATGGCTAGCATCACAAATACAGAAAAAACGGAAACCCTTCTGCATTGCTGGTATGAATATAAAATGGTGCACCTGCTGTGAAAAATGATATGCTGGTTCCTCAAAAAAGTAAACTCAGAATCACCACATAACCCAGCGATTCCACTTCTGGATATATACCCCAAAGAACTGAAAGCAGGGACTCGAACAGGAATTTGTACACCTGTGTCCATAGCAACCTTCTTCACAAAAGCCGAAAGGTAGAGTCAACCAAAGTGTCTGTAAAACTCTGGGCTCAATACGTTTTTTAATACACTTTACTCTTTTAATGTCCTTCCAAAATACACAAATTTAGAATTCATGACCAGATTTTTTAAAAATTTATTATCTCGGGCATACTTAAAGAGGTATCTTCCATGTGTATATATATATGGAATTAATTTCCCATTTAAATCTACAGCTATTTCTCCTTATGAAGTTTCATTTATTCCTTCAGCATAAGAAAGTAAAAACTATACTTGTACTTACTTTAGGCATCCATCCTTTTCAGACCTAAGATTTAGTTACTTTGTTAGTTTAGCCAGGACACCACAGGTATAGAGTAGTAAACTAAACACTAGACCTGAGTTTTAGAATTAAAGACGAAGTTAGCAGTTTTACATACTACAATATATCATACTCTATATGTATTATATTAATGAGTATTAAGTCTACATACAAAAATTTAAGGAAAAAAAAGAATTAACCAGTTTTTAAAAGCTTGCTTTTCGAAAATAAACATCCATCCTTCCTTTCTTTTTAAAGTGTCTTTATATCAGACAACTACACTACACTTAGGAATTCTTGAAGTTAATGAATTATTATTTATCCAAGGAAGTACTTAAAAAATTAATATGAAGCCCCAACCAGCATGGCTCAGTTAGTTGAATGTCATCCCTTAAAACAAAAGATTGCCAGTTCAATTCCCAGTCAGAGAACATGCCTGGGTTGGGGTTTGGTCCCCAGTTGGGACGTGTGTAAGAGGCAAGTGATGGATGTTTCTCATACACTGATGTTTCTTTCCCTCTCTTTCTTCCTCCCTACCCCTCTCTGTAAAAATAAATAAAATCTTAAACAATAAAAAAATTAACAATTAATGTGGAGAATTACTCCATGTTTCACATATTTGAGTCACACCAAAACAATTAAGTCACATACATATAAAGGGGAACCTCATAGCACAAATGCAAATGTTTTATTTACAAGAATAGGACTTCCTCCAAGATGGAGGCATAGGTGGAAACACTGTGCCTTTTCCCACAACCAAGTTTGAATACAACAAAGGTTTGGAGAAACAAAGACACAGAAAAAGGACAGAAAATTGAATTATACGGAAGTCCGACAACTACGAACCTTCAACGGGGACGGTAAGAGAGGCGGAGCCAGCAGCGGAGCAGGGTCGGGCAGGACAGATCCCCCAACCTAGGCGCGCAGGCAGCCCGGAACCAGTCGGGGTGCGGGGCAGACTGACCACGGTCGCACATTCGCGCACAGTGAGACGGACCACACAGGCCCCAGGGGGCGAACCCAGTGATGGAGGGCTGACGGCGGTGGCACACTCGAGTGCAGTGGGACGAAACGTGTGGGCCCGGTGACAGCAGCAGCTGCGGCACCAGTGAGGGCCGCAGGGGGGGGAGGCAGCAGACAGGACGCCATTGCTCCTCTTTGACCCCGCCCCCACATACAACGTCACAACCCAGCGACTTAGTTGCCCTGTGCTAGTGAACACCTTAGGGCTCCGATCCTGCTACGGAACAGGCATGAACAGCCCAAAAGATGGTGCAAGAAGAACTCAAAGTTCCAGAGCCAATAACTCTCAGGGACCGAGAAACTGCCAGCCTCTCAGAAGCACAACTCAAGACACTATTTATCAGGATGCTCACAGAACTGGTTGATTATAGTCACAAATTAGAGGAGCATATGAAGGCTAAACTAATTGAAATGAAGGGAGATGTCCGGGAAACCAATAGTGATGGAAAGGAAACTGGGACTCAAATCAATGGAATGGACCAGAAGGAAGAACGAAACATCCAACCAGAAAGGAATGAAGAAATGAGAATTCAAAAAAATGAGGAGAGGCTTAGGAACCTCCAAGACATCTTTAAACGTTCCAACATCCGGATTATAGGGGTACCAGAAGGGGGAAAGAAACAGCCACGAGTGGAACACTTATTTGAACAAATAATAAAGGAGAACTTCCCCAGTCTGGCAAAGGAAATAGACTTCCAGGAAATCCAGGAAGCTCAGAGAGTCCCAAAGAAGTTGGACCCAAGAAGGAACACACCAAGGCACATCATAATTACATTAGCCAAGACTAAAATGAAGGAGAGAATCCTAGAAGCAGCAAGAGATAAGGGGACAGTCACCTACAAAGGAGTACCCATCAGACTGTCAGCGGATTTCTCAAAAGAGACCTTACAGGCAAGAAGGGGCTGGAAAGAAGTATTCCAAGTCATGAAATCCAAAGACCTACAGCCAAGATTGCTTTATCCAGCAAAACTTTCATTTAGAATGGAAGGACAGATAAAGTGCTTCTCAGATAAGGGCAAGTTCAAGGAGTTCATCATCACCAAGCCTTATTATATGAAATGCTAAAGGGACTTATATAAGAAAAAGAAGATGAAAAATATGAACAGTGAAAGGACAGCAAACACACAGTTATTAACAGCCACACCTAAAACAAAAGCAAACCAAGAGGACAGCTACATCAGGAGTGGAACCATAGAAATGAAGAACACATGGAGGGTTAGCAACAGGGGAGTGGGAGAAGAAGGGGGGAAAAGGCACAGAAAATAGCATAGACGGTAGGTAGAAAACAGATAGGGGGGAGGGAAAGAATAGTGGGGGAAATATAGAATCTAAAGAACTTGAGACACGTGGTTATAAACTAAGGGGGGGAGAATGGTGGGGGAGGGAGTGTGCGGGTAGAGGGGAATGAAGGAGGGAGAATAGAACAACTGTAATGGTATAATCAATAAAATATATTTAAAAAAAAAAGAATAAACTTACCCAACTTAATATCTCCATCAAGGGTTAAAAGAATGTTGCCAGCCTTTAGATCTCTGTGGATGATTTTATTATCATGTAAGTAGTTTAACGCCTCTAAGGTCTGTTTACAAACTACTTGTATTTGGGACTCAGTTAATGGTCTCTCAAGTTCTGTAAGAAAAAGTAAACAAATCTGCATTTCTGCACAGTGAACACATGTTGGCAGGCTCTTTACTTTCGCCATCACTGTCAAAGACCACATAGAACGAACTTACTTTAGAAGAACTAAAGATCTAAAAGGTTACTTTCTTAACATATTATACTCCACATTTTAGAGTTTTATTACAATTATCCAAGAATATAAAACTATAATTAAGCTGACTTCTCAACTGATTGAATGTCACTTAACTGTAAGACATATGTCTAGACATTTTAAATCCACTGATTTTTACTAAGTGTTATTTAAGACATAAGCATAAAGAAAGGTATTTACCAAGCATCACAGCATCCACTGCTCCACCGGCACAAAATTCAATGAGGATCTGCAGGCAAATAAAAAGAGTGTGTGTCTAACACAACATTGTGTTTCATTATTTTTTTCTTCAATTCAGCAAAAAAGATAAAGAAAAGTTATCAGATAACCTAGGCTATGGAAACAGTATTATGCTAACCATAAAGATTTTCTTTGTCAAAAGTTAGGAGTCTTAACGATAGCATTTGAGAAAGCACAAGGAGAACACATTATGGAAGTACGTGTGCATTTTTGCTAATCACCATTTTTAGTGTCCCTGCTTCTCTAAAATAACCAAGCACAGAATTGTACTTCAGAACAGTATTACATATCCATTTCACCACTACCACATGATTTTATTACTCTCATTTTTAAGGTAACTTCTGTGATTTAAGTGAGCAAATGTAATTTTTAGCTTCATCAATGAGAATAAATCCTAAAAAATTAGAAAGACTTGAGTTTAAAAAAACACAGAAAAAACATACACAACAGCTTCAGATCCTAGCTCAATCATTACTTTCTGACGGATGCCTTCCCAGACCGCCCTGGCACCTACACACCACCACGCCGTACCTTTCCTTCTTGTAGTTTTCTATTTACTATGATTCTTTGGTTAATTAGTATCTACCTCTCCCACTGACTGTCCCTTCACAGCTGTCTAACTTTTTATTCTATAATAGTCTGGAGTAAAGAGCTTGTCTATTTATTACATTGTCTAGTAGTTCATTTTCATTAAAATCTCTGGAAATATTTTGCTAGAGACCAGAATAACTGTATTAAAAGATACCACACTAATAATAACTATAGGTAATTTTTATATATCTTAACCAATTGTATAGCTTCCTGGTTTGTTTTCCCTTTATGTACATGATAACACTTTATTTTTTACAGATGCCAATTACAACTTGTTTTCAAATGCATTATATCATTTGAAAAATAATTTGGGAGGTAGATCATTACGCATCCTTTAAGTGAGTACACAGACTTACAAAGGTTAATTGGCTTATTTGAGCTCCTGCCTAGCAAGAACAGGATTAAAAATTATAGACCTTTAACCTCCCAGTCAGGTATTACTTGCACTACCTACTCTTCTCTTACACACTTTGCTTCTTCCTTCAAGGAGAAAAACAAAAACTCCATTTCGAAAAGTCCTATTGATTAAATTAGTGTTGATGCAGACCAAGTGACTGGTTATTATAATGAATATTAATATTTTATTCCTGTATCTATTTTTGCCTAATATTTTAAAAAAATAAACATAATTTATACATACAGCCCATGCCACCTATGTACTAAAGCTGGTCCTGATTTTCTAAGATAAATATTAAACATTTCTAGTAGGCATTTTATAATTTATTACATGATGTAGAAGAAGTTTTGGTAAGAAAATTATAAACAATTTCTAGGAAAACATTTTAAAGAAACTTAAAATTTTAAGTAAATGCTCAAATAAGAGAAGACCATCTAATTTTATAGTTTAGGAAATTTAAGATTCATAACCAAGTTTCTCCATTTGGGCTCAATGTCACACAATCATGAAATATGGCACAATCTGAAACACACATCTGAATACAAGAATGTGAAAAAATAGGTTTACGGTGGTGAGTACATGAAACACACAAAGCTACTCCAACAGTCATGACCTGCATGTTTTCTTCCACATGCACAACAGTAAGCCTACTTTTGCCCACCCTGTATCTGTTGAAGCTAAGGGTAATTATGTGATTAATGACCCTCCTCTCATCAGCAGATCAGCTCTCAACACAAGTAACACAAAAGAGGTTATCCATCAAATAGGCTTTCACAACTCACAAACCTCTTTAGGACAATTAACTCATTTGACTACTATAGATCAATAGAAAATACTTACCCAACAGAAACTAGTATAAAGGACACATGGAGAACAACTAAGGGGGGTGGAAATGGGAGGGAGGTGGGGAGCACGGGGGCGGCGGGGGGGCTGGGATGGGAGTGGGGGACAGAAAACTGTACTTGAACAAGAATTAAATTTTTTAAAAAAAGAAAATACTTACCCAAAGATTGTTCTCATAATAGAAGGCATCCAGAAGCTTGACTATATTTGGGTGATCACAAGATGCTAAAATATCAATTTCAACCATGTAATCTTCAAGTTCTTCTTCAGATTTGGTGTCAATCACCTTTGCAGCAGCTAAAACATTGGTTTCTTTATTCTGGGCCTAAAAATGTAAGTATAAAAAATGTCCCAATACATACTTGCTTTTTAAATTTTATTTTCAACTTTTTAATAAACTTAGTTTTTTAGAATAGTTTTAGGTTCACAGCAAAGCTAAGCAGAAAGTACAGAGAGTTCCCACAATACTCCGTTTCTACACATGCACAACCTTCCCCACAACCAAGGTTCTGCACCAGACTGGTATGTCTGTTATAATCAAAGCCCTATGCTGACACATTATCATCACCTACAGACTGAACCGTATTTACACTTGAATTCACTCTTGTTGCAATTCTATGGGTTTTGACAAATGTATGACATGTATCCACCACTGCATTATACAGAATAGTTTCACTGACCTAAAAATCCTCTATGCCCTACCTATTCATCCCTCCTCTTCCTATCCCCTGGCGACCACTGATCTTTTACTCCATAGTTTTGTTTTTCCGTCACGTCACAGAGTTGGAATTATATAGTATACATAGCATTTTCAGACTGGCTTCTTTCACTTAGTAACACGTACTTGAGGTTCCTCCGTGTCTGTTCATGGTTGGACCTCTTTTTTTTTTAAGCACTGAATAACAGTTCATTACAAAGATGTGCCAGTTTATGTATCCATCCACCTACTATAGGCATCTTGGTTGTTTCCAAGTTTCAGCAATCATAAAGAAAGCTGCTATAAACATACATTTTCAGGTTTTTGTGTAGACATAAGTTTCCAATTACTTTGGGTAAATACCAAGAAGCACAATTACTGGGTTGTATGGTAAGATTATGTTAGTTTTGTAACAAACCGCCAAACTGTCTCCGGAAGTGGCTGTACCATTTTGCATTCCCACCAGCAATGAACGAGAGTTCCTGCGGCACCACACTCTCACCAGCTTTCGGTGTTGGCAGTGTTTTGGATTTTTGCCATCCTAACATAGGTATGTAGTGGGATATCTCCCTGTTTCAATTTGCAATTCCCTTAATGGCATACGATGTCAAGCATTTTTTTATATACTCACTGACCATCTGTAAATCTTTGGTGAGATGTCTGCCCAGATCTTTTGCCCATTTTTAATCAAATTGTTGGTTTTCTAATTGTTAAGTATTAAGAGTTAGTCAGATATTTTGAATAATAGTCCTTTATCAGATATCCACTGCAAATATAGCATTCAGCAGAAGCAATGCCTACTTCAGTGTGGTTGGTAGGGTAATAATACAGATGTAATAATTTATAGTTTTAATTTGAACATTTTACCTAAAATGTCATAGGTATATTTGAGTGTGATATTGTTAGAAAATTACATGCTTATTATTTTATAATAAAAGATTTTTTAATAAAAAAGAGGCATTACTTGTGCCAGATCCTGTATTTTTTTCCAAGTTAGTAGCTTGTCTTCTTATTATTTTGACATACTTATTCTAAAATATAGCCTAAACATAAATATTAACTAAGGCATGCTATGCACCATGCTAAGTGCTCAATCATATCTTAAAACACTAATTAGGTTTTTTAAAGACATTTCAATATTGTATGTTATCACTTCAGCATAACTGTATCTATAACCTTAAAAAAAAAAAAACAGCACCCTGGCTGCTGTGGCTCAATGGATTGAGCACCAGCCTGCAAAACAAAGGGTTGCTAGTTCGATTCCCAGTCAGGAAACACTCCTGGATTGAGGACCATGTCCCCATCACGGAGCACACGAGAAGCAACCACACATTGATGTTTCTTCCCCTCTTTCTACCTCCTTTCCCCTCTCCCTGAAAATAAATACATAAAATCTTTTTTTTAAAAATGATCAAACTTTTAAAAGCTACTAATAAGGGTTTCAATAAATAAATGTCCTAATCCCACTTTTAAGAATGTATCATAAGAAGGTAATTTTACAAAATAAAAAATACACATATTTAAAATATCCATCAAAGCACTATTTACAGTAAGGGAAACTGAATCAACCTAAATGCCCATTCACAAGAACCTGCTTAAATCATCCAATATAATTCTATAATGAAACATTATGCAGCCTTAAAATTAACTGACTAATTAGTTAACATGTCCTAAGATGAAACAGTCTCCCTAACATATCAATGAATGGGAAAAGAGACAACTTGTTAAATATGAGAGGTATGTAATTTTAAAGAAACTACACATCCATGTTCACGTATGGAGAGCTGCCCAAGAAGTATCTGGAAAGACATCATTAGTAAGGATGGTGGAATTTCAGGTGCTTTTTTACTTTTTTTGTATTTCATATCATACTACTGTTTGATCTTCTAAAAATGGACATGTATTATTATTATCACAGAAACAACAAAGTATTTTTAAAAATCAGTATATGGGGTATTTCTTAGTGCTCTATTACCTAAATTTGGCAATGATGAAGAATAAAGAGGTATCAGCCTGCCTGTGGGAATTTTTTATCAAGAGAAAATTCTGATATGCCCTAAATTAAATTATAGTGGGCAAAAGCGAGAAAGAGACTGGAATAATTAACCAGTTAATAGCTGTGGGCCAACTAACAAAAGACCGCTCACATTTCTGAATGGACGCCGGAGCTTAGAATCAACCCCCAGGGTCTATTAGCCAACCACAAGACAACATAGGCATAAACTTTCAGGACTGCTGCCTATACCCCGTCAAAGCTAGTAAATATTTCTTCCTTATAGATAGTGTAACTATCACAAAACTGCCCCAACTTCACCTTCTCCCACCCCCGCCTGATCTGTAGCCAATATAAATTCTTTCAAAACACCTCAATCTTTCTTCCTGAAAACAGAACATATAAGAGTCCCCAACACCACCAGTACCACACTCGCGCTCATCCTTTCTGTCTAGCCGTGATGCCGGTGGTTTAGACTTTATGCCCCAGAACTGGTCCTTTCTTGGCTAGCACTTGGCTCAATAAAATCTTTCTTTCAAAAAATTTTTGGCTGTTAAGTCTTTTGTTTAACATTTTTAAGTACATTATTGCTTTATGTTTTATTTCCCTAGAAAAAAAATAGGGACAAAAATACTAATTACTAACTAAGCAACCCTAATGTTTAGGGTTCAGAGTTTATGTTTTGCATGAAAGATACCATCATACTGATTATCAGTACCACTCTATAAAAATATTCTAAACTACCAGATTTTAACAAATCTACAATGCCTTTAAGATATGCCATTATCTTATCCTCCACGAAGGGCGAAACACTTCCAATTAAACTATGTCAACACTTTACCATTTAGAATTTTTGGTATACATTTTTTAAGAACTCTTTTGGCCCTGGCTGGTGTAGCTCAGTGGATTGAGCGCAAGCCTGCGAACCACATGATCGCGGTTTGATTCCCAGTCAGGGCACATGCCTGGGCTGCATGCCAGTTCCCGGCAGGGGACTCACCAGAGGCAACCATACATTGATACTTCTCTCCCTCTCTCCTTCCCTTCCCCTCTAAAAAATAAATAAATAAAATGTTTAAAAAAAACTCTTTTGGACATATTTAGACAAAAATTGTTAGTATCTATTATCCTGGTTCATACATAAAAAAATTAAATACTTTTTAAAAGACTTTATTTATTTATCTTTAGGGGGGAAAGAAAGGGAGAGAAGGAGAGAAATATCAATGTATGGTTGCTTCTCATGTGTCCCCTGCTGGGAACTGGCCTGCAACCCAGGCATGTGCCCTGACTGGGAATTGAACCTCGATCGTGTGGTTCACAGGCCCACGTTCAATCCACTGAGCTACACCAGCCAGGGCAAAATTTAAATACTTATATTTAGGTTTTACTCTTCTAAATCACTTTCTCACTCAGTGTTATCTATTGTATGTGTTTTCTCCACAATATTATTCTCTGGTCATTAAAAGCTTGGTGGCCCTGGCTGGATGGCTCAATTGGTTAGAGTATCATTCCACTATGCCAAGGTTGCGGGTTTGATCCCCAGTCAGGGCATGTATAAGGATTAACCAGTGAATGCATAAATAACTGGAATAACAAATCAATATCTCTCTCTCCCTTCCTCTATAAAAATCAATCAAGCTAAAAAAAAAATCTTTGATACACCACTGCTCCTTAACTGCTGTCTCCAAAATTTTCTTTAAAGCCACTGTGTCCCACTTTGTAATTATAATGATGATACTACCTTTTTAAAAAAGATTTTATTTATTTATTTTTACAGAGAGGGGAAGGGAGGGAGAAAGAGAGGGAGAGAAATATTGACCTGCAAACCCAGGCATGTGCCCTGCCTGGGAATTGAGCCCAAGACCCTTTGGTTCAAAGGCAGGAGTTCAATCCACTGAGCCAAGCCAGCCAGGACTGATACTACTTTCTTGATCTTACCACAGGCGCTAAAAGATGTTTAGGTAACAACCAGGACTCCCATTCTTTCTTCAAGAGGTCTTTAAACAGTTTATTAATTGAAACATCAAGGGACTTTAACTGTATAACAGGGATACAACTAGTTCAATAACAGACAGATCATGATCTCTAATTACCTGGCCAAAAATAATATTGTGACATCAATCAATAAAAGACATATCCCAATTTTCAGAGGCATTAACAAGCAAAAAGCCTGTCATAACTGGTGAAAATACAGCATTAATTTGTCTCTCTAAGAAACATAACACAGTTGAGCCAAAGTAATTATAACTCTTCCTTCCCATAGCGAGAGGAAATAAGCCAGTGAAAGATAAGCCTTCCAAATCTCACCATTCTGATGTAACACTTGGGGAAGAAGAGAGACCAGAGGATCTGTCTGTGAAGACAAACACTGTAAAATATAAGCCTTTATAGGAGACCAAGACTACTGTTGAGTGGAGTTAAAAGTCACCCTACGTCTGCTTACTTACACTAATGTCCTCAGAGATTTTTAAAGATGAGTCTTTTATTTGTGAATGGAATAAACATGAATGGGGGATGGGTGGGCAGGATAGGGAATAACACTAGATAACCTCTAAAGTTATTTACAGTAACAAATTTCATTATTCTGTTCCCCTGGATATACTGATTAAACCAATAATGGTACCATTTGGTTTAATGTAAGTAATAAGTAGAAGTTACATTAAAAAGTATAGTGCCTCCTACATTACTGCTTGAAAATAACTTGATTCTTCATAAGGATCTAGTTCTAGAACACTCTGAAAATCAAATCTAATACAACACTGATAAGTACGTGATACTTTACACAAATATAATGAATGAATGTTAGTGTTAAAGAGAAATACTGTCATATAACCACTACCTAAAAGTATGAAAGTTCTTCACCTAAAGACAATGAAATAACTACACAAATGTTAATAAAAACAAGAACAGAATAATACATAGAGATAGTACTTTAAAATGATAAACTCTTCTCTAAGATCAGTCCTGATCTCTCAAAAATCACCGCTGCCCTGGCCAGCGTGGCTCAGGTGATCAGGTGTCATCCTGCAACTGAAAGGTCACCAGCTGATTCCCAGTCAGAGCACACGCCTGGTTGCAGGTTCGGTCCCCAGTAAGGGCATGTGCAAGAGGCAACCGATCAATGTCCCTCTTACATTATTTCTCTTTCTTTCTCCCTCCCTTCCCCTCTCTAGAATCAATAAAAGAAAAACCTGTAATAAAAATAAAAATCACTGTATTTTCATAAATCATGAATACAGCTTCGGCACTTTACATAAACAAATAGGGGGCTACAGAAAAACATGGCTTATTACGTGTCCTGTACTGATTTCATGTTCTTTTTTTTAAATATATTTTATTGATTATACCATTACAGTTGTTCTATTCCCCCCCTTCATTCCCCTCCACCTGCACACTCCCTCCCCCACCATTCTCCCCCCCTTAGTTTATAACCACGTGTCTCAAGTTCTTTAGATTCTATATTTCCCCCACTATTCTTGCCCTCCCCCCTATCTGTTTTCTACCTACCGTCTATGCTATTTTCTGTGCCTTTTCCCCCCTTCTCCTCCCACTCCCCTGTTGCTAACCCTCCATGTGTTCTTCATTTCTATGGTTCCACTCCTGATCTGGCTGTCCTCTTGGTTTGCTTTTGTTTTAGGTGTGGCTGTTAATAACTGTGTGTTTGCTGTCCTTTCACTGTTCATATTTTTCATCTTCTTTTTCTTATATAAGTCCCTTTAGCATTTCATATAATAAGGGCTTGGTGATGATGAACTCCTTGAACTTGCCCTTATCTGAGAAGCACTTTATCTGTCCTTCCATTCTAAATGAAAGTTTTGCTGGATAAAGCAATCTTGGCTGTAGGTCTTTGGATTTCATGACTTGGAATACTTCTTTCCAGCCCCTTCTTGCCTGTAAGGTCTCTTTTGAGAAATCCGCTGACAGTCTGATGGGTACTCCTTTGTAGGTGACTGTCCCCTTATCTCTTGCTGCTTCTAGGATTCTCTCCTTCATTTTGGTCTTGGCTAATGTAATTATGATGTGCCTTGGTGTGTTCCTTCTTGGGTCCAACTTCTTTGGCACTCTCTGAGCTTCCTGGATTTCCTGGAAGTCTATTTCCGTTGCCAGACTGGGAAAATTCTCCTTTATTATTTGTTCAAATATGTTTTCTACTCGTGGCTGTTTCTTTCCCCCTTCTGGTACCCCTATAATCCGGATGTTGGAACGTTTAAAGATGTCTTGGAGGTTCTTAAGCCTCTCCTCATTTTTTTGAATTCTCATTTCTTCATTCCTTTCTGGTTGGATGTTTCGTTCTTCCTTCTGGTCCATTCCATTGATTTGAGTCCCAGTTTCCTTTCCATCACTATTGGTTTCCCGGACATCTCCCTTCATTTCAATTAGTTTAGCCTTCATATGCTCCTCTAATTTGTGACTATAATCAACCAGTTCTGTGAGCATCCTGATAAATAGTGTCTTGAATTGTGCTTCTGAGAGGCTGGCAGTTTCTCGGTCCCTGAGAGTTATTGGCTCTGGGACTTTGAGTTCTTCTTGCACCATCTTTTGGGCTGTTCATGCCTGTTCCGTAGCAGGATCGGAGCCCTAAGGTGTTCACTAGAGCAGGGCAACTAAGTCGCTGGGTTGTGACGTTGTATGTGGGGGCGGGGTTAAAGAGGAGCAATGGCGTCCTGTCTGCCGCCTCCCCCCCCTGCGGCCCTCACTGGTGCCGCAGCTGCTGCTGTCACCGGGCCCACACGTTTTGTCCCACTGCACTCGAGTGTGCCACCGCCGTCAGCCCTCCACCACTGGGTTTGCCCCCTGGGGCCTGTGTGGTCCGTCTCACTGTGCGCCCGTGGTCAGTCTGCCCCGCACCCCGACTGGTTCCGGGCTGCCTGCGCGCCTAGGTCAGGGGATCTGTCCCGCCCGACCCTGCTCCGCTGCTGGCTCCGCCTCTCTTACCGTCCCCGTTGAAGGTTCGTAGTTGTCGGACTTCCATATAATTCCGTTTTCTGGCCTTTGGGTGTGTCCTAGTTCTCCAAACCTTTGTTGTATTCAAACTTGGTTGTGGGAGAAGGCACAGTGTTTCCACCTATGCCTCCATCTTGGCGGAAGTCTCTGATTTCATGTTCCAAATGGAGTAGGTAAAAACTACATCCTCTTATATTACTCTTGTTTCAACAGTGGCTACCTTCCTAGATGGTGAGAACACAAGTAATTTTTGTAATTTCATTTATTTTCTTTCCATATTTCTAAGACTCTCTGATACTTTCAATAATGGGAAACATTTTTTTAATTTAATTATTGGGGTGACATTGATTTGCAAAACCATAAAGGTTCAATAAAACATCATTTGCATCCTGCATCATGTAACAGAAAATATATTTTAACTAAGTTCTCAGCTGGAAACTGAAAGACTAGCCCACAAAATATGAGTGATTTTAATACCACAGAGGTGCTACTCAATCAAAGGGGGAAGGAAAAAAGTTAGATAAGTACAAAACGAATCTAAAAGATAAAGAAAAGAAGAGATTAATTCAATCACTTCAATAACCACTGGGACCAATGCTATTGATGTGGAGGATTTATTTGACCTCAAAGGTATTCTTCCTCCCACTGAGACAAGAGGTCCCTTACCGTCCAGTGTGTGAATCCAACCACAATCTAAAAGTTAAACAAACTGAATCACAGTTCATCAACATCTACTACATGCAAGGCATTAGATGAAGCTGAGGAAACACAAATACAAACCCAACACCCCATGAAAATCTGTTCTCAGAAAGAAATACAATATACAAATCTACTATGCTTGCCCTGCCTGGCACAGCTTAGCTGGTTGAGCATCATCTCACAGAGAAAGGTCTCCAGTTCAATTCCTGGCCAGGGCACATGCCTGGGTTTCGGGCCTTGTCCCTGGGCTTGTGTGAGAGGCAACAGATTGATATTTCTCTCCTTCTCTTTCTCCCTCCCTTCCTGCTCTCTAAAAATAAATAAACTCTCTTTAAAAAAGTATGCTCAAGAATCAGTTCTGCTAAAATCAATTCATTCTTCCAAGAAATACATAGGAGTACCTTCTACGTATGTCAGGCACTGTTCCGGATGTTGATGGTGTAAAAAGATACAAAATGCCTGTCCTCATGATACTTATTATTTGTGGGCAGAGGATAGTCATTAGGCAAATCAAAAAAAAGAGTATGTAAGTGATTAATACTGTGGAAAAAAATAAAGAAAGATGAGGAAATGACAGGGATTACACAGGGAAGAAGTTACAATTTAAATAGGGTACAATTTAAATAGACTTCACTGAGAAGATATTTGAGCATATCAGTATCAATAAAGTTCAATGATTATTTTTATGTTTTTTGAACTATGTCATTAAATTGGAAATTTTAGTATTTTGCAAAGAAATGGGGTACAAAATCTCAAGTTTCAAGTATGCTGTTCTATAAAATAGTATCCATTATGCTATGAAATGACGTTATTCTTCGAGCAATTACCTTGGGCCAAACACTGTTCTCTGCATTCTCCACTTATTAGCTTATTTAATCTTTGTACAGGGCCCAGCCAGAAGGAAGAAACCATATTGATTATTTTAACAGAAAATTTAATAAAAGTAATTACTGACTCTGTTGGTAACTAACTAAAAAGATAAAAAGAGAAGGTGAAGGAAGTTACTACCCTTCTGGGAGGTAACAACCGCAGGAAAAAGCTACTACCCCCCAAGGACCAGAGGAGCCAAAGGAAGGGTCTGGAATTATTAAAACTCAGAAGCTTGGAAGAAAGATTCTGCAGAGCTGAAACTCAGATCCCTGAAGAGATAGTGTTGCTCGGCTGCTACTTGCATCTCTGAACTTGGAAGAGGGGTCTTATGGGACTAGGGTCCCTTTTGAGGAAGTGGAGACCAGCCAACTGGAGCTGGTGTCATGAAGGGTTATGATGAGATTAGCTCTGCATGTGTTGCAAAACCTACAAACTGGATTCAGCTTCTGTTGCTGGGGTGAGGAATTTCCACTAGAATGATGACCATAGCAACAGGAAAGCAGACAGGAAGCCCACAGGAAACAAAGAGAGAGGTGCAAGTCCTTCCTTCCTCCTCCTCCTTACAGCCTCCCTCTAGTGCTCCATAATTGTGAAAACTAAAAGTGAACAGCCAGCAAGGTAGCAAAGTGATTTGCAAAATGGTTAAAATAAAAAATACACAAAAAACAAAAGAAAGACATTCAATAGGAACATGAACAAGAGACTTCAACACAAAAGAAATCCAATTTACCAATACACCTGTGAAAAAGAATTATTAGTAGTCAGAGAAAAATTAATTAAAACCACAATAAAAAATATAGCAACATCAGATTGTCAAAAGTGAAACATTCTGATGATATCAAACATTAGCAAGAATGCAGAGCAAGTAAATTCTCATATGCTGCTGGTAGGAGTGTAAATTGGTAAAGCTTGGCATCATCTAGTAAAATTAAAGATACACCACCCTATAACCCAGCAATTCTACCCGAGTTAAGTCTTGGCGAAACTCATGCATATATGCATCAGTATTGTGTATAAAAGCCAAAAGCTGGAAAACACTGATATACCCATTAACAGTACAATGGTAAATAACTGGTTATATAATCATATAACGGAATTCCATGCAATAGTGAAAATGAAGGTAACTACAGCTCTAGGCAACTCAACAAAGATGAACCTCACAAACAGAATGCTGACTTTGATAGAGGCAAGACACTAAATACGATCCCATTCATATAAAGTTCAAGTGCATTCAAAACTAAACTGTAGTATTTCAGGGTATATACCTACAAGGTAAGCTATAAAGAAAAGCAAAGAGATGAATAACCTAAAGACAGGACAGTGGTTTCCTTTAGAGGAAGAAAGGATCAATTTAGATGGAAGGTGAAAGCGATTTTGGGGTTCTGGCAGAATTCCTTGACTCTGATGATTAACATCAGTTCACTTTATTATTATTTGCTAAATGTACACATAATTTTCATAATTTTTAAAACAAAGATTATATATTTCACTAGTTTCTTAAAGGTATGCACTCATCAGTGCCATAAAAAGAAACATTTGCACCCAGCACAGTCAGGAAGTCAGCTTCAACTCAATACATAATTTTATGTCACTCCTTTTTATTTCCTGTTAAAAACAACAGAAATCCAAATGTAAAAACACAAAAAAAACCTGTGAGGGATATTACATATCTTCATTTACATGCCAAATAATAGTAATTTTTTTTAATTTTTTTATTTATTGATTGGGGGTTGGGAGGAAAGACATCAATTTGTTGTTCTACTCATCGATACATCTGTTGGTTGATTCTTCTATGTGCCCCGACCAGGGATTGAATCTGCAACCTCGGCATAATGGGATGCTGCTCTAACCAACTGAGATACCCAGCCAGGAATAATACAACATTAAAAAAGAGAAAATTTAAAAATAAAAGACAGATAAAACACAGACTTAAAAAAGAGAAACAGATCAAAATACGGAAGATGTTTCAGGCAAGCAAGTAACTGTTACACAGTTGTGTAGTGCTGAGCTGAGTGGAAAGAATACAACTATGTGTTGGAAAAATTCCAAATAAACTAAGTATACAAGATGATTGCCTATTCATAATTTAATCTTTGTAACAGTTACTACTTTCCCTAAGTAAAAGATAGTTAGAATCAATTTTAAGGAAGTTTTCTACTGCATACAATATTAAGGTTTAATAGCTTTTCCCCTCACACTGAAAGAAGTTTATAAATCTGAAATTTCTAGAGTATCTTGGAAAACAAAAACTTTCAGGAAAAACAGCTCAGATAAGCTTAAATTTTCTTTTTTTTTTTTAAGATTTTATTTATTTATCTTTAAAGAGGAAGGAGAGAGGGAGAGAAACATCAATGTATGGTTGCCTTTTGTGCGTCCCCTGCTGGGAGTTGGCCTGCAGGGAACCAGCCTGCAACCCAGGCATATGCCCTGACTGGGAATTGAACTGCGATCCTCTGGTTCGCAGGCCCGTGCTCAATCCACTGAGCTACACCAGCCAGGGCTTCAAATTTTCTTTTAAAGAAATCTCAGAGCCTTGGAAGCACAGAATAGTGAAATGAAAAGATGCAAAGAATTCATGGTCTTCAAATATCACACTGAAACAGTCAAGGAGCCCACAAAAATTACTCTCGACACACTCTCGACACAATTTTATAGTGTTCGATGACATAGTCTCTTCTTTTTCAGAAAATTTTAATTAGTGTCTTACTGTGGAAAGATATGTACACTTTGCAGTCATTAAGTAATTAAATCACAGAGCACTGCCATGTCCACAATCATCCTGTGCAATGGGAAAATAGGAAAATGGTTCTCTATTGCTCTGGCCAGGTAGCCCACCTGGTTAGAGTGTTGTCCTGATACACCAAGGTTGCAGGGGTCAGGGCACACACAAGAATCAGCCAATGAATGCATAAATAGGTGGAACGACAAACTGATGTTTCTCTTTCTCTCTCTCTCTGTCTCTTTCTCACCCTTCCCCAAAATCAGCAATTGTTTTTAAAGTATTTTTTAAAAGAAAACAGTTCACTATTTTCATAGGTCCCTTTTCCTGCCCTCCTATATTTTGCTTCTGAGTTTAAACACAGAACAGTAATTTCTATCACTTACTGCGCCCTTCTTATGTGCCTCTCATATACTATCTGCTTTACTTTTCACACACTGAGGAAGTCTTACTGATGAGGAAAGTGAGACACTGAACAATTAAGTAATCTGTCCAAGCTGAAAGGCTGCTATTGAGGGTCCAAGATAGGACACCACTCCTGAACCAGTGTCTTAACACTGCAGTGTGCCTCCTCCACAGATCATCCGTGCCATGGGAACTGCCCATCGTTACCCACTGCCGTCTAACCGCAGGATTCCAGATGCCTCAAAAATTTGTTTCTGCCTTTCCTAGATAAATCCATACTAAAAGAACTCTAATGGGTGAAGAAATCTAAACAAACATGTGGGTATATCTATGATTTCCAGATTTTAAAAAAATGGAGGTCCAGAGAAGTGTTCTGTTCAGCCACCACTAAAACACAGTTCCCAAGAGTGATCTCCCCACTGCACAAAAAGCCCTTCCCTCCCACCATATATCTATTCTTGCCACAAGCACTGATATGCTCCACACAAGCACTAAAGTTTACTTTGCCAACTTTCATAGGATACAATTAACTCCAAAAGCACTCACGGGTAGGTAACAGACATTCTTTAACAAATAGAAAAATGCACTAATGTGCTAAGGCAATTGACAAACCCAAATGTGTATCCTAATTTTGGCTCCTGGTTTTATCATAAAAACAAACACTAACCATAACATGTACGAGTGACCACGTGGACAATGTGTTCATCAAGCACACGGAGAGGAGTGGCTATTTCAGCCTGGGTAAGGAATGAGAAAGTCAAGAAGCTGTGAGATACGTCTGAGGCAAGGCAGAAACTGGAGTGTGCTGGTGTTTAGAAGAGAGGGAAAATTCTATCATTTTCTACCAATGGATATTAAAGTAAAAACAACCACCAATATGGGTTCAGAAGACCAGAGTTCAAATCTAGACTGTGACTGGTGTGACTGAACGATTTCTAAGTTTCAGTGTCCTCCTCTGTGAAATGTAGATCTTACTGACCGGTCCACCTCACAGGACCTGCACTGGGCCAACTATGTGAAAGTGCTTTGAGAACTGCAAAGTCCAAAACTGCAACATAAACATTGTTTATGTTTTCACTCCTAGGCAACCCTGTGGATCTTCCCCTCTAACCTGTGTCTCATATAAACCTCACCCATCAGGATGCAAATATTCCAATGACATCATTCATTTACCCATGAGATAGTAAACAGTTAACATTAATGTCTTCAGGTTGAAACATCAAGCCTTTCTACCGAAATATATATATTTGTGTATAAAAACACGCACATATATATATAAAATATGTGTGTTTTTAATTTCTTGGTCATTGACTTCTGGTCAATGGTTACTCTGAAACCAATACCAGATGCAGGTCTTCCTGAAATTTTCTATCAGAAATCCCACTCCATTTCATAGTAGGTCATCAGCAGCCAACTCAAGAACAGCCTCCTAGTGGCAATCACTGTGCCCTCATCCCAAAAGAGTGGTTATATATTAGCTATAGACACAACCAAGTGTATGCCCTGGACCCTAAAAAAGAAACTGTTCTAGTGCAATCACACACAACGAGTGCAGACAGCTAGTACACAAACACAAATCCACTGAAAAGTAACTCATAATAAGTGTAACGATGCTTGAACACTCGAAGGCCACAACCCGACCCCTGTTTTAAATTAAAGAACGCCCCCCTCCTCCCTTTCGAGCTGGACAGTGCAGCCTGTGGAACCGCGCCTCCCTCTAGCAATCACTCTTTAAAACTACAGCCAGGCCCCATTTTGTTCAACCCGAAACCCTGCCGTCTTAGCCACTCCTCGGATGATAGCCTAAAGTTTCAACGCACGTTTACGTCGTCAAAAACCTGGGCAAGACCCGAGGAAGGGACAAGAGGGGCAGAAATCCTCGCGCCACTCCCGGACAGTGGTAACTTCCCGTTTCCCCCTTACCTTGTACACTTTACCAAAAGCTCCGTCGCCCAATTCTCCTATAATTTCCCAAAACTCCTCAGGGTTCAGGTCCCTCTTCACGTGTTCGTACTGCTTCTTCTTCTTCTCGCTCCCCAACTTGAAGATCTTACGGAAATTGAAGAAGGACATTTTTCCTGCTAATAGAGTTCCTGGCACTTAAGGACTAAAGCAATAATAAAAGGCAAAGTTTTTCCTCCCTCCTCTCCCGCGGGAGCCTGGCGGGCGGCTGCGGGCGCGGGCTCTCCCGGCTCCCGCCGCTCGGTCGGGCGTCCCCGGGGAAGGCGGGGCACGACTCGGGCTCCGACCCACTCAGTGTGGGGGGGCTGTGCGGGCGGTCCCTCCGCCGAGCCCGGCCCGCGGGCCGCGCGGTGGGTGACTTGCCCCCAATCGGCCCTAGGGGTCGGCACTCGTCCGGATTTTCGCCCCGATATAGCCCGGCCCGACGGGTCCCAGCGGTCCAGACGCCCGAGGTCGCTGCGGCTTAGGCCCGTTTCAAGACGAGTCTCCAGGGGCGGCGGCCACTCCGGGCAAGGGACGCGGCCGGCGACCTCGGAGCCCGCAGCCGACAGACCGCGCTCTCCCGCCTCGGACCGCGAGCCCGAGGTCCCCTCTGCAGCTGTCTTCTCCCGCGGCGCGAGGCCCGCGCGTCCCCTCGGCTCTGGGGAACCGCCGCCGCCTCCTCTCTCCCTCCCCAGCCCACTCGCTCCGGAGCGCGCGCCGGCGCCGACGCCGACGCCAATGCCGCAGCGCGCCCGCGCGCTCCCCCGGTCGCGCGCCCCGCTCACCGCGCTGGCGCGGGGGCGTGCCCTCTGGCCCCGCGCACGCGCGTTGAGCTCGTCGCGTTGAGCTCGTCGTGTTGCGCTCAGCATGCTGACGGTTTTGAGGGGCTCACGAACGTGCGGCGCTGGGTGCGACGTGGACGCTTGACATTTGTCGTTCTTTGCGCGTTGTTCCTCGTTTGCCCTATTGAGCTCTAAATTTCTACCAGCCCACGGCTTTAGTGAAGTTCCCTCAGCGGGCACTACCCTGTTGGTTTTGCTAGAGGATGTTGCCTCCATTGTGGATCTGGGAAAATTTGAGCGGCCCCAACTGTGGCCCGAAAGTGGACTTTTTTTCACTCTCAAATGGGTCCAACAGTACAGTGAGAAGGAACTATGTGTGGTGGCTGGGGGCTTTGGAGCCAGAGATTACCAGCTCTGTGACCCTGAGCGGTAACCTTTCCCAAACTCAGTTTTTCATTATGGAAAGGAATAAATGATGCAACGGATTTAATCCCTTTACTCAGTACCTGCAGCAGCAAATCCTCGATTTTAGTTCTTGCTGTTGTTACAAATGTTCAGGTAGGATAGATACATTGAAAATCACCTAAGCCCCGGCCAATAGCTCAGATGGTTAGAGCGCTGTCAGCATTCACTAAGGTTGCAGGTTATCAGAACTCATGAAGATGCACCCAATGGCCCTGGCTGGTGTGGCTCAGAGGACTGAGTACAGGCCTGGAAGCTAAAGAATCACCGGTTTGATTCCCAACCAAGGACACATTCCTGGGTTTAGGGCTAGGTTCCCAGTAGGGTGTGTGTGAGAGGCAACCACACATAAATGTTTCTCTCTTTCTTCCTCCATTGCCCTCTTTCTAAAGACAATTTTTTTAAAATCGTAAAAAAAAAAAAAAGCAACCAATGAATACATCAACCTCTCAATAAGTAAATAAATAAATTCAATTGTTTAAACCCACTTCTTGGTTGATGACCACCACACTCCCTGAGGGTAAATCTACCTCCTTTTGGCCACTGCCACAGCTGTATTCCCTTGCAACCCTTCCCCACTTCACCTGGACCACCTACTAAGGCTTTGGCCTCCTGATCTGCCTCCAGCCCCCTTGGACAACACCGGTGGAACACTGCTTGGGCAATGTGGGCGTAGCCTAGAATCTATCAGATAGTGACCTGACTTCCTGTCCTCCCCCAGGAGGGAGCATTTTCAGAGCAGCGGTTGCTCCTCACTGTATCTAACTACCTGACAACATTCCTGGCATATAATAGGAAGGCAGATCCCCTGAATGAATGGAGGTTATCTGGAGCAGAGGCCCAGTTACTATCTATATAATTCCCAAACATTTTGCCCTCAAGCCCCAAAATGGTCTAACAAAACCCTTGTTCCAGTAAGAGGTTAGAATGATTTTGTTTCTCAAGATCCCTCTCTTTTTTAATAGTTTTATTGAGGCATAATTGATATACAATAAACTATATATTTAAAACATATACTTTTATGTTTTGGCAGATAGATACACCTGTGAAAGCAATAGTCTATATTATCATTTATGTAGGTAGCACTAGATGTAAAGGCAATACACACTCCTTGTGGAAAACTAATAAATTCACAAAGAATAAAATAAGAAGTACTTTAATTCTACCTTCCAGAGATTACCATTGGTAAGATTATATTATAGTTCCAAACAGGACTTTTGGCTGTGGATTAATTTTTTATGTGGACTAAATTATATTGCATATAAAGGTTTGCATTATACCATTAGTAATTGTTTTCTTCAAACCAGCAATATTTTTATTATTTTAGATAAAACACTGATAAAGATCTGTTTGCAAATCCTTTTCCCCATATTTGATTATTTCCTTAGGCAAATTACCAGAAGTGAATTTGGGTCAAAGCATTTAAGTCTGTTTCCTTTTTGTTCTTATCAAAATAGAAAAAAAGTTTCTTGTTTTCTCAAATTAAAAGATAGCATATCTTTGTTGTAAATTAATTGAAATAACACAGAAATGAACTAGGAAGCTGTCTGTAAGTTTCTCCTTCTGCTTTCCCCTACCCAACTTCAGCCCCAGTCTAGCCACTGTGAAAGTTAAGCCTATGAACATGAGGGAACTTTGGGGGTAACCAAAAAGTTTTAAAACTTGATTGTAGTAGTGAATGTGCAACTGTAGACATTTACTAAAAATAATTAGATTGTATACTAACAGTGGCTGATTTTTTTGGTGTGTAAATTATACTACAATAAAGCTGCTTTAAAAAAGTTAGATATATAGAAATATATTATAGATATTTAATTAAATTTTTTCTATGCATACACTTTTCTAATATAAAAATGGAATCCAATATGGATCATGGGTGTCTTTCTATGCGATTACAAATAGGTCTATCTAATCTTTTTTAATATGTGCATGGAGTCCCAGGTATAGCTGTACCATGATTTATTTAAGAATTTCCCTGTTGGTAGTCATTTAGGTAGTTTCCAAATTTTTGTCATCATAAACAACACTGCAGTGAGCATGTGTATATAAGCATCTTTGGGTATTTGTCTCATTATATTTCCTTAAGATAAAATACAAGAAGTGGAGCTGTGGAGTCAAAGACCATAGTCAGAATGCTTTTACCTGTATGGCCATGTTGACCTCTAGCAAGGTTATACTAATTCACACTCCTACTAGCAATATATGAGAATGCCAGTTTCATCACACCCTGAATAGCACCAAGGGATTATCTCATCTTTTTAATTTTTGTCAAGCTGATAGTCCAAAATAATCTCTCATTTACAATTCTCTAATTGTTAATGATGTAACATCTTTTCATATGTATATTAGCCACCTCTATTTCTTATTTTATGAATTGACTCATCAGTGAGTAACATGAAATGGCATTGGTAGTATTGTATAAATGAGGTGATCAAGTTTGACATACTTTAGTGAAATGGTGATGGCATTAGTAGTAGCTTATACATTTTTTCCATGATGTTATAGCCACAGATATTATTTAATAATACCAATGAGATATCACTTAAACAGATACAGATTTTCCCAGTGAGCGCTGGGAGCCCGCTGGGAAATGGCCCTGATATATATATGGTTGTATTATTTGTAAAAGTGAAGTTTAACCAGTGACCATGTAAAGTATTTATTTCTTACACAATTTTTTGGCTCCACTCACCTTCGAAAGAGTTTAAGACATGCTCACTAACAGCTTAGTGAGAGGAGAACCATCTTCACAATTTGCCAGCTGACGAACCTTAACTAAAAATAATAAGGATATCATTTAAAATTAAAAATTGAATATGTACTTCCCTGGCCAGGTGGCTCAGTTGGTGGAGTGTTGTCCCATACACCAAAAGGTTGCAGGTGTGATACCTGGTCAGGGCACATGCCTAGGTTGCAGGTTCAATAACCTATTGGAGACGCATATGAAAGGCAACCAACCATTGTTTCTCCTTCTCTCTCTTAAAAAAAAAAACAATAAATATATCTTTGGGTGAGGCTTTTTAAACAATTTTTGACTGAGTATATATTGAGTGCTTATTACAAGCCGGCACTGTGCTAAATGGTTCCCACACACTTCATTTAAGTCTCAGTTAAATCTCACATCAACCTTATGACGTAGGTACTATGATAGCCCCCCAAAAAGCGAGGAAAACTGAGACAGAGATACTCAGAGACAGTCATGGCAGATTGGAACTGGAATCCACACCTTGGAAAACCCAGCTCCTTAGCACTGAACAACTGAGATTGTCTCCTTAGCCTGCTGAGCTTCTGCAGTAAATAGCTGTCTCACAGGGACGTTGCCATCCACTGCTGTTTCTTTCTCCTTTCCTTCTTAACTGGAAAACATACCCTACTCACTGTCTCCCCTTTGTCCTCCCAAGCATGCATGTATGTGTATATATGTGTATATGTGTTTATAGGTGAATATGTATGTGAGTGTACATTGTAAATGTGTGGAAGTATATGGGAGCATGTATGTTTGTGTGTGAATATGTGTGTGAATATGTGTATGTGGGTATTTGAGGGTGTGTTTGTGTGTAGGCATGCGTACATCTGAGTGTATTGTGAGGGTATGTGTGTTTCTCCCTCTAGACGGGGAGCACTTTGAGGAAAGGGGCTCCGTCTTGCTCATCCCTACAACCCCTGCACCTAGCCACGCATTTTCCTACTCCATAACTTTGTGTTGAATAATGAAAGAAGTTTATACCTCCTCAATGCAAATTACATGCCAATTCTTTTCCCTTCCTTATTTCTAATTTAGGCAGCAAACTTACTAGTGAGTTTTTAAATGCTACTGTGAAGGTTACATGGAAGTAGCACATTCCTCTGGTGTACAGGACTGTGGGGGAAATACATTTGTCTATACTTGTGGAGTCATATTTTTAGAAAGAATTTTTTTCAGGTAGTTTTAAAAAGTAACCTGTAATCATGACCATTATACTCCTGAAATAGAATTGTGTGTCATTCAGAATAGGATTGTGTGTCATTCAAAAATTCCAAATAGGATTTTTGGTCATTTTTTTCCTACTTTAAAAGTAAACAAATCACCTAGTAAGCTATTTTTGTTTCAGAAAGGGAACCTAAAAATATCTTCCCTTTGACTTCATGTCCCTTTCTGCGTCACACCGAATTATTACACTCTCACTCCCACCCTCTCCTCATCCTTAGCTGCTTCAGCTGAAATGAGTCATAAACATTTGGCAGTGGTAATGGCAAGACTTAACATACTCAAATCTGGAGGAATTGAAAAACAAAACCTGTACAGACATAGTTCTTTTACAAGTGGCACTCACACTGCAGTTTAAAAACCTAGGCACCATAACTTCTTTTGAGCTTTAAGGACTTGAGTGGTCAATATCGGATTCATTTCATTCAGACATTAAGGAGGTGCAGCGGTCAGGCAGTCAATCCTTCGGAGTTAGTAAAAGTTTTGTGCTGTTCTGTTGTCCATACTTTTATGTATTGAAATTCTATCTTTGTTGCATAAGGGAAACAAGTTGGATGTGATAGTTTTGGGCACTGACTCAAAATTATTTGTCCCATCATTAACTAGCTCTGTGGGCAAGTCACTACTCTCTGACTTTCACTTTTAACAGAGGTGGCTTCAGGGAGATGAAACAATCCAGAATGACCCAGAAAATAAGATATCTTCTAAGGGACAATTTGGTAGTAGATTGCTTCTTCGATGTGATCTCTAAGAGCCCTTGCAATGGTAACACTCTGTTTTCATTGTGCCCCTAACTTTAGTTTCTTACACACATACTGGTAACTGTGTCCATTTTTAAGGATACAATTGTGACTGAAGAGTAAATCAATGCAGTCAGGAATTTCAAAAAAAGAAGGACTTGTATATTGAAAGTCATTGAGAATCCTGTTTCTACCGAAAACTATTATTGGAATAACCCTTCAGAGATTTACCTTAAGATAGGAAAGCCTGACACATGCCTTGGGATTGGAGAGGGTGGGGGATATTTTCAGAGTAATGTCAGAGGCTATCTTCCAAAGAAATGTTCAAGTTTTCCCTGCAAGGAAATAACAGGTTCTTACTGCCACCTTATAATCTTCCTCCTTAACTCTTTTTTTTTCAATTTTTATTCAATTATGAGGGTGACATTAGTTAATAGGACCGTATAGCTTTCAAGCGTGCGTTGCTAGGATACAAGATCTGTATATTGCACTGTGTGCCCTCCTTTAATTCTTCTCATCTTTCTGAGCAGCAGGTTTTTAATGAAAACTTTATTACTGCACATTCCTGTTTCACAAAGCTGCCACAATCAGAAACCAATGTTTGTGACATGGCCTGTTTGTCTGGGAAATCACAGCCTTTTCTATTTCTGTGGCTCATGTTTCATGCTGCTGCAGGAAGAAATTAACCAATACAGGTTCCTACTAGAGTTGTATCTATTTTCGACTTTTTAATCCATGTGAACTTTATAAAATGGCCATTTCTAACAAAAATGAACCAATCACTTGTGATCGAGGGTTCGGCTGAATAAAAAATATATATTCCAGAGTTGACCCTTCAACTTTCTAGAGTTGCCATCTCCTATGCACTCCTTCACTTAACAGACGGTCTCAATTTTGTACTATTTGCTAGGCAGTATCCTGCTGTATACCCCAGTAGGGATGACTGGAGAATCGGTCAGAACCAAAATATTTAAAAAACAAACAAAAAACTGCAGCCTCTTGGAATGTATAGTCTCGATGGTTAAGTGGGGTGTAGACAAGTAATAAAAGGCAGATGTTATCTTCTAACCCAGTGATTCTCAACTGAGGGTGATTTTGCTCCCCTGCCCCCCCCCCGGGATATTTGGCAATTTCTGCAGATTTTTTTTGGTTGTCACAAGTGGAGGGGGCCGGGGCTAACGGCATCTGGTAGGTAGGGGCCAGGAATGCTGCTAAACATCCTACAATGCACAAGGCAGTTCCCCATCGCCACCTCCAGCTAGGAATCATCCAGCTCAGGTCGACAAACCCTGAACTAATCTTTAGTATTAGAGATCAGGGTATTGGCTACGCTCAAGGGGACAGTTACTAGGGGAGGACACAGTGAGACACTTCTGGATGCTAATTACATGGGTGAGTTTATTATGCAAAAATGCACTAAACAGTGCTCTTATTATGATTTGCATGTTTTTCTGTGTGTATAATTTTAACATATAGCCACTACGTTTTTTTGAAACTCACCCTGTCAAGAGGTGAGGGGGACAGCAGTCTACGAACCTTCCCCTTGAATCCTGGAGCTATGACTGCTTAACCCATGTGACACGGCAGAAGTGACACTCCCAGTTTCCAGATCCATTACTTAAGAAATTGGCGGTTTCCACTTCCTGTCACTTGGGACGCTGAGTCTTGGGAACTAGCCATCATGCTTCGAGAAAGCCCAAACGACCCAGGAAGAGAACTACGCAGGGAGACCTGTGTGGAGAGGAACACAGGTTCCAGGCCCGCAGCCCTGGCTGAGCTCCCACCTACCAGCCACGTGAGAATATCATCCTGAAGTTCTCTCCCAGCCTCTAGGGGAATGACCCCAGCTGACATCAGGTGGAGGAGAGCCAGGACTTCCCTACCGAGTCCCGGACACGCTGCACATTCGTGAACTAAATAAACAACGGCTGTTCACTTACAGCACTGCATTTTAGGGAGGTTTGTTATGCAACAATCTGTAATTGAAACAATATTAGGTCCATCAAAATTTTACTTCAAAAAGGAGTACTATAGCCATATAACTTTGGGAAACTCTTGGTTAAATAAAGTTTTAAAGTTTCTTTTTCTACAGAACTTTTAATGGGATATGTGTTTTATATTTCTGCACAGGAGTATCTTGTATTTCTCAAACATTTTAACCCCAGAACATGTCTCTTATTTATTTTCTAATACACATCATTTTATGACAAATTTTAAAAAGCAAAATGCAGCATTCTAAAAAACCCAAAATTTACTATTGAAACTAATTCCTAAGAGTTGGCTGTGCTACCATACATGCAAGAATTAAAGAAACCATCACATATTTTGAAACAGTTAACATCAGAGGCCTTACAATCTCACTGTATGTAGTAGCCCCCCCCGCCCCGCCCCACAAAGCTACAACCTGCTTTTTTTTTTAACAGTATTTTTCTCTACAAAAATCGGTACAGTTTTTACACTGAAGCTATCGAGATAGTGAGCTGCACTTGAACTCAAGTTCTCGGCAAAGCCATTGCCTGAGCACTCAGACCCCACACACATCACTGCAGGAGAGCCGGGTGCTCTTCATCTGTGTCCTCTTCCTCCTCCTCCCCTTCCTCTTCTGCCTCCTCCCCATCTCGTGGTTCCTTCTTCTGCTTGGAGCACCGCCCCCCCCGCCCCCCCCTGCCAGGGGCCTTTTCCCACTTCACGTTTCCCCGCTCCGCACGGTGCCCCGCGGTGTCGTGTTCCCACTTCTCCCTTAGCTCAGCTGCTTTCTGTCCACATGGCTATTTGTCTTTGGCCGACTGTTCAGACCCCATTTCACCCGATTTTTTTTTTATTTTTTTATTTTTGCAGTATCCCCAGTTGATACCCCGGGGAGTTCGCTTTTGATCTTTGGGTGACGTTCAGGGCCGAGCAGGAAGCAGGCGGATGGAGGCCGTTCTGGAGCATCGGGATCTTTTTTCTTTCCTGCCTGTCACCTTTGGGAGGAACGTGGTTTTTCGTCTCCCTGTCACAGCGAGCTTGGTCACTCAGTCACACCTTCGAACTTTGACTTTTTCTTTGCAGACACCGTCTGCCATCTCTCCGAACATTTCTTGGAGAATTCGGAAAAATCGACGGGAGAGGCTGGGTGCTTCCGTGCTCTTCCAGGCAGGTTCGCGCGAAGAAGGCCCTGCAAGGACCCCTTGCCCCTCGGCTTGCTGGGGTCCCTTTTACCGCTGGTGGTGACGGGTGGCATCTCCTTGGTGGCAGGTTTTCCTGAGACTCCCGCAGTGAGGCCGCATCTGACCAGAATGCGTCTCTCCCTGGGCTCTCAGAGTCTGTTTTAAAGTGCCGTCTTGCAAGATTGGTTGGTGTTAAAAGGACCAGACTTCAAGGAAACCAGACTAACCTTTCAGTAATTCAGTAAACTGACAGTTTAACCCTTAAAATTGCAGAGTTAATATAGGGTAGTTTCGGCTGGAAAATGCATATGTAATGTAGTCAATCCTGGTAATCAGGTGAGATACCTTAAACTTGCCTAATGAAATTTTTTGAATTATGAGAAGTTCCAATGGCAGTTTAAAAAAAAACACTTAGATGGCATCTCAGTAGTTATTTCAAAGTCCCTGAGATCAATGGCTACATAAATATATATATTTTTTAATTTAAACCGTTTTACTTGGAAAGTAATACTAGCAATTATACTTAGATGTTGAGTGTTATAGAATGCCTTCTTTGCTCCCTTAAATTCTCACTTGACCTTAAATTTAACTACACAACATATTTCTAGTACACTGATACAAATTTACGTCATTGCCTATTGATTTGTCCAGAGCTTTGATTTGTCCAAAAACAACATTGGACTGAAGTGGATAAATTGAGAATTTATATCCTGTCTCATATCTAGTGAAATTCAAGTTTATTCTTAATTGTCACCACCCAAAATCAAATGGAGGTTTTGTTTTGGTTTTCTTATCAAAGACCAATTCCCATTCCTCCCTCCCCACTCAGTTCCCCCACATCTCAGCTCAGATAAACCACTTTGGCGTGAGAGAATTTTGGAATAAAAACTTCAGCATCAAAGCACAGCATTATACAGACCAGGATGCCGACCCGTTCCCAGGTACCCTTTGGTCACCATTCTCCTTTGAGGGCCTTTACTAGAGCCTGACACGGGAGATGGCATTCTCTGGTCCCTCTTCCTTATTCCACGCTGGATATGCCTTAGATCAACACTGCCCAGATTTCCACCCCTGACCTCACTGCCAAGTCTAATCTACCCTGATCTACGCCTGATTGCTAGAAAAGTTATGTTCTGTTCAAACAGTGCGGACTTTAATCGCCTCACTCCA
This sequence comes from Sturnira hondurensis, assembly GCF_014824575.4. Classification (NCBI taxonomy): domain Eukaryota; kingdom Metazoa; phylum Chordata; class Mammalia; order Chiroptera; family Phyllostomidae; genus Sturnira; species Sturnira hondurensis. The sequence goes on from NW_028087485.1 coordinate 9,397,248, forward strand.
CAACCAAGTCAGGAATTCTGGTTTCTAGATTTCTCTTTGGCTTGTGGAAAGCAGCACACAAAGGCACACCCCTGAAGAGGTGGGGGGAGGCTGAAGTTCAGCATGAATTTTATTAACTAGGCTAAGAGCTTATGAGTCTGTCTACTCAAGGGAACGCCTTTTTGTTATTTTAACAGGGAATTTATAAAGCAGTGTTAGCGCTGGCCTCTGACTTAGACCTCAGTGTCATAGTTTAAACTTCTGGGATGTTCTCTTTTCTGTCTATGTTGTTTTAGGTTCTGTCCTATTCCATGGCATTTCAGACATGTTTTTTTTTTAATTTTGTTTATTTATTTTAAAGAGGGGAAGGGAAAGAAACATCAATGTCCGGTTGCCTCTCACGCACCCCCTACTGGGGACCTGGCCCATGACCCAGACATGTGCCCTAGACTGGGAATCGAACTGGCAACCCTTTGGTTCACAAGCCAGTGCTCAATCCACTGAGCCACTCCAGCCTGGGCTCAGACATGTTTTTTAAATGTGGAAGATCTCCCCCTTTTTGTGACTCCTCCTAAAATATGGAAGCACTTTGGTGGCCTGTGGTTAGCACCAATAATTATACTGAGACTTGAACATTTTGCTGCTTCTAATCAATATTCACTAAAGTCTTCAAAACGTGAGCTTTAAGTGGAATCCTGCAAGTTCTTTGCACCCATTGAGCCTTCCTACCTCACTCAGGAGACCACCCTAAGTCTTCTCTCCAGTTTTGCCTTTCAAATGTTTGCTGGTTCACATAACAACAGGGATTAGGGAATTACTGAAGGATCAAGACTGCTTTGAAGCCAAGTATTTCTTCCATCCAACCCCAGACCGATCCTGCTAAACCCACAAACTCAGAAGCACTAGCTCTTTCCCAGAGGGCTTTCTTTTGTCTTCCCCTCAAACTGTGTGATTTGCTTTTCCAAAGGGAGGTTATGTGCCATAATGCTTTCATAGCATCCAGATTCTGCAGATAAACTCATTTACAATGTGGTACATTCCTGTAAACGAGGCCAACTGAATTATTTTCAAATAACCCTATTGAGGGAGCAAAACAAGCTAGCTCAATTATTAATATAAAAGCACTATAAGGTGATATGCTTCTTTGGCTTCAGTAAAAACATAATTTTATTTAAAGAATGAGGCTTTCTGTGCAAAATATTTCTTACTTGTGCACTACACAGAAGGAAAAAATCTGTATTCTCTTAATTCCCAAGAGCAGATGGAAGATTAACCAAAGGATTTAAAACTACTTCAATGAGTCTTAAACAGTAAAAGGGTAGAAGCCGGGAAGCAGGATTTTTTTTAATTAAAAAAAGTGAACAGTGACTATTGTGATCATTATTATGTATGGTGCCAGTTTGCCAGGTGGATACTGGAAATATCAGGGGGGACACTTTATAAAGTACATGATTGTCTAACCTCTACTCTGTACACCTGAAACCAAAATAATAATAATAATAATAATAATAATAACAATAATAATATCAAAAGGAAAAATATTGAAAGTAAAGAAAAGAACAGTGATGTTTCTGATATACAAGACATTTTATCTTTTATAATTTATTTAACACAAGAAGTTAAGCGCTTGGGAGGACAAGCAATTAAATAGTGTTGGTCAACATGTTAATATTAGAGTCCAGAGTAAGGAGCGAGAGCTGAAACCAGTGCGGTTCTTAGCTGTATCTGTTTTCATTGAAAGGACTAACTGCGCTTTCACTGACAAATTTAAAGTGTCACTGGACAGAATGACAGAAAGCTGGCTTTGCTGCAGAAGCAGTGCTAAATGCGCCAAGCAGTACCCCCTTCAGGACTGAAGGACTTACTCCCTCCGGTGATGGGAGACAGTCCTCTCCAGAAATGACCCAGCCTAAAAGTTCCATCTCCCCAGGTCATGTCCTCTTCCTCATCCACTGACATATCAGTGAGAGGGTACATCAAGGCCTGCCCCTCTTGCCCTGATACAGGACAACTGTGAAGGGCATCCCAGCTCCAGAGATCCCGACAGGCTTAGTGGAGGCCTTTGCTGAGTCTGTTTCACAGTCTTCCTCCTCCCTGCCCAATGCTGATTCCTTCCCTTTGTTTCCACGGGTGTCAGCCCCAACCTTGCTCTCCAAGTAAAAAACTTTCAGGACCCTTATCTCAGTCTCAGAGATGGCTTCCCCAAAACCTCCTTTCCCCCCAAGCTTTTTAAATAAATTAACATAGAACATTGTGTAAGTTTGAGGTATACAACGTGTTGATTTGATACACTTACATATTGCAAAATAACGATCACCGTAGCTGTTAGCTAACAACTCCATCACATCACAAAATTACCATATTTTTTGTGTGTGGTGAAAACATTTAAGATGTACTCTCTTAACAACTTTCAAGTGTATAATACAGTACTGTTAACTGTAACCACATACTGTACATTAGATCCCCAGAACAAATTCACCTTATACATGGAAGTTCGTACATTCTGACCAATATCTTCCTTTTTGGAATTTGCCATTGAGAACTCTATTTCTGCCCCACTCTCCCCTTGGCCAGTCAACTTTGCACAATGCTTAAACTGAACAGCTATACATGGCAGCCCTGGAAACTCATTGCTTGAAAATGCATTTTTTAAACTATGAATTAGGTCTATGCAACCTTTAGTATTTGTATTGGCCATTTGTTTCTCAATTTCTTTCTTTATGGAAAGATGTTCTGAGTAACTCAAAATCTATCAAGACGATATTTTCATGAATCTGTATAATACCCTGGTAGAAGAGATGAATAATAAATGGTAACATTATCTGGTAACAAATGTAGTAAGCAGATGTGTCTTGTGAATAAGTATTTGGTCCTGTGATATCCCAGCCTGAGTATCCCCAGAATATGGGGTCATAAAACAGGAGAGTGACAGTGAGACATTGTTTCTCAAAAGTTCCAAACACTGAATTGGAAATGAGCACTCTGGTATGTAGTCGAGGAAATAGACCTACTGACTGCACAGTGAATTAATTTGTTTGGAGAGAAGTCCCTTTTCTCCGCAGCCCCTGTGAAGGGGAAGCTGTTTGGATGGCTCTGAAGAGCCATCTTTCAGACCTCTTCTCCTGTGTAACAGCCACCCCAGCACACGGCAAATTAAATGTCAATGTGATAGTGTGTCTCACAACCCTGTGTATTGATAATCGAGGCTTCTTTTTTCCAGCCTCAGCTGGGGTCACAGAGGTAGCCGTAGGACCTCCAGCCTGTACCTAGAGGGTCCAAGGTGATCTCACTCTCGTGCCTGGCAGTCGGTGCTGGCTGGCTGCTGGGACCCAGCGTTCTTACACTATACCACATACACACACACACACACACACACACACGCAGAGGAATGAGACTGATGAATTTAAACTATGCATCAAAGATACTTTAAACGAAGTAAAAATATAGGCTACAGATTTGGAAAAAGTATTTGCACCGAATGTAACTGATAAAAGATTTGTTTCCAAAATACAGCCTCCACCCAGGCAAAAGTAGGTTTACAGTTGTGAGTACACAAAACACAGACTTTATTCTCATATTATTATTTGTTAATGATTGTATTATTTTTCATATGAACAGTTGTAAGCCTACTTTTGCCCTCCCTGTAGGGAAAGGCTTCCTATAAAACACCAGGATGACGGACGCCGCCACCACCGTGGGTGAAGGATATGAACAGGCAGGCACGGAAGAAGAACCCAAGTGACAATCAAGCATTTGAAAAGATGCCCAGTGTCACTTATAATCATAAGCAAAATACAAACTAAAACAGTAATTTCACTTCATCAAACTGGCAAAAAAGTTTGAAAAGCTGACAAAACTCAGTTGATGATGATCTGGATAGATCAGGGGAAATTCTCAAACACTGATCCATCTAGTGATAAGCTGATGAGGTTCCAGAATCTTCTTTTTTTAAATTAATTTATTTGTTTTTTTAAAGATTTTATCTGTTTATCTTTAGAGGGGAAGGTAAGAAGAAAGGGAGAGAAATATCAATGTACAGTTGCCTCTTGTGCGTCCCCTGCTGGGAACGGGCCTGCAACCCAGGGATGTGCCCTGACTGGGAATTGCACCGCAACCCTCTGGTTCGCAGGCCTGTGCTCAATCCACTAGCTGCACCAGCCAGGGTAAATCTTTTAAGAGCACCATTTTAGAACATGGCCCCATGGTCTCTGCAACAGGGGAAGAGAGCACAGAGAATTCAGTCATTCTCTGCTAACCCTGGAAGTAACACACACCACACCTGCTTACACCCTAAGGTACAGCCAGTCTCATGTAACCAATCTAACTGCAAAGTAGGCTAGGAGAGTGGTCCTTTTGTGCTAGGGAGGAAGACAATGAAATAGGTTTTGATGGACATGTGTGACCCGCTCCATCACATTTGACAAAATATCAAAATTGTATAAATCTTGGGGGTAGATAGACATTCATTTTTATTATTCTTTTTTTTTTTAAGTTTATGTCCCTACTTTCTTTTTTTTTTATTTTTTTTTATTTATTTATCTTTAGAGGGGAAAGGAGAGAGGGAGAGAAATATCAATGTATGGTTGCCTTTGGTGTGTCCCCTGCTGGGAGTTGGCCTGCAAGGAACCAGCCTGCAACCCAGGCATGTGCCCTGGCTGGGAATCGAACCGCGATCCTCTGGTTCGCAGGCCCGCGCTCAATCCACTGAGCTACACCAGCCAGGCATTTTTATTATTCTTGACATTTGTCTGTTTAAATGTGTCAAAATTGTTTTAAAAAGGAAGGAAAAGAAAACGTAAATGATCTGTTCAGTGTTACAGAGATAACAAGTGGTGAATTGGACAAGAACTGTCTCTAATAACCTCTCATTAAGGGTCAAATCCAAGTACTAATTTTATATTATTTATTTAGAAATATTTATTGAGTTTCTATTCCATTCCTGCCCTTCACAAGGGCACAGTCCACTGATAGAAGAGGCAGATGCAATATGAAGAAAAATATGTTCAAAGTGCTAGTCATCATTATAACCTAGTTAACATAATAACTGGAAACTTCTTCATGATGGTCTTGCTTCCCAGGAAGTTTTAAATATGCATGAGCAGTTCATGAGGTCAATGTCATCTTCAATGAGAGCCAAACTTTTGTGGAGAGTCAGTTCAGGAACTTCCTGAAGTAAAACTTCGCCACGCATTCCTCCCAGTTCACCCTTAGCCAGTGCAGACTTGTCAGAGAGGTGCAGCTAGAACAATGTATCTAGTCCCATTCAGCCTCACGTCCTCAAATAATTTTTTGCTCTGCTACACGAAAGGAGAATAGAGAAAAACAGGCTCCCAATGGAGAGGAGAACTGTTCAACTTCCTAGTATCAAAGTCTTCTGCCTCCTGGGAACAGCTAGGCTGACGTCTCACAGTGCGCACTTGTTGGGGTTGGACACTAAAAAGACCTAGTATCTTTTCTAGGAAGGAAGACCATCCTAGGAAGACCATCCACTTCTAGGAAGGAGGATGGAAGACCATCCTCCATGACCAAGGACACAACTGCTTCCAGTAACCCATCTCCTTATATTCTCTTCAATGTAGTTTAAAAGTTATCCTCATATAGATGAGAGGGACCCAAAACCCCGGAATTATCTTCTGGAGAGCATGCCCCTTGTAATATAGGCTTCCACCGCTAGGTGAGTGTTCTTAGGAACCCATTAGTGTCAGTGTACCAGCTGGTGTTATTGTGAGAGGGTGCATTCGGAGTCAGTGAATTTTTTTGGAAGATTCTTTCAACATGTTTGTCCATTTCACGATGGGTGATTTATAAGTGCACCTGCCCACACCACACTGAGTGTTCAGCAGTTTTTGATCAAAAACGTCATGATTCCTTTCCTCCACCTCCCTATTCACCCAATCAGGCCCTGAGCAACTTTTTTTTTTGTTTCCTTGAATGAAAAAATCCTCAGAGGGAGACATTTTGCCAATATGGAAGAGGTGAAACAAAACCCGGCAGAAGCACTAAAAGGCACCAGAATTGGCAAATTAAAAAACTGCTTTGAACAGTGGGAAAAAAGTTCTCAATAAGTGTATTGCACCAAACGGAGAGTACTTTGAAGGTGACTGAAGTGTGAACATGTAAGAATAAGTACACAATTTTCTATAAATATATTCTGTTCTTTAGTTTATTCATTCTGCCCTTTATTGATGGATATTTATGTTGTTTCCAATTATGGCCATTACAGACAATGCTGCAGTAAACAATCTTTGCATACCCATTTCACTCACGTGTAAGGTCTGTAGGAAGAAAATCCTATAAACAGAATGCAGAACCAAAATCATGCACATTTGTAATTTTGATAGCTATGGCCATCATTTTAAGGGATACTGCAGTTCATAGTTCTATCTGCAATATATTGGAATTCCTACTTTCTTACATCTTCATCCATGTATTATGTCATCAAACCCTTTAATCTTGGACAATCTGAGAAGTATGAATACCATTGTACATTCTAATTTGCATTTCTCTTAGAGCAAGATTGAACATGTTTTGCTAGATATAATAGCCATAAAATTTTACCTTTTCAGTGAACTTTTCACATCTGTTACTTGATGTGAAAAAACACTTCAAAGTTAAAATAAGTAGTGTCCTTTGGCCAACTATGAGTCAAATGTCCTTCAGCTATGAAGAAGCAAAGATAATTTTCATGAAGTCATTGGCCAATTTGCAGAAGTTAATATAAGAAATGTTATTACTCATCACTGTTGCAATTCCCTTCTGGTCATTATCACTATTCATTTTGTTGCACAATTAATATTTGGGGTTTTTTGTTTTTTTCCTTTTTATTAAATGTATTGGGGTGACACTAGTAAACAAAATTATACAGGTCTCAGGTGCACAATTCCACAACATGTCATCTGTGCACTGTGTTGTGTGTTTACCGCCCCAAGTCACATGATTAAGATCGAAGAAGATTTTATCATATGAAAGGATGTTTAAAAATTATCCCCTTTGAATATTGGATCACTGGAAATGCCACTGCTGAGTACCAGTGAGTGTGGGTCACCTGGGTTGTCCCTCAGCCCAGCTCCTGTCCTAGGGAAAGTGTGTGATGGGGGGAGGTCAAGTCCAGGAAAGCAGTTTGTCTGGACTCTCCGTGGGTCTCTGAAGGCCCAAAGGGCAGCAGCCGCAGGAGCAGCTTGGGGGCTGGCAGCCTCCACCCTGGATTCCCTGTCTTCGGGGCAGCCGGGGCATCTGCAGGAGAAATCCAGTACATTTGGCCCAGGCGCCGGATGCCTCAGCTGCAGACAGAATCCTGGGGAGCTGGAGCAGAGCCCAAGGAGGGAACTGCTGCTGCCCCTTGGGGAACAGCCAGAGAAACACGATTTTATATGGGGATCCCAATTTTACCCTTTGTCTGGGGCGATCAGGAAACAAGGGGTAAAGTTTCAGCAATGCTTTTATATTTTATTTGAGAACAACTGCAAAAAGTATTAACATTTTAGTGTCTCTTATGACTCACTAGGTTCATTTTGAACAACTCTTCACCACTTTCCCCACCGGTCTAATGACGAATTAGAAGTGCCATCCACTTGTCAGTGGGGGCCTTCCTGCTCATCCCACATTTGGCTCAATTTCCGTGACTGTCTGAAATTTTCAAGGTACGTACTTAGGTCCTCTGTTGTCTGGGGCTTTACATATCTGTGTGAGAGTCTGTTTTGCAGCACAGGAGTTTGGACAACAAATCCCACCTCTTCTTGCACCGACAGTGGGAAAGAGGTGTCTCTTCACCTCTTTAGGGGTGAAGACTTTAGGGGCGTGATGGAGGGAGTTTACATGGCAATGCCAACGACTTTAAATGCGCAGGTGTGCTGTGTATTTTTTTAAACAGGAGAAAGGCAGCATTTAATACATGTGCATGGAGAATTTACACAGACATGATAAGTCCTTGAAAATTCCCAAACATAGTAAGGCAACACTGGGTATATAAGACATTTTGGACAAAGGGAAAAAAGGTAGGTGGGGAATGGCCTATTAGATTTCGAAAGTGAGAGTGTGTGATTTACACGTAGTTGATGAATTACAGAACAACCATGGCAGGAAAATCCCCTTCGGTGACTCAGAAATCTGGGACACAGAGGCTGTGCAGCCAACACGCACCTGGGACTTGCTTCAAAGCACCAGTCAAAGCTAGACATCTCAGTTACCAGGAAAAGGGCTGAAGGATTTATGAATGCGGAAAAGTCTGTTTGAAGAACCCTAGGAGTCTACCAGGCACTGTGCTTCCTTCTTAGTAGCGGACGGCCTGAAATGCAACAATTTAACCTTTATTTTGGAGGGATATCCCAGTATAGCCCAGCCTCTACATCCCTAAAAATTCCCTACTGCAAATTCACAGATGTGGCAGAGCCTTGAACGTTTATAGGATTCACCTCTCACCCTCTGAAGCACAGTGTCTTTCCAAGGTCTTCCCCATACTGGCCGGCACTTCTCGCTGACATACTGTGATTAATACAGTGTCACTGACATAGCAAACCATTTTGATGCAATGATTTCTCCAAGTGTCCAAGAGTCATCCTAGCCCTGACTTTGTGTGGCTCAGTTGGTGGGCTTTGTCCTGTGAAGCAAAAGGTCACCAGTTAGATTCCCCATCAAGGCACATACCTGGGTCCCCTGTTTGGTCCCAGTTGGGGTGCATTTCAGAGGCAACCAGTCACGTCAATGTTGCTTTCCCTGTCTTTCTCCTTCTCTCTGTAATTAAATAAATAAAATCCTAGCATTATGATAGCATCATCTCTTCGGGTCCTTGACAGGGTGAACTCCTATATAATGGGAAAATGGTCTCTTATCAATGAATTCTTCCCTGTCCAAATTTCTATTTCCCCCATGCCCCTTGGCCACGAATACTGAAGATCTATATTTTTCCAGCTTCTGCCAATACAGTTGCTTCAAGGGGTAGTCTCTTTTCTCCTTAGCAGGACCATCACTTATTTATGCTGTGACTTAACTCTAATTATTGGTTTGCAGTAGGAAATGGGAGTGGTTGGAGTGAGTTAAGATTCTTTGAAGGAAGGAGGTATTTTTTTCGGAAGGCAAAAATCTCTGTATCAACTTCAAAAGTGGGGAGGGCAAATTTTAAACCTAGAGAGTGGGCCCTTCTACATCCCAGAGGATTCAGAGGAAGTCTGGGGAGTCAAGATTTACCAGAACATCAACCCATGTGTTTCTGTCCCATATCATAAGATCTCAATCCTTCCCAATTAAGGATAGGACTTTGACAGAGCACCTGTCTAGGATTGAGAATTCTGCCTTCACTGGAGCTCTGCTACCCTGTAATTTAAGTTCTGTGCCTCAACGCCAGGAGGTCTGGTCTCATCCATTGCTGATTAATCACTGTCTGCCTCTCTTATCTCTCTCTGGGAAGAGCAATCCTGGTCCACTGGCCTTAAATCGCTGCTGTCCCTGAACCTCTGGTTGCACAGGATGCTGTACCCTCCAGCTCATTCCCTTGCCCTGGCATCCCATCTCAGTTTGTCACTGTTGAAAGGTTTATAATTGCACTGCTACCTCCTCAGAGACTCTGGCTGCCACTAGTGAGGGGTTCCTGTTACCAGCCAGTCAGCAGGTGACCCAACTCCAAAATCTTATTTTAGACTCTGCTTCCTAAGACCACCCCACTCTGGTTCCAGTCCTTGGAGATTAGGTTCATCCAGGCTCTCAGACTATGAATTTCCCTGTAGGGGTACATTAGGGAGAGCTTTCAGGAGCTGCTCCTGCGAGGAGGTGAAGAAAGCAGGATGGGGAGCAGGGGGGGGCCTACGAGCTGCATGCAACCTGGGAAGGCTATAAATGCAGCCCAACACAAAATAGTAAATTTACTTAAATTTTTTTTTTTTGCTATTCAGTTTTCATTAGTGTCTGTGTACTTAATGTGTGGCCCAAGACAACTCTTCTGTTTCCAGTATGGCCCAGAGGCGCCAAAAGCTTGGTCACCCCGGGTGGAGGGAGGAGCTGAATTGTAGGACAAGTATAACAGAGGCCTCAGCTGCCTGGATAGGGAGCTCTGAAGCTGAAATGGACAGAGACGTCCCGAGTAGAAGATTGGGGATGCATCTATAGGTTTCTGCCCCTGGGGACAGGGCACAATTTTCAGTGAGGCCATTTCCTGAGCAGGGTCTCCACTGTGACCCTGGTGAAAACAGAGCCTTGGTCCTGAAGTGGGGATCTGGGTGGCTTACTGTGACATCTGCTGCAGATAGGATGACCAGGGGCAACCAGGAGAGAGGGTAGCCCAGGGCATGGGGATATCAGTGCTAAAACTGGAACGGTCCCAAGCAAAGCAGGAGATTTGGTTGCCCTAGAAGCCCTGACCTTACAGTACTAAAAGGAGCTACAAATTTGTCAACTATCATTTTCTTGATAACAATGTATTAGTGGAACATACATCGGTAGTTAAGAGGCTGGGCCACTGGATGAATATTCAAGGAGTAGCTTAACTACAAAAGGCTACTAGGGTATTTGTGACTGTATATAACTTGTAATCTTTAGTGGGTAAATCGTGGAACGTGAATATTAACATCTCCTAAAGCAGGCCCCTGACATTAAAAAAGAGTAGAAATTGTTCAAGTTAGGCCACTATAAGGAAATGTTGTAAAAGATCATATCAGATAAACTAGCAACAGCATGCGTAGCAGGTCAGCTAGCAAAAGCACCAGAATCACCCGCAGATCTTATTGCTAACACAGAGCCTCGCCAGCAGGAACACTGTCTTGGCACCTACAGGTTGAGGGTAGGAGACCACAGGGAGCTGCCTTATTAACAAGTGTCATAAGGATTCTGATGACTGTGACAGCAGATCAGAACCTAAGAAACATTGTACTATTTTTACCACCCATTTCTCTTAGCTAATCATGTTTTTAAGTTTCTAGCAAGTCCAGCTGCCAGGTAAAATACAGAACACTCAAATTTGCACTTCGTATAAACAATACTTTTTAGTATAAATATGTGTCGTGGGAACATATAATAAAATAATGTGAATATAGAACATCAACATAATGTTGTAATAAAATAGTATATATTAATAATAGCATAAATTATTATTTATGCCATTAAATTAAATTAATTATTTAATTTAATAGCATTATATTAAAATGCGTGAAATGGGTGCATTTATAACAAAATACACATTATTACTAGCAAGAGATTATTCATTGTTTATCTAAAATTCAAATTTGGCCCTGGCTGGTGTAGCTCAGTGGATTGAGCACAGGCCTGCAAACCAGAGGATCACAGTTCGAATCCCAGTCAGGGCACATGCCTGGGTTGCAGGCCGGTTCCCTGCAGGCCAACTCCCAACAGGGGATGTATGAAAGGCAAGCATACATTGATGTTTCTCTCCCTCTCTCCTTCCCCTCCAAAGATAAATAAATAAATAAAATCTTTAAAAAAATAATAAAATAAAATAAAATTCAAATTTAACTGGGCGTCCTGCATTTTCATTTGCTAAATCTGCCAACCCTGCTTTCAAGGGAATTTTTAAACACACAAAAGTAGAAAGAGTAGTAAAACCAACCCACATGTAACCATCCCTCTGTTTGGACAATTATCAACATTTTGCCCCAGTTATTATTTTAAAAAATTTTTTGTACCCACCAATTATGTTCCATAATGTGGGAGATACAGAAAGCATTATGTTCTGAGGTAACTTGCCATCAAGTTCGGAAATGTGACAAATATTCAAGAAGTAAGTGCTAAAGTGCGCCACGCTGACTGTACTGCTAGAATTCAGGAAGGGAGCATCGCTGCCAACTGAAGGAGAAGTGAGCTTGGAGCTGAGGTTGTGTTGGGCGTGGTGAGATCCGTGGTAGGTGAGCAGGCTTTCCAAGTAGAGTAACCAGCGGGACCAGGTGGAAGGCACTTGGTTCTGTTAAAGTCTCCTTCCGTGTGAAAGCACTTGCTGCCCAGGCCTCCCACTTGGCTCAGCAGGGCCCACAGCAGCTCTCACCCACCCAGCTAATACACACCAAGCACCAGGGCACATTACATCATCAGGACTGATTAGGTCTTGAATGTGCTGGTACACTGGCTGTTCAGTCTTCTCTGGGTGACTCGTTAATTAACCTCTGCAGTATGCTGTCTTTGGCATCACTGGGGAGTTCAGTTTTTCCTGATTGAAAGTAGCCCTGAGGAGGATTATAAATTGATAAGAGAAGCAAAATTCTGTTCTGTTGGCCAGCTTTATGCTAATGCTTATGAAACGCCACAGCTACTTGAGCTCATTGGTATGTGTCAAATAATTAAGAAAATTCAGGATGACACTGTATCTCATCTCTTAAATTACATAAACATTTTAAATGGTCTATTTTTCTATGCAAGTGACATCAACACAAAATGTGGGGCTTTGTACATTTAATAAGTATTTACTTTCTAATTATTCTCAAATTTAAATGCAACTAATTCAAATACTAAGGATGAAAACATGAAAAAGTATTTTATTGAAATACAATTACAAATCAAGAAACATTAAATGTCCTCAGAAGCCCCTTTCATGCTCCCTGTTCTCAGTCACCACCTCCAACTAACAGGTAATTACAGTCCCGACTTCTAACACCATAGAGTAGTTTTCTATTTTATGTAAATAGAAGCATACGAAATTTACTCTCTTAGATATCTGGCCTCTTTCACTTGACATTACAGCTGTGAGATTCAAGGAATACTGAGTTTAAAGTGGTTTTTATTATTAAATAAATAATATATACTTAACATTGAAAAATTAGAAAACACACCACAATTTGGGGGGGGTTCTTTTTATTTTTAAAAATAGTTTATTTTTTGAGAAGAGAGGAAGAGGAGGAGAAGGAGAGAAACATCAATGTGTGGTTGCCTCTCATGCATCCCCTACTGGGGACCTGGCCCACACCCCAGGCATGTGCCCTGACTGGGAATCAAACCGTGATCCTCTGGTTCATAGGCCCATGTTCAATCCAATGAGCTACACCAGCCAGGGCAACACACCACAATTTTTAATTAGTTTCATGATTGTATGTATGTCTGTATACAATTTATTTGGTCATAATTATAAGCTTTTATAAAGGTCCTACATGAAAAGAAGAGTTTTCATTTCTTTTTTGGTGTTTTTATTAATCCTTTTAGCCTGGCCTAGTTTTATGACTATTAATCCTATTTCTCAAAAAAAATCCCTAGTCAGCTCCTAGTGTCCTATAATCTTGGCAGCATCTTTATGATAAAAACAGGAAAGTAAGAGTAAGACACAGTTTATTTCCCAGGCAGTGTTCTCACTGGTAGCTGGTAGTGTCTAGCGAAGAAGTAGTGTTACCAGCTCTGCCCGTGTAAGGACATCTGTCATAGCAATGCTCTGGAGTTTTCTCAGAAAAGCAAATGGGCATCTCAGACTTGAAGTGAAGACCCAAGGTATCATTGTTTCTACTCAGCTCACTAGGGACATGAGTACAATTCAAAACAGTCCACCTATCTCACAATTTACCCAGTACTCAAGGGACCTCTACTTGGATTTGTGCCTTAAATGACCAGGTATAATGTGCACAGGTGACGGTCACGTAACTTTACAAGCACAAATCATGCACTATCCTCAGCATTGCCCCGAGACACAAATCTTTTTCCTTTCCATTTTTTATTGTGGTAAAGTACACATAACACAACGTTCCCCATCTTAGTCATTTTTAAGTGTACAATTCAGTGGTGTTAAGTACATTCACATTGTTGTACAACCACCATCCTTCTCCAGCTCTGTTAACTTTCCATCTTGAACTGAAAAGAACTGAAACTCTGTTCGCATTAAAAAATAACTGCACATTTTCTTCTCCTCGTCGTCTCTGGTCACCACCATTCTACTTTCTTCAGGGTTCAGACTTTTATTTATTTCTATATTTTTAAAGATTTTCTTTATTTTTACAGAGGGGAAGGAAGGGAGAAGGAAAGCAAGAGAAACATCAATTGGTTGCCTCCCAAACACCCCCAACCAGGGACCCGGTGCACAACCCTGGCATGTGCTCTGATGGGGAATTGAACCAGCAACCCCTCAGTTTGCAGGCCTCCACTCAATCCACGGAACCACACCAGCCAGGGCAGGATACAGACTTAAAACACAAAATGCAAAATTCTTTCTCATGCACTCAATCCAGTTCCTGGGACACAAATGTTCCTAAGGAGGAAGTCATTCTCTGTTCTCCAAGTTGAATCCCAGCCCATTACCTCCTGATCTCTCCATCTTTGCAAAGGTCATCAGCCTCATCTCTGTATGCCCTTTGATCAAATCAGATTTGGGCAAGAAGGAAGAGTTAGTTCATTTAAATGTAAGGACCTAGAGGGTATCTCATCCTCAGCCACATCTCTACGTCATTTCTGATTCCTCTCATTCCAAGAAGTACTCCAGAGAATCACACCCTGGCTCATCCCAAGCCTTCTGCTGACTTAAAAACTGTCTTAAAACTCCACAAGGCAGAATGAGCTGCAAGTAAACTGCTTTGTCCAGCTAGGTAATTTCCGACCTTGTTCTACAATTCAGTCCTTCAGCTCTTATTTCTTGAGCTACCATGTTATGCCTGACTCAACAGACCTACTGTTAACTACCAGCCCTGCCATCAGGGACTTCCAGCCAAAGCTGATGGAGAAGATCAATAAACAGTCTCCCCAAAACGCAAGAATAAAACTGGGCAACATTGAACAAAGCAACCACTTTAGCACTCTGAGAATAGATCAAAGGCACATAATCTAAAAACCACCTATGCTGGAAAACCAGCTAAACTGCAGGTAAGAACAACGGGAGTCTGCAGCATTCTGGCCTGGGGCCAGTCTCATTCCCCACCCCCACCCCCAGTCTCAGCTTGGTCAATGGAGAAGTCGGTCGGGGCAGGGCAGTACCAACAGTGCCTCTGCCGTGGTCCGAAGGACTCGTTCAGTTTGGAGCACTCACTCCTACAGGGAGAAACAACTAGGATCAGAGACGGTAGTTATACGGGTGAATACGGAAGAATTTGGTTATCTTTTTCTCATTTCTTACCTTCTTTAAAAGATGCATGACTCATAAATAAATAATTATAGCATTATCTTGTTGGGTTTATAGCATATATAGGTGTACTATGTATGGCAATAATAGCAGAAAGAAGGGTGAAGGGCTTAGGGATGTCTTGAAGCTAAGTTTTTATATTTTTCTATAGTTACATTAGTATTAACTTGCAGTAGAATTGTGATCAATTAAGATGACTACTGTAATGTTTAGATTATAAACTTGAAAAAATAGCCTTTCCCCCCCAAAATTAACAGGGTCGTTGAAGTGTTACCCTGAAAACATTTAACATAAAAGAAGGCAAGACGTGAGTTGTGACCAGGCCACAAAAACCTGGTATGGAATGTTAAGAAATTTGAACTTTATTTTGCTCGTTACATAAATTCATTGAAAGATTTTAGAAAAGGGAGTAACATTGTCTAATAGACCATGAACTGAAGAGAGGTCAGGCTAGAGGCAGGGAACTTGTTGGAAGGGGGTGGGAGTAATCCAGGCAATAAAAGATCAAAGACTTCACCAACAGGAGGAGTCTTTCCAAATTAAGAAAAGATATTTCAGAAGCAGAATTGACAAGTCTTCATGCATCTAAGGGTGAAAGAGAGGGAGGTATCCTCAACACCATCCAGCTTTCTGACTTAGACAACTGGTGGTTGGTGGTGGCATTTATCTGACAGGAAAGAGAGAGGCAGAACTATGGGGGGCAGAGATTTAGTTTGAGGTACCCGGGACTGTCCAGTTGGAAATTCAGATGTGGGGCTTGAGACAGAGTTCTGGGTTAAATGTGAGCAGGTGGAAATCACTGGAATATTAGTTCAGTTGAAGCTGTAGGTTTGAATGAGGCTACTCAGAGAGAGTACATAAGTGAGGAGGAAGTGGGCATGAGATTGAATCTTGGGGAACATCCAGATGCAAGAGATAAATAGAAGAGGAGGACACAGAGAAGGAAGAAAGAGAGAAGTAGAATCAAATGTAAAGAGGGTATCAGGAAGCCAAAGGGGAGTAGAGAGAGAATATGATCAGATCAACATCAAATGCTAGATAATCAGAAATAAAGACGAAGAATGATAAGGAAAGTGCTCACTGTACACGAGAGTTTGACTGTAATTGTTACTCTTAGGAGAGAGGTTTCAGTGGAGTGGTGGACTGGGGTGGAGTTGGCTGAAAGTTAAGGTGAGCCACATCACAGGAGGTTGAATTAGAGGCAAAGGAAGTGTGGATGGGGAGGGCAGACGCCCCCTCCAGGAGCTTTGAACAGAGAGCCAGAGTGTGAGAGGGCAGTAGTTTGGGCTGAGATGTTTAGAGAAGCTGTTTTTCTTAAAGTTAGATGACACTTAAATAGAGGGGACAGCATACTTATGTGCCAAGGGGAAGCCAGAGAGAGGGAGAGGGTGACATCAGAGGCAATTGAGCGAGACTGCTGAGGAGGCCAGAGGAGAGGGGACACGGGCAATGCCCACTGCATAGGCCCAGCCACAGGGGTGTCCAGCCTTCGGGCATCTCTCGGCCACACTGAAAGAAGAAGAGTTGTCTTGGGCCACACATTAACTACACAAACACTAACCAAAACTTTTGAACAAAATAAAGGTTTAAAAATAAATAAATAAATAAATAAATAAATAAATAAAGGTTTTAAGTAAATTTACGATTTTGTGTTGGGCCACATTCATAGCCTTCCTGGGCAGCACGTGGCCTGTGGGCCTCGGCTTGGAAAACCCTTTGGTGAATATCTCTAAAACAGTTTTTGGAATAGATTCTGTAAATTGGGTAGAGAAGTCTTCTTACAAATTTTTGTATTCCCTAATACAGTATGCTAGACGCGCAGGTACGCCTGCATTTTTTAAAATTTAGTAAATCATTCCTCTGATCAACAATCAAGGACACTCTATTGTTCACCGGGAATAGAAGGAGAAACTAATTCAAGTCCTTCCAAATCCAGCTTAACCCCTGGTCTCCAGCTGTTTCCACAGCAGTGCCCTCCAGCCAGCTGCTATGTTGGCTTGCCCACAAACATGCCTTGCTCATCCTGATACATTTGCCCTGCTGCCGCTCGCTCCATCACAAAGCTATCCCCCTCTTTGTGTATAGGGGGACTGAGACCAAAATCCCAACAAATTGTGGACTAAGAGGTCCTTTGCAACATGCCTTCGGCTTATCTCTCCAGTTGCTTACAAAACTACTTTCCCCCATGCTCTCTTCTGTTCCTAGAACTCGGAAGTACTTCCCTGCCTCCCAGACATTCCCCTTATCTGACTGCTGTCTGGAATGCTCTTTCCTTAGCCTTTTTTTGCTTGTGGCTGGCCCCTTCTCATCCTTCAGGTCTTAGCCTGAATGTCACTTTACTTGATTCATTTAAAATAGATCTATATAAAATAAACTCCACAGTCCATTATTTACTATCTTGGTGATTGTAAATAATGCTGCAATGAACCTAGGCATGCTTACGTTTTTCAAATTAGTGTTTTGGATTCTTTTAGATGAATTCCCAGAAGTGGAATTGCTGAGTCATAGGCAGTTCCATATTTAATTTTTTGAGGTATCTCCAAACTGCCTTCCACAGTGGTTGCACCAATCTGCATTTCTACCAGCAGTGCAAACGGGTTCCCCTTTCTCCACATCCTTGCCAGCACTAGTTTGCTGATTTATTGATGATAGCTATTCTGACTGGTGTTAGGTGATATCTCACTGTGGTTTTAATTTGTTTCTTTGATAACTAGTGACGTTGAGCATCTTTTCATATGTCCTCTTTGGAGAAGTGTCTATTCAGGTCCTTTGCCCATTTTTAAATTGGATTGTTTTGGGGTTTTTTTTGTTTGTTTGTTTTGAGTTGTATAAGTTCTTTATAAATGGGACTACATTGAACTAAAAAGTTACATACGTAACTTTACCTAGACTTTACGAGACTACTTGGGTTTTGAAATCTCTGCTTTGTAGGTTTGTGAAATCCCAAACCGAAGGGCTCTCCTGCGTTTATGGTTTCAGGACTCACTCTGCCCATCTGTAGGTAGTGTTTCTGGGAAACTAGAATCTATCCTGACAGAGATGTCAAGGAAGAAGTTGCTTCCAAACTCTTCTAGATGCTTCTGCAGTCTAGAAATTCTGCTTCACATCTGACCTTAGGTTTCAGCTGTAACTGACACCATGTTTTAAGCTCCAATCAAAAGAAGCATCCTTAGGCTCCAAGAAGCCCCGCCTTCCTTGTAAAAGATGACTTCAAGGGTAGTCTGCTCTGCTTACCACCACCTCCTTCCTTCCTCGTAGTGTGCAGCCCTCCCCAAGGCTGACAGTAAGCACCGAGTCCTCGAGGGCTCTTGTTTCTAGCTCTCTGCCCCTATAAGCCATAAGTGATCCCTGAAATCTTCTCAGACTCTGAGCACACCCAGTAGTGATTTTCTTCCTGGGTTCCACCCTGGAGAAGATGTATGTGGTCAGGAAAATGTCACCCGACCAGTCTCTGCCTATCTGACAGGTCGGCAGGAAGCGATGTTCTCCCTGGTGTCCTCCTGGGTGTTGTTGCTCCAAGAGAGCCTCCTCCTAAGAGGATGGGTGTCTGCGCTTCATTAAATCAACACCACAGACCCAGCTGTTCACTGTAGTACAATCTGGGCAATGCTGTACTTCACCAAGGATTCCGTTTTTCAGCTTCCTCAGAGGCCAGGGATGCAATTAAATGCCATCGTTCTAATGATACACAGTTTCCATTCCAGCTGCTTGAAGTTCCTTCTCTGCTAAATGGCTTAGCAATTAACTCTTTGGCCGGCACCTACCGCCCCTGGGAGTGGCCTGCCAAAATGACCTGTACTCCTGCGGGTTTACAGTCCCTGTAAATTAGGAAGAACTCTTGCCATCTCAAGTAGTGTCGTGATGTAGCTTGCTTATTTTATTTATTTATTTATTGGAGTGGAATGTTGTCTATCATTACTCATTTTAAATTAGGACTACGGGGAACAAGCACCATCAAGGTGGCTATAATTCACCAAAATGCCAGCTTTTCAAAATTCTTAAATGTGTAACATTCCAGAGTGTAGACAGTAAGAGGAGAACCTCACATTTACACAAGGGCTCAAATTTAGATACTGACATTATCTAAGTGAGACTGTGGAGTTTCAACGTGTTACACCATTTATCCTGTGTAAATAAACATTTAAAAATACGCCTCAGTGCAATTCTGCTCTTGATATTACTTTATTTACTTCTTCATTTAACATACCAGGAACACCCCTGCACGCTCCCCACACACAAAAAGCTATCTGAACCTCACTCCCAACTCTTGGAAATCTTGGGTTAGGGTCTCATCACCTGCCAGGGGGTGCGAAGGGTACTGAAAGGGTGACTTGCAGCGCGGGGTTTAGGCAGCAGAAATTTCAAGGTCACCTCCCAAAGTCTTGGAGATTTGGGCTCCGCGTTCCTAAACAGGCCCGGGGTGTCCGGGATGGTGGAGGGACCTGAGCGCCGCCCGAATCACACAAGGGCGGCGCAAACCGAGGCCACTTAGAACAGAGCGTGGGGCGGAGCCACCTGGGGCACAGAATGGGGCGTGGCCGCAGGCGGAATGGGCGTGGCCTCGGACAGCCGGGCGGAAAGCGGTGGGTGGAGAAACGCTCCTTCATCCCGCTCCGGGGGGCAGTCTCCGCCCGCGCCGGAACTTCAGAGGCGAGTTGTCTCACCGTGCTGGGAGGGCTGCGCCTGCGCGCTCCAGGGACCTGAGGGCCCGGGATGCGGGCGCCATCGGGGGTGGGGGTTTGGGGGCGGTGGCTACCAGCGAGTCTGTGTTTCGTTTCCGCTTTCCGCTTTTCATAGTTTTTTCCGGAAAATCGGGACGTGCAGGAGTCAGCAGATGGACAGATACACCCACTGTGCCCAATTCGTGTACGGCCACAAGCGCGCCAATTTCTTTCTGGACCCCGCCCATTAAAGCGGTTTCAGGGTACACCTTTGTGGACCTGTCTCCCCAAAGTGAAAAGTTGGTGTTTAACCCCTGGGTGTGGAGACACTTTCGTGGCGCAGAGGAGATTCCAGGGAGGAGAGCCATAAGAGCTCATGGGCCCTCCCACGGGGAACGCCTGTTAACCCAAGGCCGTGGGCAGCTTGACAGGTCCTGGATCCCTGGATTTACCCCTGGCAGTGCTCTGGATGCCTGCTCGGGAACTGCTTCGGGGCCATGCCAATTTCACTCACTTTAACCGTCTTGCGTCCTAACTTTATGTCTCCTATCTAGATTCTGGGCTCAGTGATGAGAGACTTTCAGGGCTGGCTGGAAGCCACAGCCCAGTCTACCGATGCAGTCTGAATCCAGTGGGTGTGAAGAGGAGACCCCTTCCCTCTGGTGGGGTTTGGATCCTGTGTTTCTAGCCTTTGCAAAACTCTACATCAGGGATATCCTGGACTTGAAGGAGTCCCGCCAGGTGCCAGGTATGTGGCTTGGTCCCCTGGTGGATGCCCTGCTTTGCATCTGTACCCCACACTCTCCGAAAACTGCAGAAATCTGGGCCTTAGGGATTTCAGGAAAGCCTTCCCTCCTGCAGACTTTGAAAATGACCTAGCCCTGATCCTGAAACGAGATTATTTCTATTCAAGTTAAAAACAGTCTAAATCTTTTTTAAAACAGGTGTTTGGGGGAAGAACCTTTGTACTGATGAATGTTTTTTTTTAACAGGGATAGGAGTCTTTCATATTTAAAAACACTCAGTTGTTTTTCCTGGTCCTGCTCTTGGTGGCAAGGTCTCTGGACCAGGCATCCTGAGGCTTCGCTCCCTTGCCCAACTGGGCCGCCTACCTGGCCTGGATGTGACTCACCTGTAAAGCCTCTTTGTAAAAATGAGGATTCACCTGAATTCCTTGTTGGGGGGTGGTTATTTTGAATTCATATCAAAATAACATAAACATCATCTGCCTTGTTCACATATGTAATCCTGTCGTTTAGAACAGTATCTGATGTGTCGTGGGCCCTCAAGAAACAGTCATTGGAGCAATGAAACATTATAAGTGTAAATTTTCAGGAAATCTAATTGTAAATTTTTTACAATTAGAGTGGGGGGTCAATAAAGATAGGCACTCCATACCTAAAAATGTAACATATACTATGGGGTAGATTTAAATAATTCATATAACAGTGTGGATCTTCGCACTTTTACTGTTGCTATATGAGAAGTTTGGTTCAACTCTCTTTGCTATTTTGAATGAATAGCAAGCTGTGAGTCAGAAGTAGTCGAGAATTTCAAGTATGCACAGTTTTAATGAGGCAGTGTTTTTGTGTGTGTGTCCAGTTTTGTGTACAAATGTATCTGGATGACCTTAATCTAAAGTCTGTTTTACAGATTTTTTCACCACACCTTTATTTCCTAATTATTGTTGGAAATGTTCTGGTTTTCCCTTGGAAGGCGGCCATCCTCCCCCACATTTGTCCATTTTCGAGAACAGTCTGGTATTCTAAATAGCTCATCTCCTCAGGAAGAAATTAATTCACACCAGATGCCAGCCTTGCTTAGAGGTCTTCTGTAGGTGCTTAAGGAATTATTGTCACCGGAAAGGGACTGGCCTGGAGTGGGTCTGCCTCTGGCAGGCATGTGTGTGGGTTCTGTTTGTGCAGGGAAGCGTTTGCAATACCAGTCCAGGTGATTTTGAGAAGACGTTTATTAAAGCTGGGGATAGTGAAACAAAGGAAGGTCTGGGATAGGAGAGAATCTCAGCAGAGCTGCTTTGGTTCTCTAGAAAGGTTATAGGAAAGAAGCTAGCCAAGGCAGGGCTGCTGTTAGCTCTCTGGAAAGTCAGAGTGAAGGGAAAAGGGCCTTGGAGACTGGTTCAGGCCGTAAGCCCAGATGAGCTGCCACTGCCTGCTGTTTCCCTGGTTGCAAGTCCAGTGGGGAGAGACCCTTAGAGTTTAGACAAAAGTTCACACTGGAGGAAGGAAAAGCACGGGTGTGTGCTCTAGAAGGAGCCTCTCACTGGGTCTGTTGTCTTCAGACTTTTTCTCTCTCCTTTGCAGGTGGGAATCTCAGGGGAGGTCTCTGGGAAGGGTTTCAGCAGAGCATTCATCAGCTTTCTAGGTGTGTGAGTGTGTGTGTTTTAAGGTTTTATTTATTTATTTATTTTTAGAGAGAGGAAAGGAGGGAGAAAAAAGGAGAGAGACATTGATGTCTGGTTGCCTCTTGCATGCCCCCCACTGGGCACCTGGCCCAAGACCCAGGCCTGTGCCCTGACTGGGAATTGAACTGTGACCCTTTGGTTCACAGGCCGGCAGTCAATCCACTGAGCCACACCAGCCAGGGCTCCAGGTGTGTTTTTTAATATGTTAATGGACCAAAATAAATGCATAAGAGGAACCATTTGCTGGTCTGCTTTGCCTCTATCTTGGATTTGTTTGACTCTAATTGGGGTGTTTGTTATTCTCCTGATTTCATTCTTCCTTGGGTTTGTCTGGCATTAGTGGCACTAATTGTGTTTTTGTTATCTTTCTCCCCGACCCTGGCGATTACTCTCTGGCTAGGGAGGAGAGATGTAAACCATTTGCTCTCAGATGCCCGTGGTGAGGGAAGATAAGCTCTTTCTGTTTACTAACTGGCTGTAAATTGCTTGACTCCTTTGGCCCTATTTGTCTAACCACCTGTCTCAGTTTCCCTTTCCCACTTGTCAAAAATTCTCTTAATGTCTAACTGTCCTGCCTCAGTATCAGGGGCATGATGAGCTAACTCTTCCTGTGGTGAAGAACTTTATGGTGGATTAACCACAAAGCAAGGAAAACTGGTTCTGGTGATCTTTGCTGTATGTGGTTTTTGAAATGAAACCTGGTGATCGAAGCAGACGTCAACCTTAATTTCACGGTGATCTTTAGATTGAGCTGGAGGGTCCTGGGGGCAGGAAATGCCACATGTAGGGTCTTATTTTTGTCGTTCTGGTTTGGTTTGTCATAAAAAGCTCCTATTTTGATTGCATAAAATTTAGAAATGTTTAAACAGCAAAGAATATCGTAAGCAAAGAATGATAAAACAAGAAACAAGTGTGTAAGAAAGCATTTGGTTGGCTTTTGTCCTTGGTTATAGGGAGATCTTTGGATTTCTGGAAAGATAGGCCGGCCGTGGTTATCGGGGTGGTCTCCTGAACCACACCTGAGTTTATGCTAACGAGTGCCTCCTGCTGGGCCCCCAGGTAGTTTCAGGATGGAGGTTGTTAGTGCCGGAAAGACCAGCCATGTGATTAGAGGGTTGAGTTTTGAGCCACTGTGCCTTCAGCTTGATTCCTTGGGAGGGAGCAGGGGAGGCCTGGAGATGGAGTTGTTAAGGGACCAATGATTGCTAATCCTGCCTTTGTATGGAATGGAACCCTAATAAAAGCCCTGGGTGCTGAGGCCCGAGTAAGCATTCCTGGTTGGTAATCTCACATCCCTGTGCCCTGAGGACATGGGAGCTTTGTGCCTGGACTCTGCCAGGCCTTGTCCTGTGCATCTCTTCATTTGGCTGGTCTTGATTTGTACCCTTTATTAAAATCGTAGCTGTAGGCATAGCGCCTTCCCGAGTTCTGTGTGCATTCTAACAAATTAGCAAACCAGTTGGAGTCCTGGGAATTCCGAATTTGGAGCCAGTTGGTCAGAAGTTCGGGTGGCCTGAAGATCCCCAAATTTGGCGCTGGTCACCGAAGTGAGATCAGTCTTAAGGGAGACTGTGCCCTTACATTGAAATTTGACGTTGTATTGGATAGCCTCAGAATTGCTTTGCAAAATGTCAACTCCCCTAAAGTGACATGGGAATTTAGGGTTAAACTAATACAAATATTGTGAAGTTTGACCGTGGTGGTGTTTAGGTTTGGGGCGTCTCATTTTGTTTTGTCTTTTTGTTTATAACTCATAGCACACAGAAGTGGTCTCTTAGTCCAAAGCCTCTGTCCCTGTCAAGAAACGGCCAAACCAGTAAGAATTTTTATGAGTTTATCTGAGCCAAGCTAATGAAAGTTCCAGGAAGCAAAATGTCAATGAGTTGAGAAAATGCTCCAGGGTAATGACAATTTAGTGTCATTTTACACAGTAGAATCAGAGGAGAAGACTTAAGGGAGTTAGGTATAATCCATTGGTGACAGATTAGGGAGGCAGGGGGAAAGCCCAGTGTGGGGAGGGAGAAACCTCTGGGATTGGATAAGAGGTGAGCTGATAGGCGCATGCTCTTACACAGGTGGGTGTAAGATAGTTAACAGTTAACAATTAACATGAAAACAGTAGTAGTGAGGGGATTTGTGGTCTTCCCCACCCCCCCTTCCCCCCAGAGAAAATTTTACATTTCAAAGGTATGTTGGAGATGCAAAAGGACAACAGACAGGCTCAGTTAAGGTAAATACTGGCCTTTGTTGGGGAAAAATACTGGGCTAGGGCCTGACTACCCACCAGGAACTGCTTTTGGTTAGCAAGTTTTAATCTCAGACCATCCTTCGTGGTCACTTTAGGTCTCTGGGTTTGTGAGTGCCACACAGGCCTCCCCTGGGCTTGTCAGGTTTAGTATGTGGCCCTTTTCTCTCTCCCACAGGATAGATATTGAATCACTTATTTCAGTCAAAATACAATACTTACATTGTCTAATTTTAGAGGGTTCAATGAAGTAGAAATGTATATTCATAAGGATTATATTAAATGACTATATACACTTGTATTTTAAAAGTATCTTCTTGGGAACTTAACACTATCAAACTTCAATTAAAGCAGCTGTAGCACCAATTAATTAACAGCAGTTAGACTTAAAAAACATTAGTTGAAAGCACTTTAAAAGAAAAAACAGGCAAACGTTTTGCTCTGATGTGGTTGTTCAGGGCTGGCTGCCATGAGAGCTAAATCAGACCTGCCTGTGACCCTGGATTTTGGAACCCTCCCAGAATGACCCTGCTTCTGGGGGACCTGATGACCCAGGGATCCCCTGGTCCGTTTGGGCTTCTGTGGGCTGCACGTGGAACAGAAGGCACCAGGAACAACTTCCATTGGGGGAAAGGCTCCAGTTTTAGCTCAATATCAGTCTTGTGGTTACTTTCTTTTCTTAGCTCGCCAAGCTTTCAACAGAGCTGCCATCCAGTTTTCTTGAGCTCTTTTCTCATAGAAGAGAATCTCGTGTGGATAGAAGGTAGTTTTCCTCCCTAGGTCTTTCTTCACGTCTTCAGCCATTTTGTTGCAGTTGTACTTCTGACACTGTATAGTTCATGTTTCCATACACTTAGGGAAATTTTTGTATTTCCACACAATGTATTTCCTCCTCAGTTGATTTTCTTGGAGTATTTCTACTCAACCCATCTGTTACTTTCTTCTAAATTTGTTCTCTGTTTTTCTGTGATGCTTTTAAGTTGTTTTTCTCTCAGTTACTTGGGCTTGGGAGGATTTTTTGCTTTTTGAGTGATTGTGTCCATGAGGTGAAAGTCTAGCTCCCTTTTCTGTATTTTTTTTAAGAAAGTTTCTTGTGGCCCTGGCTGGTGTAGCTCAGTGGATTCAGCGTGGGCCTGCGAAGTACGCAATCGTGGTTCAATTCCCAGTCAGGGCACATGCCTGGGTTGCAGGCCAGTTCCCGGCAGGGGAAACACCAGAGGCAACCATACATGATATTTCTCTCCCTCTCTCCTTCCTTTCCCCTCTAAAGATAAATAAATAAAATCTTAAAAGAAAAAAGAAAGGAAGTTTCTTGTGTCCTTAGTTGAAGACCTGTCCAGATTTTTATCAAGCGTTACCCAAGACAGAGTTGCTAACATTGGATGACTAGGCGTCAGGTGACTTGGGGACTTTGTTGGCTTGTGTCATTGGTCTGATCTTCTCATCGCCTTTTCCATATGCTCCCAGCCAGACAGAACGCCTTTTGGCTAGCTCTTTTTACCTTCTTAAAGTATGTCGGCTCTGTGCTGTAACCACCACCGTAGGCAGCAGCATACCCCACGGTGCTGCAGGGAGACCCAGAGAGCCCTGGGCCTGTGGGAAGCCTTCACATACCACCAGCAGAACACCCGCTGTGCTCCACCACCAACTGGAAAAACGTTTCGAGGACAGGCAGTACACCCCCATAGGTCCGAAGAGCCCCCAGCTCTGCCTGTGACTGCCAGGGCCCTGTGGGCCACAGCTAATCATGGAAACGTGGAGTGTTTTGTCTCTAATACAAACAATTGCCTGACAGGGACCACAAACCATGAGTGGGGCTGGGGGAGAGAAGGCCAGTCAGGTTTTAGAAAAGACTGCTGTCTAATTTTGCTCTGCTCAGTGTACAACTAGAAAGAATTATTACCTGTCCAGTGCATTTGGGGGAACAGAAAGGGCCAGCCCAGCCAGAGACCAGCCCGGAGCTCTGGCCGCTGCAAGCCCCACCTGGCCCTACAGCAGGCAGACTTGGAGGGCCAGAGTAATGCCAGCCATGGCCGATCTCTGCACAAGAGCATGTCACGGCGCGGCCAGGGCACACTTCACTAGAGGACTCCACGCCCGTGTCCCTGGGTGAGGCTCATTCTCCCGATTTTAACTTCCCTTCTGCCACGCAGAGAAGCAGGAAAGGTGGTCTGCAAAGGGCCTGCAGGGGTCTCCTCCTCTTCCCTTTGTGTTTGCTTGGTACGGGCAGGTGGTGCCAGGGCTGAGGGCCTCACCAAAGATAGTAAGTAAGGCCTGGGTTTTCATTGAAAGAACTCAGGAGCAGTCAACGGGAACTGCCTTGCTATTAAAATTTCGTGGGTTATCTGTGGTGCCAGTCCGTCCTCGTTCAGTCTGAGTGCTCCTGGGTGGGGTGACTCTCCTCCAGTGATGACAGAGCAGCCCAGGCCCTTTCCCGTGAGTGGCCC
This sequence comes from Sturnira hondurensis, assembly GCF_014824575.4. Classification (NCBI taxonomy): domain Eukaryota; kingdom Metazoa; phylum Chordata; class Mammalia; order Chiroptera; family Phyllostomidae; genus Sturnira; species Sturnira hondurensis. The sequence goes on from NW_028087485.1 coordinate 9,424,027, forward strand.
TGCCATTTCAGCTCACAGTCCCCAAGGTTGCCCTGGGTACAGCTCTAGTTTACTAAGTGTCTTTTGAAGTAGGCCTGTCAGGGGCCCTTCTTTTGGCTAAATTTGCCGCCTTTTCTTCAAACCACATCTTATTCTTCTCTGTCTAACTGGGGCCAGAGCCTCTTTGTCCATCCCCTGTACCTCTGCTGGGAACTGCTGACCCCAAGCCCTTTTATCAGCATTGGAAACCAGACAGTCATCCGTGGAGGCCAGGCTGGAGCTTCTGCAGGGTGCTGTGGTTCAGACCGTGGGTCCCCTTGGACGCGGAGAAGAAAGGCTCTGACCAGGCCTAAGGGTGGGGAAGGAGGCCAAATGCCTGACGTGATCACTGATTCTCTGCATTTTTTTTTTTTAATTTAAGGAAGTCACCATTTAAAAGTTTGTAGTCTCTTTCTGAAAGTAAAGAATTCATTCAGTCGTAGTGGAGAGAAAAAAAGAGGATTTTAGTCAGGACTTTAGCTACAGGTGCCAGGAGCACAACGCAAATAGCTTAAGCCAAAAAATTCAGGTATGGATGGGGCGGGGCACAGAATGGAAGTTCTGCAGAAGCCAGGACAGCAACCGGACCCGGGTCTGCACCACGGGCTCACCACTGCCAGGAATCCCTCTGTCAGAGTCCAGTCCCTGAGTCTGAAGAAGGCGTCCAGGTATTAGTGGGTGGGGAGGGTTCGGCCTCTCAGGTCTCCTCCAGTGGGAACCTGCCTGCTGGCATCAGACATCTAGGTTTGGAAATACAGTTTCAAAGCATTTTTAAGTTGTAATGGGTTGGCCACAGAGTGTGGTGTTTGGTAACCTAATTATCATCTCTTCAAAAAAAAAAAAAGCAGCTACTGCTAATTCATAGAAACGATGACTGGTTTCTTAGAAAAGCACCAGTGAAAGAGCCAGAGAAGCCTTTTTCATGGTTTCTTTTTCCTTCTCCAGCCCTTCAAAATACTGCACTGTGTTTGGTTCTGTAACAGGATGGCTGTTTGCAGGCCCCTTATGAGAGTTCTGCAGGGACGCACATTTCATTTTCACAAGTGGAAGAAAGGGTAACCAAGGCCAGCCGGGCAACACTGGTGTTCTCTGTTCTGCACTAGTGCAAGCGTCTTTGAAGCCAGGCTTTCTCCCTATGGCCCCCGGAGAAAAGACATCTGATTGCTTGGGGCTTGCCACTTGGCAAGGGCTGGTTCTGAAGTCTGGAGTTTCAGCAAGCATCATGCCACTCATTTTTGATTCACCCCCTCCTCAAAATAGAAAATGTGATAAATGTGATCATACCTTATGTACACTTAGTCTTTTTTTTTTCTTCTTCACATTTCAGGTGTTTTTTTTTACAACGGGCATCCAATAAAGCAGGTCGATATCTTGGGAACTGTTATTGGAGTGAGAGAAAGAAACGCTTTCTACAGTTACGGAGGTGAGAACTACAGTGCCTGACAGGTTGTGTGGAAGGGCCCCACTTAGCTGAATGCGGAATGTGAGAAACCCCAGCCTTTCAGAGCGGATCCCGTGGGCCTGCCACTAGGGACAGCCCTTCGGGGGCCTGGCAGGGACTATGTAAAATGAGGCAAGAGGTAGGAGTGATGCTGATGAATACAGCGAGGTGACGGCTTCCGGGGAAGTTAGGAGGTAGAATAAAAATGCCACAGTTTAGGATCTGGCTGATTGGAGACAGACCCCCGATGCCTGAGGGCAGAGCTATAACTAGCAGAGGATGGTAATCTATGTCTGTACTGATACCTTCAAAAAGAAGGGGCTAGATTAGTGTTCAGGTAGACTCTTTAAGAAGGCACGGAGGTCTGAAAAATAATTGATGAGACTTATATCCAGAAAAGTTTTTTTTAAAAAAATGCCTTTTGTTACTCAGAGGGCTGAATACACATCAGAAAATTTCACTTCCCTCATTGTCATGGAAACCAAAGGGTTTCTTTGGATACCAGCAAATGGTCGGAATATGATTTTAGTGGTCTTAATTTTTTTCACTGAGGTGTTTTTTTTTCTGTTTGTTTTTTTAAAATATTTTATTTATTTATTTTTAGAGAGGGGACAGGAAAGAGAAGGAGTGGGAGAGAAACATCAATGTGTGGTTGCCTCTCATGTGTCCCCTACTGGGGACCTGGCTTGCAACCCAGGCATCTGCCCCGACTGGGAATCGAACCAGCAACCCTTTGCTTCACAGGCCCGTGCTCAATCTTCACTGAGTTTTAATATAAGCACTTTAGTACATTGCCTCGTGCAGCTCTAAGATCTTTTCAGGTTAAGAAGACAAGCTAGATATTTTGGGGGAAGCCTAACTCTGGATTCCAAAACTTGGCTGCAATTGATGTTGTCACTTTTGGTCGTGTTGCCTTGGATCTGTGTCCTTCCTCTACTTGGGGAGAGACAAAGGCAGCTGAACTAGTGACCAAGGACCTTTCACTGGTAGTCTGTGGTGGCTGAAACTTTACTGATACCCTACCACTGCATTCCTTCAATGTGTATTCACTGATTGTCTTGTGCTTATAAGATAACATGTGAGATGAGCTTCCTTATACCCTCTGCTTTTCCCAGCATATTTTTTAAACTGAAATAGGTTATCTTGTCAGGCATCCCCTTACTGGATCCCATCTCTGCTTGATTTTACCAAAGGTACTGGTTTTATTTTTCTTCAGGCAGTTGAACAAGCAATCACTAAGTTCCTATATAACATACCCAGCAGTGGGCAAGTACTTTGTAGTATAATACAGTACTTCTCTCCAAATACCAGTGAAGAAATAATAGTGTCTTTCAATTTGCAAAGCATTTTTTAAAATCCCCATCTGAGGATATGATTATTGATTTTAGAGCGGGAAAAGAGAGGGAGAAAGAAACATCGATCCGTTGCCTCCTGTACACACTCCACCAGGGATCAAACCCACAACCTGTGTGTGTGTGCACAGGATGAGTCTCCAACCAACTCAGGCAGTTGGCCAGGGCCTCAATTTACAAAGCATTTTCACGTGCATAATTGAACGTTATTCTTTCTCTAATCTTTTGAAATAGAAAGGACACATATTTCCATTTTATAGGTGAGAAAAGTAAGGCTCAGTTCGTTTCTCAAGGTGCCACTGGTGGGTCCAGTGTGTCTGCGGACTCTGGTGTGCTGTGTAGCCCACATATGACTCAGTGTGATTTTTTCTCGCCCATGCTCCTCTGCCCCCAGTGAGGAGCATCTACATTTTAATTTTCTGTGTTTTGAATGAAATAAATGAGGCTGTTTGAGGACATCAGTCCCGGTGCTAGAACTAGGCTAGATATTATGCCTGTGACCTAAAGGGGTTTCATTTAATACCTTTCCAATTATAAAGAGGTGAAGGCGATGTGTGTGAGTCTTCCCCCAGAATCACATCACTTAGCGTGGACGTCGTGAGAGCCTAATGTGTGTGAGCTGTGGGAAAACAAAACGCAGCTGGAGGTGGACATAACTGAGAACAGAAACACTTTTGCAGCTTTCACTCCTGTGGGCCCGTCTGAGGGAGAGCCTTACTCTCTCCCTGCTGTCCTCAGGCCCAGCTTGGCTCTGGGGCCACCTGCCAGGCAGCAACCCCTGAGTCCTGGGTCCTGCTCCGCCTGAGGCCCTGCAGGCCTGTGCCAGGGGTGCTTCCTGCTCACACCGACCCGTCCCACTGCTGAAACAAAAGGCTGGCAGCTCAGGCGGTACTGCCCTGCTGGAAATGACCTGGCGCAGTCTGCAAGGATGCTCCCCTTCCGGGGCATTCCAGGAGCCCAGACGTCAGGGCGCCAGGAGAGGGTCTGCCTGGGGAGGTGACAAAGCAGGAAGTCAGAGGGTTTAGTGGCTTTGCCCTGAGCATGCAGAGCACCTGGCAACAACTCAAGCTCAGACCTAGAGTCCTAGGAGACTACAGTCAAGGTCAGAATGACCTCACATTTTCTAGAACAAATATTCTCGTGCTAACAGTTTTTGACTTTTCATTTTAAATCAAGATTTTAAGCTGGCCAGAGAAGTGGTATGCCTAGAGGTGTTATACAATTTTTAAAGCTGAAAACACCCTTATTAATTGTTTTGCTTCTTAAAAATGATACTTAACTCATAAAATAAAATTTAAAGCTAGAGAAATGTTCAATAAATAAATAAACTCATGTGAAACCTTGTAAATCTGTAAAGAAAAAACCTCAGTGTTTGAGTGAACATCCTTCCTATATTTCTAAGATGATCCTAATATTGAAGAAATATGCCTATTTCCCCATTACTATTGTTTACATTTCTTTTTCTTAATAGTTCTGAAATTAGGCTTATAGCCCATGTACACATTGAATATGGGGATCGTTCCCCGTGCTCCAAAAGTAACTGCTGTTAGCATTTTAATATCTTAAAATCATTTCTGTCAAAATAAAGTATTTAATGCTTTATATAAATTAGATTATACATAACATTGTATATACAATTTCTGTTTTGCAGTGAAGCATGAATATCTTTTAACAGCAATGAACAGTCTTTATTATAACTTTTTATTATGCTATGCCATTGTAATTTATTTAACCAATTCCATGTTTATAAACATTTAGGTTATTTTGAAGTTCCAGTATTGCAAACAATATTACAGCGAACGGCCTTATACAAGATGTATATACCTGTGTATTTGTTCTGTTTTTCTCCTCAGGATAAATTACTAGAAGGAAATGCTAAGTCAAAGAATACACTGTATATATTTTTTAATTTGATACATACTTTCAAGTTTACTCTTTATAAATTTGATACAGATTTACAGTCTCACTAACAACAAGCATATGAGAATATCAGTATTTTTAATATTTGTCATTCTAGTAGTTAAAGAAATTATTTAAATTTGCTTCCTTTTTTTCTGGTAACTAGTGAATTTAGCATGCTGACATATGTTCAGTGGCCATTGTTTAAATATCTTCCATGGATTGCATTTTTGGGGGGGGGTCACTTTTTCTCTGTGGTCTTGTTATTTTCCATGTTAATTTGTATGAGCTCTTTATATATTTAAGACACTAACCCCATCATTTGAAACATTGCTATATAGTATTAGTTTTTAGTTGGTCAAATACATCAGAGTTTAAAAAATAAATTCGGACTTTCAAATTTGCTGAAAGAAGTCTCTCCCCACTGACTGTAAGCCCAAGGTTAAACAGTGTTCATCCAAATTTTTTTCTCAGCTTCTTATATTTACCTATACTACACTTAATAAGACAAAATCCCTCTAGAATTTATTTAGTGTAAGAAGTCTTGTTCTTGGTTTCAGTTTTCAACAGATGTAAACCAGCAATAAAAAATGTTTGCTTTATGTTTCTCATATATTACATTTGCTTTTGCAACAGTTTAGCTGATGACTTTTTAAAAATCATTAAGCCCACTGGCCCCATGTTTAGCAACCTCTGCTCTGAGTTTGTCAGAAATTAAGCAAAGAGAAAACACCTATCATCCCATAGCAAACATCTCCAAATACTTGTATAGTTGTAAATCCAAGTACAATGGGGATTCTTTGATTTTTTTTCTTTGCATTAGGAATAAAATAAGGCAGACCAGTATTGTTTGTGTGACCAAGATGTAATGATTTTTTTTTGGCTTTTATATAGGAGAAATATACTACTACTCAATCTCTACTGTAAAGTTGGCAGCCCTGAGAACTCCTTATTTTTTTTTTAATGTAGCATGTTATGGATGCCCTCCTGCTCCCAAAGGAATGAGGGGCAGACATACTTCCTCATGCAACTGTAATGATTTTTTATTATGAAAATAAAACTTAGCCCTCTGGTGATGCCCCTGCAGTGAGAAGGACTGGGCAAAGCTCTTTCAAACAGAAGCTCGGGCCGAAGCCTGGGATGCTTTGTCTGGTAGGCCAGCGGGCCAGTGGGAGAGCAAACGGTGACAGAGGCTGCACTCTTGAGTGCCTCTAACCACAGACCACGTGACGCTCTCCTGTTGCTGGGTAGGTGAGTGAGGCTGATTTTTCTATGTTAGCAGTCATTGAGATTTTTGCGCTTGACTTCCAGAGGGCACCATTTTTAGGAGAGTCATAGACAAGAATTGTAAGTACCCTTGAGGTATAGGGTAAGTGGAATGTTGACTGCATTCCACTGGGCTCATGTATCACTTTGACATTGCACACAAGCAGTTCCCACTGGTGCAGGGTGAGAGATTATGCCTAAGGGGGAAGGAGAATTTAATAAGGGATCTGCCCAACCAGACCATTGGAAAAGGCCATCTTTCGGTATGGCCTAATGTGATCGCAATGCGCTGATTCACCAGCAATGCCCGAGTCTCTGTTCTAATCTTTCACATTTCCCTTGCAGTGGATGATAGCACTGGAGTTATAAACTGCATCTGCTGGAAAAAGTTGAATAACACTGAGTCTTCCTCAGGTAATTTCGTTTGCTGTGCTCCTTTGCTTTTCAGCCACCCAGTGGATTTTGCTCAGGGGAAACCGTCAGAACAGCTGTGGGCCTGGAGTTTCACATTGACCCGCCGATGAGGCGCACTGGCCAACTCGCAGCACTGAGCTCTGGGCTTTGGCTTCTCTGCAGGCTGATACTAAAGGGGAGCCACTTGGTTTTCTTTCTCCCGTTTCCTTGGTGCTCCCTTCCTCCTAAGCCTGCAGGAATATGACTTGGTTGCTAGGCGTTTCAGCCTTTCACTTTTACTATGCTGGTTACTGTGCAGGTCAAGACGTGGTAGCCTAATCGCCAGTCAGGTCGCAATTCCCTTGCTCAGGGCGTGTCGCTCAACCACAGCAGGTTTTGAGGACTTTTCATCTTACATGGTTGCCACCAGCTTCTATGTGGCATTCAGATCCAGATATTTCTGAAATCTCTACCTTGTCCCCAGGTATATGAGCAATTCTAAGACTGATGAGATGGTAAAGTAGGATTTCTTTAGAGTTAGCCATTGAATGAGATATAAACTGGAAAAGAACTTCAAAATTATGTATTAAACACATTGACTATAACTGAAACAACATTTAGAATTTCTCGTGTGTATTTTATTTATTTACTTATCTTTATTTTTTAATCCTTATCCAAGGATATGTTTTTTCATTGATTTTAGAGAGAGGAAGGGAGAGGGAGAGAAACATCGATGTGAGAGAGAAACATTAATGAGTTGCCTCCCGTATGTGCCCCAGTCAGGTATCGAACCTGCAACCTAGGCATGTGCCCTGACTGGGGATCAGACCTTCAACTCTTTGGTGCAGGGGTCGATGCTCCAACCAACTGACACATCCAGCCAGGGCATGACTACAGTATTTTAACAGTTAGCAGATTTTTTTTTTGCGTTGCTTAAGTTAATAATACTAAAAAATATGATGCATTGTTTGTGATTATTTTGGTTCTAGAGAAGCTACAGAAAGTGGACAATTGTTTTTCCTCTGTTTTATGGCATATGCAGTATGGCACCATACACAATAGGGTTTTTCAGTATGTATTGCCTGCTGTCATAGATGACATCTATTGTCTGTCACGTGTGATACATGGTGAGAATGTAATACATGGAGATGATTCCTCTTTCCTTCCTGTTTGAATCTCAACTCCCTACTTGACTACACTAACCAGTGAATGCTCCTTTGCTTATATTGTGATATATTTACATTTAGAATTTGGCTATCGATTTCACATAACTTTCACATTCCCATTTCCTAATTTGGGAAAATCTCAGTGGCACTGTAGAAGTTTGCTTAGGAAGATTTGTACATTAAAAAAAAATTAAGACAGACAACAGACTTTATGCAGACATCTCACAGGCAAGAAATAAATCTATAAGATGATCTGCTCCGGCTGGTGTGGCTCAGTGGATTGAGTGCTGGCCTGCAAACCAAAAGGTCACTGGTTTGATTTCCAGTCAGGGCACACGCCAGGGTTGCAGGCTGAATCCTGGGTTGGGGGCGTGCAAGAGGCAACTGATCAATGTACTGCTCACACATTAATGTTTCTCTCTCTCTCACTCCATTCCCCCCCCTCTCTGAAAGTAAATAAAATCTTTTCAAATATAATAAAAGATACAACATGAAATTTTTTTAAAAGGACCCCTCTTTCAAAAAATAAATAAATAACCCTCTAAGACAATCAGATATTTGAATTTGCATATGTCTAGTGTATTAAAATCATTTGCAGATTTATGGTTATATTGTCACAGTCTTCATTCAGAAGGTGTAGTTCGAATATGCCTACTTGTTCCATGCCAAGGTTTAACAAACTTTCTGTACAGAGCCAGATAGTAAATGTAAATGTTTTCTGCTTTGTGGGCCACTTGGTCTGCGTCTCAACTCTTCAGCACTGCCTTTGTAACACAGAAGCAGGCATGGTTGTGTCCCAATAAAACTTTATTTACAAAAACAGGTTGTGGGTGGCATTGGCCCATGGGAGCATACATACTTTGCCGACCCCTGTTTTGGACATTCTTTTAATCTTCAGAGTCAACTCTTTTTTAAAGAAGTTATATTATTAGGAATATTATATAACTCTTAATACTTAGTAACTTTTTAGGTAAGATTGTAAGATTTTAAAAAATGTCTCTACAGTGAGTAGATGACTAATCTGGGTGGATACACTTTAGTAGAGAAGAAAGAGGTGTGGGTAAGAGGAGAAAGCCTGGATATGATTCTCACCATGTTGTATAGGAAGTGGTATTTTTAAATTATTTCTGACCAGCCCATTCTTTCCTTTTAATTTATTTGTCCTCAGTTTATTAAAGCTTTCCACTGGAAAGTGACCAACAAAGACTATTTCTTTTTATACAAAATTTTAGCTTGAGTCAAAATCATGTTTCAAAATCAGTTGAGGTATAAGTATATGATATTAACTCTTATATATGACACATGGAATATATCCTTTGGACTTGGCTTATGAGGAAAGTTAAGAAAGCTTGGCCCTTAACATTAGAGTTTTAAAGAGGCTTTGTCTTTCAGTGTGGAGTAGACTGCCTAAAATGAAATTCCGTCAAGGCTCCAGCCATCTCATTATAACTATTAAATTATGCAGCTTGAACACCTAGTTTTGGTAGTTTCACGTGCCCTTTGACTAAAAGCTGGGCCGCTCTCTCTCAGGCCAGCCGTCGATCTGGCTGTCTCAGCAGAGCCATGCGAAGCGTTTTATCACCGTAAGGTCTGAATAATGGCAGTGAAACTTAGAAACACGTTCAAAATTCAGCCTAAGTAGATGAGGGGTTGGGATAGGAACACAGATGGAAAACCTTTTAAAAAGTCACACCTGAGCATTTTCTGAAGCAGCCCAGGGAGCTGGGTGACATTAGTGCAGACTGTATCTCGACTCCCAGCTGTGGGCCACTGGGTACACAGAGTCCTCTGCGCTCTGGTGGGTGCTGTTTCCCTTGGCGCAGCAGTAGATGTGTTAAAAGAAAAGTAATGCCTTCGCCCATTACAAAGCCGCAGTCATCTAAGTTGTATTCCTTTAAAGAGCAGATATCTGACCGAATGAGAGGTTCATTTCCTTATAGGAACCCTAGTGCATATATGACAAACCAAAAATACTGCAGTAGCAGGAAATAAAGTAGCATTTAACAAATGCTGTTGGGTTAGGTAGATAACAGTATTGGAAAGGGGGTAGATAACAGTGATGGAAAGGGAGTAACTGTCATCCGTGCCTTGCAGCTTTCATAAATAACCCAAAGAAGGGAGAGGCGTGTGTTTATTCCAGTGGAGTTGCGGGTGTGTGTGTTGACTCTCCTGAGTCCCCATTAAAGCACTGACAGCTGTCGTCAGTGATGAGACTGAAAGATGCTTTCCAAACTTTGATGTAACAAAATGAAGTGAAAGACAAAAATGCACTGGAATCGGGAAAGTGGATATAGTATGCCTAACTTGACAAAGTTTTCCTAAAAAGTCTTTCACAAATTAACATAGGCCCTGGCTGATGTAGCTCAGTGGATTGAGCGTGGCCTGCGAACCACATGATCGCGGTTCGATTCCCAGTCAGGGCACATGCCTGGGTTGCAGGCCTCTTCCCAGCAGGGGACTCACAAGAGGCAACCACACATTGATATTTCTCTCCTTCTCTTCTTCCCTTCCCCTCTAAAGATAAATAAATAAAGTCTTTAAAAAACAAAGACATTAAGTATTCCAAAGAGACGAAGGGCTTAAACGTAAAGAATGCAGAGGGTATGTCCTCTTGTGGGTATGTAAAAACAGCCTCTCTGCCAACTTAAAAGCAAAATTAAACACTATGGAATTGTTACATATTTTCTTTGAAAATTTTTTTTCAGTAGAGAATGAAGTTTTTATTCACTGTCCAAGAAAGGAGAGGGGCTTGATGTGGAGAGATACACCAGCCAATTTTCTTTCTTTCTTTTTTTTTAGTCCTCACCCATGGATATGTTTTCATTGATTTTTATTTATATATTTAAAGATTTTATTTATTTATTTTTAGAAAGAGGGAAAGGGAGGGAGAAAGAGGGAGAGAAACACTGATGTTTGAGAGATTCATCAATTGATTGCCTCTCACATGCCCCCAGCTGAGGGCCCAGCCTGCAACCCAGGCCTGTGCCCCTACCAGGAATCCAACCAGCGACCCCTCAGTTTGTAGGCTGGTTCTTAGTCCACTGAGCCACACCACCAGGGCCCGTTTCTATTGATTTTTAGAGAGAGAGACTGGGAACCAAACCAGCAAGGTTTGTGTGCACGGAATGATGCTCCAACTGAGTGACAGAGCCAAGGCCATATTTTCCTTTTTAAAGATTTTATTATTTATTTTGAGAGAGAGGGGAGGGAAGGGAGGGAGGGAGAAAGAGAAGGAAAGAAATATCAATCGGTTGCCTCTCAAATGTGGCCCTACCTGGGACCAAACCTGCAACCCAGGCAGGTGCACTGACCAGAAATTGAACCGGCGACCTTTCGCTTTGAGGGATGATGCCCAACCCACTGAGCCACATGGGTGAGAGCATATTTTCTAAGATATTAAAAACCTCGATGACTGAAGCCTGTGTAGGAGCCACAAACATGCACACATAGCTGGCAACACCTTATAGAAAGAGAATAGTTTGATTTTTCTTTTCTGGCAAACATTCCAGCAACATGTAATGATCTGTGGACCTATTTGTACTTTATATCCAGTAATCCCCAATGAAAAACCCTAAAGAAAACAAAATAATTTTGTCCAAATAGCTGGCATTTATTTAATTTATCATGGATCTAGCATTGTACTAAGCTCATGAGATAAGGCTTAGCTTAGATCATGCATGGTGCTTCTGTGTATAAGGTAGACTCTGTTGCCTAAGTTTATAGTTCGAAGTGGTATGAGAGAAAGAGAGAAATATTGATTGGTTAGCTTAGATACCCAATAAAGATGAGAGGTGAACGATTAGGGTGTTGAGCACCTAGGAAGGTAAATTGCCTTCCCCATAAACAGAACCACAAACAGAGACTCTCAGGTCCCCTTTCCCCTACTCCAGGCCTCTGTCTCCCTGCAAGGACACTTTAAACTGTTGTGGACAGCTATTGCCACCAAACCCAGCTGAACCCTTAGAGAATTCAGCTGAGGACCACACAAGAGCCCTTTGACCGAACTGGCTCTGCAGGGCTTCTAGACTGTTCCCTTTGCCCTGCTTTTGAGTAATTGCAGCTTAGTGCCTTTTATTCAGTGGAGGATTTCAAAAGGTTATGCAGATTTCCAATAGTAGACAACTAATCTGAAGTAAAATAAATAAGTATCTTGTGCAAATTATCTTAGAAATGTGTTGGAATTGATTATGTTACACATTTCTCTCTTTTCTTCTGGTCTGGCCCTGACAACTACAGCTGCTCCAAGTGCAAGAGAACTGAGTTTAACTTCACAGCTTAAGAAGCTGCAAGAGTCCATTGAGCAGAGAACAAAGATAGAAATTGGGGACGTCGTCCGGGTCAGAGGTTACATCCGCACGTTCAGAGAAGCACGAGAAATTCATGCCACTTCTTATTGTAAGCACAAGATATTTCTCCCAAATTGGTGGTTATTCTGGGTGTGCATCCAGTAAACTTGTTTAGCTTAAAGTCACACCTCTAAAAAGTTCAAATGCCCTGGCTGGTGTAGCTCAGTGGATTGAGCGCGGGCCTGCGAACCAGACGATCGCGGTTCGATTCCCAGTCAGGGCACATGCTTAGGTTGCAGGTCAGTTTCCAGCAGGGGCCAGTTCCCTGCAGGGGATGCACGAGAAGCAACCATACATTGATGTTTCTTTCCTCTCTCCTTCCCTTCCCCTCTAAAAAGATAAATAAATAAAATATTTTAAAAAATAAAAAAAAAAAAAAATAAGTTCAAATGAGATGTTTAACTATTTAATGGAGGAAATGATACCTTATAATGTGTGGGGGTTTTTTGGTGTGGTTTTCTTTTGGGGGGGAAAGCAGCATTTCTTAAATTTATTTTAAAGAGAGGTAAGCATAAATAAATTGGGAAAGAAAACATGATTTGTTATGTATAGCTGAAAAAGTTGTTTGGATAACATAGTCCTTTCTAAAGCATTTTGAAATTACAAGTGTGAATCCATTTAGGACAGAGTGTTCATATTCTTGAGTACCATTAAATTTGTTAACTCTTAAACAGCCAATCATATCCACGGCAGCCGTGCATCCTCTGAGCGATGATGCCCTTTGCACTGCTCTGGCTGGTCGTTGCTTGGGAATTTCTGGGAGGACCCCGTTGCCCACCACAGTAGCGGATGAATGAATGAGCTAATGTGCTCTCCCTAGTCCCCGTCCACTCCTGGCCACGCGGGTGATCTTTAGGGCATTGCATTCCCTTTTTGCCCGGAGACTGGGATCTATTTAGTGCATCTAGACTGTGTGATCTCTGGGCATCCACACGGAAGGAGACCCTCTGAGAGTCTCAGTGACTGTCACCCCAGCAGCAGCTTGGACATGGGAAGGAACTGAACTCCGTGTGATTTCTGTGGCATGTTTTTCCCCGTGGCTTCTTAGGTAAAGTAGACGACCCAGTGTGCAACACTCAAATTGCAAGGATGCTCGAGCTGCCCCGAGTCTACAGGAAAGTTTATGACCAGCCTTTCCGCAGCCGAGCCCTAGAAAAAGAGGCGCTATGGTAAGTGTTGGCCAATCACTGCTGAAGATGTGACCACTGCAGGAAGGCCAAGCAGGGTGAAGGAAGGAGCCCAGATGCTGGGGCGGCCCTGGGTTCAAATCCTGAACCCATCATTCTGCTTACTGTGAGGCTGTAAGGTTGGTGGGAGGAAAATACACGTGTAATTGGGGTCCCTGAAGGAGTAGGGGGAACAGAGAAGAACATTTGAAGAAATAATGGCTGATTTTTCCAAGTGTGGTGAAAACTATAAACTCATAGATCCAAGAAGCCCAATGAGCCCCAGGGCAGGAAACCTGAAGAAAATGGCACCAAGGTGCATCCTAATCGAATGGCCTCATGACACGTCATAATGAAAAACTACAAAACGCAATGCAAGTCATTCTCAACTAGAGCTGATTTTACTCTTTTGTGGGTGCGGCAGGGACAGGGGAGAGAAGAGCAGGAGGAGAAAGAGCACGTGTGTATTTTCTAGTACACACACCAAAAAGGAACAGAGGTGATACTTTTCTACAAGGCTTCTTAAAACTCTCCCCAGCAAAAATCCAGGTGCCCTGGACCTTGCCAGTCTCACATGTTTGCTGAGTGAAAAAGCCAAGGAATTCCTCGTGAAGAACAGAGTGCAGATCTTTTACCAGCAGGAGTTGGAAATGGTGGAGTCTCTGCTGTCCCTGGCCAATCAGCCCGTGATTCGCAGCACCTGCTCCGAGCGGGTACGTGCAGCAGGCCCATGTGGGAATTCAGTCCTCTGCCCCAGACCTGCAGCTGAAGGGTGTGAGGGAGTTATGCAGACTCACAGGGGGGCCTGAGGGAATAGAGGTTATGGTTCTACTCGGGTTCTTTCTGTTCTGGGAAGGTCACTGACTTCACCTTATTAAGCTTAATCTTTGGGTAGAAAAAAAAGTACGATAGTCCGAGCTTCATGGAACTCAGGTTTTAGTACTCCCTAAGGTGAGTACTTAATGTCGGCAGGTGCCAAATATGGGGGAAGTAGGCAAAAAGAGGTAATTATCCTTCCAAGATTATTGAACTTGAACCAAGGCTTTTACTGACTTGCTGTCTCTTCAGAATAAAGTTAACCTATCATATTTTAGGAGTTTGAATAAAGACCAATTATTTTCCTTCTGGTTTAAAAGTAGGAATTTCAAGGAACACTTTAGGTTACTTTTATTTCTCCTGGGAAGAACTATCCCCATTTTCCCACTCTTAGTGTTAAAGGTGAACTTGCCCTGACTGGGGTGACTCAGCTGGGCGTCGTCCCTCAGAGCAAAAGGTCTCGGGTTGATTTCCGCTCAGGGCACATGCTTGGGTTGTGGGCTTGGTCCCTGGTCTGGGCGTGTGCGAGACGGCTGATTGCTGTTGCTCTCTCACATCAATGTTTCTCTCCCTCTCTTTCTCCCTCCTTTTTCTTCTCTCTAAAAACAAATGGATAAAATCTTTTTGTTTTTAAAGGTGATCAACATAGTTTGGTGTTTCCATATTTGCTTGGAATTAAGAAGTATTTGAGACTTTGGTGTTAGGCTTTCCCTTTCACTGCAATTCTTATATTTTTGGTTGTTGTAACATGACTTGTGTTTTTATTCATTTCATTTATTCCGCCAGAGGATAACCTCTGCTTAGATGTCATCTTCTTGCCCCCACTTGACCACGGGCTCTGATAGCCACTCACTTCCTCGAGGCGTTGTTGCCCCGTTTTGGTATCGCATGCGTCACTGTGCGTGTTGGCTGGTCTGCCCATTCCTCCCCCAGAGTCTGCTCTCCACGAGCGGAGGGCTCACCTCTCACTCTCTGTTCTCTGGAACCAGGGCCTAGAACTGGTCCACCATAAAGTAGGTTTTTGACAATTATTAGTTAACTAAAGAATGAATGGTTTTTAAAAATTCGAATAGTCCCTGAAAGTACCTAGTTAGAAGTATGTTTCCCCTCACCCCTTCCCCAGAGACAGCACTGTTACTGGTGTCACGGAATCCACTTGGAGGTGTCTGTGCACGTCTAAACTAGAAGTAGTTATGTGCCCCCGTTTCTTTTGCACAAGTGGTATCATGCTAAACACTAGTCTGTCCCTAGCTTTTCATTGAACTGTGTCTTATCCTTTCCTTGCCATACAGACATTTGCTACTGCACAATAATCTTCCGTTACACGTACCATAGTTTATATGGCCTGCCTCTCCTTTCCTGGGCTGTTCAGATGTTTTCCAGTTTTTTGCCATTACCAACAGGGCTGCTCTGAATTTTCTCGTTAGGCAGCGTAAGTTACTCTTCGTGATTCTGGGAGAACAGATCCTAGGCCCCCCACCCCCATCCAACTTCCCAGGCATGACCCCTGCTTCTCAGTTTCATTCATGGACCTAATTACCTCTTCCTGGCACCAGGCTGTGTGTCCAGTGACCCATAATTTCATACACAGAGATGAGGGATATTGTTTCAGGAAACACCAAGGCAGGGAGGGTCATGACTGCCCACTTTGTCCTGTGTCATTGTTGCTTCTAACTGGTTGCGGCTGTCCAGCTGTCCCCTGACAGCAAGGTTGACCTTTCTCCATTTAATCATTTAGGGAGGGCTCAGTGCCAAGTTGGCCTTCTAGGACTTCTGACCACTCTGTTGGCACGTTTGGAAGGAAACGCTGAAGTCTAGCGAAGACCACATTCTTCCCGTGAACCCGCTCTTCAGGGAGGGCTCTAATTAAGTAGAAAGACTCGAGGTCTCTGAGGACTACAAGGCTCCTCCATTCAAAACAATCCGTGGAGAACTTTGGCCATGATTTCTTTTTGAAAATGCTTAGAGGAGAAACCTGCGTCTGCCCAGTGCTGCATGTTTAAAAAGAAATGAATGTGGTACTTTGTTCTGTCTTTGGAAACTATTTTTCCATCAATTATGAATTGTTCCCTCCCATGGCTCTGCTTGGCGAGGTCATTGTCATTCAATTGAATCCTGCTTAATTGAGCCTGGGAGAGTAAGGATGCTTTACAGTGCTGCTGAAACCCTAGATCCAGTTTAGCTCGTGTTGCCGCACAGATGAAAGCTCCGCAGAAAATCCCTGGGATGGTGTTGGAGCTGATAGGCAGGGGGAGAGTGGGTTTGGATGTTTTAACCTTTCTTTTTTTTTTCTTCTTCTTCCACTGGGGCCCTTCACAGCAAATCGAGAAACCTGATAAGCAGGCCTTGCAAAACCATTGTTTGTTTGACAGCTGGATAAATGTTGAGTTTGTTTGGGAATGAAGACTATATATATTTCAGAGATCCACCCAGTTCCTGACCTGCAACAAGGAGAGGCCTGCTAAGGCTCAGCACGTCCAGCCAGTCAGTTCTTTCCTCTGAGCAGTTTCAGTTTCCTGACTCGGATGAGTCTGTCCTTGCTCTTTACCAAAAGACAAAGACACAAATCCCAGGCCAGGAAAAGCTGCTGGCTAAGAAGAGAAGATTGGAGGTTTTACCCTTTAAGACTGTGTCTTTGCAACAGAGTGATACGTCTTGAGGTCAGCCAAGGCAAACGTTTCTGGCAAGGAAGCTTCTTCGCATGTTGTTTGTGTTGACAGCCTTCTCTGCTGGGCCCTCCTTGTTCACAGCTGAAACCTCGCAGGCCTGCCCCCCCTCCCCCTTCCTGCTGCCTGATCTTACTGAAATCTGGGAGGAGGAACAGGGCTTTCTGTACGGTCTAGGGAGAACCGGGAGTCCTTTTTAGTGACAGGAATAGTTATGTAACAACGTTCCTAGTTACTTTCCAGTTCAGTTCTGTCTTAATAGAGATGTAATACTACCTTAACCCCTAGGATCCTTGTACTAAACTGACTGAAGAAACCGAATCTCCTTCGAAGTATGAAGATTAAGTATAACATTTTGTGGGGGAGCCTATATTGGGTTGTATTTCCCCTAAGTAAGAGAACTCATATAAAGTTAAAAACAGCTTTGTCTGAAGCCCCCCTGAATAAGAAGACGTCTGATTGAGGATTGCTAGAGGAGGTATTTAGTCTAAACTCACCCAGGTAACTTTTCTGCCTGTGGGAGTCACCAAATATTTCTGGGCCTTATTCTCTCTTCAGAGAGTGGGTGCTGTCATAACCTGGAATGTTTGCTGATTTTTAGGCCCTAATGTTTTAACATCCACGTTTTCCAGCTTGTTCTGTTAAGGAAAAACTTGGACTATAATTTAAGTCTTAGACTCTGCTCTTTAACCCAGGAGAGCACGTTTGGGAGACATTGCCGGGATCTTTTAGAGTAAAACAGTGTCTATTTGGGGGAGGGTTTCTTTAGGGATGGTACTGTCAGCCCTTGAGGCCACTGGGGGGTTTCTTTCCTTTGAGTACCACTTGGAGGAAGTGGCAACAGCAAGTCTCAAGCACATTGTCTTTTTCAGCATCCCTGGGCGCCGGCCCAGAGAGCCTTCATAGGTACCTTTCACTGGAGAGAGGACTTGGCCTTCACACACTGTTTTGGACACTTGGCCACATTTCTTTGGCACTCTGGTCTTCTTACTGTATTGACAGATTTCTGTCACACTAAAATGGATCTGTGCCTTGAGGGACAATTATTGTTCAGCACTTTCTTTGTTTGAGGAGTGAAATGAAAATCCCTAATGGAATGTAGAGGACATGGCCTCTAAAATATCCCCATGGATCACACAGATGTTTTACTGATCACCCTCTGTTGTGCCAGGGAGAAGGTGGCCAAGCTGGAATACAGAGTCCCCAGCTGAAGAACCTCAGAGTCAGTGAACCATGGGTCAGAGCTGAATGCCTGGCTTCCTCGGGAGGAAGTAGGATGGCCCGGCGAGCTCTCCGGGCAACCCTGTCTCTTAGAGAAGGGAAGAAACACCGAAACTGAGGAGGCAGCAAACTGACAGCCGTGAGGCCCTTCCCCGTGATGGCCTTGCCTCACTCGGGGACCCCTGTCCATCTTTAGCCCACACACCCGCCTTTGACGGGTCTCTGCAGAGCTACTTGCCACCGTTGTTTTCCATTTAGAATAAGGAGACAATTTAATACTTTCTACGTTCTGGAGTCCTCAGCTTATTTCAGTGTGTGTGAAATTCTTTAAAGTCCTTGGCTAGAGATTGTATATAGCCACGATTTTCATGGGGAAAAAAGAAACAGCTAATATGTACCCAGTGTTTCAGTTCTGTGTGGAAACAATTAAAATTGTCCTTTTGAGTTTTCCACTTTATATCATGGAATTAAACAAAGAGTCCTCACTGAGGTGTGGACAGTCATCGGGCGTGATCCTGCCGGAGCACACTTCCCAGTCGCCCCTCACTGCCGTCCTGCTGGGCTGCCCCGTACCTGTGTCTCTGACTCAGCAGATGGAAAGCCTGTTGGGTGGATTCGCAAACCAGTTCGTCCAGGGACTTGCTCTCAGGTGCTGTAAGATGGGGCTCACTTTTTTTTCTTCCTTTTCCCTCCCACAGGCAGATTTTAAGAATGACACCACTTCCAAGGCAATTCATAGCGTATTTAAGAGTGCTCTGAAGCTCCTGCAGGAGAAAGGGTTCATTCACCAGAAGGACGGCAGTTTTGATAACCTCTTCTATGTAAGAGACTTGCAACTTAGTGTTTTCCTTCTTGACTTCAATTACCAATATATGTGTTATTTAAGAATGCCTATTTACTGTTTTTAAAAATCAGTCATTAAAGAGGTACATAAAGTAAGGAACCCTAAGGTTCTACTTTGAATAGCGCTCTAGTAAACATTTGTGCATTTAGACACCTGTGCATGTACAAATACACACATATAAGTATATGTTGCTTTGGCTTTTTTTTGCTTTACAAAAAATGTGATCATTCTTTAAGTCAGGATTTCTCAACCCCAGCACTGTTTGGGCTGGATGACTCTGTCGTGGGGGCTGTCCTTTGCATTGTAGGATGGCTAGCAGCTTCCCTGGCCTTTATCCTCTAGATGCCAGTAGCAGCTCCCAGGTTGTGGCAGCCAGAATGTCCCCAGACATTGCCCAGTGTGCCCTGGGACAATTAAGAACCACTGCTCTAAATAATGCTCAGACACTTTTTTAAAAAAGATTTTATTTATTTATTTTTAGACAGAGGAGGAGGAAGGGAGAAAGAGAGAGAGAAACATCAGTGTGTGGTTGCCTCTTGCACACCCCATACTGGGGGCCTGGCCTGCAACCCAGGCATGTGCCCTGACTGAGAGTCCAACTGGCGACCCTTTGGTTCGCAGGCCTGCACTCAATCCACTGAGCCACAGCAGCCAGGGCTCAGCATCTTTTTTTTTTTTGACACCAAAATAGCACATTGCACATCTTTCCACATCAGTACTTAGAAATCGACCTCATTCTTTTTGACTTCTGCATGGTATCATGTTATGGGAACTTGCCATCGGTATTTTAACCTCTCATCTCTGATGGACATCACAAATACTGCTGCTGTGGCTATTTTTGCCCAACTATTTGTGTGAACTTGTGTGTTTCTGTAAGATTGACTCTTAGGAACTGCTGGAGCAAAGGCATGCGCCTCTACGCTTTTGGTCAGCACAGTCTGATGAGCCGCTCAAAAGCTTGTACCGCTTGACATTCTCACTAGGGGTACAGGTGCTTGCTTTTCTAATACTTTCAGAGTTAAAGGTTCACCTTTCACTGCCTACCTTTAATATCGGAGGAGCCAGGCCACAGTCAGGCCCCCTCATGACCATTGATATCAGTAGCGCGGATGTGGCTTCAGCTACAAGTGGCAGACCTGGAGGTAGATCAAAACCCGGAGGCGTGCCGGAAGTCTCACTATTTACAGGCAGGATTCCTGAGGGGAAGCTTTCCTTAATAGGACATTTTCTTGGTATTGATTGACTCTAGTGATGCCCCATTTTAGAGCATTTTTAAAAATTAGAAGATGTTTTAAATACTATTTGAACAGCTTTAGAAAACAGTATTCCAATCTGTAGAAGGCTGAGTGCAGGCCTCTCCCTCCCGGGATGGGAAAACCAGCTGGAGTCGGTTGCCTCTTGTGGGGTTTCGGAAGCTCATGACGGGCAGCTCACCTTAGCAGCCCCCAACCTGTCCCCACCCCACACCCAGTCACGTTGCCCCCGGGAGGCGCCGTGGTCGGCCAGCTGAATCTGTCGAAAGCAGCTCGTCCCGAGGCGCAGCAGGACCACGGGCAGCAGTCGTGGCTGAGGTGTGGCAGGGCTGGGGCACTTCCTCCCGTGAGTCAGTGTGAGCTGGAGTGGGGTGACCAAGCAGCAGCTGCTTCTTCCCCAGTGGAACCACCCCACTTCTCTGGCTTCACTCCCCTTTCAACACGGCCGGCTGGCCTGTATCTACCTGGTGTAGACACTCCTGTTTGTAGAGTGCTCTCCAGCCTTCCGCAGCCGTCACCCCGTCACCGCATGTGATCTTCACACAGCCTTGTGAAAAGGCAGGCGTTATCTGTGTCCCCATCCTTAAGTCTGGTCACTCTGTAAGTCCCATCAAACAAGCACTCCTGATAGGCAGGGTGAAGCAAAAGTGAGTTTACAGTTGTGACTATGCAAAACACAGTTTCTCCTTTTTTTAATCCTCATGTGAGGATATGTTTTTATTGATTTTAGAGAGAGAAAGGAGAGGAGAGAGAAACATAAGTGTGAGGGAGAAACATCAATAGGTTGCCTCCTGTTCGCACCCTGACCAGGAATTGAACTCACAACCTTCATGTGTATAGGACGATGTTCCAACCACCTGAGCCACCCAGCCAGGGGAACACAGTGCTTGTATTGTTTATTATTATTTTTCCATCTGAACAACTTATAAACCTCCTTTTGCCCTACCTGTATGTGTTTGTTTGCATGCTTTTTTCTTTGTCCTTTCTTGCTCTTTTCCCCTTTCTATCTTTTGTTTGTTTTATTGCTAGATTGACTACTGAACACGAAGGGGGACCCATTTGGCTGCTGCTTTCCTCTTACCTGAGCTGGCTGGGAAAGGAACGAGGTTAGGTTTGCCTTTGGAAACAGAAAGGGTCTCAAGGGATAGGCTAGATTTATTCCCTTGCTAGCTTTTCCTTACAGTTGTAGTTCTTTTGTTTTTCCTTGCCATTAAAAAACAGAACAAAACTAATGAAACATGAGGCAGGTGTCAGAGCCCAGAGGAAAGAGTCCTGGGGTTGAGATCAGGGCCTTTGGGCACTTGTGCCTCCCTCAAGAATATAACAAATAAGAGAAAGTTTATGAATGTGTTATGAATATTTAAGAAGAAAGCTGCCCTGGCTGGTGTGGCTCAGTGGATTGAGTGCTGGACTCTGAACCAAAGGGTCGCTGGTTTGATTCCCAGTCAGGGCACATGCCTGGGTTGCGGGCCAAGTTCCCAGCAGGGGACTCACCAGAGGCAACCATACATTGATATTTCTCTCCCTCTCTCCTTCCCTTCCCCTCTAAAGATAAATAAATAAAATCTTTAAAAAGAGAGAGAGAAAAGAAAGGCATGTTGTTGGTGTCAGGATGATGATTGTACGAAGGCTGTAGAAACTGTCTCAGGTACTGATTTGGGAGTCTGGATGATTCAACCTCTGTGTTACTGAAGAACACTTTCTCTCCGAACTTCTTTTGCTGTTTAGGTAACCAGGGAAGACAAAGAACTGCACAGAAAGATCCACCGTATCATTCAAGAAGACTGCCAGAAGCCCAACCGTAAGTGGCGTCACGCACGCGTGTCCTGATGTGCTGGGAGGGAAGGCTGCCCCCCAGAGAGCTCTGGGTGGAGAGTGGGGAGCCTGGGGCTTTCCCCAGTAGCGACCTGGAAGTGTGAAGGTCAAGGCCCCTGCCCTCTCAGAGCCTCAGGTTCTTCCCTTTAAAGTGAGTGTGAGGGTGGCACAGTTGTCCTGACCTGGGCTGCACATAAAAATCAGCTGTGGAGGTTTTTTGGAACATATGGTGCTCCAACCCCACTCCTGGGATTCTGATTCACGAGGGGTGGGTGGGGTGGGGCGTGGTGGCTGAGCTCCTCGGGTGGTCCCGATCCAGCGAGGCAAGCCACGGAGCCAGGACCTTCTGATGTCCTTCTGGTTCTGATGTTCTCTCTGATTTGTGTTATTTCTTGTCCTATTCTTGCTCTTTGTCTTTGAACCCAAACCTGAAATTTTCCACTCTTTTCACTTCATGCCCTTCAGTGTTGGGAGGGATGGTTCTAGACATTACAGTGTAAGAACAGTATAATTCAGTCATCCTGAAACCTAATAATTTGCAAAAGTGGTTTAGGAAATAGTTGGTTTTAGTGGAGTTAGGTCAGCCCCTAGTGGTTAGAAACTCAAACTGTAGACAGTCTGACAGCAGACATTACCACCTTCATACTAGTTGGAAAGAGAAGGAAGTATCAGTCCTCTCTTTAAATCCTGTAAAAACTCATCAGTCTTAGCCCTGGCTGGTGTAGCTCAGTGGATTGAGTGCGGGCCTGCGAACCAGACGATTGCGGTTCAATTCCCAGTCAGGGCACATGCCTGGGTCCCAGGCCAGTTTCCAGCAGGGACCAGTTCCCTGCAGGGGATGCATGAGAAGCAACCATACATTGATGTTTCTTTCCTCTCTCCTTTTCTTCACCTCTAAAAAGAAAAATAAATAAAATTTAAAAAAAACTCATCAGTCTTAAAGGTGACTTTTCAAAATCTATCTTCTGCAAATATCTATTTGCTAGTAACAAATGTTGGCACGCGTCAACAAATGAGACTAGAAGAAAAGTGAAAAGGCTGGTTAGCGACGCAGGTCTCCTCATTCTGCATCCTTCCCTCCAGAGAAGGCCCCTTCTGTCCCTTTAGCCCGTGCGTCCCTGGGGCCTGGACCTCTTCCAGGCTGAGTCAGTCGGTAGAGCTGGACCAGGTCTCTGGTCCTGGTGTTTGATATGCAGCCCTATTTAGCCTTTCAGAACCTATGAGGTCAGAGCCCAGAGTCGCGTGATGGTAGATCTTAAAATAAACTGAAAGCAACCAGTTATCTGAGTGCAAGGTTTCTGGTTGTGTTCACTGCATTCAGAGCAATAAGAACAAATATCCTTTAGCGGGGGGCGGGGGTGGGGTGGGGAGGATCCGTCCATCCACATTTAAGGAGGTTTTAAGAGCAGTGGAATGTGGGCTTTCAAGAAAGGGTGAGAGGCCGTTCCCTCTGCAACATCCCTGCACTCATCCTAGTTCCAGATTCTTATTTTGATCTGCGTGAGGAACAGGATGGATTGAAATAATCCCAGGGCCTGGTACAGCAAATGAAAGGAATTCACACTGTATTTCTCAGGAGAGCCCAATAGCTTCAGTGACCTGTGGGTCTGCAAAGTGGCATATTTTGTGTCCATTTCTACCCACAGGCCAGTGCCTGCTTTGGTGAATGTTGTGTCAGGGTGGACAGTGTCTGTCACTCAGTCTGTAAGTGGGAGCCTCTAAACCAATTGCCCAGAACTGGTAAGCCGCCAGGAGCTGAATCCTGGAGCTTGAGTAGCTGAGAAGGCCAGTGAGAAGACTCTGTAGAGACTGTCGGGGAGTCTACTGCAACTACTGCTTTTCACAGGAAATGTCTGTGACATTAAAAAATTATTCTGAATAATAATGTGTGCACGTGATAAAAAGTCAAACAGTACAGAAATGCACACAGAAAAGCCAGACTTCCTCCCCGCAGCGAGACTAAAGCTTTGTATCCCCCTTGCCAAAGGCAGTAGTTGTGCCTGGTGTCCTGCATATCCTTCTAGGGGTGTGTGTATGCACTTGTAAGTGTATTTGTATGGTTCACCCTTTTTAAAAAGGACAAGTAAAGGTTAGTGTATAGTACTCAGTGTTCTCTACCTTGTATTTTATTTTATTTACATATTTATTTATTTTTAGTTATTTCTTTTTCAAATATTTTATTTATCTTTAGAGAGGGGAAGGAAAGGAGAAAGAGAGGGAGAGAAATATTACTGTGTGGTGGCCTGTCGAGCACCTCATACTGGGGACCTGGTCTGCAACCAGGCATGTGCCCTGACTGGGAATCAAACCAACGATGCTTTCGTTTGCAGCCTATGCTCAATCCACTGAACTACATCAGCCAGGGCTATACCTTGCATTTCACATTGAACATTGGCTTCTAGAGGTCATTTGGTAGCAGTACATATACAAGTGTCTCCATCTTTTTAATAGCTGCACAGCATTCCATTAAGTATATAAATAGATATTTGACCATTTATTTAACCATTCCTTCTAGACCTTTTGTTCATTACTAACATTTCATACAAGATATAGCATTGAGTTTTTCCTTGTCAGGATGATTAGTGAGAGAACTTAAAATCTTTATAGTCATTTATGAGCATTTTAGCAAAGGTTAAACCTATAATAATAAAAGGACTGTAAACATGAGGCTTGTTTCAGGTTCCTAAAGCATCAGTACTGGGTTTATCTAAAGATGGGCAGCATAGCATAGTCGTAAAGAGCTGGGCTCTGGAGCTACCTGGCCTGGGTTTGAATTCCAGTTCTGCCACTTCGCATCTGTGTGACTGTGGGTAAGGCTATGCCTCAGTTTCTTTATGTGTAAAATGGGGATAACATTGCCTATGTGATAGATTGTTATGAGGATTAAATAAATTGGTATTTTATAAAACTATTGTGAAGATGGTAGAGTAGGAAGCACTAGGAATCTGTCCACTCAGGCAACAGTTGCATCTGGCTGATGGAACTATTTTAGAACTCTAAAGGCTGATGAAGGTTTACAACTTCCAAATGGCAGTAAATTGCTGTTAATTTCAGTCATTGCTCACCTCTTGGTAACCTGTCCCTCACCCCAGCTACAGGTAGTAGACAGCTGTGCATTTGTTTCTGGAGGAGCTTGCAGGAGCTTGCAGGAGCTAGGGCCGGTAAAAAAGAGCCTGTCCTCAAAATATAAGGGATGTGTGCTCTGTTCATTGTCGCTTCTGGTTACAGAGGGACAGATAAAGAGGTGGGTGGCCATTGTTGCATCAATGTTGCAAGCCCCTCCCTCAACATCTGAAGTGACTTAGGGGAAGTACTGGTGCCCCCCTATTTTCAACACCCCCTTATTTTCTTTCCTCCCCTTTTTGGGAACTGGAAAAGAAAGACTTGTGCATTCAAAAGCTACCGAATATGTGAGGGAAACCAGAAAGTGACCACACATGCCCAGAGAAAGACACAGGCTCAGAAAAAGACCTAAAAAGACCTTAAGTTTTACACCTCAGTCTGATCCTTGGCACAGAGATAATAATAAGAATAATAATAACAGACAACAGCAAACCCTGGGTTAGGGGGAGAATCTGATCTCCAAAGTTACATTGTGGCTAGATTCAAATGTGTAGTTTTCAACTAAGAATCACAAGGTGTACAAAAAAACAGGAAAGTATTACCCATTGAAAAGAAAAAATATATATATATGTATACATATCGGCAGAAAGTGCCCCTGAAAAGAACCTACTGGCAGATATACTGGACAAAGACTTTAAAATAACTGTCTTAAAGATGCTCAGAGAACTGAAGAAAGATGTGGAGAAAGTCTAGAAAATGGTTGAACAAAATGGAAATATAAAGAGAGAAAACCTAAAAATATAGGTCTGTCTGAGAAAAGTCCAGCTATTGTTAATGTAATGAGAGTGATTTGCACAAAATTATGTAACCTGGCAGCCGAGCAGAGTGGACTGGAACACACATGCCTGAATACTGCCAACTTCACTGCACTAGTCGGTGGGAGCGATAAACACTGTGGAGTGAGCATGTGCACTGTGTGGCTATCACATTCAAAATGACTGAGCAAGGAGAGCAATGAATCTGCAATAAATTTACATTAAGCTTAAACATTCCTCCATGGAAGCTAGTCAGATGATTGAGAAGGCTGCAGCTGTGGGCAGCTGGTGATGGGCGGCTTCATCACGACAACACACCTACTCATGTATCGTGTCTGGTACAGAGTTTTTTGGTGAAACGTCAAATCACTCAGGTGACTCAGCCCTTCTATAGTTCAGATTTGGCACTCTGTCACTTCTGGCTTTTCCCAAAACTAAAATCACCTTTGAAAGGGAAGAGATTTCAGGCAATTGATGAAGTTCAGGAAAATACGACAAATGGCGAGAGATGGCAACGGGGAGAACTGTGTGAGGTCTCAAGGTGCCTACCTTGAAGGGGACTGAGGTTTCATTGTCCTATGTGGAGTGTTTCTTGTATCTTGTATGGTCATCAATAATTGTCTCTATTTTTCATATTACTTGGGGGGATACCTTCTGGACAGACCTTGTGTATAAAAATTTAGAGCTGAAAAGTACAGTAACTTAAATGAAAATTTCCTATAGTGATTCAAAGGCAGATTTTGACAGGCAGAAGAAAGCACCAGCAAACTTGCAGTTGAGGAGGAATGAACAGAGCCTAAGGGACACATGGGGTACCGTGGGGTGGACCATCATGTACATCGTGTGAGTCCCAGAAGGTGAAGAGAGAAATGGGCAGAGAGAATGTTTGAAGAAATAATGGCCGAAAACTTTCCTAAGCTGACGAAAGACATGAATATAAATATCCAAAAACTTTAATAAACCCCAAGATGAAGTGGTCTCATTCTCAAAAGAGACCACACCAAGACACATTGTAATCAGACTTTTAAAAGACAAAGAGTGAATCTTAAAAGCAGCAAGAGAGAAGCAACTTGTTACATACAAGGGATCATTAGTAAGGTTAGCAGCAGCTTTCTCAGAAACTTTGGAGGCCTATATCAGTAGGCTGATATAGTCAATGCTAGAGAAAAACTGCAAGCCAAGATCCTATATCCAGAAAAACTGTCCTTCAACGGTAAAGGAGAAATCAAGACATTCCATGATAAATAAAAGCTGAGGGAGTTTGCTACCCCTAGACCTGCTCTGCAGGACATACTCAGAGGAGCCCAGCAAGGTGAGATAAAAAGGCGTTAGACAGTAACTTGAACCCATATGAAGAAAAAAAGATTTCAATAAAGGAAACACTTGGGCAATTAGGAAAGCCAGTGTTGTCATAACAGTGGTTGGTAAGTCCATTTTTTGTTCTCCACATAATTTTAGAGCCTAATACACTTTTTAACAACAAAAAGCAAGTACTGGTCTAAACATTTATATTATTTTAACTTTGGTTTGTAACTCCACAGTTTTTCCACATAATTTAAGAGATTAATGCCTTTAAAAGAATTATTAGTTTATGTTCTTAGGCTCACAATGTGTAAAAATTTAATTTTGTGACATCAACTAAAAGGGATAGGGACAGAGCTACAAAGGAGCAGAGTCTTTGTAAATTATTGAAGTGGAGTAAATTATTATACATTATTAAATAAAAGTATTAAGCTGGAAAAATTCAAATTAGGGTGTTATAATTTTAGGATGTTTAGCGTAATCCCTATGGTAACCACCAGGAAAGTAGCTAGAAAATATATACAAAAGGATATGAGAACGGTGTTTAAATGTTTCATTGGAGAAAGGTCAACTAAACATAGACAAAACGGGATAAGGCATATTGAAAACAAATAGCAAAATGGCAGAAGTAAGTCCCTACTTACCAGTGATTACTTCAAATATAAACAGATTAAACTCCCCAACCAAAAGACAGAAATTGGCAGAGGGTTTAAAAAGAAAACAACCATGACCTGCTGTATACAAGAGACTCATTTTCAATCCAAAGACACAAATAGATTGAAAGTGAAGAATGGGGGGGAAATATCCAATGTAAAATAGTAACTAAAATAGAGCAGGGATGGCTATACAGGCATTAGATAAAATAAAGTAGTTAGATAAAGCATACTGGTGGTATTAGACAAAATAGACTTAAGGCATAAAAGATTACAAGAACCAAGTACATTGTATATCAATGAAAGAGTCAGTATACCAAAAAGATAGAATTATAAACATTTGTGTGCCTAATGACAGACCATCAAGATTTATGGAGCAAAAACTGACATAATTGAAGGGAGAAATGCAATTCTACAGTAGTTCAGCGCCCCACTGTCTATAATGGGTAGAACAATTAGAAAAGATAAGGAAGGAGATGGAGAAATGTTCACAGTAGATCAACTGTGTCTGGCAGACGTATACAAAATACTATCTGACAACAGAATACACATTCTTCTCAAGTGCGTGTGGGACATTTTCAGGATAGACCATCTGTTAGGCCACTAATGAAGTCTCAGTGGATTTGAAAATGTAGACATCATACAAAGTATTTCTCTGACCGCAATGGGACAAAGTTAGAAGTCAGTAACAGAAGTAAATCTAGAAAATTCACACGAATCAGTGAAAACTAAATAACACTCTTAAACAGCTAATAGATCAAAGAAATCACAGGGAAATTAGAAAATAGTTAGAGATGACTGAAAACAAAAACCCAACATACCAAAACGCGGAGCACAGAGAAAGTGGTGCTAAAACCATGAGAAAACAAGAAGGGTCTCGGCAACCTGACTGATTTAAGGAACTACACAGAAGGAAAAAACGCAGCCCAGAGCAATCGGAAGGAAGGAAATAATGATTAGAGCAAAGAAGAGTGAAGTAGAGAATAGAAAAACAACTGAGAAAATCTTTGACACCAAAAGCTGGTTCTCTGAAAAGGTCAACAAATTTGCCAAACTTTTATTTAGATGGACTAAGAAATAGAGAAGATTCAAATCACTGAAACCAGAAATAAAAATGAGGACATTAGTATTGATTCTACAGAAATAAAAAGAATTATAAGAGAATACTGTGAACAAATGACATCAGATGAAGAAACAAAACCCATCAGAACTAAATTATGAAGAAATAGAAAATCTGAATAGGTCTGTAACTTGGAAGGAGACTGAACTGGTCATTTAAAATCTCCTGGCAAAGGAAACCCTGGACCTGATAGCTTTGCTCGTGATTTCTGCCAAACATTTAAGGAAGAACTAAGACCAGGCCCTCTCTCAGTGTAACTGAAAGGTGACTTTACCAGACACCCCTAGCAGATGGGCCTTTCCGAGGAAGCCTTTGGGAAGACTTGGTGCGTCTTTACAGCAGGGGCTAGGTTACGAGCATCTTCCCGGGTTATGGCTATGACAGTAGAATCATAGCCATTCCCCATGGAAGAAGCACCTACCAAGGGTCTCCTTAAATCCACATGACCACTGGTGAAGTAGGTGATTTTGTTCCCATTTTACAGATGAGGAAACAGATGGGAACCACTTTGCCCCAGTCAAAGAGCCTGGACTTGAATAGTCAGCTCTCCACCTGTACTCTTTATCTGCTTCCCCCTCCTTTTTAAAAATAATATACACATAGTAGGTGTTCAGGAAATCTTTATCAAATGAATGCTGAAGAAAACAGACTGGAAATGTGGAGACAAGTGGAGGTTGGCGAGTTTTCCAACAGTAACCCCAACTGGGAGGAATAATGAGTTGACAGAGCCACTAGAGGTCAGAATTGAGCAAGTCTTTGTTAGCCCAGGCTGACACCTGCTATAGTCTCCAACCCTTTGAGCTGGAGAGGATCACACAGGTGCCTCTGCCCCCCTCCCCAGCTTCCCTCTCTATAGGTGAGAAAACTGAAGTTTGAAGGTTCTATGACTTGCCCGAAGCCACAAGGGTCCACCATGCTTTGCCCAACACTATGATAAGCCCTTTGTGCACCTCCCCAGAGCTTAAAACACTTGGTCTGAAGACATCCAGTGACTGCGGAACCTGAGAGGCCGAGCCTGGCTCTGCCATGGGGCCATGAGTTGAAAACCAGGCAGAGTTTGCTTTTAGTAATGAGGTTCGGCTTTGACTCGGAGTTACAAATGCGTTTTACATCCTGACCCAGTAAATTACAGAATCATAATGCAATAGATAGATACAAATTATATGTATTTAGAATTGGTTTCACAAAATAAGACTCATTCTGCCTATGATGTAGTGCGTCCTGTAATTTTCCCCTTTAGTCTGGTTAGAGAGAATGCTCATTGCAACCCACTCAGCTGACCTCTCGACCCTCTGATGGTCACGGCCCGAGCTGCACACCACCGTTCTGGCTCACTGACTGGTTTCCACCAGCAGAGGGGTTGCTCCCCCCGAGCTTTGACCCCTGCACACCCAATAGTCTTGGTTTGGGGCAGAGAGAGGGTAAGAAGCTCCTAGAACACAACTGTCAGAGACAGACCTTTTGGAAGCCTGTGCCGAGAGGAGTGAAGCAGAGCAGAGCTGGGAGCCCCATCCCCAGGGCAGTCCCATCAGTCGGGGCTCAGGAGAGGGAGGCTGCCGTAAACGGGCTCTGCTCTCAGTCTCGGGCAGGGTTGCACCTGGGGAGGTGGGGGTTCAGCACAGAATGCACTGTATTTACACGCTTATCAGTACTTACGTACTTACACACTTATACGTGTAATTGCATAGGAGCAAAAAGGTT
This sequence comes from Sturnira hondurensis, assembly GCF_014824575.4. NCBI lineage: Eukaryota > Metazoa > Chordata > Mammalia > Chiroptera > Phyllostomidae > Sturnira > Sturnira hondurensis. Next base: position 9,454,343 of record NW_028087485.1, read on the forward strand.
ATTGAGCACTAAAAATCTGTTAGGTTATGGATATAAAAGTGTCGACTGGAAATCCTTGAAAGTTGAGTCCCCGAGCAGTGGGTCCATAGACAGGCCCAAGATCAGGGTGCTTTGTTTTGCTTTTTCCTGATACCCTAGACCAGTGCATCTCTGACTTTAGTGTGCATAAGAATCATCTGGAGATCTTATTAAGGTGCAGGCTCTGATTCAGGAGATCCTGAGAGGGCTTTGATTCAGAGGGAGAGGAGAAGGAGGGTCTGGTGGGTGTGTCCAAGCTTAGCCAGCTGCTTTTTTCCTGCAGACATGGAGAAGGGCTGCCACTTCCGGCACATCTTGGCCTGCGCCCGCCTGAGCGTCAGCCCGGGCCTGAGTGAGCCCGTGCTGCAGCAGGTGCTGGAGTTCCTGGAGGACCAGAGTGACATCATCAGCACAATGGAGCAATACTACATAGCGTTCTGAGGATGGGCTGCAGGCAGCCCTGGCAGAGCCGGGCCAGCAAGAAGGACGGAGTGGTGTTCATTTCCAGGCCCTGGTTTTAAACGTCATGCAGAGGCTCATAGGTCGGGAGGCAGTTATCTTATAATCAACTACGAAATATGGTCATTTGAGGAGTGGAATTTGGCATAAATTCTGTAGGCTGCCTTCTACCCGCTGTATTCTGGGGTAAAGTGACTATTATCTCAGCCACAACGTACAAGAAAACCCTCTCGTTTGACCTCCTCACTGGACTGAGCATCCCTGGTGCAGCAGGAAGGCTGGGTGGAGACAGTGCTGGTGGCTGAATCGCTGTGTGGGTGGGACTCCCGTGGTGAAGGGACATCACATGGTAAAGCCCATGGGTGTGGGACTGGAGCATGCAGCCAGATCACACAGGCCCGAAACTTTTTACAAGGTTAGACTACCAGAAATATTCTTACGTGTCTGCTTAATGGCTGAGAACCCTGCGCAGGAAGCTAGCTGTCCCCGAATGAGTGCTGTGGAACTATGCTTCCCAAGGGTCAGGCACCCAAGGCGGCTCGTGAGCCCTGCGTTCAGTGCTTTTACAGACCCACCCAGAGATGGCGATAAATGGGTCCCAGGCATGGCTCTGGGTCCAGGTTTTTTTCTGAGTCACAAGGTGTCTCCACACACAGACTCAGTATGTGCCCAGACAGGTGACCGAGTCACACCCCTGCTCCGAATGACAAGGTCAAGGGAAAAAATCTGAGGCATGTAGAGGGCTTGTTCCAACAGCAAGGTGACAAAACCAGCCAGCAAAAATCAAGTGTGGAGAAAGATGTGGATTTAATTACAGTGCCCTGCATTTGCTCTTGATGTAACGAGTTCTTAGTGGCTCTGCCGCAGAGCCTACAGGCCTGGGGACTTGCTCTGCTGTGTGTGGAGGTGAGGTGGTTTTACACTCAGGAGTCAGCTGCAGCTCCTCACGTCAGGCGGAGGGCTAGTGCTGGCCGATGGCTTCCTGTCACAGGCTTTTCTGACTTCACCCAGACCTCCGCCCTGTTTCTAACAGTGATTACCCAGGTGGCTGCCCTGGGTCCTCCCTGTGGTGTAGAAGAGGGTCTCCCTGGAGTGATACCCTCATGATTCTTCCCTGAAGGCATTGGCTGTTCTATATTGAATACCTCTCAGATGATTGGAACTGCCAGGAAGCAGCCGTGGATGGGGCCATTAAAAGGGCACACTTCTCTTGCACACAGCAGCCCCGCTTCCAGAGCTGATCCCAAGGGGATGACCACGTGAGTGTGAAAGGACGATGCACAAAATGCCCATGGCTGTATATTTTAGAGTTCTATGTTGGGGAATGTATAGGAAAAAATAGAGTATGTGTATACAATGAAATACTACGCAGCCGTTAAAATGGAGCAGACAGACATATTGCACGGAGCACTGTTCCCAATAGACTTTAGTGGAAAGAAATCAAGTTACAGATCCATTTATATAGTATAATACTGCTGATCTAAAACTGCCTATGTGTACATATGTGTCCAATACATCTATATAAAGAGTTTCTGTATGTACCTTTATGTAAATATTGCACATATATACATTTATATATTTTTTCCTGGGTCAAAAGGTATCTCAGGCCCTGGCTGGCGTAGCTCAGTGGATTGAGCGCGGGCCTGCGAACCAGACGATCGCGGTTCGATTCCCAGTCAGGGCACATGCCTGGGTTGCACACCGGTTCCTTGCAGGCTAACTACCAGCAGGGGATGCACAAAAAGGCAACCATACATTGATGTTTCTCTCTCTCTCTCCTTCCCCTCTAAAAAAAATAAATAAATAAATAAATAAAATCTTAAAAAAAAAAAAATTTAAAAAAAAAAATAAATAAAAAAATAAATAAAAAAAAGCCCTGGCTGGTGTAGCTCAGTGGATTGAGCGCGGGCCTGCGAACCACAGGATCGAGGTTCGATTCCCAGTCAGGGCACATTCCTGGGTTGCAGGCCGGTTCCCTGCAGGCCAACTCCCAGCAGGGGATGGANTAATACTGCTGATCTAAAACTGCCTATGTGTACATATGTGTCCAATACATCTATATAAAGAGTTTCTGTATGTACCTTTATGTAAATATTGCACATATATACATTTATATATTTTTTCCTGGGTCAAAAGGTATCTCAGTACATTTCCCCACACTGGGTGACATACATGACTAAATACAGTGCCCCTTAATGTCCTGAAGTTCCTGGAGGCTTTTGGCCAATTATCTGAAAATAATGGTAGACATTATTTTCAAGGTTATCGCTGAACATGCAGGACATCCTGACCCCATCCATCCACAGACAGGCAGGTGCCATGTGACCAGTCTGTGCTCCTAGAAGGGCTTTCCGGACACCGCTCTCTGAGTGCTCTCGCTCAGCCACCTCTGCACAGTCCTCCGTCTCCCTGAGGGCTCCGGGTCCAGTCCCAGACCACATTTCTATCTAGCTCGCCTTCCTGGTGATCGCAACCAGTCTTGTGTCTCCAACCAGCTATATGCTGAGAAATTCTGTAATTTACATCCAGTCGGGACCTCTTCTGAACCCCAAACCCCTGCTTCCAACCTCCCGCTGAACCCTCCACTTGCCCTTCAAATGATCTGTCTCTGAGGCACGTGTTTCACACCATTTCCCAGGGTTTCTCTGTGGGAACTAGCTCCACGCGCCACACGACCCACTAACGATAGCCATCCTTCATTGGCTGCCTTCCCCGCCCTTCCCCACTCCCCATTCCTGTCTGCTATGCCTCCCAACCCCTGTCTCAGGGTTAGCTTCTGGATGAACATAAATGAACATGCTCATAAATATATTTGAGAAATACCGTATGAATCACTCCTCACACCAGACAGAGATTACTAGAAATGCTCACCAAAGTGATACACTTGTTGCCTCAGCAAGGTGAGATGTCAGGCGCTTTTTAACTACATGTCTATTCTTTGATATGTTTACAAGAGCCACGGAAATAATAAAGCTGTTTCTCTCTACCCCACTCTTGCATTACCTGAGTCATGAGCGAACTAAGAATGAGAAGGACTTTATATCCCACAGCCACGTAGTAACTGATAAGATGAGGGAAGTCCCTGGAACACCCTCTGGGGCCATCCACAGCCGGGTCACTTCGCATGTACGGAAGAGCCCCCAGAGGGCTCCTCCGAAGAGGAGGAAGACTGAGCAAGCATTCCGCCCTCCGTGCGCACATGTTTCGAGGGGTGCGAACACTGACTGAGTTTATGTAAGCAAGACAAATGCTACCGTCTGGCCAAGGGTTTGTTTGAAGATCCATGATTATCCCCATCTGGGAAGCTCCCAGTGCCTCTGGTCCCTCTAAAACACTTCTTTCTAATTACTTTCCCTTCTGATGGGGAGCCAGGGCACTGGCTGAGAGAAAGCCAAGTGGGAAGGAGTCTACGCGGTGGTGAAGCACCCAGGTCTTGGTGCCAAAGATTGAAACCAAGCAAACTGGTAATTTTCCGTTGGAAAAAACAACCAGACTTTCTTATTAGTGTGGTTTCTTCTCTGCAAGTGGCCTCTACAGCAACTATCCCCAAAGAAGCATCTCATTTCTGTATTAAATTTATGTGAAGCCCACGAGCACACTCACAGGCCACGATGAGGCTTGCTGGAGCAGCCCGCGGTGGGCGCTGGGAGGAGAAAAGGGCCCGTCTGAAGGGGACGGTGCCTGTGGAGGAAGAGCCTGGCGGCAGTTTTTATTCGCATGAGGGTCAACTGGCAGAGACTCGAAAGTGAGCCCAGTCTCCTGCACAGGAGAGTTTTTATGTAATCCAGAATTTATTTTTCAAAGGTAGCCTGTTTTCTTTTTGGGGACTTTTAATAGATAAACCCACACAGGGTAAGTGACAGCCCAGCCCAGGGTTCTATATGCACAAGAATACCAAGTCAAATTCCACATCCCTGAAGAGACTTGAGTCCCTCCCTGTACGTCAAATGAAAATGATGGGTTTTCATTTTGGAACATGCAGAGAGGAATTTTGAAGGCCACATCATAGCCCCAGTCATTTTTACATGGGGGCAGTAAAGCGATGTCTCATTACGTCAGACTGATTTGGTAGAAAGTTTATGTAAATTAGCCAAAAATCTGGGTTTGAAACAGTGCCGTTTTATCACTTTAGGTGTCCCGTGTTCCGTCTGAGTCACCACGAGGAAACATGTCTCTGTTCTTAGGGAACCTGCTGTGATGAATGAGAAATATTTGAGTTGTGTATCATTATTACTCAATGTCATTTAGTTATTATGTATCACTTAATATCAGTAGGTGATTTATAAGTACTTGAACATTAAGAAATTGGAAAACATGTCCATGCAAAAACTTGTGCGTGCCTGTTCACAACAGTGTTATTTCTAATCCCCAAAAAGGGGGAGTGACCCAAAGGGCCGTCAGCTGGTGAATGTATTAAAACAAATGTGGTGTATCCATACGATGGGACATTATTCAGCCACAAAAAGGGATGCAATGCTAATGCACTTTGAAACCAGTACGCTAAGTGAGAGAAGCCAGATGCAAGGAACAACGTATTGCATGGTTCCATTTATATAAAATGTCTAAAATCTACAGAGACCAAAAAAAATTGATCGGTGGTGGCCATGGCATAGGGAAAGAAGGGAAGTGGCTGGTATATGGGGTCTTTTTGGGGTAAGGGAAATGTTGCAGGATTAGATTGTGGTGGTGTTTGAAAAACTCCGTGAGTATAATCAAACCCACTGAACGCCCTTCATGTTTTTAACTTGACCCTTATTGAGAAACACGTCAGTGGTTTCCAGTTTGTTGCTATTGCAACCAATTCTGTAGGATTTGTACATTTTTGTGCGCTTTTCTTTTCTTGGTGCATGTCTGTGAATATCTTTCTGTGATATATTTCTAGCAGTGCAACTGAAGGAGAAAGCGTGAGCATTTAAAAATTTGATTAGACATTGACAGATTACCCCCCTGCAAAGACTGGTCCATTTCACACTCCTATCAGTGATTTATAAGTCTACCCTTTGTCCTCAAGCTCACCCGCACCTCATCTCATTGAGAGTTCTGATCACTGTCCCTCTGATGGGTAAGAACAATTTCTGGGTTTTCTTTGCATTTATATTTCTTTAGGTAGGAGTGATGTTGAGTCCATCAGTTCATTATGGGCAACCTTTATACAGACACAGTTCCCATCTGGACATCAGCCATTGCTGGCAGCAGAGGCCGAGGGCGGCCAGGGCCTTATGTTCTAGCAGGTGTATCAGCTACAGAACCAGCCCAGAGGCAGGCTGCTGCGGTCTTAGGTAGTACACAGCTGGGTAAACATCTTGAAGAACTTGAACCTCAGGGTTCCCACTCTGCAACTTCAGGTGGTTACATGTGTGCAAATATTCTAACAATACATGAAAATAAAAGCAATCCCACAGACCTGTCATACACCAGATGTCACTCAGCTCTGGTTCAGTGACTGTCCCCAGTCAGAGTAATGTGAAAGACTAAGGTGACTTCTAAGAAAGTGCTGAGTGGAGAAGATAGTTTTGGTAACAACTGCTCTTATCGCTGTTTCCACTTTAATCAACATAGCCTAATTATACTAAGGCTGTGCTTGCATTCTCATTATTGACTGGGTTTGGTACTGTTAGGGCACTGGGCAACTCCCCTTTCGATAATGTGCTTGGCTAGAAATTGCTTCCTCTAGGAAAAGGGTTATTTATTTATTTTTTCCAAGATAATCAGTGAATGGAGGGAAGAAAGCAGGAGTGAAGACAAAATATCTTTCCCCGTTTAGCCACTTTGGAGCTAGCGTGTGCCCCAGCAAAGCCACAGTGACATCTGTCTCGTAAGCTGCGATGTGTGAAACGATTAAATTGTGGAAAGTCCTGAATTGTGTGATGTACTGAATTCTGAATGATTATTAATTATAAATTGAGTGACAGGATAATACACTGAACTATTAGCATGAGGTTTGTTTTTCCTGTATTTTACTTCTTTTCAAGCAGAAAGTCAGCCTTGCCTCAGGCTGACTGAGGCTGACCAAACACGTTTGGTTTGTGGGCCCAACGCTGAAGTTGTCAGTGAAGACAAGCTGGCCTCTATCTCCGGGAAGCCTGGAGCCTGGGAGGGAGCGGGGACAGTGGACCCCAGGCTCTGCAGAGGGGAATGTGCTCCCTGCAGTGCCTGCGGCAGGTGGGCAGGGCTTCTGCAGAGGCTTCCCAGCCTCAGTCCGGATTCCCAAGCGTGGAACGGAAGCTTCCTCGAGTCTCCTCTGAAGAGGTGAATGTGCTAGGATGTCAGCAAGACTTGGTCTCAGGAGAAGAGCGGCCTCGTCCTGTTTCCCAGGCACCACGTAACCTCCTAGCCTGGCCATCTTCTGCTGGTGTGTCACCGGACTTTATAAAACCTGCACTACCCAACTAGCAGGCAGTTGCACCAACTCGTTCTCCAGATTGTCAAGTAAGAAAGTGACAGCGGCCAACACAACATAATTGCTGGTATGAGTACATTGAAATAATGCCTATTTGTCAGATTAGCAAAAAGTATATTTTTTGATGTGTCAAAGAATTTTAGTAATTAGTTTATGTGTGCCATGAGATGAAAAAGGCTTAAAGTCACTGTCCTGGACTCTCACACATTCCCAGAGAAGGGGGGAGCTGCCCGGCCCCACTATCAGCAATATTTTCCCCCCAGCCCAGAAGGCAGAGTCTCTAAGCCCGAGGTAACTTTGAGGGGAAAAAACAAAAATGAATCTGACACGTCTCTCCCACCTGAGTTTTGGGAGTAAGAATCATACCACACTGCACTCAAACTAAATTCAGCATGGATCTTAGAACAAGGTCACATTGCGTTCCAGAATATTCTCTCCAGTGGGAGAGCAGAGGATGACATGACAGCATAGTTCCAGGGACACTGCCCGTGAAACCTATGAAAGCTGCCCGCATCACATCCAATGGATTCCAAGAATCCATTGGAAATCACCTCAAAGTGGGAGGGGGAGGCTCTGCAGAAGTTTGCTGTGTTTCTTCAGTGGGGTCCACCTTCTTGGGAACTGAAAATATCACCCCGATTCACAAGCATCGTGCGTGCTGATGGGCCAGAGGCAACCTGTGAACACAGGGAGCCAAAAGAATCAAACTGGGGAGAGGGCCCCGCACCACCTGAGCAATGAGCCTTCTTCCAACAGGAAGAAGCTTGCAAAGGCCTTACTCAGCCAACAGCCAGCCCAGCCCAGCCCAGTGCCTGGGGAAGAGCCAGCAGGCTGCTTGTCCTGTGGTTTCCATCCCGTCCAGGCTTGCCTTGACCAGGCAGAGGGCAAGAAATGGAAACCCTGCTCCTGGGAATGACAGCTGGCTTGGGAATGCTGGTGTCAGCACTCTGTCCAGGGCTGGGCCGTTGGCACAAGCAGACACCGTGTCACAGCGAGCCCCAGAACAGGGAGCGATCTGCTATTTCTGTCCATTGGCTGTAGATCCAGATAACTGGGAAAGATGGGAGGTGGGCAGGTTCTGAGCCTATAGACAGCAGAGTTCTGGTTATGTTTCCGAAGGGCTGGAGACTTAACCGAGCCCACCTGTCCCCAGGTGTTTCAAGCAGGAAGTTTGAAGGTCGGAGGTTGCTCATGTCACAGTTCACCTGGAAGTCTGTGTCTAGCAGGAGACACAATGTGGTGCTTAATAACTGTGTCAGTGGAAGAAAGAGCAGTGTACTTACTGAGTGCCAACTGTGTGCAAAACATTATGCCAGGTGCAGGGGTGGGTGCTAAGGCAAAGCACCACCCCGTCTTCAGGGAACTTTAAGTCATACCTACATGATATATAGCCCATGGGTGCCAGTGTGTCATGTTTGACCCTCAGACTTTTCAAAATATATACCAACACACAAAAAAATGGCTACCGCCCTGACCAGTGTGGCTCTGCTGGGCTTTGTTCCACAAAGCAAAGGTCGCCGGTTCGGTCAGGGGCATGCCTAGGTTGCGGGTTCAGTCCCCAGTTGAGGTGAATGCAAGAGGCAACCAATCGATGTTTCTTTTTCACATTGATGATTCCCTCTCTTTCTCCCTCCCTCTCCCTCTCTAAAAATTAATTAATTAATTAATAATTCTGTCCAACAAAGAGGTGCTGGTGTGCGTGTGAGTGTCCGCCTGTGTCTGGAAGGCTGTAGAAGGAACCGGCAACCAGTTGGCCTCTTCAGGTCAGGAATCGGGGCCAGGAATGGGTGGGAGATTTATTACAATGTTTTATAATTGTTTTAATGTGTAAAATGTAATAACTCTAAAAATAAACAAACAGAAAGCGTTGTGGGAATTCACATAAAACTCCCAGATTTTGGGCTTTCCTTGACAGCTTGGAATCCTGGCTGTACTGGGGACATGTAGTCGGGACACAAATTGTGGTGGGGGAGGCACAGCGTTAGAGAAAGTCAAGCTGAGAGCTGGCATCAGTTGTACCTTTTGGAAAGGCCCTCTCGGCCCTGCATGAGGGCAAGTTCAGGGGCAGGTCTCTTCTGCAGGCAGCTGGGGAAAGGCAGTGCGGGCCTACCCTGCGAGGACGGCAGGGAGCCTGATGTCAGGCATTCATGAAACAGAATGGAGAGGTGGGTTACCGAGGTAGAGGGGAAGGGCTGGGGTAATGCTCAGGTTCAGCCAGCAGATCCAGGTCAGTGCCACAGGCGATCCAGACTAATGGAAGCGGGGCTCTGACTTGGGAGATGTGTGGGCCTTCTGAACCACAGACAGCAGAAATGCTGAAAGAGCGCATCTCCCAAAGGGCAAGGGGGGAGGGGACAGTTAGCTCCTCTCCCCAACTCCAGGTACCAATAGTGATTTACCTGAGAAAGTGGCCTCACTGGGGGAATTGGAATTTTGAACAGAGAAACTTAATGCTTGTGGCTTAAAAGGCAAAGAAACACCAACTGAAAAGTAGCTGAAGTCATAGTCTTTTAGAGACTGGATTTTCTGGGACCTGTGTGTGTATCCCTTACAGCTTTATCAGTCACCATAAAAGCCCTTTTTGGGTTACGGAGCTTCCAGCAGGGTGCCGTTCCTGAGGGGATTACTGTGGGCCACAGCCCCAAACGGCACCTGGCCCGTGGACAAGCCAGGCTGCCCTGCCGCCTCCACCGTCCAGAGGGAGGGGCCGTGCCCTGCCCCTGGGGTCTACGCAGAGGACAGAGACGGGGTCCTTCCTTGAAGGCAGAAAGTTGAGCTTCAACTGCCTCTGCCCCATGGAACAGTGGCCATGATAGCATTGGACCCCTTTTGCTACAGGAATTGGAGTTGAAAATACTCCCATGTATTTCTGAAGCTATCAGTTTAGTGATGCTGTGGCCTGGGACTTAAACCATGATGTAAGAGAGGTCTTGAAAGTAAAATCACACTGATATGAAGTGCTTAGTAATAGCTCATGATTATTGAACAGTTATGTATCAGTCACTCAGCAGACTTAGATCTTCATGTAAATCCAAATAGGTGGCACTATTACTATTCCCACTTTAGGGGTGGAGAAGAGAGAGGCCGAGACTAACTTGCCCAAGGGCATGCAGTCAGTACCTGGAAGAGCCAAATTTGTTCCCACGAGGTGGGTCAGTCTATACCCTAGACTGACCACTAGGGTATATTGCTCTCAGAATCAGAGAAGCCCATTTCCTGATAACTCTACACTGCGAAGCCATTAAGAGTGTCTTCAAATTTGGATTGATGTATACACATTACTTTTATAGCTGAGGCTGCACTGAGACAGCCCTGCGTGGTGGGTGATAAAGGTCGTATGGGACCCTGGGCTGAGTGGGAGGGGGGACATCACACCCCCTGGTAAAGAGGGAGCAGGGGTTTACTCAGAAACGCAGAAGAGCTGGGTTGGGACAGTGAACAGCTCTACCTACCGGCAATACGGTCCCAGAGGGAGACCGAGAGAGTGGGTTAGTCACCTCCGAGGGGTTTGCTGTGGCCCTTGCGTGTGTGTGTTTAAATATTAAAGATGTCTATAAAATATTTCAAACATGAAAAATAATGCAGCAGGAAACCTAGACTCCACTGAGAGGAGACAGCGGTTACTGTTTTCCCATGTTTGCCTTAGGTTTGTGTCTGTACAGAAACAATGTTAGGGATCCAGGTAAAGCCGACCCCATTCCTGCCCCGCCTCCGCGCCTGCAGCTAACATGTACCTTGAAGGAATGTGTATCATCATTCCCATGCAGATTTTTTTGTGGTGATGTAACCCACAAATGGTAAATTGTACAAGTCTTAATCACACAGCTTGGTACATTTTTATGCAGGTTACTCCCCAAACAAGCTGTAGGTCAGGAACACATTCAGGGCCTCAGGGGCTCAAAGACCAACTGGTGGAGTTGCCAACATTTCAAAGTTGAAAAATCTAGCCCTGGCTGCCATGGCTCAGTGGATTGAGAACCAGCCTGTGAACCAAAGGATCACGTTTGATTCCCAGTCAGCACACATGCCTGGGCTGCGGGTCAGGTCCCCAGTGAGGGGCACGTGAGAGGCAACCACACAGTGATGTTTCTCTCCCTCTCTTCCTTCCTCCCTTCCCCTCTGTCTAAAAATAAATAAATAAAATCTTTTTTTAAGTTGAAAAATCTAGAGATTTAATCTAAAAACCAAAATGTCTAGTTTCTCTTGAAATTTTGGAAAAATCTGGCCACATAAACACAAACTCCGGCTCAGAGACAGAGTGGCAACACCTGTTTTGGACGAGACACGAGCTCCCCACTTCTGTCATCCCGACGTCCTCTCCAGCCTGCTTCATTCATTCACACGACCTAACCTAACCTGCAGCTCATCCCTGAAAGGGGCCACCGTATGTACCTAACTTCTAAAGTGCTGCAAATACAAAAAGGTTGAGAACACCTGCCTTAGCCATCTTAAGGAAAGCAGAGTTTGAGAAAAAGTGTCCTCCTCCCCCACCTGCTAGGGGATTTGGAAGCCACTGGTAATGCCATAAAACAGGGAGCCTGATTCTCCGTCTTTGCTGCTCGGAGCACAGTCCTGGGACCAGTCACATCATCCGGGAGGGAGCTCGTTAGAGACGCGGATTCTCAGTTCCCCTCCCAGCCCTGCTGTGTTATCTGCCCAGGTGGCCATCATAAGCACCACAGACTGCGGGGGACAGTGGCATAAACAATGGACATTTATTTTCTCGTGGTTCTGGAGGCTCGAAGTCCGAGATCAAGGTATCAGTGGGGTAGGTATCTTCTGAAGCCTCTGTCCTTGGCTTGTAGATAGCCATCTTCCCCCTGTGTCCTCACATGGTCTTTCCTCTATGTCTCCCTGCATCCTCTTCGCATAAGGCAACCAATCATAGTGGGTTAGGATCCACCTCCATGACCTCATTTAACCGTGATTCCCTCCTTACAGACCCCATCTCAATACAGTCACGTTCCCAAAGTGCTAGGGGTTAGACTTCGACGTGTGAATTTTGAGGGGACACAGTTCAGCTCGTAATACCTACTAAGTCAGGATTTACATTTTGACAAGTTCCACAAGGGCCTGGTGTGCACATTGAAGTTGGAAAGTTACTGCCCATTGCCTACCGTCAGTGGGTAAAACACCAGTGCGTCTGTCTGGGAAAGGAGAAGGCTGGAGTGATCTATTAGATGAACTTTCTCTCCATTTCAGAAGTCTGGTAGGGTGGGAATACTCTACACAGGGTCGATTTCCTCTTGGGGCGGGGGTCCTGCCTCTCATTGAGGAACAGGAACCCTCCACACTTCGGGGAGTGTGAGCAGGTGAGGGGAACATGTGAGGCCTGATGAACCAAAGCTGATGTCAGTGTGACCCACAGGAGGTGAAAAGTACAAAACAGGCTGGAACACTGGAGAGAATGTGGCTCTTCTTAGCAAAGAAGTCATTGTTATCTGGTCACTGCCTGCAGGCTTCCTTTATCAAGGTGCAAGGTATGTCTCTGGTATACCCTGGGGTGAGTCCGGGAAGATACCACATTGTGTTCCTCCCCACTGAACACAAGCTCATTTACCACCTCGGTCATAGGCCTGATGCTATGGTGACAGTTGCCATGGAGATATTCCTATGCATGGTTGAAGCTAATCCCAACCATACTGTCAGTCATTCCCTTTAAACTAGAGGTTTGCAAGCTGTGTTCATAAAACTATAAGGTGCTTCTAGGGCTTTACAAACATTTTATTCAAACCCCCCAAATATTTTAAATTTATTTTTAAATTACCAAGAACATGCTTGGGGAAAAAAATAAAACAGAATGTAGTGAGAATATATACTAAAAATTGAGTGTCCAAATTCTTAGCTGGCAGAGTAGTCTATTTAAGGCTACAATGAGTAGTTAAAAATTCTGAATACCTCCCCCTGCCCAAATACCCTGTTTGATGGCACTGGAGAGCAGACAGGAGAGGATGGGAACAATTCTGGGCGAGATCCACATTTGTACAGCTTTCCCCCTAAGGCAGTCATTCTCAAACTTTAGGGTACGTTAAAATCTCTCAAGAGCTGTTAAAATGTAGATTGTCGGGCTCCGTTCCCCAGAGCTTCTGATTCGCTAGGTCTGGATTAGGACCCCAAATTTTGCATTTCTAACCAATTTCCCTGGGATGCTCATGCTGCTGGTCCAGGGACCACACTTGTGAGAGCCATGGTCAGCTTGCACAGGGTAGGGGTCCCTGAGGGATGAAAGCCTGATGATTCTGAAAAGGAGTTTGCAACAAGAATGGCTGGAAATTGAGAAATTGTGGAAAGGAGAGGGTCACACAGAGGGGAGCCCCCAAATTTGTGTATAAATTCTTCTCAAATCCTTGGCTGACCCCAGAACAGTACATGTTCAGGTGAGACTTCAAGGAGCAGAAATTTCAGCAATTGCCCAACACAGGGGAGACAGAATTTGGAGTTGAAACCCTTACCGAGTTTTAGGGGTTTAGATCAAGCTGTCAATAAAAACCACGGAAGGGCCAGAGCCTAAGCGTAAAGACTCCATGACAGACCAAGGCGTTCACCCTAGCTAGCATGAAGGTTAAAGCTGAAATCGACCCATCCTAACAAAACCTAAATGCAAGCTTAAATGATATGATCCACCAGTAATTTCCCTATGTTTGCGAGAAAACAGTTGTCACAGGGAGATCACAGAGGCTGGTCTCTAGAACCTATTGGCGATGTTCACTATGCAAACATCACGAGATATGTGAAGACAAAGAAAAATGTGAGCTGTAATCAAGACGTAAATTGGACAACAGAAATAGATGCACAAGGAACCCAGATGTCAGAATTTGCTGACAAGGACTTTAAATAACTTTGATAGAGATGGTAAAGATTGTAGAGTAAATGAGGCACATGCTGGATGAAGAGAAGTTCAGGCGAGATCTGGAAACTAAAAAAAGATTCCAATGGAAATTGTAGAACTGAAAAACACAGTATCTGAAAAACGATCCCTCCGCTCCACACTTTCACTCCCCACCCAACTTTCTGCCCCAGAGTTAAGCACCTGTAGTGAGATTCTTTGGTTGTACCCGACGAGGTCTGACTCTAGCTAGTGTATGGCAAGGTTGAGGGGTACAGGAAAACCAACATAACCCAACTGTGGGGACAGACAGAGTGGGCTGGTTCAGGATCATCTGCCCCGAGGCATTCGAATGCCATGAAGATGCTCTTGTCACTTGTCTCTTCTTTCCAAGGGCTCACTGGACTCTCTGTCACTGTGAGCAGGCTTCCCTGTGTGGAACGAGATGGCCGAGGTCAGTGCTGGGCTCATAGCTTCATAGCTCTGAGAGGAAAGAAGGGGCTCTCTTCCCACGGCACCCATCAGAAAGACCCTAGGAAAGGCCTCTGATTAGTCCAGTGTGAATTGCATTGTCTCCACAGACCAATCACAATTGCCAGGGTGTGAGATAATTTTACTAATGCTTTGGATCAGATGTCCAACCCCAACCAATCACTACTGCCAAGGAGGCAGTTCCCTCTGGGAGGGAAACACTTCTTCCAAAGTAAAGAGGTAGTATGTATATACTAAGTGGGAGAACTATTGTAAATTGGACATCCACTTTGACTTATACCCTTATTAGTTAGGTGTGAATCCTTCCACATCATTTAATGTGTATTATATAGTGTCTCAGCGTGGCATCCCCTCACAACAGTACCCATGTCAATGATTTGAATGCACATAATTTTGGAGGGATATGATCCCAAAAAGCCTGGTGAGGGAGGGAGTGGAGAAATGAGACAGAAAAGAGCCAGTGAAAGTATGTCAATGAATAGGTTAACAGTTTGGGCAACTGGGGCTCAATCTCACTGTATCCCTTGAGACACGGTGTAGAACACACCTCAGAATTGTGCAGGGGACAGGAAGTTGGGGGCTTTATTCACCAACTGCAGCCCCTCATCAATCGCAGTTGCTCCTAAGGACCTAACGGCCAGAGAAAGCCCTCAAACAGAGAAACGGGTGCTTGAAGGAAGGGCCACCATTGTGTAGGGAAACGCCACTGAAGGGTCAAGTCTCTGGGGTGGGCTGAGGGGAGACATGGAGGGCACTGACAGAGCCTGATACACATCTATAAAACTCTTTACATAAAAGTGATCCTGTTAGACATTATTCTGTAAAAATTATTCAGAACTGTTTTAACTCAGTTTAAAACTCATCGTAATATCCCCATCCAAATGTGTTGCAACTCCAAATGGGACTACATTGGTAACCACAGAGCTAATACACTCATTATATAAAGTTCAACAGTCAATCCTGTTTAGAACCAGCCAGCGCTGTTCTGAACAGTCAGCGGGATTCTACTGCTCGCTGCCTAAAAGCAAAACTCCGGAGACGGAAGTTTGGTGAAAAAGGAAAGGGGTCGTTTATTTAAAGGCTATACAGTTTTGGAATACTGGCAGGTGTCTGCCTCAGAGTCTCGCTCCCTTGAAAGCCCCCAAAGATTGATAATCCTACCACCCTCTGCCAGGCCAGACCACTTCGGAACGTGCCTGGAACCCCTTTTTCCCATTTAAAAGTACCCTCCTTTAAGAAACACAGATGTCTGCCACATGGTCATTCAAGAGGCTTAGCTGGTTCCTGATCACAGTTCAGCTGCAGACATCTTTCACGAGTCTTTGTGTGTGTGCTGGAGTCCTGTGCAGCTAGCCAGCACTGGTCTGCTTTCTGTGCAGGAGGGGTACCAGGAGTGTTCCCAGACCATGCGGTCTCCAGGGTTCTGCTGGTCTCAGGGACATTTGGGTCCCTGCTGCGGCTGACTGGACTAGCTAGGGGAGGGAGAAAACCCATGATTCCCCACATGTGGCATTTTAAGGACTTGGACCAGAAATTCACTTGTCTGAATTGGAGCACCTGGCTTTTCACCAATGTGTGCTAACGTCCACCTTTTTTGTCAGCTCCCCGGTGTCTTTGACCCTCTTCAGGCCACTATTTTGCAAAAAGAAGCAGAAGTTTCCCAGCCATGCACAAGGGTATACCACCTCAACCCAGGGCAGGGCGTCCACCCCCACAGCTCTTGCAGGTTCTGTGCAGCCTGTGTCATGAGCTGTGTTGATTGTTTACAGTAGCCCCAGGGTGTGGAAAGGCACACTGTTTCCATTGTGATCTCAATCCACTAACCTGGGGCTACCTTCCACACTTCCTCCTTCTCCAGGGGAGCGCAGCCTCTATGACAGATCCAGGGAGTTTCTCCCAGACTGGAGTCCCCCCTGTTCCCCAGCTGGTCAAACCCACCTGTTACAATCCTGCAATAACGTTATGCCTCTTGCTGAGACACAGTGAGTGCACTCACATGAGTGCCTGAATAGCTAATGCATATTTTCTTGAAGTAGTTTACACATTTACCCTTAAAACTAACAACGGATTTTACTGGCAAAAAGCAGGATATCTAAGATGAAAATCTGATGATGAGTGTGATGAGTTTGATCAGGACAAAGATATCAAATATCTTACTGTAGACCAGTTCTTCAAAGCATCAGCCTCACTGTTTATGAAAACAGTGTGCTGAAAATGCTCATGCAAGAGAGCATGATGAGAGTTGTTTTGAGGAGCCAACCTTTTATGCCAATAAAAATTACCCAGGTCCTAAATATGTTTCGTGTAGTAAATTTTGCCAATTAGCTTTGTAGACCGTGCCAAGTTGCAATGCCATTTCAAGACTAAACACAGTGGAGCAGAAAACCAGGCTTTCCCTTTCATCCCGTGAAAAGTGAACAGCTTACTGTTTTTTTTGGGAAAAAAAAACCCATATGCGAGGAAGTCTGGTGACGAAAGTGCACTGACAGCGCCACACATAAACAACACGTTGCACGTGAAGTAGGGGAATGCGCTGCTGAGGAAGAGCATAGGAGACTTCACGCTGTTACTAATCAGACTCGCTAGTAATCGGGCAACAAGGATATTGAAAGACCAGGCTGCCGTGCAAAATGACGGGGACCTCTGCCTGATCATCCAGCCCAGAGAGAAATTTGCACGAATTGCACTAGAAATGCAAGTTCCCTGAGGGCGGGTCTGCCTGTTCACAAAGTACTGAGTAGTTACGAAGTACCCTGGAAGATTAAAGTTATGCATGTCGTTACAAACCAGCAGGACCCGTGAACAAGTGATGCTCATTTAGTAAATAGTGATGGCTATTTCCCGAGGATTCACTATGTCCCACAGTGTGCTGACCAATTTACATGAATTGTCTCATTTTCATCTGACAATGACCCCATAAGGTAAGCATTATTATCTCCATTTTATAGACAAGAAGATTTGAAAGGTCAAAAAACTTGCAGAACTGGCACAAAGAATAATGAGAGAGCATGAATCCAAAGCCAGACCCCCCACTATATTCCTCTGACATACGAGGTCTGTCTGGAAAAATTCCAGCCATTGTTAATGTAATGAGAACAGTTTGCCTGACACTGATGTAACCTCACAGCCAAGGAAAGTGGACTGGAATGCGCATGTGTGAACAATGACACCTTCACTGTACTAGTCGGTGGGGTTGGCAGATGCGTCTGAGGGAGCATATGCACTGTGTGGCCATCACATTCAAAATGACTGAGCGAGTAGAGCAAGGAATCTGCATCAGATTTTGTGGTAAGGTTGAACATTCCTCCACAGAAACTATTCAAAGGATTCAGAAGGCTGCAGCTGTGGGCAACTGGTGATTGGCAGCTTCAGAATGATAGCATGCCTGCTCATGCATCACGTCTTCTGCAGAGTGTTTTGTGAAACATCAAATTACCCAGGTGACTCAGCCCTTCTACAGCCCGGATTTGGTGCCCTGTGACTTCTGGCTTTTCCCCAAAACTAAAATCACCTTAAAAAGGAAAGAGATTTCAGATCATCGGTGAGATTCTGGAAAACACTACAGGGCTTAGTTGCTTCAAGACTGTTACTGTTTGAAGGGACTGTCTTCCTGGGAACCGAGGGTTACTTGAGCCCTGGCCAGTGGCACAGTCACTTGGAGCACAGTCCCAGTATGCAAAGGTTGTGGGTTGTGGGAACGTACAGAAATCAATCGATGAATGCATAGATGAGTGGAGCAACAAATCGATGTTTCTCTCTCTCTCTCTAATCAACAAATAAAATTTAAAATTAAAAGAATTACCTGATACTGTATAACAATAATAATATACAGAAATTGATTATTGACAGTAATACAAAACTGGAGCTGACATCCATAGCCACCGAATTCTGATTTCTGTGCTTATCAAAACACATTCATATTGATTTTATCTTTTCATTTATAATGAATTATTTAAATACCATGAATATTTCAAAGATACTTCATGGGGATAAAGAACAATACGAAAACTAAGTTCTCACTGCCCAATTTTAACAAATAGCATTTTACCACATTCAATTCTTTTTTAAAAGATATGTATTATTATAATTTTCAGAATCTTCTGGGTCCCTTCTCTTACCAGAGGTAACCATTATCCTGAAGCCAATACTTCCCATCCATCATTCCATCATTTTAATACTTTGACCACAGATGTAAATATCCATAAATATATACGAGTATGTGTGTATATATACATACATATATATATATTTTTTGCATTGTTTTCTATTTATTCCTAGAAAGGATAGCTTTATTATTTAAGAGGAAGTCCTGTCATGGAATACCCTATGAGGAGAAGGACCCAGAGCACTGGTTTTCAAATGCTTTTTATTTATTTATTTTATTTTTTGAAGATTTTATTTTATTTATCTTTAGAGGGGAAGGGAAGGAGAGAGGGAGAGAAATATGAATGTATGGTTGCTTCTCATGCATCCCCTGCCAGGAACTGGCCTGCGACCCAGGCATGTGCCCTGACTGGGAATCGAACAGTGATTGTGTGGTTCACAGGCCTGTGCTCAATCCACTGAGCTACACCAGCCAGAGCTGTTTTTTTTTTTAAATAAATTTTTTAAAGATTTTATTTATTTATCTTTAGAGGAGAAAGGAAGGAGAGAAGGAGAGAAATATCAATGTATGGTTGCTTCTTGTGAGTCCCCTGCTGGGAACTGGCCTGCAACCCAGGCATGTGCCCTGACTGGGAATCCAACCGCAATCATGTGGTTCGAAGGCCCGCATTTAATCCACTGAGCTACACCAGCCAGGGGTGTTTTTTATTTTTAACATTTACAGAAAATGTGTCCTGTACCTGTCCTTTTGGAACTTGCATTGTTTTTACTCACCCGACCTTTAAGGAGACTTATCCAGGCTGATATGTTTAGTTTTGCTTCATTCACTTTTTTCTTTTTTGTTTAGATATATTTTACTCGATTCTGGTTACTATAACAAGAATATCATAGACTGGGTGTCTTAAACAACAAACATTTGTTTCTCTCAGTTCTGGAGGCTGTTAAGTTTGAGGTCAGGGTGCCAGCCTGCCTGGGTTCTTGGTGAGGGTCCTCTTTCCCATGATGGGGATGGGGTGGGGGTTGGGAGAGGAAACAAGGTCTCTTGTGTCTCTTCTTAGAAGGGCACTAATGCCATCAGGATGGCTCCACACTCACGACATAATAACCTCCCAAAGTCCTCCTTTCTAAACACCATCATCTTGGGATTAGGGCTTCAACACATGAACGCTGGGGGGACACAAACATTCAGTCCGTAACAAGGTATAATATATGTAAACCGAAGTGCACAACTCTAGTACACAGCTCAAAACGTGCACCCAAATCGAGATCAAGGCCATTGCCTGCACCCCCGGTTCTTGTGCCCCCTTCCAGTTTATACTTCTCACAGGCAACCATTTATAATCTGACCTCTAGCATGACAAATAACTTCTGGCTGTTTTGAACTTCATGCAAATGAAATCCTATAGTAAGTGCCCTAAGGGTCTGTCCTTTTTGGTCAACTCTCTGTGAGCTTCATCCAGTTTGTGGCGTGTAATGGCTGTTGTTTCTCCATCGTTGGCTTATAGCATTCTATTGAATTCTAGATGAATGGCATAGCATTCATTGATCTGCTCAACATTGGTGGACAATAGGGCGCTTTTCAGTTTTGAGTTCTTATGAATGATGCTGCTGTAAATACTTCAGCACATTTTGGGTGAACGTGCACTAATTTCTCTAGGATCTACACCTAGGAGTGAAGTTGGGGGCCATAATACAGGCAGACTTGAGTAGTTGCAACAGAGACTATATGACCCAAAAGTTGAAAATATTCACTATCATTCTTTGACAAACATTTCGGGAAAACGTGTGCGTCAGACATGGCTCTCAGCACTAGGGCAGTGTGAAAACAGACCAACACCCTCTGTGCTGGTGGAGCCGGCATTCTAACATCTTAGTAACAGCCTGATCAATAACCAGACATGATCTACTCCTCTTTTGGCTGTCCATTGGTGAGGTTTTTCTGCTTGGTTCCCAAAAGTCTGAGCAGTGGCCCCTTCATATGGGAAGCAGGGTAGACAAAGAGCTAAGCAAGAGTTGGCCTGAAAGAGTGGGGTTTTCCAGGGATCTCCTGGCACAAAGGTCCGGCTCCTGCCACAGCAGACAGCATCCCCGAGGAGAAGTTCGGAGTCCCCTCTCGCTAGCACCTCCCCTCTCCGTGGAGTGTTCTTGCAGTGAGCCTGTGCACAGCGCTTTGCAGTTGCAGACTGGGCCGGGCCAGCTCCGACCCCTGGCAGCAGCCAGCCTGAGGTTGGCAGCAGTCACCGCCTGGAGCAAGGTCACTGCGCAGTAGTGTGCGACCTGGTGCCCCTTTCTTGGAAGGAATGACTTGTGGTGAAGCTCAGACCTTTTAATACACTTCCCGAGGAGTTAACCATTCTGAAAACTTCCTCCTTACCACCAACCCCCCCAGTTAAAGAAACAAAGAAGAACTCCAGAAAAATAGGTAACACCTGACCTCCATGAAAGTAGAAACAAGCAAAAATAAAGAAATAAAACTCTTAAAATGTCTTTTGAACTCTTAAAGCTATACCCATGTAAGTTTACTGTCACTCATGGTAAGAATGTGAGGGACATTGTCCAGGGATGAAAACCATGAAGTAAAGAACAGTTTAGAGGAAACGTTGTGTTCAGTTACGTAGTAAATGCTTTATTCTGAAGGTAGAGAAAGAAGTGCCCACTTAATAGAAAATTCACTTCTTCCAGCTATCATTAAATAAGTGCTGAACACATATTTTTAAAACAGAAATTCGACCCTGTCGTGGTGGCTCAGTTGGTTGGTGTGTCATCATCTTCTACACTAAAAAGTTTCAGGTTTAATCCCCAGCTGGGACATGTATGGGATGCAAGTGATTGATGTTTCTCTTTCTCTCTTTCCCTTCCTCTCTCTCTAAAATCAATAAAAAGATGTCCTCAGATGAGGATTACTTAATTACTTAATTAATTGAAATAGAGATTCAAAGGGGCCCCAAAGTCTTGGTTTTTCCTTGTCTAATTCACTGTTTCCTCCACCTAGACTCTGAGCTCCACAAGAGAGGACATTTCTGTTTGTGACTAAGTTCCCGTTTGCGGAATAAATACCTGAGCATACTGCTTAGTCAGCACAGTTCCTGGCCCAGCACAGAAAATTGTTGATATTACTTGCAATAGAGTTGCAATTACAGTAACAACAGCAGTTATTGTTGCTGCTATTATTATCACGATCTTTATTATAGCTAAAAGGAACGACTAGACCAGCCCACAATGCAGACTAAAGTGAGAGAACTGAGCAGCACCCCTCCTCCCAGAGATGCAGACCAAGAAGCTACAATTGTCCTTGGCACCTCCAGGTCATTCCTGGACAAACACTACTAAACAGAGGCTGTTCTACCTTCCGCAGTTCCCTTTCTTCCACCCAAGACCACCACCCTCTCCCAACCTGTGGTCAGCTCGTGTTTTCCACTGAAGAACTTCTAACAGTGCCCCTCACACATCACAGCCCTTCGCTGGAGGGCCACAGTGATGCTCTCAGTGCAAACTAAAAACACAAACACACATGCCTTTTATTATTAGAGAGGGGCATATACACTATAGAATGTTTTTAAGATTTTATTTATTTATCTTTAGAGGGGAAAGGAAGGAGAGAAGGAGAGAAATATCAATGTATGGTTGCCTCTCGTGAGTCCCCTGCTGGGAACTGGCCTGCAACCCAGGCATGTGCCCTGACTGGGAATCGAACCGCGATTGTGTGGTTCACAGGCCCGTGCTCAATCCACTGAGCTACACCAGCCAGGGCCACTATAGAATTTTTAAAATGTTTAAATACATTATTTTTTAAAGTTAAAACTTGACATTCCCGCTTTTCAAGATTCCCACCATTCCTATTTTCTTCTGTGTTTGCCTGACCTGGACAGTGTCTGTTGTAGTCACAATTTTATGCTCATCTGTGGTTTTAAAAACAATGTGCATCTTGGCCTGGCTGGTGTGGCTCAGTTGGTTGGGTGCTGTGTCCCGTACACCAAAAGGTTGCAGGTTCAATTCCCAGTCAGGGCACGGACGCAGTTTACGACGGATTCAGTCCTGGTTGGGGCGTGTATGAGGAGACAACCAATAGATGTTTCTCCGTCACAATGATCTCTCTCTCTCTCTGTCTGTCTTTTCTCGCTCTCCCCCCTTCTCTCTCTAAAAACAATGAAAAACATGTCCTCAGATGAGGATAAAAAAACCACCACCAACAAAAAAGCAATGTGTATCTTCCCCAGAGGTGACTACACTCCCTGAGGACAGGGACCTTGTCTGGCTTTGATGGGGGAACTCAAGACTTGGAAAATGTTAGTTTTAGGTAATAGTTAAAAGCTTAGTAGTTAATGCATATAAAAAGCTATTGTTTCAGAACTGAGGGCACAGCCCACCCGATCCTGGGAGGCCACGGCAAGTCAAGTCGACCTTTGGGCTCCAGAAGAAACCATGAGTAATCAAGATGTTATCTGAGCCATTGTGTTCCACAGAGAGACATCCCAAAGCCTGGACACAGATAAAAAATCTCCCAGGTCACAGGACACAGGACCCAGATAGAAAATCACTGGATGAAAGGATGTTAGGGAGATTGCCAAACTGGGTGTGTTTTTTTTATCTGATTAACCTCTTCCTGAATTCCAAATCCCATACTTACACGTTTTTCTCCTTATAAAAAAAGGCTGGATTGAAAGGAAATATAAGACGGTTTATTAGGTACTTAACCCACCATCTTCTCACATTGCCAGCCATCTGAATAAAACACTCATGAAGAATCAATCCCTGTCTCTGCTCATTGGTTCTTGCCGTGACTGGCAGGCAGCACACACGCTGTCTTTCCAGCTCCAGCTCACCCCAAGTGTAGCCCAGTTCCTAGAGAGTGGATGACACATGTTGGTAACTTAACAAATTGTCATTGAATGAATAAACAAGTGAAGTCCTTAAAGAAGTAAACAGTAATTTAGTAGCTATATTGTGCGGTGTGTGGGCCGCTCATGCCAGCCCTCTTTCTTAGAATTGAATTTGCAGCCCAGTGAGTGGGTTCATGACAGTCACCTTTGTGCTTCGAGGCTCTACCTGTGATAATTAATTGGGTCAGGGTGGACATGTGACCCAAACTGGCCAATCATTTTGTTTTTTCCTGGGAACTGGAATCTGGACTCCAGAGGCAGCAGAGGAGTGACAGGTGTGTCAGGAATTGAGAGCTTGGTAGACACTTGGGTGGTTGGGGTCTCCTTCAGTGGAGATGAGGAAGCAGAGAAAAAAAGAGTCTACAAATAGATGAGATAAAATAGACACATGGTGCTAAGCAGAGATAAGAGGTGGAGAAAATGATCTTGTTCTCAAAGATATGCTACTTTTCAGTTCTATTCCAAGAAGCCCAGATGTCTATGGATAATGAGATGCCACTATACATTGGGAGTAAAGCTCTCTCTCCTTTTTTAGCTGGCTCAGCTCAACTTCTAGTGCGTGTAAACCGAAGCATTTCAACTAAGGCACACGTTGTTCATATGTTAGGTGGTAAGATTCATCAGAGTATTACGGTAATCTGCTAGGGTAACACCTTTTCAATGACAGTCCAAATCCCAGCCAGATTCACCTCGATGAGAAAACCCACACTACCGAGGCTGCCTCTGACTTCTCTGGCCCATTGAAAATGAACCAACTCTGGGAAGATATGCTCAAGACAGAGAGGACAGGATGTGAGCTGGAGCCAGACTTGACTTTGAGAGTCTTGAATCCCTCGCCTGAAATAGACATATAGATCCAAACAGTTCAAAGAACAGCGATTTCTGTGACATTTCTGAATAGAGAACTGAAAAGGAAAAGGGGGCGGCGGCCAGACTAAAACCAGGCATGGTTTGAGTTGTGGCTTCAGGCTATTGAAAGGAGCTGCCTTTGAATTCCCCAGGGGATTTTTTTCCCCCTGTTCTTTTTGTCATTCGGTGGCCAGCTCAGGGTTTGCTGGCTTCTGGAAAATCCAGGGGATTTTGAAAAAGAAAATCTAGGGTGGCTTATGCTTATGAAGGAACCGTGCAGACTGATCTTTTATAGTAAGACGATGCTGGTAACCACATACAAGGCAGCAACACACTCGAAGGCGTATTTAGTAGTTGAGACAGATGGTATAAAACCATCCTCACTCCCATTCGTGAGTGTCCTAAAGCACAGTGGGCTAGTTTTGGGACAAGATGTCTGGTCAGTATTAGGGATGCAGGCTGGAGTTATGTAATAATATTTTTTCCTCTGTGAATCTAATTGTGTCCTTGGCCTCTGTAGCCATGCGTGTTACCAGATTTCCCTCTCATATTGCAGGGCACTGTCATTTGTTAGGGCTGGAACTTCAAGTGGCTGTGGCACAAAAAAATTCTGTTGCATAATGACCCTCACCAGAGTCAAAGCTCACACCGGAGACTGCGACCCAATGAATGGCACCGGGTAAAGAAACCTGTTGAGATTTTGCTGATGAACTCATCGCCTTGGGAGTCAGAGAGAGGTGGCATCTACCACCAGGTGGTTTGCCGAGTGTGGGGAGGGGACTATTATTATGGCTGCGGTTAGGGAGCAGTGGGGCTCAGCAGACAGGGCAGTTCTGGGGCCTCATCCTGGTCTTATGCCCCAGCAACCAGGGTGAGGAGAAGTCTGGACAGCGATTGACTTCCCTCTGGAAAGCATGGAGGTAGGCCTCGCTGTCTACTCTGAAAGCAGAGGGACCATCCTCACGATTCTCCCCATACATGCACCTATTAGGGCTGATTTGAGAGAGCGGGAGCAAGAGAGACAGCAGGAGAGACAGAGGGGTGGGGTGGGGTGGGGGAAGAAAGAGAGACAGAGACAGAAAGGAAAGACGGAGGAGGAGAAGAGAGAAGCTAGAGCGCCTGGACTGCTTACAGTCTGTAGATTGGCAGGCTACCTGTGCCAGGCCGTCCTCCTCGTCCCTGCCAGAGGTCAGCCTGGGACGGAAAGGGATACACAGCCTGGGCCAGCTGCTGGAGTTAAAGGTGCTAAAACCACTTTGGCCAGGAGGGGGCCCCAAATTTCACTCAAATATGCGCACCTCTGGGTAACAGTACATTAGTCCTCACTAGTTATCCACCCTGCTAGGGCATGGAAAGGACCAGAAAGACCACTAGAGACCCGGAAAGGGGAAGTGACTCCAAGGCCACAGAGCTGCATTGTTGTTGAGCAGAACTAGAACCCAGGCTGGGTAAGTCCTGCTCCCAAACCCTGTTTGAATAAAATCCTCTTCAACATCACTTTCATCAGCAGTATTTACAATCACCTGTTGAGACCCCAGAAAGTTAAAAAAGACAACCATTTACTGAGTCTTTTTTATATAGAAAGCCCTGTGCTGGGTGTGCTGGGTGGGGTGTGGTTGCAGGTGGCCCAGGTGCTGGGTGGTGGGGGTGGGGCAGCAAAGGTGGTTACAGAGTCTAAGTTCAGGGTCCTCAAGACCCTCAGTGGCTTCTTACTGGTTTAGAAGGCAAAACCTAAGCACAGCACAGTTAAAGAACAATTAAGGATGTAAGTAAGCGTTCAGTACAGTAGTGACTGAGCTGTCATAAAGCAAAGTACAGTTAGTAACCTAATGAATGATTAGCAATGGCCATAAACTTTCTGAGGAGGAAGAGTGAATTATACTGCGCCTTTGTTTAGCATTAGTTCTTTTCAGCGCCTTCCTGTGTATCTACTTTGGGGTGGTCATGAACACCACAGCGGAGAGGAGGCAGGTGGGCTCTGCATATGAGGAACTGACAGGATTGGCATGCGCACAGATCTCCCTGGAGACACACATTGTACTTCCATGGGGGTCCAGGGAGAGTGTGATGCTTGTGTGAATGGAGAATTGGAATGAGGGACCCTGAGTTCAGGGGAGAGCAAGGTTCTGGATCTGCAGGTGCTTGTGAGTGTGCAAAGAGTGCAAAGCATTTCTACAACTATGTTTTTGAAATATCAGATTTTCAGGCAGCAGTCAGTATGCATCTTTATTTAGGGTCCTCTTCCCCTTTATCCTAATTGTTTGGTATCCTCATGATTATATTTTATCACTTGAATTCATGCAAGGTTTTCAGATTGGAGTCATCCCCAGTTCATAGATGGGGGGCAGCATAGGGGTTTACCTAATCCTCTCCAGCACTACCACCTCCTTGAGCAGATGTTTTCAACATGGACCACCCAGTGCACCTACTATGTGCCAGGCCTGCTGGGATATTGAACGAACCAAAGTCTGTTCTCCAAGAAGTCTTCAGCTAGTCTCCATCATTTCTGGGATGTGCCAGGCACATGTGAGGCAGGCACTCAGTGTATGTGTCTAGAAGAGCAAGGAATGTCTGGGGCACCACTGGGGGAAAAGAAAAAGAGGTTGAAATGTCCCTAGGAAGAAGGGAGAGCCTGTGCCATTTTATACTTAAAGACTCTTGGGCATGTGGCTCCAGGAGGGAAGAGATTTTCTCCCACAGGTATAAATAACTTCTGCCAACTAATCCCCAGAGATATTAGCACCATAGGGCTGGGGTGAGGGCTGGCACTCAGTTGCTCCCTCCAGTTGAGGTAATTTGGGAGCTCAGGGGGCATTGGAAGCATTCAAGTTGTGCTTCAAGACCCTGGATCTAGGAGAGGTCAGGTTGTCTGGGGTTTCTCAGGCTGGAAGAAGGCCATCACCTTGTAGGCTAGCACTGAGTCACCTCCGTCTCCCCACCCCATCTCCCCCAGCCTCTGGTGCTTGGGGTCATGCTCAGGTCCTGATCCAAAGCAGGGGGTGCCTCCTAGATGAGCTGACTGCTCTGACTGGCAAGAGGACCCAGGGCAAGCCAAGCCCCCTCTTCTCCTTTCCCTCCTACAGCTGACAGCCAGCTCCCCTCACCAGGGACTTCTCAGGCTGAATTAGCATTTTCAGAACGCTTTGTGGTCTCTGAAAATGAGGAGGAGGAGGGGCTGAGTGCCATTTTGAAACCTTTTACCGTGAACCCATAGGCTGTCTTGACTCACCATCAGAGGCCCTTCCCTTGTGGGGAGCTCAGTGCTAAGGGCCTCTTCTGGGTTTGCCCTGTGCCCCCCCCCTGGCCATTCTGGGGCATGACGCCTGGACGCTTTTTTTTTCAATCACTGAGCACCGCTGCCAGATCACCTTCTCCCAGGACCCCTGTTGCAGCATTTACAATGTTTTTGTTCGTTTGTTTGTTTTTTTATCATCTCCTTTGATAGAGAAGCCCTGTGCTTACTGTCTCCTTATTTCCTCCTCTGGGCCTCACTCCCTTCCCTGACCCTTCCCCAGGGGGCACTGTCCTCCTGGCCTTCTGCCTGTCGCCAGCTGGTTCAGGCTTCAGGTTACACGTGTCACATCTCCTCCCTTTACCTTTCCTTCTTCCACTGATCATTCATTCAACAGGTTATTACAGAGTGACTACTGCTGTGTGTAAGTTAGTGTGCCTAGCTATATGAGGGGTGCAAAGAAGTATAACTAAAGCCAGTCCCTCTGCACGAGGTGCTTTCGGAGGAAAGGGAGTGTGTTATGGACAAACACGCACACCTCCAAGCAGTAGCTACTGGCCTGGGAGAGCTCAGAGGAGGCCGCGTTTTCCCAGGTGCTCCAAACCCTGCCCATCGTCCAGAGTCCAGCTCAGCGACAGTGTGCTCCATGAAACTCTCCTTGATTACCTCAGGCTTCTATTTCCTTGGGTCCTACTCACCTTAGGTTAGATACAGTCTAAGTAGGGTCCCCATTTCTCAACTGCACTCTCCTCTTTGAGGGAAGGGACAAGTATCTGTCAACAGGATTCAGTTTTCAGTGCCACAAACAGTAATTGGATTCTCTCACTCTCTTCTGTCCCTAAATGCCTTGCAAATGAGCATAGTGGAGGTACTCAGTCAATCCTAAAATCCTAGAATTTTAGAGAGGAAATTAAAAAATTTTGTTTTAAATATCAAAATCTAGCCCTGGCTGGTGTAGCTCAGTGGATTGAGCGCGGGCCTGCGAACCAGAGGATCGGGGTTCGATTCCCAGTCAGGGCACATGCCTGGGTTGCAGGCCAGTTCCTAGCAGGGGCCAGTTCCCAGCAGGGGATGCACGAGAAGCAACCATACATCGATGTTTCTCTTCCTCTCTCCTTCCCTTCCCCTCTAAAGATAAATAAATAAAATATTAAAAAAAATAAATGTCAAAATCTATATATGTTAATTATGAAAAACAAAGAACTCAAAATATCCCCACAGGAATAAGTACTGTTAAGAGCTTGGAGTGTATGTAGGAAGGAACCCTAAAAGACAATGCAGTTCAGCGCCCACATTTTACAAATGAGAACAATAAGGTGACTCTAAATATTTACACAAGGTCAAATACACAGATAGTGGCATTGCTTGGTGTTCTAGCATCCTTCCCCAAGAAGGCCGGAGGAATAGCAGGGTACTTTGTGTGAAAAAAAATGTGTGAATAAAGTCTTCGACTGGTGCATGGGTTCTGACAGTGCAGAGAAGAGAATATTCACACAGTTAATTCAGCTGTTTCACCTTGGTCCACAGCCACAAAGCTTTATTGTGATTGTGAAGCAATAAGTTTCATTGTGAAAACACTACCTCTTTAAATATATTCGAGACTAGAATGGGAAAAATGTTGAAATAAATGGGATTAAATTGAATTAAGTAGTCTTTGTGCTCTAGATCCAGGGACAGACGAGTGGTTTGGAAAGTCAGTTTTCTATGCAAGAGGGAGGGGTGGTGAGAAAGCCAGAGTCTGGGCCCAGTGATGAGCTGGCCCCCAATCCAGTGGATTTTCCCACCATTGTGTGCTCCCTTCCCTCCTCCCGCGCCGGGAGGAGGGTCCCTGGGGAGCCCCGGGCTTAAGGCAGTGGTGTTATGCAGAGTCTTGTAACCTCTCTGGTGAGTGATGTCACAGGTTAGTTACAGAGGCCCCGATCGATGGACGACTCAGGCAGCAGATCGATCACATTTCCGAGGAGAAATTGATCCTTTGCGACCCGCGTGGGGGCAGGTGGTTTATCAAAAGAGGTTCAGGCTTGAAGGATTTAATGCCAGCCCCTTCTCCATTCCCCCTGCCCTCTCTTCCTCGGGTGGCCTGGGCTGTAACAGCAGGGTAATAAACTACTTTTCATTAAATAGATTTGGTGCATAGGAGTGAGAGGGTATGTAAAGGTGTGAAAAAAAAAAAACAAGACGAAGAGCCAGGGTGCGGGCATGGGGGCTTCAGTTCCCCCCTCCACCCCTCCCGCCCCTCCTCTCTCTTGGAAGCCGCTCAGAGTTTCTGGGCCCCGAGAAATACCCCAGGGCTGTGCCAGGCCGCCGACTGCGCTCGAATCCGTGGGGGCTCGCCGGCCCGCCCTGGCCTGTCTGCCTGGGCTGCAGCCCCCTCCTCATCGCCCCTCCCCCGGGCCTGGAGCCCCTCCCCGCGCGCTTCCCCTCTCTCCCCTTCCCTCCCCTCCCTTCCCTTCTTTGCCTGTCCGGCCCTGCCCCCGCCTCCTGCGCCCACAGTCTCCGCCAGCGCCGAGCCCCCCGGAGCCGAAGCACCGCGAAGGGGCGCCGCCTGCCCCTCCCCGGCGCGCTGACAGCAGGCTCCCGGGTCCCCGCCCAGTCCCCTCTCCGGAGGGACACACCCCCGCCCCTCCTCTGCTCCGCCTGTTCCCGCCGGACCCACCGGGCGGCGGAGAGAGCGGGCGGGCGAGCCGGAGAGCGGCCGCGGCGCGGGAGGGAAGGGGAGCGCGGCAGGCCCAAAGGGAGCCGCCCGGGGCGCACGGAGCCCGCGTGCCCTCCGGGACCGCCGCGGCCAGTCCGGTATCCGTAGGCGCCGGGAGCCCGGGCAGCGGCGTACCGGGCAGAAGTGGCGGGTGGCCCCGGGGACCTTGAAAGCAGGAGAAGGAACCGGAGCCCGGACGGGATGAGAAGGTGACGCCGCCGGGGGGCGCCACTCGCTTTGTGGGGGAAGATGCTGGCCTACTGCGTGCAAGATGCCACCGTGGTGGACGTGGAGAAGCGGAGGAACCCCTCTAAGCACTACGTGAGTACTGCCCCAAACGACTCTGCAGGGGGCTTACCAGGGACCCCCGGTTCGTTACTCGCCCCTCTCTGCTGTTAAGTCCCGAGGCTAAGTGCCCCCAGGGCAGCCCTCGTTGTGGAGTTCCTTTGCGGGGCTGTGCTCTCCAGGGAGGTTTTTTCAATCCTTCCTCTACTCGCTGCCTCCCCCAGCCCCGCGTTTTCTTTTTTGGCTTTGAAATTGGCAATTGGCTGCCCTTGTCTGTTACAGCGGTGAAGTCATCTGTCCGCCTGAGCGTTGATGGGTGTTGGGGGAGCGTTCGTCAACCCTTCGCCGGCAAGCGCTGTTAGGAAAGAGCACCTTCGCGGCCCTCCCTGGGGGCTCGGGTCGCTCCCGCTCGCGCAGACCGGGATGCTTTCCGAGGCCGGCCTTGGGGAAGGAAGCCTCGCGCTCGCTCCGCGTTCGTGCTGCTCTCTGCCTCCCTAGGCCTGGGTCTGCGGGCAGAGGGAAGCCGCCGCGCCCCCCGCCCACCTCCGCCCTGAGCTTTGATTTCCTTCTTACAGTCATTGTGTCTGTCGGTGTGAGGAGAATTGTGGCTTTTCCTTTTATCCCTACTCTGGACGTGACCCTTAACCGGGTTCATTTCCTCCAAAGTGATGATCCATCTCCAGACACGAGGAGGCAAATGTTTGCTGCGGTCTCCGAGGAACGGCTGCCCCTCCCCCTTTCTTCCCCAAACTTAATGAGAAAGGGCTAAGGTTGATTGAGCCGAGCTCCGGAGGCTGTTTGGCTTGGCCGCCTTTCATCTCAGCCAGTCCTGTCCTTCCCATCCTTCGCACCTTAGGAAGTTAACTGGGTGTCCTTGACGCCTGAGGACTCCCGGCTGAGCAGCCTGTGCTCCTGTACTTGACGCAGAAGAGGCAGGCAGCCGGCGACCAAAGCAGAAGGACTGCATCTTATTTGCAAATTAAGCACTTAAAGGAGCATGTAGACTGCTCAAAGCATTAATTTTAACAATTAAAACAGGCTGTTGGTTGCTGCCTAGACTGCACATTGATCTCTGAAATGCCTTTCGTTTCCCTGTGGGGAGGGAACTGGGGTTTATGCTAATGTCAGCCTCAGGGACTCTCTCTGCCTTTGTCACCAATAGCTCTGAACTTGAGGTTTGTTACAGGAGCAAATGGGGCTGGGCTCAGGGTGGAGAAGAGGTGAACTGTGGGGGCTGGTTCCCGAGTAGGCAGAGAGGTGGGTACCCAGGGAGGACATTCCCTGACAGGGTGTAGAGTTGTTCCTTTTTCTTTTTTAAAAAAGATGTTATTTATTTATCTTTAGAGGGGAAGGGAAGGAGAGAGGGAGAGGGAGAGCAATATCAATGTATGGTTGCCTCTCGTGTGTCCCCTGCTGGGAACTGGCCTGCAACCCACACATGTGCCCTGACTAGGAATCGAACCCCAGATCCTTTGGTTCACAGGCCTGTGCTCAATCCACTGAGCTACACCATCCAGGGCATCCTTTTTTGTTATTAGGCTCAACAAGCAACTTCCTCTGCTTTTCAAGAAAGCTTTTCTGGAGGACTTAGGTCACCAGGTGGTCATCCTGCTCCAGGGACAGAAGTCCCTTTGCATTGCACATCCCAGCACTTACGATCAAGTCACCTTCCTAACTCCCCCCACACCCTGAAATGTTGCAGGCTAAGTTTTAGGGGTTCTCTTTTCTAGTCCCCAGTTAAGGTTGGTGCTGCTTTCAACAGATGGCACTCTCTGCCCTGAGACCCAGGCACGTTCTTGTCCGGCTCTGGATTTTAAGGAAAACATCAGGTCTTACCAGTCTGACCAGTGCGGTGCAAGATGACAGCTACAGGACATACTGGCAGCAGGCCAGGTGTGTCGCTCAAGCGACCAGGGACCCACTGCAGGGAGCTGAGAAGTGGTCGAGCCCTGGGGCTTTGGGTGACTTCAGGCGGGTGACTTAACTCCCCGGGGCCCCAGTTTCCTCCTTTTTGGGGCGAGGGTAATAACAGTGCCCACTGCATAGCGTGGTTGGGGGAATGAAGTGAGGTCATCCACGTAAAGCGCGTCGCCCAGTTCCTGGCACGTAACAAGCAGTCATTAAATGGTAGCTTATTTTTGGTGAGATTCCGACGAAGGCAGCACTTTTGAAAAGCAGCTATTAATGGTCTGGCAAAAGGGAAGAGAGATTTGGGGTTTTAAGATTGATAATAACTTGTTTTATGTGAAAAATACAAAAGAAGTCTTGTCCAGTTCCCCTGAAACGAGCATTTCAGAGATGTTTCCCAGGACATCTCGGTTTCTCGCATAGAAATCGACATTATGTTTGGGGCAGAGAATGATGTCACTGAATAGATGGGGTCATGTAGAGCCGTGAACTAACACTGTGGAAAGCAGTTAAAGGAGAAAGTGTCTCATGTTGTGAAGTTGTGGAGCTGGCAGGGACCCGCAGACTCATCGCGCTCAATGGCATCATTTTCCAGATGAGGACACTGAGGACCAGATGGGGTCAAGTCATTTACAGCACAGCTAGTCACAGCCCTTGGGTCTAACTGGCCTTTTGCCTATCGTGTGGATTTTGTTCATTGACATATCCTAAGTCTAGATGGGGTTCACCAGGAAGGCAATATCTGGTGGTAGCAAGAGGTCCCTACCACAACTGGGGCATAAATGCACAGTGTTTAAGGAGAAGGTACCCAGTAATAATAAAAAGTATAGGTGGGGCCCACAGCAGCAGGAGAAGCAGGTTGGGGAGGCTGTGCCTCTGAAGCGCAGGGTTTCCTTCTTTCTCGGTTCATGCACGGTGGGCACCACACTGCAGAAGGTTACGTGTCCTGGGTAAGGCGTTCTGGGTAGGGCACTCCGGTGTGGGTGGCTGGCAGGACACCCTGTGCCCAAGTCGCATATGGTCTGGCAGCCTCTGCACTGGAGAAGCATGCCTTCTTCCCACCTCTCCTCCACCGATGGTGAATTCTGAGTTTGTGTTTTGGCAAATTGCAGAACAGAGAGGTTTTATGGGATGTGCACATTAGCCGGAGGGAGCTGATGAGAGGCCTGGGGTCCAAGCGGGAAGGGCTCTGCTGGCTCCAGAACGCTGGGAACACAACACAGAGGTTCTCTCAGGACATCCAGCAAAGGGCGTGCCCTCCCCACGGTGAGGGGGAGCTGCCCGGACACGGGGGGTCTATGCTTTTGGTCTGTTTATGAAAGGCAGGCATGTGGCCTCCATCTTTCAGATGGTGCTGTCAGCCCCTGGCTTTCCTCCTCTCTGCCAAGCCCCTGCCGGGGAAGAGGTTAGGGAAGGGTGGGCAGCCCCTGCCTCAGCCAGGCTCCCTGGCATGCAGTCGTGCTCCTTTCTCAGCTTATGTGAGCTGCCCCTGGGGAGACCTTAGGTAAACTGGCTTTGGCCCCAGACCGCGTGTGTTTCAAATGATCCTGATGATGCTTGAGTGCAAACCGCACGTGTCTTCATTTGCAAGTTTTCCACGAGGCTGCGGGGCCAGGCCCACAGAATTCTTTGGGCACACATGTCTGTGCAGGTGTACGTCAAGTCACGAGCTGGTGGGAAGAAGCTTGTTCATCTAAAGCAAACAAGAAATTATTTGTTTGGCTTTGGGAGGCGTTGTGCTTTCACTCTCGTTTCCTTTCCCGATTGTTTAATTCAGACAAATACCAGTCATGAATGTTCTGATCCTCTACAGGACTCTTTAGGGAATGCAAATAACAGCCAGTGTTGGCATTTACCATCGGAGCCAAACACTTAATGTGCCTGATTTCTTGGGATCCTACCTTTCACTGAATGTACTGTAATGTGGTGTTGGTTCTTTGGTGTCTTTGTACAGATGGGTTAACTGAGTCTTGGAGAAGTTAGAGATTGCTCAGGGTTTCCTAACTGGTTAAGGCAGATCTGGTAAACTCAGGCCAGTTTACCTGCAAGGGAGGAAATGAACTTGAAATGGGGCCCTTCTCTCAGCTGGTGGGGAGACCTGCCTGAGACCTGCATGGCAGTGAGAGAGCAATGCTGGGTGGTGTTTGGAGACTGCCTCTCTGTGTGGGACGTTCACCCTGTGCCATGGAGGGAGGTCACTGTGAGGCAGGAGGAGTGGAACAAGTCCAGGATGATCCCTGGCCCTGTGGAAATAATGCATTCTCCTGCGTGAGAACATCATCACCAATCTTTCTCGGTCCTGGGAGCTGCATGTTTAGGAGCTGGCCCCAGACCTGCTCATTTCCTAGCCTGTCAGTTTTTCTCTGGGCTCTCAGAGTGTGGATCCGGCCCCACGGGAGGAAGGATGTGCAGTGGTGGTGTGGGAAGGGTCTTCTCAGGGCTGGTTCCCTGAGGGGATGAGTGGTGTGGGGCAGACTAGGGTTTGAATCCCACCTCCGGCTCTTCCTCGCTGCACAGCCTGGGGCCAGCCACACTGGGCCTCAGCTTCCTCACCTGTAGCTTCACAGAGCTCTGGGGAAACTGACCTGAGACAATTTGGGGTAAAGCTTCCACTTAGTCCCTGGTCCCCATCGTGAGCAGTCCGCACACACTAGTTTGCATCTGGCGAACCTGATCACCAAAGCACCCGAGTGCAGTCAGGACCCGATAGGTGAAGCCGAGAGAAAAGGAAAGACTGAGGCAAAAAAAGAAGGCCCAGCTGTTCACAGTCGGATGGGAAGTTGGGCTTCATGCCCCGTGGAAAACACCCAACGTACAAGAGCAACAACATGAGCGAGGAGCAGCTGTTCAGACCTGGATGGCTTCCTGGAGCTGATGTAGGGATGGCTTCCTGGTAAGTCGGGAAGGAGCAGGGATGAGCATGTGTGGGGGCAGAGGAGGAGAGGGGTGCTCCAGGAAAGAGCCAGGCCAAATAGGGTCCTGGGCCCAAGGTCAGTGCCGAACAGGGGTTAGCACGCTAGCCTGCTTTCTCTCTCTCTGCCATGCACACGAGAACAGTTTCTTCTCCTTCTCCAAGGAAGGAAATGGTCTAGGGGTGATTCACAGGTCTGACAAGGCTCCCTACTTACGGAACAAGCAACCACATCCGTCAAGGCCGTTAGAACGGGGAGCACCATTAGCCATTTATCACTGCCCTTTTAGAGCTGAGTGAGGGTTTGGGGTGGGGGGTGAATCAGGATTGGGATCACCATGTGTGGTGGCAGGCCAGGGGGAGGGGAGGGGAAGGGAAAAATAAACCTATTTGAGGTCATAGGAGACTGGTTCCAGCTCCAGAAATATAAGTGCCAGCTGCTGCATTTTCCAAAGAGATATTCCGGGCCTGGCCTGAGTTAATGGCCAGTGGAGGCTCTGAATTAGAGGAGTGTCGTTAGGACTTCTGACTTGGGGTTTGCACAGCCACCCCCTGGAAATTGCCTTCTAATTTCCTCAGCCTGAGTCACTGGCCAGACTATATTTTGGCCAGAAAATGTCTAATAGGCAACTCTGTTCTCTTAAGCCTCTTGATTAAACAAAGTAAAACAACTAATAGTATTACACATATGGTAGTTACACTTACTCCTCCTGAGTTCTGAGAATCCAGGAAAGGGATAATGGATTGGGACAGGGATCCAGGGAACAGGAAGGGCAAGGGGTGTGTGTGGGAAATGAGGTGGAGATTCTGCCTTTGGAAACAGGTTCTGAGCCAGGGCCAGAGGTTGACTCTGCCACGGCAGTTGCCAAACATAATGGAAGCATCCAGTGGGGTGACTGGCGTTTCACGAGTGGATTCCCAGAGCTGCGTGTGACTTCTCACAGCTGCTACCTGCGGTGGAGTCAGCCACAGGAAGGCAGGTGAATGGAGAGGTCAGGGGCCTGGACAGAGGACAGGGGCCAGGGAGCGTGAGCCGCCAGAAGGCCCTTCCCGTGCTCCCGAGGAACCCACAGGAGGCAAGTTACCACCTCTGCCAAGGTGCTGAGCAAGAGTCTAGGGAGTTTACGATGCACAGGAGGAGAGGAGGGCGAGAGCTCCCATATGCGCACCTGGTCCGTGCCAGGCCGTGCAGAATACACCTTTTAGAGGGGATCTTTCTGGAACTTCATAACAACCCCTTGAGGTAGGTAGGTGTTTTTATCTTCCCTTTACCCGTGCAGAAATTGAGACCAGAGAGTTTACCTGGCCCTCACTCAGTAATTCAGTGGCAAAGCCGGGGTCCTCCCTCTGGTCTCCACATCTGCATCTGCAGACTTGTCCCTTCTTCCCTGTTAGAGCCGGCCGGTCAGAGGGGGTGTGGACACAACCTCGGCATCCAGGCAGCACCACCTCGGATGCCAAGTGCGTCTGGAAGGCTATGTCATCGGAGAGCACCCAGGCTCTGGTGCCCCAGGGCTGGAACCCTGTCTCCACCATCTGTCTACTGCCATGGGACCCAGTGCAAGCTCCTTATATCTCTGGGCCTCAGTTTCCTCATCTGTAAAAACAAACACACAAAAAATGAGGGGAAAAGAGGGCTTCGCTCATAGGGTAGTGGTGAAGAGGAAATGCATTAATACAGGTCATGGATTTAGAACGGCCCCTGGCACCTATTAAGCACAACGTAGGTATTTGCCGTAGTAATTACTAAGTTTGGGAGAGGGAGAGCTCCCTGTGAACTGGAGCTTGAGGGAGTTGGCTAGAGGAGGCAGGCTTCATGATGGGCCTTGAGGAATAATTAGGATGTGGATGGCCAAGAGCAGGGTTTAGAAGGGAAAGAAGAGGGAAGGGCGTTCCAAGCAAGGGCAAAGCAAAGGAGCTGGAGGTGGAAGAAGTAGGGAAAATATGGGCGGAGCCCACGTGGGGGAGAGGGCTGAAGGGAAAGGTCAGCCAGCTTCTTAAAGCCTCAAATACAATCTGAGGGAATTCAGTTTATTGTGTAGACACCTCTGAACCTTCCTTTTCTCCCAAGGATTGTGGGGGAAAGGGAGGCAATGGCCACAATGGGGGGGCGTCTGGTGGGTTCCAGAGCTGGCCGTAGGGCGGTTCCTGCAGCCGTGGCAGAAACAGAGTTTTTTCTAGTTCTGTGTGTGTGTGTGGGGGACTCTAGATGGCAGGCGGGGACCCAAGTCCTCTCTGTTTATAGTTCTTACTCTGAGGGGTCAGACTGCCTCATAAAAGTTGATTGCACCCTGAGGTCTTGCAGAGAGAGGGTAGAGGAGGAGGAGGAGGAGGAGGAGGGGAGCAGTAAGGGCCTCAGCAGCAGAGGGAGGGCCCTGGCTGGCCCGCGAAGCAGCCGCAAAATGTCACAGCAGAGCACTTTCCATCCACATTCCCAGACACTGCAGTTTCTGCAGCACCCCAAGGGCAAGAGTGAGGAAACCCCAGTCCTTGTAGGGTCTGGGGGCTGATACTGAGCAGCTTCCTGAGGGCCCAGGATGTCTTTGAAGGGTGTTACCTGAACCAGTCTTGCTAATGTTGCCTTCTTCCATTCTCTCTGAACTTGCTTTGCTTTTAAATACAAGGCTTCAACTACCTCTTCATGGATTTGACCCCCACCACACTCCCAGATATTCCAGTAAGCCTGATTCTTTAGGGAATACCTAATGATAAAAGTCACAGCTAACCTTTCCAAATGTTTTCTCCATGTACAAGTTTTATGGAAACGCCCCAAACTGTCCCCAAACGTGTGTATTTACTGCCGGCATCCACATCGTACAGGCCAGGACACGGAGGCCCACAGAGCTGAAATGAATCGCCAGACACCGCATAGCCCATAAGCTGCATGCAGAGAGGGGCCTGCCTTGTCCGCTCAGAGACCTCACAGCCCCTTAATCACATGACACACCTGGGGAGACTGAACCCCAAGGAAATTCCACCTGAGGCCTGACAGATGGAAAGCTTCCACATGTTGCCTTCCCCACCTAGATCTCCATTTACCCATCTAGAAAACGGGCTGATTGCTTCCTTTCTGTCCTGCCTTGCAGAGGGGAGGGTGGGTGTTAAGGAAGCTTTGGGAAGTGCTGAGCCCAGAGAAAATAGCTGTGTGAAGGGTTCCTAGGTCCCCCAATCTGGATTCTTAATCGTTTGGGGAAGGGGATGCTTTACAAATGGGGGCTGTTCCAGGTCCGCAGCCCCTGCCCTGAAGCCGGCAGCCAGGGCTGGCTCAGGATTACCACATGCCCTCAGTGAAGATGGCTTCTAGAAAGCCTCCCCAGGAACCGCACTTTGCTTCTTCCCAAACCTCATTTTTTGTAAATGGGAAGAGACTGCTATTTCCAGTCCCTTCTCTCTCTGCTGTTACCTGAGGGGAGGAAGTGACATCCAGGCAGCTGAGTTAGCAAAGGGGAAACAGCTGCACTTTCTGCCTCTCCTCGCGGTGGCTTTCTGGGGCCCTTTGCTGTCATTTCCCTTTGGCTGGTGAGGAAGCCACCTTCCCCAAGCCTGGGTGGAGGTGCAGGGTGGGCTGGGCAGAACCCCTTCCTCTGTGTGTCAATGCAGCATAAATTATGCAGTGAGACGTGTGGAGTCCTCCAACCTGCCCCTGGGGTCCCTGAATCGAGAACTTCAGAAGTGGCAGAAACCGATCACTCCTCAGGTCTGACCGCAGCTCCAAGGAGGAAGGTGGGGTGCCACCCAACACTGGTAGTGTTCTAGATGGGGTGTACCAGGTGGGTTAAGGGATTGTGTAGGTGTGGGGCGTTCTCTATATTCACCCATCCCTGTGTGGCCCCTGGTAGAGGGTACTTGCTGTTGTCCTTTTTTCCAGGAATGTTCTCACGCAGGTAATGAGACTTTGACCTGTCTTACGTGAGCACCATCATAGCTACCACATACTGAATTTCTGTTTTGTGCCGGGACAGCCAGGCATCTTACTTACAATGTCTACTCTCAACACAGCCCTGAAGGCATGCATTTCTAACCCCATTTTACTCATGGAGACCGAGGTTCAGAAAGTGCAGGGTGCATTGTCAGTCAAGTACAAAGTCAGGGGTGTCTGGCCCTTACGCCCTCCACCCGTGCCTGTTCCACACCGTCTCTGTGCCTTCTTCACTTGGTCCCTCTCCAGGTCTGCTCTGGGGTAGTGGGGGCTTCTGCTGGCCCCCTCCTGAGGAACAATGTTCTTTGTTGAGAAAGCCTGCCTCGCTGCTTTCGCCCACCTAAGGGTTCTGAGCATGAAGGGATNTGGAGACCGAGGTTCAGAAAGTGCAGGGTGCATTGTCAGTCAAGTACAAAGTCAGGGGTGTCTGGCCCTTACGCCCTCCACCCGTGCCTGTTCCACACCGTCTCTGTGCCTTCTTCACTTGGTCCCTCTCCAGGTCTGCTCTGGGGTAGTGGGGGCTTCTGCCGGGCCCCTCCTGAGGAACAATGTTCTTTGTTGAGAAAGCCTGCCTCGCTGCTTTCGCCCACCTAAGGGTTCTGAGCATGAAGGGATTGTCCCAGTTGTTTGAAGTGGCTGCTTTGTAAATTCTTTCATGGTAGGCCCCATCCCGACCCAGCTTTATTCCGTTTCCTGATGGCCCAGACCCAAAGGGCTATTTTAAGGGACTTGACTGTGTGGGAGAATTTCTTTGTAACAACAGAGAGGGAGGCCTGGCTGGCCTGGCATAGTGCTGGCAGTGGGGCTCTGAGAGAGAGAAACTCCTTCCTGAATTCTGGCCTCCTGGCCTGGAGTGGATTCACTGAGCTCTCAGCACCGTGCCTGGCGCCCGGAAGGGACACCCTCACTTGTCAGTGAGGGCGGAGGTGCTGGAGGTGGCTGCCCCGGGTTTCCTGGAGCTCCAAGCCCCAGTGGGCTGCCAACCTGCTCCCTCTCTCGCAGAGTTAAGGTCTGTAGTAGAACAACGCCTGAACTTCGGTTCCAAGCCGGGATTAATTATTGACTTTAGTCATCACTCATGGGCAACTGAAGAAAGGCAGCCTCATTCTCCCGGTATTCGCAGGATGTGGCAGCCCCCTGGGCAGGGGGGTGAGTCAGAGAATGTGAGAGTGCAGCCCGAGCAGGTGCCGGGCTAGGGCGTCTCGTGCGCTGTCTCCTCTAAGCGCCACAGCAACCCTGCCCATTGTCCCTGTTTTGCAGGCCAGGAAACTGAGGCTCAGGGGGGTGCAGCATCTTGCTCTCTGTCACGTGGCAGTACATGGCGAGAAGCCAGGGTTTGAACCCAGATCTCCGCAGAGCAAAGCCTGTGTTGGTTTCACTGTGCTCCCTGGAGAGTTGATGGGTTGCTGCCCCACCCGCCTCGCCACGTGCCGGGGTTGGGCGTTCTCCTTCTTCCCCGCCTCCAGCTGGAAGCATCCACACAAGTCAGGCTAGCTGCACCTTGTCTACCCTCTCTGCTTGGGTCTGTGTGGCTGTAAGTCTCCCTCTGCCGAGGGCACCCATGGGAGCCTGGGCCCTGGTTTGTGGCTCTTCTGC
The DNA here is from genome assembly GCF_014824575.4 of Sturnira hondurensis. Taxonomy (NCBI): domain Eukaryota; kingdom Metazoa; phylum Chordata; class Mammalia; order Chiroptera; family Phyllostomidae; genus Sturnira; species Sturnira hondurensis. Next base: position 9,494,917 of record NW_028087485.1, read on the forward strand.
AATGTGGAACATTGAGAGCACAGTGAACCCAGAAGGAGCGTTTGGAGCGGGCTTTCCCCTGTAGAGATGGCTTTATCCCCAGGAGCTTCCTGAGAGGTTGGGGGGCTAGGGAGTGCATCCTATGGGTTTCCAGATAAAAATTCAAGAGCCTGGATTAAATCCCTACTCATCTGCCTACCCCAACTGGAATTCCCTCCAGGCCCCTCCATTAGCATGTGATGTGCTTGGAGCTGGTGGCAGTGATAAGATAACAAACCTCTCTTACCCAGAAGGGGCCCCTGCAAGGTCTGGCCTCTATTTTGGGATTTAAATTTTGTTTCCCCTTGAACTCTTGTCCAGAGCCACTTCTGAAGGCCTGGCCCTTCAGAAGCTTCCGCTGCTGGGGGCTCTACATCTCGTCCTTGAGGCTAGGAGCTAGCACAGCATTGTGTTTGGGAAGAGGGGTGGTGGGAGTTTGATTAAGAGGCATTTTCAGCCTGTTGCTTGCTCAGGTTGAACTAGGCTCTGGCAGCTGGATTGAGTCCCAGAGGGGGCCTCAGGGCCAAAAGTTGGAAGTTGAGGGCAAGAGTGGGAGGGGAGGGGGGCGCTGACGGCCTCTGGTAGATGGGCTGTGGCTCTGAAGCCTCTTACTGACTTGTTTCACTTGGTCAAATTTCTTTACCTTCATGGGCCTCACTTTTCTAATCTGTAAAGTGGGAATAATTATAATACTACCTAGCCCATATAATCGTTACTCTACGTATTGGGCTTGGCACATGACAGCTGTTCAATAAATGACAGCAACTGTTTCCATCATTAGCCAGGCCATCCTTCATGGTTTTGCTGCCAGCTCCTGGAACTTCAAGATTTATCATCTTATAATATTTCCTGTTATAAATTTGTATATTCAGTATTTTTACCTCTCATGTAACACTTATCAAGAGTGGCATTGGATTGGTCAGCAAGCCTGTGTTTAGAGTGCCTGGTTGATGGAATAGCCTCTTGAGGGATGGACCTGGATCTGATACTTATTCATTCATTCATTCATTCATTCATTCAATCATTCAGTCAGTCAGTCAATCAGTCAACATCTGGATGCTTACTATGTGCCAAGCACTGGGAGCACAGCAGGACAGATAAAAACCTCTGCCCTGTGGAGCTGATATTCTGTAGGGGCAGGGAAACAACAAACAAACAAACGAGATGGGTAGCATGTACAGTGTGTCGGACGGGGTGGGTGCTGCGGAGAAAACGAAGCAGGGTGAGAGGGGCAGGGTGTGATGGGAGTGGCGGGAGCCACTGTGCCACTTTCTAGAGTGTGGCCCGGAACAGCCCCCTGTACAGTGACTTTGGAGGGAGATCCGAGGGAGTGAGGCACGTGGACTTTGGGAGCAAATGCGATTGCGGGAGAGGAACAGCAAGTGCCACGGCCCTGAGGTAGGGCTACGCCTGGCCTTTTAGGGAGAAGCAAGGAGGCTGGTACGGCCGAGTGGAGTGAGCAGTGAGAGAGCCGTGGGCCTCGGGGTCAGAACGGGAGGGAGGAAGTCAAGTTGGGCGTTGAATCTCTCCCAGGACAGAGAAAGGTGCTAGACTCAGCGGTCAGGCCTCCTCCTGACTTGCCGAAGGTGGAGTCTGGCCAAAACATTGCTGGGGAGGCGATTCTGGGAACTCTGCTGGGGGTTTCATCCTGACTCCCCGAGGTGCTCTCTGGGGAAGTGCGGCCTCTGTCAGCAGCGTCATGGATAAGAACTCCAGGACCCAAACACAGGACACGTATTAGAGAATGTCACTAGGCGAACATTAGTTCTGTACCTGCCGTGTGCGGGGAGCCATGCTGCAAGCAGTCCCTCCTGCACAGGCAGCACCCACCGCATCTCTCCATCTTGAACGCGCCTCCCCCATGCTGGCAGGAGGGCTGGGTTGCCTCGGCCCTTGACCTGTGAAACATATCCATGGATGAAGAAGGCTTTATTCTACTGAGAGCCCTACCTCCCATCCCACTCTTATTTTTGTTTAAAAGGACCAAGTTTAGCTTTTGACTTAAAGCTGCAGAAAACTGGCTTTTTGAAATTTAAAATATGTATGTATTCCTATGGATAGAGTATTGTAAATGGTGTTTAGACTCTCAGGCCAATCCACCAAAACCGTTCTCTTCCATTGAGCAGATGGAATCCTAGCACCGAGGACTAGCTATCTCTAGTTTCCTGCACGATGGGCCTGCCTGGGAAACTAAACCCTGTAACATCCAGGAGAACTGTCTTTTAGTGTTCACAGTTGAGAAGGAGCCTTCCAGGCTAAATGATGGTAATAGTAATAATAGCAGCATTAATCGTGTGCCAGCCACCCTTCTAAGCACCTTATTTGTTTAACCCTCAACATAACCTAATGAGGAAAGCCGTGTTGTGGTCTTGACGGGGAGACAACAGGGCCACAGAGAAGTAAATTTATCAAAAGTCGTAAGCTAGGGGGAGGGGGGTCAGAGCTAGGCAGGGGGTCTCCAGAGTCCTTCAGGAAGCTTCCTGCTTCCCGGCCCTCCAGGGAATCCTGCCGGCCAGCCTTGCCATGGCCCAGGCTGTCTGGACACCTTATGTGCGGGGATCCTGGCCATGAGGTGTCCACCACCAGTGTGGAGTTAACAAATGTCAGAGTCCGGGAACCAGAGCCGGGGTGGCAGACAGGAGCAGCCCTCCTTTGTTCCCGAGGCAGGAAAAGCCATTTGCTCCTGGAACCTGACACCGCAGGGGGTGGGTTTGCTGTGTTGGTTGTCTTCCTAGGCCATTCACAAGTCCAGCGCAGGGGGCTGGGGAGGGGGGCGGGTGGGAAACAGTGTGTTTGTTGGTAGAGGCCAGATTAGCCTGTCTGGCGAGATGTTTCTGACACCTAGACGGTTCAGCTCTCGGCAAAGCCCAGCAGGTGCCTGGGGCTGCTGCTTCAGCTGGGAGGGGGCACCCTCCCCACCCTGCCTCCTTCAGTTTATGTTGGAATGAGGTGGGTCCTACCCAGTCCTCCCCTCTTCCTGCCCCCCAAAATAACCCAGCAGCTGTGGGCTACACAGTCCCTGTCTGCTGCCCGTCTGTCAACAGCCCTTGGCACTTGCTTGGTCCTGCCCCGTTGGGGTTTAATGGCATGGGGTATTGGGTCCTTCGGCTTTGCCCTATGGTGCCTGCCTTGCTGGCCAGCTGGCATGCCCACTTCCAGGCAGCGCTGGCTTGTTGACCACCCATTGGCACTGTCAGAAGGGCCGCTCTGCACGTCCCTGTGGTAGTCACCAACTCAGGCTCCAAAGTTCGACGTCCTGGCTCCGCCACTAAGCTGGTGACCTGGGGAGCCAGCGTAACTCCGAGCCTCAGTTTCCTTCTGGGTAAAATCAGATCATGGTATCTGTACCACATGGGTCTTGAGGATGAAGACCAGTGCCATCGTGGAGCTGGAGTGGAGCCATTGAATCCCAGCTTTGCCGCTCAGGAGCTTTGGGACCTTGGGGGAGGTGCTGCAGCTTTCCAGACCTCGGTTTTCTCATCTCTACAGCGTGGGTGAGAAGAGCATATCCCAGGCTGGCGCTGAGGATTAAGTGGGTTATCCAGTAAAGCCAGGCAGAGCGAGAGAGCTCAATGAATGGAATAGCGTGTGCTGCCCCCAGCAGATAAGGCAGAACATCCCCAAAGGATCTTCCTCGGGTGCATTAGCTGAGAGATGACAGGATTACTCTTCCCCTAACCTGACTTCGGGGTCTGTGTGGCTGAGCTAATTTGCTTGGCTTTGTTTCTAGCCTATGGTCAGAACTCCCTCTCTTAAGGGGCTGGGTGGTGGTACAATTGGTTATAAGGCAGGATGGAGGCACAGAAAAGGAGAGCTGGATTTCTGTTCCCCTTGGCTCAGGTTCTGCTGATGTAATCAGTGGAAAGAAGACCGTGTCTGCCTGCCGGCCAGCCAGGACAGCCTTCAGCTGGTGGGCAGACCCCCTGGGGGTCAACAGTTACCTCTGCTGATGTGTGAGCCCCAGGGTGTTCTTCATATGATCTCCATGACCTCCCCGTGGGCCAGCTCACCTTGGCTTCTCCCTGGCTCCATACTCTGCGGAACTCTGTTTTCTTTGACTTTTTTTTTTTTTGCGTTTACCCTCCCTTTTGGAAAGATTCTCCTGGGAACCCCCATTAGTGCATCTAGACTGAAAAGTCATCATTCTAAAAAAAAATAATAAAGCACTAGACCCTAATTGTGTTGGGCCACAGTGCCAGGTGCCACTGTTCGTGTCCCCCTTCGGCCCCCCAGTAAGGACACCCTCACTCAGGAGAGAGCACATGCCCTATGTCCCCAGGAACCTGACCCTTTAAGAGAGGTATCTGGGCATGCTGTTCCCTCACCTCCTCACTGCCTTTGTCAATCCGTGCCCAAGGAAGGAGGTCAGTGGCAGCTCTCTCCCCAACATTCGGGGATGTGGCCTTCCAAAGGTGAAGACAGTGGAGCGCACACTTTACAGGGGAACGTAGCACCAAGTACAGCTTCGGGGCTCTGCAACCAGATTGCCTACATGCAAATTTCAGCTCTACCATTTGTTTCTGTGTGACTTTGGGCAAATCACTTAATCTCACTTCTGTAAAGTGGTGATGATAACAGTACCTTCCTGGTAGGATTTCTGGGAAGATTACATGAGATAATGAGGCTAAAAACACTTACAATAATGCCTGCGGCAGAGCTGGGGCCACCTAAGTGTCACTGTTGTTACCAAGGCCGGCATAGGTGGAGTCAGCCAGGGCCTTTGGGGCCTGAGGGATATGTATTTAGGATTGAGAGGCCCTCTCGCAGCTTGGTGCTGGTGACAGCGGCATCTTGGATGGCGCTTGTGCACATTCTAGAGGAAAGGAGTGTAAAGATTCAGACACAACGACCCCACCATTTCCTAGTGGAGTTAAGCCTCTCAGCTCCCTGTGCCCATGACTCCCATGTAGGGTCACTGTGAGAACTCAGTGCCACGTGAAGTGTCCAGCAGCCACTGTCCTTCGTGGTGGCCATTTAAGTAGCTGCGAGGCTTGGCAAGGAGACCAGGAGGATGGTCGGTGGGCCCCAGCCTGATGTCTCTGGCTGGGAGCCTGGAATGACACCCTTTTCCGTTACGCTCTCTTCTCGCCCGTGCTGAGCAGCCTCTGGGTGTGTGTGTTGTGGCAGGACTGCCCTTCCAGAGGGGGACGCACCTTCGGTTGGTATCGGCACAGATGTTACCTCTGCCTCTGAGCGACTCTTCGGAAAGCGATGGGGGTCTCCTGCCTGTTTCACAGATGAGGAAAGGCCTGGAGAAGCACACAGCTTCTAAGTGTGGACGACACGGCTGTTGCCCTGCCGCATGTCCCCTGGACTTACCCGAGTTTACCTGCAGCAGTTCCACTGATACTGTATCCCCACCTCCCACGCTCGCCCCTCCTCACTCCTCTCCCCTCCCCATCCTGCTGTGAGAGGGCTCTCCTCCAGCCCTGTGGCGCCATGGAAGTTTGCTCTGCCCCAGCAGGTGCACCTGACGAAGGGGCAGGGGAGGTGAGTTGTCCTTCCAGGGAGCTGCCTTCAAGAAGTGGGCGTGGGGCTTGTGTCCTGACACCTGCTCTCGAGAGGAGGATTCTGAGGCAAGTTCCAGCCAGAAGCTCAGAGGAAAAGAGCCGCAGATGTCCACAGAGGTAACCTGCTCATAAACACACGCTTTACCAGCTTATACCCTTTCCTGGCCTGACTTTCTGTACTTCCTCACTTGGATTGACTGGAATCAGCTCCCTAATAAACAGCCTCCACCCAAGGCCTTGTCTGACTGTCTGCTTTGGGACGAACCTGAACCATGGTCGTGAACTTCCCAGCATGCTGCGGAGCACCTGAAAACCTCTGTCTGTGACTCAGTCCCCCAGACCATGCCGTCTTTCTGGAGGTTTCTGGGGCACCTGTTTTAGAGGAGTCAGAAAAGAGCCTGTTTGATGCAGGTCGGGTTTTTTAGGTGAGAAGAGGGCAATTTCCGGAGCGAATCAAAATGGACAGGACTGAAGAATAGTTGATCAATACGAGAGTTTCTAGGGGCCCATCAGAGAAGGAGCGAGTCGATGTAAACGAGACCGAGAGGAGCCGGGCCTCGGCAACGTGGGAATCTGACCTGATGTAGACTTGCCCCAGGAAAGAAATAAACAGGGGACTTACAAACAGAAGTTGAGAATCTTTAGCCTTCACAAGTCAGGCTTGGGGGGAGCCGAGTAAACGTCTGAGGAAACGGAGGCTGGGGAGCCTGGTGTCTGTGTCCAGGCGCGAGGAGACGTTTGACCAAGAGACTGTTGTTTGTCATAAAATTTCTGTGTGTATCTGCCTGCTATAGTCAGGCTAGTTGGCAGGAAGTTGGACATTGTTACCCTTAAAGGTTCTTGTGACATTGTTTGAAGTTATGGAGAGAGTGGTGTCCTTACAGATGGCAAGAACATCTTTAAGAAAATAAAGGGAGAAAAGGAGGTGTGTGTGTGAGATTGGAGGCAGCCATGATTGGGCGGTGTGTTCAGATCTGAGGGGTGTGTGTGCATGAGTGTGGAGTGCCTGGGTCACTGGGGCTGTGCTGTGTACCTGTGTGTTGGCAGGTGTTTGGGTGTGGTATCTGTGAATGTGTGTTTAGAGGGTGTGTTTACTTGTGTGTGTTTGGGTGTGGTATGTTGTGTGTGTGGGTGGTCTGTTTGGAGAAGTGAGAGTATATGTGTGTGTGTGTGTGTGTGTGTGTGTCACATGCTGTCGGGTCATTGTCGCTCTGACATAATCCTCAGGCCATAGTTTATCCTTGAGATGTCCTTACAGTCAGGCTTGAGGGTCCAAGAATACTTAGATTCTAGTAGAAGTGGTCTCACAGACCCTCACCATAACTATTTAAAAACTTTCCTCCAGTGCCTCCTCTGTGCCAGACCTCATTTCACTCGCACGTCAGATTGTGTTTCTCCCATTTTGTAGGAAAGGAAACTGGGGCTCAGAAAGGTCAGGTCACTCTCTCACTCACGGTGACACAGTGAGGAAGCGGCAGAAGTGGATTGGACCAGACTTCTAACTCCCGTCTTCTCCTTCCCCGACCCACACGTGGCGAGCTGGTGCGGGGGGTCGTCCTGTGGTTTTGCGCCTGCAGAAAGGCCACTTGCTCTGAAACATTCCTTCTAGCTTCAGCGGAGGCCTGGTAGCAAGTGTGGGGGCAGGAAGCCCGCGAGGCTGGGCTGTGTGAAGCAGGCTGGTGTGGGCGAGTCCAGAGGACCTGCCTCCAGGAAAAAGCTGGGACCCAGAGTGGGGTGAAGATGGACGAGGAACTGCAAGAAAGCACGGGAAGAATTGAAGAGGGGCCTGGAGGGAGCTGGGGAAGTCCTTGAGTTCTGGGCCTCAGGGAGAGGTGACTGTAAACGTTTCCGTTGGGTAAGGAACCTAACGCCTAACTGATTTCCCAAGAGCACACATCAGTCTCCCTTCTGTTCTGCCATGGAAAGGTCACCTGTCCAGGTGTGTGGGGAGGGGCCAATGCTGATCTGTCAGTGTTAGCTGTTAAGTGGTTTAATCTTTAATAGAAAGATGAGCAGAGGAACAGGCCTTTCCAGTCGGGATTCCTGGAAAGAACAGAGAGAGCCAGGACATTTCCTTAGTGAGTTCTTGGTTGACAGAGGCAGGGGGCCATGGATTGCCTGGCTGCTCCTGCCCACGGGAGCCCACATCGGAGTGGGAAGTCCCACCGAAGCTGCAGCCCCAGACAGGCCCTGCATGGGGCATTGGGGATTTACCCATGGGGCTCAGGTAACCATTGGCTCCCAGAGTTGCAGGGAGAGGGCCCCCTGGTACCCAGCCCAGCTTAGTGGATCCAGCTCCACTAAGCAGGCAGCTCCAACAGTTCGGGCCAGTGCCCCCAGTGCCTGCAGGGGTGACCTCTGCCCTGCCACGTGCACCTAACATCAGCCAAGGTGAACCCTGGGAAGTAGGAAGACTCATGCAAGTCAGCCTGAGCAGCAGGAATTCTCAAAACTGTCTTCCGTCCGATAGGTTCCCAGCCTTAATAATATTAATATTAGGTGTTCACCCTTATGCATTTGTTTGGCTCTCTGCTGATGTGGATTAGGATGTGGTGTGGAGCGGTAGTTGCAGGTGTGTTGGAGTCCACCACAGCCGTGTGACACTGGACAAATGATCTAATCTTCCTGAGCCTCAGTTTCCTCGCCTGTAAAATGGGGGTAACAGAAGGAGCACAAACTCCTAGAGTTGGTGGCTGTCGTAGGAGCAGTATTAATGGATTTTCTCCCCTGCCCTACCACCGTGGAGCTAGTTGAGGCTGGTGTTACTGAAATTCTCTGAAGTTTATTCCCGTCTCTTCCTCCGGCCTGGTGAGCAGTGTGGGGGAAGGGTGGAAACCATGCAAAGCCTTCACAGACTGGTCCTCCAGGGATTCCCCTTCCGGGAAGGGATGGGGAGAGAAACAAAAAAGCATCTTTATTTGTTTTTTAATGTTGACTAATTCTGTAGCCCTCTTACTGGTTTCTGGTGACAGTCGCTGGGTTTCTGGTCAGGCTGCCTTCCCTCGAGATGCAGGGTCATGAGACTTCTCTCTTGGGGGCAGTTCATGAGGAAGCTGCCGAGTGCTTTGGAGTTCAGACTGCGTTTATTTCTCTTCTGGCTAGAGCTGGCCCAGTGCAAAACTGGTGAATCTGTTAGGAGGCGTTCAGCTGCTGGTAACAAAATCCCACCCACACCTGTCTTAACCACACGGAGATTTATCATCATGCTTTCAAGGCAGTTCACAAGTACAGAGTAAGGAATTCTAATCTTAAAAAAACTATCTTATGAACATTTACATTGTTTCCAACTTTTTCCTTTTCTTTTTTTGCCATTGTACATAGTGTGGCCCTAAACATATGTCTTTGGGAAGTTGGGCTATAATTTTTGTAGGACAAAATTGTTGAAGTGACATTGATGCGTAAACAGCCCACATAGGAGTGCAGCTTACCTGTCCGATGCCTTGGTGGAGAGCGTTGTGCGTATTCAACAGGGCGTGGCTGTTCCCTTGGAGTGGAACCCCGCTGCTGTTTTCAGCTGACAAATCATTTCCCTCCCTGTTCCCCCCTTTAGCCCCGACTCTAGCTTAGCCCCTCTGTCTGGGGTTCCCTCAGGGGTCTCCGCCCTTGTGGTCAGTCCAGCTCCCAATGGACCTGGCAGATGCACCCCAGAGTACTGCTTGAGTGGGGTTGCTTTCTTGCTCCATGGCTCCCTATGGCTTGGCAGATTAAATTAGCCTCTGCTAGGAGTGTAGGGCTGGAGCAGGGCGGGAGGCCTGGGCGAGGGAGTGACAGCAAGACTCTCCTTGCCCTTGTAGAACTGCAGTCAGAGAGAGAGACCCTTCCCCCTTCCCCATGAGCTAGCTAAGTAGCATGAAGATGGCTCTGTGGAGATAGGACAGCAGATGGCATGGAAGGTTTTGGAAGGGAATTAAGTATTCACTTTAATGGGAGGGGTTGAAGTGTCCTCGGTTCCCCGAGGACCTGGTGTGTGTGCACATGGGTCCGTGTACACGTGTACCCACACCCGTGAGCACGCGCATATCTGCTTTAGTGGGCCACTGACTGAGTGCTTTTTCTCCTCCCATTCAATTCTCACAACCAGGTGAGGGAGGTGTTAACTCATCGCCATCTTACCAAAGAGGGAAGAGACTTAACTTAGCCAGGGTAGCAGAGCCCGTGCTTGGTGGGGCTGGGCGTCAGCGCCAGGCCTCCTGGCCTCCTGAAGTGTGTGCCCTTGATCCTTAGGTGCCTGAAGGAGGAAAGAAGGAAAGGTAGGCTGTCCCTGGGGAGGCAGGGACAGAGCAGGCAGATGACGGGGGGCAGTGAGGGGCCCAGGTGTGGCAACTTGGGGCACTAGGCGAGACGGGTTACAGGGCTGGAATGTGGAGCTTGGGAGTTCAGACGTCTCTGCGAGCGCATGGAGCCTCTGGAGGTGTTGCTTGACACGACCCAGTGTGTGTTTAAGGATGAAACCCCACACGGGGTGTGAAGGATTGATGGAACCCAAGAGACCCGAGGAACCCGGAAGACCAGCTGGGAGGTGATGGCGGCATGGTGCAGTCTCATCTGATGTGTGTGGGTCGGGTTCTCAGGTCAGCCAGGAGGGTCCCCGTTACCTTTAAAAATCTCTCAAATGGCCCAGCCAGTTCAGTGTCGGGGGCGCTTTGTATTGACTCTGTGCAGCCTGAGAACTGCTGAACTTGATTAAAAGATACACAAAAGGCAAGTCCGTAGCCTGCACCCAACCAGTCTACCTGTCACCTGGTGGGGAAGGTGGGGCCTCAGGGTTGCAACCTGCCTGCCGGCTGACTCCATTCCGCTTTACATTGAGCCTCCTTGACCGGCAGGGACAGACCCAGAGAGTGAAGTCAGCACCAGAGGGCTGTGACTCCAGGCAGCTGCGGGTGGAAATTTGGTTCTCCCCATTCCCTCACCTCCTTGGTTTGCCCTTTCCCACTCCCTGAATGAAGGTGTTTCCCCAGTCCTCCTGCTTCTGTTTTCTCCTCTGTCCTCTTTTGCTCTGGACCCTCTCTTCTGTTTACTCTGTGGTCTCTGGGCAGGTCTGTGTCCCCAGCGGGACCTTCTCCTGTCCCCGGCCAGTCAGTACCTTCTCACCAAGGACAGACCCTCCCTCCCCACCCACCTCACCTTACTCCCTGACTGCCTGGTCTTTATGTTAATGGCACCGCCAACTTTCCAGTCCCCAGAGTCCAGATCTGTGTGTGACTTTTGACTCTTCTCCCCCAATATTCATTTGGATTCTGTGTCCTTTTGACCAGTGCAGTGGTTCACCCACTCCACACCCAGAGGCCTATTCGATATTCACTGAGGCTGACACGGGGGCGGGACCCAAAGTTCATGTCATTTTCAAAGCTTCGCGGGAGCTTCTGATGCTGAGCCAAGTGCTGGAACTATGGCTCAGGTCTCATAGATTCATGAGCTTTTCATTTCCATTTTGTACCCCTCTCTTCATGACCCTCGCTCTAGGTCCCATGGCAGCTGAGATGGGCTTCTGCAGGTCACTGCAGCCAACCTAGACCAGGGCGGTCACCTTTTGGTCACCCAGCATCTCTCTCTGCACCTTTGCTCAGCCATTTTCGTTGCCTGGAAAGTGTTGCCTACTACCGAAATCCCTTACGGCTTGTCTCAGGTGTGTCTTCTAAAGGGCCTTCCAGGTTTATCTCAGGCATTCGGGCTTTCTCTACTTGCGTCCTGTAATAATTTTTCGTGTATAGATGCCTTCTCTCTGCAAGATTAATTGAACAAGTGTATATGGGGCCCTGTCCCAGGTGCATAGGGTGAGGAGAGGGTGGGCAGGGTCCTCTTCTTGAGCTGCAGGCTCCGTACTGGGTGCTAAGTGAGCCCCAGCCTTGCTAGGACAGGGCTCTGGTGCACCCTGAGTGTAACTCTGTTACCGTTTTCTGCTCCCACCTGGCACTGTGGCCTTTTCTTCTCAGAAGAGTAGGTAGCATGTTGATTTTTCTGACCTCAGGTACAGCAAGTTGAGTTAGTCATATTTTTTCAATTCGTCGCCCATTGTCATCATTGCAAAGCGCTCCTCCTGCTTTACTTTTATTTTCCCCCTTCATCCCTATTCCTCACTTCTACTCCTTTTTCCCCTGTGCATCCACTCTAACCTGTTTAATGTAAACACACGCATCCCCCCAAAAGATGCTCTGTTGTTGGTGTGTGCGGTTTGCACCTAATCTGCATTCGTATTGTGCTGTAGCTTTTGTTGGGTAATTTCCCTTTTTACTCCATGATTTGTTTTTAAAACTTGTCGATGCTGTTGTGTGCACCCGTGGCTGCTGACTGCTGCAGAGAGTTCCAGAGTGTCATCTGGCTCCGGCGACTTACTCACCCCCCCTCTCAGTGATGCTAAGGTTGCTCCCAGAGCTCTCTACCGTGAACACTGCCGCAGCCAACACCCTGTAGACTGCACTCCGGGTGGACCGCAGCAATCTCTCCAGTGCGTACACCCTGGAGGAGGAGTGCTAGGGCCCAGGGCACGTTCTGGGCCCTGTGGATGCTGCCATGTTGCTGCTCAGAACGGCTGCACAGTTTATTCAGTGACCAGCAGGGAACTAGGGTCCCCTCTCCCAACACCCTCACCAACACTTGGGACTCTCCAGAAGGAGTGGGTCACTTTCCTCTCTCCTTCCAGAAAGGACCCGCCAGGCCGTTGGCACTTCTTCCCAAGGACCAATCCAACTGAGGTTGGAAGACGTGGTGAATTTTAATGTCTTCATATCATTCCTTCCTGGCCTGTCTCCCTTGCTTGTAATGAAAGTTCTTTTCATAATTCCCTACCCAGTTTTTACTAATGGGACCAGAAACCTAAAACCTCCCTCCATTATCTTAAGAACTCAGCCAGCCTTTCAAAACTAAACCTCCTTTGTTTTTCAAAGTAATCTGAAATAAGCCCTTCTTATCTCGGTTTCCCCCTTTGCTCAGCGCCTTGAAGCCTCTCTGGTCATTCTTGCATATTGCAGCAGGAGTGGCCCCTGAAAGGCCTTGCTTCCCCTGCGCCATCCCAGGGTTGGGGGAGGGCTGCAGACCCTCCCCGGATGTCACTCCCATCACAGAAGCCAGGTTTGGGATTCAGCTCTGTTTAAGTTGTGGTCTGCAGCCAAGTGGAAATAAGTAGGGCTTACTTGCTGGGGAGGATAATTATAGGAAAAGAATCCTACCTAATACTATCCAACTTTTGTCCTGAACCGTGCACAATTCATAGTGATAACTGCCCTGTGACAGTTGCTAGAGTGGGCTATTATTGAATCCTATACCTTTTCTGGTTCCAGAAAGGCCTGGATGTGGCTTTAGGTCCTATGCTAGGTACATGCAAACACCTACTGTTTGCCTGATTTCTTCAACTGCACTGTGAGCACCCCCGCCCCCGCCCCCACCTTGCTCCTCCACAGAGCTTTACACTTAGCAGGTGCTCAGTAAATACTTGTTGGGTGGTTGCCACAGGATTACATGTTAATCCATCATCTTCAAAGACTAGATCCAGACCTATTAAAAAAACAAAAACAAACAGTCCTTCCTTTAAAAAGTGGCATTACCTTCTTACCCTCACAAGTGTTCATTTTAGTCTCATTTATAGCTTTTGGGGGCGGGAGGGGTCTTGGGGGAGTGACTGAGAGCCTCTTTAACTTAAAAGAGGCATAATAAACTACACTGTCTAGAGAAGGCTGGATGCCTGCACGTGCCCCCGCCCGGGCTGGGAGCACAGCATTCTAGATGGTTTCTTTGCTCACCCCACATCCGCCTGCAGAGCTTGCCGCCCACAGCGGTGTGTGGTATCCTACAGATCGCCGTTAAATAAACCGTCCCTGGCAAACACAGCATTGAAAGAGTGCCGTCTATGTATTGTATCAGGAAAGCTAAATATTAGGGGAAAGGCCACATATTTCCACAGCGTTAAGAAAATAAGAACCCGGCCTCCTGGAACTTGCCACTCAGTGGGCAAAAGGTACGGTGGAGACTTCAAACGGAGGAAGAACTATCAAGACCGCATGGGCTGTAAACAGGTGACTGCTCCGTTGAAAAGAGAAAGTGTGCGTGTGTGTTTATTCCGTAGGCGGCTGCAGACGTCGTGACAGCGCCTTTCACCTGGGGAGTAAATTAATGCACCAATGTATGTGTCGTGGCCCAGCCAGCAGTGGCCCAACTGTGGCTCGGGCTGGGGGTGAGGTTAGGGGGAGGGGGAGGAGGCACAGCACAGAGACACTCTTTGTTCTTACCAGACCCGACAGGCAGATTCGAGACACGACAGGCAGATTCGCAGGAAGAGACTCCTCGTCCTCCTGGGTCTGAAATGAAGACGGACCCTCTGGCTGCAGGGCTGAGGGCTCTAGCAGAGGCCCTGCCCCTGGGCTCCAGGCTGTGTCTCGGCCACGGAGGGGCCCCCTCCCCCAGAAGTGGGCTATCTGAGCACTGAGATTGTGGCTTCCCCAGCCCTCCTCCCTTCACCAGGTTGAGATTGTGAAGCTGTAAGGGAAAGCTTTAAGGCCAGGCAGCCTCACTTTCACTGGAAAGAGACCAGGAATCATCTTGCTTTTATTAAAAAGTTAGGCTCAGCTATCTCAGGGAGGGCAGTGCTTCAAAGTTGACCCAGTTCTAAGCGGCCGGCCCGCCTGGTTTCACAAGCGGGGGGAAGCGCGTTTGAGAAGTGGCAGTAAAATCCCTCAACAGACTCGCAACATGGGAATGTTGTTCTTAAACCTGACAATGTTGTCCGTGGATCATCAGGAAGAACTTCCACGTGTGGGAAATGGACTCTCGTGCCTTCTGCTGGTGTGGGCTTGGTGCTTGGTGCTTGTTCTGGCATCGAGCTTTCTGTCAGCCCAAGCCTTCTCCCTCGGCCAGGTGTGGCTACTGGCATGGTGATGCATCCACTCAGCTGGCCGTGCCCTGACTCAAAGAAGAGAAACAGCACTTTCTTACAGACTTCCCTCCCTCCCTCCCAGAAGATGTGCCTGCACACCACCCTGGGGCCTGCTGGGGTGCTAAGCATGGTCTCCAGCTTTTGTCGAGTTCTCTGCCAGGGACTGTGCAAAGCTCTGTACACAGGGACCTTCATTGAAGCCTCACACCAGCCTCCTCCAAGGCAGGACTTTACCATCCACTCTCGTTATCACCGTACTTACAGAGAGGAAGCAGGGGCTCCAGCAAGCACAGGAACCTTTGCCCACGGTCACACAGACAGGACTTGGCAGAGCTGGGGTTCAGACCCAGGCCTGTGCTTTTCAGCACTGCTCTCTCTGTCTGAGGACTGTGCGGAGATGGCCAGGGCACAGCCCAGCCCTCAAAAATCTCGGCCTGGGTGTAGAGAGGACGTTTCCTCATGTGGAAGGATAATTCTCAGGCCCAGGAGAATCTGGTACGGAAACTGCACGGGTATTCTGAGGGGGACTGGGAGGAAGTCCTGGGGCATGGAGCATCCTGTGAGCCAGGCTCTGTGCTCCATGCTTTGTATCCATGACTTCTTGTAATTCTCATAGTAACACTGCGAGGTTCATTTCACAAATACTGGACTGGGGTTCAGAGAGGTTATGTAGCTTGTCCAACACCACACAGCTTATGGGAGGTGGAGCTGGGCTTGACCTCCAGCGTCTAACTCCAAAGCACATTCTCTCTGCCCGACCCCCCTGATAGAGACTCCATTTTAGCAGAATTTTCAGGGATGGAAGGTCTTGGAAAGGGTCTTGGTATGGGGTAAGGAGGGAGATAGGAAGGAGCAAGTATCCAAGCCAGGGAAGGCAGGAGGGCCTGGGGAACAGCAGGAATTCCACCAACCTTCCCACAAGTGAGTGGCCCAGTCTTCATCACCATCCCAAGTCCATCGCCTCCACGTGGTAGGTAGTGACATGTACTGGCTGCTGAAGGCCAAGTTTCCTCGGTTCCAAGGAAGCGATGTCCACCTCCCACCCCTCCATCTCCTTCTGCCCCTCCTCTACCTTGGGCTTGCTGGGTAACTCATTGGGTGTGGTCGTCTACGGTGGCTGTGAACCTGTTAAGCTGACAGATTCGCCACGGGACATCTTGTTTGAAAGGACCTACATGCATCCCATACTCTCTTCCATGCTCTCTGCTACTCCCTACCTTCTGCCCAGTATGAAATACACCCTTTATTTTTAAAAAAGATTTTATTTATTTACTTTCAGAGAGAGGGGAAAGGAGGGAAAAAGAAAGGGAGAGAAACATCGATGTGTGAGAGAGATACTGATCGGTTGCCTCTTGTACCTCCCCCCAAATGGGACATGGCCTGCAACCCTGGCCTGATTGGGAGTGGAGCCAGTGACCTTTCTGTTTGGAAGCCAGCACTCAATACACTGAGCCACACCAGCCAGGGCAAAATACACCCTTTAATTGCCTGCTCCTCTTCATCGCCCTAATGTTCCCGAATGGTGACCTAATGGTGACCATGCATTAGCTCAGCCATGTTGGCCTTGTGAAAAGCATGCCTATATCCATTTTCTCTGACCTTTTTTCATTCATCCAGCAAGCATTTATTAAGTGCCTACTGTGTACCAGGCAGCATGTCAAGTGCTGCAGATTCCTGGGTAAACCTAAACAATTACATTGCAGTTGAAGAGAATGCTTACAGAGGGGCCAGGGCCACCAGCATTAACCAGAGTCATGTATGTGGATGTGCAGCGAGGGACTGAGATCAGGAACCAACTGGAAAAGAACAGGATGCTCTGAAGCATGAACAGGAGACAGCTGTGCAAATTTGGAAGGTTGGAGAACGGGGTTCCGGGCAGAAGGGAGAACATTTGGCAAAAGCTCAGTGGCAGGAGGGAGTGAGGTCCGTGTTTCGGGGTCTTCACCACAGCTCCTGGGGGCAGTTCCCTTTTGTTGTTGTGATACCCATTTTACAGGCAATGGAGGTAGAACCCAGGAATGGCCTTCGCCCTTGAACAGGGCCTGCTTTGTGGGCAGACCCCAAACAGAGGGGTCCCTGGTTGCTGCCAGGTTCTAATGGGTGCGTGGAGCACTGACGGGACTCGCGCTCTTGAGGGGAAAACACGCCGGCGTTGGGAGCTGGTTCCGCCACAGAAATCCTGGGCTCCTCTCTGTTTCCCAGTGTCTCCATGTTCCCTGCAGGTCTGAAGCAGTCTGATCACAGGAAGGAGCCAGGGAGCACACTGGGAGGCTGGGGTGGGGCTCTGGGCTCAGTCCAGGGAAGATCCATAACCGAGTAGAGACTTCCGTAAGGCAACCCCAGAGGCAGCATTGCACAGTGGGAAGAGCAGAAGTTTTGGAGTCCAACAGACCTGGGCGTGCTTCTGGGTTTCTAGCTATGTGACCTTAGGCAAGTCAGGCAACCTTTCAGAGCCCAGGTGCCCCTGCTTGTGAAATGGGAGTGATGATCCCACTGTCTTCATGTCCGGACTGCTCAGCACCTGGCGAGGTCTTTGCAAATGTGGGTGTCTTTATTAGCTAGATTTCATGACACTCTGGGCGTGCAGAACAGGTCAATTTGTGATTTGTTTAATCTACAGGAGGATTTCTCATTTTATGAAAAAAGTTGCTGATGATTCTTTTATAGAGAGAGCCTCTCTGATGGCTTGAAAAAATCAAACAATTTGTTATAGGTAACTGTGATTTGCTCAGGAGCACCCAGATGCTCAGCTTCATACAGAACTAAGCCAAGTGTGCCGGTGCTGACCCAAAAGAGCCTCTAGGGGGCGTGCCGCAGGGCTCTGTTCTCTGACTGACCAAAAATGTCAGTGACTCGGATGATGAGATTTTGATGTCACCCTGCTCAGATATATAAGGTGCCATGGGGAGGAAGGAGAGAGACAACAAGCCAGCTTCCAAAACTGCCTTGCAGAAGACTGGAATGAAATGGGCATACCTATAATGGGGGTTTACCCGAGAAACCAGCGGCCCAGGTGTAGGCAGCAGGCTTGGGTTTTCCTGCAAGCGGGAGTGTGAAGTGTCAGGGTGGCCTGGGGGCTCAGGGGAAGTCAGCAGTATGAAGCCTCTTCAAATCCTGGGCGTGCATTCACGGACTTCACCTTTCTTCGAACACACTCCTAGAAGTTCAGGGTTAGGAAGTTTAGAGGGAGGGAGGTGGTAAGAATCTGTGTCTGCACCCGGAAGGTTGGGTTTGGCTCCAGGGCACACTGTGAGAGCAGGCTACAGGAGGGCAGTCTCCAGGGGGGAAGACCCAGGAGGAAGTGGGGAGGGCAGCCTGGAGCAGAGGAGAAAGATGCTGGCAGTGGGGGCATGCGAAACGCCTTCCTTCAGGAGAGGAGTTGGACCTGCTCTCTGTGGTCCCACTGCGGAACCAGTGGGAAGAGCAGCAGCTGGCAGGGGGTAGATTCGGATCACTATAGGGAAGGATGTTCTGATGGTCCGCTGCCCAGAGGTTGAATGGACTGCCTTACTGTGACCTTCCTGTCACTGCTAGATGTACGCAAGTACTGGGCAGGGCTCAGTGACCTTTTGGGTTCCCTTCTGGTCCTGAGAGTCTCAGTCTGCTGTTCTCTGATTGGCCAACGTGGCTCTTTCCAGTTGTGGCTGAAACCCCTGGGACAGCACTCTTGCTCCCTCTACTTCTCTGTTGAGATTCCCATTCCTGTAGGACAAGGGGATGGTGTCAGGGCCTGGGGGCTGGGGGGAAAGGGTGGGTGACCATCCCCCACAGTGGGAGGCTGTTCTCAGAGCCTCCTCTAGAAACTGAGCGCTTCTGGTCCAAAGTCACAGAGCCTGTGACCACCCAGTTGGACCTGAGCCCCAGCCTCTGACTCCAAGCCCCCCTCCCCTCCCAGCTGACTCAGCCTCTGTGTGGAAAGCTGGACTTTGCCTGCAGCGGGGGCCATGGTCTGGCCCGCTGTAGAACTCCAAATAAACCTCCCCTAGCCACAGAATAGCCCAGAAAACAGGGACTATTAGAAGTGAGGCGAGGGAGAGCACATTAGCAGGCATATCTCAACTCTGCTTTTTTCCGTACCTTCCCATTTTAATGACGAGGAAACTAAAGCCCAAAGGAGTGAATTGAGTTGGCCAGAACCACACTCCACCCCTGTTTGTTCTCCCCTCAGGGCCCTCGGGACATTTCCTGTGTCCTCTGCAGGCTCCTACAGAAGGGAGAAGGTGTCCTGAGGGTTAATGGAGGAGAGGTTGCCCAGGAGAGTGCCACAGTGGGCACATTGCCCAAGACTTCAAGCTTTCAAAATAGCCTGGCAAGCCCTGGCTGGTGTGGCTCAGTGGATTGAGCGTGGGCCTGTGAACTGAAAGGTCACCCCTTCCATCCCCATTCAGGGCACATGCCTGGGTTTCAGGCCAGGTCTCCAACAGGGGGTGTGCAAGGGGCAATGATCGATGTCTCTCTCGCACATTGATGTTTCTCTACCTCTCTTTCTCTCTCCCTCCCCATCTCTCTAAAAATAAACAAAACAAAACACCCTGGCAAGCCTGTGAGCTTCCTCCTAGGGGCTGGGAGTAGCCTCCAGCTGGCAGGGGGAGCCTGCCAGGGAGTAGCCTCCAGCCCGAGGGAGCACTCCTGGGCGGGTGTTGAAGTGTAGTGCTGAGATGTCTTTTCTCATCACTGTGGTAGTGAGTGAGGCCTTGGCAAACCACTGCCCCAGCGGAGGCCTGCCCCCGACCCTCTGGCCTTCCTTCTCTTAGCATAGCTGCCTCTGCAGGCTCCTCCCTGCCTCCCACCCCTGGGGCTCTCCAAGCTCCCTCAGCTTTCCAGGAGTCAGCGAGGTGTGGAGTGTGAGGCCTGAGGCTGGGCTGTGGATTGGAAAGAACACAGGAGTTGGAGTCCAGGCGTACTACGTCCTGACTGTGACCTTGGGCAAGTCAACCCTTCGGAACCTCAGCCTCGTCTCCTGTAAGATGGAGCCTTACATGCTAGGGTGGCTTCTGCCCCTTCCTCAGGTGCCGTGAAAGTTGCTATGCTCCGTCACTTGGCTGACCAGGAGCACGCTCCCAGTCCTGTAAGGGGGAGAGGTTAAAGTCAGACAGATAAAAGCCGGAGTAAGGAATGACACCTTCTTAGACAAAGCCAGCATTGCCTTAAATTAAGAGTATGCAGAAAGAATTGATTCTTCTGCACCTTGCTCTTTTCGATTCTCCCTCGGTAATGCTCCTGTAGGGAAATGTCGACAATCTAGCTCTTGGGATAGTTGCAAAGTATTTAATTCCACCAATATCCTGGAACAACTTGATGGATGATGCCCCAAATGTCCTTGAACGTAGAACTTGACATACTTTTTTGAGTTTATTCCAGGATCAGTTTCTAGCAGGGGGATTGGAGAGTCAAACAGTTTGCATTTCTCATTTTGATATATGTTGGCAAATGGCCCTCCTAAAAGAATTCACATCCCTCCTACAGCGAATGAGACGTATCTATTTCCCCATGTCTTCATCAGCCCCGGGGCTTACCGAACTTGAATGTTTTGCCAGTCAGCTAAAGAAAAATAATGTCTTGTAGTTCTGATTTCTTTTTTTCAGTGACACGTGAGTTTCTGTATCTTTTCATGATGGATCTGCCATTTGCATTTCTTTTTGGATAAATGCTATTTACATTCCTGGCCCATTAAAAAATTTTCTGTTGGAAAGTTCAGCTTGTTACTTTGCATTTAGAGGGTTGTTCCTGGGAAGTGGTCTCCACTGAGGCTTGGTGGTGTTCAAATCAGGTTCCTCTGCGGCTGCCTCCGGCCCCTGAAGGGCTGTCCTGAGCTTGCTGTGAACAGGTGTAAAAGTCCTGCCCCACCCCCATCCCCATGGGGGATGCTGGGAGCTACATCAGAGTAGGGCTTGTGGTTGGATGGCTGTGTTGGGGGCTTGGTGTCGGACCCGCTGCTTCTGGGATCAGGGGGATAGCGGGCATAGTGGGGTGACAAGCCAGGACCTGTGACTGTGCGCAGCTGTGTGAGAGTCCAGAGTTTCTGTGGGGAGCTTGGATTGCCGGGGTCATATCTGCACAGGAAGTACCCCATGAGAGAGTGTTTTCCAATGAAAAATGTACTCAGAGTTGTTTGTGTACACAGTAAATGTAACATCCAGAAATGGTCAGTTGTCTGTTTCCCTGGGTAAATAAATATCAACATAAATAAGAAAGATAAAGTCAGTGAGAACTTATTCACCACTTGTGCACTGTCTGGAGCAGGCTCACGGAGACTGTGGCCCTGTGGGCACTGTCAGGAGGAAGCCGGGAAACACAGGGAATGAACGGCCACAGCAGGACGTTTGTTTCAGCCTCGAAGGTACTAACTAAGCACTTTGCGTGCATTTCCCCACTTAATCCTTATGCAAACTGTCCAAGGCGTGTGCTCTTACTAACCTCCGTTTACAAGCAAGGAAAGGGAGCCTCAGAGAAAATTAGATAATTTGCCCCAACTCTTACACCAAATAAGGAGCAAAGCTAGGATTTACTACTGAAGTTGTTGGGCGCCACACATTGGGTCCCCCTGTCTTTCCTCCCCAGCCCTGACGCCTCGGTTGAAGCTGGAGGGAGATTCCACGTTGAGGGTGGGAGGTGGGGATGTGGTATTCTGGCCAAGTGCCCCAAACCCCCAGCCCCCTGCCCCCCTCAGCAGCACAGCTGGCACCTCAGAATACAGGGCTGGGAGAGGGGGCCCTTACTGGGGGCTTTGGTCTGTGGCCTGGGAGGGCTGGAATCTATAGCTCACGCCCTTCCCTGCATGGGCCTGGGTGTGAGCGAGGGTGTGGGGAGGGGGCCTGCTCCCTGGGGGTGGGCTCTGGCCAAGTGAAACAGGCTGAGGTCAGAGGAAGGGGACCACCCTCCCCAAGGGAATGCCTGGATGACGTGACTTTTGTGGCAGGGCTGGGGGGCGGGGTACGGGGGAGGAGGTCGGCTGTGTGTTTCTGTCTCACCTCCGCGCCTGGCCAGATGGGGAATCGGTGCGGGAAGCCCGGCCAGATGCAGCCTCTGGCAGGCTTCCCTGGCCGCTGTGCACGGCTCTTCTCCAACCGGCTTGGCAGGTCCCTCCTCCCACTCCCAGAGGGGACAGGGAGCCAATGACGTCCTGGAGTTGGCTGTGGCAGAGAAGAGGGGTCTCCTCTGGCCACGCAGCAGGAAGCAGCAGGGAGACGTGGGCTGGGGCCCACAAGACGTGGCCTGGTACCCCTTTACTCGTTCCAAATGGCTCTGTATCCTGAGCCAAGTTTGGGGGAGGGAGAGGAGGTTTAAAAGGTCTGCTCTCAGATCTGGAGACTGGGAACGAATTGAGCGTAAAACAAAGCCTGTGACTTCTAGCGCTTGGTCCCTTTCCTTTTTCAAAGTTGCTAATACTCTCTCTCCGTCGAATGACCTTGGGTCTCCGTCACTCTCTGCACTGTACAACAGTGAGCAGCAGAGCGTCCCGTGCTGCCGGAAACTGGGGTCTCCCCGTTCCCAACTCTGAGATCTGTCCTGGTCATTCCCTCACAGCCCAAACGTGGTCCACCTGGGGTCCCAGGAGCCTTGGGGTGGGAGTTTCTCAGTCTTTAGGTGTCCTCTCCTAAGCTCCCATCTCCCCTTCGCTCCTTCTTGGACCCCAAGAATTTCGAAGTCTGCCCTCTCCTGCCACCAGGCCTGGCCTCACCTTTGTGACTGCTCCTCACTCAGGCGTTCTTCATCCTCATCTCCCCTCCCTCAGTCCTTAAATCGCCACCTATGCTTGTTCTTCCTGCCCTCTTCAGTCCCAAACCACTCCAAGTTTCCCACCCAAGAAACCCCTCAGCTTGGACTTCTGCTTCTCTGCCTTCCTCCCGTCCAACTCTCTCCTGCCCCCGATGTTCCTGCAAGCTTCGGAGCCAGGGCCCCTTTGGCTCACTGCCTGCCACTCACTGCCCTGGGCCTGGGGCTCCAGCCACCCCAGTTGCTCCTGGTTCTCCCCCAGCTCAGGCCATGACACCCCCATCCCCACCCCCTAGCCTTGGCCCGTGACCTTTCTTCTGCCTAGGACACCCTCCCATCATGGTCACCCCCTTGCCTTAGCCCTGCTTACCTTTCTCATCTTTCATCTTCGCCTCACCTCCAGCATCACTTCCTCCAGTGCCTGTCCTCTTGTTCCCCCAGGGTCATGCGTGTCTTTCAGTCTAGCCTCCTCCGCAAGCTGCCTGTTGGTGCTGATCTTTATCATGGGTCTGGGAGCTGCCCTGGGGCTGGGACTGTATTTTATTTGACTTTGGGTTCGATTGCCCGTAGCAGAGCCGGGCACATTGTGAGCACTCAGTGCTGCTTTCCTGGATTGCACGGAATTTTATCAGACAGAAGTGACGTGTCTTTATTGAGGATCTGCCTCGTGCCCAGTATCCTTAGAAGTTGTTGGGCAAACAAGGGAAGTCAGATAAAATCCTTGCTTTCCAGGAATTTGTGGAACAGTTGAGGAGAGTGCTAGGAAGGGGGTTGGGGGATGGACATGCACGGCCTTGGCTGAAGTGGGCATTGTAGCTACAGGTGCCCTTGAGGGTTTTAGTAGAAGAGAGAGAGGCCTATGGGCAGAGAGGCTGTTTGGCCTGGAGGAGGGCACGGGGCGGGGGGCCGGGTGAAAGGCAGCTGGACCAAACTGCAGGCTCTTTGGGGCCAGCGAACTGTCCAGGCAAAGAGAGCAAGATGTTGCTGCCATTGGCTCTTTCCAGTCCGCAGTGGAATAGAACCCTGTTTCTTCTCAACGAGCCTGGGAAACCTGGTGCACTTTAAAGCAGGCTTTCTCCTTGATCAGCCAGGTACAGTTGTTATGTGCCAGCGTTGGTGTCTGCGACACGGGGATCTCAGAGGCCCAAGATAAGTTGCCTCTGAGGCTAATGGACGTCCACGTGACTCCTACCTAAACAAGCTTGTTGTGTGCCAGCTGAAGGGGCAGAGGCAGTCCAGGGGGGCTTCTAGAAAGAAGGCAGTGGGTCTCGATTAGAATTAGGCAGGCTGCAACCCAGACATGTGCCCTGACTGGGAATCAAACCGGTGACCCTTTGGTTCTCAGGCCAGCACTCCATCCACTGAGCCACACCAGTCAGGGTTACATGTTTTTTAAAAAATATATGTTTATTGATTTGAGGGAGAGAAAGAGAAACATTGATTGGTTGCTTCTCATTATGTGCCACGATAAGGGATTGAACCTGCAACCTAGGTATGTGTCCTGCCTGGGAATCGAACCCCCAACATTTTTGAGCCACACTGGCCGGGGTGGGGGCTTGTACATTATAAAATTTCCCATGGCACCACAGTGTGTCGCCGCACACTGGTTGAACATCGCTGCTGTAGATTGGGTTTTCACTTTCTTGCTGGTGGCTTTTGAAGCACAAAAGTTTTTAATCGTGCTGAACTCCAGTTTTCTTCTTTTTTTTGATTGCCATTTTGGTTTTATATATTAGAAAGCCTTGACTAGGCACATGGATTGAGTGGATTTCAATGGATTGAGCGCAGGCCTGTGAACCAAAGCATCGACGGTTTGATTCCAAGTCGGGGCACATGCCTGAGTTGCAGGCCAGGTCCCCCGAATGGGGTGTGCTGGAGGCAACCACACATTGATGTTTCACTCCCTCTCTTCGCCCTTCCTTCCCCATCTCTCTAAAATAAATAAATAAAATCTAAAAAAAAAAAAAAAAGAAACCCTTGACTGGTCCAAGGTCACCGAGGATTTGTGCCTGTTTTCCTCTCATACTTTTACAGTTTTCTTGCTCACACTGAACTATTTGATCCATTTTGAGCTGATTTCTGCATATGATGTGAGGTGGGGTGCCCTTCTGATTGAGTCCCACTGAAGTCCCACTCACGCCACCCACCCCAGTTGGCAAGCCGTGCTTCGTGCTCGGGCTTCAGGTCTCCACTCAAACCTCCTCTCTTGAGAGAGGCCTTTCCTAACCATCTGTCATAGGAGCTGCCTTCACTGCAGTCGGTTTCTGTCACTGCTCTCCACTGTAGCGGACCATCAGAAATGACTGTGTATGTCTGACACGCCCCACACATCCAGAGGACAGACTGCCAGGCTCCCTGCGGGTATGTCCACCTCCTAGTGCAGGGCCTGGCACTTGGCCGCTGTTCGGCCGTTGTCTGTTGAGAGGAGAAAACTTTTTGTTGAAGGAGTTAGTGCATCCCTAGTGGATTTCACTGAAACTTTCTAAGTGTCGCTGGCCTCATGGAGGGCTGAGTGGGGAGGGATTTTCCAGCAAGCTCATAGACAAGTGGTCACTCATCCCCTGCCCTGGAGATCCCGTTACTTCGAAAGACAGTGCCTTCCACCCTTGGGCAGCTCTGGTGGGAAAGCCCTTCCCGACCCTGGGCGGAGATCTGCTTTCTTACAGTTTGCTGCAGTTACTTCCCATCTCCGCCTTTGGGCTGCAACGGAGGTTGGACCTTCCCTATTGATGGTCCTTTAAATATTTTAAACCAGCTGTCGTGTGTCTCCTGAATGCTCCTCTGAGCTCAGCACCTCTAAGTCTTTCAGCTGTTCCCCCTGGAGCCGAGAAGGGCTGGACTCTGACCCCTCAGCCCTGATGTGGGCCCCATGGAGGTAGGGACGGCCGCAGGCTGCCGAAGAATGCAGAGTCCCAGCTCCAGCTCAAACTAATGAGCCCCAGTCTCCTTGTTTGCTTTTCCAAAGCATTTGAGCTGGTGAATTCCCAACTGGAGGCAGAAGTTTGAGAAAAAGCACTGACTACAGATTTCCTAACCTACTCTTCACAATACAAATTGCACCGTAATACTGCTTTCTAGGTAAGGAGTATTTTTTTTTCCAGCTAGTCCAGTGGTCTTTTTTGTATTGGTCCCCCTTTGTGGTTCTCAACCTGTAACAGCCAGTCGACTTGCCTGGGGAGCCCTGCAAACCACGAGTGTTCACCCCACCTTCCAAGAGCCTCGTTTCAATGGCGTGGGGTGGGACCTGGGGGGCAGTGTTGTAAAGCGCTCCAGGCCACTGTGTGTGCAGACGGGGTTTTAAACTTTGGCTTCTAGGACCTGGCACTGGCCAGAGAACAGGCTAAGAGGATATAATTGTTTTATAAGATGGAATCTCCTTCAGGGGTGTCCAACCTGTGGCCCACGGGCTCAGGTTGGCTCTGAATGTGGCCCGACACAAAATTGTCCATTTACTTAAAACATTATGAGATTTGCTTTGTGATTATGTGTTGCCATGTGCTTAATGTGTGACCCAGGACAGCTCTTCTCCCAGTGTGGTGCGGAGAGGTCAAGAGTTTGGACAGCCCTGTGTGAGAGCCACACAGGTTCAGCAGAAGTAAAGTAATAAAGAGACGTACAAAGCATAAAGTAAAACTCCTGCATTTCTCCTTATCTGAACCAAATAACCGCTGTTGTCGGCTTGTTATGTTTTTTCCAGTTTTACAATGCACATGTATGTGTGCACACAAAAACCCCCATACACAAACCTCCCCCCAAAGAAATCTAATTAAATTGTATACATGCTGTTTTGTAATCTGTTTTTTCTTTCTATCTGTGGACATTTTCCCATAGCGACACAGAAAGACCCATCTTGTCTTTAATGCATGTATGAATCCTAACTTGACCATTTTTTAAACCAACATCCTCACCTTTTGTAGTTACAAACAGTGCAGCAATGAACATCTTTACACAAGCAACACATGCACATACACACACACGTGTGGGTGAATTCTTAGAGATGAAATTGCTGTGTGAAAGGGAATGCAGATTTGGCATGGAGATGGCCAAAGTGCTCTCCAAAGAGATTGTTTCAGTCTACCCCCAGCAATAAAACACCTAATGACAGTTATCAGCCTCGTGTCAAAAGCTGAGCTTGGCTGAGCACAGCACAGAGGGAGGTGTGAGTGTGGCAGCCGGTGGGAGGAAGCGGTGGGGTCATTTCCCCCCGCAGGCTGTGTGTGGAGGGGGCGCCGGCCTCTGGCCTTGCCTGGCCACTGTGTTTCCCAGGAAGAGGAAGCCAGACCGTGTGTGTTAACCTTTGCCTTGCTCCCCAGGGTGTGACGATGGAATGAGGCACGTTCACAGGATGTGTGCATCCGGGTCAGCGGGCCCTGGTCAGTCACTGGTTTGGGAGTGTGTGGGGCGACAGTCCTCCTTTCCAACCCTTTCCTAGATCCCCTGGGCTGTATCCAAGCCCGTGGAAGCCCAGGCGTGTGATCCTTCTTACGGTTCAGGAGAGGATGCACTGAAGGTTTCCAGGACTCTGGCTCCTGAATGTCACTGCACATCTGGAGCTTTTATCAATTTCCACAGTAGGTGAGACTCCCCCCTCCCCCTCGGCCTTGGCACAGGGCCACCCTCTCTGGGCTCCTAGGCATTACCCAAGATAACCACTGCCCATTGCTGGGCCTTTCTGCAGGAACACCTGCTGGTTCGAGGTGGTCAGACTCGTTTGCTCTGATAAGCTGGCTTGAGACCAGAGGGTGGAGGCAGAGTTGGAGGGAGGAAGGTCCATACATTTGACCATGTGTCCTCAGGTACCCTGCTTAGAGCTCTGGAAACCCCACGTGGGTGCTTCTCTAGAACCTGGGCTAACTGGAGACTCTGGAAACTTCCACGGGAGAGGCTGAAATTCTAAGAGTGCAAAAGATCATGCCAGGCACTTTGAAGGGGAAGATGGGGAAAGGAGGTCATTTTTACCGAGCAGCTACTGTGTCCCTACTTGTGTTCTCATTGACCTTCACAGTGAGGCAGCTAACACTACCCCTGCATTCCTGATGGGGAGTGGAGGCTCAGAGAGCAACAGCTTTTCATGCAGCTGATCTGGTTGAGTCTAAACCGGGAAAATTAGAGCTGGTCCCCACTGATGGTTCCTTACCCACCTGCCGTCCGGGTGGCCTCAGTCCCGACTAGTCACTCAGGAGGCAGCAGGTGTCAGGGCAGCGGCGTGAATCACGAGGCAAACCTTTGAGGCAGGGACGCTACCTTGTTCCGTTGTAGCTATTGAAGAGGATGAAGTGAAGGGTGGAGCCTTGGAGCCAACTCCATCTTTGAACCCGAGCTCAAGCCCATGCCACCGATCTGACCTCAGGCAGATCAGTTACCTCCTTAGGTCTCTTTGTTTAGGAACTGGAGATGTTTAAAATACCTTTCTCATAGAATCAGTGTAAGGATTAAATGAGATAACGTGCTTCAAGATACCTGGAACTGTTGGAACTGCTCAATCAGTGGGCGTGGCTATCATCGTTACAAGACCAGGAGTTTGGACATGCAAGAAAAAACTTTGTAAAAATGGACCCTTCTTGCTGTTTCTCTCCTAGTTCCAGGGCTTGGAAGGACAGAGCTTCAACACAGAACCTTTGATGGTCCATGTAGCATTTAGAAATCCTGGGGGCTTATACTCTGTAATACGCTCATTTCCCCTCCAGGAAACATGAAGAAAGAAAAAGAATGAAAAAAAGCCTTTGACTGGTTGGCGGGGAGGGGCTGCCCCAGCTCCCTAGTCCTTCCGCAGAGGCGCTCCTGAGGGGGCCGTTGTTTTCCCTGCCTGGGCCACAGAGTTGCTGGCTCTCTTCTGTTTTCCCAGGCCAGCTCGTTGTTGGTTGTGGGCCCACCGCCTCTGTGTGTGTGTTTCCCTGTCTCTGCTTCCCTCTTCCTGCTCTTTTCCTACTTCTGTTGCTATCTGATGGTCCATGGGAAGAAACCAGTTCACCGTCTCCCTCTTCCTAGGTGTCTAAATAGCTAATGCGCATCGGGCACCTACTGTGGGCCGGGCCCTGTGCTGGGCACCGCACGTACGCTGTCATATTTGAAGGGAAGCTCCCACTGTCAGCCACACTTTGTAGCTAAGGACACCCTGACTCAGAGAGCTTAAGACACTTGCCCAAGCTCACACAGCGGGGAGGTGTTAGAGCTAAAATTCCAACTCGTCCGCTGCTTTTAAAGCCTTCTTCGTCTGCTGCGATGCCAACACTGCCCTCCGTCCTTTCTGAGCCTCACCCTCTGGTGCCCCATCCCTCCACCCTGCACCACGCCCTACTGATTTGTCAGTGTGAGTCTGGCTGCCCCAGCTGAGCCGCAGGGGCCTGCAGGCTGGGAGCTTGGCCTCAGTCTTCAGCTTGGCACCAGGTAAGCACTCACTTAGCATCTGCTGGTTGCTTTGTTCCTTCCCTTATTTAGTGACAGGAAGTGAGCACCCTTAGGTGTAAGGTGTCATGCTGAGTGTGACCTGCCACGATCATGCCATGATCTGCCTTCAGGGGGCTTCCATTCAGGTGGGAAGATGTACAGGGTGAGCTCACGGAATCCTCACCACAGCCCAAAGTGAGGTAACCACTGCAGTCCCGTTCTGTAGAGTCATAAATGGAGGCACCGGTGAGATGGAGGCTTCCTCCGGACCCTTTTGCCTACCCTCTACCCTCCAAATTCAATAAACAATGAAGGCCCTCGATTCACGAAAACAATGGCGGACAGTGAGCGTGATGGACACCCATGAAATGCGAAGGTGTCTGATAGTGCACAGGAGCCTAATGTCTAGCTGCCCCTCCGTGCACCTATAAAAAGCCCCTTTTCCTAGAGGAGGGTTGAACAGTCTGCAAATGTAGCACCTGCTTGGTTGGTGCCTGCTGGTCACACGGTTCTGGGGGGATCGTTTTGCTGGCACATGCCCCGCCCCGCCCCTCCCCTCCCACAGCTCACCTGGGATTCACTTACACTGTGATGCTCCAGAATCCTGAGGTCCACAGGGAGCCTGGTGTAGTGTGCTCAGAGGACAGGTTAACCCTTAGTCAACCTGTGTGTGTGCATGCTGGGGTGGAGGTCGCCCTCTAAGTTCCGGTTTCTAAGTGAGGGCTGCTCCCTAAATCAACAGCCCTAGTCCTAGTTAACTGTTGTCACCAGTGCGGTGGGGTGGGGGCCCGGGAGGGTAGCACTGGCAGGGCGCCAGGGAAAAGAAGGCCTTCCTTAGTAGACTGAGCCACAGTGCCACAAAGATACACAATTTCCTCCACAGTTGCTAACTCCTGTCTCTAACTGTGCTTCCCTGCAGCAGAGTTGAAGGTCGAGTACTTGCTGGCACGTTCTGATTGAACCTAGGCCCAGGCAGGTCTTAGGCCTTCTAGGACTGTCTGGGCCATAACTTTGTGCCGTTAATTGGTTGCAGCCCAGGTCCGATCTTGGACACCCCGCCACAGGAACGGGGCTGGGCTCATCCTCCAAGCCCTGAGCTGCAGTCCCAGTTTGCATCGAGGCTGCTTTCTTGTTAAAAGGAGCAAGACTTGGAAGCTGTGGAAGTCTCAGAAGCCTCAGACATTTCTGAGCTTAATGAGCTGAGCAGAAGGAAGGCTGCCCAAGATGGCCTCAGAGTGGGTGGGCTGTTTAGTGCGAGCCTTTGCGAGGGTGTGTGCTGGGAGCTTCCGTGGCTGTGTCTGTGGTAAAGATCCCAGTCTGCAGAGGCCGAGTGTGACCGGGAGACAGGAGGCTCTGGGGCTTCCTCTTCAGGGAAGCTGGATGGACTTGCCGGTCTTTTGTGAGCCTGCCATCTGCCTGAATGGCCCGCAACAGGGTGACTTGGGCTTTGTAAGTCCAGAAGGAAGGGAAACTCCATCCAGGAAACATAACCCCAAAGTGTGTGGACACAGGGTGTTTAATTGCAAACCTTTCTGGAGACACAGCTGCTGGGTAATGTTATCTTGGCTGTTCCTGTGACCAGGGAGGTTTCTCTGGGCCCCAGGACACAGAGCTGGCCTTCTCAGATGACCTCTGCCCTGTCCCCTTCCCCTCCACCTGCTCTGTCTCTGAGGTTTATCGCTGGGGTTTCCAGTGCCGGCAGCGCCAGCTCAGGGAAGCTTGAGAAACTCTGATGGGGCGGAGTTGGGCTCAGATTTTTTGTATCCATTGCTCGTCTGGAGGGATAATGTAGGACATTCATGGTTCAGGAGAAAGCAGAGGTGCCTCCTGCTCAAATGAGAGAAAGGGGCCTGGAGACCGGCCTCATCTCTGGGCTCATCTCCGGGAAGGTCTCTGACCATCCCCTCCCCTCGGGATGTAGAGGGTCCAGGAGGGTAGGCCCTGGGGGCCTCTGGCGAATCCCAGAGGTTTGGGTGAACTGGGGAACAGGGGTTCATTTCCCCATCCCCACATGGGAGTCTCCCTCATGCCCTGAGCAAGTACAAGATGGTAGCAAGAGCCAGTTAAAAAATGTTTTTTATTGAATTTATTGGGGTGATGTTGGTTAATAAAACTATATGTTTCAACTATGCACTGCAATAACACATCATCTGTATACTGTATTGTGCACAAAGCCAAGCCTCCTTTCATCACCATTTACTCCCCCTTTATGCGCTTTCATCCGCCCCACCCCCTTTGCAGGAGCGGTTCTTTGTCCAACAAGGAGAGAAGTGTGTTTGAGGAGAGGCACTGTCCTGTCCTGGCCTGGGGGCTGTGGCTAGCAAGGGTCCCTTGGAGCCCTCCCCTCACCCCTGTCCTCTGGCTGTTCCCTACAGGGGTTGTTTTTTGTGTGAGTTGAAGTCAATTCCCAACTCACTTTTAGACAATTCTCCGTCACTTTTCAACTATTTTGAAGAGTAGGGAGGAAAGGACTTTTCCAAGAGAGGCAGCATGGCCTATGGCCATGTGCTGCTCAGTCGTAGGCTGGAAACTGGGAGGTCTGGGTTCCTGTCCCGCTCGGCCACTAACAGAGTGAGCACACCCGTGATGATAACCAGTGTGTCTTATCAGGCCCCATAGCTCTGAAGGCCTTTCCAATTCAGGAGGAGCCTGAGGGCCTGAGAGACTGGGCTGTGGTCTCATAGCTACTAAGGAGAGTCCTGAGAGAAACCCAGGTGAGGCTGACTCTGGAATCTGCCTCTTCCTTGATAGATCCACTTCCCAGGTCCTAGGTTCCTTCTCTGCAAAAGGAGAGGCCTCCCAGTGGCTGTGAGCCTGGGATTAATTCTTCCTGGGAGCTGAAGGGAAGCCCTACTTCCTAGAGAGGATGGAGCATGGGTCCCGTTAAGTCCCAGGGAAGCCCTTCCTCTGAGCTCTGCCTGGTTGGCCAGGGAGACAGTCTGCCGTCCAATGGCCTGCAGGTGAGTGCAGGCTCTCTCCTGGGAGGGCACGGCCACTTGGGACCTGCTAACGGTGCATCCACCCGGGCAGAGGTCAGGAAGGCAGCACTGGGTGCGCCGGTCAGGGAGCAGACCGGAACCTGCAGGAAGGGCAGATGCAGGTGGGAGGGGAGATGCAGCTGGCAGCATCCGGGAGTCAGCAGGGGAATGGGGTGGATTATAGTCCCCGCGAAAACTCCACAGCGTCCTGCCGTTGTTAGCCAACGGGTATATGAGGGTTTCCTGTGCACTGGTCTGGTTTTGTAGCATTCCTAACCGTTGACTTCTGTCTGGGCCCCAGGTTCTGTCTCTTCTTGGTGTCAGGCTCTCAGGGTTACCTAACTCCCCCATGTCCCTCTAGGCTCACCCCCTAAGGAAGAGTTGTACAGATTCTTCAGACCATCTAAAGCTTTATTTTAAAAAGATGTCATTTATTTCTGATCAAGTAGTTTGGTTTAAGTATCCACATTTCTAAATTGACACATAGGGAGATAATTGTTTAAAGCGTGGGCATTGGACTCAGCTAAACATGGGTTCAAGTCCTTTCCCCTGTATTTTGTTACCTGTGTGACCTTGAGCCAAGTTACTTAGCTTCTCTGAACTTTGGCTCCCTCCTGTACAGAATGTGGATAACAGTGGTACAGTAGCTACCCCACTGAGCTGAAGACTGAAGGAGCTAATGCATATGAAATGTTTTATATTGTGTCGGCGGGTAGTACCCAGTACCTGAATGGTGTCAACAGTTTATTGTATGAGATATATGTTTCCAGGATGTAAAGCACAGCATATCTCCATCTATTTATTAGAATAGTCAGTAGTTTATTTTGGGCTGGTGAGGAAAGGGACGGCCTTTTGTTTATGTTCTTTTTTATCAGGATCCCATAAAACAGGCCATAAATACCCTGTCTTAGGCTGGCATCACTTAGCTCTCTATTTGCTTTGCTTGGTGGCCCTCTCCTTGGGTGCATTTGAGAACAAACACTCCACCCAGCGTGAGGCTAACTCTGAGACTTAGGGATCAGAGGTGAGAAGGGACTGGACTCCGAGCTCCCCTCCTTGGCTGTTCACTGAGCAGCCAAACAGAAAGCCTCGCACTCCTGTGTGCAGACCCCTTGCTATGGACTGAATGTTTGGGTCCCTCCCCAGATTCACTTGTTGGAGCACTAATCCATAGTGTGAATTTACCGAGCTGGGGCCTGTGGGGGGTGATTAGGTTTAGGGGAGAGTGTGAGGGTGGAGCCCCAGTGCTGGCATTAGTGCCCATATAAGAAGAGGAAGGGGCCGTAGCCCCCACTCTCTACCATGGGGGGGGAGCACAGCAAGAAGGCAGCCGTCTGCAAGCCAGGAAATGTGTCCTCCCCAGGGACCCTGATGGTGGACTTCCAGCCTCTATAACTGAGAATAAATGTTTATAGTGTAGGTCACCTAGTAGATGGTACTTTGTGATAGCAGCCCAAGCAGACTGAGACAGCCCTGCTTCGTGGCAAAGTCAGCTGCCCTGATGCTGAGGTATCTAAAGGCTACCCATACTGTTGGCCAGTGTTCCTTCCTTCACACAGTGGCTGAGACCTCCAGCTTCTCTGCCCACTTGGTTCTTCTCATTGGTGGGGTCCCCCAGACTGCTGAATCGGACTTACCAGACAGAGGCCGGAGAGCATGGGTTTTTGTTAAGCCCCCAGGTGATTCTCCTTCAGCAGAACAGCTCTGAGGTGAGGGCACCCCTTCCTCTAACTGAGGCCTCTCCCAGGAAGGTGTGCCTTTGGTGTGGGTTCAGGTAAAAGGGAAAAAAATGGTGGGAGCAGCAGGCCAGCTCATGTAGGCAGGGGACTCTCTCCTTCTGCCATCAGCAGTACTGCCCACCTCCTGGGCAAGGGAGCCTTCCAGAGCCTTCCCACAGAGCCTTCCAGAGCCTTCCAGAGGTGGCAGCCTTGGAGAGCCTGACTGAGCTTAGGAACTGAGGTGACGCCGGAAATGGAGTCCTGAAATGCCTTCATTTCCGAAAAGTTTACCAGTCTCCCATGCACCAACATCTCCTGCGAATCTGTTGTCACCCCAGGGTCAGTTTGGTTGTTCAACAGAGCAAAGTGATTTTTAAAAACCTTTATGGGTAGTCTATTCAGATGCTGACAATCCGAGAAGATGGCAGGTTATGTGTCCTCAGAAACCATCTTAACTTCTCATCTCAAGCTGATCTTTTTGTAAGGAGAAGAAAGGGTAGGTAGGGTTTGGAAAAAAGGTTAATTGGATAAGAATTGCAGTCCTGTGTCAGTTTTCCCAGTACTTCTTTATCTGTCGATCGCCAGTTCTTGACCCGTGTCACCAGCATTGCTGACCCGGAACACAGTGGCTCAGACACCGTCTCCTTGGCTTGCGGCCCCCATGGGCCACAAGGTTGGATTGCTTGTCGCCTTCCTGGAGCCATGTGGTCATGCATTCCAGTTCCTGAAATACGGGCTTTCCACGGGCTTTAATCACTTAGGCCTATAAACTATGACTGAAGCTCAAATCTTTTAACTCTTTGAGTTCCCTCATCATTCCCCCCTGTTAGAGTTTAAACATCTTATTTCTACAAGATTAGTTCAATTAAAGAAACATGGACCAACACAACATAAATGCAGATAAGAATATGCAAAAATCATTTTGCTGTTGAATAAACAGTCCTTTCACGTATCAGAAACCATCCTGCCGGCAATTTGACGTGACTAAAGGCACAAGACACATTCTCAGTGGTGTTGCAATGCATCTGGAACAGTTTGTAGTACAATTGACAGAAGTTCCATGTTTTCAGCCGGGGCTCCATTCAGTTTTTAAAAATATATTTTTAAATATTTTATTTATTTATCTGTAGAAGGGAAGGGAAGAAGAAAGGGAAAGAAATACCAATGTATGGTTGCTTCTCGTGTGTCCTCTGCTGGGAACTAACCCCTGCTGGGAACTGGCCTGCAACCCAGGCATGCGCCCTGACTGGAAATCGAACCACAATCCTCTGCTTCACAGTCCTATGCTCAATCCACTGAGCTACACCAGCCAGGGCTCATTTTTAAAGGAGACTTTTTCCTGTCGGTAGAGTTGCCACAGGTCCCCAGTTATCTTTCCAGGGGGGCACCAACACCTACAAGACGTGAAATGAACGTTTGCTTGACACAGGTTCCGGTCCATTTTCTTCTTGGTGGCTTTCTGGGGATCCTGTCTCCCAAGTCTTGAGCCTCATCTCCAGGCTCAAAGGCATGTAATGTAGCGAATCTGTGGGGGAGGGATACAGCCGCATCTCTAACACAGCTAAGGTCATCGTCAGTCACGGCAAAGGTCTGAATTAAATGTTGTACATAGTTCTTTACCTTCGGTTCTTCATCAACATACATAGCTCCCCCCCCCACCCCCAGCATAGCCTGAAATTTAGCCGTACACAGTTTCGTAGGGATTCAGTTGAGTCCCACTTTGAGGAACCCCCCTTATCCAAAGCAGGGCAAAAGATAAAACTTGATCCCAGTAGAGATGTGTTTCTTAACACAGTTTGGCTACATTTTTCTTCAAGGTGCAATTCACCGTCTGTACCTGCCCAGAAGCCTGAGGCCTCCATGCTGTGTGGAGTCTCCACCTGATTCCTAAAAGTTTACTGCGCTTCCGTGTGATTTCTGAAACAAGCAGGCCCTTTATTGCTCTGGATGCTGCTGGAGAGGCCAAAGCGAGGAATCCTTTCCCTCAGTAGGGCTTTCGTTCCCCCTGAGCATTTCTCCATTCTAGTAGGATAGGTCTCTATCACCCTGAAAAAGGATCAACAAAGACCAACAAATATTTCTGTCCTCGGACCCTGGGCATCTGGGTGAAGTCTGTTTGTCAGACAGGCACTGCCCTTGGTATTGTGTCCCTTCTTTTTTCTGTTGGGGAACTTAGGGTTGTTCTCCTGGCCCA
Source organism: Sturnira hondurensis (assembly GCF_014824575.4). Lineage (NCBI taxonomy): Eukaryota > Metazoa > Chordata > Mammalia > Chiroptera > Phyllostomidae > Sturnira > Sturnira hondurensis. Next base: position 9,530,307 of record NW_028087485.1, read on the forward strand.
GGTGGCTCTGGAAATTCCAGGACCTATGAACCCTGGTTCCGTATAGGTGGCTCAAAACCCCGGCTCTCGGCGTTCTCTCCGTCTGCAGTCGAATATTCAGAGTCGAGTTGTGACGAGTTACAACAGGCACCAGAGGTGTCATCCATGTTCCCTTCGCAGCCTCGTCGCTGCTCGGTTGGCCGGACTGTTTCCTTGGGCCACTTCAGTGTCTTTGTTCTGGTGGCCGGGGCGGTGCATAACTGCCACCCACAAAGGAACCCCAACAGCTTTTAATAGTTTAAAATTCCTGTTGCTTCATCTCCTTTTTATTGTAAAACACTTTCTGAGCCCCTGCTTTTTGCCAGGCACTGAGCTGAGATTTAGGGATGGAGATGAATCACACCTCTCTGAAACGCAGTGGTCTCCCGAGTGGTGTTCCCAGCAAGTTCTGAGAATCAGCTCTGGCAGAATTGCCTGGAGTGGCTGGTTAAAACTGTCGATGCCCGGCTGCAACGAATGTGCACCCCCCCAGGGGGGAGTGTTGACAACGGGAGAGGCTGTGCACGTGGGGTGGGGGAGGGGGCATATGGAAACTCTGTACTTTCTACCCAATTTTGCTGTGAACCTAAAACTGCTATATAAAAATAGAATTAAGAAAAGTAAAATGTAGGTGTCCGAGCCCCCCAAACCTGTTTACCTATGCAGAATCTTAGAGGGAGGGGCCCTGACACTTGCAATTGTGGAAGGCCCCCTTGCCGAAATCTCATTCACCCGGAAGCTTGAGAACCAGTGGAAATTAGTTACTTAAATTTTTTAACAACCCCAATTTTATGTTCATTGTATAAAGTACATATAAATTAAAAGCAGGAAATTAAAACCACTTGTCATCCTACCCTCCTGAAATAATCCTTAGCATTATATTGAATACCCTTTTATATATGCATGTATATATGTATATTTAGACATACGTATGTAGCGTTCACATGTACCTTACACTGTGCTAGGCCCTGAGGGCAGAAATGAGGAAAAGAATGGTCCAGCCACGTTAAAGGGTGCCTGGTATCGCTTGAAGCCCGGCCCTGGTCATCCACTCACCTGTGCTTACTCTTATCCCACAGGTGTACATCATCAACGTGACCTGGTCCGACTCCACGTCCCAGACCATCTACCGGAGGTACAGCAAGTTCTTTGACCTGCAGGTGAGTCGGTCTGAGCTCAAGTGGCGCCTGGTTCCGTCTGTGGCCCTAGTCTCTGGTGGGCTGGCCTCTCTCGGGCTCTCACTCATCCAGAGACCTCCCACAGAGCTCTCTGGGCCAGAGTCTGGGTCAGAGCGGAGGGACAGACGAGGGAACTTGGATGGGCAAGCTGGGCTTGGCTCAGTTTAGGACACTGCAGACAAACACTTGGGGCTTTTTTGGCTTCTTCGGATGGTCTTCATGGTTTTGCTTTGTCACCCTCTTTGCCTGGCTGGTAGGAAAACAGGGTGGAGAGGCAGGAAGATGGCTGTGGGTGCTGTGTGCATGAGCAGACATGTCTATAAACATCCAGGGTGAGGCACAAGCCACCACATCGTTGCAGGAAAAGAAAAGCAAACACACAGAAAAGACAAACAGAAAGTAAGCAATTTCTTGAACTACAGACACAAACGGGGCATACCGCTGTGTCTGTCTCACCAAATAAGGCTGTTGCTGCCCCCTTTGTACATGTGGACTGTACATGTGTCTCTCTGATATACACAGGCGAGTTCACATGGGGACGGTGATGTGAATCCATGGCTCCATTGCAAACACCTCCCTTGACGCCAGCTAGTCTGGTTAGGCCTCCCTGGGTTACCAGTGATAGTTTTACGCTCATACTAGCTGAGCCAAAAAGGAGACTTGGTTGAAAGGATCTACCAGAGAAGCTCATGCAGTGGACCAGATGGTGGGGGGGTGGAGGGGGGAGATGTGAGACAGTGGCCCCAGGAACACCTGAAACCAAGGTTACTCTCCCTCTGTCTTATCTCTGCCTCTCTCTGGCCACTGTCTTCAGCTTGCATTACCTCGTATCCCGAGGAACTTGGCTCTCGACAGCTCCCGAATTTCATATCTGTGGTTCCCAACAGCAGAGAGACCGAGTGTCTGCCACTTTCAAATTCAAAAATCCCAGGGAAGACTCTGATTGACCCGCCTTGGTCAGGTGCCCTCTCTGGACCAATTAGTGTGGCTAGGGTAGTCTTGGGGCTCAGACATGGCCACTAGGGGGCCCACCCCTATGTATGGGGCAGGCGCCAGACAAGGCTGCCACCCTTCCTGGTATGGGAAAGCTGAGAGGTTCTAGATTCTTCCTCGGGGCTCTGAGCCTAGTTTAGGCCAACAAAAACACCGAGAAGAGACGCCCACCCCTGGCTCTCACAACCAAGGCCCAGTCCTTCCTTTGCAGGCCTTTGGTGGCAAGTCATCTTGGAGAGGCCAGGCCTGCGTATTTGTCCCCAAGTACCTGACATTGTCCCATTGTTCTGATCACATTACCTATGAGGTGAGCCAGCTTCCTGTATTACAAATCCTCTCTTAATGCAACAATATGGGGTTGAATAGCCCATTGAATGGGGATCGAAAGCCACTCCTTACCCTCCCGTCTTCTTCCTCTTCCCCGCCTCCGTTCCTGTCCAACCTCCTTGGGTCCTTCCGGCATAAACTGGTGGGATTTGCTGACACCCCATCAATGGGTGTAGTGTGCTGGACAGGAAATGATAACTTAGTTGGGGAGAGGGAACCCTGAAAAGACTCATTGATGAGCCAGATGGGGTCTGAGAGTCCGCAGAAACGCTCACATCAGAACTTTTCTAGCCCCCTTTCTATTCTGTTCCCCCACCCCCTGCCTAGTTACAGAATCTCACAAGAAAGGAATGCTGCTGCCCCCACTTCTCCCTCGCCTGGAAGGCTTATTTCCTGTGTGTCAGGAGGGGACACACAGTACGGAGTGGCTTGTGTGATACACTGGCTCTAGCCATGAGCGTGGCCAGGCCTGTGGGCATGTGTCATCGCCCCTTGTCGATGCAGTTGGGAAAGGGTTTGGGATGGGTTTTCAGAGTTTAACCTTTGAGCCAAGCGTAGCGTCTTTGTGAGCCCATTTTACAAAATGCATGGCGTGATGACTTCGTGATGTGCGTTTTGGAAAGCTTTCTTATTTGCCAGGGCCACTGATTTGACTATGGCAGCTCCTGGAGAAGAACACAGAGCAGTCATTGCTGACTCTGTCTCTGGGCACTGGTGGCCCACGGAGTTCAGTTTTCTGAGAGGTTGGCTTAGAGCTTAGGTACTGGGGTACGTTGCCTGGGACTGGTCATTGGTTCTGTCACCGTGCAACTCCACATAGGTTCCAAAACTTCTCTAGGCTCTGCTTTCTCATGTGTAGAATGAAGATTCAAATAGTACCCACCCAGGAGGGTTGTTGTGAGGATTCAGTGAGCGAATCCACCTTTTTCCTAACTCGTGGTTTCCCTACCGAGTTTCCCGCTAGCCTGTCTGTTAGCAGGGGACAGGGATGCTGGGCTGCCGCTGAATGGGTCTGGGGCTCAGTGCCTCCCCGCGTGGCATTGCTCTCTTGTTTCCCTCCCTCACCCTCCCTCTGTGCGAGATGCAGCTCTGGGCCAGAGTGGTCAGAGTCCTGTGAGCCACCAGCTCTCTCTGGAGCTTGCCACTGGGCAGTTGGGAATGGGGGTGTGGCCTATAGGTGGCTATTCTCAGAATCGTTTTGCCCCTCCCATTTTTGGTGGAGCCTTACTTTGGAAGCCTGCAAGTCCTGGGCTGACTAAGTCAGCCTAGAGGAAGCTGCTAAGCTGGCTGTATCAACTCACGGTTCTGGGCCTTCTGGGGACCATCGATCCCTTTGTGACTCTGGTGGCTCTCCCCAGAAAAAGAGCACGTGTGCACAATTTCACTTACAGGGTCAGGTACTCAGACCTCCAGTGAACCCCCAGTGAAGAATTGCCGAGCTGAACCGGTTCAGCTCATTTTACACACAGTATCCAGATCATTGCAGCGGACCTGGATACGCCTTTGAGGGAGCCCTAGCTCCCCTCCCTGTCCCCAGCATGGGTCTCCCCACACTTGCCTCCCTTAATTTCTCCCTCTTCAAATAGTATCTTTTGCTCCTGGTGGAGGTCAGGGTACCACAAGGAGGCCCTGGGCTCCCAGCTCTCTAATGTAACCTGAAATCATGTGCAAAGTGATTCCGAGTGGCCCTGAGCCCCCGCTCCCAGCCTATGTGCAAACTAAGATTTGAAGCCAAGCATCACCTGGGTTGTCATTTTCAAAGCTTCTGCCAGGACTTCCCTGCTCTGCATGTGATGCTCTCGGGAGATCCCAGGGAATGAAAAATCTCGGGCACACACCACAGCAACCAGTGTGGCCAGGGCGCAGACAGCAGGGAGGCAAGAGGGGGAGGACACGCTTCCAGGAGAGCCAGGGTCTCTCTGATGTGACCCGTGACATGTGACATGCATGGGTCCTCAGTAGGCTACTTCGAACTCTGGTGGAGCATCGGAGAGCTGTTTGTGGCGTGGGGGTGAGAAGCCACAGAGAACCCGTTAACTGCCCATTCCACACTTCGCTGGAGCCTTCGGGCTGTGCAGGGAAGACCACCTATCTTGGTGTTCCCCGGCTACTCCCACCACTCACGCTCTTTTTTAACTGGTAATTAGGGTCACCAGATACATATGAGATGTTTGATTAGTTTTGAACTTCAGATAAACAACGAATAACTTTTTTTAGTATAAGTACGCCCCCAATATTGCATGGGACATAGTTACGCTGAAATAATTCTTTCCTGTTTATCCAAAGTTCACATTTTATTGTGTGTCCTGTGTTTCCACTCGCCAACTCTGGCAGCCTTGCTGCGGCTGTGAGTGGTGAGGCTGGAAGTGTAAAGGTGAATGGGCCGGGCTGGCTCAGGGTAAGTGAGGACCGGCCTGTGCTAAGGCCCCCGGCATAGCCACACTTTGCAGGGCAGAAGTGGTACAGGCCGCGGAACACTCAGTGGAGAAGGATGCGGTCCCCTCCCCATGGAGTCCACATCTTGTGGGGAAGGCAGACTTTCAGCAACCGAGTCCACTGTATGTGAAGTCAGTACCGGAGTGAGATGTAAGGGGCGTGCTCTGGGATGAAGAGGGAGAAAGCGTTCTTCTCGGGAGGGGGAACAGAGAAGATGCCCGGGTGGCTTTGATTGGTGTCAGCAGCCTAGAGTGATATAGCCACACCCCTGCATCTGGTTTGGGGGGTTTGGCTGCTTTTGAACATTAGAGTCGTCAGGGTAAAGTATGTCCCTAATTTAGTTCTTTTTTAAAAAAATTTATTTATTTATCTTAGAGGGGGGAGGGAAGGAGAGAGGGAGAGAAATATCAATGTATGGTTGCCTCTCGTGTGTCCCCTGCTGGGAACTGGTCTGCACCTCAGGCATGCGCCCTGACTGGGAATCGAACTGCGATCCTATTTCACAGGCCCACGCTCAATCCACTAAGCTACACCAGCCAGGGCCCTAATTTATTTCTTAGTTTGTTCATTCATTTTATGCCTGCTTCCTTCTGTCTGTCCATCCATTCACCTACCCTCGGTCTATCTGCTCTTAAGAGCCTGCATTTTATGCCCCAGGCAGTAGGCCAGGCCTTGGAGATTTAGTGATGAGCAAAAGCAGGCCAGGTTACTGCTTTTATGGGTCTTCTAGATCAGTGAGGGAAGACAGATTGTGTGTGTGTGCATATACATATACATATACATACACATACATATATTCTTTTATGCTCTTCCAAATGCTANCATTGATTTGTGTCCCCGTTTCCTTTCCATCACTATTGGTTTCCTGTGCATCTCCCTTCATTTCAATTAGTTTAGCCTTCCTATGTTCCTCTAATTTGTGACTTTGTTCCTCTAATTTGTGACTATAATCTACCAGTTCTGTGAGCATCCTGATAAATAGTGTCCTGAATTGTGCTTCTGAGAGGCTGGCAATTTCTTGGTTGCTTAGAGTTATTGGCTCTGGGACTTTGAGTTCTTCTTGGGCCATCTTTTGGGCTGTTCGTGCCTGTTACGTAGCAGGAGCAGGATCGGAGCCCTAGGTGTTCACTAGAGCAGGGCAACTAAGTCGCTGGGTTGTGACGCTGTATGTGGGGGCAGGGTCAAAGAGGGACTATGGCGTCCTGTCCACCTCCTGCCGCCACGGCCCTCACCGGTGCCGCAGTTGCTGCCGTCACCGGGCCCACGCGTTTCGTCCCACTGCATGCGAGTGTGCCACCGCCGTCAGCCCTCGCCCCCTGGGGCCTGCGTGGTCTGTCTCACTGTGCGCGAATATGCGCCCGCGGTCTGCCCCGCACCCCAACTGGTTCCCGTCTGCCTGCGCCCCTGGGTCAGGGGCCCTGTCCTGCCCGACCCTGCTCGCTGCTGGCTCCGCCCCTCTTACCGTCCCCGTTGAATGGTTAGATGTAGTGGGACTTCCGTATAATTCAATTTTCTGTCCTTCGGTTGTGTCTTTGTGTCTCCAAACCTCTGTTGTATTCAAACTTGGTTGTGGGACAAGGCACAGTGTTTCCACCTATGCCTCCATCTTGGCGGAAGTCAGAAACCTTATTCTTTTGGATCAAGGTTTCCCTTGAAGAAGTTAAGTTTTATCTGACAGATTATTTTACTTTGGGGATCAAGGATGCTTTTATGCTTCTAATGAAAGCAAGGCTTTCTCCCCAGATAAATGCATGAATGTACGTAAACAATTCTAGTAGCCTTTTCGGTCTTCCACAGCCCCCTGGGCAAGACTTTCTAATTGAACAAGGCCCTGCCCTCGGCTCCACACCTTCTGCCTGGAGCCTTCAGACCTGGTGGTTCTGCCTCCTCCACGCACGAGGGGCTGCTCACTGAACCCAGCCCCTCTTCCTGCCTCTGGGGGCTTTAGACCTGTGTCTAGGATTCAGTAACCACTAGCTACATATGGCTACTTGAATTTAAATGTATTTAAATCAATTAAAAATCTTAAAGATTAAATTTTTAAAATAGAATTGAATCAATGTTCAAACATAGATTTAGTTCCGTGGTCACACTTGCTACATTGCCAGTGTTCCACAGCCGCAGTGGCGAGAGGCTGAGTATTGAGCAGACACAGAACATTCCTCTCCTCCCGGAAAGTGGTGTGGGACTGTGGTGCCTTAGACCGTCCGGGACACACACAGGCCTGATCAGAGCACTCTGCCACCTCCTAGTCCTTTCCCAGCTTCTCTCTAAAATTTTCCAGGGCCCCAGCAGGAAGAGGGACACCAGGTTCCATCATGATTTGCCCCATTGACAGAGCAATTCAAATTCAACAGTATTCCAAACACCTCTTTAAAAACCAGGTCAGTTACAGAGAGGGCTTCTAAGGGCATTTTCGAAGTCAAGTTGGGGACAGGGAGAGGCGAGGCTCTTGGTCTTCAAGTGGAGATTGGTTTCTTCTAAAAACAATCCACCACTCAGCCCTATCTGACCAGGAAAGAGGCCTGTCCTAGTGGGAGCTGGTCAGGACAAGGCCTGATGTCGAGGCCTGCTTGGTTGTAAAGGGCTTAGATTCCTTGGAAGAGCAGTTAAGGGGAGAAGGAGGAGGGTGAAGGGCCACAGATGCCCTTAAGTCGCCTTCTCACTGGCAGCTGGACCAGGTTTCCAGCCTCTCTCAGTTTCCTCGAACAGCTCCTTCACTGTCAAGTGTCTCCCCCAAGGCCTGGCCCCGCCGAGGAAGGGCCGGAAGGCTCCATCGGAGGTGGTTTCACAATCTGGCCTACACGGCAGTTACTGCAACAGTAATTACTCTGCAAACACTGGCTCCACGGTGCTGCTGGCCCTTTAGTCCGAACTCTGGCCCGGGAGTGCACAGGGTCAATATTTGATCAGAGGCAGGAGAGACCCTTTAGCGCCCCCCACACTGCTTGGGAGATGGAGTCAAGAAGGTTATTCAGGTTTGCTTATTTGCTCTAAAAAACTTAACCTATTTTGAAGAGCTTTTCTCTCTCCTCCTTGTTCATCTCTCCAGACTCCCCCCCCGCCCACTTACCCCACCGAGGGTCACACTCCCTTTCCAGCTCTCCAATAGCCAGGCTGATGATGGGCGAACCAGATATAATCCCCAGTCGCTAATTGCTGGCCTCGAAGTGGATGTGTGTGTTTGCCCGGGCATGTTATGATGTCATTTATGGAGAGTTGTAGGATCATCACATTTTTAGAATTAGAAGAGTTCTAGCCCAAGCCCCTCACTTGGCAGGTAGAGATCTGTGTTAATGTTTCTATTCATCAAATTTATATGGGCTTTAATTTGGTTTGATGTCCAGAGCAAACCTCAGCTGAGGTCAGACTGAGGCGACCCTGGGGCGAGTAGAAAGTGAGTGGGGGGTGTCTGTCCTGCAGGCCCTGTCTCTTAATCATCCAGACAAGCTCTGTGTTGTTTGGGATCATTGACCAGTGGGGACCACAGCCTGGGGAGGTACTTGCCAAGTTTGGAGAACAATTTGGTACCCAGCATTCTAGAAACTTCTGGTGCCTGGTGTGGCAGTTCTAGCTCCAGCAGTGTGGTGAGCCGTGGATCATTGAGGTTGCTCGCTCTGGACAGAGGAGAATTTTGACCTTGACTGAGGTCGCAGGAAGGCACATAAAGCCGTGTTGTTTGCCATGGTGAAAATGGGAAGCAGCTTCAGGGACCAGCCACAGAAGACTGCTAAGGAAAGTGGGGTATTCCCACACCGCTTTCCGCCACAGTCATAATGGATGAGATTGACCTCAGTTTTGTGGGTGGATTTCCCAGAAATGTTAATGAGTGCCTAATGCAACTACCAAAACAGTATTTATGGTATGACGGCAATTATTCAGAAGCAACAAAAAGAGGTGTCTTTTGCAAGTACATGTACAGTATAAGTATCAATATTTTTAAAAATCTGGAAGGATGACCTCCAAATTGGTAATAGAATTTATCTCTGAAAGTGGTTTGGGGGCATCTGTGAGAGAAGGGGCTCAGTCAGGGAGGAACCTTAGCCTTATTTGTAATGTGATTGTTTAAGAAGCAGAAACTCACATCGTTTACAACCTTAGTATTTACTAATTAGGAGGACACCTATGGGGAGGTAGGGAAAGTGGGAGGTCTAAAATAAAATATGTCTCTCATGGTCATTACTGTGTAATGGGACAGAAAACACACAGGTTAAACAAAATACCTAACCAGAGAAAGAAAGTGAAAATAATTATTAAAATTGCATTGCTTCGTATTTCCCGAACCATCATTCCAGGTCATTCCTATGGAGTGTAACTGGTTAGAACTCATTGTAGCAAACAGCAGAGCCCAAGGGCTGTCCATAGTACGTTGTCAAACTGGAGTCTAGGATTTAGATGGTGCTCCGAACACGTGACTTGGGCATCATCGCATCAGGCAGTGGTTCTTGTGTCGTGACCGAACACTCCGAGTGGCGTGGCTGTAGCGTGCAGTGCCTAAGGGCCAGGATGGTCGGCTTCCAAGACCAGCTCCAGCCCTTACTCACTGTGTGTGACCCACGCTGAGTTCCTTCTCTGTACTTTAGTTTTCTCAACTGTATGATGAGGACAATACAAAACCTGCCTCATGGTAAGTTTTACAGCCAGAAAAGCTCTTCAAAGTAGGTTAAGAATAAAATGAGATAACCCATGTCAAGAAAGTCCTTAGAATCATGACTGGCATGAAATGTAAGCAGGGAAGCTGCAACCTCACCAGGGAGACCTTAGAAACTGGACTCCGAGGGAAGGTAGCTGGACACCCCCACCCAACCCGGAGGCTGAGGCTCCTTCCTGTGTCTCACTGATTCAGACTTCACTTTCACCGTTCAGCTCAGTCTGCCTCTGGGTGTGGGAGGTGGGTGGTGGTGGTAAGGGTGTTCCAGATAATACTTTCACCTCCAAAGTATAATTATCAACCCACTTATCTCCCAGCAACACTGTTAGGAAAACGCTGCTTTTTAAAAAGTAGTTATTGGTTGACAGTGTTTCCTTGCTCTTGGAAAAGGCATCATTCAGATCCCTGAGAGAACAGAGGGGGATTCCAGGGGGGCCCTTGGGGCATTCCTGTGACTCCTGGAGATTCTGTGGCTGGTTTCCCCTCCCCTTGGAAGCCAGCGTTTGTCTCAGTCCCTTCCTTTCATCCGGCCCTTGTGGCCCAGGGGTGAACCCCAGCTTCCTCTTGTCTCCTGATTTCCCCTCTGGTAGGTTCTGTGCTGGGGTGGACTGGGGACAGCGGAGGGCTGTGGGGAGTCTGTTCTCCAGGGAGCATCAGGAAGGGAGGGCCTGGTGAGATGGTACCTGCAGGCCACTCAGGAGGGAAAGTAGTTCACCAGGGAGCTGGAATCCTGGAGTTACGTGGTGTGCGGCCAGAGCGTCCTGCACGTTGTGTTTCCCCTGTCCAGGCGGGTGGAGGCCGCACAGAGTTTGTATGGCGACCTCTTTTTGTGCAGTCTCCCCAGCACTGTGGCTGGAGCAACATTGTACACAAGGAGCCTGGCGGGTCCAGAATGGATGGAGGGGTGGTGGCTGTCCCCAGAGTACACTGGGGAGGGCCTCCACTCACCCGTACATAAAGGGAAATAATCCCCAGAGAAGGGGGCAGGGCCCCAGAACCACTGCCAGTGGGGTGTGGGGGTGCTGTATCAGGAGAATGTTCCACTGGCCAGAGCCTAAGGATGCAGAGAGAGGAGAGAAGCTTGCCCAACACTCAGCCCACAGATGAATCTTTTCCTGTGCAGATGAGTTCTTGATCTGTGAGCACCTTTTTAGGTACCTGTGCTTATGGCCAACGGTCTGTAGGTGATCCAGGCCCATACCTCTAGGGAGTTCGGAGTGGCATAATGCCCTGTCAGAGGACACCCCTGCTTGCGCACCAGGAAGTCAGGAGCCAGCGCTGCCCTTTGCTGGTCACTCAGGCTCCCTCTGCCACCAAGGTAGGGAAGCTCCTTTGTGGACACCGGGGAAAGTTAGGAGAGAATGTCTTCTGGGTTTTAAACCTTGGCACTGCTCATGGGCTCTGACCTCTGGGCGAAGTCTTGTGAGTGCGGGCATGGGGGCCTAGGGCCTGCCTACTCCCTCAATGACTGTCCTGCAGGGCTGACAAACACATCACTTCAGGGGAAAAAAGCAGCTGTGTGCACCTATCACAGCATGGAAGGTACATGCCGGCCAACCGGCACTAACCATGTCCACTGGGGAGTCTGGGGAGGAATTGTAGGTTTTGCACCCAGAAGACTCCTAGAGATTATCAAGCAGGATGGTGAGTGTCGGGCACTTGTGCTGCCGCTCTCCAGTCTCAGGCCCACGACAGATGTCATCGTCTGACCTCAGCACGTGCCCATCCTGCACTAGGGCAGGCAGTGTTCATCCCTCCTGCACCCAGCCATGGCCTCAGAATCTTCCTAGAAATGCAGGACTAATTGTCTTCAGGAAGACACTACCTATCAGTTGGCAATGGCACCTTGAGATGACACTGTTGTCCACCCTCTGGTGTAGTTCACTGCCTTTATTTGACAGAGGAGGAAGCGAGGCCCTAAGAGGAGAAGCGATTCGTCCAAATTACAGGACCTGCAAGCGACAGCAGGTCTGGAACTCAGGCAGCCCAGCTTCTAGCTCATTCCAGCCTGGAGTTCGAGCCTCCCAGCCTGAAGCCCTCTTTCTGTTTTTGGCTGAGGAGGGCAGGAAGCATTACTGAGGAGCTCCCAGGGGTGTGTGTGTGTGGGGGGGTGTCGTTCACCCTCCCTGGAGAGAAGATACCTCTGCAGAGCGGAAGATTTCTCTGTAGCTCCTGGGGAGGTCGGACAGCAGCTCTTTCACCGGATCGGCTGCTTCCTGGAGCTTAGCCCACATGCCCTGCCCACCGCTGCCCGCCTCTCTGGTTGGGTAAGAAACCCCAGCTCTGCCAGAGGCAGCGTCTGAGTCAGACCACGCCACCTGCATGACCACCCGGAGCTGCACACCTTGTTTTCCCAGCAGAAGGATGTCATGTCAGGGTGTGTCCGAGTGTTACGTTTGGGAGGCCCCGGATTGCAGTTGCCGCTTCTGTCACCTCCCTTCTCCTCTGGTCCCCGGTTAGCTCTGTTCTGTCTGGGCCCGCATCTACCCTTCTTTGGATAACCAGCAGGAAAGTTGGCCGGAAAGCGGGTGGGGGACCGTGTCCTCCTCCAAACTGGAGAATGGAGGGTAGGAAGACCTCTGGTGGTGGCCAGGTGAGTGGTGTGAGTGTGGGTGTACACAGTACCTTCTGTGAAGCCTTCAGCTGCGACTCCCTTACTGAAGGAAGGAATTTCAAGCCCTGCACTGGGTTTGGTAGTGGGGACCCTGAAAAGAAAACTCAGGGTCATCTTGGGTGGAAAAGCCAGGCTGGCAGCCTTGGCCTGGGCTGGAGCTACCAGCTGGTGGAGAGTCAGGGAGAAGGCACCGAATGGGTGAGCCGCCCAAGGTGCAGACCTCCGCCATCCGGCTCGTATGCTGGGGGCCTCCAAGCCAGCCTGTGGAGGCAGCTACTGGATCTGGGGCCTGGCAGTCTTGGCGTCCTTGCGTCACGCTCCCTGAGGATGACAACAGTTGGTTTAGCTTTGACTCTTAGGGAACAAGGCGTGTGGGCCAGCTGGGGCGAGCTGTGGGAGCCAGGGCTGCGGCTCGTTTGAGGGAAGTGTTTGATCTCCCGGCCGGCAGGAGAACTGCCCCGAGCTGGGTGCCCCAGACAGGCCAGCTGCAGTGATTCCCCTCACCAGCTGCCTGCCACCCCAGCGGGGTCTCAGCCCCCAGGTGATTATAGAGGCTGTGATTCCTGCATCTCAGGATGTTCCCTCAGACCAGGCCACCGTAGGAGTCGTTGGAGAGTTGGCACTGTTTCCTTCATATCCTCATTGTAGCTGGAGCCAAGGAAGAAAGATTTTAGATTCTCCGAGATCCCCACAGCTGGGGGACAGCAGGCTCTCGGGAGAGCTTGTGGGATTTCTGGTGCCAAATCCCCAAATTTCCCAGTGGGGCCGTGTCTTGTAGGGGTGGGAAGGTTGGGCTCTATCAGACAGCCTTCTGTGGGCGGTGCCTTGGCCCCACCCACTTCTTAGGAGCTGTGTGACCCTGGACAGTCACCTAACCTCTCAGAGTCGCAACCTTCCGATCTGGCAGATGGCTCTAACCGCACGAGCTGCCCAGAGCAGCTGTGAGATTTCCAGGAGACAAGGCTCAGGAACCTTCTTCACTGAACCCGAAACAGCTAGGGAGCGCGGTTAGCATAGTGGTCGTTCCCATTGTCACCTCTGGCCCCTCTGGGGTGGGTGGGACAGGGGCTCCAGCTGTTCCCCTGTGCAACTATGTCTGTTCAGCCTGGACTAGGGGGACATGGTCCCAGCCATAAACAGGTCTTAGGCACCCTTGAGCTGCAGCAAATAAAGGCTCTGAGGCTGGCCAGGAGACAGCCTGAAACCCAGGCCAGGGTTTGGCTCCGTCTACTAATTATGGAGCGTTTATCTGGTGCCCAGCAGAACAAAGTGGCTAGTTCAGCTATGCTGGAAGTCTGAGTGCTGGCGGGGGGCTGGGGAGGAGGCTAGGAATGGGGCTGGGGTGGGGGGGTCCCTGGGGCTAAATGGACCACATTCAGGTATACCTTAAAAAAAAAACAACCCCAAACCAAACAGGAAGCGTGAGGCTGGTGTATGGGCTGGAGGTGAGATGCCCGCAGAGAGGATGGTTCTGCGTACAACAAGCAGCCATTCTCCCCCCTTACCCCTGAGACAGTGCCGGCCGGTCTCCCGAGGGGGCATCTCTGCTGAAGGCCGACCTGTCTGGCTCCCCAAGGAGATGGGTTGTTTATCCTCAGGTTTCCAGGGCTCTGTGCCTCATCTTGGAGCCTGTGAGGAGGGAGCCTCACTGGGAGGGTAGAGGGACCCCTCTGTGTGCACCCCTTCTCCCTCCCTTGCATTGGGGCAGGACCACGATGGGAGAGATGGACCTGAAATCTCCACATGTAGGAGGGCTCAAAAATGTGAAAGTCTGTCCTTTCTTTTATGTATTTCTGGGTGCAGCTGGGACACTGGGCTACTTCAGAACACCTGTGATGTTTGGCTGTGAAGTTCAAGGTGCAGAATGGTAGAGCTGCAGAACCACCTTCCCGGCAGCCAGTGAGGGGCAGGACTGATATCGGGCAGCCTGGTTCTGGAATCCAGTCACTGAACCCCTCTTGTCCATTGTTGCCAGTCAAAAGTTGGACGTGGCCCCTACATGAGCCAGAGCACTGCAGGGGTGGCCTGGGAGGCCCTGGCACCTTGGAGAATAGAGGGGTGCTTTCCCTCCCTGGCCAGAAAGGCCTCGGAGCAGGTGGGGCCAGACGGTCTGCTAGGCATGGATGCTGCCTTGACCCCCTGCCCCTTGCTGTAAAGGGTTGGGTTGGGCAGAGAGCGAGAAAGCATCACTTTCTGTGAGGATGTTCATTTTCTTTTCTCTGCTTCTGAGTCTTGGATTCTCCCTGCAGTGGTCTCTCTCTCTAGTTTCTCTGCTTGTCTCTCTATATCTCCACAAGGGTCTCTGAATGCAGGCCTGTCTCTGGGAGTGACTGTCTGTCCCTGTGGCCTTTCCCCAGCCTCTGTGGCGCTGGTATATATGTCTTTGCCAGTCTCCCAAGAGGGGCTTCCCTCCAGACATTCCTTTTGGAATCAGGTGAGTTGTGGCCCTCTGATGGGAAGTCCGCACTGCCTCCCAGGGACACCCACGATGGCCACCCATGGCCTGTTTCCCCTCCCTGAGAGATGTGAGACTGCAGTGTCACTTCCCTGTCCCATGCTGTGCCCAGCCCCATGAGTACAGGGGGCAGGCCATCCAGAGAGGAGGACCCAGGGTGTTTGGGGTTAGAGCTGGGCACGTGGAGGGCAGGAATCTCTGGCTGCTCCTTCCCCTCCCTCTCTTCTCTGGCTGGACTGGGGGTCTCCTGGTTCTTATCTGTCTGTTTATCACCTGATCCCTCCCCACCCCATGCTAGCTGTTCCTCCGTGGCCATGCCTGCCCCACCTCTGTCCCCTGCTAGAAATAGCTGAGCAGTAAGCATTTGCCCAGGAGAGGGAGTGCCCTTTGTAGGGTCACAGGGGCCCCCAAAATACCCCACCAGCTGTTTCCATAGGTAGGGCATCAGGAACAGGCGTGGGGCAGGGCTCCGCCCTCCCTTGGTCATCTTCTCCCAGTGAGGGACAGTTCTCCCTGGTCCGGGCTTCCGTCACCCACTAGAGGGTGGGTGGTGGGTGAGGACCTGACCGAGTTTGTTGAACGCCTGCCACGGACAAGTCACTTGGTCCAGGGTGGGGCTGAGGGAGTGGAGACAGATGGAACATGAGCTGACCTGCGGGCTGACTATTCAAGGCTTTTTTACTTATAAGTCACACATGTGCTTGCCCCTCAGCGTGTTCTAAACCTGGCTCCTCTCTAGACCCTTCCCTCTGCCTTCTCCTCCCCGAATCCCTCTCTTAGTCACTGTCCCATCTCTGCCCCCTACGGACCCCCCTCTCAGCCCTCCCGACTCTACACCTGCACCAGGCATCTTCCCAGCTCCCTCCCTCCTCCGCTCCGGCCCCTCCCAACTGCTTTTCATCTCTGCAGCTTTTCTTTTCTGTCGGGTGGGCCAAAAGTCCGTGCAGCTTTTTCCGTAAAATAAAAGGCACATTTTTTATTTTCACTGATAACTGTATCAATTTGGATATGTTGAGTGTGTCGGCTGTCTCCCACATGTTATAACGTTGATAGTTGTCAGTTAATGTCTCGATTTGATCACTATCAACTTCAACGGGTCTATCCGACAGAAGCTTTGCACCTTCTCCATACACCGCACAAATCTTATTTGTGTGTTTCAGTCGTGTTTCTACCTTTCTTGAAATAATAAAGCATAACATGCCGAACATGTTGCGTATTTTCTTCCTCCTTCAATATTAATATAGCTACGCAAAAATTCACCCATTTTGATGTTTTTTTAATGCACACTGATATGACAGCTGTCACAATACAATCTAACAAAATTGTTTTGAATGACATTAAAGACAACTAAGCACTACTAGAGGCATCATACAGAAAAAACCAAACAGACTTTTCGGCCAACGCAGTGTTTATTCTTAGTTGTGGAAAGTTTCAATCCTATAGAAAGGACTCTAACAGGCATCAGCGGACCCACACCCCAGAGTTAACAGACGTTCACCTTTTGCCACATTCGGCGTCAGATCCCTTTTTAAAAAAGAAATAACGTGGTGCAGATAGAGGAGATGTCAGATAAATGCTAGATTCCCCTCCTCCCACCTTGGGTTTTACTAGAAGGTGGAACTGGAGGCAGACCTGGGAGAAGGGCTAGGAGGTGGACTGAGAAGTCAGTCCTGGCAGGTGAAGGTGCGAGGCAGGACTTCGGAGGGCACAGCCAAGGTCAGGGACATCCCTGTTGTATGCAGGATGGAGCCCGAGGGGGAGGTAGGCCCGCACACAGACACCCCGGCAGGCCTCAGGCAGGATCACACTTCTGTCCTTGCACGTCCTCCTCCTTCCACACCTCATCCCAGGTGGGACGCTGCCGTGTTTATGAGGTCGCCAAGAGGAAGCCATCACCTGGGTCAGCAGGGCTGCCACTTGGGCAAGCATCCAGCAGCTGGGCGCCTGGCTGGCTAGAGGACACCAGGCTTTGTGGGGGGATTTGTCCTACCACATTTCCCGGTTCCCCGATAGGAGTCAAGTTTCCCGCCCCAGGAAAGCCTGCTGAAACAGGGCCTGGGAAGGCGAGGCTGGCCCTGGGTGGCTTGCCTTGTTGCCTTGGCTGCTTCACAGCCCCCACTTCCAGCAGCTCTGCCCGAGTTTTAGTTTTTGCTTTGGGGGACTATCCCCTTTTACCATCAGGGTCCTACTTTCTGCAAACATGAAGAGGCACTAGGAGGTCCTTGGCCTGAGGGGCCTCCAGAAAGAAGACCTAAGAAAAGACTCCTGTGGGCTAAGTGGCTGACCTTGGTGACCAGGAAGGAAGCCATCGAGTTGGCCCTCAATGTCATCAGGCCAGATCAGGGCCCTTGGGCTACCTGGGTCAGCTGTTACGAGCACCTGAGGTGCCAAAGGGGTTCAAACCCAGCTGGGACCACCCCAAACCTGGTGGGCATGTCCCATACCCAACCCAACAGCAAGTCAGTGCGCGTCTTCTCGGACCTCCCTCAAAAGGTAGCTCGGCTCTGCCCCCTTCCAAAATGTAGCTCTGTCCCCACCCTGGTCCAGCCCCGTTATCTCCTACCTGGGCAGTTGAGTGGCTTCTTCAGGGACCTTCCCACTCATGCTCTTGTCTTCCCACCAAGTAGAGTGATCTCTTACAAACATAAATCAGATCACGTTACAACCCAGTTTATAACCTTTCCAAAAGACTCCCTTTCTTTTTGGAATGAACTCCCAACTCCTTACCCTGCCCCAGGCTCTGTGCAGTAGGCTCCTGCCCGCCCCTCTGGGCTTGTCTCCTGCCATCCTCCCTTCATTGGCTCTCAGCGTGCCAATCACCTGCCTGGAGTACCAAGCACAGTGCTGCCTTGGGATCATTGTCGTTGCTGTTCCTGCTGCCTGGAGCTCCCTTTCCCTAGATCTTCAAGCAGCTGACCGCTGGGCACTCGGACCTCAGCTCACGTGCACCCGCCCAGAGAGGCCTTCTTGACCACTTCCTCACAGAGCTCGCCTCAGAGAGGTCCCGCCCCTACCTTCCCCCCATCCAAAGCCCCATCACTCTTGGTCACATTCTCACCTTCTATTGTCTTCTACACTCCCCACAATCTGTCATCATCTCGTTCAACACTGCCTGCTTGTCTACTGCCTCATCTCTGCTGGAGGATGAGCTTTACTTTTTATTTATTTATTTATTTTCGAGTGTGAGCTTCAGGAGAACAGGCCCTGCTCAGTAGTTTGCTTTCGCAGTGCCTAGATCAGTGGCTGGCACATGGCAGGTGCTCAAGAAGTCAAGGGATGGGTAAAGCAGTGTATGGCCAGCTGGAACTGGCACAGCAGCCCCACCTGGTCTGTGGCAGATACATCCCAAGACCCACAGTGGATGCCTGAAACCACGGATACTACCAAAGCCTATGTATATATGCTGTTTTTTCTCTACACATATATACCCATGACAAAGTTTAATTTATATATTAGGCACAGTAGGAGAGTAACAACAATAACTACTAATAAAATAGAACAGTTATAGCAGTACACTGTGATAAAGGGTATGTGCGTGTTGTCTCTCTCTCTCTGTCTCTGACAGCTGAGCTGATACGGGAAGCAACTACTCAGTGACTGGCAGGCGGGAAACACGTTGCATGGACATGCTGGGCGAAGGGATGAGTCACGGCCCGGGCAGGACAGACGGGGAGGCGAGAGATTTCCTCACGTTCCTCGGAATGGCACAAATTTAAAATTTACGAATCGTTTATTTTTGAAAATTTCCATTCAATATTTTGGGGTGGAGGTTGAGCAGAGGTAACCGACTCTGTGAGAGTGAAACGGCGGATAGGAGGGGCTGCTGTGTAAGGGAATGGGGTAGAGGGGCCCGCCCCCTCCTTCTCCACTGTAAAGGCAAGTTCTACTGCTTAGCTCCTGAGCCTCCTACCGTGCGCCTGTCTTAGCTTATTGGTGCACCTTGCTTTGGGGAGCACTCATTAAAGATTGAGTGGAGTCTGTGTGGCAAAGAACCGTGAAGGCCTCCTAATTTTAAAGTTCACACCAACTTCTTAGCAGTCTTGTTAAAATGCAGATTCTGATCCAGCAGGTCTGCATGGGGCTTAATATTTTGCTTTTCCATCAAGCTCTCAGGTGATGATTTGGCTACTGTCAGGATCATACCTTGAGTAGCGAGGGCATAGATACAGGAAAGGGACAGTTGGAGTCCTTCTCCATTCCTTTCCTTTTCTTCCTTCTGTGCAGGTGTGGTCTTTCTCCCATTTGGCCATAGTCCTGTGTGACTAGATGGGAATTTGGTCTGGCAGATTTGGACCATGTGATGAACATCATTTCAGTGCTTTTCAGAAGTTGCCAGTGGGGCTGTGGGTTGTCTCGGAGAGATGGTGGGTTCCTGTCATTAGAAGCCTTCCTGTGAGCTCGAATGGCCATGTGTCAGGGCTGTGGATGCCTGTGTGAGGAGGAGCTGGCCCCTCCCTACAGTTCAACTTTGTGTCTTTGTGTGCCTTCTGCAAACTCGTGGAACCGGGATATCAAGCTGGGGATCATTTGTTTATGGTGCCTTTTACAGGTCAGCTGGCAAGTCCTCAGTCCCCACCCTTTTCAGTCTTAACTGGGGAATGCTTGGCACGCTCAACACTGTGTGTGATTTGGGGGGTACGGCTGGGGGAAGAAGGGTGATGGCTTTGCTTTTGGAATGGTCCAGTCATGTGGGAATGTAATGCCTGACTCGATTGGATCCAGGTGATTCTGCATTTTATATTGTCTTCCCTCTTTCAATTTGATTCAACAGACCTTGACTGATCTCCTTTGTATTAGTCAGGATAGGCTGCCTGCTGTGTAACAAACTTTCAGGGACTCAGTACCATAGATGTCTTTTCTGCTCACGTCATAGATCAAAACCAACACAAAATTACTGGGGGGCTGTGCTCCAGGTCATCATTCAGGCACCCAGACTCTCTCATCTAGTGTCTCTCTCCCCCCTGGGTCTCTGTATCCAAATTTCTGTGGGGACATCATACAGGTTTCTGGAGGAGGCACACATCCCTTCTGCTCGTAGTTCATTGGTTAAAATTTAGTCACAGGGCCGTACCTCTCAGCAAGGGAGGCTGGGAAATGTAGTCGAGTTGTGTGTCCAGCTGCATGTCAGACTGTGGTTGACAGTGGGCGTGTCAAGGCACAGATGTTGCTTATGAGAAGCTCACAGCCTTTTGAAAGGAGGCAGGTGTGTAAACAACTGATTGCAATATGGTGGTGCATGCAGGTCTGTAAGTGTGACCAAATGGCAGAAGCAGTCTAGAGGAGGGAGCGAGTGAGGGACAGACCGGCACAAAGGCCTCAGGAGTGATGACAGCAAGAGAGCATATGGGGTGGGGCATTCCAAGTAGGCAGAACAGAACGTGCGGAGGCACGGAGCCATGGGGCAGCATGTTACGTCGGGGAGGGCGGGGCTGCAGGCAGGCTGCATGGTATGTGGAGATGTGCGGCAGTGGTGGGATGTACGCCTGGAGAGGTCGGTCAGGTTGCAGGTAATGAATTAGACTTGTGCCCCGTGGGAGGCGGAGGGCCAGCTAAGGGTGTGAAGCCAGAGATGGAACCATCAGTTGGAGCAGACTGAAGCAGCATTAGAGATGATAGTACTGCGTGTTCTCCTGGCCAGAACCTTCGAAGAGGTTTCGATCTCCTACCTTATGAAGTTTCCAATAAGGGAGAGAATTGGGGGCGGGGAGCAGCGAGCAGGCAGGTGACCTACACAAGTCATTTGGTGTAATGGTCCTCCTGGCCAAAACTCCATGGGCCTACCTGGCTTTTGCCAGGTACACCCAGCAGCATGGGGCCTCACTCACAGCCTCCAGTGTCTTCGAGGGAGCATTCAGCACTTGCTCCTGAGTTTCAGGATGGCCCCGGCTACTGTGAGTGCTGAGCACCAGCGGTAGGCTCACTCCCAAGCAGAGGAGAGGCGAGCTCTTGGGAAGCGAGGGTTCCATACTGACAGGGCAAGGCCACAGGGAAGAGCCGTGATCCCAGCCTCCAGCCTTCTTCTTTAGCCTATTCTTTTTCTTTTTTCCTTTTTGCACAAGACTTTGCATGGGTGGAGGGAAGGATGATGGTAGGGCCTGGGAGCACACTGACCCACTTGGAATTGAGAAAAAGTGGGGAAAGGGGTTGCTTGGAAAAGGGGAAGGAGGAAGCACAGACGTCGGACCATGGATTACAAGTGCCCCACTTGGCTGCTGTCCAAGAGAGCGCAGTGTCAGGGGACCAGTGCTGCAGTCTTACTGCCCGGACAGCAGGCTGGTCTTGGTCTCGTCTCTGCCAGGAATGTGCTATCTTTGTCCCAAACTCTGGCCTGAATTTGATCCCATGGTGTCAGGGGCACTTTGGGGGCTGCAGTTCTGGGCCATTTGCGGGGAACATCAGGATGAGAGGAATGGAGAAACACTGGGATGGGGGGTGTGGCTTAGCAGGAATAACGGTGGAGGTTTGGTCTCCTTTTTTCCCTCTCCGCCTTCTTCAGGCTTTGCGCTCTTTGTGGACGGTCCTTGGAGGTCCACGTGGAAGAGGAAATTGTTGGGAAATTTTGGGGTGGGGGTTTAGAAACCTTGGGGGTCTCTGTGGAAGGTAGGGGAGAGCTAGAGACCCCCAGGAGGGAACAGGGTGACGTTAGCTAGGACCTTGCTGGAAAACACACCCCTACACACACACCCACGGTCAAACCCATCTGAGGCTGGCCTCTTTCTCTGTGGCGAAGTTGCTGCTGATGCCCTGGGCTGGCACCAGCATCTTTTCAGCAATCTGCCCCGCACACAGATGTCTCTTTCACCACTGTTCCATCTTATGCCCTGGGCAGATTCATCTTCCCAGAATTCCACTTGCTCAGGGTTACTCCTGATCAGCGTCCTCCAGGGCTCCTCATGCCCAAGGAGGAAGCCCAAGCTCTTCCTCCAGTTTCAGATGACTCTCACACAGCCCAGCACTCACTCTCCTGCCCCAGCTCCGAGCCCCCAGAGCCCTGCACCTTCCTGGGGATGAGAGGAAAGAAGGGTCCGCCAGCAGCCGGGGGCTGACACAGCGGGGAGTTGCAGGGGATGAGGTGTAGCTCCAGTTGCACGCCAGGAAGCCAGATCTCAGGCTCTGGGAGTCCAGGGAAAGCTCGACGTGTTCTCCCTGAAGCCAGGCTCAAAGCTGACCGAGTCCAGGGTCTCTGGCCCAGCCCCGTTGGTCGGCTGCTCTAGCATCATGCCCTTCTCCTCCTGGCCAAGCACTCGTGGTGGAACAAAGAGCAAGACCCTTAAAACAGTGAAGGCTGTGCAGGTGCAGGTGAGGGACCCTGACATCCTTTCAGCCTTGACAGCGAGGGCTGGGTGCCCTGGCCAACAGTCCCAAACAGCTCTCCAAAAGCACCAGGAACAGGAAGGTACTGCTGGAGTCTCTTCACCTTGACCCTGTTTATCAAGCACATATTGTAGGGCAAGCACCGTGCTCACCTGTGTTACCTCATTTACTCCACACACCACCATGGGGTGGCTGTTTGTGTGCATCCTTATCATACAAATGAGAAAACTGAGTCCCAGGGAGGTGAAGTGACTCGGCCTGGGTCATGTAGCTAGGAGGGAATAAGCTGCAGTTCTGACCCCACAGTTCAAGCATTCCATCACTAACTGCAGCATTAAAATAGGGGTAAGACAGTGTGAAGAGAGGCATCTGCTTCTCATGGTTCCCCCGCCTCCTGGCATATGGTGAAATGCTTTACATACACATTTTCTCTTTTTAACTTCTCACCAGCCCCCAGGAAGGAGAGAATAAGTCTGGCCCTATCTCACAGATAAACCATCAAGGCTCGGAGAACTTGAATAGGAATAATTGCATCTGGCACTTGGCAGCACCTTCTCACGTGTCTCCTCCTTGGATCTTTCCAACAACCGTGGAGATAGGGCAAGTGTTTCATGGACGAGGCCATGCCTGCCCAGAGAGGCCAAGTCACTTGCCTCAGTTGCCCAGCAAGTCTTTGCAGGCTGGACGGGCACCTTCCTCTCTTGACTCCCATTGAATATTGTTGCTCTGAAGGCTTGGGTCAGCATGGTCGGGGGGCAGAGAATGAGACCCCTGGGATGGCGCTGTCCTACACACCTTTGCCTTCTTCGCTCTGCGTGCGTCTCACTGTGAGTGTTGGGTTGTCATCCCGGGCCCCAGTATGTTGATGTGAAGCATGGCCCAACCAGCCCCTGAGCACAGATGGGCTGCTGGAAGAGCTGGAGGCCCCCTCCCTATGCCAGGCCCACGCACACCAGCTGGACAGCTCCCATGGGGACCCCAGACACTCAGAGCCAGGCCAGGCCTGGCAAAGACACCTCACAGACTCAGCTTCCCTTTGTGGGCTCCCTACTGCCCCTCTGATCTCAGGGCTGTAGCTTCCCAGGCACTTTCTCTGGCATTAGGGACACAGCCTGTTGCCATAACAGGGGTGATGATGAGGACAGTAATGACAATCACAGCCAACATTTATGGGGCACTTAGTCTGTACCAGGCTCTGTGCCAAGCTCTTCGCACGCATTGTCTCATTTATTCCCCTCACCCACCCTATCAGGCAGGTTCTGTCACTGTTCCCATTTTACAGATGAGGAAACTGATTTGAATCCAGATCCGACTACCTGTGCACTATTTATTGTTTACATTTTCCGAAATATTGTGTCAATACCACTGTGAGTTCAGGAAGAGACTTTTGGTAGGAGAATATGGGCAAGTATTTTCTCTTTTAATAGTAGGTTTTGGTGTGCATTGGTGTTACCGTTTGGAGTCTTGTGTGTCCCCCAAATTCCAATATGAAGTCCTAACTCCCAGGACCTCAGAATGGGACCTTATTTGGAAATAGGGCTCTTGCAGCTGCAATTAGTTAACATGAGGTCATAGTCTGGGATAGGGTGGGCCCTGTATCTAATGACCGATGTCCTTATGAGAAAGGAGGTAATTTGGACACAGACAGGCACACAGGGAGAAAGCCATGTGAAGATGAAGACAGTGATAGAGATGGTACTTCTACAAGCCAAGTGACACCAGAGATTGCCAGGAAACCATCAGAAGTTAGGGGAGAGACAGAGAACAGATCCTCCTGCATGGCCCTTGGAAGGAACCACCCCTGCCAGCACCTTGATCTTGGCCTCTTAGCCTCTAGGACTGAGACAAAAAACTTTTGTTGCTTAAGCCACTCAGTTTGTGGTCCTTTGTCCCAGAAGCCCTAACAAGTTAATATAGTGGGGAAATAAACACACACACACACACACGACCTCAGTCAGTGTTGTTGATAGCAAAGCAGATGCCATTTCTGACAGCAGAGCAAATGACCAATCTGTTACCAGACCCAGCTGCATCTGGGTAGGCATCTGGGGCATCTCTTCTGCCATCCCACCCCCACCCCAGAGACTCCACCCACATGCGGTACTGTTCTCCAGGTGAGTTCTGGAAATGACTCTCCTCCCTGTTCCGTCTCTAGTGCTTTAGGACGCTCTCATTCCGCCTGTGGGTATCTGTTCTTACCCGGCTCTGATGCCAACCATGTAGTCATCTGCAAATCACTGGAATAAAGTGTCAAGAGCCTCCACCCTGGGTCCCATCACCTCTGACACATGGTGGCATTTCGTGGAACTCATGAACAAGTCCATTCACTCCAACCTGGCTGCGTCATCTAGCAGTCCCGAGCCTCCAACTGCCAAGCCGTTGTAGTCGCCATTCCTCCCTCTGGAAAGCCATCTTCCCTTTTCTACGGCTATCCTTTATTCAAGGCCAAGCTCTTCTGTGTCCTCGTCTCAGAAGTGTGCCTTGCTCACTCTGGCCACACTGACTTGTCTTTCCCTGAACTCTTGTGGCATGCTTTTCGTGCCTCTCCGCAGGCTGACACCTACCGGTGCTTGGGAAACCCCTGTGCCCGGTTCTCCCAGCTCCCAGTCAGACCACACACAGACCGTGACTGACACTCTCTGAGTCACACCAGTGCTGTGCATGGGACGTCACGGGTAATGACTTAACTGGAGAGGGATTTGCAGTAATGAGGCTTGCATGCTTTCTAGAAAATGGTCAAGGAAGACCTCTTTGACTTGTTAAGGACTTCCGGAAGTTGGGTTGGCCTCCGCCTCAAAGCTGGGTGTGCCCCCCAGCACGCTGTGTCTGGGCTTCAGCAAGGTGCAGGCCCATGCCCCAGCAACCCAGGGCATCCCACGCGTGCAGCTCCTGGCTGGGTGGACAGGTCCTCTCTGCCTCCTGTCTCTCTCCCTGGCTTCTGGGAGCAGCCTACAGTGGGACACCTGGAGTGTGAACTCTGTGCCCCGAAGGCTGTAGTGGTTTTGCCAAGAAAGTCTGCTCCCTCCTGTGCACCCATCCTCAAACTCCCCTTGGTTTTGGAACTCTCTGAGTGACTGCCATGTTGCCTCATGCCTACGCCTCCCCTTTCTGTTTATGGAACACACTGCAGCAGCGTCTTGGGGTTCTCATATCCTCCCTGCGAGTGGCATCCTCTTCCCCGATTGTGTGGACAAGGATGAGTGCCTTGCAAAGGGTCATTGAGTCAGCTGGCGCAGTTTGGAGCCCAGGCTTCAGAGTTGATGAAAGGCTCTGTGTCATACTCTTCCCATGGCTGCTGCTGGGGTGACAGGAATGTCAGCGATGCCTTCTCGTCCACGGCCATGCTCAGCGGCATCTCCACACTCTGCAGCTTTAGGATCTTACTCCCTCCCCTCACCCTGTTCTCGCTTTATTATGGTAAAATATACATAAAATAAAACTTAATGGTTTTTAAAAAATATATTTTATTGATTATGTCATTACAGTTGTCCCATTTCCCCTCCTTCATTCCTCTCCACCCTGCACACCCCTCCCCCACCATTCCCCCCCTTTAGTTCATGTCCATGTGTCATAAGTTCTTTCGCTTCTACATTTCCCATACTATTCTTGCTCTTCCCCAACTATTTTCTCCCTACCATCTATGCTATTCTCTGTACCTTCTCCCCCTTCTCCCCCTCCCACTCCCCTGTTGCTAACCCGCCATGTGATCTCCATTTCTGTGGTTCTGCTCCTGATCTAGCTGTCCTCTTAGTTTGCTTTTTTTTAGGTGTCGTTATTAATAACTGTGAGTTTGTTGTCCTTTCCCTGTTCATCTTTTTTTAATCTTCTTTTTCTTAGATAAGTCCCTAGCATTTTATATAATAAGTCTTAGATAAGTCTCTAACATTTCATATAATAAGGGCTTGATGATGACGAACTCCTTGAACTTGACCTTATCTGAGAAGCACTTTATCTGCCCTTCCATTATAAATGAAAGCTTTGCTGGATAGAGCAATCTTGGATGTAAGTTTTTGGATTTCATGAGTTGGAATACTTCTTTCCAGCCCCTTCTTGCCTGTAAAGTATCTTTTGAGAAATCAGCTGACAGTCTGATGGGAACTCCTTTGTAGAAAACTGCCTCCTATCTCTTGCTGCTTCTAGGATTCTCTCCTTCATTTTAATCTTGGCTAATGTAATTATGATGTGCCTTGGTGTGTTTGTTCCTTCTTGGGTCCAACTTCTTTGGGACTTTCTGAGCTTCCTGGATTTCCTGGAAGTCTATTTCCTTTGCCAGATTGGGGAAGTTCTCCTTTATTATTTGTTCAAATAAGTTTTCCACTTGTTACTGTTCCTCTTCCCTTTCTGGTACCCCTATAATTCGGATGTTGGAATGTTTAAAGATGTCCTGGAGGTTCCTAAGCCTCTCCTCATTTTGTTGAATTCTTGTTTCTTCATTCTTTTCTGTTTGGTCATTTCTTTCTTCCTTCTGGTCCACTCCATTGATTTTAGTCCCAGATTTGTTTCCATCACTATTGGTTCCCTGTGCATTTTACTTCATTTTACTTAGTGTAGCCTTCATTTTTTCATCTAATTTGTGACTAAAATCAACCAGTTCTGTGAGCATCCTGATCACCAGTGTTTTGAACTATGCATCCAATAGGTTGGCTATCTCTTGGTCACTCAGAAGTATTGGCTCTGGGGCTTTGAGCTGTTCTTCTGCTTGAGCCATAATATTTCGGTCAGGTCACGCTGTTACATATGAGGGGCAAAACTTTAGGTGTTCACCAGGGCGGGGCGACCCAGTCTCTGGGTTGTGAGGCTGTATGTGGGGGTGGGGTCAGAGAGGGAGCAATGGCATTTGTTCTGCTCACTCTCGGATTTTGGTCCCCTCTGCTGCTTCCCACAAGCAAATTGGGCCCTTCTGGTGCTGGTTTCCTGATGGTTGGGCTTGTGTATGTTCTAGAACCCTGTGGGTCTGGGACCCTCTCCCGGCACCTTAATCCCTGAAAGTTTCTCTAATTGGTACTTTTAGGCTTTAATTCCTGTCTCTGGGGCCCTGGGTGGCGCGTTCTGTCTCACTGCTTGCTCCTTCACCTGGTTTATCTGCGCGTGAATGTGTGACCGCAGTCAGCCAGCCTCCCCGCCCCCTCACTGGGTCCGCCCGTTGCCACCCCACACCTGGGATCTGCCAACCGCCGCCTGCGCGCCTGGGTCGGTCCAGCCACTTTTTTCTGCTTCAACACCACTCCGCCAGCCGCTGACTCTGCCCCTCTTACCTGTCTGGATGAATGGTTTATTGTTGTCAGACTTTGGTACAGTTCAATTTTCTGTCTGTTTTGGTTGTATTTTTGTTTCCAAATCTTTGTTGTCCTTAAACTTGGTTGTGCAAGGAGGCAGTGTTTCCACCTATGCCTTCATCTTGGCTGGAAGTCCCTTAATGGTTTAATAATTGTGGTAAAATGTGCATAACATAGAATTTACAATTTTAACCTTTTTAACAATTTTAACCTTTTTAAAAAAGCGTACAGTTCGATGACATTGAGTACATTCAGACTGGTGTGCAGCCATCACCACCATCCTTTCTGGAACTTGTTCATGTTAGTTTCTCCTTTAAGTTTAGTGTCTTAGACCGTCCAGGGGTCATTTCTTTTAAATAAGGGGTAAGCACCCTTTAGGTCCAAAGGTACGCATCTCTTGAGGGTTCTCTTTGATTTTGTATGTAACTTTATATTGGCAGTGAATACTGATGGTTTTATTTTTTCCTTTTCAGTCAATCTGTCTGCCTCTCCTTTCTTCTTCTTGTGTTAATATCTTAGCCAGGATCGTTCATACCATAAAGGATGGAAGTAGTGATACTGGGTAGCATCCTTGTTTTGTTTTTTCACTGAGGATTGTTCTGGGTAGATAAACATTTTCAGAATAAGAAAGTTTATTCCTATCCTTGTTTGTTAAATTTTTAAAAATCATAGGTGGATATTTTATCAAATACTTTATCCATAGTGTGAGACTGATTATATAGTCTTTTTTTAAAAAAATATTTTATTTATTGATTTTTAGAGAGAGGGGAAGGGAGGGAGAAAGAGAGGGAGAGAAACATCAATGTGTGGTTGCTTCTCACGTGCTACCCCCCCTCTGGGGACCTGGCCTGCCACCCAGGCATGTGCCCTGACTGGGATTTGAACCCAAGACCTTAGTTCACAGCCCATCATCAGTCCACTGAGCTACACCAGCTAGGACTTGATCATGTAGTTTTTATCCTTTATTTGTTAATATGGTAGATTATATCAATTAGTCTTCTAATGATGTGCCATTCTTACACTGTGAGTGAACTTTAATAGAAGTGGCACCCTAATGGTGGAATTTCTGACTTCTTTGTTTCACTGAATTTGTTCATTCAGACTATGGTGGTCAAGGGGCTGGATTGCCTGAGTCTGAATTCCAGTTCCACACCTTGCTAGTTTGGCAAGCTGTTTAATCTCTCTGTGTTTGGATTTCTTGTTCTGAAAAATAGTGTAATAATAGTATTTGCCTGAGAGAGTTGATATGAGAATTAAAAATGAGATGAGCACAGGACCCAACCCAAAATTCTCAGTAAGTGTTATTTTTACCACCAAACATGTATGGAGCACCTGTTTTGCACGAGGACCTGTGCAAGGTGCTCCTCGTTCGGGGAACTACGGGACCCCAGTAGTCACCTCCTATCCTAACATAACCATTCCCAGCACCCGCTTTAACTCTCAAAAGCTTCCCAGTCTGGATGATAAATTGCGTGTTCACCAACTGATAGATGAAAAGATCTACATATTGTGGATGTGGAGGACTTGGCTGGACTTGGCAGGTAACTGAGCTTCCCTAATGTGAAGCGAAGCTGTGGCTGGGGTCGGGGTAGGGGGCCCTCAGGACCTCACGGTGTCACGGCCTGTCCCCATCTTCTTGTTCACGTTTTGTCCAACCAGAAGTCTTCTGTCATCATTATCTTTGGTCCTCTAAAGGTAAGTATGTCTTTTTTTTCCTGTGGCTGCTTTTCAGATTTTTCTCTATATTACTGATTTTGAGTCATGTACTTATAATATGCTTTGGTGTAGTTTTCTTTAGGTTTCTTGTCTTTGGAGTGGGTTGAGTTTCTTGAGTCTGTGAGTCCGAAGAAGAAATCACAAAGGAAATTTTAAAATATTTTGAACTGAATGAAAAAATACATTGAAACACATGAAAATTTGTGGGTGCCTGCTAAAACACTGATAAGAGAGAACTTCTATACCTCTCTATGCCTACATTTTGAAAAGATGGTTTAAAATTAACAATCTAAATTTCCACTTTAAGAAAAAACTTAAAACCAAGCCTAAAATAAGTAGAAATAAAGAAATCATAAATATGAGAACAGAATAATAAAATAAACAGCAGAAAACCATAAAGAAAACAAACGAAAAACAAAACAGGCTATTTGAAAAGATTAATAAAATCGATAAACTCCTACCAAGAATAACCAAAGAGAGAAGGTGAGAAAACACAAATTACCCATATCAGGAAGGAAAGAGAAGCTATTACTTCAGGTTAAGCAATAATAAGGGAATGTTAGTAACAATTTTCTGCCCATAAATTCACTAAGTTAGATGAAATGGACAAATTTCTTGAAAAACTCAGCTTGCCAAAGTTGACTCAAAGAGAAATAGAAAAATATTAAATGCCTTTATATCTATTAAAGAAATTGACTTTATAATCAAATACCCCCCTGCAAAGAAAGCTCCAAACCCAGATAATTTTACCAGTGAATTCTATCCAACTTCCAAGGGTGAAATCATACCTTTTAGGCGCAAACTCTTAGGAGGAAAGAATGTTTCCCAGCTCGTATGAAACCAGCATCATCTTGGTATCAAAACCTGATAAAGACGTTATAAGAAAAGAAAATTCAAAATAACATCCATAACGGACATAGATGCAAAATTCCTCACAATGGGGTTAGCAAACCAAGCCCAGCAAGTCTATAGAAAGGATCATCCATCCTGACGGAGTCATTTATAGTCGGCTGATTCTCTACAAGGGTGCCTGCCGGTGCCTTTCAAGGGGAAAGGGGCTTCCCGTGGGCAGTGAAGGAACTTGCCCCAAAACAATCATAACAGACTGCGAAGTACTGAAATGGGGAATTCAGACCAGGAGAGCTCTTTGAATTCAGAGTGAGGTGCTATGTATGACCTTAGCCTGGGTGGTCAGAGGCTATCCAGAGGAGAGGTCGCTCGATAGGGCCACCAAAGAAGGAAGGGGGGCACATTTCAGGCCACAAAGGGATGAGAACGTTAAGAAAAGTCACACACATCACCGTGGTCCCTCTCTGTCGCTGTGGTTCTCCCTGATGTGTCCCCGGTACCCCCCACAGGGACTGGTAAGCCCGTACAGTCGGTAAAATGGACAAACCAAGGCAGAGGCTTCCCTTGGTCTTGTATGGTCCCCAGGGAGACTGGGTGGTCTTGCCTCTTTGTAAGGGGACTTTCTGGGTCAGGGTACTACCAGATTCTTGTAGTAAATGTTCCATTTGTTCCTGGGCAGAGAAAAAGTGGATTAAGGTTTGAGGATCAGAGCCCCAAAGCTGGAGTTGCTGGGACCTCCACCCCCTTGGAAGGGCGAGGAGTTGGCCTCTCGGGTTACAGATGTGCCCCAGCTGGACATGGGGCCCACACTTCTCTCTCCCCGATGTTTGTTGCTGTTCAGCCTCAGAAGAACTGCTGAATCAGCCTTCCCTGGCCAGGTCTGGCTCTCAGGAGCCAGGCTGTCCTGTATCTCTCACACTATCCACCCCTTAGGTAAACAGCCGGGCATCCTCCACACACTGCGAGGTTCTGATGTGGTTGCAAAGGGCTCCATTAGCCAAACGCCTCTCTCTCTAAGAAGGACCCTGGCAATGGGCCCTGCTTTTTTTTCTTCTAGCCTGAGTCAGGCCTCTGCTGGAGTGACAGGAGAATCCACTTCCTGCCCGAAAAGGTGGCCGCAGCAGAAGTCTGTGCTGGGCGGAGCCTTCCTTCCTCCCCGGCCCACGCACCAGGCTTCCTCCTCCCGGAAGGCCTGCGCAGGCCTCTTCAGGAGACGCCCCCTTAGCCTTTCACTGAGCGCTTTATCTCTCGGACCCAGCCCTGAACCTTGAGCACCGACCCGGTTACAGGGCCACTCTGCAGCCTGCCTGGCCCCCTGGGTGGGGTGACATTGGGATTGTATATCAAACATGGCCCCAGATGTTTATTTTTTATTCCACCGCCCGCCTCTCTGCCATAGACGCTGAACAGTGCAGTTTGCAAGCCCCCCACGCTGAGTAAACTCAGCTGGGCTGCCTTTATTTGGTTTGCTCTGGAGTCTGAACAAGGGGATTTGCTTTCTTTGAAAGATGACCTGGGGGCGAAGAGAATCCCTCTGGCAGCTGGGTAGTGGCGAGCCTTGAGGATGACAGAGAGGACAGACACCGAGGCCCTGCAGGC